>NC_047527.1:96904016-98152141 GCF_012275295.1 Melopsittacus undulatus | reverse complement strand
CTGTCCTGAGCAAGCACTGGTGTGTCTCTGGGCTGGCTGCACATCAAAGCTCCTCGCTCCCTGCCCCGGGGCTCGGGAAGCAACATCAAAAGGCCAGTGATGGGGAGCAGATGGCTCCCTGCTGGCTCCCGGCATGGCACCGGCTCCGGCACCAGCACAGTGGCGGCCTCATCAAGCCCTGCCACCTTCCATCACCAAGACCTTCACCATCCCTGGGACCTTCTCCGTCACCAGGCCCTTCTGCATCTCCCCAGCATCTCCAGCACACCCCAGTTTCTCTCAATTCCCCTAAGAAAGCACAAAGGAGGAGTGATTTTCTATGCGGGGGTCAGTTTGGTATCAGTGAGACTGAGCTTATCAAAGGACTTCAGCCTCTGTGGACATGACCACAGTGGCCCTCCAAAGCATCCCCCTACTCCACTGCCATGCTGCTCGCTAGGAAAACTACAACACAGAGAAAGCCCCCAGAATTGTGGTATTCACATTGATTAGCACTGCTTGGGATGAAAGCTGGGGATGGAGAAGCCAGCAAAAATGTTAGGGAAAAACGAGCCTGCAAAACCACCATCAGTGGGAGAAACCCTGGGAAAAACCAGCCATGGTGGGAGAAGAGCAAGAAACAAATGAGCAGAGAGACACTAACACACCCATGCAATAAATCTGGGCTTTTTCCATCTTTTTTTTTCCAGCCCTGTGTTACTGTCAGCCTCCCTGAGTGCTCCGTTGGGGCCCCCTCTCAGGAAACAACTTTTCCAAGGGAAAAAACAGGGTTCAAAACACGCTTTAAGGAAACCAGTGAGCGTGGCTTCACACACCTCTTGTGCCTTTCCATCAAAGCCCTTATACCAGCACGTGTCACCCACCACTGACACCAGGCATGGCAATGTCGGGGCTTGGAGGGTATCAAGAAGGGAGCAGATGATGCTCGGAAGAGGCCTCCGGAGGAAATAAAATACCCCAGGCACCACCACTGCAAGGATTTTGCCGGTGCCATGCGGCCGGGGGACACCAGGAATAGCAGCAGCAGCTGTCAGATGGCTGGAGCCATGATGCTGGTGGGTTTAATCCCTCATGGAAGAGGTGTGGGATGAGGAGGAGGCGTGTAAAAAAATCCTGGGAATGTGGTTGTGATTTCAGGGTGGAAGCACTGTTACGGAGGCGGCAGTGAGCGAGCTGTGACCATGGGGGAATTCAACGTTATTTCCATGAGTGGGAAAAACCCAACCTTCAGGCCATCCTGGCTGAGAAGAAACAAGATTTAAAGCTCTACACTGAGTAAGAACCACATCACCGTGAGGTCAGCCAATGCTTTGCAGTCCATCTTAATCTAGGAACAAGGTATTGATGGCTTCAAAGAAGTTTTGCACCGGAAATCAGGGATTTTGGGGTTTGAGTGAGCAGCAAAAAAACTCCTGGCAGAAGCAGCCAGCTCACATCTCCCCCAAGGTGAAGCTCTTCAAGCACTGCCGTACTCCTCAGCACCTTTTTTACCTCTAAAGTTCTGAATCTGGCACATAAACACCTGCCTGCACTTACAGAAGCATCTTTCCTTGCTCGCTCTGCAGCTACAGGCACTGCTGAGATCCTCTACAGTCCATAGGAAAAAGACTCCCAAGCTGCAAAGCTGTAGAACAACTCTCCTTTCTCACACAGAAGAGCCCAAACTTCTTCTCTGCATCCCGAGGAAGTTCCCCAGTATTTCCAGGCTGGTCCACACCACTATGTTTTAGCTTGTACAGCTAGAGCAGCACATCCTTCCATGCGGATGCAATTTACAGCTATGAAGAAAACCTTGCCTTAAAGCCTAAAATGAAGGTCTCTGACTAAAAGGATCTCATGTGTCGCTTTGCATGCTGACATCCTTCAACAGCAATCTGTAACCCAAACCCAGAAGCAACAAGTGCAGATAAACCATGATCAACTCAAGGCAAGCACAGGGCAAACCCTTCCCACAGAAGCAAAACGTGCTGTAGAAAACAGGCTAATGAAGAATATTTGTTGTTCTCTCAGCCCGAGTCATCTGGGGCACTCAAAAAGCTGCACAAGGTCAGGTGTTAATGCCCTTCCTGAGCACAATGAAAGGAGGCTTTAGTCAGAGCAGGGCAGCGTAGGGTTGCTGCACACTACTAAGGCCAAAGCTCGCCCAAAGGATCTATCAAGCCCCAGCCCTCCCAGGACACTCACACATTTATGGATCCTTGAGGTGCTGTGACTATTAGCTCCTTTTCCTGCTGAGCAGGGAATGCTGGTGGGGTATGTGTAATGCTGACCCAACCTCAGCAACAGCCCCAGCATTTGCTGCTCCTGCTCCACAGCACAGGACTGTCTCCATGGTCTGCCAAAGATATCTAATTCCAAGTTTCTCCTTCCTGACCCTGCACTTACCTTCATGGGGTTTTCGTCATAAGTTGGGGTCCCAAGGTCCATTTCAGCTTCATGTTCAAGGCTGGCATCATCCCCTGGGCTGTCCCAGGTAGGAGGATCCCACTGGGTTTGCCTGGAGGAAGACAGACAGACAGACAGACCACCGTCACCCTCTTTAAGGTAACTGGTACCTGCTTATTGATTGTCCCATCAACTGGGACATCTGATCTCCATCAGTCATCAAAACTCTTTAACATGGGTGTAACACATGGCCCCGTTTTGCTATTAATGATAAGTTGAGCAGGCTTCTAAGCTGGAGAAAGGTAAAGCCAAGCAAGAACTTCAAAAGGGAATTTGCACTATTTTGTATTACTGGTGACACTTAATGTGGAATCAAGGAAAGTTCATCACAGGCAGGAAATAGAGAAAGTTGGCAATTCTAGCACTGAAAGATAGGAGACATCACAGCAGAGACCCTGCGGAATGCTTTCTTGCAGAGCGAGGGTCAGCCCTTGGCAACTCAAGCCAAATGTACAGCCACAGGTATCTCACTGTGGAACAGACACAGACCAAAGATCATGAGAAAGGCCACAGGAATGAGCAGGAGTTTGAAAGGATGGATGAGTGGATGCCAGGAAGCTCAGGCATACACTAGAAGAGGCTAAAACATACAAGAGCTCTATTTGGCTGCCTGCACACATGAAGCACCATTTCTGCAGAAATATCCTCCAACCCTGAAGCCACCATCACACTCACCTTGTTATCGTGCTCACCTTGTAATCACGCTTACCTTGTTACCACATGGTAGTAGTAGATCTTCCCCTCTGGATCTCTGGCTGTTTTCCAGTTGGGTGGGAGGACAATCGTTTTGGGTTTTGGAGGAGACGGTGGAGGCAAGTCCAGGAGGTTATTGGTCACCACAAGCTCTGGCTAAGAATAGCACAAAAGGGGCAAAGAGTAAAACATGAGTGATCATGAAAGAGGTCAGAGCAGCCCTGACATCTCTTTCCACCACAACAAAGACCTTGTCGAAGGTAAACCTTAAGAACAACACTAGTGCTTGCCCAAGAAGCAGTGAGGACAGTATCTCCCCCTAGTTCTTCATCAAATAACCCAAGTACCCACTTGAACACATCCTGAGCTTGTAATAACAGCCACTTGCTACCTGTGTTCTTAAATTCTCTGTGGTGGATGTCAGGACTACCAGTTCTGATTGAGGTGTTTCAGCATCAAAAAACAGGTCATGGAACTTCCACATGCCCACCCATACACAGCCTTCTCCTGATGTGCTGAAAGAAAGCCTGAACACAACAAGATCTGTGCTCAAAGCCCCCAGTAATGTGTCTGATGCCCACATTCAGCCTGGAGGACACCATCCCAAAGAGTACCAGCATGCTGCCATATGGGAAACTCCTCTGGCTGGTACCACCACTGCCTTCACAGCATCCAGAAGCTATGGGGAACCATAGCTCTACATGACTCCCAAAGCAAGACCAAAGCAGATGTAGATCAACGTTCCCCATCCCTTTTGACCCTCCGAGCCCTACCTGCTGGATGGGCTGAGGCTGCCCAGCTGCGACAATGGTTGTTACTGCTGTTGGTGGCTGCACTATGACTCCCTGCGGATGAGCTGTGTAAATCTGTTGGCCTTGAATGTACTGGAGACCTGGCTGGGCGTAACTCTGAAAAGGAGCATGGGGAACCATCAATCAGCTTGCTTTACCAAACAAAACCCCTTTTTGAAGGACACAGTACAGCTTCCCTTGCTGGAAATCAAATAGTGAAAGCAAGAAGAGGGTTAACAGTCCTCGAGGACTACTGGAAGATAACATCCAAGTCAAATCAAGTATCCCAGAGTCATATAATTGCCTACATCTTGATTTTAGGAAGAATTAGGCATTGACAAGACACTTGTTTGTGAAGAAAAAGCAGAAGGATAAAGCACTTTAGCATGGCAATTTGGAGCTCCAGGCTGAGCCTGATGGAAGAGGACATGTAATCCAGAGAAAACTGATAAAGAAGGTTGATCTGTTGGGTATTTTGCTTGGTTTAAGTCATACAAGAGCTGGCAGCTCCAGACCCCACTTCCAAAAGCCAACAGAAGGCGAGCTCACACTCCATGTTCTACTGCATACCTGGTCAGTGACAGTAGTAGCTCTTACCCAGAAATATCCGTTCACCAGAATCATCAATCAAAAAGAAACAAACATACCTTTTATAAACAGATTAAAAAAGATCTCAACAAGACATAAACTCCTACTTGACCCTAACAACTATATATTATATAAAATATATATTATATATATATATCCAATATAGATATAATGGATCCCACATCCCTCGAATTGTTCAAGGCCACACTGGACAGGGCTTTTAGCAACCTGGTCTAGTGGATGGTGTCCCTGCCCATGGCAGGGGGTTGGAACTGGATGAGCTTTAAGGTCCCTTCCAACCCAAACCATTCTGTGATTCTGTGTTTTTATGAATCTATGATGTTTGTACATGAAAAAATACCCAAATGTGCTTTTCTCATACTCTTAGATGGGAAGTTATGTGACAAGTGCTACTGCAGCTTAGTATCAGCACAAAGCAGGGTGCTCTAAAGAGCACTAGCAAAGAGTGAGGAAACGGTGTTTTTCCTGGCTGCAGGATGGTACCCTTTGTTTTGCAGGCCTTGCCTGAAATGGAAATTACCTGCACAATAGGTGGGGTCGTCTGCGAGTAGGGGGATGTCACACCATAAACTGTCTGACAAGTCTGTCCTTGGTAATATATGGCTGGTTGGGACTGGGCTGGCGAGTACTGCTGTTGGACAGCTACAGTCTGCTGGCTGGAATCCCAGACCCCATAGCTCTGGCTCTGCACTGGTCCTGACGTGGCCACAGGCAGGACGGCCACATTGGGTTCTTGATGGACCACGGTATCGCTTTGTGCTACATACTGCGGAGTTGTAACCTCCATCGTTGTTGCTACATGTTGGACTACTGGTACCGGCTGAGAAGTAGTGAGGGTTGGTTCCACCGTGTGCCCAACCAAAGTCTGTGGGTGCTCGTACGCCGCTGGTGAGCACATGGAATCCATGGTGGGTGTGGGCAGCAGCACCTTGCCAGCATTGGGGTTGCTGGGATCTACGTAGGCTTGCATGGGGTAGCCAGGTGGGTAGCCAATAAAGCTGTGGTGAGGCGTGCTGTAGCCCATGGAGTCGTAGGGCAGGGGGGACGTCATTCCCAGGTTTTGTAGTTGCTGTTGCTGTTTCTGGGCTTCCCGCTGGGCAACCTCCTGCTCGAACAGCTTCCTGCGCTCCTCCGTAGACAGCTTGTTGCGATCCTTAAGCCGGACTTTCTTCTTCGAAGACGCTGGTGTGTCATACCTGGGAGGGACAGAAAAGGCTTTGTGAGACCCCCAGAAAACTGCAGGCCCAGGACTCCAGCAGCAAAAGGGCCACCACTGACAGTGGCAGACCTGGGGGAGACCAAACGCCCAAGAGAAACATCAATTGCTAAAAGCATACATTTGTTTTCAGCTGCTTGACCAACCATACATAGCAACTCATCAAGCAAGGAGCCAGGGCAGAAGATGAGCTAGGTTGCACCAGATTTATCAACTTAGGTTGGTGCTGAAGCTAACAGAGATGCAAAGATGCAGCAGAAGTTGTCTGAGGGACTGGCCAGGCAGCACTGAGATACCCGGAGAGGGGAGGTAACATCTCCAGGGCTAAGAGGAAACCTGAGGAGGGGGTAGAATAAGCAGGATGCCTCCCAAAAGGGCTGAGTGTCTGTGCTGGATACCCTCTGCCACAGTTTCCCAGGGCAGGACCAACACAGAAGGTTTTGGAAGAGGCTCTCCGAACAGAAGGTAGATTACACCACAGCACCTGCAACTCCCATCTTTCTTATTTAAGGACCACAATGGAGCTGCAGACACAGGCATGTTTGTGAAGAACAAATAGCACATTTCTGGTTAGAGTATGATATTTACTAGACCACAGATCCAGCTTAAAAAATAATGAAATGGGTTTTTTTTAATTCTTTTTTACAAATAAGAATTTTCCTCCCAAGATGCAGAGCAGCTGCAGGGATTTTTCCAAGGAGTTAAAGAAAAAAGCCTAAGGACTTTGATCAGACCTCAACCAAGGAAAACTTCAGATCAAAGGTGGGTATTTTGAGAAGTTATGAGCGTGGTAAAACAGGGCTTACAAGCAAAAATGATTTGCAGCCCTAATATAATGGATTCTACAAAGCATCCAGCATACTGTCTTTACAGTCACTCAACGTTCATGTGTTCCATTTACATATCAAAAGCACATTGCTACCAACACATACACTTAAGATGTTTCCTCGTGTTCCCAGAGTAGCTTCAAGGATCCGTTAATGTGAACCTTACTGATGTGAAGGGTTCGATTTCAATAATTACAGCATTTCCTGGCACTGCCTGGAGAGTTTACACGAGAAGCAGCCGGCGTGAAGGGATGGGCAGAAGAAAACTGAGGGCTTAGAATCGCAGAATTGTTTGGGTTGGTTTAGTACTGAGCACACCAGTGACACGCAGGTATTTATTCCTCTCTTCACCTATTATTTTGTCTTATTAAACCCTTCATGGAACAAACACAAAGGGGACAGTCGAGCAGGGAGAAGGATGCCAACACCCAGATCCTTCTGCCTGTGAGCACCGCTCGTCAACAAGGACATGGCCACAGGAGGGAAGAGCCAGAGTGGGCAACTCCTTCCCCACCAAAGAGGTTGCTCTATTTAGAGTAACAAAAAAATACACTATTTATTCCATTCTTCTTCATACCTCTTGACAGACTGCTGTTACTCAGCTCCATTTCCATCCCCAGACATCAGTGATGTTTCCATCCTCCAAATGCCTAATTACAGTAGTATAGATTTACATCCCATTTTTTTAACCCAGATGTTTTAAACTTTCCCAGCACAGCTCAGTAAGAGGACAAAAGTTTCCTCATCTGGCTGACTCACCACCAATTGTTCCCTAATTACTAAGTGGCTTTAGATCCTATTTACAAGGGACAGCAGAAAACTGACTTCGTTAAAGGAAATTCTTTGGTATTCTTACTGCCTTTAACATGATTTGAGGTCTTCCTGTAACGCAAGACATGAAATGCTTTCCTTCTCTTAAGAAGCAACTTTTGAGGGAGGAGAATGGGTATCTGCTAACAAGCAGATGCTAATTCATGCATAGCCTTGGGCCAGCCTGCCACAAATGCCACCTCTGTCATTCCTCTGGCCTCAGGAGGGTTTGGCTCTGCCCAGCCAAATGCTCCTGGAGCCCTAGGGAATAACCCTGGGAGCCAGCACAGGCTCAGGTGTTCTACAAGCAATGGTCTGAACCTACAGGAAAAGGAGCTTTGGGTGGCTGCCAGGGTCACTGAACCAACCTGATTCTCACTTAAGATCTGGGAGAACAGCTAATAGCTAAAAATATTTACTCTTATTGCTTGTTCCTTGAACTGGCCAACTCACCAAGACAAAAGGTGTCTGTATTTCAGTTATCTAGCTCTTACTCTTCTAAATCCCATCCCACCAGACCTGGTTAGCAGAAGTATTTAACATAGAAGGGCACAATTCAGGTTAACACAACACAAAATGGTTACTTTTATTTTCTACTTTATATTCAACATCTGTGTGCACTGCAATTTAAAATGTATTACACTTTCACTGGAGCTTCCAGACTTTGTGTCTGCCTTCCCTAGACAACCTGTGCTTAAAAAGCCATTTTGTAATAAGATGTAAACAAATCTGAAGTCCCCACATTCCCTTGTATCCATCACTTGCAGGGTAGGTGGGAGTCCATGAGGCAACGGAGTACCCACAAAAAAGAAACACAAAGTAAAAATCACAGAATCCTCAAGTGGTTTGGGTCAGAAGGGAACCAACATCCAGTTCCAACCCCCTGCCACAGGCAGGGACACCTTCCATGGGACCAGGTTGCTCCAAGCCCCATCCAACCTGGCCTTGAACACTGCCAGGGATGGGGCAGCCACAGCTTCTCTGGGCAACCTGTGCCAGGGCCTCACCACCCTCACAGAGAAGAACTTCTTCCTCACATCTCATCTCAGTCTCCCCTCCACCAGTTTAAAGCCATTCCCCCTTCCCCCTTGTCCTGTTATTAAGGCCCTTGCCGAAAGCCCCTCTCCAGCTTTCCTGTCAGCCCCTTTAAGCACTTGAAGCTGCTCTAAGTTCTCCCCAGAGCCTTCTCCAGACTGGCCAAGCCCAGTCCTCTCAGCCTGTCTCCATAGCAGAGGTATTGATGCTTAGGAGCATCTCTGTGGCCTCCTTTGGACTTACTGCAACAGCTCCCCAGCCTTCTTGTGTTGCGGCCCCAGAGCCAGATGTAGGACTGCAGGGGGGATCTCATCAGAGCAAAACAGAGGTGGAGAATCCCCTCCATCGACCTGCTGGTCACTGCAAGGTCTTTACAACTTAAGAGTTGGCTTTCCAGCCAGTGTATCATGATGCCAGGGGAAGGCAGGAGATATGGAAACAGCAAGATTCCATCTACCTGGGTCACTTCCCTTGTATTCACTGATTTTGGAGGATATTAATTTGGTCAAAGAAGTTGTTTTGGTTTAGATATCCTCTTTGACTTGTGCACTGATAGCTTGTCTACATGCATAGGCTTCTTCTAAGCTCAAGTCCAGAATAATCCCCAAACATACTCAAGAGAGGGGATGTAAAAGGGAATGTGTTTTGACGGATTCAGAAGACCTCTTTGCATTAGGGGGGCTACATCCCTTGTTCTTGTAACTCCTGTCAACATCCATCTAATTCCCAGAACATGCCTGAAGACAAAGGTTATCCAAGAGGAAAGGATATCTAACAGCAAGAAGCCAGGGAACGCATCTCACTATGCACACAGGATTCCTCCAGGCAACAAATTCCCTAACCCATCCTGGGTGTTTCCAGAGATCACCAGGTCCATTCTTCCCAGTGTTCTGACCCAGGACTATCACAGATCCAACACTCCCAGTCTCAGTCTCAGCCCTGCCACCACTGCTGCCAGACAACTTGCCTGTCCTCCGGCCTCTTTGTTCCTCGCTCATACGCTGAGGATGGAGGGGACATCGAGTCCCTCCGTCTCTTCTTCTCTTTACTCTGGCTCTGCCTCTCAGGATCCCGCTCTCTGCTCAGGATGGGGTTCTTCGGGGCAGGCGTCTGGTCCTTGGGGCCAGCTGTCTCTCTCCCACGGTCAGCTGCTGGAGAACACGGATAAAATTGAGAGAATTGTTGTAATACAGAGTATTTCTAGCTCCTTCTTCCTGCAGTTTCAGTGGCTTCTGTTAGTCACAGAATCATAGGATTCTAGGATCCCAGGTTGGAAGGGACTGCAAGGATCATCTGGTCCAAATTTTCTAGGCAAAGCATAACCTGGACTAGATGGCCAGCAGCATGTAAAGCCCAATCTTAACAGAGTCCAATGCTGGGGAGTCACCACTTCCCTGGAGAGGGTATTCCAATGGCTGATTGTTCTCATGGTGAAAATTTTTCTTCTTGTGTCCAACAGGAATTCCCCAAACAACAGAGCAGTAGTCAACAGAGTCTCCATTCAAACAAGTTACAGACTGCCCCGTATCAGCCTCAGGGCTACATTTCCCAACACCCACTGCTAAGATTATCTTTCCTATTTAAAGAAACTGTTTTCAAGGAGAAGGAACACACAGGCAGAACATCTCTTGACATCCCAGACCAGGAAAATTAAGTAGTTTCATAGTGATACACAGCAAAATGTGAATACATACCACTGCTCTCCTTTTCTGCTTGACTCTTCTTCGGGATGCGGTACACCTCCTGCAAAGCAAACAACAAGCAGGGTCAGCAACACAGCTACTCACAAGAACAACCCCAATATCTACAGGGCTGCAAGAATCGCAACACAGCACTAATAATTTAACAATTCAATTATCATTTTAAAACAAACAGTAAAATCGTGTTTCTTGACACAAAGTTCTGGTTTTAAGTAAATCATTATGGTGCTTTCTATATATTGCCTCTGATCAGCATTTTTTGTTTGATAAATCATAGAATGGAATGGTTTCAGTTGGACTGGAAGCTGTGGCTGCCCCATCCCTGGCAGTGTTCAAGGCCAGGCTGGACTCAACTTTTGAGCACCCTGATCTAGTGGAAGGTGTCCCTGCCTGTGGCAGGGGGTTGGAACTGGATGGGCTTTAAGGTCCCTTCCAACCCAAACAATTCTGTGATTTTATGGTTCTTTCTTCTGTCAAGGAAAAGCAGCATTTTTCTATCCAAGAAAATCATGCCTGAGCATCAGGCATGGGGAAAATGCATGGAAGAAGCATATCCCAGATAACCTACCAAAGAAACTCACTTTTCACATCCCTTAAGCAGCCCCCCATGTGCCTGGATGTTTTTTATAGCCACCTTTTAGCTAAGAAAAATACACGTGTACATGTATCTGAGAAAAAAGTATCAAGCCTCACATTTTGGCCTAAGAAAATACATTTTCCTTTGGTGAAAAAAATGGAAGTACAATAAATCCCATTGTGGTTTGCTCACAAGATAAAACCACTTCAAAAGTGCTGCTGAAAGTTAAAAATAATTTCAGTCAAGATTCTAATTTTAAGAAAATACTTATTCCATGGAGCCTGAACACAACACTGTGAACACCTGCAGTTTGAAGCATCTACAAATATGCTACTGTGTGTACTGCGGGCTATTCCAGTGCCAAGAGGGACTAGGAGCCCATAAATAGGCCCTTTTTAAATTGTTCTTATTTATTTACATGTTTGACATAGATCAAAAGAGGCAGAAGTAAGAAAATGGGATAAGCAGAGCCCGGAGCAGAGGTGCGGGATGCAGAGGTGTTGCTAGTGCTCTCCTTTCCCTGGAAATCCTCTTCTTTCTGCACCACCAGCATGATGTCATGCCCAACTAGCTCAATCCAAGCCACGACCCCTTCAGCTACAGGGCAGCAGATCCACAGGGACAGGGGCAGGAATGGGGAGCTGTTGAGACCCTAACCTGCATGCTCATGAGCACTGAGGGCCTAAAGCAAAGCAGGGCAAGTTTGCCAATGACACCAAGCTGTGTGGTTCTGTTGATACGCTGGAGGGAAGGAATGCCATCCAGAGGGACCTTGACACACTTGTGAGGTGGGCTGATGCCAACCTCATGAAGTTTAATCATGCCAAGTGCAAGGTCCTACACCTGGGTCAGAGCAATCCCAGGCACAGCTACAGGTTGGGCAGAGATTCAGAGCAGCCCTGTGGAGAAGGACTTGGGGGTGCTGGTTGATGAGAAAATGAACACGAGCCAGCTTCAGTGTGCACTCACAGGCCAGAAAGCCAACCGTATCCTGGGCTGCATCAAAAGGAGCGTGACCAGCAGGTCAAAGGAGGTGATCCTGCCCCTCTACTCTGCTCTCGTGAGACCTCACTTGGAGTATTGTGTGCAGTTCTGGTGTCCTCAACATAAAAAGGACATGGAACTGTTGGAACAAGTGCAGAGGAGGCCACGAGGATGATCAGGGGACTGGAGCACCTCCCATATGAAGACAGGCTGAGAAAGTTAGGGCTGTTCAGCCTGGAGAAGAGAAGGCTGCGTGGAGACCTCATAGCAGCCTTCCAGTATCTGAAGGGGGCCTATACAGATGCTGGGGAGGGACCCTTCATTAGGGACTGTAGTGATAGGACAAGGGGTAACAGGTTAAAACTTAAAACAGGGGAAGTTTAGACTGGATATAAAGAAGAAATTCTTTATTGTGAGGGTGGTGAGGTACTGGAATGGGTTGCTCAGGGAGGTTGTGAATGCTCCATCCCTGGCAGTGTTCAAGGCCAGATTGAATGGAATCTTGGGTGACATGGTTTAGTGTGACCCTGGCCATGGCAGGGGGGTTGGAACTGGATGATCCTAAGGTCCTTTCCAACCCTCCCTACTCTATGATTCTGTGATGCACACCCAATGCACCTGTGCACCTTCAAGAGCCCCAAACCCAGCCTTTGCTGGGCCACCAAGCCGCTGCCTGGTTTTGATCCTCGTTTGCGCTATATCCCACCCCCAGCACTGTTAAAACACACTCAGGCAGATACTCATGATTTGTAGCATTTGTGATCTTTCAGCATCTAAATTAACTGACTCTCCCAAAGCCAAAACCTCAGCAATGTCAACTCCTCAAGTCCATGACCATCAGACCTTCCAAGCAGTATGAAATTTTTCATACTCCATGTGATGCCACATTCACTGACTGCACCTCATGGGAAAAATGCTGAGCACCTAATATATAATATAAATATAAATATCCCTTAATTTGGGTCATGGATGAGGCAGAGAGGAGAGAAAGATGTACTGAAATGCTATTGGAGGAGTGAATGAAGGCTGCTTCTAGCTGCGTATTTAAAGCTTCCAGACAGTCAGACACACAAAGCTTTACCCCAGCTTGACTCTCAACCATATAATATTGTTTATCTTCTACATAAAATCCCCATTGATTTTTACAGCTTATTGGAAATTAAATGATTTATTAAATTAATTGATTGGTGTCTCTGCTGGGTTGCCCAGCTGCACCTGACTGCATCCCTCACTAGCTTATATGTGTCCACCTCCAGCACAGGAGTTAACCAGAGATCCCAGGTTTGAGAATGCCCCTCTTAATGTGTTAGGGAAAAATGCACCCTGTGGACTAAGAAACTACGCTTTCCTTTGGTGAAATAAATGAAAGTATAAGACACCCCGCTGTGGTCTTTGTTCACAAGACAAAACCACTTCAAAAGTGGTGATGATGGTTACAGAAAACAAGTTAGTTTAGCCAAGATTTTTAGTTTTTTAAATACTCATTTTGCTTTTTCACGGCGTACGAACACAGCACAGCAAACACGTCCAGTCTGAAGCAGCTGCAGATACATATGCTGTGATGAGAGCCTGTAAACATGCCCTTTTTAAATTGTTACTTATTTATTTACATGTTTGCTATGGATCAAAAGACCCAAATCTAGTGAGTTTTTAACTAAATGCAAAGAAGGCAGCAGCTCACTGTTTGAGGTGGGGAGGGATGCACAAAGACCCAGTTGGGATAATAAAGCCAATATAATGTTATTTACTTGCCGTCCAGTGGCAGGGACAGTTGGCTTGTGCGAGAAGGAGCAGACCACGGGGGCAGCTTCTGCAGACCCAAATCACCCACAAACAACAGGTTTTCTGTATTTATTTCTCTCTCTCATCACCTTCAAAAAGCTAATTCTTGGACACACCACAGAGCAGCATGCTCAAAAAACACCCCACGTCTGGCCTGAGAGCTGGTCCCATCAGCAGGGAAGATGGGGTGATGAGGAGACATCACGGCGTAACATGGACAGTGGGATCAAAGTGCACCCTCAGCAGGTTTGCAGACAACACTGAGCTGTGTGGTGCAGATGACATGCTGGAAGGAAGGGATGTCACCCAGAGGGGCCTGGACAGGCTGGAGAGGTGGGACAGTGTGAACTGGAAGTTGTTCCTGCCCTTGGCAGGGGGTTGGAACTGGATGAGCTTTGAAGGTCCTTTACAATCCAAACCATTCTATGATTCTGAGATTCCACGATGGATGAACCAGCCAGGACAGCTAAAGGACAAGGCAGCAGGCAAGTGTAACGAAGAGCTAAGCTGGAGTACATTTCTCAGCTCCTAAGAGATTTGTCCCATTAAATAGGAAGATGTGCAATGGGAAAATAGTGACAAAAAGGGTTAATGGGAACAGAACAAGGACAGGGGCCACTCTGCGGTAAGTGGATTTGACAAACACACCACTGTTCGCTCCAGTCATGCATTGCTTTGGCTGCAGCAGAAGATTCAATGTGCAGCTAAGAAATACAGCAATTTCAGCTCAACAGAGAAAATTAAGTCTAATCTTTGAGGTCAATGATGGTAGAATGTGCAAGGAGAAAAAAAGCATCTGCCCTCCCTAGGTAGGAGAAAGCATCTTCCTGTGAAAGATGCAGCTGTGCTGACAGCAACAGGAGGCACTGAGGGAGAAAATGGCAGGATCCACCCCACTGAACTGTACTGCCCTAACAAGGGTCCAAGGGGCTCCAAATGTAAGACAATTATGAAGCAGAGAGCAAGCAACGTCTTGCTGGAGTGCAGCTACAGATCTACTTAAGGGGCTGCAGAGCCTCTAGCATCAGTCTGGTGAAGATGGGAGGCAGCAGAGTCTTTGAAGCAGGAACAAACGGAGGAGTATGTCAAAATTACTCCATGAAAACCAGATGGTGGTCAAACCAGAAGCAAGCCAGGGGGAACTCCGAAGAAAAGCCTACTTTATTTTTGGAAACGGAAGCTGCTGGCTTTGAGCGTGCATAACTGCTAAATCAATGCAACCACTGCTAACGGAGTCCAAATGGCTCTCTACCTTCCAGAACAGTTTTTAATGAGTTGCACAGAAAATTAAATACAGAAAGAAAAGCAGTGTTAAGTCTGTTACGAACAAAAAGAGAAGAACTGAAAACTAAAATCCCCCAGGATTTAAGCTGTCCAGCTGCAGACACAAAACCATCCATGGCTTGGGAGGAGCAAAAGAGCTGCAGAACAGTCTCAAGACTCAAAGTGGTAGGAAAGGAAGACTGTGCCTAAGAAAATGCTCTCCAGATGTCTGCCCCTTAGCTGCTTATTATTTCAGATTTAATGGGACTAAACTGGAGAAGACCAATGGACACCAACAATGGGCACAGGGAAACAACGATGCAACTGGATGGAGGCTGTGTTTGTGCCAACAGATGCACAGCTAGCAAAGGGGTGACTGCTCTTCTACACCAATCCGGCCGCACACCAGTGCTTCAAAACCTCTGCCACCCAAACAAGGGAGCAGGCATGCTTCCCCTAAGGCCAAGGGGATTACTCTGGAAAGCCACCTGCAGCCCACCAAAGCTCATCACATCTGGCAGGGCTTACATGCTCTAAGCCAAGACAACCTGCAGACCATGCTGTCTCACCTAACTCTGTAGTTTTCTAAACTGAAGTTATTGATTTGCTGAAGAAACTCCACGCAACCGAATCTGTCCTCTATCAGGCTGGATACCCAATGCTCCATCAGCCAGAGCTGGATCTCCTCTTCCTTGCTTCCCTCCCTCCTTCCCTCTGCAGCTCCCCACACCTTCTGCATGAGCATGAAGCTCCAGCATGATGCCAAGGGGTGGAAGAGAACAAGAGTAAGGACTAATGCCACAACATCCCTGTTTGAAGGCCAAAAAAACCCACCACAAACAACAGCCTGGCTGCTCACCAGTGCCTATTGTTTTCACAAACTATTTCTTGCTGTAAGTTATAACAAATTATAAGCCTCCTAATTAAAGCACATGATGTGTGTGCTGGAGCAGGAGCCAGTCACTCCAGGATGGCTTCTCTAGGAAAAGGGACAGGCAAGCTTCACAGGGCTGTCCTATCAAGATGTATCAGACGTGATTTGTAAAGACTATCTCAGAGGAAGACAAAGGCTCAGTTTGCCTGGGTCACCCAAAGTCTGGTATCTCTATCTCTGTTCAAGCTGATGATTAAGCTCACAGAATGGGAGTTTTCATTACAAAAAAAGAAGGTCCACCTTGGAAAAGTTGGGGTAACACTTCAGGTTTCAACTCCCAAGTCACTGCTAAATACTTATGAGGCCACAAGTGCTCAACCAAAACCTTTTAAACCCGAAATACTTGGCTCTTTCAAAAGGTTTTTCTGAAATTAAAAAGGTCCTCTCCAACTCACAAGGGCAAGGACTGGGAATCCTCACAACTACACCTCCTACCTGCTCCCTCACCACAAGGTGAGGGCATCTTCTGCCTGCCCATCCTGTGCCCTCAAGGAGTGGAGGAAGATGCCAAAAACTCAGTTCTACTCACAGCAGAGCAGTGCCCAAACTACACTAGCACAGTGGAACATCCTGCAGCAGCCAGCACTGCCATGCTGGCTGTGTTCACACAGCATTAGGCAGTTGGCAGAGCACGCAGGTTCTCTATGAGACATACTGCAGATGTGCAATGGGTCATCACAAGAAGCCTATAACTTGGGTAGCAGAGCTGCAGGGCTCCAATGCCCTGCTTCAGCGTAAATGGTGAGGAAACCCCAACAGCCAGACAACCCTGAAACACCAATGCTATTAAAGCACATGCGACACTTGAAGCCAAACTTGCTCTCTTGTCCATCAGCCTTAGCTACTGAAACGTAAGCCATCAAAAGGATGTTGAGAAAAGCTTACTATGCTTTGCGGTGCTGACCCTAACGCTTGCTCCTGTGATGCCAAGAGGGTAGAGCACCAGGTCTGTTTGCCATAGCACCATGTGCTGCCTCCATCATGGGTTTGGCTGTACAGATCAGTCCATGGAGCCTTACCTGAGCGCAATCCTCTGGCTGGAGTGAGCTAAGGTGCCTGGAAGAATCACATTGAACCACCACCTGTGTACACCAACCAGCCCTTGTCACTCAGAGTGAGTTTTCAGCATGGGAGAAAATATGCACTGCTTCCTTGGAGGGCAGGAACAGCGTGCACAAGCCTAGGCTGAAAACTTACTCCACTGGGGAGTGTGAGTGTGTGCTGTGATGGGTATGTAGCAGTGGCCAACACTCCTCATGGGTAAGGAGTCAGAGTGTATGAGCCCTGTAAGCTGAGGACTTACAAGTCCTGTGTATAGAGGTATAGAAAAAGATAGCTCACTTAATCCTTTCATGCCAGGAGTTGGGATTTTCCCGGAGCGACGTCCATTGCCGGCAATGGACACACCAAAATAACGTCGGCATCAATGAGTTAACCACCTCTGTCCTCTTTTCACCTATTATATTGCTCATGCATCATCCAGCTTCCCAACCATCTTCCCGTTTCTTCACCGTATGCACGCTATGTCCTCTCCCTTCTTCAGCACGGAGTTGAAAATGGAGTTGAGAAAAGGAGACACATGGTCAGCTCCTTGCTGCCCTGAGAAGCTAGATGGAAATGGTTGAAATTACAAGGGGGTCATCAGCAGGACTGGAGAGGACATAGCTTAAGTTACGAGGTTTCAGACCCTCCCACCCCCCATCCAATGCCAGTTATTGCAGATGTTCCACCACTCAAAACAAAGACAGCTTTTAAAAAGCTTGGAAGTGCTGGAAAAGGCCCCTGGCTTTCATGCCACTGGGGTGACTGGGTTCTAAAGCAATGCTCTGCCAGCTTAGTCTTTTCTTCTAGACAGCGGCCACCTCTGGGCTGTGCTATGGTGGCACCTGGCATCTTAACAGGTGAGAATCGGACAGAAGCAGTTAACTCTTAGTGCCATGATAACGTCTAGAACAGAATGAACCCCAGGTCACAGTTTCCCCCAAAATGCTTTGTGCAAGAGAAATGAGTTTTCACAGACCCATGGCATGATTCTGCTTTCTGAGGTTGGATTTGCTGGGATTACTACAAAGCTAAAGCTTGTGAGATACAACCCCACCCCTACGACCAGACATGTGTGCTGCATCGGGTTATTAGCATCCTTTATAAAGACCTGAAGTTAATTAGCAAGTACACAAGAGATGTGAATCCACACCTTAAATAACAATACTGACAAGTTGTGACTCCACAGCTTGACCAAATTCTAAATAGCCAAGGCTGAGCTCCTCCAAGCTCAACAGAAAACACAAGCCTTGGTGATAAAATGACACCCTAAGATCAAATTTGGTTCCAGACCACCATTTCGGAGGAGTCACTCGTTTGGGGAAGCTTTACACTTTTCATTACTGGTTTTCAGCATATTTTCTGTGCTGTTTCAAGTCTAACCACCACAGCACATCATCCTGGAAGCAAACCAGCATAAAACTGAGGCTGGGTAGTCCAAAGCAAACCTATCAGCAAAGCAGTGTAGGACTAAGACTTGACTTAGCTTTCAGTTTAAACAATCCCAGGTACTAGCAACTGATGAGAAAGATGCTGTTTCAATTTAACCATAAATTCAACCTGACAGTGTCACTTCAGTAAAGAACACCATGAGGCCAGCACAAACTTTAAGAGTCTACAAACTGAAATCTAGCCAACAATCGGCAAATGTCTGATTTTTCTGAAATTTCAGAGATGAAGTAAGATTTCTTTTAAGCCTTTAGATACTTTTTATAAACACTCATGTTTGTAGCTGTGGGTGCTGAACAGTACAAAGCTTGCTGCGGTCTCCATCTGCACATGACGTCATGGTATGCATAACACCCACCATTTTTATTAGCCTCTTCTAAATAATTACTCATTATCAAATCCGATGGGTAAATCAACTCTTTAGCTACATGATGCATCATAAAAAGTAAATTTGCTTAAAAACCACTTCCAGTAATTAAAATTGGGCAGACGCTTGATGAAGAAAAGGGCAGCAGATCCTCCACGACCTTTTCCATCAAGCCCACACCATGCCAGAAACACGGCAATGCCTTTGATTCCTTTTTTGGATCCTCAGCAAAAGAGGATTACAAATAAGCATAAGTTTTTACACTTATTAAAGTGTAAAAGCAACTTCAAGGTTCCCACCCTTGCTGCTCTCAAATATAAGGAACATAATCCTACAAAAGCAGTAGATGGGCAAGGGGTTTCCAAAGACATAAAGACACCCCAGGAAATGCCTGAACTGTTGAGTGGTGAGCTACTGGAACATCGTCCTATGGCCCATCAAAAGAGCTGTCAGCTGAAGACTGAGCGGCCAAGCTGGCCACCTATGCTGCACAAGGCCACGCACCCAAGACTGGAGGAGAGATGGCAGCTTGCAGCCACCAAGCTCTTCTCTTAAAGAGGCTACCTGCTTGAGGAAGACCTTAATGGGATTGAAACCATGAGCATCTGCATACTCCAGCAGTCTTTAAAGGCTCAAATAACACCCACAAACCTGAGTATTTACCTGGTCTAAAGACCAATTGCAAATAACATGAAGTTAACCCACACAACTACTACTGGGAAAACATGATATGGCCAGCAGACCAGGATCTGGAGGCTCTATACATTGCAGATGAATAGCAGATGTTAACAGGACAGGAAATGCTGATGATGTTGTGATAACTGAAGTAAGGAGTAGACAGTCCATCAATTTGTTTCAACATTGACAGATACCGGGCCACTTCAACCAAAAATGCTTGTGGCATTTCACAGAATGGTTTGGGTTGGAAGAGAATCTCAATTCCTTAGAGTTGTCCTCCCCCTGAACAGCCTAAAAAATAACTTCATGACTAAGGTGTCTGTGGTGTGCCCAAACTGAATTATCTGCTGTTTTCAGCTTGCAATGCACTGATGCCTGGCAATCTACTCGAAGTCATGTACGGGGCAGTTTGCAACAAAAGGAGATATATAGAAAGCACTCAGAGAAGCCCTTCTGTGTAGGAAAGGCAATCTGAGTTATCAAACATTTACCAACAGGACAACAACTCAACCCTGTTTTTACTGAACTGCAAACGGCTCTGCATTTTCCTTAGCAAGGGCAGAGGTGGTGTAGCTGCAGATAGGTTCCTCTTACCTTCAGCTCCTTCCAGCTGTCAAGCAGCCTGGTAGCCAAATCGCTCACATCCACAATTTTGTCAGTCTGTTCTTGGCTCCTCTCACTCTCAACATCAGATACACCTTCCTCTTCATCTTGAGATGGCGTTTCCATCGTGATGGGCTCTTCCAGCTTTGCACCATTGCTCTCTTTGATCTCTGCTTCAGGCTCAACCTCCAGCTCTGCAGCTTGGGGTTTGCTGCTCTCCACCGGCACATCAATGACAGCTTTGATGTCCTGCTGCTGATGCTCCTCTGACACCTCCATCGGGGCACTCTCCAGCTGGTCCAGGTCCTCTTTGCCCTCCTTCCCTTCCAGCTCACTAGTTGTATCTGAGATGGCACTGTCCATGCTGTTTTCACTTATAATTTTCAGCCTCCTAAATACCAGCTTCTTGGGGGTGTCCGTGTCACCTTCCCCACTCTGCTTGGTGGAAAGATCTGGAGTGTTGAGCGGTGTGTGAGCCCGTGAGGTGTTCTCACTTGAGTAGCCATCCCCTTCGCTGAGCTGTGGGACAGCAGTCTTGGTCTGAGCCCAGCGCTGAATAATGGGAAGCACTTTGCTTTCCTCCAGCATGTTCTTGGTAGGTATAGGCAGGAGCTCAAGTGTCTTCATAATCTAATTTAAAAGAAAAAAAAATCACATTGTTAGAGCCACCAGAATTTAAAGCCATCTCCAAGTTGGAACAATTTCTTTTTCTCAACAAAAAGGTAACTGAAATATCAAAATGATGGCAACAAGTCATGGGTAAGGAATAACGATGTCCCTCCTCAAGGCTAAACTGCAGCAGTGAACTGCTGCTGAGAGCAAATAAATCATAAGCGTGTGGAAAAGAGTGAGCATTTTGCAATTAAACTGATTTAGACACCAGTTGCAATTAAACCGATATCAAAGAGCTCAAGCACTTACCAGTGGCCATACACATTCCTAGGACAATCAATACAACAACACAGCATTTAGATGTGCCATATGAAACAAAACCTGATCAGAAATGTCAAGATGGATCAGCACTCAAAACAGAACAGTTTGACCAAAAAAAGCCCGCAAACTAATTGCAAACAAATGAGGAAAGATGCCATGTGCCGCAGCAGAAGCTGGAGTGTTACTGGTGTCCGTGGAAGGGAAACAGTCTGCTGCTCATGGAACTAAACCTCAAGCACAAAGAGATATGGACAACTGGGGACCTCCAAACCACAAGACAAGGCGAGCATCTCTGATACTGATGGCACTTCTAGATTGTTTAACTGTGCCAAAATGTAAGGCTGCAGCTAGCAGCCTTAACAATGAAGTTAAAGTGCTTGAATCTATTCCAGGGGAAAAACAGAGTCTAACCTTAACCTGATCATGGACTTCTCCAAAGCTAGAAGTCAAAGATGAGCGGGAGGTGAGCTACGTTGCAGCTCTCTAATGCCATGGCACCCATATGTCAGAGAGCAAGGAGGATAGGCACTGTATGTACAACAATCCAGACTTGAGACTCCCTCGGAGCAACAGTTCCAACACATATAAAGTGAGATGGATCCTATCTACCCCGAAGAAGAAAATACTGCAGTCCCAAAGGGCAACAGCCCCCTTCTAAAAGCAGTTATTGCAACAGATAAAGTCAGTCCTTGCAGACTTGGTCTCAAAATATCTCTCTGCAGACTCAGGAGCAGTGCCTCTCCATACAGTCAGACGGGAGTGATGCACTGCGGCAACAGGAACGTTCACTCAGTGGCTGTCAAACATTTCTGTTTTGGCTAGAAGTACTGAAAAGCCACATCAAATGAGCGGGAGAGAAAACTGGGGGCACCTGCCAAATCCATGCCTTGCACACAGCATGCATGCCCCATCGACAACAACATGCTCTTCACAGCACAATGGAGATGAAGTAAGAGTAGGTCTACTTAAACTCTGTAAGTCAACAAGATCTAACCTACCATCAGAGATCCTGAAGCCCATGCACCGAAGTTTTCCAGGTATTACAGCCAAAACTTTGTCTTAGTAAGCACAGATAAAGACTAGGAGGTGGAACTGGTGGCATCCTCCCAGGACACACCGCAGAGCTAACAGATTTGCTGTCCCTCTAACCCCCAGCAGCACAGAGAGAAGTGCAGAAACCATCTTTCTAGGTCTGATAGTGAACTGGGCTCCAAAAACCTTCAGGTATCCTCATCCCACTCAAAAAGCTGAAGGCTCAGAAAAGCACACATAGGAAGCTCTTCATCTTGTGACACCAACAGTGCCCATTTTACTAAGGGATCACCTGAACCGAAGTGGCTCTGAGGACTGAAGCACCTCTGCTGTGGAGGCAGGCTGAGAAAAGTCTGGGCTTGTTCAGCCTGGAGAAAGCTCCAAGGGACCTTACAGCAGCTTCCACTGCCTAAAGGGACTACAAGAAAGCTGGAGAGGGGCTTTTGACAAGGGCAGGTAGGGACAGGACAAGGGGGAATGGCTTTAAACTGACAGAGGGAAGATTGAGATGGGATCTGAGGAAGAAGTTCTTCCCTGTGAGGGTGGTGAGGCCCTGGCACATGTTGCCCAGAGAAGCTGTGGCTGCCCCATCCCTGGCAGTGTTCAAGGCCAGGAATTAACTTCAGGTCTTTATAAAGGATGCTAATAACCCGATGCAGCACGCATGTCTGGTCGTAGCGGTGGGGTTGTATCTCACAAGCTTTAGCTTTGTTGGACGGGGCTTGGAGCAACCTGGTCCAGTGGAAGGTGTCCTTGGCTGTGGCAGGGGGTTGGAAATGGGTGATCTTTTAAGTCCCTTCCAATCCAAACCACTCTAGGATCATTCAAGGATTAAGCCACAGCCTTAAAGAGGAGAAGGGCATGAGTAGGACACAACTCATTCAGAAATACAAAGTACCAGCTTAGAGAATAATCATGCTGCCCTAAGGAAGCTGGGCTGGGAAGGACTGTCACTGCTTCTGAAACCCATAGGAGAAGTCAGCAGGAGAAGAGGCACCCTGAGCTCTACAGCTCACACAGCTTCCGCTGTCTTGCTCAGGATGTGGTCCTGCGTATGTCTCTCCAAACTGCATAGCAACCTTCTTGCAGAAGTGTCTTTATTAAAGGAACTTCCAGATGTATTTTTGCATGCAACAGCAAAGTGTATATAGAAAACAGAAATACACAAGCTCCACTTCAGACTGTCAATACCTCAAATTCCCTGTGTGGTTTAGTATGGAATTAAACAGTAATGGCAATGATCTTTATTTAAGTTTGTCTCATGTTACTAACTCAGAAATCTAAGAAAAGCCACAAGAGCAAATTATTTCCATATATGTCAAGTATTACCCTTAAAGCACAAGTTTTAAGGCTGTAGTTCTGAGGATACCAAAGTTTGTTTTCATGAACACTTGGCATATAACACATATATTAAAAAAAATTAATAAAATCCCCATGCTTCTGAGTAATTATTAAAGCTGCAAGGGAAAGCTTCAAACCCAAGGGAATTACTGACCTCCAGCTGCAACTTCAGGTTGTTAGCACTGCTTCCTCTTCCATCGCCCAGCTCCGTCATCCAAATCCAGAGGAGAGATAAACCATGACACTCCAGGAATGACTTCAGGCAGGACTGCGAGTGTGTATTCTGGATGAGCCAGAGTAAGAGAGTCCATGGGAATGGTTAGAGACTTACAGGCAAAACCTGCTTTGATTTCCCCAGACTAACATGGCTAACTGCTCAACTGGGCTTATGTTAACCTGTCAAACTCATCACAGAAGCCAGAACTAGGCACCAGCCAACACCAGCACACATCTAAAGTTGTGTAAGTGACCGTAACTACTGGGTTAGGAGCAGTAACACAGATAGCAGAACTGTTACAACGTTTTCCTGGTGGACAGCTCAGACTGGGGAGTAAAACTTAATGATAAGGGATGGCACAGAAACCTGGCTGCAGCTCATCTGCGCTCAGGCAGAGGTTAAAATGCAGGGTGATCTTGGAGAGAAGACAACTATGATTTTAAGCTGACAAACTACTCACTTACTCTCTAAGCTCTTACATATAAAGAACTCGTTTACTTCTAGAAATGGGCATTTTGCATCACCACCCAGGCCAAGTTCCACCAAACGTAAGAACAAAGGGTGGAAATCACATGTGATCTGTCAAGCAGAACCACTCATCTCACACATCGGCTGCTGGCACCTTTCTCCCATTTTCCCCCTCTTCATCCACCAGGAGCTCCAAGGACATGGCTTAAAGAGGATGTGGGTCCCCCCACTTCAGCTGGGTCTTCCTCACCTGAATGAGCTTGAGGCAGGTGAGCTTCTGCTCCAGTGTTTCAATCCGAACCATCAGCCGAGATAAGCTGAGAACTTGGTTCTTATCGGAGAGACCCTCTCCATTCTCCAGCAGTGCTTCCAGCTCCCCATCCACCTACCATGGCCAAAGAGAAACAACTCTCAGGTCATACCAAGCTCGTGCCACCCTACATGATGGCAGACACAATCTTTGAGAGCCAAGATAAGCCTCTCCCGAGCAATTTGCCCATATGGAAAAGAAGCCTGGCTTTAATTTCACTCAGCATGGTTGGGTTTCTTTGATCTGGCCTATTATGGGGATTGTTCTGGCTAGCACATATGCCAAAGGCAGGAATCCCTAGACTCCAACATCCATTTTCCCAAAGGAATGGTATGATTTAGATGTATACATCTAATGCCGCATAGAGGAAATTCCAGGGGTACACACCAAAATACTTCCAGTGGCAAGTTGATCTTTACATGTAGGAAAACAGATGTGTACTATGAGATTATCCTTAACTGCCAATAGGTTTACTTCTTTAAACACCTAATGGGTATTCATGATCTTTACAACCAGAGGCACATTCCTCTCCACGTAGACTGAAATATCATCATTCCTAATCTACCCTACTGCTCAGTGCCACTAATAAGCATTTTAAGATACCTCATAAAGGACTTATAAGTAACTTTTTGGCTTCCTGATGCTCCAATACAGTAAATAAAAATGAAGCTACCATTTTCAAAGGTAGCTTCTACCAAAAGAGCAGGTAACAAATCTTATCTGTAGGAGCAGAGTTTTGTATCTTCAAGGACAGAACTACTACATTTTCCAGGAAGCAAAAAGAGCCCACACAGGAAAAACTCCATTAGACTGCATTGTTCAAGCTCCTCTGCACAGTTTCCTACATCTACCAAGTGAATCCATCCCTGCAATTCAGTACGGGGAGTTGGTTCATAGAACCACTTGGGAAGGATTACATGCATGAAAAGCTATAAAAAGACTAGAAAACCAGTCTGGATTCAAGTTACATATTTCATTCACATCCATCTGCAAACACAACTATGAGTGAAGCCAGCACAAACGCGACACATGTTCGTACAAGTTCCTCCTGGAAGCTGTCTTGCCCCTAGGCCACAGCAGTCAAGAGGTTCAAATTTCACATCCCAGCCTGGAGATGGCAAACATCTGCGCCCTCTCAGCTGTCAAACTTCAGGTAACATCCTGAAAAGTGAAGTTGGCATTGCCTGCCTTTCACGAACATTTAGAAATCATGCAACACAAACCAGATTTTTCAAACCAGGTAGAAATTTGTATGCTTTTTAGGAGCACACAGTACTGATGACCAAATACTGTACCTGGGAAAATTCCTCTCTGGTGGGACTTGCTGCTAAGTAAGCCAGAGAAAGAAACAGATTTAACTAAAGCTCCAAGAAAACACAAGTACAGAGGGCACCTGTGAAATAAAATGATACAAATACATCTATGGAAAAGACAGAACCCTAATGCCATCATGAGTCACGAATCACAGGTGACTGCAGAGGTGACCTGAAGACTCTCATACAGAAAATGAAGCCCGGAGTCAACCCTTGGTTGCTGCTGCTCTTAGACATGAATAAGAAGATGCATAGGAGGGAGTCTCAAACTCACCGAGTCCTTCTTGCGGGAGCGCTCCTTTTTCATCTTCCCTCCAGCAGCTCGGATGCTGACCCTGTTCTCTCCTCCCAGGTAACCCCGGCAGTTGGCTGAGCCACAGAAACATTTCTGAGCCTCTTTGCTATTGGTGGGCATAAGCAACAGAGCAGTTTAATAACACATCAACCCCATCCACAGCAAGTTATTTTCCCTTACTCTTCAGTGCATCCTCAGAAGAAAGTGACAGGAACTTCTCTGCATGACAAGGCTTTTGAGGCCACTGAAAACTCAGGCTAAGTCTTTATTTCTTATATAGCTATGGTGACCCTGTATTGTCTCAGCTGGAAACTTCTAGGCTCTCAGCTGCTTCACTTCTAGGCTCTTTATAAGTCAAGAACCATGAATCAGAAACAACAAGTTGGGGCTCTTCGGTCTGCCAACTTTTTTACCACACACTGAAATCAATACATTATTTTTCCTGAAGAATATGTAATCAGGATTATATAACCATTAGGAAAAAGGCTTGCAATTTATACTCAAAACAGAATAAAGATTCACAGAAGTAGTAAGATTCAGGTGGTAGATATGCTCTCCATATACAGCAAAGGAGAGCAGAAGGCATAAATTATATTACCTTCAGGCAATATTACTACAAAGCCTCTGTATTTTCTACTTGACACACCATAAATTTTAAACTACATACCACAGTTGCTTGGGAGAATGGTTGTTTTGGAGGTTTTTTTTTGGTGAGGGGGTCTGTGGGGTTTGGGGGGGGGGGTGTTATGTGCTTAATCCACTGGAGAAACAGGGCTTTGCAGCAGTAAGAACCAGGGAAGAAAACTGCAGGACCTTCTACAAAGCAGAACCTGAGCTCAAGAAGGACAGCCAAAAGATCAGAGCTGGAAAATTCCATGGAGACAAGACTAGACTCACTGAACTCAAATACACACGGTGTCAGAGTGGGCCAATATAGCAAAATGACCCTCCATCAGAGAGACCCTAACAGGGCCACAATAGGAAAGCTGGCTTTGAGCAACCTGGTCTAGTGGGAGGTGTCCATGCCCATGGCAGGGGCAGATGGAACTGGAGAAGCTTTAAGGTCTCTTCCAACCCAAACCATTCCATGATTCTTTGATATTCCAATGCGCCTGAAAATTAAAGAGGCCTTGCTGCAAGAGCAAACAGAAAGCCCAAGTTTGCCTTCCTTATTGAAAGCTTGCACTAGGAAAAGTCCATGACAGCACTTGACACTTTAGCACAAGTAATTTAAAAGTATGATTAAAAATTAGTTTCTGATTCTCCTCCTTACAGAAAGTCACAGTGTTGCAGAAGACAAGATCCAGAAGGAAAAGGAAGAAATGCTCCTTAAACAACTATATTCAATTAAAAAGCTTAGGGATTATAAAATGCACCTACAATTAATCTCATAGTTACAGGTTTCTTCAAGCCTACCAGATGCTGTTTTGTGCTCGTCACAATAAAGACAGTGAAATACTTCAACACACACCTGGACAAGCAGTAATATGAAAATACTCAGCTCAGGTTTAGAGAAGGGAGCCAAAGCCCACACTGGAGCTTGCACACCCGCACTTCTGGAGTCAGCCAGGAAGAGAGGATGTCCTATCTATTGGGGTTTTACAGCTCTGCAAGCATTCGCAAAGTCATAAAACAGGGGTGGGTGGGGAAGAAGAGGCATTATTTAAGAGCACTGCAAAGTCTGGAGCTTGGGTAATTAATAATTAGACAGGGGAAAGAAACAGTCAAGATAATTATCTGGGAAACTTCCACTGGGGAGAGATGATAGGAAGTGGAACAAAAAAAGCAATAAAGTGAATTGGAAAAGACAAATCAACAGGAAATTCCTCTCCCAATCTCCTGTGTTAGAAATGGAAGAGAATTATCCAGGTAGCTTTTTATACAGTTGAATTCCAGTTCAATTCCAATTCAATTTCCAGCTGCTCTGTTAGACAAGGCTTTGTAATGATTTGTTTTGGAGCAAGACTGCAGCAATGCTCACAAAACCCACTTCCAGCAGGTTAAGCAGAGAGAGATGAAACGTACCCGTATCTCTGGAACTGGTAATCAAATGTTAGCTCTGAGCCTGATGGGACTAGTTTGGTGGTGAAAAATCCAACTCTGAGCTGCCCGTTCACAGTCCACTGAGGCAAGGGAAAAACAAGATGACAGCAGTTATTACAAAAGCCAGGCTTGACTCTGGTTTTGCTTTGAATTAATAAGATTAAACCTTCAAACAGCATCACTGATAAATTTAAAGAACAAAAAGCACCAAAGAGAGATAAGGAGAAATGCTTTTCACTCTGAGCTTGCTAAGTCGCAAGGCAGTGGAAGTGAAAAGCCAGCAGCTTTGATCTCACGGTTTACCTTTTGTGTCTCACAGTTTGGTTCACAGCTGTGGTTCATAAAACGAGAGCAGTTTCCTTTCTGGGTAGCATCGATTATCTGAAAAGAAAGGAAGCAACAAATACAGTGAAACAGCCTCCCTCCCTCTGCACTGGCAGAAATATGAAGCAGTACAGCTATGAACATCATGCAGCTGAAAACAACCCACGTAGAAGTTACCACCCTCTCCTGCCCCAGCTATTGACTATATGGTTTGGAGAATGGGTTTTATAGTGATACTAAGTGCCCCCCCCAAAAGAAGATCACTAAGCAGCTGGCACACAGTTCTTAGCATGTTAATGCAGAGTTCTTCAGTTGGGTTGGGATCCTCAATTTTGAATCTGTTTCTGACCCTCTGATAAGTGGTACAGTGACCATGAGGAAAGGGAAACATCTTTGCCATGCACATCAGACTCAAATAAGAAGGTTGTCTCCTGCATCACTGTGTCCTCTTTTTTATAACTGGAAACACTCCTCTGTGCCCCCTTGTGATCACAGAGCAATCCCATGGCAGCTACAAAAAATGCTTACTTTGGGGGAAAAAAAAGTATTTTTAACTCATTTACTGTAAGGCTACCCAGACCCAGAAAGTCTTGAAAGAAGAAACAAGCAGAATATGATATTAAGTGTCTATTTATAAGCTTTGTTCTCAGCAAGAGAGGGCCCGTTGCCCAAGGTAAGCAAGGCTGTGCTCTCTGCGTCACAGCTCTGCAATGCCATAGAGCTGAAGCAGAGATAAATAATTAAGCACATCTGGTATATAAATATTTCAATGTCAGTAATCCTGCACACAGGGACTCCAGCTAAAAGCATCCCAGCTTAACGTAGCTCTGTGAGCAAAGGAAGCAAGGTAACATGGCTTCTTGGTGTTTTCTAGGCCTGTTGTGTTGGGCATCCAAGAAGGCCGAGTTTGGCTTGAAGCATCTTCCCATCATAGGACACAGATATAGTTTCTCTACCACAGAGGTTTGCTCATGTGAAAGTGATGGGCCATACCCCATTCCTTCCCTTGGGAGGACAATTTCTTCTCTCCAAGGACTGGGATACAGTTAGACTGCCAGACTTGTTAAACTAGGATGAAACTGAGCAAAGGGTTAAAAAAAGGATTTAAGAATGTAAGGCATGACAACACAAAGCCAGCCAATATTTTCTTTGGCTCACCACTCACCTCATCATTTTTCAGGGCCATGAAATAATAGTGAATGTTCTTGTTCCGGGCATATTCCTTCACACGAGCCTTGAACTCTTTGTGATCCAGCACTTCTCCACAGTACTCCAAGACAAAAGTGTTGCTGCAAAGCCCAAGGGAAAAAAACCAAACATCACTGCTTTGCCACAAGCAAGAAACACAAAAGAAAAGGAAACAGCCACTGTGGAGATGGGCTCTCTGAATACAACTTGCAGCCTGGTCATCCAGGTTGTGAAGCTACAATTGTTGTATGCCTTAATCTCAGGCAATTCTGATTAACTTATTTTCTAAGATATCACAGAGGCAAGTATATCACAGTTGAAAAGCCCAGACATAAGAGTAAAGCCGCCTTTCAAGCAGGGTTCATTTGATAAAAGAACAAGACCTTGTGGGCCCTGTCAAGAGGACAGAGTATTCAGAGAACGTGCAGGCAGGTGGTTGTCATCAACTGAAATGGAAAACCTGTCTGCACCTTCCTGGTCTGAAGGGTGAAATGAAGGGTCAATAAAATATCCTTTATAGGCACAGGAAAAGTGAATTTAAAAGCAGAGATGGAAGAGAACAAGGAGTTACCTCTATGCCCAGACACAAACTTAACAGGTTGCATTCTGCAGCATAGTTGGGCTTTAAACCCTCCAGTCTATGAAGGCACACTGTGATATGTCTTCCTTGATAGCTGTCGTAAGGGTTCCCTTGCTAAATATCACCCTGAACCCTTTAACTTCTTCCTTGTGCTTACCTGGGGGAGCACCAGGAAAGAAAAAGCTCCTGCCCAGCTCCACTTAGACCAGGCCTTCAGTGTTTTGAGCTCACTCCATTTCCTTCCCATCATTAATCCCTCCAGCAGTACCGTGCTGGCTTTCCAGCCCATGTGAATAAATGATGTCCACCTTCCCCCATCTCTGTGTCCACCAAATGGTGCTAAAGGACCGTATTTTTACAAGGGCATGTAGTTACAGACCAAAGGGAATGGCTTTAAGCTGATGGAAGGGAGATTTAAATGAGACATGAGGAAGTTCTTCCCTGTGAGGGTGGTGAGGCCCTGGCACAGGTTGCCCAGAGAAGCTGTGGCTGCCCCATCCCTGGCAGTGTTAAAGGCCAGGCTGGAGAGGGCTTGGAGCAACCTGGTCTAGTGGAAGGTGTCCCTGCCCATGGCAGGGGGTTGCAATTGGATGAGCTTTAAGGTCCCTTCCAGCCCAAACCATTCTAGGATTCTATGACACATTTACCCCCTTACCCAAGATGGTCTTCACACAATTATCTCCTTCCCATCTTTCTCAATGTTCCTGATACTAGCCCACCTAGCACATACAGTGCTTGGTAGGGTAAGATGCTCACTATCAGCCGCATCTTTAGTACAGCATTGTCTTCAAAAGGAATTCCTAAACCTTTAAATAAAATTGGATCTGGCATTTTCGCACAGGGCAACAGTCCCCATCACTAATACTTCTCTGTGCATGCACTACTCTGTAAACAATAGGATCATCCTCTTGCAAAGGTTACATCCAGCAGCACCAGGGACTCCCCAGATTATGTGGCAAATCTGGAAAAGGAAGAGCCAGAACACCCTACAAATCTCATCCTCTTCTTAGACACAGTTGCTGTGCAACAGAACAGTGATGGGGAGCACTCACTCATTTTGACAGTCGCTCAACACTGTCATCTTCTACATAAACATAGTATGAAGACACTCTCGGTTAAACATATCAGGTTGAGAATGCAGAATTGTTTTCGCTGCATTTTAGATAAGTTGGCATACGTCTCCAAAGCAATCAAAACTCTTCCACGTATCTTCCTGTGAATTAGTCTCATACAGACAATACAGCAGTAAAAGAACTCTGCTGTAAGACCTAGAGCTTTCTCAAGTGTCACAAGCACCGCTGGATTCCTTAGAACTCTTTGTCTTCAACAGAAGCCAAGAAAAAATTAATTCAGAGTTTCCACGGAAATTCACTATAACATCCAGAGCTACAGGAAATCTTTGCACAATTAAGTTCTAGGCAGACTGTCTCAGTCTCTAAGCTCAGTCCCTGGTGCTCTCGAGGATGAACAGACTCACCATGCCCACCCCACAACCTTCTGAGATGGAAATGAGAGCCTGGTGCAACTCTGGTGCACAGCACCGCCTCCCTCATGGCGGGACACCCCAGTGAGTTCATCTGCAAAGTATGTTGCTCATCTGAGGAACAGCACAACCAACTTCTGCTCACCTGCGTGGGTCTGGGAGGACATCCACACCCACACAACCTGCACACTCAAGTGGTGAGGTCAGAACCTGCAGTAGAAAAAGCCACCTGAGTCTTGCTAGCTGGTAGGAGCACAGCAGCTCACTGCAGCCTCTCTCAGCTTCGGACACCTCTCACCCTGCTCCTGTCTGCCAGCAAACCCCATTTTTGTCTCCTGCTCTTCCCGCTGCACCTTGTGCTTCAGGCTCCAACAGCTCTGTGAATACCTTTGCTCCTTTCACTTCTCTCACGCCCTCTCCTAAAGCTCTTTTTACTACTGAGAGTATGAGAAAATACCAGGTTGGCAACACAGAAGGCAACTCCTTGAGTTAGCCTGCCTAGTGAGAAGGCATTCCCATCTCAGAGCTGCTCCTTGCACACACACTTGTAGAGTAAAATGTACCTAGCACTACTCTTCTTCCCAGTCACACTCATTTTTTGAGTGCAAGCTCCCAAATACAACCATAATGTAAAAAATATCAAGGTCCATCCTGCTGCCAACCTAGGAGGGGACCAACAGGGTGAAGCACCACACAGCCCTTGCATTCAAGTCCTACCAGCTTCCTTGTGCCTTACAGTGTCAGTAAATGAACTCATCCAGATAAATATCATCTTGCTTGAATGAAAGAGAGATGGGTCAAACACAGACTCAGATCCGTAAACATGGCTGAGGCACTTGCAAGTACAGCCATTAAAAAACAACAGGCTAATGAACAAGGAAAGATCTCCACAGGGTCTTCCTGTAGTCTGAAGGGGAGGAAAAGGAGGACTTGACAAGAGGGTAATTCTTGCAGAGGTGGGAAGAGCAGAAGAGACACGAACCATTCTGTGATTCTATGAAACCACAGCCAAGGCTGTCAGAAACCCCAATGAGAAGAGCAAAACGGGTGTGGGAGATCTAACTCGCAATTCGTAGACATACAGGTGCCAATAACCGAGAGGGACAGAGCACAAGGACAGTATATAAAGCTGGAAGAACCTCAGTAAAGCTACTTATGTCAATGAAACCAAGAACATGCAAGGAACTTATTTTCCCTTCACAAGGGAGTAAAATAGCACAAGGACGTCATTCAAAGAGCAAATGCTTACGATGGCAGATCTTTGGCAGCTCTCAGCCCCCAGCCTTTCTTCTCGGTGAGGATCACTTCAACGTCTGCATGCTGTTTCTTCTGGAAGCGCCTGTTGGAGCAGTAATCGCCATTTGGGCACCTGGAAGAACTAAGAGAAAGAAATGGAACAAATCAATTCCTAGCAGCACAACAACAATCACTGGAACGGCACACATGGGAAATAGATACCATGTAACCACAATAAATTCAGTGTAAAATCTTCAAATGGGTTTTGCTATAAAAAGCATAACCATCTGACTATCAACATGCAAATGCACACAATTTATTTCTGGAAGGAGGATAAAAACAGTTGGAATGCTAATGTGGCTGTACTTCTATGTCTTATAACCAAAATGGGATGAACTGGCCTCCTCTCCACATTTTATGAGTTCTTTCCCCAGGATATCCCCTTCTCCTATGTCTACTGCCTGGGCAAGGAAACAGAAAACAAATAGATGATGCCAGATAATTTCTCAAGTTCCACCCAGCTGTGACAATCCTTTTGCCAGGTGGGTGAATGCCACTAAGCACCCTGTCCCCTGCCTCCCTCTCATATGGAGCAGCAGCTCTTTCTCCTCCTAGCCTCTCCCAGAAGACAAAAGGAAAAAACACTGTAACCTGTTGAGGCTCTAGGGAGAAGAGAGATGCAAAAGGAGAAAGAAGAGGAAATAATAATCACTATATTCTGAAATGGTTTGGATTAGAAGGGACATTAAAGCTCATCCCGTTCCAACCCCCTACCATGGGCAGGGACACCTTCCACTAGACCAGACTGCTCCAAGCCCCATCCAACCTGGCCTTGAACACTGCCAGGGATGGGGCAGCCACAGCTTCTCTGGGCAACCTGGGCCAGGGCCTCACCACCCTCACAGGGAAGAACTTCTTCCTCAGATCTCATCTCAATCTCCCCTCTGTCAGTTTAAAGCCATTCCCCCTTGTCCTGTCCCTACCTACCCTTGTCAAAAGCCCCTCTCCAGCCTTCTTGTAGTCCCTTTAGGCAGTGGAAGCTGCTGTAAGGTCCCTCTGGAGCTTTCTCCAGGCTGAACAAGCCCAGCTCTCTCAGCCTGTCTCCATTGCAGAGGTGCTCCAGCCCTCAAGAGTATCTTTATGGCCTCCTCTGGACTCGCTCCTTCAGCTCCACATCCTTCTTCTGCTGGCGGCCCTGCATCTCAGGTAGAGAGCTACATCTGCATTCCTGACTCCCTCCAATGATGCTTAGAGGACTATAGCTAAGGCTGAGGAACAGAAGACTCACAGCATTTGTAGCAGTTTTTAACAGGAGGCTGCTATGGCCTAGCCTCCTGAAGATCATCTGAAATCAGATTTAAATATTGGTGTGTAGGCTCTGAAGATGGTTCCACACTAGCCAGTGCACTGTCACTGCCAGGGAATTCTCTGTGATTTTACGGACTCCCAAGTTATCTCATGGACAACACTGCCCAACTCTGGCAGCTGCTGAAATGCTGCTTACCACTCTATCATGAGCAGGCGATTGAGACAGTCTTCTCCACAAGCAACCTCCCCCTGAGCTCGCTCTTCTTTGGAAAGTGGAGGGCATTCACACAGCATTCGTTTAATATCCCGGTGAGATTTGTTCTTCTTCCTATGGAAGACAAGTCATTGAAACACAGGTTAGACAGCATCTGGGTAGAAAAATTACTCCTCAATCTTTATCAGTTACTATAAGAGGAAATCAATTTATTCTATAGAAACTAGACATATGGATTGATTACCTCTGGAGAACCACAGGAAGATACTCAGGACACTTGGTTTGCTTTGAGCAGGAGGTGATGAGGTGATGATTCTCTGATCACAAAAGATTTAACTTTTTTTACTTCCGCTCAATGTCCACAATCCAATCTATTTTCACTGTGGATGTGCACATGCACCTACACCCAAAGGAAGAACTAAAACCCCTTCACTTTGTTACACAAGAAACCAATTTCCAGAAAATTCAGATCTGAGTTTTCTACTTTTTTATGTGGTGAGAGGATTTCTTGCCACATAACACAAGTTCTAAGATTTAAACTAAAAGGGTAAACTTTGATTAGCCTCCCATGAAACACTGTATTCTGTAATGATATACAACACTTACACAGACAATCCCTAAAGATCCCTTCCAATCTCAGCTATTCTGTAATAGTTCACTTGGTTTCACTAATCCAAAGGTCAGGAGAAAAACTATATTCTAAAATATTAACACATAAACTGAGCTCACATCACATTTTCCAATAGCATTATTCTAATAAAGCAGATTGTAGTGGTTAGCTCTGCTTTACTGTCAAATAAGATGGTGAAAAAGGAAAGAAAACTGTAGTTACAGAAAAGGTAGGGCATCAAAGGCACCTACTTATTTTAGTTGCCATGTGATGACAGGGAAATGGTTTAGAGTGTGGATCCCAACAAGACAAAAAAAGCATAAGGAAAAAAACGTGGATTGAAATAAAGAGCAGGTTTTATCAGCATAGAGGTGGTCAATATTCAGACCATGAATCAAAAATGTATTTTACAAAGCATTTTATAAAAAAAAAAAAAAAACAAAAACAAAAATCCCCAAACATTTTAAGGAACAAAATACGTGGCAAAACCTTGAGTGTTAAGACCACAACACATGAAGCCCAAGAGGGGTATAAATTCAAGCATCGCCTTGTCCTCGTGCTGCGTGAGGGTGCCCTCGCTGCTGGCGAGCACTTGGTGCCTGATGGTCCAGCAGGGAACCACCGTTACTCAACCACCCCTGAGGAATCATAAGATGAAAAAGGACCATGAGGTTAACTGAAATGGCAAATTAAATAGGCATAAATCATCAGGAGGCCTTGTCGTAGTCTGTGCCAGGAGTAAGAACTGGTTACATGCTCATAAGGAGCTCCTACCTACACGTTAAAGCCAAAGCAAGCATGGTTTTGGCAAGGACGAAGGTAGTTAAGCCCTAAAGCAATACACCTACTAATCATCCTTAAAGCTAGGAAATAGATAATTTTATTTTCCAGGGATCACATCCCATTCAATGTTCCCATGCAAAAGGGAAAAGGATAATCTACAGCTAACAGCTACCCACTGATATTTCAAATGACAGTCTCTTAGATCTAAAATCACTCATTTGAGATGACAAATAATTACATGCAAATAACCAAGGCCTTTGAAAATACGCTTAGTTTGTCCAAAACCTTTCCCACACCCAGATTTCCCTGTGTCTTTAGAGCTGGCATCTGGAGACACTAAACAGACAAGATCTGGCAAGCCCAGACATGCTGCTGCTACACACTGCTCTGGGCTCCAACACAGCTGCACCAAGTTGGTGCTGAACAGTGGGCAATAAAGCAAAAAGCTTGGAAAATAACTTAATCACTCTTACAAACTACCATGGGTACAAAAATAACATGTGTACTTGGGGCAGATGCCAGTAATCCCACATGTGCAAGTCCTGCCTGATACTCAAATCAACACTAGAGAACGGGCATGCTGCAAGACAACTGAGAAGATGGTACAAATATATCATCCTTCCGCCACATCCTCCCATCTTTTGCCTCTTTGCATCACCAGGGCCTGCCTGGGCCTAACTGGGGGTTTCTGTTTAGGAGAAGAAACCCAGGGTGGATTAAACACTTGCCCAGCGTCACCTCCTCTATGAGCAGCTTTGCCTCATGCAGGGACACAACATGCCTCTTTCTCCCTCCAAACATTGCCCATAAAAAACCCACCAAACTCTCACAGAACCAAATATAAGCTGAAATCTGAAATTGCTCCAAGCAAGATAAAAAAGGGTAAAAAAAACCCTCAAGTTACCTTTCAGTCAAATACACGTTCTCCTCAATAAGGTCAAAGTAACAGGGCATCTTTCCTTGCTTGGCAAACTCCTTCCAGCGCTGGGGGTCTCTGAAGTCATCCATGATACACAACCGACCAACCATGGAGGCGTCCTGTGGTGCCAACTCCACTTGCTCCCCCTCCAGTTTTGCCTTCTTCTTCTCCCTCGAGTCCACGTCACTCTCAGAGTCACTCTCCAACTCTGGACGCCTTTTTTTTGGTGGACCTCGTTCTTTCACATCACTTTTTTCCAACACCTTCACCTCCTCCTTCTTCTCCCCACCAGGCACCGGCTCCTTGGTCGAATTGCTGCTGATCTCATGTGCCTGCACAGAGCCTTCTTCTTGCTGTCCAGGCATCTGGCTTTTACTTGAGGGGCTGGGAAAACGAGGCTTGCAGTCATCATCCCAACGGTCATCCTCTTCGTACTCCTCGTGATCCTCCGTTAGAGAATCAGGTACTTGCCCTTGAATTCGTTCACAATTAACTGCAGGTCTGCTAGCAGACCTCACGTCCCAATAACCATTGCCTTGCCAGTAACTCTGAGAGCCACCATATGCCCCTGAACCCGTCTGGTACACATAGCCCGAGTAGACCCCAAAGCTGCTATCTGGCTGCTGGTAGGTGCTACTGGGCTTCTCTGGCTGGGAAAAGTCCCAGCCCAAGCCACCCAGCTCCTCTGTTGTTTGAAAACCATCCAGCCTGGTGAAGTCTCCAATACCAGACTGGTTAAGCCCACCCTTCCCTTGCCTACTGTCTGGCTTGGAAGGGCTCATCTGGTGCTTATCAGTGCTCTCAAAACTCTCTGACAGGCAAAATGGCTGCTCAACCTGTTGGCCACTCGGCCTACCAATGGACATCAGCTCCTTCGACATTATTCTCTCATCTGGGTTGGGTTTGCCATGGGAATCTGTCGTTAGGTCTGCCTGACTTGTACTGTCAACACCGTCGCTCTGAGACTGGCATGTATCCATCCGCAGTTCCTCCATCTCCTTCCTGCTGAGCTCAGTAGAAGTTGCTGGACTCTTCTCCATCCCTCTAGGAGAATATCTGCTCTCTACTTGTGGACCACCTTTACTCGCCATAGTCTCCAACCTCTCTTCATAGTAAGGTCTACTAGGCTCCGGTCGCTCATCATCCCAGTGATCGGAATAGCGCCGATTGCCCTGGCTGCTCCGCAAGTTGCCAGGGCTGCTCTCCTCTATAGCAATGGTTGAGTTCTTTGGTACAACCACAACAGATTGCAGCCGTTTCCGTGGTGTTCCATCATCAGAATCCGACTCCTCCGTCTCACTGTCTTCACTGCCCCCCTCAGTGTCACTATCCCCTGTGTCAGAGTAATCATCATGGCCATCAGGAACAAATTCAGCAGCATTGCCACTGCTGTCACATGTTGGGGCTTGACTTACTGTCTCTGTTTCTTCTGTGGTGACAACAACATCACAAGAGGGAAAAAAGGCATCTGGAAAAGCTGAAGCCACTAAAGGCTCATTTCCCTCATCCTTCTCACCCAATACAACAGGACACCGAACTCTTACATCATCAAACCCAACACCCTCAGTGGAAACAGCACTTTCTTCTATGACCTCTCTGCTGCGGTGCTCCAGCGGCACTTCCGAATAGTACGAATGCTCATCTTGGAACGATGGCTTGCTTTTTGCCAAACCAAAATCAACGTGCCGAGTCTCCAACTCCAGCACATCTTCAGTTTCCGAATGCTGGAGCAGCTCCTGATGTCCATCCGGCGGTGGCACATCCCATTTGGAAGAGACACTTTCCTCCGGGATAGGATGGTCTGACCTGAGCCTCAGGGAACAGCCATCCTGGGAGAAATCCCTGCTTGAGCTCTCCACTGCCAGGCTAATTTTATGGGAAGGATGACTATTCTCATCATCACAGGCAGACTTTGAGAGGTGATCCTCCGTGCTTTCATAATCGCACGTAACAGTCTGTGGCTCTACCTGCATGTCCAGAAAAGACTCAGATGTAACTTTTAAATCTGCTGGTTCTGCTTCAATTTCGACTTCTGAATGATACAAAGCAGGGGCAGCATCGTCTGAAATGTAGCAAAAAAATGGTTCTTTGGTTTTATCGCACGGAGTCGCCTGATCATCCAGCCTTTTAAGCACAGTTTCAGGATGATCTACATTCACAACGGGCAAAGGGGTGACTTCCACTTGCTGCTGCGGGACTGGAGCCTCTGCTTCCCTACACAGACTGTTGCACTCACTGGACTGGACCCGAGAATCATCCAGCTCTTGCTCTTGAGATGCGTATGTGTTCTCAAACCCATTAGACGGTAAAGGATATGACGAACTTGCCTTCACAACAGGCGATACTTCTGACTGACACAGGCTATCATCAGAAGATGGGATGACATCCTCTGGTTTGGAGGCACTGGAAGTTGCCAAACTTTCAGCCTTACCCTCTGGGGACCCATTTACACTCAGCTCTGTGGGAAAACACATTCTTAAGTGATCATGTTTTATCTGTAATAGAGTTTCTTGCTCCTTAACACTGCCATGGCATTCATTTCCTGTAAGTTCCTCAGACTTTGAGTTAGCAAAACCTGCTTTCGATTCGTCTGCCTTTTTAAAAGCAGGCAAATCATTTATCTGGTTTAATGGAGAAAGAGTCTTTTCCCTTTCATTTTTTTTCGCAATGGACACCCTTATTTCATTGCTTTTTAGACAAGAAGTCTCTAAATCTAGAGAATTAGACTGCTGTTTTATTTCTTCTATCGATTCTGTACAACAGAAAGAACTCTTAAACTTATCAGGCTTTGGTGCAGGGGTCTTTGTAGGGGTGGACTTATAACGGGAGGAATTCACATTACTGTCGGGCTTAGAATGGGATGTCCCCTTTCGATAGCCTAGCTCATCAAGGGGAGAGCACCTTTTGGTTACTTCACTTTCTGAAGTCCTTTTTGAATCTCTATCTGTTTTCAAAGAAGACCTTCCTCTCCTCTCCATGTCAGCATAAGACGACTCTACTTTGCTATCCCTGTCCAACTTAGAGTAAGAAGACCTCGAGTCTCTGTAAGAGGAGGAGGAGTAGGATGATGTACGCCTCGAGTCGCTTGATCTGGAATGTGTCCTCCTGTACTCATCCTCTGAGTCCGAACTGTCTCGTGCCCTGCTGTCCGCATATGAACGGGAATATCTCGACCTTTCCCTGTATGGGGAGCTCCGATAGTATCTGCGGTCTGATTCATAGTAATGCGAGCGCTCCGACCTTGAGTAGGAAGAGCTGGTTCGGGAGCCTCGATCAGATCGGGAACGGGAATGAGAACGGCTTCGCCTTCTCTCTCTGTCTGATCGAGAGCGGGAGGACACATACCGTGAATCTCTGTCTGATTTTGAATAGCTCGAGTACTTCTCATCCCTGTCCGACCTGGAGCGCGAGGAGGACTTCCCCACATCATCACTTCTGAGGGACGTGGAGCTTCGCCTAGGATCTCTCTCCTTTTCTGTACTGGATATCTTCAGCTCATGTGACCGTTGGCTGGAGGAGGTCCTCACCGAATCTTCATCGGACTCGGAGCCCTGCACAGTTCCATCAGACTGGGAGAACTTCCTCTTCGACCCCTGCCTCCGGGAGCAGAGGGCAGCACCCTTCGAGCCATCGGAAACCTCATCCTCTTTCCCAATATGGGAATCTTCCTTCTGTGGAGTTATTTCCGTCTGCTCAGGCATGTTTTGAACTACACGTTCTTCCGAACCACGTGATACCACATCCTGCTTGATATCCAGCTCCAGACCCTCCTTAGGCACCACATGGCACAGCTCCTTCGAAGCAGGAACTTCAGCTTCCACTGGCGGCGTCAGCAACAGTGTTGACATCAGCACTACCGGCAGCTGTGGCAAGACTGCTGCTGCAGGAACAGGCATCGATGCTGCTGGAAACACTGCTGGTGGTGGAGGAGGAGGAGGAGGAGGAGGAGGGGGAGGCGGTGGCGTTGAGGAAAAGTCCGCAGCCAATGCCACCAGTTCTGTTACTGGTGCCACAGCCGCCGCCGCCGGCGGTAGCGTTGTCACTGTAGCTGGTGGTGGTTTTGCTGTGACATTAAGTAAGTGTTTTTTAAAATGGATCTTCCCTAATTCTACCTTCGGTTTTGGAGGCGATGACTCCTCAGCAGAGCCAGCGGCATCCCCCAGGTCCATTTTAGTTTTGGGGTTAAAGTCAGTCTGAAGGGGTACTGCTGGGGAGTTCTGAGTTTCATTTTGTTTCTCGTTCCCGAGACCAGTCAGAAATCTATTCGGTAAGGTTTTCTTGGTTAAACTGAAGCTGAAAGACACCTTTTGTCTTCCTTGCTCCTCAAGGTTAACCTTTGTTTTTGTGCCTTTGGGCAAAAAGCGACTTGAAGCAACGCCTTTAAACACGGGGCCCTTGATAAAGCCAGCTTTCTGCACGGTTTCAGGCTTGCCCTGCAAAAGATAAAGAAGTTGCAGTTAGAAGAACCGTTTTGGGGGTTTTACCAGTTTTACAGGCACACTAAATAGTTTTCTTTTATCTAGTGAATTTTTCATGGCAATAAAATAGAAATTGATACCCTGGGCTGGAGTCTGGGACAGCACAGACATGATGCCTTTTGTGCCTCACTCTCTCTTGAACAAAATCAACTACCCAGTCAATTCCAGTTTGGAGCAAAACCTCCTTTGGGTCTTGGGCTGAGGCTTAACTGACTTATTGATAACAAAACTAAAAGTCCTTTTTTGATATAATTCTTATTTCTTTAAAAAAGAGCTAGTTTAACATATAAAGTTAAATGAAGAGATAGTACTGCTTTATTTACGCTGTTTCTATGGCCTCGGGCTATAAAATACCCTGGACTTCTAAGATCTACGTGCATTTGTTTTCACATCCCAGGAGGCTGCACCTGGATGCATTGAATTTCAGCATAAATCAGACTATCAAGAACTACAGCAACAATTTTAAGCCCTGTCCTTTCCCGCCTCCCACTGACAGCATTATCTCAATCAGTAATTCCTAATAAGTTTCCAGGCTGAGGCATACTATTAATAGAACAACCTTCAAGAATTCCCATCAGGACCCAGTCGTGCATGATGACTTTGTCACCTCAAGGCCAACCAACTATAGCACACTGCTCATGCATCTCACCAGAAGCTAACTGCTGTCTTCTGCCCAGGATCTCACTCACCACATTGCAGTGAGGACCATGTTACAGAAAGTCTGCTTGGTTTTTATGCTAATGAGCCAAAAATCATCTTCTATAGGACATTACACATAAATACAGGCTGGGGGAGACAGGACTGAGATCAGCCCTGAGGAGAAGGACTTGGGGATGCTGGTTGAAGAGAAGCTCACCATGACCTGGCAGAGTGCACTTTAAGCAACCTAGTCTAGTGGAAGGTGTCCCTTCCCATGGCAGGTGGTTGGGACTGGATGAGCCTTAAGGTCCCTTCCAACCCAAATAATTCTGTGATTAAGCACTCAGGATCTCCACCAGGAAACCTGCTGTGACAGCACTTGCAACTGTATCCTAGCTTTGGAAATGGGGCAGATGTAGAGCAACAAAGTGCCTTCAACATGGAAACCTCCTACCCTATCCAAGTCTGAGATTAGCAATTCTCAGAGCATAAAACACCATTATGTTTACCCTTAGTATTTCTTCAACTATTTTAAGGCTTAAGGTTTGTCTGTGTAAAACCTGTGTCACAGGAGTGCAGTCCCTAAAGACGAGTATCACGGCACCATGGTGAAAGGGTGCTCTTGTCAATAATCTTTATACCCTTAAATCCAAATTGCATTAGCGTAATGAAATCTTGTGGGAGAACCATTAAGTCCAAAGGAAACAGTTGTAGCCATGTAAAAATCTGTACAGAGCTGGGTTTTACTCCCATAACTGCTGCATGAACACATCTTTGGCAGCAGCAGCAGTTTTCCTGCAAGCCACTGTGAATTGTTATGTACTTTGTTATCCTTTAACTTTTGTAAAACAACGCATCGTTGCTCAGGCCAGAAGCACCATAGTAAATTATTAAATAAGATGCTGGTAGAATGGAAACCCCCACCCATTCTATTTGCACCCCTGGACATTACATACACAAAAATGTCCTTGTGTCTGAGGAAACACGTGGGGGTTTATTTTAATGGTGAAAACCACACCATGGCCTCCACATGACTAGACTTTTGGCTACCCAACCCAGCAATGTATATGCATTCGATGTTCTGCAGCAGATATTAATTGCATTCTAGAAAGAATGGGTGCAAAAAAATTAAAGTACTCTTTTAAAATGGGTGTTATTTATATGGGTGCGTTTTCATGGCTGCTTTAAACGAGGGTCAGGGCTAAAAGGGGACTGAAACAAAGTGACCCTGAAAACAAAGTGTATGCCCACAGGCTTGCCCGGCTCTGAAACATGCTCCTCTCTCCACAACTGCCTCACAACCGTCTCCAGAAAGTCATGTTGAAAATACCATCCCTGTTTCCAAAAGAATCCACACACCAGAAGTGATCCAGAGACTAATACCCAAGTGAATACAAATTAATTCATGGGAGAATAAAAGACACAAACAAGTGTCCAGCCTGTTTGATAGGAGCTTTTACATGTCTGAATGCTACCCAGATTACCCTCCCACAGGACACTGGTCTCAGTCTCCTGAAGAGCAAAGGAACAGCATTTATTTTTTGGGTTTGTGGAGTCAATTATTATCCCTACAGGTCCAGAATTTCCCATCTTCTTATCCCAAACTGTGTGTATGCCTTGGGACAATGGAAGAGTAAGAGAGCAGGTTCCTATCTTTGACCATACCTTGATGTCTAACGGAAGAAGTCTCCACAAATCTGAATCCAAATGCTTATCAGACTGGATTCACCAATCATACCAGTTATATATTTAAATAAAAATAAATTTATATTTAAAAATATAGTAAAGAGAGTGCATCAGCATTCAAGAGTCTTCTGATGAGAACTATTGTGAAATTGTTTTGCATGCAAGATTCCCGGTTGTGGAAACGTGCCAATGTTTTGATCAAAATGTTTCTAACTTAAAGCACAACAGATCTGAAATCTGAGCTCACACATGAATAACGGGGTTTGGATACATCTACCTTTACACAAAACACAGCACCTGGAGGCAAAAAAAGGAGCTGTTAAGCTTCCACTCCTCCCCCTTCCGTAGTGTATTCAGCAGAGATTATACATTTCAGAACAAATGTTTCACCCTCATGTGCTCAACCTTCCAGGGATTTTTCTTCTTAAATAACACCACATTTAACAAAACATGACTTAGGAAACTTAACAGGTAGCAATTACTGGTAAAAGCTCCCTAGCAGGAGTTCTCCTTCTTTCATGTTTTACAGAAAGGCAACATTCCCCAAAATGCTGCTGTGAGTATTTTACAGAAAGAAAAAGGTGACACAAGTTCCTTTGCATATTCAGCAGAGCTACACTATTACTGAGGCAGCAGCGATCCCGCAGCTCTCAGTCTGCTAGGAATACAGGGAGGCCACACAGTATGCTGACCAGCACAACCAGAGCAGATATGAATTACAGGATCATAGAATCCCAGAATAGTTTGGGTTGGAAGAGAACTTAAAGAGCACCCAGTTCCAGCTTGATGAAGCAGGGACATCTTCCACTAGCCCAGGTTTCTCCAAGCCCCTTCCAACCTGGCCTTGAACACTGCCAGGGATGGGGAAGCCACAGTTCCTGTGGGCACCCTGTGCCAGGGCCTCACCACCCTCACAGGGAAGAACTTCTACCTCAGATCCCATCTCAATCTCCCTTCTGTCAGCTTAAAGCCATTCCCCCTTGTCCTATCGCTACCTGCCCTTGTAAAACTATTGTCCTACAGCATAAAAAATTATGAGCAGCACTTTTTGCTGTGCCAGGCTATTGTAAATTGTGCAGGCCCCCCAAGTTCTCTCCTTTCCTCTTAAATTCATTGAGACACACACAGCAAAACTAATCTTTTTTTTACAGGTGAAGTCCTTAAATAATCATCTTCTCACGGTGCAGAAGGCAGCACCTACCTACACTGAATGACTCGAGGACACTGTCACGCTCTATCGCATCCATGTGTAAATAGAGAGGTGGTACTGAAGGCGTTTTTCTTTCCTGGATTTAACCACTGCAGTAGAGGCACCCCAGAAAAACATCAGGTTGCTTTATTTAGACTCTCACTCACTCTCCACTCAAGAAATTTTTAGGTCAGGCTAACACATGTCTCAGGAGTTACATCAAGAAAGGAATCAGTTTTACTCACCTCATTTTCTTCTTCTCTATTGCAATCCAGCAGAGGAAACATGCAAAAGAAAACATAAAAAGAGAGCATAAATGTCAAGCAGAAACAAGAAACCTAACATCAGAAGTCTGGCACTGCAAACACAATGGAAGCAGGGACACAGGGTGTGGGTAACAACCACCCCATAAGTAATCCTGCAGCAACACATGTCCCTAACGTACCCAATGGTCAAGCAGACAAAACAACCACTTCTGGCATGGTTTTGAAGATCAGGAACTTCCACACTGAAAATTCTATGGGGACTTTAACAGAGCAAACCTTTTCTGAGCAAACTGCTGCTTCGGTGTTGTCATCTGAGGGCTTGCAAACCAGCAAGAACCCTATTTCAAGACAGATAACACAGATATTAATCAGTACTTTGCACCCGGCCACTCAACAATGGATTCATTTGGAGCATTACACTGATCCCAACCAAACCTGCCAATGCTGGACCAACAGCAAACTTCTCTTCCCCAAGTTCTTCACTCAGATACCATGAGCAAAGTAGCTTATCCTCCACAGAAAAAGAATGAACAAGAACACGACTACTCACTTGCTCCTTCCTTTGCTCAATACCTGGGAGAGTTTCAGTGAGTCTCTTGCCCCCCCAAGGGAAACTACAGAAGCAAATGTACAAGTTTCAGTGGTTACCAATACAGCTTCCCCAAGATGTCAACAGCCCACCTGTCTTTTTCTGTTATCTCCTCTAACACAAGTCCCAGAGCACTCTCCAGTGCTTTAACCTTTGTATTTTCCCACACACAGCCTTTTCCTCTTCTACCTTATAGACACAGGGGCAGTTTTCAGTCAGACTTTTGCTAATCCTCATCATCTTTTGAGCCGTAATTCGGCACTGTCGTGGTGACACGACGAAAGATTTCTTGCAGAGAAGGTTCACAGATTTCACTTCAAGCACCAGCTAAGTGACAAGTATCAGTGTCTGGAAAAGAAAGCCAAAGCTTTCAGTTTCTGTGTAACCCAGGCAGGGACCCAAAGCGGTGACAGCACAACAATAACCACATATCTCCCCATTTAAATCATCAACAACAGAAAACTCCGAGCAAGTAGCTAGAAAATGCATCACCAGCACTAATATACTCCTGCCTCTAAAAAGGCCCACACCCTGTTGATAAAGCTTATTAAGAGGCTATAAATTATTCTTACAGGAGCAAGAACACAGTTTGTTTCCACTGAGGAAACGTGAGCCATGAGTTTAAGCAAGCTCTAGAGTACAAGAGGGCATGCATGTGATTTAATGGGGTTAACCAAGCCATGAATTCAAAATGCTGCTAATGCAGAGGGGGTCACATGCCCTCTAAGAACAGCACTTGGACATGAATTAGTGCCTAAAAGGAGGTTTCATTTTTAGAATCACATGGAGTTTTAGACTTCCAGAAAACTGACTCCTGACAGTCACATATTTTGAATGTTAAACACACACGTCTACAGGGGTAAGAACAGCACTGACATCTAGCACCCAACAAAGCCCCCAGCATAAAAAACTATATGGACTTGATAAAATGCATCCAGAGGAGGCCACAAACATGCTCCAAGGGAGCACCTCTCCTATGGAGACAGGCTGAGAGGCTTGTTCAGTCTGGAGAAGGCTCCAGGCACACCTTAGAGCAGCTTCCAGTGCCTAAAGGGGCCAACAAGAAAGCTGGAGAGGGGCTTTTGACAAGGGCAAGTAGGGACAGGACAAGGGGGAATGGATTTAAACTGACAGAGGGGAGATTGAGATGGGATCTGAGGAAGAAGTTCTCCCCTGTGAGGGTGGTGAGGCCCTGGCACAGGTTGCCCAGAGAAGCTGTGGCTGCCCCAACCCTGGCAGTGTTCAAGGCCAGGTTGGATGGGGCTTGGAGCAACCTGGTCTGGTGGAAGGTGTCCCTGCCCATGGCAGGGGGTTGGAACTGGGTGAGCTTTAAGGTTTCTTCCAATGCAAACTATTTTGTGATTCCATGATTCTATGATATGAACATTGGATTCAACGAACTTAAGAGTGCTTTCCAACCTAAATGATTCTGTGATGATTTTCAAGACATCCATAACCAGACATGTTGTGATACAGCACAGAATAAAACCAGATGAAAGCTGGTGGTCCTCAATCAAAAGGAAATAACTGTCTCTTTATACATATGAATACAGATTTAAGTAGCTGTGTGTTGGGAGACAGGTAATGAAGTTTAGTATTTAAAATTAAAACTAAAATAGTTAAAGGAGTAACTAATCTCCGTTAATAATCCATTTTTCCTTTTGCTGCTGAAACACTGCATAAAACCAGTATTGAGCTAAAAACCAGTGTTAAGCTAAAAGGCTGACAAGAACACAGAGTAGAGGTCTCCAAAAACTGAGAGCTAAGAGCAAAACTTTATCTTCCAAGAATGCAGCCTACAAAACAGCAGGGATCATGGCACAATCCGGGTCAACTGTAAGCTCATGTCCTGCTCAAAGCCACAACAGCAGTTCCCAAACAAGATGCCAGCCTCAGCATCTTCCACCTCGAGACAGTCACTCCACGAAGGCAGCTTGGCAAAGCACCAGCTCCTGCATGGTGGGTTGAAACATGCAAGAGAAATGCAACACACTCAAAGGGAAATAAACACAGCTGAAATCCTTCAAATCCCAGAGAAAACCTTGAAGGAGAAAGTAAGCTGGATTAAGAAATTGATGATCTTCACAGAACTGTATCATAGAATCACAGACGGCTTTGGGTTGGAAGGGACCTTAAAGCTCATGCAGTTCCAACCCCCTGCCATGGGCAGGGACACCTTCCACTAGACCAGGATGCTCCAAGCCCTGTCCAACCTGGCCTTCAATACTCCCATGAGACATCTTGCTGCTCTAAAGCCACTTGGTGTGGGGGAAATTGCTGAAATTTGAGCAGCTTAATGATTGCAAGTGAGAAATCAAAATATTAGAAGATAGAAAACAGTTAAGAAGCTGCAAAATAGAAAACACTGCACGAACTAAACTGGCTTAAAATAACATACGTAAGAATGAAGCAGAGATGACATTACTGGTAACCTATCTTCTACAGTCTTGGTCACCTACAATTTAATGTTTCCTGAACAGAAAAGTAATTCTTCTCACAGTGGGAAGAGCAGTATTCCCTATCCGCAGTGGTACTTCAGTTGTGCTTTTCTCTCCTGAATTACCATTCTGCCTTTTGCCAAAATCCATTCCACCTTGTCACAGGTGCCCTTGCGCAGGCTAACTTCACTAAAGGAGGTAGCTGGCTTGGGTTATGGATCCCATTTCCATTTAGAACTTCTTCCTTCACCCCAGATCAAAAAACCATATAAATAGGTTTCCAGAATTAGTGAACGCACTGCTGTTCGCTTGAAACCCTTTTGCCAAATTCCTCCCACGCTGGGTTTGAAGTTACATAAAATCCCAGCGCTAGAAGCCTGAGGAAGGAGCTGGCACGCAGGAGGCTCGGCACAACAATAGCGTATGCGAGCTGGGGATCCATCCAAACACAGAACCCGGAGGTTTTCCAGCAGGTTTCCAGCCCCAGGGGTTTAGAGCAAACCCACTTGTTTCCCTCCGGCTGCACCTTGCTATCTGCAGGTGCACAAAAGGAAGACTGTCATTAAAATTAGCACTGGATTCATACACTCAGTGGCTCATTTCCATAAATATCAGGAGAAGGGGATTGTTAAAACACAAAACAAAACTTCAAAGCAAAACTGAAGACCTCACAAACAAGTGGATAATAAATTAAACTAAAAGAAAATGCCCAAAGCAGGAAGCTGCACCATCCCCCTGTTGAGGCATCTTCCTTAATCTGCCCCAGTATAAAACCCGAAGAACAATTGTGCCCACCTGCCAGTCACATCTGACTAACTAGTGATGAATATTGATCAGGTGAGAGCAAGATGTCCTTGCACACACCCCACAAATGCACAACTGCACCAGACAGCAACCACAGCAGCAAGTAAACCCCTGTGTCATACAGAGGAGTCTGTATTTGCAGGGAAGGCTTTTTTTAAGGCTATAGACCCACATTTTAACCAAAATTCACTATATTTAAAATCCCAATTTTGTCACAGGCATGTTAATAAAAAAATAAAGTTGTATTTTAACTCTGAGGCTCAGCAGCTCCAGTATTTTGTAGATGTTTGAACAGCTTGACATGAATGAGACTTCATGCCATAATCTCAACTACACACAGGGCTTTGCTTATGCTAAAGAAGCAAACAAAAACCAAACATGCCCTCAGGTTCCAGCAGTCTAAATGACACATGCTGTATTCAGACAAAACTCGAAGAGCCTCATCTCCCATGTGTTCTCTTTTCATTTTTTTAATTTTCTTCTTCAAGAGAGAAGAATCTGGAAGCCTAAAGTTACCAGATCTGAACATCTGCAAGACTAAACCCTGCCAGCTTAAAAAGCCTTATCCCAGCAGGCACTTAGCTCACCTTGCTTTAAGCTGACAATGGGGTATTGTGCCAGCATTAGCACAGGTCCATATGAAAGCCTACCTGACTCAGCAATTACCTTTCTTCCTGAAGAAAGGAGAGAAAATGCAAAACATCAGCACAAGGAGGAAGAAAATCCCGACCTCCAGACTGTTTTGTTTAGGCCAGAAACATACTACCAGTGTGGGGATGAGGACAGACTGCCAGAGCTTCTCATGGACTGATCCATCACCACCTGCATCCACAGCACCAAGGCTAAGCAAACCAGAAGGCAACACAACAAATTAACACCTCAGGTGAAAATTCATGGTTCCAACAAGATCCTAAATACCCAGGCAGACTTCACTGCTGCGCAGCTCGTGATGAATGGCTGGCTGCACCTCTGGGATTCTGCAGATGAAGTTCACTCCCTGCTGCTCACCTTCAGTTCCTGCCACCCTCAAAACCAAAACAACTTGATAAAATACTCACAGAGCTGAAGCACTATCTCGCACTTAGGTTTATTAGTCTCTAATGTGGCTGGCTAGAGATAAAAAGTAAGGACAAACACTCTGTGGGCCCTGTGATTAACTGAAACACAGTGCTAATTGCTGTGAACTCTTTTGTACAGAACTCTGAGCTTTTAATATCCAAATGGGTCCCTCCTCCCAAAAATACCGCATCACAATTGGATAATGTACAACCAGAAAAAAAAGCAGGGAAGTCGATAGACAATCCTGCTCCTCCCCACAAAATACATGGACAGAGGAAAGGCTAAAGTACATCCGGGGGGGGGGGGGGGGGGGGGGGGGGGGGGGGGGGGGGGGGGAAATCACAACAGTATCAAACATCTTATTTAAACAGAAGCAGGAAACAAAGTCAAGCTCACCAGAAAATGAGGTCAAGGTAGCTGCAGGCATATACCTGTCCCTGCGGCACATCCCGCAGATCCAGCTGTCCCATCCCCCTGTGCTTTTCTAAATCAGCATTTCCTGCTTTATACATTTTCTCTGGGTTTGGAGTTTTTAAGTTTGGAGCAGGGGAAGAGCAACTATCTCTCCTGCACTGAAATAGGAAACAACAGAGAGGACTGAATGTGCCAGGAAAAACAAGCATCTGTATATACCAAAAACAAGCATTTCTCCTTTCACCATAATGATAAGGGCTGAGTGACATCCTGCATAGCCACAGGTATGCCAGAAAGGGATTTTTCTTTTAATACAGGTGACTGATGGAGTCACCTGCAATCACCAGTGAATGCTCCCTCCCAGTACACCCCTTGAAATGAACTTTCTAAATCAAGACAAAACCCCAGACACAAGCCATTTCAACAGCAGGTGTGAAGACGATTTAGAAACTAAAGTGCTGCAGCTTCCACTCCAGGCTAGCCCGGGGTCCCGTTTCTCATCTGGCTGGAGGAGAGCCACTGAGAACAAATTCAAGAGGCATTACGGTACAATATGGAAAACCCAGAGCTCTATAAACTTTTACTACAAGCATTTACTCTCTCCACAGCTGCGGAAAATATAAGCTAAAAAAAGAAAAGAAATGGCATGAGCTAATGCCTGCTCTTTGCCAGCTGGCAGCAGCAGTGAAGAGACTTGTGCCCAAGCTGTGGATTAAGCCTTGGGTTTGGTAGAGCCCATGCAGACCCTTCCCCAAGAAGATTCACCCCACAGCAACCAAACCCTAAAGAGAAGGGGAAGAACTAAAGGGGGAAAAGGATGATTTTTGAAAACCATCTGCCTTTCCTGCTCCTCTTTTTGCAAAGGTGGGTCAGAGAAGAGACACTGGCAGGAGCATGTGAAAAGCCACAAACTCACGTTTTGGGGTTCATTTTTTTATCTACTGTCCAAAGCTTCATTTACCAATTATGTGTGTTAATAACATCAGTGTTTTAGAGAAGCTAAGATGTTCTACTTCAGGAAAAAGACACAGTTAAGAAGAAAACTATCCAGTGTCTCCAGTCTTCTGCTCCAATAAAGGTATTGCAGGACCCTCCTCCTTCACAGGAATTTCAAACTCACCACCACGCACACAGGTCCTGCTCTTCCCTTTCTGCTCAGGGCCAGGGCATGTCTAAAGAAGAAGTCAAGTTGGAAATTATTACAGCAATCCTCATAAGCAATGCTGTTCCCATGGCAGCCAGGCAAGGGGTTTACTGACCAGAGCACTGACATGGCAAGGGAAAGGAGGGCAGACTGGAGGAGGAAATGAAAGAGCAACGGTGCCAAAAGAAGAGGGCACAAATCCATGCTAACTTAAAGCCAGTTTCTGGCTCAGTACTGTGAGATCATCAGTCCTTGGAAAGCTTTCTCCTCCTCTGGGAGCAGGGAAGGAGAAATTTCATCAGCAGCTTTTAGAGTCAGCATCTTCCCATCAACAACATTTAAATGAAATCACTTTTCAGGAAAACCCTGTATCAAAACCCCTCTCAAAAGGCAACAAAAGGAAACATTTCATACATACAATCTAACCTTAAACTGCATTTCCCCTATCTGATGCAGTTAACTCCTAAAACATGCACACACCCCTGAGCTGTCCAGGGCAGTTTGCCCCTGTGGATGGATAAGGCTGGATCTAACACAAAGGCATTTTATCACCTCCAGCTTATCACCTTCAGCAGCCAAGCAGGGGAAGACACAGGGTGGTTTGACATTGCAGAGTGGTTTGTCATTGAGTCTCTGCACGGGGTACTGCCAGGAACACACCGGAGATGCACAAGAAAACTCCAAAACCACGTTAAAACCAACAGTCCACAGCAGGTTTCTAAACTGGTGCAGGGTACTCACAGCATCCAAACTAAAACCTTATTCCTACGGCAGGGGTTAGACGAGGCCTGAAAGGCTTGGGGCCAGTTTCCAGCTCTGCAACAGCCTGTGTGTGACCCTGAACAAGTCACTGAGATGATTATCCCCGCTCCTATACTTTTTTATCTGTTCCCTCCACCCCACATTTACTTATTTCCAGGGTCTTCAGGCCACAGACACTTTCATACACCTATGCACAGTATTTGCAACACCAAGGCTGTGACACCAGTTTAAGCACAGACAACACCATGGCACAACCATACAACAAAGCATTTCTCCTACCAGCACAAAACCACTCTTAGGACTAAGTTTGTATCACACATCCCAGCTCCCCCCATTACACAGTTCCAAGGATACCAACCCTGCATGCCTGAATTGCTCACCACCACAAGCAGCAGCAAAAACCTTCTAATGTTCTGCTGCAGACAGTAAACACCCTCCAAGCACATTAACCAAAGGAGAGAAAAGCAAGTGCCTGCCTTCTGCAAAGCTCCCTCTCATATAGGGTGTCTGCAGCAGGGACAGTTGCATCTGACTTGACTGTCACAACACAGCATTCACAGGCTATACCCCAGAAACATTTCTAGGCTTTAAGGGAAAGGAATTAATAGAATTAAGGAGAAAAAAAGACAATGTTTTTTAATTTTGCCCAAATTGCCATTCCATGCGGTCAGCAGGCTGCAAAGAGAAAGTTCAGCACATGCTGAACTAAACTAATGAAGTTAAAAGATGCTTGATACCAGGAACATGATTTCAGTATTCAAATCCTGATGAAAAGCAAGTGGCTACACCCAGCTTCCAGGAAACACCAGCTCAAGATATACCAACGTTTCTCTCTGCAGCAAGAGAGGAAGCAGAAGAAGGCGAGGAACCTGAAAGCATTTAAAATAAAAGCAAGAATAAAATGATTGGAAATATCTAAGCTGACTTACAACCATTACTACCAGCGACCGGCACAGGACTTCACTCTTGGCAGAGAAATCAGCAGCTCACACCACCACATATCTGCTGGACAAGCAGAGACTCTGAGGCTTCACCTGACCAGAGCAACAGCTCTGGCTAATGAGGTCTGTGTGCTAAAAAGGGGAAAGACTGACCCAACTGAGCAGAAAGCCCTCCCCAGGAAGGCAGGCACAAGGCAGGATGGGTCTTTCCCACTCGCCAGGGCTGAAAAGGCCCCCCATGGGCAAGCCCCAGGCTATGCTGCACCTTCTCCTGCATTTATGTACTGGGTAAAACAAGGAGTTGTATCTCTCGTTCACCTCCCCCAGCTATCAGCAGGAAGAGACCTTCTGCAGAAATCACCACCCTGCTTCATCTGCTGGGTTTTCCTTCTGTGGGTGAGCAAATTCCTAAGCTGACCTTATCAAGGCATCCCCAAGTTCACATGACAAATACCCGCTCTGGCACTGCAGGTCATCTTTGGTCTCTTGAAATGCTTTGCAAATAAGGACTTCTGTTTCAGACTGCAGGCTGGGGTCAATGAAGTCTACCTGCTTCATGAGCAGGCTGACCACAGCAGTGGTCCCACTGATGGGAGATGGGGAGGTCTCCCCCGACCCAAAGAGCCCGGTGTCACTGGGTGAGGGTGAAACATCTGTGCTGCCCATGCAGCTGGATGTGCCCAGTGTGGAGATGACAGTCAACACTGTGACAAAAGCTTCACAGAGGCAAAACCATTCAATTTTAATGACTTTTTCACTTCCAGCCAGTGTAGTGAGGTCACCTTATAATTCACAGACATACACACAGCACCAAACACTCTCATAATTCACCATATTGAAGTCAGCACTCACAAAACACCCCATCCTCACCCCAAACTTCCCCCATGTTTCAAAAGAATATACTTTCCAATGATCTGGCATCACAAAACTCAGACTTCAAAGGGTCAAAACAGCATCACACACCCCGAGAAAAGCTCAGTGCCAGAAATGAAATGCCACAATGCCCCAGCCAAGCTTAAGATTGCTGCTTTAATGTAAAATCCTGAATGTATTTATTTCTTATGCAATTATAGATGAAGTTGAATTGTCTATTCTAAACCTGCCAGGCAGGTTAAGTCGGCAGTGGGAGACATCTTGGGAGCAGTTCTCAATTCAGTGTATCAACCCAAGCTTGCTGTAACACCAACTTCTGGAGAACTGCGTGCTTTAAATCAAACTATTTTAGTGAGATTAAACCCAGCCTAACACAGCAAGAAGAAATGAGAGCTAAGGAGTGAAAGCCTGCACCCCGCTATCGCTCTGCAGCATTGCGGCCGGTTGCTGTGGCAATGCTGAACACAAGGTGATGCCAGGCAGAGAAATTAGTGTAGGAGCAGATAAACTCAACCCCCTTCATCCCTCTTTACACCAGAAATTTGCAATAGAAGTACAAGTTGGGAAGAGGCTGTGCAAGAAAAATCCAAGTACCAGACTGCAGAGTTTTTTCTGTTGGACATCTATGTGAAATAAATTCATGTTTGATGTTTTGTAGCATCAAACTTTGTAGCAGAAGGCTGCAAAATGTTAATAATTGTTTTGTGCTAACCCACAATGACACACTTCTAATGTGCACCTGCAGACCTCCGCTGATGCATTTCAAATAAGAAGGTAATAATGCAGTTTCAATGTGATACTGCAGAAACTCCAAAATCCTTGAGCGATGATGGGCAAAGCCACATTTGAGTCTGAACATTGTGCTTCACACTGAACATTGCTCCAGCTCCCTCCCCACACCTGGCCTTACCCCTCAACCTCCCACATCGATCGTTCGGGTTAAATTTTGACTCCTGGCCTGCATTTGTCTTGAACTGTAGGTCATATCACCCGTCTGGGATGGATCCTAAGGGCAGAAGCTCGCTGGAGAGGGGCAGTCGCAGGGATGGAGCATTATGGGAGTTTACAAAACAAAAAATGATGAGAAAAGTCAGGAAAAAAGTCAAGAAAAAGACAAAACCAATCTTTTCCAGCCTCTGGAGTGCAGCATTTCAGCTCCTGATCACTTCCCACAGCACCAAGGAAGCCGCACCAAAGCAGCCTGCACGGCTCCACCTGCATAGCACGGCTGGGCTCATTAATGAGTCTAAATCACCTAAATAATCAAATGCAGCCAGTGTACTGATTGTGACTAAGGACACATATATATGTTAAACATTAACTTTTCTTCATGTTTCTGTTTCTATTAAAAATAGGTGTTTATAAGTCCTCTCTCACTGCCTAAATATACACACAAACAAATTATATTTAGAATTACGTCACCAGCTCTCTACCGCAGGACGTCAAAGGAAGGCTGTCACCTACCCACTTGAAGCCCACTTTCAGGCACTGCAAGGAAAATATTAAATAACTGAGGGAAAATTAGAAACAATTACACCCAGAGAACCATTGAAAAGCTTTTAAAAACCAGAGATTTCCCCGTCTCTTTTCACTGTGATCACCAGACCATAGTATTTAGGAGAGCTGAGTTCATATATTAGCCGCTCTTGCTGGAGTATGTAATTACCTGAGCATGTGTCTGGTGACTAAAGGTACATGCAACGACTCGGAGCTCAAAATATATTCCCTGGGTAGCCTACAGGTGCTAAATTCCCTCATTTTTGTGAAACCCAGCTAATAGAGCACGCCTTCCCACTGAGGCATCCCGAGGCCACAACTTTCCCTGTCCCATTCACGTGCATCATTTAATCTTTAATTACTAAACTATAGAGAAGCACTGCCCATATGCAGACCTAAAATGTTGAAAATCAGAGGAGAAAAGTATTCCCCGCAGGCTCACACCCAGCCAGCTCCTGGAAAAACACACCATTTTCCTATTTATAGGCATTTTGGTTGGCAGAAACCACAGGGACCTCAACTTCTCGAAGCCAAAGTGTGGAGTTTAATTTTCCTCAGTTTTTTAATTTCCTCTGAAGCTAAACACTGCAGATCTACCCTGCCTTTGCTCCACACTGACTTTCTGGACCACAAGCAGATGGAAAAGGTGGAACAACAGAGCAGTGGGTGGAAGCTGCAAAAGAATCCAGGGCAGAAGCACAAGCTTCAAAACCCAGCAGTGGTTTTGTTGGGTACCAAAAAGCAGGGAGAAGGCAACTTCTCCAAGAGCCAATCTACAGACCTCAGGCTTCGTTTTTAAGGGAACTGGTACTGAAAATGTGCTGTAGATGAAGCAGGAAAAAGGCAACAGAAGAGTGGAAGGGGCAGCTCTGCATGTCACCCACATCTCCTTCCTGGAGACACCCAGGAACAACCTCACTAAATTCAGTTCCACTGTAAACAATCAGCCACAGTTCAAGTCCAGTTGGGAACGCTCTTAAGATGGCATCAAAAATAATAAACCCAAGTGAGAAACCTGTTTGATAACTTACTGGATGGCCAGGCGAGCAGGTGAAGTCTCTTCCCGTGACCAAGACAAATTTGGATGTACAGAGTTTTCTTCAGACAAATTGACTTTTCAGAGCCATTAAGGCTTAAGCACAGAGCTGAGAAACCCTCAGGTATGCTCAGACAGCGAGAGCCAAGTCTCTCCCATACTGCTCTTGATTTCACATCTCATGGGACCATCATTAGTCTCCTTAGTAAAGGGGAGGGCTGTTCAAAGGGAAATGCAGGTGTAAAACAGCACCTTCAAGCCTTTCCCTTCCATTAGCATCTCCCCAGTGCATTAGAACATACTCAAGGACCTGGATTTGGGTATTTAACCACAGCACACTTGCCAGGAGCTCCCACCTGTGCCAAGGGCACCAGCATTACCCATCATCTTCCCTAGAGAAAAGCTGAAAATAGAATCTAGATGCTGACAGGAAGCCAAAAAGAACCAAGTCCCAAAGTGACATGAACACGGAGCAGCCTGTGAGTATCTCCAGCTGAAATGCACATTTAAATAAACCCTGTAGGAACAGCCACAACCAAAACCCTTAAGTTTTAAACTGCTGAATCTGTATCAAATCACATTAACAAAAATCAACAGGGTGCTCAAAAGCACTGACTGCAAGTCCCAACCCCACCAAACCATACACGTGCACCACCAAGCACCATTGCTGTCACCAGCCTGCATGGATGCAGGATGGCCATCTTACCCCAAAATGGAGCTAAATTCAAGTTGGGACATTTCCCTGCAGCACAATGAAGAAGCAGCAGATAATACATTTCAGCCAAAACGCACACAAAGGAACCTGCTGCAGCACTTTTAGTCTCCATTGTAGGGTGCAGACATGGGCTAAACAAATCCTCAGGACTCTCCAAGCAATCCATCTCGCCCCATGCAACAACCCCACCAACGTCTCAGTTGTTTGAGAAGGTCCTCTGCCCTCAAACAGCGTGGTCAGGGATGAGGTTGGTGTCTTCTTGAAGGAAGCACTTGCTTGCCACAGGTTTGCCCATATCGGCTGCACCCGCACAGCTCCAGCAACAGCACAGTTAGATGAAGTTTTTTCTCCTCGCAGCCCACGATACCATACAAACATCCATTAAGTAGGTCCAGGTCAGCACCAGGCAGCTCCATGCAGAAGCTACAGACCTCGTGTGGAACTTGGCGGCTCTGAGCTTGTTGGCTCAGGCTGGCCCAAATGTGACCAGCCCAGAGGCGAGGTAAGCTGGTTCCACTGGACGCTGAAGTCTGCAAGAGCCTGAGCACTGGCTGATGAGTGGGACGTGGAGACTGACCAGGTAAAACCAAGCTGGAGACTCTTTGCTAATAGGAAAGCTCCAGTAAAGACCATCAGCACACATTCAAGTCGCCTGTCGTTCAGCTTCTGACTCAATATCCCACCTCCTGCAGTCAGCGTGAAGCTCCAACTCAGCAACAATGCCCCATCACTGGCAGTGTTCAAGGTCAGGCTGGATAGGGCTTGGAGCAAGCCAGCAGGTGTCCCTGTCCAGGGGCTGCACTGGACAACCTTTAGAGGACCTGTCCAACCCAAACCACTCTATGAATGATTCCCATGGAAGATAAGTCTCAAGATTTACTGGGCTCTGCCTGCGTTGTGGGGCTCTGACCAACACTCTCCAAGCCCCTGCATCTTGCAGCAGCTACGAGCTATAGAAAGTAACTCTTCCAAAAACCAAATCATGCACATCCCTTTTCCTCACACCCCCACAGCGGGTACGGCACCAGGGAATGCCACCAGCAGCAGCAAACATCTTGCAGCCATCATGAGTCTGTTTTCAACTGTGCTCCCCACTGCACTTTGGAAATACCCAGCTGTTTCCTGGGACGTGCTGGGTGGTGCATGCTCCATACTGCAGCATCAGAGAGCAAGGAAGGAGATGATGAACCTTGAGGCACCCCCATCTCTGAACAGAACCATCACTACTGCAAGTAATGCTTCTCTCAAGCTAAAAGCACACGCACTGGGAAAAGCACATCCTAAATAAGACGCACATTAGCGAAGCGGCGAATGTGACTCAAGACATAGGGAAATGCTGGGCTTCCAGGTGGACACTGGGACTCAAGGCTCCTACAGCCATGTGAACACCTCCTGACAGCTTCCAGAGCACCAGCTCCCCTCCCCCCAAAAAAACCCAAGAAATTAGTTTATTTTAAAAAGTCACTAGTGAAACCACTCTGGCTTCTTGCAAGAGGCCAGGGTTGCAACACCCAAGACTGTTTTAGCATGGCGCGATATACCCCACACATTAACTGCTCAGTTCAGTCTGATGCCTGGTTTGACAGTGAATGCCTCGGACCACTGGTGACAGGGTCCTCATGCTCCAAAGGTGAAATACCTAAATCAGGCTAAAACCTTCTGGATGGCACTAGAGCCATTTGAACGCAGAGGGTCACCCAGGATGGAACCTCATTCCCTGACGGGATTAAGCTCACGTGAATCAGGTGCAGGGTCTTCCATGCTGGGAGAGAAGCAGAAGCCACGTCTAGCAAAACACAACCTGGATTAAACTTAAGTCCTCCACCTCTCACTGATTTCATGAGGCTCAGCAGCAGGTGACATTTTCAGCTGGAACAGCCCCTCAGCCGCTGCAGGTGGGCACAGGCAGACCCCACAGCATTTGCCCACAAAGGTTTGCTCTCTGGTCCTTACTCAAAACACACTACTTTTAGCTCTGCTTCCAATCCAACCCCTGCACAGAGGTGTGCACCATGCCAGGTGTCTGCCTCCTTCCACCCCGGGGCCGGCCACTCGCCGGGGATGCCATTGATACAAAGTTTACGAAGCACCCGAATCCTTCACCAGGGAAGTCTACAAACGTAAAAACAACATTCAGCAACAACAAGGAAAGGGAGGGGTGGGGAAAGAAACCACACCACTGTCAGCGGGTGCTGAATGGCTTGTTCAGAAGAAGCGATAAAGCCAGTAGCCGTGGCGTGATGCCGGGGGGGAGGTTAGGGAAAATCCCCGGCGGAGAGGAGAACCGGAGTTCACCGGCCATTAGGCTGCTCTCCCCCCTTGTGCCTGGCTCCTTCCTCCTGTCAGAAAATGGGGTCAGAGCAGGGGCCGGGCGGGAGCTGTCGGAGAAGGATTCAAAGGGCAAAATAAACACAGGACTCAGTAACTCCTCTGCACGCCGGACAGAAAATCAGTATCAACAGTAATAACAATAATAATAATAAAGGTGCTGAAAAATGCTCCCCCCGCGGAGCGGCCGGGACACGTCCGCACTCACCCTTGGACCGCTCCGCGGGCCGGGAGGCAACACGCACCCCGCCGGGCCGAGAGCCCGGGCCTCGCCTCGCCCCGGGCAAGGGAGAGAGAGCAGGGCAAGAGCGCACCCCGCCACCCCCGGGCCCGGCCACCAGCAGCGCTCGCTGCTCCGCTCCTTCCCCCCCCCACCCCGCCAACCCGCCCGGCCTCCGCCTGCCGGCGCCCGGCCGCGGCGCTCACGCAAGGCCGGGGATGCAGGGCCTACCCCGCCGGCCCGCCCGCCCGCCGCACACTGCAGAGGGAGGGAAAGGGCAGTGGCGGCGGTGCCGCGGCCCTCCTCGTCCCCGGCGGCTCCCCGCGGGCCGGCCGGCCTGGCTCGGCGCGGCTCGACGCTGTTCGTCCCGGCCCGACACCGCTCGTCCCGGCCCGTCCGGGCCCGCAGGCCTCAGGCCGCGGCGGCGCGACGAGAGGTCGTGGCGGCCGCCGGCACTGCCCGCGCTTACTCCGGGGTAGGGTGCTCCGGGTCGTAGAAGTCCCCCATGGTCGGGCGGCCGCTGTCGGGGGCAGGCGCTGCCCCTCGGGCGGGCCGGGCCGGGCCGCGCCGCGGGGAGGCCCCTCTCCGCCCTCCGAGCCCGGCGGGGGCTCGGCTCCGCCGCCGCCGCCTCACATCCTCCGCTGGGCCCCGCGCTGCAGCGGCCGCCGGCGGGGCCCCGCCATCCGCGCCGTGCCCTGCCCTGCCCTGCCCGCCGCCCGCCGCCGAGTCCGCCCCGGCCGCCCGGCTCCTCCCCGCCGCGCCGCCGCGCCGCCGCTCCCTGCCCGCCGCTCCGCTCCGCTCCCCCCGGCGCGGGCACGGGCCGGGACCAGCCCCGGGATCACCGGGATCTTCCCTCGGGATCACCAGAGCCACACCACACACCGGGATAAGAGCGGGATCACCAGGACAGCACGGGGATCAGCCGTGGCACCACCGGGATCTCTTCGAGATCATGCCGGGATCTCCCCCAGGACCGCACTGGGATCAACCATGGGATCAACGAGTTCTTCCTGGGATCACTGGGACTGCACTGGGATCAGCCATGGGATCAATAAGATCAACCCAGGATTACCAGGACTACACCAGTGCCAGCCACAGCACCACTGGGATCTCCTTGGGATCATACCAGGATCACTTCTGGAATCACCATGACCACACTGGGATTAGCCACATCATCAACAAGATCTCCCTGGGGTCACTGGGATCAGCCACAGGATCAGTGAGATCTTCCCAGGACCACCAGGACCACACCAAGATCTCACTGGGATCACCAGTGTAGGATCACCAGCATCCTGGATCATCCATGGCACATGAGGATTGCCCCCATAACACAAGGCACCACAGGAACCTGGGATCACCAGCACCAGTGGGATATCCCATACCAGCAACCTAGGATCACCAGTAGCCCTTGATCACCCCGAGGAGATCTCAAGGAGACAGTGCTGGAGTACCCCAGGATACCTACCTGCTTTTGGGGTGTGGGGACCTTTCTGCTCACACAGGAGCCTCCAAACTACACTTGCAGCAGCCAATATTGACATTTCTTCCTGTTTTATTCCCAGATTTGGGACCACGGCATTGGCAGCGGTGGCACAGGGACCCACGGGGACAGGAGCAGCATCCACATGGAAGCACAACAGGGAAGCAGAGGAGGAGTGGGTGGGGCTCAGTTTGTGTGGAAGTTTTCTTGGGAAGTTCAGGCAGGGTTGAACTTCCAGAAGCTTGATAAGCCTTTGGAAATTGGTAATTACATGAGAAGGGGATTCCTAGGCTGTTACCCACAGCACTCCTGGGGAGCAGGTGCCGTTGCCATAACAGGAGTGAGCTGCAACAAATTAAATCAAACAGCTTGGACTAATTAATTTCCCAGAGTTCCATGTGAATGGGGAGGCAGCATGTGGAAAACCTTTGACCTGGGATGTGTGAATCCATGGATGCTCTTGCTGTGGCTGGTGCCAGGTCTAGCAGCAGGGGTTCTTTGTCCTCTGTCCCCCCTCAGTGAGGTCCAGCCAGCATTGCCCAATCGCTCCAAGCCACATGCCAGTGGCTTTTCCAGTAATCCTGGTGATTTGCCAGGCTTTGGGCAGGACGTTGCTAACAGCCACAGAATACCCACAGGTGCTGCATTTAGGGGTTTTCAGTGTTACTCTTCAAGCTCCCCAAGTAATTCTGAAGCTCTTGGGGTTCCACAACCTCCCACAGGGATAAAGAAGTGACTCTTGCCTGCAGCAGTTCCGAATGCAGATCAGACACTGTGCTCATCGGCTGCGGTGGTGAAGGACCACCCTAAACACATGGTAGACACAAAAATCACGGCTGACTCTTTTATTCCTTAAAGAGACAAGAAGTGGAATATCCAAGGAGAAGCCGGACCCTGGAGCTCCTTTAGGCCAAGCCTGCAGCTGGCACAGCATACATATATATGGGCCCACATCCATATCTCACCCCTCAGAGCCTGTGGTATGGGCATAGAGGGGAGCAACAGGGGAGCTGACACTGATGGCTGCCTGTTGGCAGCAGTAGGAGAAGATGGGATTCTTTTGGCTGGATATTTGGTACACAAACTCCCCTGGCATGTGCCGAGCTGGAAGCAGCCTCCCAACTCTTCTGAGGAAGAGGAGGACTTCCAGCAGGCCTTCAGTACACTCTGCTTCATGGGCAAACGTAACAGTAGCCTGGCTAAGCAGCACAGTATCCCCAGGAGCTTTCCAGTTGCTGGGCACCATGATCTCACCCTGAATCTGAATCAGCTTCCCGGAAAGTGGTGGGCAAAAACTGGTCTAGTCCTGCTGCACTGGGGTGGGGAGGGTGCCATAAACAAGTGTTGCTGTTTGAACGCCTGGCTTGCTGCCTGTCTAAACAGTGGGTTTGATTGCCAGTAACTGTCAGTCTAGCTGCACAAAAGTTTGGTGGGGTTTTTCCTACTGTTTATTGTTGATAAACCTATTTGGATATGAACAGAAAGCACCTTCTGAGCTGGTGTTGCTTATGAGTTCCAGGCTGAGCCCAAATGTGCTATGTGACGTGCAGAAACGACATGGTTTTATTCTTCCCAGCGGCTGGGATGAGCCCCGGTTTCTTGCGCATTTGCTCTAGGGATGACATGGTTTTGTTGTACGCGTGCTGGCAACGGGAAAGAAAAAAGGATCACTAATGTGAGCTCAGTTTTCAGAGCAGAATCCACCCCTGTAAAAGACTTCTTCCTGAAAAAAAAAACCCCAAACAAACCCCAAACCACTTTCCCAGTCTTCAAAAATGGTGATGGAAAAAGCTGCCCAAAGAAGCCACATCACACCAGCATTCCCCTACCAAGGCAGATCCCTGCAGACTCAGAGGAGGGCACAAGAAACCCTGGCAAATGCTCCTCACGAGCACTGAAGAGATGGTTTTGAGATGTGTTCCTTAAAAACCCTTACTGATGGTGATGTGCAGCCCTGTTACTGTCCTGTTCTTTTTGAAGCTCAGGGTCTCAGTGGTATCTCACGGCGAGCCTTGAAAGAACTCCAAATGAGAGCTGCTGAGACTGGTTTTTAACCTAAGAGCAGCATGGGATGGGGCCTTTACCTCAGCCAAAGAGCATTTCAAGGAGCTTAGTTACAGGATCAAACTAGCATCTTTCAACAGGCTACAGCCAAAATGACATCCATTCTGGAAGAGTCCTACACCCCACCTGTCAGCAAGGCGCAGAAATGCTCTCCCAACACGCATTGGCAGGCATACATGGCACTGGCCCCCCCTGAGATTACCTTTTGATCAGTCCTCATTTTCGCCTTGTAGAAGGGGACTGAAGCTGGGCAGGCTGGCAGCATTGTCTCCTGCATCTGCTCAAACCTCTCCTGAACATCTTCCTCCTGCCACCAGACAGACAGACCCCACTCCATGTGAAAAACACACATCTAGAGGCATAAGGGGTCAACCAATCCCAAGTGCCTCATTGAATGCCAATACACTAGTATCTCTGAAGCCTCAGAAGTGAGAGGTCCCCTCTTCCTATGACTTAGGTGAGCAGATTTGGGCAGCACTTTGGCCAAAATTCATCCGGAAGTGTAAAGCCCCAAATGGGGTTCCTCCAGCTGTCTTCACACAGCCATGCTCTGCCTGTGACTACCCACAGGACAGTCTCCCTTCCACTGTACAATAATCTCACAGTGTAAAGGAAGTCTGAGCTTCAGTGTGGTCCTCACTGATCCCAGCTAGCTAGCTGATGTCCATGCCCACATTCCTCCAGGGAACCTTCTGGAAGGTGTAAGCACACAGAAGAGGAACATGGGTTCAATTAAGTACATTTATTTTGAGTTACCAACATGTATATAATGTTTTCATGACATATTTGTGGATAGTTCTGGCAGATGCTTAGGCCACTTTCTGTGGCGATTCATGAGTAGCCTCGAGAAGGCAACAGTGGAATTGTGTTGTGATAAAAGGCAGGTGGCCACATAGGATCTAGCTGAGAGTAAAAGATGCACACCATGGAGAAACAGCCTAGGACAAGAAATTAAGAACTGGCCTGGAAAAGGGAAAATGGTTCTAAGTAGAGAGCAAACCTCCAGAGAAAAATGGAGTGGTCTCTCCCAGTGCCTCAGTGGGGCCAGTGATGCTGGGAAGCTGCAGTGAACTGCCCAGTAAAAGGAGCAAGAGAAACTGGCACTGAGCAACATTAGCAAGGACACTGTTTATCCTTCCCCTGAAGATTTCTGCCTGTAACATCAGCAACTTGACACAGCTGCAGAACATTGCTAAAAGATGTGCTTCATTCATCTTTGGGGTTATAATTGATGTGATGACAGGAAATCCAGGGCTGGAAGCCATTGAGGGCGTATTTCTGAACACATTCAGTAACTTGGGTTAATAGAAGTGACTAGTGATGGATCGTCTTTTCCCCAGAGAGGGACTTCCTGGACCCAAGCAGTCAGCTGGGGTTTCCCTGTTGACCTCACTGGAGGGCTGGGGTTTTTTTTGCTCTTTCCTATACAGGTCTGCATCTGTATCTGAAAACTTCCCCAGTCAGTAGATCACAACATTCTGTTTAGAAATAAACTCAAAATAACTCAATTTTTTTTTCATCACATTATGTTTGTTACTCATACCCTCAAGGGAAACTAATTCAGTAGGATGGGAAGAACCTGTCTCTGATCTTTTAAATGCACCACATACTTTTCTAAAAGGGAAGAAGAAAACATTTCACTGAGACTTACAGTCAAAATAATCAGACACCTGGAGACAAGAGTTCCTTTTCTGTTTTCCTTCTAAAAAGTAAAAGCCACTACACATTGGCTAGAAATGGGGCTGTGCATTTAGGAAAGAGGTCACACAGCTCACATCCTGCTTATTCTCTTCCCCAGACACCTATGAGTTCCCCCTGCACCTGATGGGGATGGGCTTCTGGGAGAGACAGACCTATGACCTGTCCCCTGTAGCTGTTCTCTGCGATCTGCAGAAGTTAAGCAGCAATAACGGAGATGGGTTACACCTACAAAGGGCTGATTGTCCCTCACAGCCAGGGTGGGATCTCATTCTTTTGTTATAGACTCAAGAACAATAGAATGGTTTGCGTTGGAAGAGACCTTAAAACTCATCCAGTTCCAACCCCCTGCCATGGGCAGGGACACCTTCCACTAGACCAGGTTGCTCCAAGCCCCGTCCAACCTGGTCTTGAACACTGCCAGGGATGGGGCAGCCACAGCTTCTCTGGGCACCCTGTGCCAGGGCCTCACCACCCTCACAGGGAAGAATTTGTTATTGTACCTGAGATCTCATCTCAGTTTCCCCTGTGTCAGTTTAAAGCCATTCCCCCTTGTCCTGTCCCTACTTGCCCTTGTCAAAAGCCCCTCTCCAGCTTTCTTGTTGACCCCTTTAGGCACTGGAAGCTGCTCTAAGATGCCCCTGGAGCCTTCTCTTCTCCAGGCTGAACAAGCCCAGCTCTCTCAGCCTGACTCCATAGCAGAGGTGCTCCAGCCCTCAAAGCACCTTCGTGGCCTCCTTTAGATTCACTACAACAAGTCATGTCAGACTGAGTAGAGGCGCTGCTACCACATTCCTATCAAACAGCATGAAGGTTTTGAGCCTGACATTTAACAATGAAGGACAAAACCTGGAATTACTTCTGAGGAGGATAATGCAAAGAAGTGTGGTAAATGAGAAGCTTAAGAGAAATGTGCTTTGTCAGAACTGACAAAAGACCCTGAGCATCCCAAAGTTGTGGTTTCTAAACAGAAGACTGGCTATGTACCAGTTGCTACAACACAAAACACAATAGTTTAGCTGTACCAACTGGAAACAAGCCTCCCAACTACCCCTTGCACCTCTGGGCAGCATGCCTGATTCCTGATAGTCAGCAGATGACTGGGTACTTCAGTCACTCTGTCCTATTTTAGCCCCTTCATGGTAAAGCTAATGTGAAAGCAAGATATATCTCCAGATAGTTGCTCTCTGCATCATAGCAGATAGCATTTCAATACCAGCCACTCTGCTTAGGGAAAGAGGCAGAGATGCCTCCTCCCACAGGCTTAGTCGTGCCCTCATTACCATGCCACGTGCAGCTATCAAAGAGAAGAAGCAGAGCTGCCAGGAAAACTCACCAGGCACATGACTCTGTTTATGGGAATCATTCCAGGTCTGATGTTGCCACCGGGCTTCAGAGCTTCCTGCACATCCTTGGGGATAAGGAAGGACTCATTGTACCAGATCTCAAACTCTGCAAAGCAAAGCAAGGGGCTTTAATGATGGAAGAGACAGGGGTAGATTGCTTCTGTCCATGAATCAGATAGGACTCGGTGCTCGTAAGCATTCAGATGGGACCTCAGAACCCCAACATCTTATAGAATCACAGAATAGTTAGGGTTGGAAAGGACCTTAAGATCATCTACTTCCAACCCCCCTGCCATGGGCAGGGACACCTCACACTAAACCATATCACCCAAGGCTCTGTTGAACCTGGCCTTGAACACTGCCAGGGATGGAGCATTCTTGAGTTTTAACTATTAGGAAAGTTAGTCTAAAAGGACAGGGCACTGTTAGCTGGCATCGGCTGTGCTTAGACAACTGCTGTCTGTCCCTGCTGCCTGTGATGTGGCCGGATCGTGGTGGCCGGCCCCGGGAACAGTCCTCTGGGCTTGTGAAGCCGAAGATGCTGTCCGCAAGGTGGCACTGCTCCTGCACCCTGGAGCCATCCTGCCCGGAGCTGGTCATTTTGAGGAGTTGGCATATTTGGGGCTCAGATTTCAATTCCAAATGCTTTCTCCATCCCGTAATAGCCAGTGATAACACACAGCAGGAATTGTGTCCTTATTAATACTGGGCATTTCCCAGACAGCTGCTGTGAAGCAGCTGTGCTCTGCTCCACAACTCTGGCACGTTCCCCCACGGAGTGGGAGAGCCCGTAGCCCCTGAAGAGGGCTGTGCCCCATAGGAGGGACCCCGGGAACTGAGCTGTTTTCTGTGCCAGGAGTCATGAAGGATAAATAAAGGTTAAACACAGAGCCCTGCTCTTGCGCAGCACAGTGGACATGATGCCATTGCGCTGACTTTGTCCCCTGGTTTTAGCTCTGAGATGACCTCTTCACTCAGGGATGACCCAGATACTGAGTGAGTCCCTGCCTGCGTGCTTAAGCAAACAGCAGATATCTGGAGCGTGCAAAAAGACCAAACCCAGATCCAATGGAAACCAGTGGCAAAGTTTCTGCACATGTATGGTTTGTCCCTATCTCCTAGAACAAGCCAGGCATTTTTTCAGCATGGGATGCACTGATGGATACAAGCTGTAGCAAGTTTGTAGAAAATCAAATGTTGCTGTGTGCATGGCATCCAAATGTTTGTGAATCTGGCATTTGTACACCTACTGTCTTCCATCAGACAGGACAAATCCAAAATACAGCAGGACTACAATCCCATTACAGCAGATTCAAATGGAGCAGCCTGCAGTGCAGTGCACCAGAAATCTGCATGCATCACCCTCGGCAGAGGTGTGACCTGTCCCCATGAGGGTGGTGCTCATGAAGAACATGCTAAAATGATCAGTCTCTGCTTCCTGCCAAGGTACCCATGATGCAACACTGGAACCTGAATCACACAGGGGTACAGAGGACACATCTGTAGTCCAAGCTAAAGCCCTGGCCCAGTGCAGCTCCTTAGTCATCACCTCTACTAAATGAAATCATCCAGCTCAATGCTCAAATGCAGTCAAGCTTTAAGGTCCCTTGTAACCCACACCATTGTGTGATTCTGATTCTAAACTGGAGACTGTTTGGAAACTGCCCTGGCAAGGCAGTACCTGAGATGAGCTTGCGCCGGCATTTGTTCACCAGATCCTGGCAGTACTCAATTTCTGCCTTCAGGTCCTGCAGTTCAGCGTAACTAGACCTGTACTCTTTCTTCAGCTCCTTCAGCTTCACAATGAGTAAAAACTCCTTCTCATCAATTATGATGTGTCCTTTCTCATCAACATACTCTCCTGGAGGGTAAGAGAAGGAACTTAAGGTTTCTTATGAGGGTGGAGAGGAATGAAGAACAGTCATTATACTTTGAACCACACAGTAGTTACCCAGTTATACTGAGGTTAACCACACAACTGACATTTCCTTAGACATGCTTACTACAAATACAGTGCTGGAGCGGTGTGCAGCAGAAATCTCTGCTGAACTCCTGAACCCTCTCAGACACCAGTCCTCCCTCAACCGAGGCATGTGCAGTTAAAACTTAAAGGGCCAACAAGAAAGCTGGAGAGAGACTTTTTATAAGAGCCTGTAGGGACAGGACAAGGGGGAACGGATTTAAACTGACAGAGGGGAGATTGAGATGGGATCTGAGAAAGAAGTTCTTCCCTGTGAGGGTGGTGAGGCCCTGGCACAGGGTGCCCAGAGAAGCTGTGGCTGCCCCATCCCTGGCAGTGTTCAAGGCCAGGTTGAATGGGACTTGAAGCAACCTGGTCTAGTGGAAGGTGTCCCTGCCTGTGGCAGGGCACTGGAACCGGATGGGCTTTAAGGTCCCTTCCAACCCAAACCAGTCTGGGATTCTCTAATTCACAAAGAGGAGGGCCCAGTCTCTGCAGGAAGACATCCCACTGGAGGGTATCACAGAGGGGTTTTACACCTCCTATCAAAAAAGTCCACAGGCAGCCACGGTGAGGGTTTTTGTGACAAAGGGCTGGTTAGCCCTTTAGGGACACTTAAGCGAGTGCTACTGTCCTTTGATAAACATCTCTCAGTTTTTATTACCCTCAAATCAGTTTATTCCTGTGGTTTTCAGCATCCGCAATATACCACCAGTTGGTAAATGTCATCATAAAGAGCAAAGGCTCAAGAAAAGCCATGAAAAGACAGACCATCACTTTGATCTGATTTGCTTGTCATTTATCCAGAAGAGCTTTGCATATTTCAGACCCTATGGGAAAAGCTCCCTTGGTGATAAAATTCTCTCTAGAGGAAGAGAAATGGAAACCAGAAGAGGAAACTGGGTCTGCCTCTCTGACTCACATTCACTGGTCAGGGCCCTCATTCCCTCTTATTTCCCACTAACTGCCTGACATCCATTAAGGGTGTAGTTTCACAGAACTGAGTTGTTTTGCTGTCCTCCCCACATGCAAGGAACACCATTGCTACTTCCCCACAGAGCCCTCTAGACTGCTCTGTTACTAAAGCCATTTGTTTCATATTTCTCCCATCACCCAGAGGCTTTTCTTCTCCACTCCTCTGTAAAATGCAGCAACACTGACTCTTGGGAGCCCTGCTGCAGGGAGCATGTAACTTGATACACTTCCTAGTCTCATCTAGGCCTATTTCACCTAACAAACATCTTGCCACAGCAAAGTAGGAAGGCACTTACCACATATTTTGCTCTAGTACCCTGTAGTTTGGGATCTTGACTTTCATAAATCATGGAATGGTTTGGGTTGGAAGGGATCTTTAAGCTCACCCAGTTCCAACCCCCTCCCATGGGCAGGGACACCTTCCAGTAGACCAGGTTGCTCCAAGCCCATCCAGCCTGGCCTTGAACACTGCCAGGGATGGGGCAGCCACAGCTTTTCGGGGCAACCTATGCCAGGGCCTGATGAAATGAAGCTATAGGAGGCGCATTTCCATCTGTTAGGGCAGGCGTGCTACCCAGGATTTCTGCACTGTGCTGACCTGCTTTTGTCAGCAGAATGCTGCCTAATCCATCACAGCATCGGATGAGGAATCAACCCAACTGCAGCTCACCTCACCATTATAAAGCCTGAGTAGCATGATTCCGTGCGGATGAAGGGTGGAGGACTCAGGTGAAGGACTCAGGTAGCAAAACACAAGCTCAGCTGCAGAGCTGGGGCATAAAGCCTGGCCCTGGCAGGCAGCAGTGATGGTCCAGTGGTCTCACTACCAGAACTGCTTTGAAACCAGCAGCTCCCCTGTTCTGTCACATTCTTGCTGGCCACTGTGCACTTACCCTGCTGCCACCGCTCCTGCTGCTGATCCTCCAGAGCTTTTTTTATGCTCTCCATCTCAAGCTTGATGGAGTTGATTCTCTGTGTTACTGTACTTCTTCTCTTCTTCCTGTCAAGTAGGATGCTTTTGTTCTCTTTAAAGATCCGGCTGATCTCACTTCCATACTCCTCCTTAAACATCTCAAATGCTGCTGGCTTGGGCGGAGGGGAGCTGCAACAGAATTCAAAGAAAAGACACACAGACATGGGGAGGTCAGTTCTGCCCTGCAGCATGACAGAGTCCATAGTTGCCATAGCTGAGGTTTGTATTCCAAGGTGCCCTTTGAGGATCTCACTGTCCTAGCTGCACCCTGGCACCATCTCTGCACCAACCCTCATATGTGTACCCCAGTACTATTCCCAGAAGAAAGAGTTATTAACATAGAAAACACATTCCTTAGGAGATGCCTCAGAACTGAGTCTCCCCTGGAAAGTGGACCTTTAATGGTCTGAATTTTCAGAAAAATTGTAATTACTATCCCTCCCAATTGTTAAACAGAAATGCCTTTGCTCTTTCCTTGCTGGATTCCCAGCACAGACCAGTCAGTCACCTCTGCCAACAAACCCCACAGCTGCATGGGCTCTACAATGCTGCCACCCATGGCTTTGAAGTCTTGCCTATTTAGAAAGACTGAATTCAAAATGGCACTTGTCAACCCTGACTTTCCTATGAAAGGGCTGTGATGCAAAGGCTTTGATGCTCTGAGGGCTGGAGCACCTCTCCTATGAGAGAGCTGGCCTTGTTCAGCCTGGAGAATAGGCAACCACTCTTTCTGTGATGCAAATGTGCTCCCATGAACACCAGCTCTTAGTTCAACACAAACCACACTAGGCAAAAAGGAGAGGCCCTCAGGGGAATGTCACACTCCCGTGGATGCTGCTCTGTGCTGTATAAGGTTGTTCTTGGTGTGCAAGCTGGATCTGGTAGCAGAAGGTAGCCAGAAGTCTCTACATTCCTAAGTCCAGACTGGTCAAAGCGAAAGTCTGGCTACTGCCTTTCCCTGATTGACCTCTTCAGGGCATTTTCAGACTTCTCAAAGGCAGCATCAGACAGCTTTCCCTACCAAACTGCTGGCATAGCAATGTAAACAACCACCACTGGGCAGACTGCCACAGCTACAGCTTTGACAGCCAGCTATCAAGCTACCTGAAGCACTCTGGGTGCCTTACACAGCTGCAGCAGCAGTCTTCACTTCCAGCCACAGGACTTTTAGATTAATACTAAAACACATGCAGAAGTCTTGGAGGAACATGATAACATGTTAAGGTGCTTCAGGAGTAAATTCTCCTCGGACAGCTTCATTGTGATGTTCTCCCTGGGCAGCAGGAACAAGAAAGGACTGGTTGTCTGCAGCACAGCCAATGCAGGCGCTCACAATACTTAAGAGCTGCATTGCTTGAGAGCTCTCATCAAGAAAAGATGGTTGATGATGAGAAAACCAGTGTCCTGAACTCGTTTGTAGAGGGCCTTGGCTGAACTCCTGTGAGCTAAACAACCTCATGCTGTTGAGACCATTCTCCTGGAAGGAGTTCTTTGTCTTGGTACCCTTAGCATTTTTCACCCCATCCACTCATCCAGAACAAAATGCAATTCAGTGCTGCCCTCCCATGCTAAACTCTTGCCTTGCTACAAGCAGCTGGTTGGCACATTGCTCCAGTTTTGGCCATTTTCCACTCTTCTGTCTTGATATGGTACCTCCTGACATGACCTGTGCAGCTATTGACCCATTTTCATGACTACATGGGGTTTTGTGGCTGCACATGTGGTGCTTCTGCACTTTTAGCTAAAGGGTAAAGAGTGCTGCAATTTTCAAAGACTTCCCAATTAATCATAGAATCCTAGAATGGTTTGGGTTGGAAGGGACCTTAAAGCTCATTCAGCTCCAGCCCCCTGCCATGAGCAGAGACACCTTTCACTAGACCAGACTGCTCCAAGTCCTGTCCAACCTGGCCTTGAACACTGTCAGGGATGGGGCAGCCACAGCTTCTCTGGCAACCTGTGCCAGGGCCTCACCACCCTCACAGGGAAGAACTTCTTCCTCAGATCTCATCTCAGTCTCCCCTCTGTCAGTTTAAAACCATTCCCCCTTGTCCTGTCCGTACAGGCCCTTGTCAAAAGCTCCTCTCCAGCTTTCTTGTCAGCCTCTTCAGGCACTGCTCTAAGGTCTCCCTGGAGCCTTCTCTTCTCCAGGGTGAACAAGCCCAGTTCTCTCAGCCTGTCTTCATAGCAGAGGTGCTCCAGCGCTCAGAGCATCTTTGTGGCCTCTTCTGTACTCACTGCAACAGCCCCATGTCCTTCTTAAGCTGGGGCCCCAGAGCTGGACACAGTATTCCATGTGGGGCCTCTCAAGAACAGAGTATATGGAGAGAATCCGCTTCCTTGACATGCTGACCAAGAAAACGTAATAGAGCCACTGGCCAGGGCAGCGCTCAAAGCAGATGAAGAAAATAACCACCAACAACATAATTCACCACACAGGGTGTCCCTACATCTACTGCTGTCCTACAGTGTATTAATGAATCCAAGCAAGCAAGATTTATGAATCTCTCCTCTTTACTTTGAAGCAGATAGTTGTACTAGGGGAACACAATGCAATCACTTTGGTGTAAACCAGCCTCTGGCAAAGGGGATATTCTTCCTCACAGGGAAAACTTACCTGGGCTGCTGGGAATCCTCCACAGGAGATGGCTTTGAGAGCTCTGCATCAATATTTGCTGTATCCTGGTCCCTTGGTACCTCTTTCACATCCAGATCCTGAGTGGAAAACATCACCTGACTTTTTGATGGTAAATCCCCTTCTACGTCTTTCCAAGAAAGATTGCTCCTTGCTCCTTCCTTCCTGACAGGGGAGGAAAGATGAACCAGATTAATTAAATTTTTCATGAAACCAGATCTTGCTGCGGGTACTAATGTTGCTGATTCAAAACACTAGCAGTCTGATGAGGCTCCTACAAGAGCCTGCAGTGAAATACCTACTGACAAGGGATACGATCAGCTTTGTTCTCCTCACAAGTCCTTACCTCCTAGAGCAGAGAAATTGCCTTGTGCAGCAAATAATATAGAATATAGCACAGGTTGGAACAGATCTCTAGAGAAGGATCACAAGGACAAGAATCCCACCCTTTTTGGAGTGAAGCATGCCTGCAAACAGGATAACCCTCTTTACCTTCGGAGGAGCCTACAAACCAAAGTCCCCAGGATTTGATCTAACCCACATCAAAATCAGCCCCAGCTCTCTGTTCTTTTCCCTTAGCTCACCTCCACAAACACCACCAGCCTTATCTGCAGGGGACAGTGTGACTTCAAAGGGATACAGAAAAGTGTTTGCTAAATCTCTTTGCATCTCCCTAAAAAACAGAACTGCACAGAGGAACCCACTGTGTCATGTGGATACTAATGCCTTGGCAATTCCTCTCCTCTGTAATACAAGGACTTGGACCAACATAAGAAGCATGTGGAGCTATTGGAGTGAGTGCAGAGGAGGCCACAAACATGCTCTGAGGGCTGGAGCACCTCTGCTAGGGAGACAGGCTGAGAGAGATGGGCTTGTTCAGCCTGGAGAAGAGAAAGCTCCACAGGGACCTTAGAGCAGCTTCTAGTCCCTAAAGGGGCTGGCAAGAAAGCTGGAGAGGAGCATTTTACAAGGGCAGGTAGGAATAGGACAAGGGGGAATTGCTTTAAACTGTCAGAGGGGAGATTTAGGTGGGATCGGAGGAAGAAGTTCTTCCCTGTAAGCAGAAAAAGATCCTTCAATTTATAAAAGTAAGGTCCCCTGCACTGGCTGTTTCTACCACCACTCCCATGGCCAAAAGCCTCCTCTGCACTCACTCCAAGAGGTCCATGTTCTTCTAAGAGTGTAGCTGATGGCCATAAGGACACCAGAATCCCTTACAACACTATGCTAGATTGTCTTGCTTGAGGAACCACAAACTTTTACATACTTGTTTAAGCCAGCTTTGTCTCTGTCTTTCCCCATGGGTTGCTGCCAATCACACCTTGACCAAACCTGGTCACTGCAGTGACACGTTATCAGAGAAAAGAGAGAGCAGTCTGCCTACTTAACTCACCTGGATGTCTCACCATTCTTCCTGGATATCTTCCTCCTACCACATCTGGGTGAAGGACCAGCTCTAGTGTCAAGAGCCTGCTCGTCCTCTTCCTGCACCAAATGGCCATCCACATCAACTGCACCTGCCTGGAAACAGGAAGAAATAAAACATGGACCACAAAGCATTAGATCTGTAGCTTTCTATACCACAAAAGCTATACAGCCCTTGCCTGACAGTTATCCCATCCTGCTGTATCATCTAATACAGAAATCTGTACACATTAGCAAGTATGCCAGGGAAACAAATCTCTAAGAAAGAAGTGAGAATTAAAAAAAAGGCCAAAATCATCCTCAAATTCATATGTCAAATATTTCAGCCACTTAGAGGAAGAATAACTTGGGTCTAGCATCCCAAAAGAAATAAAAGCACTCTCAGAAGCCTGGTGAGGCTCTGGCACAGGTTAGCCAGAGAAGCTGTGGCTGCCCCATCTCTGGCAGTGTTCAAGGCCAGGTTGGATGGGGTCGGAGCAACCTGGTCTAGTGGAAGGTGTCCCTGCCTGTGGCAGGGGTTTGGAACTGGATGAGCTTTAAGGTCCCATCCAAGCCAGACTATTCTGTGATTCTATGGTGATTCTTTGTTTTCCAAGCTTCGTATTTCAACAGGGAAAAGTTGAGAACTTGAGGCAATTCATGTTACAGCAGCAAAGGAGCCAATTAAGATTGATTCTGGGTCAGGCTTGAGCACCAGACATTACCTTATGAAGAGCAGCAATAGTAACAAAGTCATTTTTGTCTATCAGAGCGTACTTGCTTCGTAATCTCTCCTCCACTTCACACTCCTGTTGACTAGAGGAGAAAAAAGCCTCTTACCATTGAGTTCAAGGAGGACTGTTTCTTATGTCAAAACCTTTGATAATGCCAATATCAGATTTCCAAAGAAAATAACCTTTTACCTGTGATCTCATTCCCAAACACCTCACCTTGTTCCTTCCATTCTTTCCATAGCCATTGTAACCTTTATTTACTCTCCTCTTCCTATTTTCTACAAACTCCCTTTAGGCCTTGTGCATATGGAAGCTTTCTGATGGCTCTTTTAATACTCTACATAACCTTTTAGTGGTCCACATCTGTGGAGACAGTGTTCTCACAGGAAAATGGATATTTGGTACATGAGCTCTGAATAACTCTGAGGGATACAGCAAGGCTGTGGGAGGCCCAAGGAAGCTTAAGCAAGCAAGATAAGAAGAAGCAAGATAAGAGGAAGTCACTGACTTATGAGAACTGTGGACTGTTGGCAAGCGTTCGAGGTCAAGTTCTCACACCTGTGCTTAACCAATTATATGTTAGTCACTAAGGGTCTTCAAGACAAGTATCCAATCATGATATGCCAAATTGCTGTAGGTGTGTGTAAGCAATAGTATATAAGGAGTTAATGCTTTGCAATAAATGGTTTTTTGTCTGATCATATTGGTCTCTGACAGAGTCCATTCCGCAGCACACATCAAATCCTGTTACCTCCATTCAGTGCCATCCCCTTGCTTTAACCTAGTGATTTTTCAAACTGAGTGATTTTTTTATGGAAAAGCATTATCAGCAGGCTCAAATACACTATACAAGACTGAAAATTCTCAAAGAATCTCCAAGTTAAAAACTACTAAACTCCACTGTTTTGGAACAATAAAATGAGCCCCAAGTTTAAAAGAACTAGTAGGCAAAATTTTATCATGAAACCCATTTTGTTCTCAAGTCCCAAGGAAAGCCTGACTGCCCCATGAGATGATGTACCACAGACATTTGTGCTCACACAAGTTTCTCAAGGGCATGCAGCTTCTCTACAGCAATATCCCACTGTCACGCTTGTGAGTTGCAACCTCTACTGCCCACCCAGGTCGCACAACTTGATGGGGCAGGGACTGCATGGGTTGCCCTAATATCCTTATTCTTCTTTGTTCTCTTCTATTTCATTACATGCAAGCCACTTGTCCTCATTTTTAGGAGCCTGTAATTCAACTTCCTTCCTTCAGCCTGAAAAACAACTTTAATCATCCACTGGTGACATTTTCCAAAAGGCACTTTCTTGCTTTCCCCAATCCCACACCACATGTCAGAGAGCACCTCCCTGCAAAAAGCCACAGAACCTTCTTATCATGCTCCTGCAATTGTTTTGTGACCTACCTTTGCCACAGTCTCTAAAAAAAACAAGTACACCTGATGACTTCTAGAGGCTGCTGTGGTGAGAACACTTTATACCACCTCATCCTACAAGGTCTGCTTTTTCTTTTGATCTGTTTGCAGAGTGCCTTGTGTGATGGAGATATGCTCCATGATTAGGGATGCCACAGTTTATGACCAGTGACAGTATATTTGCCAAGAAGAACTTTGAATGAGTGATGTTCACTATAGAGAGCCCTTGCGCATGACATATGAGCATTAGAAGTTAGAGGAAATAGTCTTCTTGTGCAGAGGCCAGCAGAATTTGTCTAGAATTGTGCTTTCCATTACAAGAAGGAAATGGCTTTACACTGACAGAGGGGAGATTGAGATGGGATCTGAGGAAGAAGTTCTTCCCTGTGAGGGTGGTGAGGCCCTGGCACAGGGTGCCCAGAGAAGCTGTGGCTGCCCCATCCCTGGCAGTGTTCAAGGCCAGGTTGGATGGGGCTTGGAGCAACCTGGTCTGGTGGAAGGTGTCCCTGTCTGTGGCAGGGGGTTGGAATTGGATGAGCTTTAAGGTCCCTTTCAACCCAAACCAGTCTGGGATTCTATGACTCACCCATGTCACTGTGTGATACCACAGACAAAAGCCTGGTAGCATTTCTTGAACCTTACTGTGACATGCATCAGCCTTGGATATCTTACCTTAAAATCAGTTTGAACTGCTTGAATACCTCCTGGATTTGCCTGAGGTTCAGTATCTGAGAAAGAGAGGTATACAGTGAAGATGTAGGTAAGCATCTCTAGGCTGTGGTCAGCTGTACTGATTCTAATATTTCAGACTGTAAAGACTCCACTTTCCATTTGCTGGGTGTCCATGCTCAAGGAGAATTAACTTTATCCTGGGAGTCAGGCTGGAGGTGGATACATTGCTCACTCTTAGGAAACTCTTAAAGAGAGAGCAATCTGATTGATAGACTTCAGTAAATTCCATTTGCCGCACAGCCAATGAGGTAATGAATTAATTATAATCATTTTTTTTGGGGTGTTGGTTGATGAGAAACGTAACATGAGGCGGCTTCAGTGTGCACTCACAGCCCAGAAAGCCAACCGTATCCTGGGCTGCATCAAAAGGAGCGTGACCAGAAGGTCCAAGGAGGTGATCCTGCCCCTCTGCTCTGCTCTCATGAGACCTCACTTGGAGTATTATGTGCAGTTCTGGTGTCCTCAACATCAAAAGGACATGGTACTGTTGGAACAAGTCCAGAGGAGGCCACGAAGATGATCAGGGGACTGGAGCACCTCCCGTATGAAGACAGGCTGAGAAAGTTGGGGCTGTTCAGCCTGGAGAAGATCAGGCTGCGTGGAGACCTCATAGCAGCCTTCCAGTATCTGAAGGGGGCCTACAGGGATGGTGGGGAGAGACTCTTCATTAGGGACTATAGTGACAGGACAAGGGGTAATGGGTTAAAACTTGAACAGGAAAAGTTTAGATTGGATATAAGGAGGAAGTTTCTTACTGTGAGGGTGGTGAGGCACTAGAATGGGCTGCCCAGGGAAGTTGTGAATGCTCCATCCCTGGCAGTGTTCAAGGCCAGGTTGGATGAAGCCTTGGGTGATATGGTTTAGTGTGAGGTGTTCCTGCCCATGGCAGGGAGGTTGGAACTAGATGATCTTAAGGTCCTTTCCAACCCTAACTATTCTGTGACTCTGTGATTTTTAAAATTACATAGATGGCATCTACTGACCTTGCAGATTATGATGCTACTTCTCTTTGCACTGCTAGCCAAGGCTGCCTGAGTACTTAGACCAGCCAGAGCACTATTGTTAGTCCTATTACCCATAATAACGAATCAGTGCAGTCAAGCCATACTACCCTCTGTTTTGGAGATGATGATTGGAGGCATGGATAAATAAATAATGGGCTGTCTGCAGAAAAGCAAGAACCTGCCTCCAGCTCTCCCAAGGTCCAAAAGACTGGCCCATGCTATGAAATGCACAATCTCTGCTCTTAACCCTCTCTAAAAGATCCTTGAGTGTCACTGAAGACATCCTTCCCTGTGTAAAAGTCCTTAGTCCTTCCCTACTTTTCCTGCTCCACATCACATTTTGCAAGTCAGGTAAAACACACCTTCATGTATGCCCTTATTCTGCTCCACTCCTGCCTGCTGGAGGGAGAAACCAGGGACTTCGAGAGAAGACAACAATTACATTAAATAAGAGAAAGTGTCTCAAGTCTTTTGTTCAAACTAAAGGATTATCTGTTTCAAAAACACTCTTCCAGCAACTTCTGCACTCTTGTCACAGTGGCTTCTGCTCACAACCAAACTAAATTTCACGGTGACTCCGAGTGTGCATTTGTATTTCCATTTTCTTACGTTTTGCTTGTTTTCCTGTTTGCTCAGGCAGGAATATTTGTGTTCACAGAATTTCTCCTGGCTTTTTTCACAACCATTTTGCAGTCACCAGCCAGTTTCAAGTCAAGAAACCCAGCCTTAATGAACCTGTCTCTGAAAGACTGGCCAGACTTTGCCAACACACCTTGCAAAGATTCAGTTTGACACTGGCAGGGGAAAATTTTGTCATGAATTATTTAAAGAATTTCCAAATAAATTAACTCAAAGGGTTTCAGGACTGAGGAGAAGTCTAATCAAGATTCCAAAAAAGCAAAAATGGAATGAAAACAAAGAGACAGTCCTTAACACACAAAATAAAAATTAGATTAAATTACTATTCTGTAGCACTTTTGGGGTTAAAGACAGCCTCTTTAGAAGACATTTTCATTGCTTCTGTCCCAGAGTAAAATGAGATGGAATCAGTATTTATGTGCTTCTCCACTGGAAAGGTACTTACATCAATTTCATCAATGGCTCCTTTTAGGTATCTATGGACTTGAGACTTAATCTCTTCTATCTGGACATGAGACAGAGGGTCATAAGTCACCAGCGAACCACGATTTGCCTGAGAAAAAAGGTGAACAACTGAGTATGAGCAAATTACAAAAAGCTAAGCAAGTTTGGTGAACACCTGACAGGGCTCTAATGTGCCCAGGGAAGCCTTATGTTTAATTTCTGATTGCGGCTCCACACATCATCCGAGTTGATAGGACACGGGACATGGGGACATGCTGGAAGCAATGCATCCCCTGCACATTTCAATCACACACCAGGAGGGCTTCAGGAGTCTGAAAATAAATAGGTGGGGTGGCTGGGGACTGAAGCTACAACAGTCTCACTAGGATCTTCAGAGCTTTGCCTAAACCCCAAAAGACAGTGCTGAAAGCTGAAGGAAGAATACAGTCACGCTGAGTGCTGAGTTAGTTGATCCTACTGCAGAAGAAAAATCAGGACAAAGCTTTAACTAGGTCCCACCTAGGACACTGTAACCTATTCCTTACCAAGCTGTCATGTATGACCAGTTCCTGCTTCAGAAGAGCAATCTCCTTCTCCAAAGCCTTCACTGTCCCCTAGCAGGAAAACAAAAGGGTGAGCAAATGACTAAATGCTATTGGAAAAAAAAAAAAACCTACAGAAAAGCAGCATTAAACTGGCTGCTAGAAGATATCACAGCTGCACACCAGCTCCCCCAGGGTTTGCTGTCAGGTTTGCATCAGTGAAGTAGCAGCTCTGGAAATCATTTTGCCTTCCATTAGCTTCCAACAGGACAGCTTCTGTTGTGTCCTGGGTGTACTGCCTGCAGAGTCAGACCAAGCCATCAAAGGAGGGCCACCTGGCTTTTAATTTCATGCTTTCCTGAGCTGGAACTGGAGGGGCCATCACATGCTGGACTATGAGATATTATCTCAAAAGCAAAAAAGTGTGTAGGTTTCCACTCTGACTCTTACCGAACTCAGCAGAAGTTCTGACATTAACTTTAATAGAGGAGAAAGTCCTCTGTGATGTATTTGATTTTCTCCATAACATGGAATATCTTCAAGCATCACTATTTAGAATGTGTTTTCAGAAAGGTGTGGACACACAAATCACCCTGAGATTCAGGGAGAATTGGATACTGAGCTGGTTTTTAAGTGACTTGTTGAACACAGTAGCTTTCTTAAAGAAAAGTTAAACACTACTGGATTGGGAGCAGCCCTAAGGAGAACTTGGTGGTGCTGGTCAATGAGAAGCCAAACACAACCAAAGCCATTCTAGGATTCTATGATACTCTTTCAGCTATTCTTTTCCACTCCACACATCTCAGATGAAAGGCACTGAAGAGGAAAAGACAGTTTGTTGCTTGCTGCACAGCTTCTTCTGGAAGCCGTTGAAGGAAACTCCCCAGCTGTTTCTCTGCTTGCCAGTGAGATTAGACCATGAAATATAGCAGGGCTCTCACGCACCACATGTGTTATGGATCAGATAGCACTAAAGTTGTTCCTTGGGCTAGCAGTAATCCATAGAACATTCACTGCTTCTAGTTCTGTTTCAGCTGTGAAAGTGCACTCAGGACACCTGAAATATTATCATCATCTTCTGTAAGTTATTTCCTAGTTTAAACAAGTTTTGTAATTGTGGCAAAAAAAAGTTCTGTTACCAGCAGCAACAGGGATAACGCTGTGTAAAGCTGCAGGTAGGACTGCAAATAATTTCATAGAATTATAGGATGGTTTGGGTTGGAAGGGACCTTAAAGTTCATGCAGTTCCAAACCCCTGCCCATGGGCAGGGACACCTTCCACTAGACCAGGTTGCTCCAAGCCCCATCCAGCCTGGCCTTGAGCACTGCCAGGGATGGGGCAGCCACAGCTTCTCTGGGCAACCCATGCCAAGGCCTCACAGGGAAGAACTCCTTCCTCAGATCTCATGTAAATCTCCCCTCTGTCAGTTTAAAGCCATTCCTCCTTGTCCCGTCCCTACCTGCCCTTGTCAAAAGCCCCTCTCCAGCTCTCTTGTCAGCCCCTTTAGGTACTGGAAGCTGCTCTGACGTGTCCCTGGAGCCTTCTCTTCTCCAGGCTGAACAAGCCCAGCTCTCTCAGCCTGTCTCCTTAGCAGAGGTGCCTAGGAATTTCCCCACAGACCATGGGAGTAGCCCACAACATAATATCTCTGCTAAAAGGTCAATCTTATCGGAAAAAATGAGGGATTTGTATGCATACACTTGAAAGAATTACCACATGGCAGTGAAGACATGACCATGTGCATGACTGTAACCTGTAGCATATTCAAGGTAACTATAATTAAATATCAATGAAAAAAGGTTTAATACTAATCCATTTCATCAATTACCTAAATTTAGCAAACAGCAGCTCAGTTGATGGGTGGTAACTCATTACACTATCAAATCTCTGGTTTTTAAGGTCATTATCTTAAATATTAATGAACCTGAGAAAAATTGCCTTCCTCTGTTCCCCTTCTCTACATACCTCTCGGTCATGTGTCTCATTGGGGACTGGCTCTATGGTGACCCATTTCATTCTGGTAGCAAACCGAAGAGAAGACAACTGAAAAAGATATTAGCAAGGATATATTTTTCATAATCTGTTACTTCTTAACCATATCAGATCCCAGAACACAGATATAAAATACTATTTAACTTCAGGGAGCAATATAGGATTTCCAATTCTGGGACCATACCTTCTAGTGCTCAGTGGCTTCTGTGTGATCAGCCAGCTTTGGATTATATCTTTGTCCTTTCTGTTCTGCTTGTGGACAGCTCTGTATGTACCAGAGCAGTGATCTCAAAAATACCCACTCCCACTTCTCATAAAACCGAGACTTATATCCCAAAAACTCCAAATCACACATCAATGGCCTTCAAGTTTAACTTCTGCAATTGTGGTATCACGAGAGTAAATCCCTACAGCCTGAAAATCCTCCTCTTGATGCAAAGCATAGTAGCTGACTCCTGAGCAATACTGTTTCTAGATGCTATCAGAACACAAGAAGATGATAAACGAACTTTGCCTTGAAAACAGCTATCCAACAGATCATTTGGGCTGGGTTTTTTTGCTGCATACAAACATACATACATACATTTTTCTTGGCAAAGAGCAAAGCAATTCCCTTCAAAGATACCACCAGCAGAGCCAGCAGAGATAAAGATGTCACTGTCCCACTCTACTCAGCACTTGTCAGGCCACTCCTGAAATACTGTGTTCAGTTTTGGTCCCTGCTATATAAAAAGGTGCAGACAGGCCAGAGAGGGTCCAGAGAAGGGCCACAAAGATCATGTAAGGACTGGAAAGGCTGCATGAACAAAAGCTGAGAGAGCTGAGCTTGTTCAGCCTGCAGAAAAAAAGGCTCAGGGGAGACTTCATCATCATGTTCCAGAATTTAAAGGGTGGCCACAAAAATGATGGACACTCCCTTTTTACAAGGAGTTCCATGGAAAAGACAAGGGATAGTGGGCACAAGTTACTCCTGGGGAGATTCCAGTTGGACACAAGAGGAAAATTTTTCACACTGAGAACAATCAGCCACTGGAATAATCTCCTCAGAAAAGTGGTGACTCTCCGGTGCTGGACACTGTTAAGACTGGGCTGGACAGGATGCTAGGCCATGTAGTGTGGGTCATGCTTTGCTTGTAAAGGTTGAACCAGATGATCCTTGAGGTCCCTTCCAACCTGGGATTGCAGGATTCTATGATTCTCTGTGTTATAGATGTGGTTAAGTGGATTCAGTTCACACAGTGAGACTTTCCTCAATTTCATTATTTCACAGGTTAAAAACCCCCCACTGTTAGGAGGTTACTCCTGGTTCCTGAAGCAGCAGAAAGCCAGCTCAGCTCTCAACCAGTGCAATCCCACTGACCTCATTGTGCAGTGTATCATTCAAATGCATTCACAGAGTTGAACCATCAATAATCACCACTCCTCAGTGTGCTTAGATTTTAGCTGCTTGTGCCTGCTCTATTTCAGGCTCTCATTTCTTCCCCTGAGCCAGTTACCACTCATCTGTTTGCATCACAAAGCAGACTGGTAAGAGCAATCTTCTCTGAGCCTTTGAGATAAGATGAATTATGAAGGATGTTGTTCTGGGACTCCTGACGTAGCCCTCCAGAGACCAATCTTTAAACCAAGCTACAGCCAGTTGCAACAGTATCAAGAACCAGACTCCAATTCTGCAGAAATCAGTTCAACTTACAGTGTGTTCCATATATGCAGCTTCCCCACAGACATTTGCCACTATGACAGTATTGCAGTTTCTCCCTGGGAAAAATAAAAAAAAAATAAAAAAATAAAAGAATAATTTTTAAAAGGCAAATAATATAATTAGAAGGTTCATAGTTTCTTTTTTTTTTTAATTTATTATGTTCTGTGCTGACTAAAATAAGAGAAAAAAGAGCACCAAAGAACACAGCCAGTTTGTCCCTCTAAAGTTCCCATGGGTACGGAGACACAGTGGCAGAGAATGACTGAAGAATAAAGGCAACATGCATTTCTCACGTGGTGATGATGCAGTAGGAAGACGAGAGCACAAACTGTGAAAGCCTGAAATCAGGAAAACTGGAGCAGAGGATTTTAAAATCCCTTGGCCTAAATCTAATAGTGGGGAACCTGGCAGGATGTGGTCCCTGCCTTTCCTAAAAGCAACACAAGACTCAGCTCAGAAATGCCTTGGACATCACTCTCCTTCCTGATGCCTTTGGTTACACCACACAAACCCCTTCAGCCTGTTTTCAACTGCTTTCTTCTCCCATGTCTCCAGAATACCAGGAGCACAAGCCAGGAATCATGATGTGTCTCAGCTTTGGGTTTATCACCTGCAGCCTGATGCTAATGCAGGATCACCTGAAAAGGCTTGTAACCTGCTGTTTTGGTTTGTTTGGGGTTTTTGTGGCAGTTTTTACAGCATTCTAAGTAAGCTTTTTGAATTTCTACTAGTTTGAAGAGTGTGGGCTTTGTACTGTCTCCTGCACCTGCTGTTTTATTTGATGAAGAAAACCAGACATCCTTTGAACAATGGTGAGTTCTGTGTGTTTCTGTGTTAAGACCTTACAACTAGGAACTGTCGGGGCCTGCTATGATGCACAGCTCTTACCCAGGGAGTCCTTGAGGACGTAAGTGAGTTTGCTCTGCCGGAAGGGGATGTGGTCCCTCTTAGTATCAGCCAGGGCAGTGATGACTTGCTCCAGGAATGACAGAGACTTGTTGATGTACATGGCTTCCTTCAAAAGCTGTCCTTCAGACTGTAATGAAAGATCAAAAGGCAAAACTTCGACAACATGTACTTCTGGCCGAACTGTAGGAGGGAGCACACTCCTCACTCAGAGTAGTTTGCCTCTGAGGGTAAGGAGCTAATTCAGACCTGATACATTCATGAGCTAGAGCTTTCTTCAGCCTGAAAACAAGTTTTCAGAGACCTCAGGTTTTCATTACAAGTCTACAAGGACCACTGCCTTTCCCCCAACAGGGTAAATCATGTTTTGGCATGGGGCTGATGCAATTTCTACTCTGCTCAATGTCGAATGTCACACAGGACCTGAGAAGCTTTCAGTTGTTGAGCCCTAACACCCTATGAAACTTGTAATAGTTTGCCTGCCGTGATCAGAATTTGCATTGTCGCTGCTGGAATTAAGAGGAAAATCGGAGGCTCTTTGAGAAATCAGACTCAAATTAAACGAGTCTGGGTTGGATTGGAAAGCAAACGCAGGACAGGAGTCACATGTGGACTTAGAAATGATACACAGCAGCTGCAAACAACTGAGCACTCTCTGACATGTTACTGTGACTTACAATTTGTCATGGTGTTGCCTATTTATCACAGGCTGAATTCTGTTGTGGGGAAAACCTGTAATTTCACCTCCATCTTGTTGACTACGGGGCTCATCACCACAGACTGAAATATTTCTTCCATCACTTACTCCAGACTTGCTCAGTCTCTCTGAGCCTGCCAGATCTATTAAGTTGATTTTAGAGTTAACACATTTGGCATCTGGGAAAAATCTGAAACGAGACTGAGGAAGAAAAGAATATAAACTGTAGACAAAACTGAAATACAGTAAAAACCAGATGTGTAAAGATCCTCAGCCACTTGAGTCCACAGAAAAGCTGCTTACCTCAATGTAAATAGTAAAGATGCAATGGGATCTGGATGAATATTTATTCAGTGCGTGCTTTGCTATCGCTCTTTTGTTTTCACCCTGCAAATAAAGTAAAAATTCAAACAGTGTTTTTAAACTTTTGCATTGGTAGAATACAAGAAAATTATAAATCCACACAGTTAAATACATGGCAATTAGATCTTCATTCCACACAGACAGTAACTCCAATCAGCTGGTTCACAGAATCACAGAATTGTTAGTACTGGAAAGGGCCTTCCAACCAGCTCATCCAGTTCCATCCCCCTGCCACAGACAGGGACACCTTCCACTAGACCAGGTTGCTCCAAGCCCCATCCAACCTGGCCTTGAACACTGTCAGGGATGGGGCAGCCACAGCTTCTCAGGGCAACCTGTGCCGGGGCCTCACCACCCTCACAGGGAAGAACTTCTTCCTCAGATCTCATCTCAATCTCCCCTCTGTCAGTTTAAATCCATTCCCCCTTGTCCTGTCCCTACCTGCCCTTGTCAAAAGCTCCTCTCCCAACTTTCTTGTCAGCCCCTTTAGGCACTGGAAGTTGCTCTAAGGTGTTCCTGGAGCCTTCTCTTCTCCAGTCTGAACAATGGTTAGGGGAATCAGAGTGGGAACTCACCATATTTGCCTTGCTTTCTTACTCAAAGGCCTCTCAAAGCATTTCATGAGGGAGTTGATAAAGGTCACAGTTTACTATAATAATGCCTTTTACTGGAAACTGTTTCCACTTTCAATGCTCAGCTCACAGAATTGTGGCTTTTTGAGAAACAGTCAGGCAAGCCTTGATCAGAGGCAATACCTCCCTGGCTGTTTCAGTTTCTTGATGACTAGAAACCCAAAGCACTCCCCAGGATTCAAATGTCATAGAAAACTCAAATGTACACAATAGCTACAAATGTGTAATGCCTGCTTACAGGAAATGAAAGTGACATTGAAAATTATGTGGTAACTGTTTGTTAGGAGTGCCAGGCTATCACAGAGCAGTGCTGCCAGGCTGGCAAGGTAGAAAAGGAAACAGAAGGCTCTAAAGCACAGAAATGCTCCTGCCAATAGGTTTCACAGCCAGCATCTGCCTGGCTCTCAAAGGACGATGACTTTTAAGAGTTGAAAGGTCAGTAACTGGCTCCACGCTAGGTAGTGTAAATCTAAGAGCAAGAAAGTTAAGACCTTTAGGTATCAATACTATCAAGCCCAGTCCACAGATGAAGAATCACAGCATGTGGCCAGCCTCCACAAAGCCTGGAGCTTTCTTTGTGAACCTTGAACCACAGGCAGAACTCATCTAAGGATGCTGAATGGGCCCCCAGGCCCCACTTGCACTTCTTTTGTTAACAGATCTCAAGCTAAGTTGCATTATCATTATCCTACTCTTTAAAAAGAGAGTTCCTGCCAGTCACACAAGCTGGCTTAAGATACCACAGTCATGTTGTTAAAAAGGCAAGAGGAATACTTTAAGGACACCAGGGGGTTCCTGCTATGAATACACTTCCTGCATACAGAATCAATTCTTCATGTTTTCCTTAAGAACTAAAGCATCCACAGTAAAAGAAAGATGCAGGTATAGGTAAGCAAGCTCCCTTCACAAATCTAACCCCTTGTGTGAACACCCTGCTGTAAAATCTGACTAATTGTACCTGTGCCATGATCATCCCAAACTATCTGTCCAAGATGCTGCTGCAAAGACTCTTTCTTTGGAACATGGACATAGCTAGGTCAGGCAGGTGTGTTTTTTCAAGAAGAAATTCCAGTGTAGATCAGCTGGTTGGTCTAAAAGGTTCCCAAACATTGAACACTTTGTACTAAGCCACTCACCAACACCCTTGGGTGATAACCAGGATCATGAAAACAGATCTTTCAGGGTGTCTGGGATCTCAGCCTGCTGATGGGGCCAGTGAGATAAACCTTTTGAAATGAAGGCATTCTGTGGCTGCCTTCTGTATTTTGGTGCTGTCTGAAACCTCCAATGCTACTACGCTCTGTGGTCTCACCCCAACGTGTTTCTTCCATCACTTGACTTGTTCTGGCATACACTAAAACCAGAATTTCCCCAAAGATATCTTCCAACACCTCTGTGCCAGAACATGGGCTACAAAGAGTTACCAGTTCTTCTACCCACACAACAAAGAGAACAAAGAGGGCTGAACCTCCCCCGAGCCATCCTGGCCACCCACCTCCTGCTTTCCTGCCTCCTCCCTGTGTTAAGACAATAAACAATTAAATGAAGAGTAACGTTTCTTTTCTCTTGCCTCAAAAAGGAGACTTAGAGCATCTTCCTCGAGGTTAACTGTATGTATAGATAAGCCTTTCACATAAACCCCTTCTGGGCAATCCACAATAGCCATCTGCATGTCACTGCTCCCTTTGCTTCTCACAGTGGACAGAAGGTCAAACAAGGTCTCATTGTAGATTTCCAGATAGGATATTCGGACAGTGATGAGTGGATCAGTGGATTGTGCAGTTGCTTTGAAGACCTATACAAAGACAAGGGGTTTGTCAACAGCAGTGCTAGTTCACAAACAGAATAATTAGCTATTTATGGTGTTCCAGAAAAGCTATTCATAACTTTTTGAACAGCTATAAGTGCATCCACGTGTGTGTAGCTAATTCTGAACAGGAGTAGCCTGAGGGCTCATAGGGCTAGGTCAACAATTTTAATACGATTTTGCAAAATGGAAGTGCTGAAAACAACACTTTTGAATGCCTGCTTACATTTGGGAAGAATCAAATAGAATTAAACAGGAACAACCTCTGCAAATGACGATAAAGCATAACTACAGAATTCCTTCTGTCTTTGATTCATAGAATCATCAAATCCCAGAATGGTTTGCATTGGAAGGGACCTTAAAGCTCATCCAGTTCCACCCAACCCTACTATGGGCAGGGACACCTTCCACTAGACCAGGTTGCTCCAAGCCCCGTCCAACCTGGCCTTGAACACTGCCAGGGATGGGGCAGCCACAGCTTCTCTGGGCAACCTGTGCCAGGGCCTCACCACCCTCACAGGGGAGAACTTCTTCCTCACATCTCATCTCAGTCTCCCTTATATGAATTTAAAGCCATTCCCCTTGTCCTGTCCCTACCTGCCCTTGTCAAAAGCCCCTCTCCAGCTTTCTTGTCAGCCCCTTTAGGCACTGGAAGCTGCTCTAAGGTCTCCCTAGAGCCTTCTCTTATCCAAGGTGAACAAGCTCAGCTTCCTCAGCCTGACTCCATAGCAGACCTGCTTCAGCCCTCAGAGCATCTTTGTGGCCTCCTCTGGATGCACTCCAACAGCCCCACACCCTGCGTCTCAGCTGTCTTTGTGGAAGTGGAAAGCATTCTGTGTCACTGCCTAAAGATAAACAGACCTGTCCCCTCAAAGCATGGCTAAGCTTGTGCCTCTGACAGGAACATATCTATGTAGCAATGGGACTGACAAATCAGCATATTTCCAGCCAACACCATCCAAATGCTCTTAAACATCATCATTATCAGAACACAAGGTTATGGTGTAGTAAAACAAATCTAGAAAGTAACTATGTTTTACAGGCTCCTTTAAATCTTTAATGATCTTATCTTAGATAAAAAGAATTAAAAATAACACTGCTGGAGATAAATTTATAACATATTAACCATGTTAAAACACTTCTATGAGTATTAGCAAGAGCTGATACAAGAGATGTCCTTGCTATTTCTTCCAGCTTCTTTTCCCTGTCAGATCCAATACCTGCTGTATAGCTCGTGGTATGATTCCTCGATGCTTGTAATCGGCAGTTGTTCCCATCATGGTGTAAGTTTTACCAGCCCCCGTTTGCCCATAGCACATTATCATTCCTAGAAAAGATTCAAAAGCAAAAGAATAAACTCAAGAGGTAACCCCTGCCTTTCTCAAATGGACCATCCACAGGATCTCTCCCTCAGATCAAATCTCCACTTATTGGCAAAATAAGGCCAAGTGCAAGGTCCTGCACCGGGGTCAGAGCAATCCCAAGCACAAATAAAAGCTGCGGAAGACTAGATTTTCTCCTAAGAAGGACTTGGGGGTGTTGTTCCATGAGCTCACCATGACTCAGCAGTGTGCGCTTGCAGCCCAGAAACCAACCGTGTCCTGGGCTGCATCACCAGCAGTGTGACCATCAGGTCAAGGGAGGGGATTTTCCCATTCTACTCTGCTCTGGTGAGATGCCCCCTGCAGTTCTGCATCCAACTGTGGGGCCCCAAAACATGAGAGATGTGGAGCTCTTGGAGCAAGTCCAGAGGAGGCCATGGACATGCTCCCAAGGGCTGGAGCATCTCTGCTATGGAGACAGGCTGAGAGAGCTGAGCTTGTTCACCCTGGAGAAGAGAAGGCTCCGGGGACACCTTAGAGCAGCTCAAGTGCCTAAAGGGGCTGACAAGAAAGCTGGGGAGGAGCTTTTGACAAGGGCAAAAAGGAAAGAGGGAATGACTTTAAACTGACAGAGAGCAGATTTAGATGAGATCTGAGGAAGAAGTTCTTCCCTGTGAGGGTGGTGAGGCCCTGGCACAGGGTGCCCAGAGAAGCTGTGGCTGCCCCATCCCTGGCAGTGTTCAAGGCCAGGTTGGATGGGGCTTGGAGCAACCTGGTCTAGTGGAAGTTGTCCCTGCCCATGGCAGAGGGGTTGGAACTGGATGAGCTCTAAGGTCCCTTCCAACCCAAACCAGTCTGTGATTCTATCATTCTACATTAATAAAAATAGAAGCAAGTTACCATTATAGCCAATTAAAGCTTCAGACACCAATTTCTTTGCCACTGTCTCATAAAGCTGTTCCTGGGAGGTGTTGTGAAGGATGCCATCCATCCTAAAGCTCCAGTTGGTCTGCCTGCTATTCATAGCTTGTTTCTTGGCATCTTTTTTGAGGCACATCTCTATGCTCTGGAACCCAAAAAGAGATGATGTTAACTCTGATAACCATGAAGAGTTTCAGCAACTGTTGTCCAAAAAGAAAAAATATGTACTGAAGACCTGGAGGCCAGGAGGAAATGGAGCACAAAGAGCACTACTCTCATAATACATATTCCAAAAAAGAACAGAAAAAGTGTCTCAGCTCATCTGTTTACCCCCACGTGATGTGTCTGATCTTGTGTCCCAGGGAAATGATGAACTAAGCAAGAGAAGATGAAGGGAGGAACTTGCATTAAGGGAGGATTGAAACAGACTGTTCCATAGGTTGGAACTAAAGTTACCACTGGGAATTCCTCAAGGATCAGTCAGAGTCCCAGTCATTTTGAGTATTTTCTCTAGTCACTGTATCACCAGAAGTGTGCTTTCCATAGTTACACTTGCTGATACAAACCCACAAGCCTCTGTCAGCGCAGAGGAGAGAAGCAAGCAGGACGAAACAATGTGCACCAAAACGTGTGGCCTTAAGGAGTGGAAGAATTCCGCATTTCAGTGGGCAAAACTGAAATCAAATCCCAAACCTTTCATACATGCAATCTCTTTTTGTCTACCTTGTTGTCTGGCCCAAACTTGATCATGTCTTGAGCAAAATCAGCTGTTGGCTTGACTCGCACGAATGTATGGACTCTCTTTCTTCCTAGATACATACTAACTAGAGAGGGAAAAAAGGAAAAAATCAACACTGTTGCATTCCCTAAAAAGAAATGTAATGTTATTTGTCATGAAAAGGCAAGCTACAGAGTAGTCAAATTTAAAAATAAAGTGTTGACAAATGTTCAGTTATAGTTTCTATTCTTTATGAAAAGCAACTGTGGGCAACCAGCTGCTGAAAACTCTTTCCAGCATTGTTCTGCTCAGAACGCTGAGTATGTATACAGAGAATAATTGATCATGATTTCCTCTTGTGTACCAGGCACATTAGTGTTTGACAGCACAAGCCTTCCCTCCTCTCAGGCTTACAAAGAAAATAATTGCAGGAATATGAGAAGCATTTTCTTTTGTCCAGTGTTTTCAGTGTGCGAAGGCACTTGCAGCCTCCTGGTTTGTAATGTCTGATCATCCAGAACTCGATTTCAGGCCTCTGAGGTTTTGAGTAAGATGTGCTGTAGGTGAAACCATGCCAAAAGGATCTCAACAGCACTGCAAAGGGCTGTGCAGTTGTTGGTATGTAAACATTTCCAGTGCTCTGAACAGTAGTCACCTTGTTTACAGTGTGGATTGATTGTGCATTTCCTGTATTTTGGAATTAGAAACCCTTATTTATACTAAGCCATAAAAATATTTTAAAGTTCTTAATGAAGACCTGATCTTTGAGTTTTTAGAAGAAAAAAAAAGAAAAAATCATGTGCCTGACAACTGATTAAATTCTTATTTTATTCTTCAAGTCAGTGTGAATGCAGGGAGTGGCTGTCAATACCCAGTGACACTAGAGGATCTGCTGACCAAAATCCGCTGCAGGTGGGCTCAAAGGATACATCCAGCTGCTTAAAAAGCTGCTTTAAAACCCTGGAACATACAGATCCAGTGTTTTCCCCCCACAGTATCCTAAAGACAGCCTGTGATCAACAGTTGTGTGATAATCTAGGGACAATTTCTAGTTTCAAACAAAATATTTTCTGATTCTTGTATATTAATTACTGTGCTCTCTCCAGCACCTTATCTGCTGTGACTGCTCTAAAAATAAACGTAGAGCTGTGAGTTGGACCAAGATTTCTCTTTATTTAAAACAAAGGTGAGCATTTCCATGACTACCTGGTAAAGGTAATGTGGGCTCCTTGTCCTCTTCCCAGATGACCTCAGTGATTCCAACACATGACTGCTGTGGAATCCAAAATGGTGCTAAGTTTCCCTGATCACAATCTCTTCAGATTTGGAGACAGTCTTCAAATAAACGATCTGCGAAAAAGCACAGTGATAAAGAACTGCACGGGTATCCCCATAAGGATCTCCTCTAAATGACAGGAACATAAAGCTGCCAAGACATTTGACAGTACTGTGTGAATAAACACAGGAGCAGCACAGGTACAAGCTGAATGGAAGGAGAAATGGAGCTTTAAAGTTGGGAGCTAGCATGGAAATGCTGCTCGGCTGGTTATCAGGATTATGAGAGGTCACAAAACTCCACTATACAAATAGAATGTTACAGTGGCATGTGCCTTATTTCATAGAATAACAGAATCACGGAATCACAGACTAGTTTGGATTGAAAGAGACCTTAATGCTCATCCAGTTCCAATCCCCTGCCATGATCAGGGGCACCTTCCACTAGATCAGATTGCTCCAAGTCCAATCCAGCCTGGTCTTGAACACTGCCAGGGATGGGGCAGCCACAGCTTCTCTGGGCACCCTGTGCCAGGGCCTCACCACCCTCACAGGGAAGAACTTCTTCCTCACATCTCATCTAAATCTCCCCTCTGTCAGTTTAAAGATATTCCCCTTGTTGTAAACATGAGAGGCAAACTAGGGAGGCAAAGCTGCTTGGGTGAAATGACCATGAAGCAGCCCCTAGAATTCCATCTCCAGTGACACTTTGAGCATTGAGTTCATCCAATTGGACACCAATAATGCAGTGCCACCTCAGCCCTGAAGAGAGCCAGGGGAGAACAGCTTCAGAGCTGAGTGCAAACAAAGCAGAAGAAGAGGGCCAAGGGCTTGAGGATGGCTGGGACTGACTAAGATGGACTGTACCCTCAGCATGTCTGTTGACACTGACCTATGTGGTACAGTCAACATGCTGGAGGGAAGGGATGCTATTCAGAGGGGCCTGGACAGGCTGGAGAGGTGGGACAGTATCAATCTCATGAAGTTCAACATGGCCAATGCAAGGTCCCGCACCTGGGTAAGGGCGATCCCCAAATACAGGCTAGAGAAGACTGGATTGAGAGCAGCCCTAAGGAGAAGGACTTGGGGCTGTTCGTCCCTGAGAAACTCCCCATGAACCAGTAGTGTATGCTTGCAGCCCAGAAACCAACCATGTTCTGGGCTGCATCACCAGCAGTGTGACCAGCAGGGTGAGGGAGGGGATTTTCCCATTCTACTCTGGTGAGACAGCTGCCCTCCAACCCCCCCCCCCCCGGAAGTCCTGTGTCCATCTCTGGGGCTCCAACATGAGAAGGATGTGAAGCTGTTGGAGCGAGTCCAGAGGAGGCCAAAAGATGCACCGAGGGCTGGAGCACCTCTGCTCTGGAGACAGGCTGAGAGAGCTGGGCTTGATCAGCCTGGGAAACGAAATGTTCTGGGGAGACCTTAGAGAAGCTTCCAATGCTAAAGGGGTCAATAAGAAAGCTGGAGAGGGGCTTTTGACAAGGGCAGGTAGGGACAGGACAAGGGGGAATGGATTTAAACTGACAGAGGGGAGATTGAGATGGGATCTGAGGAAGAAGCTCTTCCCTGTAAGGGTGGTGAGGCCCTGGCACAGGTTGCCCAGAGAAGCTGTGGCTGCCCCATCCCTGGCAGTGTTCAAGGCCAGGTTGGATGGGGCTTGGAGCAACCTGGTCTGGTGGAAGGTGTCGCTGCCCATGGCAGGGGGTTGGAACTGGATGGGCTTTAAGGTCCCTTCCAACCCAAACCAGTCTGTGATTCTGTGATTCTCTAACACGGAACAGAGGTTTGCCAGGGCCAGCCGTGCTCACAGCCCTGGGCAGCCTTGGCTCAGGGGCCAAGGTGGGTGACGTGTCGAGGCCTGGGGTAAAGCGAGGAAAGGATCATCCATGCTGTAGAGAGCAAGGCCTGTGGAGACACCACCTGGGGTGGGGGCAACACAGCCTTGCAGGGGGGACGACAACAACGAGGTCCTGAGAGGCCTGATGCGAGCTGTGGGGCCGGCACTGCTGGGGGAGGCGGGTGGCGACAAGGCCCTGCGGAGGGGCAGTCCCGCCAGCACCTACCTGCGCTCCGCCTCAGCCAGGCCGAGCCTGTGTACACCGTTGCCATGGCAGCCACCTCTTCCGCCCGCTTCCGGAAGAGGGTTATGACGGAAGTGGGCGGGGCGGTGGCCGCGCTACGGCGGCCGGGCGTGGACAAGGCGCGGGGGAGGCGAAGCGAGGCGGGGAGTGGTGGCAGTGGTTGGGAAGATGCTGGAGTCGGCGGCAGCAGCGGCGGCTGAGCCGGAGCTGGACCCCGAGGACCTGGTGCACTTCTCGGTGGGAGATCTGCCCAGCCGCGGTTATGGCGTGATGGGCGAGATCCGGCGGCAGGGCAAGCTCTGCGATGTGACCCTCAAGGTGGGGTGCGGCCCGGTCCGGGGGCACTGGGGGGTCCCAGGTCCCCGAGGGGTGCTTGAGGGACCCTTTGCTGGGGAGAAGGAGGGAGATGGGGTTCCCTCGGTGCTTTGATGAGGAGGTAAGGGGGGAACTGGGGGTCCTCCCCATCCACTCTAGGGGATACCAGGGGGTGTCTGGTCTCCCTAGCCCCACGGGGCAGCTCTTTGAGGGCCCCTTGGTGAGGGGTGTGCTGAGCAGCTCCAGCCCAGGGTGGGTGTGCTGGTGACACCCGGTCCCCGACGCTGCTCCTCACTCTGGGTGCAGGGTGGGAGATGGAGCTTCTGTCTCCCTTGGGACCATCGCGGGGTGTTCCAGCAGCCAGGCAGAGTGATTCAATGAAGGGTCTTGTCTGGGGAGGAAAGAGGGCCCCCCAGCACCCCTGCCACGGATTGGTGGTGGTACTGGTGCTGAGGAGTGGTTCGGGAGGTCACACGATGGGTTGGTGCAGATTCATGGGCAAACCTCTGCTCCAAACCTTGGGAGAAGAGTCAGTTTCCTCGGGAAACCATCTTTATAGAACACCCACTTCCCTGCATCATAGAAATGATGTATAACAGGTAAATCCTCAGGGTTGTGTTCCTGGCTCTGCGGGGCGGGGGGTGCTGAAAGGGCTTTGATAGTGGCCAGTGCGAGGCAGGAGATGCTGGAGTCCTTCAGGAGTTTGTTGTGCAGTGGGTGTGCCTGTAGCTCCTTGGATTGGTTGAGTCATTCCAGAATTAACTCTGAAGTTTAATTAAATGTGAAGGTGTTTCCCAGCCTACTCATGCTGAAACATCTCACCTACCTGCTGCTGCTGAAGAAGGAGCTGCTGAGGGTTGTGCCTGTTGTGGGGATGCAGGGTTTGGGTGAATCTCTGGGCTTTGTGAGGGTGCTTCATCCCTGTAGATCAGCAGTAGCCCCCCAGCTGAAATGCTTATCGTGAAAAGCATGCCATATGCTGATCCTCCTTGGCAGGGGTCATACCATTCAAGATGTGGTATTGCACGGAATCCCAGAATGGTTTGGGTTGGAGGGGACCTTAAAACCCATCCAGTTCCAATGCCCCTGCCACAGGCAGGGACACCTTCCACTAGACCAGGTTGCTCCAAGCCCCATCCAACCTGGCCTTGAACACTGTCAGGGATGGGGCAGCCACAGCTTCTCTGGGCAACCTATGCCAGGGCCTCACCACCCTCACAGGGAAGAACTTCTTTCTCAGATCCCATCTCAATCTCCCTGACCATTGTTCACAAAACTCTTCTGAAAAGGTTTCCATTTCTATAGATTTTCCATAGCTGAGTGCTGTTTAAATCCTGCTCATCTCCCTTTGTGTATCTTCTGGGGCAGAGTGGGAAAAGTCTTGAAGTCTTGAGGGCAGCGGGAGCTCTCCAGTGCAGTGGTCGAACCAAAGGTACTGATGGTGCTGGGCTGCTTCATGGGTGAGGGTGCTCTGTTGGCCCTGCTTTCTTTTTTTCCTTTTATTACATTCTGTTCAAGAGCCTGTTGCTATCTGGGGAGAGCACAGAGCATTTCATCCCTACAAAGGCTTAAAATGTATTAAGAAGGATATCTCTGTTGTTCTTGAAATGAGTCTTAACTTTCTCCACTACTTGCTTAACTCTTTAATATACTGAAGAGAGACCCTGGCAATGACTGGAGCGTTTGGCAGAGGGCTGACAGCATGTTTCCCTGTTGGTTCCAACAGTCTTGCTTTCACCTGTACACATGCAGCCTCAGGACTGATTGTTTGGTTCCTCGTGTTGTGTTCAGTCATCCTATCAAAATATCCCACTTCTTTGCCCCTTCTGCCTCCTGACATCAGGTTTATCCACCCCATGGCAATAGAATTAATGCAGCCTGATGAATCTGAGCCGAGCTTTCCCTTCTTGTTCATTACATGGTGTCTCCTCTAGCTGCTGACTGGGTAAGAAGTAGTTTTTCTTAGATGGATTTGGAGGTGGCTTTGAATCGGTGAACCACCTCAAATGCAGCTGACACAAAGCATGCTTATCCCTGACTTGCATTGGGGAGGCTGTAAACCCAGCATGATGCAGAAGGAGCCTGCCACATGAGCTGTTGTGCAGGGGTGTCTTTCCAATGCTTTTTGCCCAAAATGAAGGTAGGAAAAACACTGAGAAGCATTTAAAGACCACACCTGAAGGAACCCATGGTGGGTCCTGGTGCGTCTTGCACCGCTGAAGTGAGTTTGTTGCCCTCTTTTTTTTTTTAATCCTATTACTTTTAAAGCTTAATGTGCCTAAAAGTGCTAGGATTCCTAGTCACAGCAGAATGCCTTCTGGTGTGACTTTAGGTCACATCAGGAAAAAAGCTGCTAAGGACCACTTTGGGCCAGAAGCTGGATGCCCTCTGATGTAATCAGCAGCTGAAATGGGAGCAAGCAGCTTTGTTGCAGCACAGTTCAGGTTTTTAGCAGCCTCTGTACCAATATCACCGTTGGGGTCAGTGGCTGTAAGTGCTTTCCCCAGCCCACAGAAAAGTATGAACAGGCCACAAATTACTATGAAGTGTTGCTGCTCTTGTTTGTTTCAATTATTCCCCTCATGAGGCCAGGCAAGAATTCATTCAGTAAATAGGAGGGGTGGATTTTGTTCCCTTTCCTCAGAAACCATCTTCCTGCAGTTTGTGCTGCTCTGCAGGAGACGGTGCTGCCTCAGCAGCGTATGGCAGCTGGGTTTAGATGCGATTAAAAGCAAGAAGTGCTGACTTGACTGGCTCCCTTGGAGGTCCGATTATCCAAACTCAGCTTAGGGAAATCTGTTGCTGCTTCTCATGATTGCCCATGTGAAAATGAAGGTTTCACAGGGCAGTAAGCAAGGTGTGCATCTTTCCAGCGGCTTAGGGTGAGCTAAAGCTCCTTCATGCATGGATGGTCCAGCCTAGAGATTTTCAAAGTCCTTTTCTATTCCTGTCTCTTAAATATCTGCGGGTCAGAGCTTTTGAGGATGTTCCATGGCAGGCATCTGTCCTTTCAGTCATCCATCGTTGGCTCTTTGAAATGTTTAGTTAAATACTAATTTGAAGATGGTTTGATAGAAACACGTGTGGATAAATTGGAGGCAGGAGGGAAGCAAGGAGGCACACCTTATTCTGTGGTTAGTTCATTTTTCCTTGGTGAGTGTAGGATTTTTGCTTACTAAAGCCAAATTTCTGCTACTGCTTTCTTCTTTAAGGATTGCTAGGTTGTGTGTTGGTGAGGTCTTGTCTGGTAAAAGAAGGACATGTAGGGAGGGATAGGAAAAGAGGGAATGGCTTTAAACTGACAGAAGGGAGATTTAGATTAGATGTGAGGAAGAAGTTCTTCCCTGTGAGGGTGGTGAGGCCCTGGCACAGGTTGCCCAGAGAAGCTGTGGCTGCTCCATCCCTGGCAGGGTTCAAGGGCAGGTTGGATGGGGCTTGGAGCAACCTGGTCTAGTGGAAGGTGTCCCTGCATCCATGGCAAGGGGTTGGAACTGGATGGGCTTTAAGGTCCCTTCCAACCCAGACCATTCCATGATTCTATGATATCAGGACATCCCACAAAACCAGCACAGAAGCAGCCATTCTCCATGCAGCTTTCCATACCCTACATCTGGGGCCAAACTGGGTTTTCCAGTGATGGACTGAAGTTTCAGTTATCCACATCTCTCGGGTTTGAAATAGGCTGTGAGGGGGGAAGTCTACATACATGCTAGGGATGGGTTCAAATTTAACCTGCTATAGTGAGATCTCTGGCTGGCTGTCACCTACTATGGGCCAGATGTTATTGCAGTTATTGACAGCTGAAATTAGTGAGGTTTGATTTCTGTATCCACCTGGTTTACCCCAGAAGTTGGATATAAAGCATTTTCTTTCAGGCTGTTTTCATGTGAGGAGACTCTTGGGTTGTTTTCTGGCTCTCATGCTCCTCTCCAGTCACTGCTCCGTTTCTCCCAAAAGCTCTTTCTTCCCAAGAGCATTTCACCCTTAGCATTGCTTTCTGCCAAACCTGGGAGCCTTTACTTATTTCTGCTATCCCCACTGCTGTTGATTTTACCATATTGATAGAAGTTAATTCGTTTCATGTTAAGCTCGCTGGATGGGAAAAGCTCTGCATTAAAGGTTTGGGCCCTCCTTGCTTTGCTTTCCTTTCCTATACACAGCAGTACAGCAGACTCTTTCCTGCTTATTTTACAGCAGATTTGCAGTCATTTTTTTCTCTGTGTGTGTTCTCAAAGGAGTTTAGAGCTCACAAATAAATGCTGCAAAAGCGCAAAGAGTTTCGGTTCCATGATGAGCACAGATATTTGGGGGTGTTATTCCCTGGAGATACTAGTCTGCATTTTAATTGCAGAAAAGCAGCTTCTTGGTATTTGTGTTCCTGAGCATTGTTTTTTGGAGACAAATATCCTCTCAAGATGAAAGCTGGTTGGGCAGCTTTGTTTTCTGGAGTTTGCGTTGCTGCTTTAGGCCAAGGTACAAGTGCTCTCTAGGGACATTAACAGCAGCTTGCTGGAAGCCTGTGGACTGCACCACTCCATAAAACAGGGAAGTGATACTTATCCTGTTTCTTCATTGACAAATTTAGGGAGAGCAAATGTCTTTATAGCTCCTGCTTGCTCCCATCAGAGCCAGAGAGCTGGGTGCCAGGCTGGCACCTTCAGTCTTGGCTAAACCTGTGTCCAGCAAGAGAAGGTTTGTGCCTTTCTGACTCCTCAAAGAGTGAAGTTAATGTGAGCTCCTCTTGTTGTTGCTGCTCTTCATTTTGGTTTGGATCGCTTGAATGCCATATTTCCATTACTAACTCCAAGAGTCATTAGAGTAGTGTCTTCAGAATTAGTACAACCCTGGCAAGTTAAAATATTCCCAAGCTATGGAGAGGTTATAGTATTTATTTCACATACAATCCAAACCGGACTGACAGGCCATATTCCTGTTGGCTTTTCTCCCCTTCTAATCACAGTTTTTCCCAAAGCAGACTGTTCATTTGAAACTCTCCACACTCCAGCAAATGCACCCCAAGAGAGCTGCTGCTGCCAAGCAGACACAGAGGTGGAGGAGCCTCCCTTTGTCCCGCAGTGGCAGATAAGTGGAATTCCAGGCAGCTTAGGCTGCGTGAGTAATTTCAGCAGGGTCCTTAAAAACCCTGTGTCTGGCTGCTCTGTGGATGTTTGAGCCTGTTTGTAAGAGATCCTCGAGGAAAATGAGCTTGGTAGGAGAAAATATCTTTGAGGAGAAAAGGGAATAATTTGCTTATTTGAGGAGCCAGTAGATTTAAAAATCCAGAGAATCTGTTATGCACACTTATTTAAATCTTACACTAAATTTAAGTTGTACAGCAGTAACAAGCTACTTTGGATTATGACTGGGCTTGTTTTCTCACCTGAGGTCTCAGCTAGCATCAGTGCTTCTCCCCTTATGTAAAAGATGAGTATTTTTAGTGCTTTGCAAAGACATTAAACCTGACACGTTAGCACAAACCACACATTTCTGCACTAAGCTTTTTACTCTGTTTCTCTGAGCATGGAAGAAAGGCTCTAGTGTCTGATTTCTAAACCCACTTGCACGGGTGTTGTTTGCTTTCCTTGAAGCAGGAGTTGCCCTGCTGTTGCAGGGTGTTTAACCTGGTGTCTGGCAGGTACTTATCGCCCAGTTAGAAGCTGGAGGCTGTGGGATGAGTTAGGAGCAGAGGTTGGGTGTTCTCCATGTTGTCATAGGGGTTGTCAGAATATAGGAAAGGTTTGGGGTTACTGTTGTGAAGAGGGTGGGGGAGCGTGGCAGGGAGCCTGTGGCTGCAGGGGCCCCCCACTGTTGAGTTAACCTTGGCTTTAGTTTTGCCAGTCCCTCAGGAGCAGGAAGGCAGGCAGGGCCGGAGATGATCCCCTCAGGATGCTTCTTTTCCTCAGTCCCTGTGGGAAATAAGAGTCTAGACCAGAGGATGTCTGCCTTAATGGCATCAGTCTCTTGGTTTTGCATGAGCTGAGTTTAAACTCTTTCATGTTTTGTCCAGCTACTCTTTGGGTGGCTGCAGAGGAAGGGTATTTATTTCAGAGCCTGAATTTTGATCCAAGATCTCTTGAATTTTACTGTTCCGTTATCCTCTTCCTAACAACACTTTGCTACAATGACTTGGGCGCTACCTTAATTTCTGCTGTGCCCTCTCTTTGATTGAATGCCAGGAATGATGGGGGTGTTTTGAGAAGATCTTTGCGGCAGAAAAGTCAAGAGACTTCTCAGCTATGCAGGATAATGATGACATGAAGACAATAGATGCCTTTATTCCACCTACACCATTTTTCTCTAGAGAAAGCTTCATTGTACCCTGGAAGTTGTTAGCATTTTGTGGATGTGGGAGTGTAAGGGAGAGCGTGCCTCTTGTTACTGGTTAGGGAACATGTTGAAAGGGAATTCTGTGGTATTCGTGGTCAGCAAGGATGCTTTGCTAGCAGTGGTTTTGTTCTTGTTTCTGGTAAACAGTATCTTTTGCCTTGAAAGGCACCTAAAATTACATATTGTATGTGCCTTTCATTTTATGATGCAAAATAGCACATCATAAAATCATAATAGTTGGACTTGATGTAAAAGACCTTAAAGGTCTTTTCCAATCTAGTTGATTCTATGATTCTATCTTAGAACCCTAGAATGGTTTGAGTTGGAAGGGACCCTTAAAATAATTCAATTCCAATCCCCCTGCCCCAGGCAGGGTCACCTTCCACTAGAATAGGTTGCTCCAAGCCCCATCCAACCTGTCGTCCTTGCATAAAGGTGGGAATCTTCTGAAAAACAGTGTTTCGCTCAGTCCCCAAAGGACTTACCCTCAAGCCTCTTTCCAGTGAGCTTGTTGATGTGGAGTTCTTGGGGTATTTCTCTTTTTAGTACTTATATGAATAGCTAATTCTGGCTTAGTGATGTGGATATTATGAAGTTTGTGGTGGTTTCAGTTGTGCCTGGAGACAGTCCTGAACTCCAGGCTCAAAAAGTGAAAACCAAATCTTTCCAGTGGAAGAAGGCTGGAGCACCTCTGCTGTGGAAACAGGCTGAGAGAGCTGGGCTTGTTCAGCCTGGAGAAGGCTGCAGGGATGCCTTAGAGCAGCTTCCACTGCCTAAAGGGGCCAACAAGAAAGCTGGAGAGGGACTTTTGACAAGTGCAGGTAGGGACAGGACAAGGGGGAATGGATTTAAGTTGACAGAGGGGAGACTGAGATGAGATCTGAGGAATAAGTTCTTCCCTGTGAGGGTGGTAAGGCCCTGGCACAGGTTGCCCAGAGAAGCTGTGGCTGCCCCATCCCTGGCAGTGTTCAAGGCCAGGTTGGATGGGGCTTGGAGCTACCTGGTCTAGTGGAAGGTGTCCCTGCCCATGGCAGGGGGTTGGAACTGGATGAGCTTTAAGACCCCCCCCAGCCCAAGCCAGTCTGTGATTCTATGAATTACCCTGATCTATGTTTAACTTGACAGGAACAACTGATACGATAACATAGCAGGTACTGCTTTGAAACAATCTATTCCTGCAAACAAGAGCTTTCACCTTCAGCTGAAAGCTGAAATCCACAACTGAGGCTTTGTTTTACACACACATCCCATGATGACACAGGGCTCTGGAGATAGGGAGCACTTCTTGACACAGAAGACACAATGATGAATTTAGGTCACATGGGCTGTGTGCTTATCCTCAGAAGTATTTTTCATCTTCTGCAGGAAAAACAGGTATTGTCCTTCACCTGCAGCAAGAAATGTAGTTGTTCCTTCGGGACTTGCTATTAAGTGCTGCTGGTATGAACATAATAATAGCTTCTAGACCAGAAATCTCAATTTATAAATCTCCCTGAGGCCCCTCTATCATTACACAAGCAAGTTTAAAAAAACAAAAGGAAACACAGGTTTTATCTTGTCCAGTCCCAGGAAATCATTTCAATTCAGTTGGTGGCAATCGCAGTGTGGATCAGCTCTTTGCTGATGCAGCTCTCTGGATCTCTCCGCTGACAGGGGCCAGTTCCAGTCTCCCCCCACCCTCCTTTCTACTGCTCTTATGGCAGAAAATGATTCCCCTTTTTGCACAGCTTATTTCAGTTTTATTTCCCTGAATAGCAGGGTCAGGCAAGCACCAGCACAAGCAAAGCAGTTGTGAACAACGTGGCTGCATCTGTGTTGTCCAGCTGCATCACACGTGTTGATGGGAACCAAGCTGGGGCAGGAAGTTGAGCCCTGTAGGTAACCAGAACTGGTTCAAACCCTGCCTTGCCTGTGCAGGGTCATCCCTGGTGCAGTTAATCTGTTAAATGGGGTGTTCCCCAAGGTGAAACCTTTGCCTTGATGAAGGGCGAGAACCCCACTGGGGAAACAATCCTGTCCTGTTGAGCTGCTGAGCAGCTTGGAGCTGGAAGGGTGGTGCTGCTGCCCAGACACAAAGTATTTCATCCCTGTGATGATGCAGCTCTCATTAAGGCGTCGGGAATCTCGCTGAATGACTATAAATTATTGGTTTTGCAATAACAAGGTGTATTAACAAGGATAATGGGGCCATTTGGTGGAACTGGATGATCTTTAAGGTCCCTTCCAACCCAAGCTGTTTTGTGATTCTATGCTAAATATATCCTACCATGGGAAGCACTGATTGACCTTGTGTTTGGTGGAGAGGAAAGCAGGAGCAGTGCTGGTGAGATGTTCAAGGAGTGGGAAATCCCAGGGCACAGCAGACTGGGGAAATCCCAGCACATGGTGTAGATGGCTATCCGACAGACAGGTCTGTTTTTGAGGAGCTATGCTCCTTTTGATGCAGCCCAGGACACAGTTGGTTTTCTGGGCTGCAAGAACACGCTGCATAATGAGACAAGTAAGACATGAGACCCATGTCTTTAGCTTTGTTGGTGTTTACCTTCCATTGACAAGCTGGGCCAGGAAAGCTGCTGTGGGCATGGCTGCTGGGGTGGATGAGGCTGGTGGAGTGGCTTCATCCACTGGTAGGAACAGGCCAAAAAGTGCCGGAGCTTGTTGAGCAGGTCTGGCATTTCTGAACCCTGGGGCTGGAACGTGGACAGGCTGAGCAGTGAGTTACTCACTGCGGTCAACCAAGTCGTGGCTGGTCACACACACACTTTTCCCCGGCAAGAGGTCCCAAACAAAGAGCTTCAGCACCCAGGTCTCCTTATTTACCTATCTGCATCCTGTACCTCTTGAGCTTCTCTCAATGAGCAGCACCTCGGTCACGCACTCACATGGAGAGATAAACAGAAGCGAAGTTGTTCATGTGCACGTGTGCTTAACTTGGCAGTTAGCTGTGTGCAGTAAGGAAACGAAAACCCCACCACTGTGGACACAGGGAAGTTTTGTCAGCTTTCAGGGGTGCACGGGTTCTTGAATCGCTTCCTTCCTCTTGTGGGCTTTTCTCATTAAACTTGGTGTATTTAGAAGTGGTTTTGAACCTCGTGGTAGAAAGGCCAGGCTAGAGTTTGCACTCACTTACAAGAGGCTGTGTAAAGTCAGGGTGGGGAGCCCTGCTCTGCAAACATTCATTACTCAAACAGGGCTGGCGCTTGTGGCCTTGAGCCCCATCCCCTCTTTGACCATGGGCTCCTTTGCAAGTATTAGCAGTCCTGACTCTTTGTGCCAGAGATTCCCTATCCTGCTTCATGGACACAAGGAATCTGCTGATGATTTTGTATGTTGAGGGAGCATGGGCTGTGCCTGTACTGGGGTGCAGCCCCTGCTGCTGTTGCAGTGGTAGAGCTGCTGTCTTAATTCACATGCTTGTACTTCCCAGCTCACTGCTATAAATATCTATCCTCATGCTTTCATTACCTTATTCTTTTCTGCTTCTTCATTCTCTCTCATGGAATATCATCTTAGCCTTCCTCTGCCAAGCAAGCACTCTTACTCCTGCCTCTGTCCCTATCATAGTCTGGTTTCTGCTGGGCTCAGGAGGGCAGGGGCTGAAGGTAAAGCGTGAGGTAAACTAATGACTGAGTTAGCAGAGAAGAGAACAGAGCAGCAGCATATTTGCTGGTATTTGTGGCACAGCACTTGAGTCATTGGGATGTTTTACATGTAGTTTTGGATTAGTAGTAGGGGTTGATGGTGCTTTTTACTCATTCTGAGCTTGCTTTCCTGAGCTGACAATCACAGAATGGTTTGGGTTGGGAGGGACCTTGAAGCTCATCCAGTTCCACCCCCCTGCCATGGGCAGGGACACCTTCCATAGACCAGGTTGCTCCAAGCCCCATCCAACCTGGCCTTGAACACTGCCAGGGATGGGGCAGCCACAGCTTCTCTGGGTAACCTGTGCCAGTGTCCAAGTCACCGCACAAGTGTATATGTGAGGGTTCTTTCCCACGAGCTGCAACAGTCCGTACACTTCACTCACTGCTTTTGCCCTGGGCATTGAGAACTCTGCAAAATCCAGGACAGTGGGATTAGTGCAGGGTAATCCAGGCACAGTGGAGAGCATGGATTCAAGCACACCTGAGCTCATCAGGACTGATGCAAGGCTCTCCAAAAGTGGACCAGCCACTACCAGGCTGGAGCAGGTCTTGGAAGCAGTTTGACTGGATGTTTGGAGCACTGTTTAAACTGGGAAGCTCTGGCAGAGCGGACTTGCCCCTGCACCCCAGCCATGCAGTGCCACATGCTGACCGCATTCCAAATGTTTGCAAGTCCTGGCCATCGTGCAGGCAGGCACGCACTGCGAGCAGCTGGGTGGTCAGGCTGGTTTTAAAGAAATATCTTCTAACAGCATTTGTGGCACTTGAATATGCTTTTGTTTAAGAAAAAAAATCCTGCTTGCTTATGCATCTTGTGTAGTGCCCAATTCCTCTTTTTTTTTTTTTTCCATGTGTCAGGAATTCTGCTTTCTGAACTAGCAAATTGTATTTACAGGGTATGATTGCTCTGGGCCTAGAGGGAGAGGCAAGGCACTGTTGGGAACAGTGAAAACCTGAATGCAAGCAACATTTTTGTTAATAAGCTGCCTAGACATGAAAGGGTGATGAAGCTTTTTGTAGAGAAGTAAGGAGGAGAAGAGAAGGGCTTCTTGGATGACCTGAAGAGCAAAGGACTTGCTCTTCCAGCTTGTCCCAGCAAAACAAAGCTCAAATGGGAAAATCTTGCATAAGTGGGGGAAAGGGGCAGTTCTGCACAAGCTGGGATGGGTAGAAACTGGTATGAATCAGGTTAGCCTGGAAATTAGGGGAGGAAAAAACTCAGAACCATCAGAGAGAAGTAATTGAAGAGCTGTGTAGCTCAGAAGAGGAGAAAGTATCATATAGTATCTGCAGGAATCATAGAATCATAGAATAGTTAGGGTTGGAAAGGACCTTAAGATCACCTAGTTCCAGCCCCCTGCCATGGGCAGGGACACCTCACACTAGATCATGTTGCCCAAGGCTCTTTCCAACCTGGCCTTGAACACTGCCAGGGATGGAGCATTTACAATTTGTTTGGGTAACCTGTTCCAGTGCCTCACCTCCCTTGCCGTAAAGAACTTCCTGCACATATCTAACCTGAACTTCCCCTGTTTTAGTTTGAACCCCTTGTCCTATCACTACAGTCCCTAGCAAAGAGCCCCTCCCCAGCATCCCTGTAGGCCCCCTTCAGATACTGGAAGGCTGCTATGAGGTCTCCACGCAGCCTTCTCTTCTCCAGGCTGAACAGCCCCAGTCTTCCCAACCTGTCTTTATATAGGAGGTGGGAGGAGTGGGAAGTAGAATTGCAGGTGCAAGAAGGCCCTTCCAAGCCTCACTCTGTAAGGATTAGGAAGGATGTAAATGAATGCAGGTACAGTAGAGCTGGTGAAAGTGAACCTGTGGAGGCTGAAAGAAGATGAGCCCATATGAGCTTCTGGGTTATAGTGAAGGTGACTGGCTGTGAGCATAAGCTGAGGGTACAAGAAGAAAAGTGCATGGGATTTAACCTGTAAGTTAGTCATAAGCTCAGAGGAAGAGCTGAGGAAGAGGAAATGGGCAGCTGCATCACCCAGCTTTTAGTTCTGCAGAGTAATCACAATGCAAGGCTTGCACTGAGCCTGCATGGCTGTGCTCATCTTGTCCTGGGATCAGATGGGTGATGTGAGATCTGTGGTTGCCAGCTGGTAGGAGAAGGTGTTACCTGAAGCAGGGCTCTGGGGGAGTATTTTATAGAAGCATAGAATGGCTTGGTTTGAAAGGGACTTTAAAGATCATTCAGACCAAACTCCCTGCTGAACAAGCCCAGCTCTCTCAGCCTGTCTCCATAGCAGAGGTGCTCCAGCCCTTGGAGCATCTCTGTGGCATCCTCTGGACTTGCTCCAACTCATGGAGCTCCACAGCTCCATGTGCTTCATGTGTTGGGACTGCAGGTGGGGTCTCACCAGAGCAGAGGTGGAGAATCCTCTCCCTTGCCCTGCTGGTCACGCTTCTGGTGATGCAGCCCAGGACACGGTTGGTTTCTGGGCTGCAAGCGCACACTGCTGGGTCGTGGGGAGCTTCTCGTGGACCAACAGCCCCAAGTCCTTCTCCTCAGGACTGCTCTCAATCCAGTCTCCTCCAGCCTGTGTTGTGCATGGCATTTCCTGCTTCTCCCCTCTCCTTGATACAGATCTGGGTTTGAAATCCATGTGTGCAGTTGAATACAGTGTTGATTTGTGTAAACGTGGTTCTGGAGACCTGGCCATGCTTTGTGAGCAATCTGAAGATAACCCACTCTGTCATTGCCCAGCTGACCACTTGTGGCTGCTTATATGGCTGGAAAACTGGCTTTAAAAGTTTGACTTTAAAAGACAGTCTGCAGTCCTGTTTGCAAATGGAAATTGCCCAGTTTTCAGCCCTCAGTTACTGCTGGGCTGGCGGAGCTGTGCTACACAAAGTTATCTGGACCATGTGGTTGGAATCAGTGGTGCTGATCTTCTCTCCTTCCCCTTTTCTCTCTTTTTAGGTAGGGGACCATAAATTCAGTGCTCACCGGATTGTGTTAGCGGCTTCTATCCCATACTTCCACGCCATGTTCACCAATGACATGATGGAGTGCAAGCAGGATGAGATTGTCATGCAGGGGATGGATCCCAGGTAATGTCCCAATGCACACGAGCCAGGATCTCCAGAGGCATCAGGAGTGCTCTGTGGGCCTCAGTGTTGTGTGTGCAAGGCTTGAAAGCCTACCTTCTGTGTGAGTGGCACTAGAAAAGATTTTTCTGTTAGTAGGCTCCTGTGCTGACTTGAATTCAATGCATTTTCTGCCCTTTCTCCCCTTTTTTAGTGCACTTGAGGCTCTGATCAATTTTGCCTACAACGGTCACCTGGCCATAGATCAGCAGAATGTGCAGTCTCTGCTGATGGGGGCGAGTTTCCTTCAGCTGCAGAACATCAAAGATGCTTGTTGCACTTTCCTCAGAGAAAGGTAAGGGGTTGTCCTTTAGCTGTGCTTGCTGCTCCCCAACAGCAGCAAGGTTTTAGTCATCTGTGTCTGGCTTGGGAGGAAGCAGGATGTCTCCTGCCAGTGTGATAAGGAGCTCTGCATCTCCCAAGACTCATCATTCACATTCCCTATATCTTATCTGGCTCATGAGATGCTACAGCTGGGACACAGTATAGGGCCTTGGCCAGCCACAGGAAATAATACCTGAAGCAAAAGTGAGTGAGGATTTCCCTGTAAGAGTTAACTGGTTACCCATCACAGTGCTGCGTGACTGCCTCTACTGCTAATGAACCCACCCTCGCAGCAATTACCCTCTCTGCAGTTGCATGTGTAAGAGGGGAGGAACAAAGGGACCCAGCCAAAGAGCTGGACAGGAAACTGTGGCAGAACCTTAAATTGGTCCCAGGTTTTTTTCAGTTCCCTTGCTGGTGTTTGGCTGCCAGACTGTTCCAGCAGCAGGATCTGGAAAACGAAAAGCTGGACTACTCTTTGGAAACGTACCACACGCATATTCAGATCGTGCCAGGGAGTCTTACGTGTTTAGTTTCCTCAGCCTGATTTCTCTGCAGCTGTTCAGCGTGTTCCATGGTGTGATATTAAACATACCTACCAAATAAAATGGAACATCTCAGCCACTTATTTTTCTTCACATCCAAATAGAGGTACCCTAAAACCACAGGATAGGGAGAAAACATATTTTTCCTCCGTATTTAAGACATCTCAAGTTTTCAGTCCCTGTGTGCATCCTGAATTCCTGCAGTTGGCTTAAAATTAAGTTACATAAGACTACAAAGTATTCATTATTCTTGCAAAAAAAAAACATTTTACATGAGATACTGGATGTGACAGTTTGAGTCCTGACTAGCTTTAGGTAGTTCTATCTACATGCAGATTAAACAAGGTACTTTTGTTTCTCAGATTTAGCTGCCACAGTTCTCCCAGCTCTACCAGGAGCAACCGGGTGTCCTATGTTAAGTCCTGAATTTGAGTGTGTAGCTGTCACTTTGGTTAATAACAAGAAATTAGTTTACTCTGACCATCCTGAAGAGCTGGAATATACACACTCAGCTCTCATTCTAGAAGGGAATTAAGACATGGGACGTTTTTAGGCACCTGTGCACAGACAAATCCACAGTGCTGTAACCAATCCCTGTGTGAGCCCTGAGGGTCACAGAATGCTAGACTGAATTGAGTTAGAAGGGACCTTAAAACTCCTAGTTCCAGCCCCTTGCCACAAGCAGGGACAGTTTCCACTAGACCAGGCTGCTGAAAGCCAGAGGAAATGAGTTTGTGAAGCTGTAATCGGTGATGTTCTGTAGTACTTAGAAAAAATATAAGATGAGAAAAGATTACTTTTTCACAGAAAATTTACCGTGAGGGTGCTGAGGCCCTGGCACAGGTTGCCCAGAGAAGCTGTGGCTGCCCCATCCCTGGCAGTGTTCAAGGCCAGGTTGGATGGGGCTTGGAGCAACCTGGTCTGGTGGAAGGTGTCCCTGCCTGTGGCAGGGGGTTGGAGCTGGAAGAACCTTAAGGTCCTCTCCTTCATTAGTGAGCTGGAGCTTACCATTGCTGAAGAGTACACAGCTGTGGCTTTCACTGCATCCTGTACACTCTGCTTGTATTGCTCCACTGAACTTGTTTGTAATTCCTTTTGTCTTTCCCTTAAACTGATGTTTAACCTCCTCCCTGCTTTCCCAGGCTTCACCCTAAGAATTGCCTGGGAGTGCGGCAGTTTGCAGAGACGATGATGTGTGCGGTGCTCTACGATGCTGCCAACAGCTTCATTCATCAGCACTTTGTGGAGGTATCCATGTCTGAAGAGTTCCTCGCACTGCCTTTTGAAGATGTCCTGGAGCTTGTTTCTAGGGATGAGCTCAATGTGAAGTCTGAAGAGCAGGTGTGTACCTGGTGTGGGTCTCAGCTGAGGCTAGTTTTCCCTTGAGACTTTCTGGTTGGTTGGAAGTGGAATGGGACATGACCCTTTTCCAGATCTGAATGAAGCTGAGATGTCCTGGCACACCAGAGACACTAACAGGTGCCTGACAGAGCCAGGATGACTCCCTTAAGCCCTACGTCTTGTCTGTGCTGCCAGCATCACCTTGCTCTGAGAAATGCCTGGTAGAGTTTCTCTGTTCTTGTACCATAAATTTACAAAACATTGTTTTAAGGTGTTTTAATTCTTCATCATTGACAAAGGTGGAACCTGTTGGGTTCTGAGAACCTTCAGCTGTGTCCCTTACTGTCAGTAAGTTGCTGGTCCTGGTGACAGAGCCTGAGAGTGTAGGCAACAGCAGGGAGCCCTTAGAACTCATCTTCAAATCCAGAGGAATGCTTTTGAGGTGTCATGAATTTGCTGCGAGTGCTGCAGCATTTTGTAACAAATGTTGCACTGGATTTGCCATCAGGAGCCTCCTCTAGACTGCCTTGTTCCTGGAAAAAATAAAAACCCAAACAGAAAGCAGGGCTGAACAGCTTTAGGGTGCTTCAGCAGTCTTGAGAATCCATCAGTGGTGGGCTGACAGCTTGCAGGAGAAACAGCCTGTCATCGAGCCAGGAAATGTGTCCTGCTTTTTCCAAGGAGGTTACTAAGGAGGTGACAAATGAAAAGCAGACCTACAGCTATCTCCATGTAGGGTAAGAGAGTGCTTTGCTAATCAGGCTGTCTGAAATAGGGAAGCAAGGGAACCTGCTTCACATTCCAGCCACATTGCTATATCATACCACAGATTGGTCTCTTGCTGTTTTGGCCATGTGGATCCTTTGTGGAGCAGGTAGGAGTCCAAAGAATCATCCCTGGTGACACTTCCTTGTGCCCCATATGCCAGCCCCCCTCTTCAGAAATGGCAGTATTTTATTGCAATGCAGCTTATCTGCTGGGGACACTGTGCTCAGTAAGAGCTCTACCTCAGAAGACAGTGACAGGAGTTGGATGTGGTCACCTGGATGTAAGAGCAGGAGTGTAGAAGGAAAACCCAGCTCAGGCTTCAACTGTGAGAGTCCTGTGAGCCAAGGAGTACATGTCTGCAATTAAAGGAGCCAGGCTCCTTTGTAGTCTGGAGTCATCCAAAACAGGGCAGTGAGTGGTGCTTGGAAGAGGTCTGCACCTCCAGCAGCGCCTTTCTCTCTTCTTCCCTGGTTTGTTTTTTGACACTAAATAAATAAGGTTTTGCATTCTGCCCCACCTCCTGCACTAAAATCCTCTTCCCAGCGTCCTCATCTCCCTGAAAACATTCGTACTAAACATCCCATCCGACAATAGATCAGTATTATTGCAAGCTAAGTTGGAGGCAGAGAAAGCAATGCCCACCCAAGTGTCATGCAACAGGAGAGTCCTCTGGTGACTGCAGAATCACAGAAAGGTTTGAGTTAGAAGAAACCTTAAAGATCATCCAGTTTCAACCTGCCTGCCATGGGCAGGGACACCTTCTACTAGACCAGGTTGCTCCAAGTCACATCCAGCCTGGCCTTGAACACTGCCAGGGATGGGGCAGCCACAGCTTCTCTGGGCACCCTGTGCCAGGGCCTCACCACCCTCACAGGGAAGAACTTCTTCCTCAGATCCCATCTCAGTCTCCCCTCTATCAGTTTAAATCCATTCCCCCTTGTCCTGTCCCTACCTGCCCTTGTCAAAAGCCCCTCTCCAGCTTTCTTGTCTGCCCCTTTAGGCACTGGAGCTGCTCTAAGGTCTCCGTGGAGCGTTCTCTTCTCCAGGCTGAACAAGCCCAGCTCTCTCAGCCTGTCTCCAGAGCAGAGATGCTCCAGCCCTCAGAGCATCTTCATAGCCTCCTCTGCACTCATTCCAACAGCTCCACTTCTTTCTGGCACTGTATAGAGCATCACTGTTCTGTACTGAAAACACGTCACCTGCGATCAAGAGAAGATCATTGTCAATACGTGATTTCTTTTCCATCAGACAGCTGGCAGCAGTAGGAACTTGCAGAACTAAAAATAAACCCCAAAGCTCCAACTTCCCATGCCTCTTTTTCTGGCAGGTGTTTGAAGCTGCCTTAGCTTGGATACGGTACGACCGAGACCAGAGAGAGTCGTTCTTACCCGAGCTCCTGTCCAAAATCCGCCTCCCCCTTTGTCGACCTCAGTTTCTCACTGACCGCGTGCAACAAGATGACCTGGTCCGCTGCTGCCACAAATGCAGGTGAGACTTGGATGTGAGGTTAGAAAACCACCACAGGGTTGGTACCTGTCAGTGTGATGGAGGTGCAGGAATGTGATTTAGAAGTCTTGGAAACTGGAATTCTCACTTTCTGTGGACAGAGGTCCTCACCAGACAGATCACAGATAACAGCACAAATCCAAAGCACCCTCCCCAGTTTTAACCTAGCAGTAGGGCCATGTTGCCTTCTAGAAGTACTGGCCATGGTGGGGGAAAAGTCAGTTGCTTAAATCTGCATCTGACTTAAAACAGATTTCTTCATGTCAGCTGAGCTCTTTAATTATTTGGCTTTGATTCAGGGATCTGGTTGATGAAGCAAAAGATTATCACCTCATGCCAGAGCGCCGGCCACACCTCCCGGCATTCAAGACCCGTCCTCGATGCTGTACGTCGATTGCAGGACTGATTTATGCTGTCGGAGGACTGAACTCAGCAGGTACCTTGCATATCTGCTCCCCACGGTGGAGAGAGCAGCCTAGTTTGCTGAGTGGGACAATAGGATCGTGGACTTCTCTTGTGCCGCCTTGAGCAGTTTCTCCCCCTGTGCAGCACTTTGACCCTTCCACTGAAAAGCTCAAGGTGGCTGTGCCCCTATTTTAACATCTTCCAACTCAAAATAATGTTTAAGTCAAGTTTATTTAGGACAGTATTCTTAAAGAATCAGTATTTTGAGGATGGTGACCTTGCCTATGGCAACAAGAACTTGGAGTGTCTGAGTGTGTGGGATCATCATAGAATCATAGAATGGTTTGGTTTGAAAGGGACCTTAAAGATTATCCAGTTCCAACCCCCTCACACTTGGAACCAGGTCTAGTGCGACCACTAGACGAGGTTGCTCCAAGCCCCATCCAACCTGGCCTTGAATACTCAGGGATGGGGCAGCCACAGCTTCTCTAGGCAACCTGTGCCAGGGCCTCCCCACCCTCACAAGGAAGAACTTCTTCCTCAGATCCCCTCTCAGTCTCCCCTCTGTCAACTTAAATCCATTCCCCCTTGTCATGTTCCTACCTGCCCTTATCAAAAAGCCCCTCTCCAGCTTTCTTGTTGGCCCCTTTAGGCACTGGAAGCTGCTCTGGGGTTTCCTTGGAGCCTTCTCCAGGGTGAACAAGCCCAGCTCTCTTAGCCTGTCTCCATAGTAGAGATGCTCCAGCCCTCACAGGATGTTTGTGCCACTGCAGGTCTCTGCTGCCACTCTGAGGTTATAATAGGTCCCACTTCCACAGCCTACATCTTGTCAAGTGTTACGGCACAGAGCATGGGCGAGCTTTGAACCACTCTGAGATCCTTTTGCATTGCAGAGTGCACTTTATGTAAATTTTTCAGAGGTGAATAGAGATGTTGCTGGAATATGCCCCTGACTTGACTTTGTGGGAGCAGGGAGGTTGGAATACAATGTGTAATAGCCCAGAGTAGGACATATGATGTTTCCCAGGCATTTCCCCAGAGAAGAGCAGGGAAATTCCTGGTGTCAGCCACATGTTTGGGGTCAGAGCAGCAATCGCTTATCCTTCATTCACTTTTGTGACAGGCAAGCTTGCTAGAAGAGTGCTTTAGCAGATCTCCCCCTTTTAATTTGAGTAGCAAATTTTTATGCAGGTGACTCGCTGAATGTGGTGGAAGTCTTTGATCCCATTGCCAACCGCTGGGAGAAGTGCCAGCCGATGACAACAGCCCGGAGCCGAGTTGGGGTAGCAGTGGTGAATGGACTCCTCTATGCCATCGGCGGCTACGATGGTCAGCTAAGGCTGAGCACTGTGGAGGTTTACAACCCAGAGATGGATTCCTGGTCCAAAGTGGAAAGCATGAACAGCAAGCGAAGGTATGTGCAGCTTGCTCAGTGGGCAGGGAACCTTTGAAGGTTTGGGGGGTTTGAAATGAGGTTGTAGGAAGGCTGGAGGTGTTGGGTGGTGTGGGGAAGGAGCAAAAGGAAAAAGGAGGAGTGGAGCAGCATAGAAGCCTGTGGGATTACCGTTGATGCAGTCATGCTGATTCTGGGAGCTGCTTGCTGGTAAGAGAGGGAAACTTTCAGCAGCCCAACAAAATCACAGCACTGATTTACCAGGAAAGCTGTTAAGACCTCGGTAAGTAAAAAGCAGCTGAGCAATGTGGGCTGTAAGCTACAGAGATCTTGGCCTTGGTGGCATCGGGGAGTAAAATCAAGAGTGATGAGATTCTGCTGGTGAAGTGCGTAAGGGTTTGAACTGGAGTCCCAAAGGACACAGTCAGAGCCTCATTTCTTCACATTGTGATACTACATGGTAAGTAAAGCACAGGCGAGCACCATTGAGAAAGCACCTGTGCTGCTCATTCAGATAAACCTGGTTTACCACCTCTGGCCAGTACTGACATTTTCTTTCCCTACCAGAAATTATAAGAAAATTACAGGTGGGAAGGAGAAGAGGAGGGAGAAGGCTTCTCCCTCATCCAGGGAGAAGACTTTACTGCTAAGCAGAAGGTGTTCGTGCTTGCCGGATAGAGCTGCAGAGTTCCCAACCGCTGTGTGGTTCAGGAGTTTATCCTGCCTCATTTTGAACCCCCCCCATTTAAGTTGTGTGGTCATCCTGTCGTCCCCACCTTCATGTTTAAACATCTTCTAGGGTTTCTGCTGCGGTTTTTCTTGCACTCGTGCCTGGTCACTGAGAGTTGTTAAGTTGTTCACTTTTCTGCAAAAGCTTCTTCTTTACCATAAGGGTTTGTCTGGCTTGTTTTGTGGTCCAGGATGTTGATCGCTTGGGAAGAGCACACTGCAAGCAATTGAGTACATGAAATCCTGGGTATGAGGCTCTAATTTGTAGCAAAACAACTCGGTTTTGCCATAGGAAGGAGGCTCCCAGGAGCTTTTCCCACAGTGAGAGGCAATTGCTCTTCCACAATTGGGTTGTTCTGCCTTGAAGTATAACAAGTGTCAGGCACTCTCATGCAGATGAAGATGTTGGTTATTGTACAAACTGCTCGACTCCAGCTGTAGTGCTGTGTTTTTATCACTAAGGATTGTGTCGCCAAACTTCTATGGGAAGTTTTGCTGACTACATTTCCAAGGTGGGATTCTAGTTTGAAGTATCCCATTTGCCTTTAAAAGCCAAATATGTGATTTACAAGGTGTAATGACAGTGTTGGGCACCTTGATTTAAGTTGCTTCCCATTTGAGAGCACATCTCCTGAAGCTGTGTGACAATGTCCTTCACTAGTGTCACCCCCAACCAGCAGCGGTTGGGCAGTTCTTCATGGGAAGCTGTAATTGCTGGGATTCTGACCCAGGATGTGGATCAGGATTTCTCTCTGTGGGTGTTCATATGCCACAAGCATTTTTCATGACATGTGAGGCTTGGAGTTCAGGTGGGATTGAGCAGTTGAGCAGCTTGGAGGTGAAGCAGGGGAGAAGGTGGAGGAGGTTTGGTTGAGTGAAGGAGGTGAGGGCAGGCAGTGAGCAAGGCAGGCTGTGCCAATTTACTGTGGAATAGACTGTAGGGCCATCTCACAGTGTCTGTTCTTCATTGCAGTGCTATGGGAACAGTGGTGCTGGATGGTCAGATCTACGTATGTGGCGGATACGATGGAAACTCATCTCTCAACTCTGTGGAGTCCTATTCTCCAGAAACAAACAAGTAAGAGTTCTTTGTGTCCTACAGCTTATCCATCTGTTTGCTGCTAAGGTAATGCCATGGCACCGCTGGGGGTCCAGCCTAGAAAATGAATACAGTGAACAGTGCAGAAAAGCCTTGACAGCAGAGCAGCACCCCTCCTTGCAAGAATTTACCTGGATGCAAGTGAACAAAACCATCGTTTAAATAGGTGGTGAATGGAGAGTTACTAGAACCCAGGCCTAGAAAATCCACTGGAGTTTAAATAATCCGTGTGCCGTGCCTGCAGGAGTCATGCTAACCTCTCCTCTCTCCTGGCAAGGTGGACAGTAGTGACCCCCATGAGCTCCAACCGCAGCGCCGCTGGAGTCACTGTCTTCGAGGGCCGGATCTATGTGTCAGGAGGGCACGACGGCCTGCAGATCTTCAACAGTGTAAGTCTGCAGGGTGCTGTGGGTTCCTGTGAGCCTTGGGCAGAGAGTCATCTCCAACAGGTAGCCAGAAGGTCAGGCTGGAGGTGGGACATCTCTGTGCCTTTTCCCTGTGCACCTGAAGCACCATTAGTGTTTGCACCACTAAATTCTGCCATTTCCCGGGCCCTTCTTGCTCAGGAAGAAGTGAGATAGGTAGGAACCCACTGGGAACTGGACTGGAAGTGCTGCTTTTATTCCCCAAAGCATCAAAAGGATTGATCTAGTGCATTTTATTGTCTCCCTGCTTCCTTCACTTTTTAAATCATTTTATCATTGTATCTCTGTACCTTAGAGCTTTGAAGTATCCCAGATGTCAGACTTCTACCTCTGTTTTATGTGCCTGTTTGATGGCTTTGGTTTCAGAAATGGGTTATTATTGAGAGGGCTGGAGCACCTCTGCTATGGAGACAGGCTGAGAGAGCTGGGCTTGTTCAGCCTGGAGAGGAGAAGGCTCTGGGGAGACCTTAGAGCAACTTTCACTGCCTAAAGGAGCCAACAAGAAAGCTGGACAGGGGCTTTTGACAAGGGCAGGTAGGGACAGGACAAGGGGGAATGGCTTTAAACTGACAGAGGGAAGACTGAGATGAGATCTGAGGAAGAAGTTCTTCCCTGTGAGGGTGGTGAGGCCCTGGCACAGGTTGCCCAGAGAAGCTGTGGCTGCCCCATCCCTGGCAAGGGATCCCTGACCCCATCAAGGCCAGGTTGGACAGGGCTTGGAGCAACCTGGTCTAGTGGAAGATGCCCCTGCCTATGGTAGGGGGTTGGAACTGAATGAGCTTTAAGGGCCCTTCCAACCCAAAGCATTCTGTGATTTTTTTTATCTCTGAAACCATCCTCACAGCAGGGGGAGCTGGTGGTACGAGGTTAGCTTGTCCTCTTCACCTGCTCTGTGGTTCTATTGCTTAAAATAAAACAAAACAAAAACCCAAAAAACCCGAACCTGCTGCAGATCAGAAAAGACTTGTTCATGTGCTGAGGAGTGAGAATGCCGGAGCTGTATTCAGCTGGGTCTGTCACTAATGCACTGCCCTTGAACATTTGTAATAAGAGGTTTGCTGGGAGCAGCAATAATTATTTCTGCCTCACTCAGCACTTTGGGGCATGCTCTCGTCTGAGCCTGAAGTACCCCAGAGCCAAGAACTACAAATCTTGTCTGAGCACGTTCCTGGACATAAGTTTGGGGCAGTACTGGAGCCCTTACGAAAGGGATCCATCTAACAGCCTCTCTACAAATGCAAGGGATGCAGAATGGTGTGTTTTCCCCCCTGAGGTGCCAGATAACCATTCCACAAACATACAGAGAGGAGGTGCTGGCCTTTTTTGAAAGTGCAGATTTCACTGCACTTTCAGAAGGAAAGAAGCCCTACCCTTTGCCACAGGGTGCAGGACATAGGCTTAAACTGCATAATGAGTGATGGTCATCCAGCATGAGAAACTGGAAAATTACAGCTTGAATCTGCTGCCGGAGGGGGGGATAGAGGGTCTCCCTTAAGGTTAGGGGGAACTTAGGGAGTTGTTAAGGATGGCTCCCACATGCCTCTCTTAGGGTCTGACAGAGCTTTGGCTGCTTCTGCCTTGGGCAGCAGCATGATGTGTGCCTGAGGAAACTGAATACATTGATATTGAGACAATCCTGTGGTAGTTGAACTTTTAATTGAAGGGTGTCCAATCCTTTTGGTGCTGGGGCTCAGATCCCTGTTTAAAACAGCACGCAGAAGCTGTTGAAAGGGGCGGGAGGTAGAGGGAGAACCTTTAAACCTGCATTTGCTGTGGTTTCTGTGATATATCAGGTGGGGAGAGTGATCTGTGCCCCCAGAACTCACTAGTGAGTTCCTGGGCTGCGGGCAAGGGGAGCGGGTGGGATCCAGGATGCTGGAAAAGCTTAATAATGACACAGAATCTGAGTATATGACACCAAGGAGTAAACTTACGTTCTCTATCAGTTTCCAGTTGTGTGATGCAGCAGCACAGGCTGTGTGCTCACACTGTGTGGTGGGTCCGGAGCAAGGGTCCCCTCACACCGTGTGCTCTCTGTGACTGCAGGTGGAGTACTACAACCACCACACGGGCACCTGGCACCCAGTTGCCAGCATGCTGAACAAGCGCTGCCGCCACGGAGCAGCCTCGCTGGGCAGCAAGATGTTCGTCTGCGGTGGCTACGACGGCTCAGGCTTCCTCAGCATTGCCGAGGTCTACAGCTCCATGGCGGACCAGTGGTACCTGATCGTCCCCATGAACACCCGGAGGAGCCGCGTCTCCCTCGTGGCAAACTGTGGCCGTCTGTACGCCGTGGGGGGGTACGACGGACAGTCCAACCTCAGCTCGGTAGAAATGTATGACCCGGAGACAAACCGCTGGACGTTCATGGCACCGATGGTGTGCCACGAGGGAGGGGTCGGGGTGGGCTGCATCCCCCTCCTCACCATCTGAGAAGAAAGGTTTTAGTGGGGGCTGTCTTCCAGACAACAATACGGAGAGGAGTTCAGAGCGCGTTTCATGATGTGATGCCCGCAGAGGTGCGTTTCCAGGTGCTCAAGTGTCACTCACAAATGTACACGCACATAAAAACCACTTGACAAACCAATCCCCACCCTTGGCTTTTTGGGCTGAGGCTCCCCAAAGATCAAACATGTTGGAATACATCTGCATTCTGGTGCGAGCAAGGACCTGCTCGCCTCCCTCCATGCTCATTAGCCTGCACTCGGAGCTGTGGCCAAGCAAATCCTTCCTGTCGCCGTTGGTTTTCCACATCGCCCTGTGGTCTGCTTTCAGCTGCACCTTTGGGAAGGACTGGGGAAGCAGGGGCAGGCTTAATTGCGACATAAAAACTGCCACTTGAATGACTTTGAAAATACATCTGGCTTATTGAGACAGAAAAACCCACCAGCAGCGCTTCCCAGACCGCATCCAGGCTCTGCCTTCTCTAAGGTGCTTCTTACACAAGACATCGCAGGCTTCCCGGAGCAGAGCTGTGCTTTCTTCAGCTCGGTGGAGAAAACTTCTCCACAAGAGCCACACGATGGAGAAACTAGGATGAGGAAAACCAGTCGGTTAAACCATCGCATGGTTTTAGCAAGCTTTGGATGAGGAGGCTGAATGTAAATGACACTAAGCAACAGTCATAGGGTTTCAAAATAGGGAACAGGCCAAGGTGTTATTTAACTTGCAGGATGTCTTTATTGGATATTGTCAGTGTTTCAGAGGCAGTTGGAGCAAAGCATGGCCAGTATCTTTCAGGAAGGGCAAGAAAATGAAGCACTGAAGGTGTCAGCTCTGGAAGCCCACAGTGGGTTTTGTGCCAGGACCAAGACGTGAGGCCGAGTGCTGCCAGGGCCGAAGCAGCAGCATGCAGGCAGCACAGCAGCTCCCTCCCTGCAAAGTCCTTGCCTGCATCAGCTCTTCAGCACGTCTCTTGCATGACTGTGAACTGCCATCCCTCCGGGGCTCTCTTCATGCCCGTGTCCTCCCATGCCACCCTTCAGCAAAGCCATACCTCTTCCACTGCCATGAGCGGGCAGGGACAGGCAGCTGCCACCCCTGCCTGCTTGGGCAGGAAGAACTTGACACTAATCCCACTGGCAGCAGCAAAGGGATGAGGCTTTCACCCCTTGTCCTGCCCAGTCCCAGTGTGTTGGGGGGCTTGGAACCTGTCCCCTGCCCAGCTCCAAGCAGGGAGGATCCCAGTCCCCAAATCCAGCCCCCCATCTTGTTCCTACCTAACTCCTAGCATCACTCGGGATTTGAACTTTGGGTGTATATGTGGATGTCTATATATTCAGGTACTATGTATATTTTAGGTATATATAATGAACGTATCTGGCTATAAATGTGGTTTATCAGTATGTATCTATTTCTTCCATGTACATCAGCTGCTGGGTTATTCTGTTGGGGCTTCCATGCTGCTAAAACTCTTTAAAAAGGAAAAAAATAATCAAAAAAGAAACCACCCATGAACACTGGAATGAAAATGAAGTTGCTTTTCAGGCTGTGAGTGCCAGACCTGAAGCTGTGATGGGGTCTTTGCAGATGGGGCACCTCCATCCTCTTGTGGGGAAGGACCACACAGTGTTTTCTGTCTCTGTTAGTGGTCTCTGAGCTTGAGAGCTGCTGGGGGAAGCCATGGGGATTGTGGCCCTGTGGTCTTGGACCTGCCTCTTCCTCCCAACCCCGTAGCATCTTCTCTGGGACATGTCCTGATGGTCAACTTGTGCAGAGGAGGCTTTGATACGTGTGCCTCAACTCTCCCAGCAGGCCGCTGTCCCACCTTACATCCTTTCTCCCTCCCAGCATCTCCCAGAGGGGCTTCCTGTCCATAAAGACATGAATGTTGGATCAGACACGCTTGCAGGAGCAGCATCATTAAGACCTGCTGAAGCCGGGGCTGTTGAAGACCCACGGGCTTTCAAGCTGGTCCTCAAAGCACGGTGGTTCCAGGGGACTCAGCTGTCCCCCAGCGAGGCTTCCAGGTTTCCTTCCCAGGCGTTTCTTTGCTTTCCATTTGTGGATGACCCAAAGGCAAAGGGGAGCTCCCGGCCCTTCAGCCAAGTGTCCATGAGGCAACAGAAAGATACTGAATTCTGGAGAACAAGCCCCAGTCACCCAGCCTTTTGCTGTGCTGCTTCTGCCCCAGAAGGGCACTTTAATGTCACTTAACCCTTTTTATATCAAACCCAGGAGAAGTTCATCCCCTGGCCAGCTGCTGTGCTGTTTGCAAGTGGGGTGGGAAGGGTGATGCCGTGATCTCCATCTGAGGCCAGGCCGCTCAGACGAGTCTGAGCTCTGAGCACAGTGAGAAGGGTTTAAAAACATCCCCATAACTAAAGAATCAGGGAGAGGGGAGGCAGTTCCTGGGTTCTCTTTCCATAGGAGCCGGGAGGATGCCCTCACACCCGGCTCGGGAGGAGCGGGAGCTGGATGGATCCCGGGGTCATGGCTTGTGCTGTCACGCAGTGAAATGGGGAGTGTATGGAGGGAAGAGGCCGCGGTGGGGGCTCAGCCCGGCATCTCCGCCAGGCCCGGGCAGGCACCCACCACGGCCCCGGGCCAAGGAAAACAGCGGCAACCCGATCCCTTCCCCACGGCAGCGGGGCCCACTGTTTATCCTGGAGGCCAAGCCGGAGGAGCTGGGGCCCCGCGCAGAGCTGACAGCCGATTCCCGACCCGCCGGCCGCATGGCGCTGGTGCTGGGAGCCGTGCTGCTGGCTGCGGGGGCCGCCGTGCCTCCGGCTCTGCCCGCTCCCCGAGACCTGGCTCGCTCGGTGCTGGAGACCCACGGGCAGGAGCTGCGGCTGCTGAAGGTGCTGGGAGTCGCCAGGACGGTAGGAGCGGGGGGGGGCGATGGGGGCCGCAGCTGCGGCACCCATCCCGGTGGGACCCGTTTCCCCATCGGCACTGGGGAGCCCCCAAGGTCCTTGTTCTCCCGCAGACGTTCGACTGGGGCACCCATTTCAGCATCAACTTCACCGCCCGGCAGCCCGCCTGCCCCAAACACCTCCCCGAGCGCCGTGGGGCCGGCTGCCAAGCTCGGCCGGGCAGGGTAAGCGTGGGACAGGGTCCCCCCGGGACATGGAGGGGACAGAAAGGTGTCCCCAAGGTGCTCAGGGTCTGTGTCCCCAGGTGCAGCGGTGCACGGCCCAGGTCTCTGTCTTTGCCTTCCTGCCCGACGTGCCGCTGTCAATGGTGGAGTGCGGCAAGGAGCCGGTGAGGGCTCCGTGTCCCCAGTCTTTTGATGGGGCAGTGGTGGGGATGTGTCTCCCCCCCACTTTGGGGACATGTTTGGCTGCAGAGTGAAGCTCACCCTTATTTCTCCCCCAACAGCCCAGTGGCAGCACCCAGCTCCGCTCCCCTGGCACCCCACGAGCCGTCAGCACCAACCCAGGTCATCCATCATCATCATCCTCCTCGCAGCCACCCCAGCGTCCCAGGCCCCACGCTGGCACATCTCTCCTGGGGACACCCCGCCACCCCCCATCCCCAGTGGAGCTGGAATAAAGATGTTTTGGGGTCATATGTGTGCGTGTGTGGGGCTGAGACAGGTTGGGGGGCAGGGGGAACACTCCACAGAATTGGGCAACAGAGATGGGGCAACCCCTGGGGTTTGGTGTTGCTGCCCCAACACCAGCAATGGGGTCCCACAACTCCCCCCAAGGGGCTCCTTGGGGGAGCAGGGCCATGTCACCAGATGTGACAACACCAGCACCTGAGACACTCTCAGGCCTCCCCCACACCGTGTCCCCCCACAGTAACTGCCGCTCTGTGGGCTGGGGCCAGGCGTTTCCGGAGGGGGGATGTTCCCCAGCCTCCCGGAGCAGGGATAAAAGGGGATGCAGGGGGTGGCTGTGGGACAAGGATGCCGAGCTCCTGGGCACTGGTGCTGGTGGTGCTGGGGGGGGCCTGCGCCCTCCCTGCCCCAGCCCCCCTGGCCTACACCCAGGCACTGGCTCAGGCTGTCGAATCCTACAACCAGCGTCCCGAGGTGCAGAACTCCTTCAGGCTGCTCAGCGCCGACCCCGAGCCCGCCCCGGTGAGTGGCACCCCACACGGACCCCCCCACCTTGATCCCCCCCACCCACCTTAGTGACCCACACACACACTTGTGTCCCCACAGGGTGTCGATCTGACCATGCTGCGGGTGCTCAACTTCAGCATGATGGAGACAGAGTGCAGCCCCAGCTCCCGCGTGAACCCCGAAGACTGCGACTTCAAGGAGAATGGGGTGAGCATGGGGATGGGCATGGGGGGAGGACACCCACTGTGGTCCTGGGTGTCCTCAGTGGGCCCCTGGGGTGACACTGGGTGTCACATCTTACCCCACAGGTCATCAGGGAGTGCTCAGGGCCGGTACAGTTCCTGCAGACTGCCCCTGAGATTGACCTGAACTGCAATGATGCCTCCTCCAATGTGAGTTTTGGGGGGCAGCACCCACTGACAGTGGGGGGGGCACCCATGGGTGTCAGGGTCCTTTCTCCCTCCCTCCCCACATCTTGAGATCTGCTGTCCCCAGAAGGGACAGCCCAATGTCTCCATCCCACCAGGATAACTCCAGCCTGCAGTGGAGGGAGGGATGGGGGGTTCTTGGGGCACCCATGGGCTGATGGGTGCTGGGTGCTGGGTGCACAGTCCTGTGGGGTGGTGGGAGCAGGGACTGGGTGTGGGGAAGCGGGTACAGGGATCTGGGCTGTGGGGTCCCCACTGTGTGGTCCTGGGGGGGGTCCGGGGTGCAGTGTCCGAGGTGCGGGGTCCCCAGGTGGGATGCAGGGTCTGGAGCATCCCAATGACCACGTTATCCCTCCGGCAGCCGGTCCTGGTCCAGCGTGGCCGCTTCGGGCGCTTCCTGGGCAAGATCCGGCGCTTTAGGCCCAAGATCAGGATCAGCGGCAGAGCCGACCTGACCATCCGTGTGGGCTGAACCAATAAAGGGGCTGCTCATGGCCCGTGTGTGTGAGCTGGCTCCTGGCTGCCTCTTGGGGTGCAGGGTGGGAATTGAAGCACAAGGGAAGAGGGCTCCAGTGCCCACATCATCCCTATGGGTGGCCCTATACTTCCCAATGTCCCCACCTTGGGGATCAAGAACTTGGATCTGATGGGACACGAGGCTGACACTGGGGATAGGGCCCAGTTTTGCTCCAGGGAGCCCCCAGGGCACCCGCCTCCCAAAAAAGGCACCATTCCCATCCCACCCCACATCACCCCCATGGCGTCATTGTCCTCACAGTAGTTTGTACCCCCAAAACGATGGTGATGGTGGTGGGGGAGGCACCAGGGCCATGGGCTACCCATGGAGATACAAGGGGGCTCCACTGCCCACATCATCCCTATGGGTGATGGAGAACAAGAGAAGGGCCATGGGGAATTCAGCTCCTAGGGGTCCCCGGTGACTGACCCCTGCCCTGCGGGGGCACACGGACTGGCCTCAGCTGTGCCACCAGTGCAGGTGGTTGGGATGGGGATTGCAAACAGGCAGTTTGGGATGGGGCCATTGGGGCATGGAGACCCCTGCACCCCAAAAGTGGCCAGACCACAGTCATGGCTGCAGCCCTGGCTCCGGTGACCCCTGGGGATGTAACCCCTTGTTCCCCCCCACCCCACATGGGCCAACAGTCCCTTGGGTTTGTGTCCCACACACACCCCATGGGGACCCCATGGCTGGCACAAGCTCCTGGGGGACCCTTTGCTCTTGGGGTGCTGTCTCAGTCCCAAGGAGGCAAGACCCCCCATAAGGCCAGTGCCAGGATGAGGCCTGGGGAGTTGGCAGTGCTGTAGGGCTCGGATGATGCAAGGCCTGACTCAGCTCCCCACCCCAGGACCCTCCTCCATCAGCATCACCCCCATCCTGTCCCCCATGTACCCAGTCCCAGCGGGGTGACAGCAGCAGGAAAAGGCACAGTGGGGCAGGGAAGCAGCTTTATTTGGGGAAGGGGGGACACCAAAGTGGAAGGGGAGGAGATGGCAGCCCCTCGAGGGGGGGCTCATCCCTTGGAGGACTTGAACATGCTAACACCAGCGGCCACCGTCCTGATGGCTGTTACCAGCAGCGGCCAGAAGCGCTTGACCCGGATGGGCTGTGGGGAGAGGAAGTGTCACAGGGTGAGGGGACCCCCACGTCCCCCTCCAGGCCCTGCAGCATCTGGGATCTCACAACTCACGTCTGCGGTGGAGTCTATGCAGGTGACACCGAGCACGGGGCTGCCATGCTGGGGCACGGGTGCGGAGCAGTCCTTGACGAGCTGCAGAGAGCAGGGGCTGAGCAGAGGGACATGCAGAGGGGAGCGGCCCCAGGCTGGGGACCCCACAGGAGGGGTCACCCCCCAGGAACCCCCCTTGTCCCTCACCCCGTCCTCCTTGAACTCGCAGGCATCAGGGTGGATTCTGGCGCGCGCTGGGCACTGCGTCTCCATGATGGTGAAGTTGAGGAGCTGCAGGGAGCTGAGCTGGATGCTCTGGGATGGGGACAGGGTGACCAGGGAGAAACGACACCCATCCCCCGGTGCTCGGTGGGACCATCCCTTGCATCCCACCCCACACCTCTAAACCCTCCCCACGCATAGGTCCTGGTGTCCCCCTGATGGGTTTGGGGTCAGCACTGGGCAGCCTGAGTCAGGGATCAAGGTGGGGGGGTCCCTGTGGGGTCCCACTCACCGGGGCGGGCTCGGGGTCGGCGCTGAGCAGCCTGAAGGAGTTCTGCACCTCGGGACGCTGGTTGTAGGATTCGACAGCCTGAGCCAGTGCCTGGGTGTAGGCCAGGGGTGCCGGGGCAGGGAGGGCACAGGCCCCCCCCAGCACCACCAGCACCAGTGCCCAGGAGCTCAGCATCCTTGTCCCACAGCCACCCCCTGCATCCCCTTTTATCCCTGCTCCGGGAGGCTGGGGAACATCCCCCCTCCGGAAACGCCTGGCCCCAGCCCACAGAGTGGCAGTTACTGTGGGGGGGACACAGCGTGGGGGGGGGGGGGCGGGGGGGCTGAGAGTGTCCCAGGTGCTGGCAGTACCCACTGGGGATACAGCCCCACTGCCTTGGAGCCCCTTGTCTGGGCATTGGGGAGATTGTGGGACCAGGAGCTCTAAGGGATCATCCCCGCTCACTTTTTGGGCACAGGGAGGGACGGTGTGGCGCAGGGACACACTGGAATGACACTGGGATGATTGCAGGGATGTTTATTGGAAGCAAAGCGCAAGAGCAGGATCACAGGGCAGGGGGGATGCAGCATCACCCGCTCAGGATCTGGGCTTTTTCAGGTTGAGTTTGTCATGGATCCAGATGTTGCTGCACTGGAAGAAGCCCTTGACACGCTCCTTGATCCTGCCAAAAAGGTTCTTGATGCCGGATTTCCTGATCGGGCCGAGCTGGGAGGAGAAGCAGTGGTGTCAGACCTCGGGGGGGCAGTGAGGGGGTCTGGGTGACCCCCGCAGGGATGTGCCCCACAGCAGCCGGGGAGAGAAGCAAAGCCCAGGGGTGCGGTGGGGACATCTCCTTACCGTGACGGGCATCTTCTCACAGGACAGCTCCACCATGGGCTGCTGCTGCTCCAGGGAGACGTAGCCGTGGCACCAGCTTACTGCCTGTGGGCAAGTAGAGCGAGATCAAGGCTGAACTCCCCTCCCCGTGCCTCAGGTTCCCTGTTGGGGACCCACAGAACGCATCCTCACCCCAAACCATTGGCTCTTGCAGGCAGCAGTGCCCATCCCCGGTGCCCGGCACGAGGTCTCCTCCACGGTGAAGCTCAGCTCCTGCGGATGCTGCAGGTCCCCAGGCTGGGAGAGGGGACAGGATCCATCAGGGACCCACTTGGTTCAGGGATCCACCTCCAGGAGGAGCCCCATCCTCAGCTTGGGTGGGCAGTGTCCCCATAGTGGGTCAGACCCAGCACCAAAATGGGACGATACAGCCCAGACAAGGGATAGATCCTGCACCCCCGGGGTGCAGTGGGGATGGAGGAGTTCAGCACTCACCCAGCCGGGCTGGGGCTGCGCTTCCCGGAGCCGCAGGACATAGGGAGTGACAACCCTTGTGTTGAGCAGCTCCACGGCCGCCAACACAGCATCCTCATAGCTCACGGTCCAGAGCCCTGGCACGGACACTGGGATGGATCCAGCCGATCCCGGTGTGGATCCATCTGGCCCCGGTGTGGTGGCTCTGGCCAGCCCCAGCAGCAGCAGCAGCGGCAGTACCTGGCACAGCCTCATCCTGCCTCCTGACACCCTCTGTGCCAGCAGCCCTTTTATGGGATCTGCCCTGGATGCGCTGGCACGGCCACCACAGGCGTTCCCATGGGCTGACACTTCCTCCTGTGACACTGGGGAATTCCCAGGGGGACAAATCTGGCCAGGAGCTGAATCCATCCCCCTCTCACCCCCAGGCCACAGCAGCTGGCACAGCATGGCTCAGCAGAAGAGAGGCCACAGGGTTGAGGTCCCCCCAACCATGGGGCTCCCCCATGGAAGGCCACTGCATGCCCAGGGAGGGTGAAATGAGGACAAGGGTGATGCTGAACCACAGCACCTCCATGAAGGCAGCTGGTCCTGGGTACCACCATGCCAAGGTGACCATCAAGGAGCTGAGCCAGGTCTGATGGGGACACAGGGTGACACCAGGTTGGGTTTCTCAACCCCATTCTCCCATAGGACTGGATGAAGCCTTTGACACTGTTTTCCACATTTCTATCCTGGAGAAACTGGCTGCTCACAGCTTGGATGGGTAAAGAACTGGTTGATGGCTGGGCTTAAAGAGTGGTGGTGAATGGAGCTAAACCCAGCTGGTGGCCAGTCACAAGCAGTGTTCCCCAGGGTTTGGGCCCTGTCTCTTTAGTGTCTTTATCAGTGACCTGGATGAGGGGATCAGGTGCACCCTCAGATGACAGCAAGTTGGTAGGCAGTGTTGATCTGCTGGAGGGCAGGAAGCATCTGGACAGGCCAGATTAATGGGCTGTGGGCAATGGTATGAGGTTCAACAAGGCAAAGTGCCAGGTCCTGTACTTTGTCACAACAACCCCATGCAATGCTCCAGGCTTGGGGAAGAGTGGCTGGAAAGCTGCTCAGTGGAAATGGACCTGGGGTGTTGGTCAACAGCTGAACATGAGTAGCTTGTGCCCAGGCAGCCACGAAGGCCAATGGCATCCTGGCCTGTATCAGCAATACAATAGTGTAGCCAGCAGGGCCAGGGCAGGGACTGTCTCCCTGTGCTCAGCTCAGCCACTCACTTCCCTTGTGAGGCTGCATCTAGAGTCCTGTGTTCAGCTCAGGGCCCCTCGCTATGAGCAACATTGAGGTGCTGGAGCAGGTCCAGAGAAGGGCAATGAAGCTGGGGAAGAGGCTGGAGCACAAGTTCTGTGATGAAGAACGGCTAAGGGACCTGGGGGGATTTAGTGTGGAGAGAAAGGAGGCTCAGGGGGGACCTTATTGCCCTCTACAATACCACCCCTGCAGGCTGTAGTCAGGGGAAGTCCATCCTTCAGTCCATCCTTCAACCAGTCTCTTTCCCAAATAACAAGAGACAAAAGGACACGGCCTCAAGTTGCACCAGGGCAGGGACAGATTGGATATTACGAGAACTTTCTCTCCCAAAGTGCTGTCAAGCACTGGCAGAGCCTGCCCAGGGAGTGGTGGAGGCACCGTCCCTCAAGGGCTTTACAAGACGTGTGGATGTGGCATTGACTGACATGATTCAGTGCTGGCCTTGGCAGTGTCATGTTAATGGTTGGACTTGATGTTCTTACAGGTGACTGCCACAGAGCTGACCCGGGTGTGCTGGGGACACAGGGTGACAGCACGTCGGGTTCTCAACCCCAATCTCCCATGGGGCCAGCGGAAGAATCCACCCTGCCCCACGGCCGGGGCTTTCCAGCCCCCGGTGATGTTTTATGGCTGGGCGGATGAAACATTCGCCAATGAAGACACCTGTAGCTCTCAGCAAACACGGTGGGTTTGACCAAACACCAGCCCTGGGAGCGGCTGCCGTCTCCAAAGCCAAGCAGGAACCTGCAGGAGCACCTCAAGGAACCCTGCCCGGGAGATGACCCTCTGTTCAACCCCCATCTGCACCGCCATACACAGCAAGGGGAAGCCCAAAGCCACCTGAGAGGCTCAGAGCTGTGGGGCTGGTGAAAGCCATTGCATATGTTCTGCCAGCAGGCTGTAGGTCAAGCAGGGACAAGCACACCCAGGTCACAGCTAGGGGGAAGTCCCCAGGGATGGACACTCAATCACAAATCTATGGGAGAGCTCAACTTGGCCCTGGAAAGATCCACGTGCAACCAGATCCAAACTTCCATGGAGAAGGGACCCCATATAGAATTGTCCTGCATCCCATCTGCATCCTGAGAACCTCCAGTGATGGGGACCCCACCATGCCCCTGGGGAGGTTCTTCCAGGGAATGACTCAGTGTACAACCCCAGTTGAGATTAAATCTCTCCCTGTACCCACTGTCCCTTGCCTTCTCCTCATGGCTCCTTGAAAGCCTCCACCCTTTAAGCACTGGACCACTGGGATGAGGTCCCCACAAGCCTTCTCCAGGGAGAAGAGACTCACCTCCCTCAATCTTCCCCCCTAGAGCAGGTTCTCCAGCCCTGTAACCATCATCCTGGCCCTCCTCAGGCCCTTCTCCACTCTGTCTGGGTCCTTATTGACTTGTGGGTCCAGAATTGGATGCATCACTCCATGGGGGCTGGAAGATGGCTCCAGAACCAGACAACTGAGGAGCCAGAAGTGCTCCACTGGACCTCCTGCTTACAAACCAGGATGGAGCTGGTGGACATGAGAAGGTCAGGGCAGCATCGGCTGTGGTGATCACGGGATGGTGAAGCCCAAAATCCTGAGGGGGGAAGCTGGTCAGAAAGCAGGATCATTGCCCTGGACACTTGTAGAGAGCAGAAACTGGGACAATGCCCAATGCAAGAGGCTGGGCCCCACGGGAGGGTGCACCATGTCAAACTTCGCAGCAACCAAAAACCAGTGCCAAGACCTCTAAGTACTGGTTTCAAGTGTCCTGTGTAAACCCAAGCAGGCTCCACTCCCACAACAGACATGAGATCCTGCGAGGCCATTTGGGGAGCAAAAAGGGAAAAGCTTGGAGAGTTTTAGTTGGGGTAACCACATCCCACCCAGCTACAGCTGCACTTCTCAGGCCAGCTCCTCACCCTGTGCTGTAAGCAGGGGTAAGCAACACCCCCAAAAGCAAACATGAAGGCTGTGAGCTGTGGAAAATACCCTGCTCATAAATCAGTCCCCACTTTATTTGACCACCTCAAGACTGAGCTGCCCCTCCTCATTCCTGGCAACCAACAAATCTATTTGCCTTTTATTAGTTCCCACAACTGGGCCCTGATCTGTTTGGACTTGGATAAAGCAGGAAAGAAAACACGAGGGGTGGGAGAGGCAGAACATGGGTAACTTCTGCTGGTGACAACCTCAACAGCAGAGGGGAGGACATGGCTGCTCCATCAGCCCTGCAGTCTGGGCAGGGCTGCAGGGACATCCACCCCACAAGAAGCCCTCTAGCCAAAGAGGCTGCATGTGATAGGGCTTTAAGGGGCCTGAGGAAGTAGGAGGGCGATGGAGGGATGGCAGTGGGGCAGCATGGGGGCTCAGCTCCACTGGAGCTTGTAGAGAGGCAACCCCAAGAACACTTCCAGCTCACAGCACCCTGAGCTCACCCACCCATCCCTGTATTTTGCTTTCTTGAAACCCCACCCCGCAGTCCTGCATCCAGCTCTGTGGCCACAAGGTGACAAGAATGTGGAGCTGCTGGAGGAAGTACAGAGAAGGCCACAAAGATGCTCCAAGGACTGGAGCACCTCTTCTATGGAGACAGGCTGAGAGCTGGGCTTGTTCTGATACAGGGGTAACCAATGTACAGGGGGTGATACAGAGAAATTGTACAAGGGGGTTAAAGGAATTCCTTTGCTTAAACAAAAGTATTGTCTGTCCTAAGTACCTGCCATTGCCACCTTGCCAAGGCATTGATTACTGCTGGAGGGGGAGGAGCAGATGCTAGTTCTACTGACAAAAGCAGATGAAAGGTCCTGCTGATAAGCGGCAGGAGAGGCAGACTGGGCATGGACCAAACCCTAAGGCCATGTCTGAAGATTAAAAGGTGTAAAGTTTAAGAAGAGGAAGACTCATTTACTTCATCTTGAAGACCCCTACCCACAGGAGGAAGACTCATTTACTTCATCCTGAGACCCCTGCCCATGATCAGAAGGGGCACTGCGCAGGTGCAAAGGACCTTCCGGCTCATTATAATATGAAGCGGGGATAGATACTAAATATGTATAGGTGGATTGAGCAACCTCATGTCTATATATACCTTAAGAGAATAAATGTAAAGGGACAACAACCCTGAGGTGTGCATGCTTTGGAGGAGCTATCCCCATGCACCTCAGTGCTGAATAAAAGCATACCTACTTTACAACTTTAACTAGTTGTGGAGTCTATCCACGCATCAGTTCAGCCTGGAGAAGGCTCCAGGAACAACTTACAGCAGATTCCGGTGCCTAAAGGGGTCAATAATAAAGCTGGAAAGGGGCTTCTGACAAGGGCAGGTAGGGACAGGACAAGGGGGAATGGATTTAAACTGACAGAGGGGAGACTGAGATCTGAGGAAGAAGTTCTTCCCTGTGAGGGTGGTGAGGCCCTGGCACAGGTTGCCCAGAGAAGCTGTGGCTGCCCCATCCCTGGCAGTGTTCAAGGCCAGGTTGGATGGGGCTTGGAGCAACCTGGTCTGGTGGAAGGTGTCCCTGTCTGTGGCAGGGGGTTGGAGCTGGGTGAGCTTTAAGGTCCCTTCCAACCCAAACCGTTCCGGCCACGCTGCCTCATGGCGACCACCACACGTTCACCACCCACCGCCGCCGCGCCGGAAGTGCCGCCGCCTAAGCCAATGGGCGCTCGCTGCGGGGGTATGACGCCATCAGGCTGCGCCGGCGTACATGCGTGCGGTGGCTCCGTGCCGGCCCGCCGTGCGGCTGGGGCGGCCGAGGTCAGGCGCGGCGGCGGGAGGGCTGGGGCCGGGCGGGGAGAGCCGGGCCCGGGGGCGGAGGTGGGGCAGAGCCCGGGACTCAGGGCTGGGCTCGGGGTGTGGGACCACGGGGGGAACTGACCGGCGGCGGGGCTAGGCCCGGGCCTGCGGGCAAAGCGGGGAGGTGGGAGCCCAGAGAGGTGGTGCGGGAAAACCGGGAGCAGCGGGGAGGGGACTCATCAAACCCGAGCATGGGTTGGGTTGGAAAGCAGTCAGTTCCAGCCCCTGCCACTGGCAGGGACACCTTCCACCAGACCAGGTTGGTCCAGGCCCTGTCCAGCCTGGCCTTGAGCACTGCCAGGGACAGGTGAGGCCCAGTCAGGGCTGGTGGGGAGCTGGGTGTGCACCAGCGCTTAGCCAGCTGCTCTGAAGTAGCTGTGAGCCACCTTGGGAAGCCACAGAGTTCAGCAGCCCCTAAGGGGATCTGACAGGAGTTAGCCCCAGCGGGGAAGTGCCTCTGCCACAGCAGTGTTTTGGTAGCTGATATCAGAAACCCTTTATTGCTCCCTCTCATCCAGTATTGGTAGTCATAGAATCATAGAGTACTTTGGGTTGGAAGGAACCTCAAAGATCATCCAGTTCCACCCCCCTGGCACAGGCAGGAACACAGCCGTTACCAGAATTTGGCCACCATGTGTTTATTAACTTTTCCTGTACCTAAAGTGTTTGTCTTCTTTTCACAGCTTTCCTGACATGCAGCACTGACCCCAGCCAGTTGCCAGCCCCAGCCTTCCACCATGGCAGCCCACTTGGTGCGACGCTGCTGCTGGCGGCACTTAGGTGCCTTCATCCCTCCTGCCTCGGCAGTCCCAGCGTTCCTGCTTGTGCCGGCTGGGAAGGTGGCAGTGGCAAGAGCTCTGCCTCCAGCACCTCTCACTTCTTTTCATATTTCAAGCCCTTTCAGCTGGGCAGATGGATTCTCAGTCAAAGAACTGGTGGAGGACAGCAAAAGTCAAGAGTACAAATTGATCGGGGAACTGGTTGAAACAGCCACAAGTCCTCAGGAGCTCCTGCAGCTGGCTGAACTCCATCCCCTTACCAGCAACCAGGCCTCCCTAATAATTACTCAACTTTCCCGGCTTGCAGCAGAAAAAAAGCTGGAAACAGAGAGTATTGTGCTAGATAAGCGATTCCAGCAGCTTGTCAGCATCATGGATTCCCAGGTGAGTTCCCTCCTTGTGGCAGAAGCAGTCTGGGGAAAGAATACAAGGTAAAAAGCAGACAGTGCTCCTGGGGTTTAAGCAGTGCAGCTGGCTGCAGCCAGCAGCTCATTAGGGGGTTGTGGCTTGCCTTTCCAAGCTGAAGCTGCTGGGATCAGGAGGGAAAATGACCAGCTCTAGCTAGGATGCCTCATTCTTGCTATCTAAAACCACCACTTTTTGTACCAGAGACAAAATACAGCAAGAGAACATCCTCAATGAATGCTGCCTTGCTCCTCCTCCCAAGAATTTTCTGTTTTCCTAGTAAGATAAAGCTGCATCTTGGCCAAGGCAGAGCAGAACTGCACAGACAGACAGCAGAGAAGCCACTGGGTAAGGTAGAGCATCTGAAGGGAAGCAGTGCACTGTGCTCTGCACTTCCTACTGTCAAACCTCAGCAGGGCTGTGAAATTCAATGTCATCTGCTATGGTTGGTGCTGGCCCTGCCAGCTGCTGCAGAAATAACTGTAGCTCATGGGCCTCAGAGTGCAGGATCACAGAATGTTTTGAACTGGAAGGGACATTAAGGGATTATTTAGTTCCATCCCCCTGCCACAGGCAGGGACACCTTCCACTAGACCAAGTTGCTCCAAGCCCCATCCAACCTGGCCTTGAACACTGCCAGGGATGGGGCAGCCACAGCTTCTCTGGGCAACCTGTGCCAGGGCCTCACCACCCTCACAGGGAAGAACTTCTTCCTAAGTTCTCATCTCAGTCTCCCCTGTGTCAGTTTAAAGCCATTCCCCTTGTCCTGTCACTACATGTCCTTATAAAAAATTCCTCTCAGTGCTCCAGAGTTGGATGCAGGACTGCAGGTGAGGTTTCACCAGAACAGAGGTGGAGAATCACCTCCCTTGACCTGCTGGTCACACTGCTGGTGATGCAGCCCAGACACAGTTGGTTTCTGGGCTGCAAGCACACACTGCCAGCTTTGTGTCCCATTTTTCACCCACCAGTACCCCCAAGTCCTCCTCAGGGCTGCTCTCAGTCCGTCCATCCATCCATCCCACAGTCTGTGCTGGTACAGGGGGTGCTCTGACTTGTGAACTTGCATTGTGAACTTGATGAGGTTTCCTGGTAAGGCCCTGAGTGTACAAGTGTTCTGTAGACGCCTTGTATTCATCTTTATCCATAATCTCTGCTCCCTAAAACCCATCTAAGGGTAGCAGAGAGGTGGCATTTGTCCGAAGGCTGCCCATTTAGCTTTGTAATGTTTCGGTGCCACTGTACTTGAATTGCGAGTTTTGCTCCTGATTTACATGGTCCTGTGTCATTGTCACCTCAATTGATCAAAGGGGCTTGCAAGGGGCCCTTAAGACCCCTTGGTGGAGAAAGGTTACCCCAGCGCTGGCAAAGCCAAGCTGTCACACTGCACAAGTGATACAACAAGCGAAGCAGTGTTGGAAACTGCCAAGGAGGGTGTAGCTAGGAATTTTGAGATGTAAAGCAAGCAAGCTGCTGCAGACATGCTTGTTCTTCTCCAGTGAGCTGTTACTGCAGCCACAGATGTAGGTAAGTGAATGTAAGTTGAACATTGTGTAGATGCAAAAACACTCTGGTGCAAAGAAACTTAAATTAATCAGCTTTCAATGTCTTTATGTCCACAAGCCAGAGATTTTGAGTAGCTGAGGCATGGGGCAGGACAGTGTTGAGGAGGAAGGCTCGTAGTGGGGTGAGTTTTGTACATGTGGATGGGGGAAAAAGGTGAGGAATCAGCTGGAGGAGCAGTCTGGTTCTCATTGTTACCTGAGTGCACGAGGCCACATCATGAGCTCTGCTCCTTTCCCAGCTGCATCCTGATGTGATTTTGTTCTACATTTTAGCAGAGCACTGGGGCAGGGCTCAGGTCATTCTTGTGCCCGAGGTACTGAACTTCAGGAATTTGCCATGCTGGTGGAAGTGATGGAATTTGGACAGGCCAGAGAGTTAAAGCCTTTGCCCAAACCCTCATGGTCCCTCCTGCCTGAAATTCAGTGTCTCACAGCACTGCCTCACTTCCTTCCTGCACAGCCACACTGAGAAGCAGCTCCTCATTTCTGCAATCATGTAACATTGGGATGTTGTGTCAAGCACAGGTGCAGTGCTCTGTACCAGGGTAACTGGTGCAGTGATGCTTTCTGAAGGGCCCATAAGAAATGATGTTGTGCTAAGGATCTGGTTTGGTTTTATACCAATCAGGAGAGCTTTCAGACTGGAATTGCCTTTTAGTGCTGCTTAGCAGCAGTAGAGCACAGCTGGGGAAGCTGAAGCTGGAAGCAACATTCACTGATGAATGCTGAAGGAGGTGAAAGCTGAAAGACCAATGGCTGGTGGAAAGTCGTGAGCTTTGCCTCATGCTAGGGCTGCTGGTGGGAAAGAGCCAGTGGTGGGCAGGCAGAGTTCAGTGGGCAAAATGTGAACTGGGCAGGTCCTGGTAATCCAAAGAGCTGGTAGGATTTGTGCCCAGCTTCCTTTCATAGAATCATGTCATAGAATCCTAGAACAGTTTGGGTTGGAAGGCACCTTAAAGCTCATCCAGTTCCAACCCCATGCCACAGGCAGGGACACCTTCCACTAGACCAGGTTGCTCCAAGCCCCATCCAACCTGGCCTTGAACACTGCCAGGGATGGGGCAGCCACAGCTTCTCTGGGCACCCTGTGCCAGGGCCTCATGCTAGGGGCTTACAGGGAAGACACTTTTGGGGACACTGGAGAGAAATCGGAGCTTTCAGGATAAGTTTCATCTGACCTGAGGGGTGGAGGTGAGTTGGAGTCCCATGGCGTTTCCTCCCCGAGGCCCTCAAGTTTCTGCCCCTGAATTATAACTCTCCCACCGCTCTTCATTCCACCAGCCACACCACAAGGAAGCATAAGTGCTTCGAGAGAAGAGTACAGTCTGAGTAAGTATTTCACCCAGATGGTAGCAAATCTTTGTAGCTTCTTTTCTGAGGCAGAGAGAGCTCTATAAGTAATGTGTGCTTACTCCTCAGCTCATCCGTGCTGCTGGGACCCTTGTGTGGCTTCAGCTTCTGGTATTGAGATTCCTCTTCCTCATCAGGGCCTGCATTGCTTCGCTTTGATTCTGAGCATGCAGGCTACACCTATGAGAGGGAGCAGAGGTCTCCTGTCGTGGTGGGGGCAGCTTAGATGTCCTCAGCCTAAGGAGGTCTGTCTTGACTCTCTCATTGCTTTGCAGTTCTTCCTATAGAGAGAGCATTGCCTGGTGTTTGGCGTGACTGGCAACTCAATACTCTTGTGCTCTCTCTGATCCACACCTTTCCCTTACTTCTTTTTGCTGCCAGATTTCTCACGTGTGGAATAACACCTTGGTGAGCCTTCTGAAGAGCCTCTACTACCTGAGGATGGACAGAAACAGTAGGGAGATGCAGTCAGTGGAGCAGGAGGTGCTGTGGCGGCTGCGGCGCTTCACCTTCAAGCATCTTGCCTCCCTGGCAGAGTTCTTGGTGGTCAGGCAGGGAAAGGAGAGCCAGCTGCTGAATGAGATCATCAAGAAGCTGGAGCTGCGTTGGACTGAGCTCGAGGGCACCCGAACCGTGGTGATGCTGATGAGCAGGGTCGGGCACATCTCCCCAGCTCTGATGGACCGGCTGGAGGACAAGGTACGGGCTTGGGCTCTCACTTTCATCTCCATTCCCTTCAGACAACCTCCCTGCAGGTGACAACAGCAGGAAAGTGCCGTCACCTTCAGCCCATCCCATGTGGGAACACTAATTCCACACAGGCTCAGTGCATCCCTGTTCCTCACTGATGTAGGGAAATGTCCTTTCTTGGGTCAGAACCACTCCAGGAGGCCTGAATGCAGCTGCGTCAAATTCAGTCCTCGTCCAGCCCGTGCTGGGGACTGGCCAGACAGCTGCCACAGCAACATCTGTAGCTCCTGAGCCCCACTGTCCCTCTGCTGGACACTGGGGATAAGTGAATGCTGCAGACACCAGCATGTGATGAGGCAGAGTGCTGTAGCTGGATCTGGTGGGGGTTGTTGGCTTATGCAGAACCCAAATCAAGGATGTTGGGTTTGTGTCCTGCAAATGAAATGGAAATTACAGTGGAAAGTAGGTGCTGGTCTGCCAGTGGGTGCCTTTGCCCTGTCAGTCTTTGCCTGACAGCATGTTACAGATGGAGTGTGTGCTAAGGTCCCACCTGCTGCAGGAGGCAGAACCAGCAGCAGGGTGATCCTGGATGAGCTTTTCGGAGAGAACAAGGGTCTGCTTCCCCTCCTGCTCCCCCCCAGCTGCTTAGCCTCACTATGTGCGAAACACTTGCTGCTGCTTCCAGTCCCTGCCACCCATGGAGGGGCTCAGCTGGTAGCAGTGGTTCATCCCACTCTGTGTAAAGGCTGGATCTGCACCTTGCTTTCATAGAGTTATAGAATGGTTTGGGTCGGAAGGGATCTTAAAACTTGCCCAGTTCCAACCACTGCCACAGACAGGGACACCTTCCACTAGACCAGGTTGCTCCAAGCCCCATCCAACCTGGCCTTGAACACTGCCAGGGATGGGGCAGCCACAGCTTCTCTGGGCACCCTGTGCCAGGGCCTCACCATCCTCACAGGGAAGAACTTCTTCCTTAGATCTCATCTCAATCTCCCCTCTGTCAGTTTAAAGCCATTCCCCCTTGTCCTGTCCCTACCTGCCCTTGTCAAAAGCCCCTCTCCAGATTTCTTGTTGGCCCCTTTAGACACTGGAAGCTGCTCTGAGGCATCCCTGGAGCCTTCTTCAGGCTGAACAAGCCCAGCTCTCTCAGCCTGTCTCCATAGCAGAGCTGCTCCACACCTCATAGCATCTTTGTGGCCTCCTCTGGACTTGCTTGAGCTGGATGCAGGACTCGAGGTACTCAAGCTTTGTGGTTTCCCTTTACATGTCTGTTCCAAACCTTTCTTGGCAGGCTCTGGAGCTTGCTGAACAGTTCAACCCCGATGACATCCGGAAAATAACGTTGGCTCTAGCCTACCAGAACCGGCGCAGCGTGCCTCTGCTCCGAGCCATGTCCTACCACCTGATTCAGAAACACTCTGAGCTCAGCCTCAGTGTCCTCATGGACCTAATTTTTGCCTATGGTAAGGAGCATGGTTGTACTGGGACCTGCTGGGTGTAACATGCGGTAGAGTCCAGTTGATTTTGCGCACTTGAGCTGGAATTTTGCTACCACAGTCAGATAAAGGCCATTGGGCATGCATTAGGCTGGACCTAACATACCAGCCAGCACAGCTCCAAGCATAGGTAGAATGAACCCAAATATGCCATTTTCCATCCAGCATATTAAAAGGAGGAGATCTGTGATGAGAGCACAATTTGGAAGTGTGGTCCCTGTGTCAGGGAGCCTCTCTGCCCTGCAGTGTACAAGCATTAGCAAGATACAGGGTGGTTGCAGCCATCATGGTGATGTTCCTGGCCCCAGGCTAGACCAGAGCCACCAGATAGATGATGGTCACAGACCTGGCACACAACAGGTCTATAAACAGCAGAGTAGCACTGATTGATAATTTAGCTTAAGGTCCTTAGTTCTCTGGCTCCTCTTTGTGTTAAGTGGTCCTATTATCCTCTTACTGTTGGTAGCCAGTGGAAAACACAAACAAGGAGAGATAAAGGAAGCGAGGAGAGCCAAGGAGGAGCTCTCTTTCAGTTGATTGCCCATCTTCTGGTGGTGGGAACAGCAATTCTGACAGCCACTATGGCCTGAACAGCCTTCATAGGTTAGCTACACCCTTAAAATAAAGAAATAACCCAATAGACCTGGCTTTGGAAAGAACTTGTGCTTTTCTTGTCGATGTTACTGGCTTTGGTAAGTTGGTTAATCTGGAACAAGTTTCAAGGAGAGTTGTGAATGCTCCATGTGTCACATCTTCCAAACCCATGCTGGGTGCCTTTCTCAGAGGCAGGGCTGTAGGCCCTCCAGCTAAGGAAGGGCAGCTGGACAGTGCATATGAGTCTGGGTCATACACAGAGCTAATTCAGCACTTCCCCAGCCTTAAAATGTACCAAATGGACAGCTGCAATGGCTGGACATGGTTTGGACAGGCTCTGGCAGTGCTGTAGCCACTGCAGGGGAGATGCTCTTGGCCAGGACCCTGTGCTGACCTTTCTGTTCAATGCTTGTAGCTGCCACACTGTTGTGTCAGGATAGTTTGTGCCTGTCATTGCTGCTGCAGCCGGTCTCAGACCCTGCCTGTGCCCCTCTTGTGGGGACTGTCCCCTCCTGGCTGGTCCACACTGACCCAGGTACCTCTGGGTCTTGGTGCTGCTGGCTGCTGATTGTTGCTGGCTTGAACCTCATGAGGTTTCTGACAGCTTTAGGGAGTTCAGGGCCCTTCTGGCCAGACCAGGATCTGTAGATGGAGACACTGGAGCTAAACTCTGCTACCAGCACTAGGTGGAGGCTGGAGCCGTGAGTTGGCACTGGAACTGGGAGGTGATAAGTGCAGCAGGATGTGGTAGAGACTTGGTCTGACCAGAAAGGATAGGGCCAAGGCAACTGTGGGGGTCAGTACCACTCTGCTCCAAATGAACAGCTTCGTACTTTCCCTCGTGCTGCCACCTCCCATCCAGGCACAGCTGCCATACCAGCTCCTTGTAAGTGGCTGTCCCTTTCTCTTTGCTCCTTTAAGGAAAACTGAATTTCCACCAGCCCCAGGTCTTCCAGAAGATAGCCACTGACCTGCAACCCCACATCCCCACCATGACACCCGTCGAGGTGACGCGCTGCATCAGATCCTTCGCCCTCCTCAAGTGGCTCAGCCTGCCACTGTTTGAGGCTATTGCACAGGTGAGGAGGAGGAGGTTTGGGGAGGGCTGGGGAGCTCCCGCTGGCACCAAGGCAGCCGTGACCCACCCCGGTTCCTGGAGGTGAGAGCAGTTTTCCACCACCTCTCCCGAGATGCTCTCTGGGATGTTGTCACTGTTTTCCCTACCCAGCCAGTGGCTGTAATTGAGTCTGACAGGACTTGATTATCATGTTCTGCTAAAGTCAGCACTGGGGATCCATGTGGAGCTGGGCTGGTCTCAGCTCGGTCTGAGCCTCCAGCACTGAGTGCCAGCACTGCTCCTCTCCCCCACCTCTGCCCCAGTTTATGTGCCTGCATTTTGCATCTATTCTGGAATATTCCAGGACTCTGCTTCCACTCACAGCTTTCCCTTGTGCCAGGATAAAATCCCAGGGAAGCCCTAAAACATCTTTTGCTCTCATTTTCCCATCTTGCCACAGGGCTGTGTGCATCCTTGGCTGATGGTTTCAGTGTTTCTCTGATTTTAGATTGATGTAGGACAGACCTAAACCTTTGCTTTTGCCCCTAGTACGCCCTGGACAACACCAAGCAGCTGTCAGTCACCCATCTGTGCAATATCATCCTGTCTTTTGCTCGTCTGAACTTCCAGCCCAGTGGAAGTGAGGATTTCTTCAACATGGTAACCTTCTTCCTCCTTTCCCCCTCTTCATCAACTCTGTCAGTGGGGAGGCTACAGATCTCCTTCTGGCACATCCCTGTGTGAAAATGTGTGCTGGGTGGCTTGAGGCAGCTGTAAATAGTGTGGGGAATGGGAAAAGGGAGCCCAGAGCTCTGGCTAGGCTGAAAAACCTTCACAGTGCTCCCCTGGCAGCGTGTGGGCATCAGCTGAACCAGTTAGTCCATGACTGGCCCTGCAGGGTTGCTTTTCTGCCAGACACCAGCAGCATGGGGATGTTCATGTGCAGGACTGCAGGTGGGGTCTCAGCAGAGTGGAGCAGAGGGGGAGAATGTCCTCTTCGACCTGCTGGTCACACTGCTGGTGTTGCAGCCCAGGATACCAGATATGGGTGTCTCTAATTGGCAGGGCCCTATGTGCCACTGCAGGGCAGCACATCCCTTGTGGCCAGGCCAGCCTGGGGAGCAGGAGGTCTCCCTGGGACAGTGAGAAGGACAAGGGGGGGAAGTACCATCCAGGGCTCCTACTGTCAGCATTTATCATGGTCCTGTGAAGGGGGATTTTGTAGCAAGTGCAAAACTACTTATTTTTGAGACACGGTAGAAAAGGAAGAGCCCCGGGAGGGTGCAGAGCTCCAGGCTCTTGCTGTGATTCCTGGGCAGACACCATGACACCACCCATACAGCCTGAGACCCTTCCAGCTCTGTTGTAGTTGCAGATCCTGATGAGATTGTCACCTCCAGCCCTCCCTTTCCTGAACGCTGCCTTATGGCAGGGCTGGCTGCAGTGGTGCATTACCCTGCAGTGATGCAGCATCCCAGGCCTGCAAACCACAGCTCGTGAGCTGCAGGGACATGTTGGAGTGATCTTAATGTCTTCCCCTCTGCAGATAACCCAGGGAAGAAGTGCTGCTGGTGCACATCAGTTGCACCATAAGGCCTCAGGGATCTGTCAAGCTGCCAGACCCATGTGTTTGTGAGACCGAGATGTCAGCAGCTCTGTGCTGAGCTGAGCTGTTTGGTTTCCCTGCAGGTCCATGAAACGCTCCAGGGTCAGCTGCACAGCCTGGAGCCTCATATGCTGACAGATCTGGTGTGGTCGCTTTGTGTGCTGCGGCAGGCCAAGCCTCCCTACCTGCAGCAAGTGCTGGCACCTGACTTCCATGCTCAGATTCGAGGTGAAATGGGCATCTCTGATAGTGGGGCAGGGCCCAGGAACCTCAGACCTGGGACAAGAAGTGGGGCTGCTGAGCCTGGTTCATCTAAATAGAGGTTAACAGCTTCTTAACATGGCCAGGTTGGATGGGGTTTGGAGCAACCTGGTCTAGTGGAAGGTGTCCCTGTCCATGGCAGGGGTTTGGAACTGGATGAGCTTAAGGATCCCTTCCAGCCAAGTGATTCTGTAATTCTATGAACCATGAGGACATAGATATCTTTAGGGGTGGCTGTAACACATCCCCCACAGCTCTGTACAGGGTACCCAGGCATGGAGAGTGCAGGGCAGCAGCACCAAGAGAGTCGGGCTCATAAGAGCAATGGTCTCCAGCAGCTGCCCTGGGCTGTGGATTTGTGCTTGGGTGTGATGGGGGGGGGGGAGGAGGAGAACAAGACTGATAGCCAAGGGGATCCTGAAGGGCTTGGTATTGCCTCACCAAATGGTGACTGCTGGGAAGGTGCAGCCCTGTCAAATTCGATCCCTGCCTCCGCTGTGGTGGGGACCGGCCAACCGGCTGCCACAGCAACTTCTGTGGTCTGTGAGCTCCATGTTCCCTTCCCATGGGACACTGGGAACAAAATCACACCACAGACACTGGGCTCCGTGGGGCTGTCCCTGCTAAACAAGGGATTTCTGGCTTTGCCATCTTCCTGCGAGCCCCCCAGCATTCGGCCATTGGTGGACTGTATCTCTGTGCCAGTAGGCAGGGAACCATCATGGGAGGATTGGAACCAGGAATCGCAGCCACACAGGGTACACAGGCCACCAGATGAAGAGCCAGGGCTTTGGGCCGTGTCTGAACTCTGCTTCTCTCCTCCCTCCAGGTGATCAGTCCCTCAAGGCCCAGAACTTACAGCTGAAGCTCATCCACATCAATGCTGCTGCCAAGCTGGAAAGCCCTGACTACCGAGGGCCATTCCTGCCACCAGAGATGCTGAGCATGGCAGAGCCAGCAGGGGAGAAGGTGACCCTGCTGCAGAGCAGCCTGCGGGAGGCCTTGGTGGGGGTGCTGGGGAGCCAGGACAACGGGCGCTTTGATGCACGCACCATCTATGGCTGGCAGATCGGTGAGTGCCTCCTCTGCCCCCTCCACAGGCAGCAGCGGGACCCCAGCAGTGGAGGGAGTTGAATTTGAGGGCTCAGCTACAGCTACCAGGGTTTAACCCCCCTCATTGTTCAGCCTCACGCCTCCTCATTGCAGCTGCTCTGCCTTGTTTCACCTTTTCCCCCAGCTCATGGCAGAGCAGAAACTGCAGCCAAGGCATGGCTGTGGGGAGCAGATGGAGGAGGAATGCCTTCCTCCTGCAGCCAACCAGCATCAAGGCTGGTGAGGGCCTTCTGGCTCTGCTCACCCTTCCTCTGCTGCACCCTGGGCTCTTGCAGCCCACCCCAGGCTCCCCCAGCTCCCTGCTCTCCTGCAGCCCTGTCAAATTCGATCCCTGCCTCTTCTGTAGCAAGGATTGGCCAAACGGCTGCCACAGCCACTTCTGTGGTCCATGAGCTCCACATCCCCTTCCCCATGGGATGCTGGGATAAAATCAGGCTATGGACATGTCTTCTGCCCGAGGAGATGCTTGGGAAGCAGACCCTATCCCTGGCCGTGTGTGCAGAGCTGCTCCATGGCTTCAGCAAGGATGGGTTTTCTGGGAAGGGAGCAGTGTGACCTTGCATGCTCTGCGTCACCAGTCTTGTGAGGGATGCTGTGAGCAGCATCCAGGTGGGATTTCAGGAGTCCTTGTGTTCCCTGCTCTCCGTGCAGATGCTGAGATGGTGGTGAACAGCGAAAATAAACCTCTCCCCGTGAAGAACTTTGCTGCTCCCCATCTGCTGTGCCCAGAAGGGACAAACCCGTTGCCATCAGGCGCCAGGAGGTGGGTCTGGGCTCAGCTGTGGCTGCCAGCTGGGCAGGAGCTCGCGGGGGGAAGAGGGAGAAGGAGGGCTCTGCCGCTGGGATGGTGAGGAGCTGCAGGCTCCATGCCTCCCGGTCACCACAGTGATGTGTGCCAAGGACGTGATGCCCATTGTGTCCCCTTGTTTGGAGCAGAAGGGCTGGGCACTGGACAGAAATTGGGGTAAGGCTGTGCCATCCCCACCCAGGGTAGCATTTTGGAGTGAGGGGCTGCTCTGGCCACATAACCTGGTGGCAGCAGAGCAAGGGAAGGGGGGCACACACAGGTTGTGCCAATGGTTTTCTCTCTGAAGAAAGCCTTTGCCAGGTCTGTCTGCTATGGAGCCTGGCTGCCTGCAGGGCCCTGAGCTGCCTCCTTCCTGCCTGGAAAAGGCAGCATCACCCCATTCGGTCTGCTGTCAGGCATGGATGGTGGATAAATTGTGCTTGAGCCGCTCTCCTGGTGCTTCTTGGATAGCTCAGAGGCAGGATAATGGCTCCAGTAGGATAAATCTGTGTCCTGCTGGCACAGGGCAATCAGCAGAGCTGGAGCAGGTCCTTCTGCCATAGCTGCCTTGGGATCTGGGTGCTGCTGCCAGCTCTGCTTATGCTGCCCATGCCCAGTCGCTCATCTCACAGCCTCCCACTCCCCTTTGCATCTCCTAGGATTGCCTTCCTCCGGTGGGAGTTCCCCAGCTTCAGCAACAGAAGCAAGGACCTGCTGGGCCGCTTCGTCATGGCCCGGCGCCACATCCAGGCGGCCGGCTTCCTCGTGGTGGACGTGAGTAGCCATGGGTAGAGAAGGGTCTCTGATTCCATGGAGATGGAGGAGCAGACACCTTCATAGAGGGGGGTCTGGCTTCCTTCTTACCCCCACCACCACCTTCCTGATGCTCTGGGTCCTGCAGAACCCCAAGGCCAGCCCCAAGTGCTCCCTGGTGCCCACAGCTCTATGCGGATGGCTCGGCAGGTCGCCCTCCTGCCTGCCATCACTGGGATTAGCTACTGTGATCCCCTCCAGGCCACCTGCCAGGCAGCCTGAAGGTGGTGTGGGGGTACTGATAATCAAGGAGGACAGCAGACAAGGTCTTAGGGTGCTGATCCCCTGTGCTGGAGCCATGGGGTCATGCATTATTTAGCTTTCTGGAGGTAATTATAGCTCTCCTAGCAGGCAGCAAGCACTGCTCTGCTACTGGCTGCTCTGGGGGAGGAGGGAGGGTGGCTCAGTGTGCTGCCAGCACAGGCAGGAAGCCATCCCTCTGCCCCTTGCCCTGCAGAGCCTGGGCTCAGCACTGCCCAAGCTGCGTGGCTCTTTCAAGGCTGGAGGGCCACATGTCACCCCAGAGCATCACTGCCGTCTCCCCTGCCTGTCTGATGCTCTTCCATGCGAGAACCCTGAGCTTCAGCCCTTCCCCTGTGTCCTCCTTCCAGCTCTCTGAGCTCACTGCCAAACTTTGAGGCTGATGTGAAGTGAGGTTCGAGGTTCACTGCTGCTGTTTCTCTCCAGCCTCTTGCATAATCCCCCACTCTGGCTGGCTGGGAAGGCTCAGGGAGACAGGAGGAGGAGAAGAAGGGAAGTGCTGCTTCCTGCAGCTTCAGCCCTGCTAAATATAGAGGCAGGGGTGGGTGGTGGGATCCCCCCAGACACGGCTGCTCCCTCGCACAGGCTGGCAGAGACACCACTGAGGAACAGCGTGCCGGTGCCAGTGTTCTAACACAGCTTGAACCATCACCCTGAAGCCAGAGAGCAAGTGCTGGGCATGTGAGCCTCTCCCCCAGCTGCGTGCCCTCCAAATAAACACTTCATCACCCTTCACCAGGCTGGGGCAGGCACAGGGAGAAGGATGGGATGGGCTGGCAGCAGGGACATGGAGCCCTGCACGTCCTCTGCATCCACATGGAAAACTAAACACGGTTTGGTGCTCGGGATGTCTCCAAGCCTCTTCACAGTGAAGGTCCTGCCCTAAATCCCCCTCTACAAGGGGCAGGGTGGTCCCTGTGGCCATCCCAGTGCTTTGTGCCATCCCAGCTGCTCACAGAAGCCCCGTTGTTCAGTGGTGGTCACGCGGGTTAATTTGGGGACAGTCCTGAATTGTCTGTGGTTCGGTCCCCTGCGTGCCAATGGCACCGCCGGACGGGACCATTGGGTGCTCTCACCCATCCCCATGGCTGCCTCAAGTTCAGCACCCACCTCTGCTGTGATGGGAACCAGCCTATGGGCTGCCTGTGCCCCATGTCCCAATGGGAGAGACTCCTTGAGGATGCCATTGTGCATCTGAGAGCTCTGACGCCAGCTCCTCTTCGCCCCATCCTGCTGCAGGTGCCCCACTACGAGTTCCTGGACCTGAAGACGGAGCGGCAGCGGACAGCCTACCTCAAAGACAAGCTCAACAAGGCCCTGGCCAAGGAGATGGCGAGCTAACCACAGCACTGCCTGCCCTGCGGCTCCGGCAGCGCCTCTGTGTTGGAAATGTGCTTGAATAAACCCACCACTGTACAGTGCTGCAGGCTGGGGGTGCTGGGGGCCAGGGCTGCTTGGTATCTATGCTGGTGGCCACACCGCTTGGCCTCTTCCTGGGGAGGGAGACAGCTCCGTGCTGATGCTCAGCAGGATGCCTGTCACACAGCCGTGGCTCAGTGCCCAGAGGAAGCCGTCCTGAGCTGAGATTAGGATTAAGAGTCATCCTGTCTTCTCTTAGTCTCATTTTATTAGCAGGGCTTTGTCCTCAGGCGGCTGTGCAGTGCCAGAGGGGAGGGAGGATGGGCTGGCTCAGGTGCTGTGACACTTCCACCCAGAGCAGTGGGACACATGGAATAGGCGTGGGAGAGCCCTGGTGCCCTGGAATGTGGGAGAGTGTAACTGGGAAGGGTTAGATCCTGCCCAAACGTGGCCTGGTGCCTCTATAGCTTCCCCTTCTACCACAACATGCACACAGCATCCCACAGTACATGTGAACCTGGGTTAGGGGAACAAGGTGGGCCAGAAAAATCTTCTGTGCTGTGATGCACCGGGTGCCAGGAATGGCTTTGGGGCTGGATTAGTGGCCATCTGCTCGTCCTTGCCACATCCCTTCTATCCCCCCTGGTTGCGGGGCACAGCCTTGTGTGTGCATGTCCCTGCCTGCAGCGCTGTGGGCTGCAGTCCTGCACTGTGGCAGAGGCCGTGGTGGTGCTGAAGCTGCTGAGTCACGGCTTGGGGCTGCTCCTGGCACCAGCGTCACCGGCATCGCTCCATGGCCGGCACCAGGCGGCCCCCCCTGCCCTGAGGCCGTGCCTCAGTTTCCCCATAGCATCCTGCAGCAAAGGCTGCCTCTTCTCAAGGGTCACTGGGGGTCTGGGGGGTGTCACCTGTCCCACCACGACATCACCATTCATCCATCCGTCAGGATCTCTACCACCTCCAGAGAGGGGGGTCCCACCACCACCCCCCATCCTGTTGCCAGGAAACCATCCTCATCCTCCTCGCCATCACCACGGAGACAGAGGAGGAGAAGGGCCGTTTCCATGGCGACCGCGCAGGCACCCATCCTGCCTCCCCAGCGGTACTCGGGCGCGGGGCGATGCCCTGGGGACGCGCAGGGAGGGGACACCGGCGTCCCCCATCCTCCTGCCACCACCAAACGCACGCATCTACTTTAGGGGGGGAGTGATGCAAACAATCCGATCCCTAGGGCACCTCTGGATGCTCATCCCTATATTTTAGGGAGGCAAAATCCATCCTTCACCCCCCTGCTCATCAATCCCACCCCGGGTGGGGAAACTGAGGCTGGAGGGACCCCACTCCCTGTGTGTGTTGTGTGTGTACCCCCCTCCCCGAGCTGATGCAAGCGGTGACGGGGTGGGCTCTGCCCTCCCCTCCCACCGCCGCAGTGCCTGGCACACACCCCGCTTTCTCCCCGCCGGAGGGATATATAATACAAGGGAAAAAGATACGGGAGAGAGAAAAGGCAGGGAAGGGAACGGGAGAAAAAAAACAGGGAAAAAAAATCCTGCTGACATCATCTGGGATGACGGGGCTGATCCGGCCGCCGGCCCCCCCGCCCGAGCCCCACTAATGCTCCGCTCCTGCCGGCGCAGCCGCCTTCGTCCAGCCCGAGCCAAAGGTGGCTGAGCTGGGTGGGCAGGCGGCCGCCCGGGCCGGCCGGCCGGGCTCTGGCATCGCCATGCCCGGAGAATCGGTGAAAACCCAAGGGCTGGGGGGATTGGAGAAGGAAAACGGGATGCCGGAGGGATCGGAGGCAGGTGAGGCCGAGGGGAGGCCGCGGAGACGGAGGGATGCGGGATGGAGGATGGAGGGATGGAGCGGGAGGATGGAGGGATGCGATGGAGGAGGGAGCAGGAGGGATGGAAGACACAGGGCCGGACGCATCAGCGGCTCTCGGAACCAGCGCCGCCGAGGGGCTCCGGTACCGGCACCCCCGGAGCACGGCGGGAGGTGACTTTGGGGACACCCCATTGGGGCCGCCTCCCTCGTCACCCCCAGTGCCCAGCCCCGGGCTGTGTCCCGCTATTCCCCACAGCGGGAGCCCCGGCGGGACGCGGAGGGGTCTCGGTGCCCCGGGGAGGCTGAGCCCCCCCCAGCACCATCCCATCCCACCAGGGACAACTGGGGGGGAGGGGGAAACTGAGGCACGGGCAGTGCAGATCCGCGGCCCAAGGTCACCCCGCGCCGGCAGCCCCGAGGGCTCAGCCTGAGGGGCTGAGGACAGCCGGGGGGGGGGGTGGTGTCCCGGTGTCTTCCTCCCCTTGTGCCTCAGTTTCCCTCCCCACATTTCCCCATGAGCTACATGTGGGGCACAATGATCCCACAGAAAGGGGGTGAGGGGCTGATTTGTGCACGGAGTGGGGGAAAATCCGGGATTCCCGTCCAGGGGGGCACAAGGTCCTTTGTGCAGATGGGATCGGGGGAACCCCAAAACACCCCCAACGGGTATGGGGGGAGCCGGCGGTTGGGCAGGCAGCAGGAAGAAAGGGTTAAGGTGATCCCAGTATCCCTTATAGGAGAGAGCCACCCCCCATTAACCCCTTGAGCACTCCCCAGATCCCAGGGGGAACGCGGCAGGACCGAACCACCCCAGGTCTATGGAGGGGGGGGGGGGGAGAAGCACCTGCTAACTACCCAGGTGAGGCCCCGCCCCCCCTTTCCCAGCATTCCCCGCGGCAGTGCCCCGCCCCCTCACCCCTATATAAAGGCCCTGGGGGAGCACATGTGGCTTTGTGGAGTTGGGTCCTGGTGGCTCCTCCCTATGGGCTTGCCCTTGGGCACCCCAGGTAATGTGGGAACACTGCTGGGCAGGGCTTGTGGGGTGCTCATGGGGTGAGGAGGATGCTGTGATGCTCCATGCCTACAGCATTCTCTGCCTGGGTAATGGGTGGCTGAGGTCCCACACACTCAGTGCATGGGTGGGCACAGAGCTCCCTGCAGCGGTCATGCTGTGAGGTGGGGGGATAATGGGGTGTTTTATCTCCCCCTCCCCCATGGAGAGGTCCCTCTTGCTTGGGGACACCTGAGTGTCCCCCTTTCCTTAATACAACAGCATCCTTTACCCATAGAGAGGGGCTGGAGGGAGCTATTGCTGCCCCTCCCACCCAGTGTCACCCAACCCTGTGGTGACCCCCAAGTGCTCTGGGTGGGGTCACCCTGTTTCCCCCCCTAGAGGGGGGTGGCACAGTCCTGGCTGGGTCCCCCTCACCCCGCGGTGCCCTGGCACTGACCGGGGCTCCCCTCTGTCTCCGCAGCCGCCCCGCCGGCCCCAGGCCCTCCACCGATGCCCACCAAGGAGGAGGCTCGCCCGCAGCCCGAGGGGGCCAGCTGCGACCCCAGCCCCCCGGCTGCTGCCCCCCCCGGCGAGTCCTGCCGGCCCCCCCTGCCCGCAGACCCCCTGGACACCCGCATCGTCATGGGGGAGGAGACGCGCTCCCCCTCCGACCCCGAGCTCCGGGGGGGGCCCCCGCTGCCTGCTGTGCCTTGCCCCTTCCCTGCGCCCACCAAAGATTCCCCCCAGCGCCAAGCGGCTGAGCCCCCCTCCGGGAGAACCCCCCCCGCTGCTGCTGCCGCTATGGACCCCGACCTCTTCTTCACCGCCCCCTCCACCCCCATCCGGGTCGGGGGGTCCCGGCTGCTGCCGCCTCCTGCCGAGGAGCAGACGGACGGGGAGAGCGAGGGGCTCTGCTCCCCCCCGACATCCCCCTCCGGGTCCTACATGACGGCCGAGGGGGGCAGCTGGGGGTCCTCCGGCACGGCCAGCACCTCCCCGTCCTGCTCCCCCAACCTGGTGGCCGAGGCCGAAGCACTGGCGGTGGCTGAAGCTGAGGCTGAAGGCATGGTGGAGGTGGAAGCTCTGTCCCCCTGCCTGGACCATCCCCCTGCCTTCACCCCGCCGTCCCCCGAGGAGGAGGAGGATGAGGAGGAAGATGGACTTTTCGCGCTGCCCGGGGGCGATGATGGCGATGGGCAGACGCTGGAGGATGAGGAGTGGGACATGTCGGGGGCGGAGGGGCTGCCCGGTGCGGGCTTGATCCCGGCGGCACTGCTGCCCTTCCGCGGCAGCCTGCTCTTCCAGGCTGAGGCGGTGGAGATCACACCGCTGCCTGCCGGCACAGCGCTGCTGCCCCTGACCGGCGAGGAGGAGGAAGAGGAGGATGAGGATGATGAGGAGGAAGAAGAGGAGGAGGAGGAAGGTGGCAGCACCTCAGCCTCCTTCCTGCGCTCGCTATCAGAGACCTCCATCACCGAAGGGGTGGATGAGTCCTTCGCCTTCCATGATGACACCTCCGCCTCCTCCGACTCGGCTGCTTACGATGGCGAGGAGGACGAGCGGCTCTATGGCACCGAGCGCCATGCTATGGGGGCCGAGGGGGCTCCCCCTGGCACTACCACCGCACCCCCTGGCACTGATGCCACTGGGGATGGCGGCATCGAGCTCCACCTTCACACTGGGGTGGCCCCTGATGGTGATGGGTCACTGGAGGGGTCCCCACAGCACAGCAGAGGTGAGGAGCCGGCGAGCACAGTGCCCAGTGTGGAGGACACCATCAGGGAGGACATTGGTACCACGGAGCCAGAGATGCAGGAGCAGGATGGCAGCAAGGCCCCCCCAGCACCCTCTGGGGATGGCAGCGTGCAGCCAGATGGCGAGACCTTCCTCACGTCTTCCTCTTCCTCCTCAGAGCTGGAGGAAGCATTAACCCTGGAGCACAACGTCCCATGGGAGCCAGACCCCATTCCCAGGGAGTATCCCCCACCAGAACACTCACAGCTCCCAGAGGAGCCAGCAGCGATGCCGGGTGCTGAGGAGGAGCCAGTGGTGAAGGATGATTCCGTCATGGCAGTACTGGGAGAGGGGCCTAGCATGGAGCCAGTGGAGAGCAGCAGTGTCCTGCAGCACCCGAGCCTCTGCTCCAGGGAACCCCAAACTGACGGGGTGCAGCAGGATGCTGCAGCACCAGCTAACGGGGAGCCCCAGGGTGGCCCTGGGATTGATGATGATGGTGACAGTGACCATGAGCTTGGCACTGTGAGAGTGGACAGCACCGAGCTGGCAGCCAGTGATGGTCCTGATGAGCTGGACACTCTGGCCACCAACCTGGTGACAGCCAGCCCTCCAGATGAGCCGGACACCGTGGCCACCAACCTGGTACCACCGGTGACAGCCAGCCCACCGGGTGAGCCAGACACTGCAGCCACCAACCTGGTGCCACAGGTGACACCCAGCCTGCCAGATGAGCCAGACACCATGGCCACCAACCTGGTGCCACTGGTGACACCCAGCCCGGTGCCACCAGTGACACCCAGCCCACTGGAGGAGCCAGAGCCCATGGCCACTGACCTGGTGCCATTGGTGACACCCAACCTACCAGATGAGCCGGACACCGTAGCCACCAACCTGGTGCCACTGGTGATGCCCATCCCACTGGATGAGCCCGACACTGTGGCCACCAACCTGGTGTCATTGGTGACACCCAGCCTGCCAGATGAGCCGGACACTACAGCTACTGACATGGCACCATCAGTAACACCAATCCCACTGGATGAACCGGACACCATGGACACCAACCTGGTGTCATTGGTGACACCCAGCCTGCCAGATGAGCCGGACACCACAGCTACTGACATGGTACCATTGGTGGCACCCAGCCTGCCAGATGAGCCGGACACTGCACCCACTGACACGGTACCCCTGGTGACACCGATCCCACCAGAGGAGCTGGATACTGTAGCCACCGACGTGGTGCCATCGGTGACAGCAGTCCCACTGGATGAGTTGGACACCGCATCCACTGAGCCTGCCCTGGTGCCACCAGTGATGTCCAGTGTCCTGGCACCATCCTCCTCACCACAGGATGCATCCCCCTGCGATGCCAGTGAGGATCTGATGGATGCGGCAGCCTCATCCAACGCATCCCTGGAGCCACCAGTGACCACGTGTCCCACGGCGCAGGAGACAATGGTGCATCGCCCCGAGGAACCGGATGCTCCCACTGCTTCCCCCGAGGATCCCCCCCCGGCGCTGCTGGACACCTCCCTCTCCAGCACCGACTCCATCTCTGTCGCAGCTCCTGAGGACCAGGCAGGAGGAGCCGCCGCCCCCCCCAGCCCCCTGTCCCACAAGGAGGATGCAGAGGATGCTGCTGCCCGTCCCTGCCTGGCCCTCTGCCTGCCCGCCTCGCCCCCTGCCGACCCCCCGTTGCTCTTCACCGCTTCAGAGCGGGAGGTGTACGTGGGGACCCCCCTCGAACTGCTCCAAACACCCGGTGCCTTTTCGGAGAGTGGGGCGGGCTGGCAGCGCCGGGAGGACCGGCAGCGGGTCACTGCCATGCTGCAGGGCTCCTTTGGGGATCTGCCGGCCCCCCGCCTGCCCCCCAGGCCCGCGGAGCCCCCCGAGGCATCTGCAGAGCCCCTGGAGGGTCCCCCCAGTGATGGGGCAACAGAGGAGCCCGTGACCCCTCTGCCTGGTGATGCTCCCCCGGGCCAGACTGCTGGGGAAACCGATGCCAAAGTCCTGGGGGAGAGCAGCCCCCCGAGCCCCCCCAGTGAGCCCCCAGCACCCCCTGGGCAGCAGGAGGAAGAGGAGATGATGGTGACGACGTTGGGGACCCCATCCAGCCCCCAGCCTGCTCTGGGTGCCAGCGAAGGGGGGGATGCTCAGCCAGAGCCTTCCCCGGAGCCAGCCAGGGATGCAGCCCCCCAACCCCATCCCGAACCCCCCAGCGCACCGCCAGCCCCCTGCTCTCCACTCCCCAAACTCAGCCAAGTGCCTCCTCTCGCCGCTGCCCCATTGCCATGTCCCGACGCAGCCCGCGGCCCCCAGGACACCTCATCAGGGCTCCCCGCCGGCGAGGAGCGTCCGTCTGTCCTGCCACCCACCAGGAAGCACCTCGAGGGTAAGAGGCACCCCCAGAACACACACCTACCCATTGCTGTGGGGTGGGATGGGCATCACCCACCCGTGGGCTGCTGGGGGTCCCTTTTGGGTGGTCCCAGGGTGTGTGATAGGGATAGAGAGGCTGGGTTTGATGCCATGGAGGGGATTTTGGGGCATCACCAGCTCAGCCCCCTCAGCCACTCTGCTTCCATGAGGTATCGTGGCACAGGGTGGGCATTGCTGGATTCACCTATGGTGGAGTGCTCAGGGTTCCCTTGGTGGGATCCCAGGGTGGGTTCAGCCCCATGGATGGGATGTGGGGGACACCACCAGCTTGGCCCTATCCTCCCATTCCCATAGGGTTCTGTGTGGGACCAGGATGGGCATCACCCACGGCGTGGTGCTGGGGGTCCGCTTTGGGTGGTGGCAGGCTGTGTGATGGGGTGAGCATGTTCAGCCCTATGGAGGGAGCTTGGGGGTCAGCACCAGCTCAGTCCCCGTTCCCCCCCCTGCAGCCCCCCAGCCCTCCCCACGCAAGGAGAAGGAGGCCCGAGGCCGGCAGGCAGGGCCGGGCAGCCGGGGACCCCCCCGGGGGTCGCTGCAGTCGGAGTCGAGCTCCTCCAGCGAGGCAGAGGCTCCGTACCCCTGCCCCGAGATCCAGCGCCTGCGGGAAGCCGCCGGCATCGCCCTGCGCCAGGACAAGCAGGCTCCGGCCCCCCGCCGCTGTGAGCCCAACCACAAAGGTGAGAGCAGGGTCCGTGGGGTTCTCTCCCCCCATGTCTGGGGGGGTCAGAGCATGTCCCCATCCCAGCCCTCTGCTTGGCCACAGGGTCCTGTAATGAGTCTGAAAGCAACGATGAGTCCATCCCGGAGCTGGAGGAGCCTGAGGGTTCAGAGCCGCCGCCAGCGCAGACACAGGTTGGGGTGATTCTGGGGACAGGATGTGGGATGTTGTGTCCCCCCCCCCCAAGGATGCTGGGGCTGCTCTCACCCACTGCTCTCTGGCAGGCGCAGCTCACCCACTCGCTGGGCACGGGGGAGGAGACGGTCAGCAAGGCAAAGCAGAGCCGGAGCGAGAAGAAGGCCAGGAAGGTGGGATGGGATTGATGGGGTCAGCCATGGCACTGGGGTCCTCATCCCATCCCAGGGACTGGAGGTGGGGAAGCCTTGGGGTGTTGGGGGGCAGGTCCCCACTTTGGGGGTCTCCAGGCCATGGTGGGCAGCAGGGTGATGTGGGGTCCCCTGTCCTGGCAGGGGACTCAGCCTGGCTGCAGCAGGGGACAATGTTGTCCCACAACCCTGGGTTTGCTCTTGTCCCAGGGGGTTGGGGTGTTGCTGGGGGGCTGGAGCCCCCTTCCTTGGCCACGCTGGGATGGTGGGACATGAGGTCACCTCTGCGTGTGTCCTCAGGCCATGTCCAAGCTGGGGCTGCGGCAGATCCACGGTGTCACCCGCATCACCATCCGCAAGTCCAAGAACATCCTCTTTGTCATCACCAAACCCGATGTCTTCAAGAGTCCCGCGTCCGACATCTACATTGTCTTTGGGGAAGCCAAGGTGAGGGTTGTGGGGTGCCCCCCTTGGGGCTAGCAGGGACATCCCTTTGGGCACGGGTGGGTGATGCTGTGTCCCTGCAGATCGAGGACCTGTCGCAGCAAGTGCACAAGGCGGCGGCAGAGAAGTTCAAGGTGCCGATGGAGCACTCGCCACTGATCACGGAGACAGCCCCGACCCTCACCATCAAGGAGGAGAGCGAGGAGGAGGAGGAGGTGGGTGCTGGAACAGGGGGCAGAGGGAGCCCCTGGTGTCCTGGGGACAGGTCAGCGCTGGGGGGTGACAATGGTTTTCCCACCTTGCAGGTGGATGAGACGGGACTAGAGGTGAGGGACATCGAGCTGGTGATGGCCCAGGCCAATGTCTCGCGCCCCAAAGCCGTGCGGGCTCTTCGGCACAACAACAATGACATTGTCAATGCCATCATGGTGAGTGGATGGGAAGGGGGGGGACCCCCTGGCACCCCTAGCACGAATTGGGGTGCTGTGGGGTGGTCCCCTCACACTCTGCTCTCTTCCACAGGAGCTGACCATGTAGCGGCTGGCGCTGTCCCGGCCCCCCTGTATAGATGCACAGTTACTACCCCCCTTCTGCCATCCTTCCTCTATACCCCCCCCATACTTCTCTGCATCTGTAACGCTCAATAAATGGCCTCATGTATCACTTGGATCGCACCCCGCATCCCCTCCTGGTGATTTTGGGGGCTCTGGGCTGTCCTGTGGCTAGTGGAGCTGGGGGGCACCCATGTTTCCAGCATGGGATGGGGCACCTAGGGAATTCGGGGGGGCTGTGCTGGGAGGGGCGTCTCTGGGAGTGGGCATGAGGTGGGATGGGGTGACAGGAGTCCCAAGATGCTCCTGAAGCCATCAGGGCATTACCACCCTATTGCTATTTAGAGGTGCTCAATTAAAGCCAGGCAACCCCGGAGGGCTGGGCGAGGGCTTTAGCAAGGAGACAAACCACGGCCGGGTGCAGAACTGTATTCACCTGTAACAGCATTCCATACAGAAAGCAGACACACGTGGCCTCCCAGTGCCACCGACAGGGAGAGGGAGGCAGGAAAACCCCCTTGGCTCCCAGAAGGCCACATCCCAGGTTATTCCCAGGTTTAAGTCCCATTGGAGTAATAACCCACTGCAAGTGGTTACAGCTTGTTTTAAGCCTCTCCATACACAATCATGCCACAAATAGGGTGTGCTTTCTCTTCCAAATCTCCTGAAGTTGTTACTGACTTGAACATCCACATGTGCAATTTGGGGTTTAATTTGTAAATCACAGAAAGGCACTGAAACAACTCCAGCCCCACGCTGCTGCCTCCTGGGCTTGAGGAGGAGGCGAGGAGGAAGATCTCGGTCCCCAACACCTAGGAACCCTATGGATGGAGCTGGGACCTTCACCTCCCTTTCCCTCGGTGGATGGCAAAAACACAGGGCAGGAGGAAACTGTGAGCTTCTCCATTGCGGATTGCTTCTGAGGAAGATGCTCCCTGGAATGGATATGTCCTGGCTAAATCCTTTCTCTTGCTGCTGGAGGATGTGTGCTGGGACCCTTTGCCTTGTTCTTTTCAGCCTTGGGGCCAGCTGTATCCCAGACTGGCACTGGGGGGATGCAGCCTCGTGTACCCCATGAGTCAAGGAGAAAGAACGATTTGGGCTGTGAGGACCCTCCCTGGAGCAGAATTGGGGTCACCCTGACCCCAGCCTAATGTGGGGTGCGATGGTGACTCCGTGCCAGATCGTACCGAGGGCCAGTGCCTGTGATCCTGGGAAGGGAAGGTAAGGAATGGCCAGAGCAAGGTGGGGAGGGAGAGGATGGATGGATGAAGGCTGGTCTTTGCCTGGGATGGACAGGAAGGGGGCTGGAGGGAGGGTCTGGGGGGGGGCTGCAAGGGCAAAGTAGGGGTTAAAGGCACTGGGGGGTAAGGCCTGATCCCCCAAACTGCTGAGTCAGCACCTGCTCTTAGAGCACTCCCAGCTCTGCCAGAACCACCCCTGGGTGCCAGAGTCTCTGGCTGAGACCTGGGTGCTGCCTGGGATGCCCTATCCCTCTTCCAGCACCATCCTTCCTTCAGGAGAACTAGGGACCACCCCCCTCCTCTGGTGCCTGATGCAAATGGCACCTCTCCCTCTGCATGGGGATTCTGGTTAAAAAAATAAGTGTGTATTTGTAACTGTATATAAAATATGTACAACATGTACACCCCTTGCACCCCCCAGTCTTCCTAGGGTGGGTCTGGGATCCCTCAGGGATGGTGCAGGCCCCAGGGAGTCCCAGAAGCCACCATGCACCCCAGGATGAGTGCCAGGGAAGACTGAGTCGAGGGGAGTTTCATGGGGCAAAGCTTTGTGCTTGGCAGGAAGGGAAGGCTGTCGCAGACACAGGGGTCTGTGGGCACACAGGAACCTGCTGGTGGGGAAAACATCAGCTGTGTCCCCCCCTCTCCAGCTCCTGGGGCCCCCTGGTATTCCTGAGCCGAGCTGGGGGGATATGGTGGGGTTTTCAGGCTGGGCAGCAGCAGCACAGGCCTTGGCAGCTTCTCCTGTGGGGCTGGAGCCAAAATGTTTCGACAACATCAACACCAGGTTTAAATAATTCACATTGTGGTAAACTTCATTCAAAAACAGGGGGAGGAAGGAGAGGAGGAGGAGAGCAGTTACAATAGGGATACCATGTGCAAAACTGTAAACCAGGCAGAGGGCTGTAGGCGACCTGTCTCCCTGCTGAAGCAGTAAAACCAAACTGGAGATAGCCGCAGGCTGGGCTCCTGCCCTGGGGTCCTCCATGATAAGAGGGCACCAGCTGCCCCTTGGAGCTGTGAACGAGGATGGGAGAGTAACTGCATCCTGATGGAGCGCCAAAGCCTCTTCCAGAAGGAAGGTGAGGATCCTGGCACTGCTGTGGGGTGTCTCCGTCCTCCCCCCGCTCGCTCTCAGGAGGAATCGCGGTCCATGCTGCACCCCAGGGCTTCGATGTCGTTGCTGATGTGCGAGATCATCCGGTCCCACTCATCCTCCTCGGAAGGGACGGACTGGTCATCCGAGCTGCCGGCAGCGCCGTTGCCATTGGTGGTGGAGTTGGAGGTGGTGCTCAGAGTCCGCCTGTACCTCCCAAAGCTGTCTGTGATGATGCCCCGGCCGTCCTTCACCCCGATGGTCTCCAGGAAGTTCTCAAAGTGTTGGCTGTCCTTCTCGGGGATGAAGGGGCGAAGACCTGGAACCAGGATGAAAACACGAGGAGGGAACAGTCAGCATCATTTGTATGGCACAGACACCCGGGATGGATCTGCGCATGGGTTTGCTTGGCTGGCTGAAGCACCCCAGGGTTTCTGAGTGTTGTGCTTCAGCTCCCCCACACAGCGCAGGGCTCAGCAGAGGAGCCTGTTTAGGGGGGAGGGAAGGATGAGGTCTCCTGAGGACTCCAACTCCCATTTTACACCCCTGAGATCTGCAGCCTAAAAAATCCTGCTAAAGTGGGATTTTCTGATTTCAAGAGGATCGTCTCCCAGTTCCTCACCCAAACATATTGCTCGGCTTTACTGAGCTTACTGCTGTCACTGCAGCAGCCCACGCTGCAGGCTGCACTCGGGAAACATCTGTGCTGTCTCCCTCGTGCCTCCCACCGTGGGGCAGGGTCCCTGGAGGGTGCTGTCACCTGCTGGAAGCAGAGGGGCAGCAGGATGCAGGCTGGACACCTCACTGATTACCCTTTCAGGATTCTAAGTAACTAACTCGGTTTTGTTTGTAATTAGAGGTGGGGTGTCCACGTTGCTGACAAAGATGTTGAACAGTGTCAGTCCCAGCATAACCCCCTGAGGAATACTCCTCATCATTAGCCTCCACTTGGACATTGAGCTGCTGACCACAATTCTTTGAGTGTGACTATCCAGCCAGCTCCTTATCCACTGAGTGGTTTATCTGTCAAATCCATGTCCATTCAGTTTAGAGACAAGGATGTTGTGTGGGACAGTGCTGAATGCCTTGCACAAGTCCAGGTAGATGATATCAATTGCTTTTCCCTTATCTTCCCAAAATCAAAGCAAGAAGTTTGAGGAAGGAGGGATCTGAGGCTCTCAGCTTCCTTATAATGAAGAGGAACAGAAGGGTCCTGCTCCCCTGTCACGGTGCACACCCTCCTTCCAGCACCATGAAGTCCCCTCCAGGGAACACAGATTCAACATGCCTGGATGTGCTGCACATCCACCACCAGAATCACTTGATGTCAGGCACCGCATGGCTTGGCCAAGGACCAGAACATTCTCTCTCTCTACACCAGTGGGCCCAGGGAAGCCTAGTGCCTGGTCTGGAGGCTCCCTCTGCAGTCAGGAAGGAGAGGAGAGCATCCTGATGAGCAACTCAAGCCTATGAGGCCAGGGCCTGAGCAAGGTTGATCCAGCTGCCTTCAGGAAAGAGGTACCATCAAGGGAAAGACCAATTGATCCTTGCTTGGTGACATCCCAAGTAATCTCTGCCACCCACAATTACCCCTCTACCCTCTCAGGAGGCCCATGCATCAGTGAGTGGTACTGGGCACATTAGGAGGGATTGGGAGCAGACTGATGCCACCTCTCACCTTCCGCTTGGTCACCCACAATTGATCCCTGGCAGCTGCCACTCACCTAAGAGCAAGAACTTCCTGCTGTCCCCATAGAGCTGCTTCAAGTTGATGCAGAATTCATGTATTGAAGCCCCGTTGCGATATTCATGCAGGAGCATTGCAAACTGCTGGATCTCTTGGGAAGAGAGTTTAGTGCGGAGCTGCAGAACAGAAGCACAGCGCAACCGTCACTGAGATTTTTTTAGGAGGAAGAGATGATGTGGAGCCTGGGAATGGTGTTTATTGGGTTTATTGCTACTTGATAAGAGCTGCACTAACGAACCAGTTCATCCCAATGGAAAAGCAGGACAGGCTGGTGTGACCCACTCTGGAGCTGGCAGCTTTCAAACAGGGACAAGCTGTGGGTATACACAGGGCCTGTGACTCACGAAGTGACAGACGTGGTGCACTGTGGATGGTGTGGCATGCCTTTATGTGGTGAGAGGGGACTAAAGAATCGGGGTGCTCCTGCAGAAGGATGTAAGCCTGCGTTTGGGCCCTGTGAGGCCTCCAAGTACAACTTGTATGAAAAGGAGAATGAGATGTTCCTATACCAGCATGAGCTCATGCTTCACACACCAAGGCAGTGAAACCAAATCCTAAGAGCACCTGAATGCCTTAAAGGGAAGAAAACCCATTCACCCCAAGGCCCTGCCATCCCAAGGACACTCTACCGTCATCATGTAGTCCTGGAGCAGCTCTGTCGCTGTGGTGCTCAGCTCACTCTCGCTGACTGTCTTAATGTGTGGAGACTGCTGAGTGGAGAAGGAAGAGGGGGAGTTGTCACCTGCATCCAAGGTTTCTGGAAAGGAACTGAAATGCAAACAGAATGTGAGTCCTCCAGATCTCCTTGACACCTTCTGTGTCACTGGTGGTTGTGGCAGGGGAGAGCCTGGGAAAGCAGGGAGGCACATGGAGACGTGCTCTCTGCAGTCACGCTGGCAGCCTCCAGCTCCTGAAGGTCATCTGAAGGCTCCCACACAGCACAGGGGGGGACTTCAACTACATTGGTTTTGTGACCTGCTGAACATGAAGATGTATATGGGAAAATCTCCCCTCCAATTGCTTTCTCTATTGGGAATGGGGGGGGGGAATAATCAAAGCCCCTTATTTAGTGTTAAATGTTAAATTTTCAAATAGCACCAGTCAATTTTAAACAACTGGTTTGTGTGTCAGGTTTTTCAGCCCATAAACACCATCAATGTTTTCAGCAATCGCTGATTCAGGAGGGAAAAAATTTCCACAATACAGAGGTTTTGGGAAAACCTTTCTCCCTGCTCCAGCTTGGACTTCACCAAGGCAAAGCAGCCGAGCAAGCATCGTATCTATCCCCACTTTGCTGATGCAGGGGCCTGGGCATACATTGTGTATGTATGTGACCTTTTCTGGAAACCCACAATGGTGGAACAATCCAGGCAGGGACCAGGGCACTGCACACAGACAGTAAAAACACCATCCAGTGATTCAGCCAGACTGAGCAGAAGCTTTTCAATGTGCAGACAGCAGCAGTTCCTGCTCTGGGGGCTTCACCCCTGCCAGCAAGGCCACACTAACAAGCCCAAGTGCCAAGTGAGCACAGCATGCCATGTTTAACTTACAAAGTGCTTGCTTCTGTTTCGTAAGATTCCTTAACATCCACTTTTGTAGATGAGTCATCTGCAAGGAAAGCATTCAAGACATAGGAGTTTGAGAAGCAGAAACTCGGTGCTTTTCGCCAGCCTGTGACCTACACAAATTGATTTCTGACTCTGTTTTCCCAGATGGAAGGTGAGAAGTGCAGGCCTGGGGCCAGGATGGTGCCTGTGATGCTGTGGCAGGACAGGACACAGACTCAGCAGAGATGCAGAATCACAAAAGGATTGTTCTGTGAACTGCTTCCATCCAAGGTGAATAGAAAAGCAAAGGGTTTGGGGGAAAAGGATAATGGTTGATGTCTCACAGCCCGGCTGGGGAACATCTGCTGGCACCAGAGAGTCTTCAGGCCTGTCCAGCTAACACTCAAAGCAGAGAAGAAGGCTGTTTTCAGTTCCTTGCAGGAACCAGATCAGTTCTGATCTCAGAGGGTGGCAGGAGAGAGGTGGTGGACGTTGGTGAAAATGAGGAGAGACTCTCAGATGGGCCCGGTAAGACAAAAGCAAGGGGCAGAGCCCAGACTTACCACTGTGTAAGGACATGTGCCGTGTCGGTGTGGAGGCCCCATCAAATATTGCTCTGTCCAAGAAGTCTATTGTGGACTCAGTGTAAACAATCTGGAAGACTTGGCTGAGAAGTGAGCACAGCTCCTCTGCAGTTACCTAGGGAAGGGAGCAAAGAAGCGCTGGCACAAGAAGATGCAGATGCTGCAGTGACCTTTCTCTTTGGCTTCCTAGGGTGGGTATGCCACGTGTGACAGTGGTGTGCTCGATTTGTAGGGCTGTCCCAGTGAAGACATGGAACCCACTTGTCCAAGAGCCTGGGCACCACTTGACCCACAGGGTCTCCAGGACTGGAGGTACTAAATTCCACCCTTGTTAGCTACCTCCTGCTGTCTCACAGGGTTTTCCTCAGTGCTAGAGGAGAGAAACCCTGGAGATCTACCATCCCTCCAGAGAAGCATCCCAGCCCTCTTTAACCATCCAGATCTAAGTGATAGGAAATGGGATGCTCTCATCAACCCACAGCTAGTAACACCCAGATTTCATGCTGACATTCTGTCCAACCACTTAGTACAGCTCCCTGGAATTTTGGCTACATAACCTACATCCCAAACAGGTGCAGGCACACCAGAGACCATTAGAGCTGAAAACAAGATAAGCAAAACTCCACTCTGAAGGCAAAAGGTTCTTGCTATTGAAGCAAGAGCACACAGATCGAGATCAGAATCTCTGGATTCAGACACCAGATGAAACAAATTTCCAGGTCAGCAGAAGGAAAATGCCCTGGTTAGCAAAATCCCATTGTGGGAGGATTCAGTCGTCTTCACAGATTTGCTGCTGCTGGTGAAAGCCTGGGCCAGCAGGCACTGCCACCAAGAGAAAATCATCTTCCAATCCCCTTATGTCAAAATCAGGTCTGGGGCAGGGACCAGGTTTTCTCCTCCAGGTAGCACCCTATGTGCCAGCAAAGCCCAACCTGCAGTCTTGCAACTGGGCCTATGTGTATCACACAATATATGGCCAGGTAAGTACCCGGTCATGTAGCAGAGGGGATACTTGGTGAGAGCAGGATGAGGCCACCCTGGGGCTGATCGTCTTCCACCATCCACCTGAGAAGTTGTGGCCACCCCAGTCTAAGAGCTGGAAAACCTCCCCCAATCCCAGTGTGGTCACAATCTGAGAGTGACTCTGGAAGCAACCCCAGTGTGGGGCAGTTTTAATGGAGTGTCTTGAGTCTTACTTTGTTCTCTGTAGCCAGGACCACCAAGCAACAAGCTTCAACAGGAACCACCCCGCTCTCAGACAGCGAGCCTGAAGTAAGTGCTTTGGAGCTCTCAGCACAGAGACTCTGGCTTGGGGAGATCCCAGGGTCCTGAGCTGAGAAAGAGAGAAGTCGTGATGGAAACCTTGAGGCAGGGAAAGAACAAGGAGGAGTCCTCACATGGCAACCTGGACTCTGAGCAGGACACCTGTAGGGAGAGCAAAGCACCCAGAGCAGGAACACAGAGGATCCCAGGGCCAGGAGAAAGCACCGTGGAGGACAGAGCTCCCAGAAGCTCAGGATCTGCACCTGAACACCGCACAGGGCCAAAGTCTTTAATGCAAAGCCTTTAATTTAAAGCCAGTTCCTGACAACTCTGTAAGCCACCAGCTTCAATTCCATGGCTTAGCCAGCCTCAGAAATCCAGCAGCAGAATTACAGCTTTCTAAGTCACTCACTCATTTATTGTATAGATTGTCCTTTGTTATCACAAGGTTCATAATCCACTAAGTCACTGTCATTACAACTTTCAAGAAGCTCAGCATTCTCCAGATGCTCAAGACCAAAACCATGCAGGTGTGACAAGAACACCATTGGCAGGAACAGACTGGAGGCAATCCCCAGGTATTACAAAAAGTGAGGTGTGTCAGAAGTGATACCACCCCCGTTATTCATCACACGCATTTAGACATCCAACATGGTGATGAAATCCTCCCAGCAACAGCACAGGGTTGTGAAGAACAGGACAAGTTCCAGGCACAAATTCAGGCTGGGGGAGACTGGATTGAGAGCAGCCCTGAGGAGAAGGTCCTAGGGAGGTTGGTCGATGAGAAGCTCCCCATGACTCAGCAGTGTGTGCCTGCAGACCAGAAACCAACTGTGCCCTGGGCTGCATCACCAGCAGGTTGAGGGAGGGGATACTTCCCCTCCTACTCTGCTCTGGTGAGACCCCCTCCCTGCAGTTCTGTGTCCAGCTCTGGGGCCTCCAACAGAAGAGGGATGTGGAGCTGTTGGAGTGAGTCCAGAGAAGGCCACAAAGATGCTCTGAGGACTGGAGCACCTCTGCTCTGGAGACAGGCTGAGAGAGCTGGGCTTGTTCAGCCTGGAGAAAAGAAGGCTCCAGGGATACCTTAGAGCAGCTTCCACTGCCTAAAGGGGCCGACAAGAAAGCTGGAGAGGGGTTTTTGATAAGGAGCCAGTAGGGATAGGACAAGGGGGAATGGCTTTAAACTGACAGAGGGGAGACTGAGATGGGATCTGAGGAAGAAGTTCTTCCCTGTGAGGGTGGTGAGGCCCTGGCACAGGTTGCCCAGAGAAGCTGTGGCTGCCCCATCCCTGGCAGTGTTCAAGGCCAGGTTGGATGGGGCTTGGAGCAACCTGGTCTGGTGGAAGGTGTCCCTGTCCATGGCAGGGGGTTGGAACTGGATGAACTTTAAGGTCCCTTCCAACCCAAACTACTCTGATTCTGTGAAAGGCACCTTGGTCTGTTCTCATCCAACATAACCTTTGTCCTGCTTCTTGTCAGGCTGGCTGCTGTTCTCCATGAGCACAACTCTGGCTGTTGTGAGGCTCTGGCTCACAACCCCAAAACATGGCAACCCCAAAATATGGGGCCACAGCTTGTGCTGGCCACAACCTACCTGTTTTCAGCACAACCAAGTGAGAAGAATCATCTCGGATGTAGGAAACAGATGCGATGTCATGGATGGGGACCCTGAGGATGAGATCTTCTCCATCCCTCCACACCAGCTTGATGTTGTAGGCAGAGAGGCTGATGACAGCATCATGTTCTTGGGTCAGCTGCCCAGGGAGCTGGTGTGCTCTCTACAAAACATTTACACTGATTTGCTCAAATGTTTCCTCTTTGGTGATGGGCTGGTAATGAGCTCCCCTCCCGTGTTTGTAATGCCAGGATGAAGGACACCAATTAGACCAAGACCCAGCCTGATGGCAGCTACGAAGTCTATTCTTATTCTATGCTGCACGGAGAAGTGACACAGAGTAGGTCACTCAACATGCTAAGTGCTCACCTTTGCATTATCGATTAGATGCAGGATTTCCGTGCGGCTGGAGGGATTCAGGTACCCTGGGATGGATGTGAGTTGACCTAAATACTGGGAAAGAAGAACCAAACCATTACCACAGCACAAACACACAGAGAACAGCCCCAAACTCACCAGCTACTGCAAGACACCATCAACACAGAGCAAAGGGGTGGTAGCTAAAGGCTGTGTTTAGGACATGCTATATATGGAGGATCTGTCATGCCCTGAAGCCACCATAATGCTCTATATAGTTATATATAGTCCATATATATATCTATAACTGTATATATATATAGTCTACATAAATATATATATATATTCAAGTCCCAGCCAGGGAGATGTTACCTTCACTTCTTTTTCAATGTAGTCATTCAGCAGCACATCTGGTTCGACACGGTCAGGCAGGGACACCACCACCGTATGCAGAGGCCGTCTCTCTGTAACCTTCTCCTGGGCTTTTTTATCTCGCCCTTTTTCGCCCTTCAGGAAGACTCGTTTGAAAGGAGACACTATTCCAGGCTGAGGAGAGAAACACCGGGGCCTTTGGGTTAAGGGCAAGAAAGGGAGTTTCTGCAGAGAAATGGAAGGAAACTACAAGAGCAGGTAGGGACAGGGCAAAGGGGAATGGATTTAAACTGACAGAGGGGAGATTGAGATGAGATCTGAGGAAGAAGTTCTTCCCTGTGAGGGTGGTGAGGCCCAGGCACAGGTTGCCCAGAGAAGCTGTGGCTGCCCCATCCCTGGCAGTGTTCAAGGCCAGGTTGGATGGGGCTTGGGGCAACCTGGTCTGGTGGAAGGTGTCCCTGCCTGGGGGAGGGGGTTGGAACTGGATGAGCTTTAAGGTCCCTTCCAACCCAAACTACTCTGGGATTCTATAAAACCATCAACACTCACTGCCCAGGGCTCCTCCAGCCTGTAAATCTGTACTTACAGCCTGGTTTGACCAGCCTTAGCCACTGAGCAGACAGTCTGGATTTAGAGCTATGACTCCAGAAGTACAGGATCATCCACTGAAAATCCTTTTCCTGGGACATGTCATGAGAACACAAGTGCCTGCTGTCAAAATGGGATGGTTTTCCCCTAAAGTCAAAATGCCCAACCTTTCAGTGAAAAACAAATACAAATAGCGACTCGGATGAGTGGTAAGAGTCAGCAAGCCATGGCCACATGCTTCCTCCTTGCTCCACAGCCATTTTGTATTTCGCCCAAGCATTTGCAGAAAGCAACTCAATGAAGGATTGTGAAAGGAAAAGGCAGAGATGCTGAAAACTTGTCTGAGGTCTCTGAGGAGACCCACAAACATGAGTACATGACACAGGAGATGGCTTTCCCTGGGAAAACCCGCTACTGGCTATTCCTGAAGCACTGACTGTTGGATTTGGAAAAACATGAGAGCCAACACGAGTCCAGCTGGCAGCAGCATACACACATGGGCTCCCAGCTATAGAGAGAGCATTGCCACCATCCTTTCACCTGGGCATGGGGCAGACAGCCCAGCAATACTGCACGCCCAGGGCCCATCACCAACCCATGTTAGATCCCTACCAAGTTCCTCACCAGCCCGCCCCATGGCTAAATGACTGGGAGTGGGCACGGATGTCTCCAATTCAGTTTACCAGCTCCAGTGAGCATTCTGAAGTGGGCAGATCCAGGGCTTGGGATTCCCAGCAGTGTGAAGTGGCCACTGCATGGACTGGAAGGGAAAGGCAGAGCTCCCAGGCTCCTCAGTGGATGCCCTGTGCATGCTCAGCTGTGGCTGCCCCATCCCAGGGCAGTGATGCTTTCTGCATCCCACTCCTCAGGGCAACCACATCTTGACTTCCCTGATCCTGCACAGGCAGAAAAGATGGTTCCAAAGCAAATTAATTAAATATAAACCAAGTGCTTCTGCTCAGGCAAACACTGAGTGCTCTGCAACCTTAAAGAACAGCACCCTCCAGCAAACTCAGCTCATCTCTTGCCACTGTCCACCGCAGGACTTTGCCTTAGAAACCACCGTCAAGAAGAACTGCTGCAGACCTTTCACCTAAACCACTCGAGCCTTGCCACAACATGTTATAATTGGCAGGGGAACACCATCACCACGTCACCTACTCCCTGCATAGCAACTAAGGACCATGCTCAGGTGCATGCGTAGGATCTGCTCCCATCAGGCAGCTTCAGCCTCTCCTGTTGCTCTTCTCAGTGTAGATGAGCATGGGTTGGTGTTGGAACCGGCACCACTCAACAGCTTTGTCAGTGACACGGACAGTGGGACCGAGCACCCTCAGCAAGTTTGCTGATGACACTGAGCTGTGTGGTGCAGTCAACACACTGGAGGGAAGGGATGGGATCCAGAGGGACCTGGACAGGCTGCAGAGGTGGGACAGTGCCAACCTCATGAAGTTCAACACGGCAAGTGCAAGGTTGTGCACATGGGTCAGGGCAATCGCAAGCACAAACACAGGATGGGGGAGACTGGACTGAGAAGAGCAGCCATGAGGAGAAGGACTTGGGGCTGTTGGTTCATGAGAAGCTCCCCATGACCCGGCAGTGTGCACTTGCAGCCCAGAAAGCTAAGCTGGAACTGGATGAGTTTTAAGGTCCTTTCCAACCCAAACCACTCTGTGATTCTATGAGTCTATCTACAGGAACAAGAGAGAGTAAAGCCAAACCAAAAGAATTTGAAACCGTTGTATTAGGATGGGAAAGTGGGATGGAACAGCTCCTGGCTGAATAGTATTTACCAGCTCCCAGAGTGAGCCAGGCACCACAAGGACACTGGGGACAGCACGGCCCTGAAAAATGTCCCTTGGACTAGGGAGATAAAAATAGAGAGTTTGTAGGACAGAAGGGACAGAAAACAAAGCTACACAATGTTGGCCTTGTAAAACAGCTCTGCCTTCACAGCAGCAGGACCAAGACCACCAAGCACTCCAGGTTCTAGGGAAGGCACCCTGTTGAGGGGCCGGGACCATTCCTAGCCTCAGAAAGAAGAAAATCCTGACCACAACAACTCTTTTTGCCAAGACCAGTGCATGGGGGGCTCTGCCTCTCCACCTACAAGAGTATCCAACCCCAACCTTGTCTGCTGGCACATAAATGCCTCGTTCCACCAGCATACTGTAGGAATCAACAGCAGAGATGCAGAAATCTGCTGCCAAGGTCAGGGTTGTGCCACAATAGCCCCAAAATACTTCCCCCTCCACCAGCCGGGGTCTGGCAGCTGCAGCTCAGCTCACTTCTCCATGCCAAGGCTGCCGGATCTGTCCCAGTCCATATGGAGCAAACCAGAAGAAACTTGCTTCTCCCTTGAGGATGCAGGCAGCCCCTGTAGGGCTGGGAGGATGCTCCGACAGGACCATCCTGCACCCCCTGAGCCCCAGGCTCTCCCTGAAGGAGGATTTGGGAAGCCCAAACCAAAGACAAAGGCATGACGCAACGTGAAACAGCAGCTTCTGCATTTCTGGGAGCCAACATAAAACCAGCACCTACCTCGTTCTCCATTGAAGTACCCACCTAACGGGGAACAGAACCGAACAGTGCTGGAGCAGAGCCTTTGGTGGCTTCACTGGAAGCACCTCCAAGAGGGGAGAGAAGCTGCTATCCTTGTCTCAGGGGCTTCCCAAGCTCGTGGCCCCTGCTGAAGGGCAGTCAAACCCGGCTCGTGGCCAGGAAGTGCAATAACCACAGCTTCCTTCTGTTACACGCAGCAAGAGTGACAAAATCAAGTTGCTGGTTAAGAGCAAAGTAAGGCATTGAAGCCCATTTCAGAAAGCTCGATCATGTTCCTGGCTCTCAGACACATCAGCCTGCCTCCTACACCCCTAACCTCCCTGGAACTCCTCAGCATCCTTTGGTCTTTGCCACTACAGCCTGGACTTGCACCCAAGATGGAAATATCCCCAGTCCACAGGAGCTTTTAACCCTGGTTCTTCCCCTGAGTTTTGGAGCTGTTTTGTTCTCCAAGAGAAGCTGTGGCTGCCCCATCCCTGGCAGTGTTCAAGGCCAGGTTGGGCAGGGCTTGGAGCAACCTGGTCTGGTGGAAGGTGTCCCTGCCCGTAGCAGGGGGTTGGAACTGGATGAGCTTCAAGGTCCCTTCCAACCCAAACCAGTCTGTGATTCTATGATCTATTGAGACCAAGGGCTGTGAAGCTTTTTCAGGTTCTGTATTTCTAGTCCTTAAGATTCACATTTGAAAAGCAAAGCTTTGAAATGAGGTTAAGACTTCCCTGCCTGAGCCAAGGCCTCCCAGAAGGCCCTTCAGGAGAGTGCAAAATGTTCAAGAGAGCCTTGCAGGGCTCAAACGTGAGCCTGAATCAGGCCCAGAGGATTAACAAAAACAAGCTGCTCATTTCACAAGCAGAGAATCAAATTAAGCAGGTGAAGGCAGTTATTTCCCTGATGAAATCTGTGTGTTGAGCAGAGGCAAAAAGGAGGTCAGTTGGAGAAGCAGCACCTGAAGACCTGACAGGCTGCAGCCTGTTGGTGTTTGCACCTTGCAGATTCTTCCCATCTTGGAGTGCAAGTGAACCTCTCCAGCATGCTGCCTAACTAATAGGGTTGGTGAAAGAAGGATCTCATTTCTCCTTAAAACCCATAAAATAAGCTTGTTTTCTTCTCCAACCCCTCCTTGCCCATCATATCAACCTCTGAATGCAACTTCCCAGCCCACCTTCCTGCGCTTCTCTCTGGCCCAGAGGCATCTGCAGCGGAACAGCTTGGGCAGCCATGTAAAAGCCGTTAGGCTGGGAAGCAGGGTTTGTCTGGAAAGGACGCGTTCATCCCTGTGCCAGGGAACCGGCGGAGCACTGGCAGCACAGGGCAGCGCAGACAAGAGATGTCAGCAGCTCATTCCCACATGGCTTGCTTCTCAAAAGCATATAAAAGCATCTTGAAATCAGGAGAAGCAGCAAGGAAGGGGTTACATGAACACCTTGTTCCAGCTAGGACTCAGCATTTCATGCTCCCAGCAGAGGATGGGAAACATGGTCACTCCTTAGGGAAACTTAGGTCAATTCTCAGAACCTCCTGCTACCAATCACAGAATCCCAGAATCCCAAGGGTTGGAAGGGACCTCGAAAGATCATCTAGTCCAACCCCCCTGCAAGAGCAGGGTAACCTAGAGTACATCACACAGGAACTTGTCCAGGCGGGCCTTGAATATCTCCAACGTAGGAGACTCCACAACCCCCCTGGACCAACCCCCCAGGGTCTATGAAATTCAAGAGGAAAAAGGCCATTTCATCCATTTAAGGAGGATTTAAGACTTGGCTAATGCATAGAACCACAGAGTGGTTTGGATTGAAAGGGACCTTAAAGCTCATCCAGTTCAAGCCCTCAGCCACAGGCAGGAACACCTTCCACCAGACCAGGTTGCTCCAAGCCCCATCCAACCTGGCCTTGAACACTGCCAGGGATGGGGCAGCCACAGCTTCTCTGGGCAACCTGTGCCAGGGCCTCACCACCCTCACAGGGAAGAACTTCTTCCTCAGATCTCATCTCAATCTCTCCTCTGTCAGTTTAAAGCCATTCCCCCTTGTCCTGTCCCTACCTGCCCTTGTCAAAAGTCACATAGGTTTGAATGAGAGACACTGAATAGGAACCAGAATTGAACATGCCCCACCAGTGTCCCCCCAGAACCCACCTAGGCCCAGGGCACACAGTACTGGTGAGTGCAAGGGACCAACTGCCACCAAGCTGGTTGCTTGCTGGGCCTGCACACCTAGCCATGCATCCTGGCCCCAGCTCCCACTGGGCTTTGGACATCCCAAGAGAGCCACTTCTGGGAAAAGGGAGGATTTAAACGTCATTTAGATCACCATTGCTCCAGATGGAGCACCAGCAGTCTCAATTTCCTGCTTTCATTCAGAGCCCAGCCTCTTGCATCCATCAAGAAACCACTGAAGCCTTGCATGGTCCCTTTAAATACATTCAAGCCTTTGAGCTGAACATGAAAGTGAAAGTGCATCCCTCCTTTAGCAGCAGAAACAGCTTCTCAATCCGCTCAAAGAGATTATCTCAAATTTGTAAGGCTAATTCTCCCCCAGCACGTCTGCATGGAGATTAAGGGAGCCCAAGCTCTAAACAGCCACTCAGTGCTGCTGCTGGCTGGCAGTGCATCCCCAGGACAGACTGCATCCCAAATCCAGTTATCCTGCTCCTAAAGGGATGCACAGCATGCTTGCTTTAGGTGAAGGCAGAACTCTCCTAGACAGCTGCCAGCAGCGCTTCAGGACTGGGCTATGTTTGGGAGCAGATCACAAAGCCAATCTTAAGCGTATTGGTGACGTGAAAGCTTCAGTGAAGAGAGTATCTGCACAAAGGGAGCACATGATACAGCACTGAGCGAAATAATAAGCCCAAAGGGGCTCTGTGTGAGCTTACTGTCAGCGGCAGACACAAGGAAACGAATAAAGGACCACAGGGCATGTGTGGAAGGACAAGAAGTCACAGGAGGTGCCTGTCATGACAAAATGTGAAACCAAGCAAGAAATAAACTGCATTCAGATTGTTTAGAGAAGATGTGGCAGGTCAAAAATAAACTCCAACCACACTCCAGCACGGCGATGCCACAGAAACATGGCTTTGTGAGTGCAGAACAGGCTCCCCAGCGCCAGCCAGGGTGCTCCATAAGCCGAGGGCAATGAGGGCACAGGTGGATTCTGGCCTGGGAAAGCCAGACACACAATGAGTATATACTCTGTATCCTCAAAGTAAGCTGCAAGTGCACAGCCCTGCCAGAAGAGCTTATTGTTTATCTTTCTTTGTGCCACAGAGAAGCACTGCAACAGTAATACCTGAAGGGGGAGACCGGGAGTTGTTCAGCCTGGAGAAGAGAAAGCTGCTTTAGAAAGACCTTAGAGCAGCTTCCAGGGCCTAAAGGGGCCAACAAGAAAGCTGGAGAGGGGCTTTTGACAAGGGCAGGTAGGGACAGGACAAGGGAAAACGGATTTAAACTGACAGAGGGGAGATTGAGATGAGATCTGAGGAAGAAGTTCTTCCCTGTGAGGGTGGTGAGGCCCTGGCACAGGGTGCCCAGAGAAGCTGTGGCTGCCCCATCCCTGGCAGTGTTCAAGGCCAGGTTGGACAGGGCTTGGAGCAACCTGGTCTAGTGGAAGGTGTCCCTGCCCATGGCAGGGGGTTGGAACTGGGTGAGCTTTAGGGACCCTTCCAACCCAAACCACTCTGTGATTCTATGACTTGTTGTTTACTGATGCTTACCAAGACTTTCTCTGGTCCTGGACCAGAACAAGGCAGAGGACTCAAACAAGTACTGGGGGCAGCTGAGGCATTCATCAGGTAGATGCAACCTTTTCCAGATCATCCTGTCCCTGTAATCAGGTTTGTTTTGACTAGACCAATACTCAAGTTCACCCCCAAAGAAGCCAGTTATATCTCTGAACTTGCAAGGGGATGGTCAAGGAGTTAGCTTCTGTCCTTGCTATGAAGAGGACTGAGCTGCCTTTGACTGCTGTCTACAGCCCAAGCAGCTGAGCACAAGCCAAAACTCACGTTCCACAAGCAGCTCAGCAATGCACACAGCAAAGCCAAGCAGATCTGCAGTTGTCTGACCAGCAGTGGCACCCAGCCCAGTGCTGGCAGCCCAGGTTTCTGAGCAGGGATGGGTGGTTGATTCAGCCCTAAGGAGCAGGAGCCTCTCCACATTTAACTTCAGAGGTAGCTTCATTGAAGAACATCATTTGGTGCTGATGTGTGGTAGGAAAACAGCCTCTGGTAAGACAGGATGGTCCCCACTACCCCAGGTTCCACAAATGCACCATTCAGACCCCACCACTGCAAGGGAAAAATACATCAAGAGCTCAGCAACAGGAGCCATGGAGAACCCCCTTGAAGGTCCATGTGGGATCTAAGCTGAAGAACATCTCCAGGCTGAACAAGCCCACCTCTCTAAGCCTGTCTCAAGGGCAGAGGTGCTCCAGCCCTCAGAGCATCTGGACTCACTCCAACAGCTCCACATCCTTCTTATGTTATTGCCCAGAGCAGGACTGCAGGTGGGGTCTCACCAGAGCAGAGCAGAGGGGAAGAATCCCCTCCCTCAACCTGCTGGTCACACTGCTGGGAATACAGCCCAGGACATGGCTGGTTTCTGGGCCCAAGCACACAGTGCTGGGTCATGGTGAGCTTCTCATGGGTCCCCTTTCTAGCCCTGACAGCTTTCCTCCAACCCAGCCAGCAGACAGATCTTCTCTGAGATCACTCTGGCTGCTCAGAGAGCTTCTCGATCCTACCACCCTGCCCTGCAGCCTTCTGGTGGGACAATCTCCAGGTCCTCACATGGCTCCACATGACCTGGCTTCAGCTCCCTGGGCTGGTTCTGCTGGCCCTGGTACCTCTTGCTGCTCCCCATCTCCCTGCAGGCTGACATGGAGCTGACCCCAGTGGCATCAGAGTGAAACAATAAAAAACAATCCCTATTTCACTCGGATTTGACATCACTGTATTTGATTCAAAGCCACTCCTCAACCAAACACATCATCAAATATAAGTGATGTAGAAACAGACTTTTCCTAAAAACAGTGGGCCTGGCGCCTGAGTGTAGCTTCAAAGACACAAAGAGGGCAGCAGCTCGAGATGAAAGGCAATGGCTGCACAAAGCCCACTTACAAAGCAAGGCTCAGCTCTGTGTTTTCACATCTGGGACCGCCCTGCCAGCTAAACCAGGCTCCAGCCTCCCTGACAGGATTTTCCTCTAAGGCAAGAGGAAAGGAATTTTCCCCAGCTATTTTTAGCAGAGCCTTGTTCCTCCTGCCGGAGAGATTCCTAAGGCCTGGCTCGGGCCTCCACCCATAGCTTTCATCCCTGGATGCACAGCTGAGCCAGGCTGAGCTGATGCATCTGGAAGAGGCCAGAGGCAGAGACACTCAGGAGGCTCGCCCTGACGCAGGCTCCCGGGCAGCAGTGGAGCCCCCGGGCTGAGAATGAGGGAGAAAGGTATCAACACTGCCACCGGCTAAACCCTCCTCTAGGAGCAGCACACCTCTAGAAGCAGTACTAAGAGCAGCTCAGGAGCTCATGGGCTTGATTTGATCTCTTGATGCCTTCCTTTCTAAATCCACAAATCCACCTCTGCAGGACTGGACAGAATTTAAGCCCAGCTGACAAAGGGGAGACTGAGATGGGATCTGAGGAAGAAATTGTTCCCTGTGAGGGTGGTGAGGCCCTGGCACAGGTTGCCCAGAGAAGCTGTGGCTGCCCCATCCCTGGCAGTGTTCAAGGCCAGGTTGGATGGGGCTTGGAGCAGCCTGGTCTGGTGGAAGGTGTCCCTGTCTGTGGCAGGCGGCTGGAACTGGATGAGCTTTAAGGTCCCTTCCAACCCAAACCAACCTATGACTGTATGATTCTATGATCCCTGATTTTCCCAAAACATTTCTACCTAAGGTATCAGGACTAAAAGATTTTGAACACTCGCCTACTTTTTAAGTTTAAACATTTATTTCACATCCCTAAGTTTTTTTTCCATCCAAAACTAAACCTCCAGTGTTTTCTCCTTAAACCCAGCTTCTAGAGTCACACTGAAGATACAGCTTCTCACAAACAAATCCCTAAAGAGATGGCTGCCATTTGTCCATCCTCACAGCACCCAAAGGTCTTCCAGCATCAGAATCAGCTCCAGGAGGTCTCTCCCACCATTTCGGTGCCTCCCTCAGCTGTGCCAGTCCAGGTTCTGGGAACAGCAGGAAGTGGTGGGACAGGCATGGTCTCAGAGGGGTGGTTGTATCAAAGCACTGACTGATGCTGACAGATCCTGCAGGTTGTTTACATGAAGTTCCCAGGACCCTGCCAGCTGCAGGGATGATTTTAAGGAAGACCACACTTCCCAGCCCAGCTGCCTCTTCAAGCCTTGGAAGCAGACATGGATGACCACCCACCCAGAAAAGATCAATACTCTGGATCCAGGAGGTGGATGGGCACCACAGGGAGAGCAGGCAGCAGGGCACTGGCAAACAGACACTACCTCAGGCAGTCACAGGTAAGGTGAGGTTCTGGCTTACTGGCATTCTTCACATGAGATCATGCATGTCACAAATAGGGAAGGGAACAGAAGGGAAAGGAGAAGAGGAGGAACAGCCGTGGGAATGTCTAAGCACCGCTGGGCTCCAGCTGGAGGCTCACCCTCCAGCACAGCCACTTGAACTTCATTTTTCAGGAGATTATTCCCATTCTTTGCATACTGAAAGAGGAAAGGTGAAACACCCAGAGATGCAATTACATAGTTTATGGCTGTCTGCTGGGAGGATGGTTTCACAAGGAAACACCCTTTGCATTGACTCAGTGTAGACATAAATGCCCCAGCAGGTTTTTGTCTAGACTGTCAAATAAGGGATCTGGGATGTTTCTGGCAGTAAGAAACAAGGTCTGGGTTGTTTTAGTGTGTACTCTGGGATGTGCTGCTATTCATTTCCATTGGTCAAAGGAGCCAAAATCCCTACACTGAGAATGCATGTGCACAGCTTATGCACCTTGAAGCTTTTCTTTCCTTCTCAGGACACAGACTATACTGGGAGCACAGAGGGACCCTTTCCATAAAAAACAGGGACATAGAATGATGCCAGCTCCTTCAGGAGTCCTTAGAAGAGAGGTGTTTATACTGTCTCACTGTGCAGCTTGTGGTGTTCAAGGGCACGTGTGATTTACAACATGCAAGAGAACAGAGGAGCTGTGTGGGTAACTTGGCTTTGTGTCCCACAGTTCAGGGATGATCTCCCAAGCTATTTAAGAAACATTGTCTGCTCCCAAACTCAGTCTCCCCCTCTGCACAAAGACCTCTTCACTGGTGTTTTCCATAAACAAAGCCAGCTGAAGATGTGGTGTCACTGGTATCCATCCAGTCCCAGGCAAACCCTGCAAGGAACACTTCCCAAGGTGACATCCAGCTTCCTGAGGCAACTGCTCCTATAAATCCAGCACTGCTCCAGCTTCAAGGGTGACTCCAGCTTTATTCTTCCAGACTAAAGTCTTCCAGAAACAGCCTGGCTGGACCTACACAAGGCAGACAGAGTTCATCTGCCTTGGGTGAAAGCATCATTCATTTCCCGCAGTAAAAAAAAAACAAAAAACCCTATATGAGATGGTAGGTCACTAAGGTAGCATCTCACCACTACCAGCTCTTCATGTTAGCTCAGCCAGGCTCTGGAGAGTTTCCATATTTCCTGCCTCCTGTGCAAGCTGCTCTCCAAGGAGACTTCACACCTCAAATTAAACCAGGAAAGGTGGCCATTTCCTGCTTTTAATCAAGAAATCACTTTATTAACCTAACAAGGTTACAAAACAAAAGCAGGGAAGCCCAGACATTCACACAACCCAATGTCAACATCCAGCAGCACAAAGTGCACTGCTGAAATTGATTTTTAGAGCTTAGTGTACTTGTTTTGGTTAAGAAAAGTCTGCTTGGCAAACTCCTAGTGCAGGGACACAAGAAGGGTGTGGTATAGCTGTCTTCTAGCTAGGTAAACACAAAAAGGTACTTTGGGAGACAAGGAGAAGCTGGTGACCAAGTCTGACCAAGACTAAGCAAAGAATCTGAAGGACTTTATGGGAACACTGCTTCCAAGTATCTCTTCTGAATGGTATTAAAGTCACTAGAACAGGAAAGAGACAAGCAGAATTTTATGTAAGTCAAATTAAATTTGCAGAGATGCTTCGAGAAGTCTCTGCTCTCTCTTTGCAAGATCTGGGCTTACCATATATTCCCCACATCCTCAGCTGGCTGGGCTCTGGTGCAGTCCCAGCACATGGGCTTCACCATCCACCAAGGACAGACACAGAAAGCACCAACTCTCAAAACTGTTTTGAAATGAAGCAGACAAAAGCTACACAAGGGAAACAAGACAACAGCTCTCAGGGACACAACTATATATTTCCAAAGGATAGGTGACAAGGCTAGGGGGTGCTGCCCCAACCCACCCTACTCCAGAGCTTCCCCCTATGATACAGCAGCACATATAGCTGCCAGAGTGGAGTTTGGAAGCAAAACAAGCCAGCATGGAGCAAAACATGGGAGATTTTCATGCTGAAATTAAGCTTGGCAGGCTCAGGAAGGACCCACGCAGGCTGGCAGGTGGGAAGCAGAGAGGTGCAGGTGAGAAACCAGAGCAAGAGCCTTGGCCTGACTCAGCCACAGCTGGCACAGACCTGAAAACTCCCTTCAACTGCATCTACTGCAGTTCCCCTTGGAGGAGCAGGATCAAGCATCTGTCTCCAGCAAAGGTGAGGCAATACTTTGCCTCAAAGGATGCCGATGGTTCAGGCTTCCGGACCTCAGGCACACATGTAAGACGTTTGCCATGGGCAGAGTCCGAAGCCTGGAATTTCACCACCACTCAGGCTGGCTCCTGGCATTTCCTGTGTTAGGAGCCAATTTCTTGAGAATATTTATTTACTTAACATTATGCCAAGACTTGGACAGAACCAGTGATTTAGGAATCCTTTTACCATTGGTATTCCTGCCCAGAGGAATTCAAACGCAGAGGAGGAAGTCTGAGCTCTCATTACGCACTGGCGGGTCAGTCAGGCTCTGACCTTTGTGCTCCGGTTTCAGCTTGGCAGTTCTCTTGGTTTCCATAAATCCTTTCACTGCTTTCCTGACAAAGTTAATTTATTTCAGAGTTATTTTTATTTATTGACAGTGCTCCCTGCCCCGTAAGCAGAGGCTGAGCAACCTGGAAGGTTTCCAGACCTCACTTTTTGTCCTCTTCAGCCAGCCAGAACAAGGGAAAAGCACATGAGCTCCCCTTATGCTACAGAGCATAATTAATCCCATTTATTTCATCCGCTAGTTCTGTACCACGATGGCCAGTGCTGCTCTCCAGTGGCTTGACCTTTCCTTGGAAACACCAACAAAGCTGATGCAGTGAGTTTTGGTTGTCCTACCTTGCCTGTGAGAAAATCTTGAGTGTCTTAAAAGTATGGCATCAAAATTAAGGCAGGAACCAGCTGTAGTTTGAGATCAGAAATGTGAAATAAGTTGGAAATCCATATGTCAGACTCCCCACAGTCCCTGTGAAGTCCCTCACCTGGGCTTGGGCTGGTCCTATAGGCACCAGGTCTCCCAATTCCTGGGGAGGAAAGGAAAAGAGGGCAGCCCAACACTTCAGCCTGGAGAAATCAGCTGTATCTAAAGCTAAGTGTAGAGTCTGACTCTCCCTCCATCTCACATCAGAAATGGAAACACAAGTTGTGCAACTAGACCACCCTCCAGCTTCTCCTTCATCCAAGTCTCCCACTTTAAATCCCATTCCTGGCTCACCCCACCAAATGGTTCTAAAGCTCTGCCAGACTCTCAGAGAAGATCTGCCAAGCTGTACGGACCACGGCTGCAGCACATCTTGTGATGCCACTGGCCTGTCATCACCTCTCTCCTCACAGCTTCCGGTGCCAAGCTGCTCATGGAGCTCTACCTCCTCAGTTGGAAACTCATTCCCCGCTGGAGGCATCACTCCAGACACAGGCATGCCACAGCATGGAAACGCACAGCAACCAGGTAACGTTCTCAGACTTGGAGGTGAAAATCACAAAGCTTCTTTGGAAAGAAGAGAAACAGAACAAAGTAATCCAAAACCTAATGAACTGATAGCTGGGTGTGTTCAGTCTGAAGAGAAGGCTCCAGGGAGATCTTCCAGCAGCTTCCAGTGCCTAAAGGGGCCAACAAGAAAGCTGGAGAGGGGCTTTTGACAAGGGCAGGTAGGGACAGGACAAGGGGGAAAGGCTTTAAACTGACAGAGGGGAGATTGAGATGAGATCTGAGGAAAAAGTTCTTCCCTGTGAGGGTGGTGAGCCCCTGGCACAGGTTGCCCAGAGAAGCTGTGGCTGCCCCATCCCTGGCAGTGTTCAAGGCCAGGTTGGACGGGCTTGGAGCAACCTGGTCTGGTGGAAGGTGTCCCTGCCTGTGGCAGGGGGTTGGAACTGGATGAGCTTTAAGGTCCCTTCCAACCCAATGCAATTTTACAATGTACCTGGAGAACCAGGCTCTGCTGGGTGCCATGGGTCCTTGCAGATGAGCCTCTGACTGAAGCACCCCACAGAGCCAAGCTTCATATCTACTAGCACAGCTGGGCTGGTAAGCCCCTATGCAACAAGGCAGCAGATGGGAAACATGGAAACTGCTCAAGTTCAGAGAGTTTCTGGGCTAAACAGATAGAGTCTTGTCTCAGAGCACTACTCCTGCATGACTTCAGCCTTTCACCAGCCCAGAAACAGGCTGCCTCTCTGAATGAGAAAATATTATCTGCTTTCTGGATGTTACACCCAAAAGAGGGAGGCAAAGACTTAAATGAGGGCTGCAGGATCAGGGATCCCTCATGCTTGTATCTGGGGCTAGAACCAGACTTGAGTGGGGTCACAGCTTCCATCATGGGAAGCTTTACAGAGTGCAAGTTACAATTCTTCAAGCTGGTATTACTTCAGCCAGCATTCTGTGTGAGCAATGCAGTCTGAGGAAGCTTTCTCTGCCATTCTCTAACCAAACAGCAAAGCAAGTATTTACCCAATTACATGGTAGAGTTATTCTGTACTGAGCAAAACCCACAACAGCAAAACTATTTGGACATAGGGACACAAGCCCAGCAAAATATCTGTGTTGCATTAAGCTGCCGAATGTGTCCTTCCCCACGCCAGCCTCTGCAGCAAAGCAGCAGTCTGGGGTACAGTGAAGGTTACCAAAAGCTGAAGGTCCTACATGGGACCATTCACTTCTATGGTGTCCTGGGTTGAGCAGGCTTAAACCACAACACATGGTTGTGAAGACCCAACACCCAGTAAGTGCCCCCTTGCATGGTGCCATGGCCATTTCTTGCCCTGGATGACCTCCCCACAGAGATGACCCCAGCAATGCCCTTGCCACCAGCCCAACTCCCTCATGCTGCTCCAGGCTCAAAAGCCACAGGAGACACAACCAGTATATGCACAGAGGTGGAAAGTAACAGGAGTGGAGACACCTTGACAACAAGCAGCAGCAGCAAGGATGCTTTCCCTCTGCTTCCCACAAACACCCATGAGAAAACAATGTGTTCAAGCTCCATGTGAGCATTAAGCAGGGCTTTCAGAAGAGCTGTATCCCCAAGCCTCAGGGAAGACACCTCACCATCACTCTGGCACTCTATTTGGGTGAGTATTTATGCACATCCTTGCAGGTGAAAGCAAATACAAACCAAACACACCCACAGGAGCTGTGGGAAGCCAGAGCAGCCAAGGCAGAGCATCTGATTACACCAGTCTCAGCCAGCTGGAAGGTATTCCCTATGGCTGGAAATCAGGACACACTGTGACTCTGAAGCAGAGCTTTGTCCTCCCCAGTGCCTCCCAGCTCAGGGAACTTGCTTCCAGTCACAGTTGCTATTCACATCCTGGTGCTAGCTGACACGAGAGGACACACAAATGCGGAGAAAAAGGGAGGATGATCTGGGAGCTGCTGCTGAGGCAGAAACAGTCAGGATCATAGAATCCCAGAATGGTTTGAGTTGGAAGGGACCTTAAAAGCTCATCCAGCTCCAACCCCCTGCCATGGGCAGGGACACCTTCCACCAGACCAGGCTGCTCCAAGCCCCATCCAACCTGGCCTTGAACACTGTCAGGGATGGGGCAACCACAGCTTCTCTGGGCAACCTGTGCCCGGGCCTCACCACCCTCACAGGGAAGAACTTCTTCCTCAGATCTCATCCCAATCTCCCCTCTGTCAGTTTAAAGCCATTCCCCCTTGTCCTGTCCCTACCTGCTCTTGTCTAAAGAACATTTCAGGTTTGCCTGAGGCCAAGCAGCCAGGCAGAAGCAGAACCCAGGTGGTACCCAGAAGGAAGCAGGCAGCATACTTCCCACCTCACCTACCTTCCGACTCCTCCCTGCTTCCACCCAGGAAGACTATGTTTCTTGGAATTACCCTCCTGATATCAAGCTCTGATGCAACCATGCCATAGGGGCAGAGGAACACTGGGAAAACCAGGAAGGTGCTTGAAATGGGGGTAACCAGAAGCCTGGAGGAGCCTCCCTCAGCCTGGACAAGCAGCAGCACCCTCGAAGTCAGCACGGTGGATGTATTTATAATGCTGACAGAAGTGACCAGCTCTTTGCCTGTCCTAGTTTGAGATGCAGGAAGGAATGCTATCCAGAGTGAGATCAGTCCACACATGAAGGAGCCATAGAGCTGCAAGCACCATGCCACAGAGAACCTGCCATTGGACAGGGTGGGAGCCTGGTTGTGGGGAGCAGCCTGTGAACCTCAAAAGTCAGCTACAAACATGGTTTGGTATATCCACAATCTGAGGAGGGAAGCAAACTGGGAATACATCCCTGTTACCAGGCACCACACTGATGCCTGCTGGCAGCCCTCACTTGTTTCAGGGACAGCCTCCCCTATAACTACGCAGACCACAGCCCTGCCAGCAGATCCTCTTATCTAGTGGCTAACTGCCAGAGGAAAGGGCTGTCCTGCTCTTACCACAGCACAGCCCAGAGAGTGTGGGAAGCTGGGTGGGCAGAAGATGAGCTCCAGAGCCAGTGTCAAGGACAGGGCAGGAGCCAGGGTGGAGGAGAACAGGGCTACCATTCCCAGCAGCCTCCTCACCGCAGGTCACTGCCCTCAGCCACAAAAACACTAAGCATCCTGCAGTCAGGGTCAAGTGACAGGTCTCAAGCGGCCTCTTAAGTTTCCAGGATCCCTATTTTGGGGACCTGAGGGAAGGTATTCTCCCCCATAATCCACTCAGACAGACATATACCCCGGCCCTGCAGTCCTGCATCCAGCTCTGGGGCTCCAACAGAAGGACATTGAGCTGTTAGAGCAAGTCCAGAGAAAGCAACAAAGATGCCCTGAAGACTGGGGCACCTTTGCTACGGAGACAGGCAGAGAGAGCTGGATTTGTTCAGCCTGGGGAAGGCTCCAGGGACACCTTAGAGTAGCTTCCAGTGCCTAAACGGGCCAAGAAAAAGCTGGACAGGGGCTTCTGACAAGGGTAGGTAGGGACAAGACAAGGGGGAATGGCTTTAAACTGACAGAGGGAAGACTGAGATGAGATCTGAGGAAGAAGTTCTTCTCTGTGAGGGTGGTGAGGCCCTGGCACAGGGTGCCCAGAGAAGCTGTGGCTGCCCCATCCCTGGCAGTGTTCAAGGCCAGGTTGGATGTGGCTTGGAGCAACCTGGTCTAGTGGAAGGTGTCCCTGCCCATGGCAGGGGGTTGGAGCTGGATGAGCTTTAAGGTCCCTTGCTACCCAAACCATTCTGGGATTCTATGATCCTGACTGTTTCTGCCTCAGCAGCACTTCCCAGATCATCCTCCCTTTCCCTCTGCATTTGTGTGTCCTCTCTTGTGCCAGCTAGCACCAGGATGTGAATAGCAACTGTGACTAGAAGTGAGCTCCCTGAGCTCAGAGGCACTGGGAAGAACAAAGCTCAGCACACAAGAGGGGCATCTCTCCTGTCCCTCCCCTTTCCCCCAACTTTTATCCCACATTTCCCCCTCTCTGGACTTCAAGTCCACCCTAAACGTGATCCCACCTTCATTCAGCCTCTGCTCCTCCTACTCCATAAGGCTGTTTTGGCTTCCTCCAGAAGCAGGAGGAAGCATGAAGAATAGAAAAAGAGCACCTCCCTGCACACTGTTAACTGGGCCGAAGCCAGCAAGGACAGGATTGTCCCGCTAAGCCCCAAAGCAAGCCAAGAACTGGCACTTCAAAGGAAAGAAGCTGCTAAAACTCAGTCTAGCAGGTGGCTGGCTTCTTCACAAAGCCTTGGATGATGAGACAGATCTTGAAGCTAAAAACCCATTTCCCAACCCAGAGGCCATCCTTTCAGAGGGAGCAGGGACACCAGATTTACTCCTTATCAAGCTGCTCAGCACAGACAGACATGTTTAAGCATGATTAGGGAAATGCTGAGTTGCACTTGGGAGTTCTCCAAAGCTTTGTCTGGAAGAGTGCTGGGGCTTGTAAGCAGAACTGTTAAAGTTTAATGGGATAAGCAGCAGAATCCCAAAGGAATTCAGAGCGCTGTATACGGATGTTTGGTTGTTCTCACCTACACATGGGGCTCACACAACACAGTGCAGCAGAGATATCTTATATCAATCATTTCAGAAGAGTCTGTTGTCTGAAAACATCAGCTCAGGTGCACAGCAAGTGAAGCTCCAGCTATAGGGGAGGACCAGAGAACACTCTCCAAGCAGGAGAGAGCCAAGGAGAGCCTCGTAAGAGGTGTTCTGGCTGAGCTCAGTCGGCTTTGCAGCAGCCAAAGTGGCTGGGGACTTGGGAAAGCAGAGAGCAGGAAGGGCAGTGTCTCAATCAGCAATTCCTAACCATCTGTTCCCAGTACAGGAGCCCTGTGTGCTTAGAGACTTTGTAAGAGAATCTCACAGTTGGATCCCAGCTTTATTTCAAACTGCCTCACTTGAATTGGCAAACCCATAAAGCTAAGTCTGTCAGTGAAGAGAGGTCAGAAGCTGGGCTCCTGTTTTACAAACAGGAGGCACCCACTACACAAGCCCTATGCTGCAAGAGGCAGCAGTTTGCAGCATACCAACTGGTGCCCAACACCCTGATGGCAATGCCTGCATGCCCAACCACACCAGGGCAATGGATGAGGGCAGCCAGGCTTACCCCTGCCAAGCCCTTCAAGGATCAAAGCCATTTCCCCTCCCTCCACAGGTTCCAACCCACTGGGACAGGGCACCAACCCTGCTCACTCACAAGCAGATGCCTCGACAGCTTCTGCTGCATTTTCACTGCAAGTCACATGAGGCTAGGGACAAGTGAACTGCCAGGAGCAGAGCAGGTGACAGTGCTCACGGCACATACCTCCTAGGACTCCAAACTCTGCAGTTAACCTGGAAGCAGGTTTTCAGGTTACAGCTGGGACTTCTGCACAGGCACAGAGCTCAGAGAAAGGGGCTAAAAGTCTATCATCACACCTTCTGCATCATGGTATCAGAGCAAGGCATAAAGTAACCAAGCAGCTACCATGCCAGGAGACAGCAGCTGGAGCTTTATCACAGGGAATCACAGCCCAACTGATAAATGTACTCATCCCAAAACAGCCTGGGATCAGGTCACAGCTGCTCCATCAAGGTGTGAGACAGAGCAGGGGGTGACAGGCAGCATACTGGAATGAGTGCTACATGGCTTGGTTCATCTGGAAGTATAGCCCTGAGCTCACAACCAACTCAGTGCAGGGTGCAAGTGCATGCAGGTGCTTTCATTAGCCTAAAAGCCAAGCTAAACAATACAGTGTGTTAGTTACATCAGCACAACTACAGGCTGGGGGAGACTGGACAGATAGCAGCCCTGAGGAGGAAGACTTGGGGTTGTTGGTCAACAAGAAGCTCACCATGAGCCGACAGTGTGTGCTTGCAGCCTAGAAACCAACCATGTCCTGGGCTGCATCATCAGAAGTGTGATCAGCAAGCTGAGGGAGAGGATTCTCCACTATATGCCCTTGTGAGACCGCCTTGGAGTCCTGTGTCCAGCTTTGGAGCCCCTTTTCACAAGGGCATGTAGGGACAGGACAAGGGGGAATGGATTTAAACTGACAGAGGGGAGAATGAGATGAGATCTGAAAAAGAAGTTCTTCCCTGTGAGGGTGGTGAGGCCCAGGCACAGGTTGCCCAGAGAAGCTGTGGCTGCCCCATCCCTGGCAGTGTTCAAGGCCAGGCTGGATGGGGCTTGGAGCAACCTGGTCTAGTGGAAGGTGTCCCTGCCTGTGGCAGGGGGTTGGAACTGAATGAGCTTTAGGGTTCCTTCCGACCCAAACTATGCTGTGATTCTATGATATGATTCTATGGTTTAAGTGGCCTAAATAAGTGAAGTCATACAAGAACCATTCCTGTGGCAATGGATCTCAGACAGCAACACAGGCAAGCGGTTTGTCAACACCCAGCAGTTATTCCAGCATGAACAAACTGGATATTTGGGATAACAAAGGAGGCTCAAGCAACTTCTCTTGCAAGCAGATAATCCCACAAAGCTGTGACTTCAAGCTGAACACCTCAATATCTTTTATATTAATGCTGAGTGCTTGCCCTGCACCATCCAGCTTCAAGTAACAACTCAGTTTCACAGTTTCAGCTATTTATTCCCACTCCCCAGAAGCTTCTCAGCTTTCCATGCCCATCCGCACACCCCAGTGCAGAACATGACTCTGCAGCCCAAGTCCTCCAGCACAGGGTGAAGCACACTCCAAAGTAACAAGCACAGTTTTGGCAGACATTTCCCAATGATCTGCACAAGAAGGAATTGCTGGACTGGCCAACATCCTCTACATTAACCAGCATTTAAAAACCACAAGGAATTTGGTGCTGCAGATCAAGATCAGCTTTACAAGAAAGAGACAGCAACTGCTGGAAGAGGCAAACTGAGCCAACAGCAGATTTGGGGCACACCTGTGTGGGAAAACTAAGGAATTCTAGGCTAACATCTAACACTGCCCAGAGAATTACTTCAGGAAACACAGGGAAGCATTCATCAGTGGATCACCTGCTGCAGTCTAGCAGCTATCATATGGACTGGAAATGTTCTAAGAGCCTGCACAATGGAGGTCAGCAGGAAAATCCTTTCTACAGGCAAATAACCAGGGTAGCCAAGAAATCATAGAATCACAGAACAGTTTGGACTGAATGGGACATTAATGCTCATCCAGTTCCACCCCCTGCTGCCACAGGCAGGGACACCTTCCACCAGACCAGGTTGCTCCAAGCCCCATCCAGCCTGGCCTTGAACACTGCCAGGGATGGGGCAGCCACAGCTTCTCTGGGCAACCTGTGCCAGGGCATCACCACCCTCACAGGGAACAACTTCTTCCTCAGATCTCATCTCAATCTCCTCTCTGTCAGCTTATAGCAGTTAAAATGTGCCTCCACCCTCCCTCCACCCCTTCTCTTTCCAGGAAGGAGCACATGCCAGGAACACCCATCCTCACTCAAGGCAGGAGACCAACTGCTCTCCATCTTCAAACAGGTTCCCACAGCCCAGCTGACTTCACTGGCAAGGACCATAAAAGCCACACAGCCCAACTAGGGCCAACACACTCTGTATCAATCCAACCTTCCTCCCAGTATTAGTGAGGAACAGGTGTTCTATTCCTAACCTGTTTAAGAGATATCTCTCAACCATCTCTAAAAGGAGGCTGGGATGTGCTTCATTCTGCCCTTGCCATGTTCTGACTGAGATAAGGTCCTTGGTGGGAGCCACCAAGAGCAAGCTCCTGGCAGAATTTCCAGGGCTCCAGTAAAGTGAGCACAAGCTTTGCCTAAAGCTGGAGCTCACCCCAAAGCAGGGTTGAGATTTTCTCCCTAGTCCTGACCAAACCTACCTTCCTACCCCTTCAGGGCATCACTGAAGGAATTCAGATCCCGTTTCAGGCTGCTGCTGGCAGAGGGATGGGTACCTGCCATCTAGAATGATCTAGAGCTTGTGAAAAAAAAGTAAAAAAAAAAAAAAAAAAAAAGGAAGAAGAGTTCCTCCCTGCAGCTGGGAACTGCTGTGGCACAGCAGATGAATATGCCCATCTCCATAGCACCTGCTCCAAGGATTAATCAGCCATCTCTATGATGAAAATCTTTCACCAAAGAAGCTCCATAAGCCCACAGAGACACCACCACTGTGTGACACTGAGCTCTCCAGCTGCAGCCCCACTCCTGTGGGTCACAGTGAGCTCCTCATCCATAGGGATCACACAGCAGGGAAACAGCACTGGAGGACTGGAGTGCCTGGATCTGGGGCCACCAGTATGTGAGAGACCAGAACATGCTGGAGAAGGCCCAGGAAAGGGGCATCAGGTCAACCCCTGACCTTATTCATGTGGGGTGAACATAGTAGAACAGGTTACCCTGAGAGTTCATGGAGTCTTCATCCTCAGAGATAATCAAACCCCAAGAGGACACAGTCTACTCCCAGCAGGAGGCTAGGTTAGGCCATCTCCACAGGTCCCTGCCACCTCAGCTATCCTGAGGATCTGGGACCATAGGAGCTGACTACCTCCTCTCATGCTAAAAGATACCAGAGAGCAGCACAAAGATCCCAGATTACTCCAGCTGGCACAACAGCACTCTATCTCCAGGCACAAAAGCAAGCAGTATTCCTAGAAAATATGATTTTCTAAGGCAACCTCCCCCACACAATTTTTTTTCCCCAAGCAGCAGGAAACATTTCTCATTAGAGATGAGTTGATTCCACTTGTACAAGGTTATCATATCTTGCCTGCATATACTAGGTGAGCACTGCTCCTAGCCCTGCAGACACTGCCCACCACAAGTATCAGGTATTTGCTAATATCTACAGCTACTCTACAATTACCTGCAGCCCCAGAGGGGAGCATTCTTCCTGTAGTCCTGCATCCAGCTCTGAGCCCAGCACACCTCTGCTATGGGAAGAGGCAGACGGAGCTGGGCTTGTTCAGCCTGGAGAAGAGAAGGCTCCAGGGACACCTTAGAGCAGATTTCAGGGCCTAAGGGGCCAACAAGAAAGCTGTAGAGGGGCTTTTGACAAGGGCAGGTAGGGACAGGACAAGGGGGAATGGCTTTAAACTGACAGAGGGGAGATTGAGATGAGATCTGAGGAAGAAGTTCTTCTCTGTGAGGGTGGTGAGGCCCTGGCACAGGTTGCCCAGAGAAGCTGTGGCGGCCCCATCCCTGGCAGTGTTCAAGGCTAGGTTGGATGGGGCTTGGAGCAACCTGATCTGGTGGAAGGTGTCCCTGCTGTGGCAGGGAGTTGGAACTGGATGAGCTTTAAGGTCCCTTCCAACCCAAACCTTTCTGTAATTCTATGTTTTTATGATTTCTTAAAAGCAGGACTCTGACACATCCAGATGAATAATTTCTCTTCCACCTGCACTGCTAGTCCATCCAGCCCACATACAGGTGTGGTTTAACTTCCCAGACAGAGCTCTGAGATACTTGTGTGGTAACTCCAGAATAAAAACCCAAACCAGACAACAAACCCACATTTAGTATTTCTCATTCTGTGAGAATCCTGATCACTTCGAAGCAGAGTTCCAGCAGGAGACTCTGCTGCCACCTTCTGAGATCGTCGTTACTGCAGGTATTCCAAAACAACTAAAGATAGTTCTTTTCCCCTCCCTTTATGTCACCAAACCATGGGACAGGTTGCTTTCAAAAAGAAACCACCCCCACCCCAGGGAGCACTGCTCTCGGCAAGCATCCCAGCCTCAATCTTCAGCTCCTTACCTCCCCCACACTACGTAAAAATAGATTTAAACAAGAGAAACTGGAGCAGCTCGGGTACAGCCAACACAGCTAGAGCTTGCTGAGCTCTGAGGTGCCTGGAGCACAGTAGCTTTGACTGTAGCTGACTCAATTCAGATATACAAATACGATGTTCATGTATGCAGGCAAGCCGGTTTAGCACCACAGTCAGCAGACAAAACAACCCAGTGCTGTTACAGAACAGTGTTTAAGGCTTGTCTTTAGCTTCCGAACACGCTTGCAGCCTGAAAAAGCACCTGAATTAACCCTTGACCAATGCAGAAAGGCCATAGCAACACGCCTCCTAAGCCCTAAATTCACAGAGAGGTATTTTAGTGAGGAAAGCGGGGCCCCAGCCCTCAGGGGAATCACACCGACTGGGAGATGGTCAGCTCGGACAGGGCCACACCTGAAGCCACCAGAAGGATGGGAAAAGGCCAGCCGCGCCTAGGGGGGCTTTCCAACACAGCTGGCCACAAGTTGTGGGTCACAGAGGACCCAAGGGGCTGGGGGGATGAGAGGTCCCAGGGCTGAGGAGGTGCTCCTCCGACTCCGTCTCCAGAGCGGCCTCACAACCCTAAGCCGCCCCTAGGGGGTTGCCCACAGCGGCCTATTCTCACCTTTTTGCCTTTCTTGCCCTCCTCCTCCATGTCTCCGGCGGCGGCGGCCCCGGCCCCCCAGGGGGCATCCCCGCAGCGGCCGTGCTCGCCCGGCCTCGGTGCGCGGCGGGGCCCAGGTGACCGGGCTCACTGCCTGGCAGCGACCATAGAGCTCGGCCGAGGCCCGGCTCCCGCTCCCAGCCGCGGCCCGCCCAGAAGCACCTCAGCGCCACCAACTTTTCAATCCTGCCGCCATCTTGGGCGGCGGCTTCCCGGCGTGCACCACGCCCCGCCCTCCGCGGGGAGGACTGACGTCAGTCCTCCCCTGGCCAAACGAAAGGGGGGGGGGGGGGGGGGGGGGCAGAGATGCACTGCGCATGCGCCTGGCAGGAGGCTGCACCTCGCCCATCAGCGCTAGCCGTGCCCTCCACTGGAACCACTGTAGCTATGGGCGCGTAGGCCTCGCCCATCTGTATGGCCACGCCCGTTCCGAGCCGTAGCTCAGATCAGTCTGCCCTACGGGTACGTTCTGGGAGGCCGAACCCTCGGCTGGGAAGGGTGGCGCCATTCCCGGCCTCTTTCCGTTGCTGCGGCTGCAACGGGGAAGCGGGCCTGGGGCTAGGCTGAAGAGCAATTGCGGCTCTTCTGCGCATGCTCTGACCCCTCCGGCACTCCCTGCCAGGTGGCGCTGTCTCTCTACGTCGCGCAGTGACGTCATACGCCAGCGAGGCTCCGTTGTGAGCCATGGCGGCAGCGGCGGCTAGTGAGGGTGGTGTGGCCTTTCTCCATCCGCCGGCATCCGCTGCCATCCGCCACCGGAGCCGCCACTATGGACCGGGGATGAAGCGGAGGAAGCTCGGGGCAGCGCCGGGCTGAGCGCTTCTTCCTTACGGAGTTCAGTCGCCGCTGCCGTGAGGTGCAGTTGGGTGCGGTGCATGCTGGGAAGGGTAGTTCTCCATGGGGCCTGACCGATGGGAGCAGGGATCACCGGGTTGGGGGGGGCTGCGTGTCCCCGGGGTGAGCAGGGATCACCGGGCAGAGGTAGGGGGGGCTGCGTGACTTAGGGGCCTGGTGGGGCCGGGTTCCTTCTCCGCAAGCCTTCCAGCGTGGGGGGGCCTGCAGTGGCCCCCGCCGTTCCTACAGCGCTTGCCAGAGCAACCCCGGGACGGTTTGAGGCCTCTTCCCGCTCTCTCCGGGGGGGGGTTATAGATATCCCGGACACGCCGTGCCCGAGGGCAGCTCCCGGCCTCCGGGCAGGGTGCAGCCGCTGAGGCCGGTTTGCCTTCCAGGTTCCATGCTCCCGCTGGGATGATGCACAGGATGGACAAGGAAGACACCAGGAGTGAGGAGATGGGTTCAACGGCCTTGCGTTGTAATTAACAGAACTGTAAGTTGGGGTCTGCTGGGGCTTGATCACTTCGTAAGGTGCCAGATGAATCTGTCAGAATGGCATTCCATGGGAGAGCATTGGCATGGGAGGATGGAGAGCCTCATTCCTTTATCCCACAAGGATTTATGGGCAACCGCTCCCTGTCCTGAGTGGGGGGCATCTCCTGGGCTCATCCCATTACTGTAATTAGTCGAATTATGTGCAATTATCACTGCTAAACCCCTTTAGCCATCAAACAAGAGGCTGAAATCTCACCTGAGAGCTGTGCCATGGGGCCATGCCCCTGGGGTTTGTGCCCAGGGCAGGTTCAGATGACACCAAGAAGCCGTGATGTTTCACACATGTGGTCTCATGGCTTTAATCCCATTAATTAACCGTTTAGGCAAAAGCTCTGCCCAGTCCCACTCAGATCCGAGGAGCAATGTGGATGTGGTGGATTAAACATGGAACTTTCAAATTTTCCTTATCGCAAATCCAGATCTTTCTTATTTCTTCCATTCCAGGTGGAAAATCTGAGAGATTTTTGGGAAAGCCACCAGGAAAACTGGCTGACAGCCTCGGTAAGGAAGATTTTTGGTTGCTGGGATTTGCTGGGAATGGTTTCTTGGTTAAAAGTTGGAACTGAGAATGGTGGCAAGCACAGGTTTGCCATGATAAGCATGAGTGGAGCCATGAAATTTGGATTCCAGGGGCTTGGAGTCACCAGCAGAGCTCATCAGCACCATTCTTCTCATTATCCTAATGATTTTTCCCCTTTTTTTCCAGTTGAATGCCAGCATGGGGATCCCCTTTCTGCTGAACTTCACCCTGGGCACATCATTCCTAGAGCTCCCCAGTTATCCTGGGGGTTTAACTGGGAACATTGGGATGAGAACACAGCGATGTCAAACAGCATCAGCTTAATAAATAATGGGGTTTTCCTGCCTGTGGTGACGTGACCAGTGACCATCCCCCCGGTATCCCCCAAAACCGTGTCCCGAGGGATGGGCGTGGTGGGGAGTTGCCAACCCCCAAATTTGGGTGTCTGCAAGGATGTCACCCTGGGTGACGATGGGTCCTCACGGCGCCTGCGCGGCAGTTGGCAGTGCAGGAAGCCGGCGCGGCTTTGGGGAGAGGGGGAGAAGGGAAGTGGGTGCTGCGGCATGGCGGAGCTGGAGGGTCCTGAATATGGGAAAGCTGATTTTGTCCTCCTGGATGAGGTGACCATGGAGCAGTTCCTGGAGAACCTGCGCCTGCGGTACGGGGGACACGAGGGAGGGGGGACCCCAATCTCTGGCTCCACAGGAAGCATCTGGGTGGGGCTGGGCTGTGGTAGGGGGAACTTAAGGCATGGTCCCCTCTGCCCTGGCGTGGTGTGGGGTTATGGGGATGGGGGGTGGTGGTGTGTGCACATCCATAGAGGCCCCCATGCACTTCCTGCCCACAGGAAGAGCCACTGCCCCACGGCACCGCCCAGCCCCATGGTAGTTGGTAGAGTGGCGGGCTCTACCTCACAGCATGGTGCTCATCCCCTGGGTGCCAGAGGGGAAATGTCCTGCCTCATGGCAGGGTGGTCTGCAGGCTATGCATCCTGCCCTGCAACACGGCACCCCACACCACATCATGGTACCTCTTGGGATGCTGCCTTGCTGCACAGCACCACACAGGATGTCATCCCACCCAATAGCTCAGCATCCTGCAGGGTGCCACCATGTTCCATGGCACAGCATCTGGTGTGGTGCTGCCCCACAGCATCCTGCAGGGTGCCACCCCATGACACAGCACTCCACAGGATGCCACAGCACCATCCTGCCCCATGGCACTTGGTGCCATCCCGACAGCCCTACATCTTTCAGTGTGCTGCCCCACAGCACAACACCCTGCAGGATGCTGCCTGCAGCCTGCCCCATGGCTGCTCCTCTGCACAGGTTCTCACAGGGCCGCATCTACACCTACATTGGGGAGGTGGTGGTGGCAGTGAACCCATACCAGACACTGGCACTTTACGGGCCACCAATGGTGGAGCGCTACCGTGGCCGCGAGCTCTATGAGCGCCCACCCCATCTCTTTGCCCTGGCCGATGCTGCTTACAAGGCCATGAAGCGCCGTGCTAAGGACACCTGCATCGTTATATCAGGTAGGGGCTGGGGCACCCTTGGGTGGGGGGCACCATGAGGTGGTGGGTGCCCTCACCCAGCTACTTCCCTCCCTGCCAGGTGAGAGCGGGGCAGGCAAGACAGAGGCCAGCAAGTACATCATGCAGTACATAGCAGCCATCACCAACCCCACCCAGCGTGCTGAGGTGGAGAGGTGGGTTCAGCCCCACAGTGGGGTGGGTGCTGGGATTCACCAGCCCAGGGCTGAGAGGAGGCCCACGGAGTGGGGAGGTCCATGGTGCCCCATATCCATAGGGATGGTGTGGAGGGATTCCTGTTCTGGGGGGTGCTGCCTTCCCATAGGGAAGGTGTGAGTGGACATGGGGTGCCCTACTCTTGCAGGGTGATTCTGGGGGAACCTGAGGTGTCTCATAGCCATAGGGATGTGGGGTGACTGAGGTGTCCCATGTCCATAGGGACGGGGGAAGAAAAGGGTGCCCAAAACACATAGGCAAGCTGTGGAGAGCTTGGGGGACCCCATCCATACAGGGATGGTGTGGGGGAACCAGGGTGCTCCATGGATGTAGTGATGGGCTGGGGTGATCAGGGGTGTGCCATCCATGTGGGGTGGCCCTGGAGGGCTCTAGGGGTCTCCCATGGCCAGAGGGATGGTGTGGGGGGGACCAAGGAGTTGCCATGGGGCAGCAGGAGGTGACCGGGGTGCCCCATGCCCATAGAGAAGGTATGTTGGGACCTGGGATACCTCTTGCCTGTGGGGTGGTGAGGGAAGCTTGGGGCATCCCAAGGCCATGTGGGTGGTATGTGGGGCCCATGGGCTGTCAGCAATGCTGCAGCTGTGCCGTGCTGCCCCACCAAGGGTGAAGAATGTGCTGCTCAAGTCCAACTGCGTCCTGGAGGCTTTTGGCAATGCCAAGACCAACCGCAACGACAACTCCAGCCGCTTCGGCAAGTACATGGACATCAACTTTGACTTCAAGGGTGACCCCACGGGCGGCCATGTCCACAACTACCTGCTGGAGAAGGTGTGGGGCCTCTGGGCACACCGGGTGGGTGCCGCCCCCCATGGGAACACTGTTCCCACATGGGATCTGCATGGCACCCACCCCCCTGCTCCCTCTTCTAGTCTCGAGTCCTCCAGCAGCAGCCAGGAGAGAGGAACTTCCACGCCTTCTACCAGGTGAACCAGGGATAGGGTGGGTGGGATTGATGGGATGGATGGGATGAGGAGATTGGACTGGGACAAATAGGATCTGTGGGATAGGATCTATGGGATAGGGAAGGGATGGATGATATGGCATCTGTGGGATGGAGACAGGACAGATGGGACAAGAAGGTTGGCAGGGGATGGATGAAATGGATGGGATTTATGAGATGTGATGGATGGGATGAAAAGGTTGGGGTGAGATCTATATAATGGGGGCAGGATGGATATGATGAGAACATTGGAATGGGATTTGTGGAATGGAGTGGGGTCAGGATGGATGGTATGAGAAGGATGGAATTGGGTTGGGATTGATGAGATAGGGCAGATGGGATGGGTTAGGACGAAACAGGATGGATGGGATGGGGTTGGGAAGGATAAGATGGGATAGAATGGGATGGGTGGATGGGACAGAATGGGATGAGTTGGGATGGCAGTGGATGGGACAGGTTGGGAAGGATGAGATGGGGACACACAAATGCACTGGTGCTGACACCCTCCTTCCCCACAGCTGCTGCTGGGTGCCCCAGCAGCACTCCTGTCCTCGCTGCACCTCTGCCGGGACCCCAGCACCTACTGCTACACCAGGGAGGGTGCCCAGGGTGACGTGAGTGGGGCTGGGGAGGGCCAGCAGGGGACCAGGGAGGGCAGGCAAGGGGGTCCTGGCCCCTCACACCATCCCCCTGGCCTCAGGCCTGCACAGATGACGCATCCAGCTACCGGGCGGTGGAGGAGGCGATGGCAGTGATCGGCTTCTCCCCGGAGGAGATGGGCTCCGTGCGCCGGATCCTGGCTGCCATCCTGCACCTGGTGAGGCCACCACTAGTACCTACTGGGCCCCCCTGCACCAGTTTGGCCCCAGGCAAACCGGTAGAGCCCCATGCAGATAAGTGTGGCCCCACTCTACCCAGTACAGCCCGGTGCAAACAAGTATGGATTGGTTTAAACAAGTAGACCCCTGCAGAAACCAGTGTTGCTCTATGCAATGCAGCCTGGCCCAGCACAAACCAGTATAGGTTGATGCAAACCAGCACAGCCCAGTACATACCTGTAGGGTCCAGCACAGCTCCATACAAACCACTATAAACCAGTACAGCTCAATACAAACTTAGAATAGCCTGATACAAACTGGTACATCCCAGCACAGCCCGATACAAACCAGTACAGTCCATGGTGTGGGAGCTGCTGGTGCCAGGACACCCCAGCCCCTTTCTGGGTGCTGCCAAGTGTCTCCCCTCTCTGCCCATCCCCCAACACGACGTGTCCCTCCCCAGGGCAACCTCAGGTTCACACAGGAGGAGGAGATGACATTGGTGGAGGACACATCAGGGGTCTCGGTGCTGGCCGAGCTGACAGCCACGGCCCCTGACAGCCTGCGCCAGGCACTCCTGACCCGCACTGTGGCGGCCGGAGCCGGGGAGCTCATTGAGAAGGGCCACAGCCCCAAGGAGGCCGCATACGCCCGCGATGCTTGTGCCAAGGTAGGGGTGGACTCAGGGTGATGGGTGCCAGCCCAGCCCATACCAGCATCTTTGGGTGCCCATCACCCTGTCCTTGTCCTCAGGCCATCTATGAGCGGCTCTTCTGCTGGATCGTGGGGCGCATCAATGCTGGCATCGCTGCCCGTGGGTACGATGCACGTGTGCATGGTAAGAGCACGGTCATCGGCGTGCTCGACATCTACGGCTTTGAGATCTTCGACACCAACAGGTGATGTGGCCCAGAGGGGACATGGAGAGGGACAGGACCTGGGAGGGATGTGGTGCAGGACTGGGGATGGGAAAGACATGTGGAGGGGATGGGAGACACCTGGGAGGGACATGTGGAGGGGACAGGTATTGGGGAGATGCATGGGGACACTGGGAGGTGATAGGGCACAGAAGAGACATGGGAAAGGGACCCTAAGATGCATGGAAGGGATGGGGCTTGGGAGGAACACAGGAAGGTGACAGGACACAGGGGAGGACAGAGTGGGGGTGGGACCTGGGGAAGGGACAGGGTTTGGGAGTGACTCATGAAGTTGGCAGGGCCCAGGGGAAACAGGGAGCAGGGCTTGAGAGAAACACATGGAGAGGGAGGATGTCCAGGGTACATGTGCAATGGGACAGGACCAGGAGGGCCGTGCAGTTCAGAGGGTGCACAGGGGACACTGGGAGCAGGGGGCAGCTGATGGGACTGTCCTGACCTTGACTCTCTGCCCACAGCTTCGAGCAGTTCTGCATCAACTACTGCAATGAGAAGCTGCAGCAGCTCTTCATTGAGCTGATCCTGCGGCAGGAGCAGGCCGAGTACCAGCGGGAGGGCATCACCTGGCAGAGCGTGAGGGAACTGAGGGAGACATGGTGGCATCACCTGCCAGAGCCTGGGGGACATGGGGGGAATGTGAGGGGGACAGGGGGGCATTGCCTGGCAGAGCATGAGGGGTTGGAGGGGGACAGGGCAGCCATGAGGGAACACAGGTGTCATGGGGGAGACATGGGGGGACAGTGCTTGGCAGAGCATGAGGGGTTGTTGGGGAGACAGAGGGACATGAAGGGGACATGGGGGACATGGGTAGAATCACCTGTTAGAAGATGGGGAGCTCTGGGGACACATGTTGGGGACATGACCTGGCAGAAGGTGAGGGGTTTGAGGGAGACATGAGGGGGACCTGGTGGTCATCACCTGGCAGAGCATGGTGGGAACATGGGGAACATAGGGGACACATGGATGCCATCAGGGTGTGTGGGGCAAATCAGGGTGCTGGGGGGAGCCAATTTGGGGTGCCCACCCCTTCCCTCCTGCACTAGATCGAGTACTTCAGCAACGAGCCCATTGTGGAGCTTGTGGAACAACCCCACCGTGGCATCCTGGCGCTGCTGGATGAGGCCTGCCTGGCTGCAGGGACCATCACTGACTCCCTCTTCCTCGCCTCCATGGACACCCGCCTGGGCCACCATCCCCACTACACCAGCCGCAAGGTGCTTCTGGGGGGTCAGGGGCAGTGGGGGGGGGTCCGTGAGTGTGGAGCTGACATCCTGCTCCCCCCACCCCAGCTCTGCCCCACAGACAAGACCATGGAGTTCAACCGGGACTTCCGCATCAAGCACTACGCAGGAGATGTCACGTGAGGGGGGAGCTGGGGGGATGTTAGGGGGTCACAGTGGGCTGTGGGTGTCATCGGGTAGCCATGGGGCTGTGGGGTACAGTGGAGGGCTTTGGGAGAGCATGGGGAGGCCTTTTGGGATCATGGGGCTGTAAGGTTCTTGGGGGTCTGTCTTTGACCATGGGGCCTTGGACAGCCATGGGGGAAAATGGAGGGGGCACATGAGGGTCTGTGGGAGATGATTTGGGGTCACACGGACCCTCAGGTTGTGGGGATCAGGGGAACTATGGAGGGAATTGAAAGGGAGTGGGGGAACTGGAGGTCCACTTGGGATCATGGGACTATAAGGGATGTTGGGAGATCTAGTTTACCATGGGATCTTGGACAACCATGGGGAAACATGGAGGAGGGTCTTGAGGTGGTGATTTGGGGTCATGGGAGACCATCAGGCTGCGAGGATCATGGGGGACTGGTCCAGGGGCTAGCTGGGGCCATGGGAAAGTGGGATACCATGGGTGGCCATGTGGGACCTCAGGAGGGCACAGGAGCCACCTAGGGCCATGGGAGGCCATTTAGGAGGCTACTGAGGTCAATGGGGCCTGGGAGGCACAGAGGCCACGTGCAGTGGGATGGGCTGTGTAGGACATGCCATGCCATGGGGACAGCAGGGACAGGGTCAGTGGGCTCTGGGTCCACAAGTGCTGAACCCCACAGTCCCCTGGTCTTCATGGGTGCCCCTAGGGCCACATGTCACCTCTGTGTGGAGCTGGGAGCTGACCCACCCTCAGCCCCAGCATGGTGTCCCCCTCCCTCAGGTACTCGGTGGAAGGGTTCCTGGACAAGAACAAGGATACGCTCTTCCAGGACTTCAAGCGGCTCTTCTACAACAGGTTAGGGACACAGAAGACACAGCTGTGGGGCTGATGGCACTGCTGTGAGGCAGGAGTAGGGTGCCTGGTGCTGCCAGTCCCACACCAACACCATCCCTCAGTGCGGACCCTGTGCTGCGCGCCATGTGGCCTGACGGCGAGCAGAGCATCACTGAGGTCACCAAGCGCCCGCTGACCACCGGCACCCTCTTCAAGAACTCCATCGTGGCCCTGGTGGAGAACCTCGCCTCCAAGGTAGGGGACTGGGGACAGCCAGGCACATCCCTGCACCCACTTGACATGTCCCTAACCCATCTGGGTATGTCTTGCAGCAGCTGTGTATGACCCAAAGAAACACAGGCATGTCACCAGACAGCCAAGATATTCCTTGAGCCAGCCTGCCATGTACCTGTACCAGTGTGACATGTCCCCATGCTAGCCAAGATGTCCTTGATGCAGACAGGCATGTCTGTAGTCAACCAAACAGTCCCCAAGACAGCCCAGATATCCCCAGATCCAGCAAAGATAACCCTGTGACAGCCAGACATGTCCCTAAGCCAGCCAGGATGTCCCTAAGGCAGCCATGTGTGTCCCCAAGGCAGCCAGGCATGTCCCTGTACCAACCTGGCATGTCCCCAGGCCAGCCAAGATGTCCTTGGAGCCAGCCTGGCATGCCTCTGTGACAGCTTGGCATGTCCTTGAAGCTAGCCAGGCATGTCCTTGAAGCAGCCAACCGTGTCCCCAGAGCCAGCTGAAGTGTCCCTATGCCATCCAGGCACGTCCTCAGGCCACCGTGCTCTCCTGTTGCCATGTTCAAGGCATTCTCACCCTGCGTGCCATAGCCCCTGAGGCCCTCAGCCCAGGTCACCCATGGGCTCAGTGCCACTGGTGGGTGTCACCACAGCACCATCCCCTCGGTGTCCCCCCAGGAGCCTTACTACGTGCGCTGCATCAAGCCCAATGACCAGAAGTCTCCGACACTGTTTGACGTGGAGCGCTGCCGGCACCAGGTCTCCTACCTGGGGCTGCTGGAGAACGTCCGCGTGCGCCGTGCCGGCTTTGCCTACCGCCAGCCCTACCACCGCTTCCTCCTGCGGTATGGCCTGGCCCACCCCCTGGGACTCCCAGTACCCCCTCCATGTCCCCTCACCCTACTCTGCCCCACAGGTACAAAATGACCTGTGAGTACACGTGGCCCAACCACCTGATGGCCAGTGACCAGGAGGCTACGCAAGCCCTCCTGGAGCAGCACGGCTTCCAGGATGACGTGGCTTACGGCCACACCAAGGTCTTCATCCGCACACCCCGTACCCTTGTCCGCCTCGAGCAGGAGCGGGCACAGCTCATCCCCATCATTGTCCTGCTGCTGCAGAAGGTGGGTGACATGGGGTGAAGGGGGTGCCCAGGGCTGCACAGGGTGTGTGGCACGGGATGGTACAGCGCATGGGCAAAGCATGGAATGGGGCATGGCGTGAGTCAAGGCATGGGGCAGGACATGGGCAGGGGATGGGTTGTGCTGGGGGACATGGCACAGGGCAGGACATGGGGCATGGGACATGGCACAGGATGCGATATGGTACCTGGAATAGGGCATGCTGGGGGACATGGTGTGGGGCAGGAAGTGGGGCATGGGATATTGGGCATAGTACAGTGCACAGTACAGAGTATGGCATGGGGCAGAGCATAGCGCACGGCACTGGGCTCAGCATGGTGTGGGACCTTCTGTAGCGTCAGCTGTGGGGCAGGATGTGGGGCACAGGGCACAGTATGGAGCGTTTCCTCAGAGCAGGGCAAGGGCTGCACCAGGGAGTTTGGGGGGAAGCAGCGTTTTGGGGACCTCCTGGAGCTGTGCTCCTGGGGGACCCATGTGTCAGCACCCACACTGACAGCCAGCACTGGGCAGGCCTGGCGTGGAGCCCTGGCACGCCGGCGCTGCCGGTACCTGCGGGCAGCCTACACCATCATGGCCTGCTACAAACGGCACAAGGTGAGGGCATATCTGCGTGAGCTGCTGCGGCGCTTCCAGGCTGTCCGCACCCTTCCTGATTTCGGGAAGAGTGTGGTTTGGCCGGAGCCACCAGCAGTGCTGGTGCACTTCCAGGATGCCAGCCAGCGCCTCTTCCGCAGGTACCATCTTAAATCCTGCTCCATTTGTGTGTTGGAATGGGGATGTGGTGATGGGAATGGGGATGTGGGACTGGGGATATAGGATGGAAATGTAGTTCAAGAATGTGGAACTGGGACACAAGATGAGGACTGTTGGATGGAGATGTTGGATGGGGATGTTAGATGGGGGCACGGAACAGAAACATGGGATGGGGACGTGAAACTGGAATGTGGGACAGGGACGTAAAATGGGGACATGGGATAGGGATGTGGGATGGGAATGGGGACCATGGGATGGGGATGCAGGATGGGGACTCAAAGAGAGATGAGGAGGTGGGATGTTTATGTGGGATGAGAACATGGGATGGGGACACGAAATGGGGATGTGGGATGGGAATGTGAGACAGGGACTTGGACACTGATGGGGATGTGAAACTGGAGTGTAAGATGGATGTGAGATGGGAAAGAGGGGATGGGGATGCAGGACTTAAATGTGGGATGCTGACACGGAACAGGGCCATGACCATGCTGTGTCCCCCCAATGCAGATGGCGAGCACGGCAGATCATCAAGAACATCCCCCCGTCGGAGATGGGGCAGATCCGGGCCAAGGTGGCCGCCATGGTGGCACTGGGGGGGCTGCGGGAGGCCTGGGGTTGCCAGCGCAGCTGGGCACGGGATTACCTCTCCTCGGTAAGGGCTGCCAGAGGGTTTGGGGTGCCCCACAGAGCACCCTGGGGTGCTCCTCCCCCGTAGTGTCACCCCCTACTCACACCACGGCTCCCACAGCCTAGCGAGAACCCGGCGTTGGCACTGCTCTTTGCCCGCCGCCTCCAGAACCTCAAGGACAAGGTGCATTTTGGCTCTGTTCTCTTCTCCTGCCATGTCCGCAAGGTGAGGGACACAGGGAGTCCTGCCAAGCCACCACATCTGTGTCACTCCCCAGTATGTCCCCTCACTTCTCCCTCTCCCTGCAGATAAACCGCTTTGGGAAGAGCCAGGATCGGGCCATCTTGGTGACAGACCAGCATGTCTACAAGCTGGACCCCCGAAAGTCTTATGGGATGATGCGGGCGATACCCCTCAGCACCGTGAGTGTCTCCAGGATATAGCAGGGGGAAAAGAACACCGCAGGGTGTACCCCTGTCCTGGCAAGACAGGGTTAGGGGGACCTGTGTCCTGGTTGTCCTGCTCCCACCTAGAGGGTTGGAGACCCCTCACTAGTCCCTTCAGCCATGCGCCGGGACCATTGCATTGGCACGGTCAAGTACGCTGGGATGGGTGGAGTTGGGATGCTGGCCCCACCACACTTTCCCTACCATGCTGGCCATACCACACTGTCTATGCCATGCTGGCCATGCCATGCCATCCTTGCAGTGCTGTCCCCACCACCCTTCCTGTTCTCCACACCACACTGACTGTGCCATGCTGTCTCCACTGCGCTGTCCCATGGCAGTGGTGATGACACAGGGACATGTCCCCCTCTTCCCACAGGTGACAGGCCTGAGCGTGACGAGCTGCCGGGCGCAGCTGGTGGTGTTCCACACCCAGAGCCAGGAGGACCTGGCCGTGTGCCTGCACAAGATGCAGCCGGCGGGGGACAACCGGGTGGGCGAGCTGGTGGGGGTCCTGCTGGAGCACTGCCGCACGTGAGTTGGGGGGCTCCAGCTGGGGCTGTGGCAGCGCCCCACATGTGGATCCCCCACTGATGATGCCGGGATGTTGTTGCAGGACCAAGAGGGAGCTGCAGGTCCGGGTCTCCGACTGCATCCAGCTGAGCTTCCGCGGGCGCCGGCGGCTGCTGACAGTGGAGACACGGCCGGATGCAGCCACCCCGGATTTCAGCAAGAGTCGCGATGGCTTCGTGCTTTACTGGCCTGGGAAATGAGGGGGGGGGGGGGGCAGCTGGTTCACCACCCCCTGCCCGCAGTCTGCCCCACTGGCCTCTGCTGTGGCCTCATTCTGGCCTTGTGACCCCCAACCCTGCATCTCCCCCGGGACCATCCCGAAGCCTCTGTGTGCACTGGGAATAAAGAGGTGTCTGAGACCCACACAGCCATCTGAGAGTGGCCAGGACCACTCAGCAGAGCAGGGGGGAAGGAGTGGAGGATATGGGTGGAGGTGGGTTGGATGAAGCTCTGGGATGGAGTGAGATGGAAGAGATCAGATCTCTGGGATGGGGTAAACTAGGATCTATGAGATGGGTTGGGATCTGTGGGATGGGATTTATAGGCTGGGATTAGATGGGGTGGGATGGAGTCCCTGGGATGAGGAGGGCTGGGTGTTTGGAAGACCGTTAACAAGCCAGAACTCATCAACCTCTTCAATTAATGGGGTGCTATAGGATACTCCACCATTGTCATTCTGACATTAATGGCGTCACTGGAGCGGATCCAGTGATAGCCTCGTGTGGGAGATCAGGGAATCACCAGGGGGAATCACCTATGAAGCACGAATTTGAATGTACGTTGTGATACTGGGGGTAAACCACAGAAGACGGAGGGAAAAGGGCTAAGTAACTTGAAGGAGTCGGCCTTCGAACATCCACACCCTCGCTTGGGCCTACACTGGGCCAGGCCCGGCAGGGATGGCTGTTGCCATAGCAACAACCCGCGGCCTTCCGGGGGGAGGGGCGGTGGGTCGCCATGGGAACAGCCATTCTCCACCTATCAGCGAGCGAGGCGTCGCCATGGGAACAGCCTCGGGGCGGGGCGTCACCCCTTCAACCAACCCCGCTCTCAGGAGGCGGGGGAAGCGTCGCCATGGGAACCGCTGTGGCGATGCCGCGGGGGGCGTGGCGCCGGCCGCCGGAAGGGGCGGGGGGGGCGAGCCTCGTCGCGAGGACTCGGTTTCCCGTGAGGCGGCGCGCGGGGTTCCGGCGGGTGGGTGGTTCCGGCGGGCGCAGGCCGGGATGGAGGCCGTGCCCCGCATGCCCATGATCTGGCTCGACCTCAAGGAAGCCGGGGAGTTCGCCTTCAACGCCGCCGTCAAGAAGGTGGGGCTGGGAAACGGGCGGCTGGGGCCGGCGAGGGGCGCGGGGGGGAGCGGGAGGGGCCTGACAGGGGCGGGGCGGGAGGGGCCTGTGAGGGAGGGGAGTGCTTGGGGGGATGTGTGTGAGGGAAAGGAGTGCTCATGGTGTGGGGAGGGGGCATCTGTGAGGAAGGAGAGTGCTTGGGAGGAAGAGAAGGGGGTCTGGAGGGGAGGGGAGTGTTTGGGTTGGGGGCTACATGAGGGGTGTTTGGGCTCTATGAGAAGGGAGTGCTTGGGGGGAGATAGGTAGGGTCTGTGAGGGAGGGGAGTGCTTGGAGTGTGGGGCGCGAGGGGGATCGGGGGCTCTGTGAGGGGTGTTTGGGCTCCGTGCGGATAAGGAGTGCTTGGGATAGGAAGAGGAGCTCTGTGGTGTGTATTTGGGAGGTGTGGAGTGTTTGGGGTGCACAGGGAAAGGGAGCGTAGAAGGTTAGGGATTTGGGGGGGCGTCCTGGTGGAGTAGGGAGTTAAAGCTGGAGATATCTGGGGGGGGCTGTAGGTCAGGGCTGCTGAGGGCATTCTGAGGCAGGGACCTGGGCAGCTCCTGGGTGCATGGGGAGAGGGTGAGGTGCAGTGTCCCCCTTTGCCTTGGATGATAAGGAGTGAGGCCGTATGCCCGCACCAGCCCCACGGCTTGGCCCCACTCGCTCCCTCAGCAGCCAGGGTCAGCGAGTGCTGGCAGAGGGACAGAGTTTGGGAGGGGGAGTCCCTGGAGCACCCCCACCCTGGGCAGAGCCTTCCCCTGTCACGTCAGGGCAGAGAGGTGAGTTGGCAAGTCCATCCCTGCTGCATGTGACTGTGCTGACTCCCGGCTTCCGATGCTCCAGCCTCCCTCCCCCAAGCCCCATTACCAGCTCCTGCCTACCCCCCTTAGCAGCAGGTCATTACTAATGCCATAGCATTAGGAGATCGGGGTTGGTGATGTCTGATTCCTCACGTCTTCTTTTGCGGCCAATCCTTTGTGTCTCTTTTTGGCATCTCCTTTCACTCTGCTCCCACGGGCTCATGTAAGAGGGGAACGCGAGGATGGGGGAGCTGGATCTCCCACCGGCAGCAGCCCCCAGGCTGTCAGATCATCAGTTAAACCCCCAGTCCCTTTGCAGGAGGAAGATTGAGAGTTTGGTGGGTGCCACAGACTGGCACGGGGGACAAGACCTGTCCTTGCTGGTTGCTTTAGGGACGTGAAGGACTTAATTAATCAGCTGTAAACAAGCTCCACCTCTGCCTGGCGTTTCCTAGTGCCACCCGTAGATGAAAAGCAGGATTTATGGATGTGGAAGAAGGAGCGGGGGTTCTCCTGTGTTTATGTCACCGCCTACTTTCCACCCTCCTGTTTTTTGGGGTGCTGAGTGGGGCTGGCATCCTGTCAGACCCCGACAGTGGTGTTAGCCTGGTGGGAACATTCCTGTGCCGGAAGGAAGGCGTTGTGGGATCGCCGAGCTGAGTCATGCTGTGCCAGCCCGGACAAGGTGCAGCAGCTCTCAGCAGGGAGTTGGCTGGGCTGTGGGCCTCAGAGCTGAGGCAGAGGGATGGATGGTGGCCTCCAGGTCAGAGGTGGGCTCAAGAAATGGGGTCTTACCAAAAGTGGACTGTTTAGGGAGTTTGTATATGGCAGCAGGTGGAAATCTGGTTTGATTGAAACGCACGCTGCTTTACTGGCAAATAGAAACCTCGTGCCCTGGTCAAAATGAAAGGGAAACGTCCCTCCTTCTCCATCGCTGAGCTGTGTTCACCTTGAGCTCAGGTGACAGAGGCTGCAGGCAGCCCTCCAGAAGTCCCCAGCCACCCTTAACCTGGCAGCCACTAGGGTGGATCGAGCCCCTGGTGTCCACCTGGGCCAGAGCAGAGTAGGGCTGTGGGTCCCTGATTCTCCCCTGTGGCTGTCAGGAAGGTTGGATGAATTCCTGACAGGCCATTGAAGGATCCCAACTCCCTGCAGTTAGGAAGCACTATGCTTGCTGGCAGCATCATGATCTGAGGATCCCAAAACCTTTGCTAAAGGCACATTTGGGGAGCCCTGTGCTGGCAGCTCCCTCTGTGGTGCTGGGGAGACATAACTCATCACCAGATGCCTTCCTCAGGGATGCAGCAGCAATTTTATTTCTTAATGAGCATCTCTGGCCAAGCCCTGGCTCCAGCTCCTCTCTGGTATGGGCTGCAGGGCCAGGCTGTTCCATGCTATCCCGTTTCGTTTCCCTTTCTGCCCTCACTGGGATGAGCTGCTGCCTGGCCAGCCACCAGCGTGGCATCACCCTTTGAAGCTCTGCAGGAGATTTTGCTTTCATTCCAGCGCAGAGCAGGTCCTGGCGTCACTTCAGTTCTGTCTGTCCTGTTTGCTGGTAACTCCTCAGGACCTCATGGCAACTTGATTCCAGCTTTTACGCCCCAGCTCCAAAGTCTCTGTTGTGTGCCAGATCAGTGCCTCTGTCTGGGGTGTTGTCTGTGCAGGACCCTATGCCCTGACTTTGCATTAAGCTGAGGTTCAGTAGGAACTGGACAAGATTTGGGGAGTTTTAGGAGAGAAACAAGCTCCCAGAAGGCCTCAAGTCGTCCTCTTCACATTGCCAGGCCTGCCTTGGGGGCTTCTCCCTGGAGAGCTGCTAGTTGTAGCTCCAGTGTGGGACTGGGAAGGTGGCTTCAGGTGTTAGGCCAGGCTGTCACCTCTCTCCTGTCCCTCTAGTTTGTCCTGAAGAACTATGGGGAGAACCCAGAGAATTACAATGAGGAGCTGCGGAAGCTGGAGCTGCTCCGTCAGGTAAGCTGGGCTCCCACCCAAACTGCTCGTGGCCCTGGGGAGACCTGCCAGAGCTGAACCCAGGGAGCTGGCTCATCACCTGCCCTGTGCTCAAGGATCCGTTTTCTGGCTTCCACCACCTCTCTGGACTAGGAGCTGTGCCGGAGTGCTGCCATGTCTGCTTCTCTTCCTCACTAGTAGCCCACAGATGAGGCTTTTGGAAGCTGGGCTGCATCCTGGCTCCCCAGATTAAAGCTTTCTAAGGACCATACTTAAGCTTCTGTTGTGTCCACTTCCCTGAATATGGGGGGGATTTGTATTGAATAGTTCCTTGTTGGGTGGAAGGAATTGCTTTGTCAGTTGGGCTGGTGCCTGAGGTCTTTGCAGGGAATAAATCAGCTTTTTGCTCTCAACTGTGGAGGCCAAATAGTTGTTTTAGTCACTGGAGTAATCACCTTTGGTGGTTCTGAGCAGGTTAGAGGCAGCCTCGGCCCTGGCCAACTGGTACCTGAGACACGGGTGGTAAAACTGGCTGGAGGTGCTCAGAGCCCTGCCCTGTGCCAGCACCAGTGCTGGTTTGTTAGAGGGGCCGTAAACCTGATGTGTAGGGTGGAGCTGGGGGAGCTTGTGGTGCAGACACTGGTGTCATCTCACCAGTGTCTCCAAAGCACAGTGGTGGCCTTCCAGTAGGACTTGATGAGTTTAAGCTCCCTGACTGGCAGCTTAAACACCCATAGCCCAGATCTGGGTAGCTCTGGCCTCTACCTGTGGGCTTAACCCTGAAGCAAGAGGTTGGAAAAACGTTCTGGTGTCTCCTGCTCTTCTCTTCCTTCTCCCAGCTTTGCCATAGCAGCAGGTCCTGTGCCCTGTCCAAGACACCCCCTTTTCAGTCATTTCCAAGTTCCTCATTTATTTCACCTTCAGGAGCATGTGCTGGGCAGAACAGACTTCCTCATGTATGAGTTACTCTGGATCCATAAAGCAGCTCTGTCCAGCCTCACTTTAAGGTGAACAGACTTGTTTTTCTAGATGTGTTTTGCAGGTCTTTTTTATGAGGCCAAGCTCCTTCCTCCCGGGACAGCCAGCGAATGCCCAGTTCTGGCCGTCCCCACCACAAAGGCTCCTACCCCAGCCTGTGCATCTCATCACAAATCCATTAGGTTCCTGTTCCTGCCCAACTGCTCCAGCCCCCATGGTAGCCTTTTCTTCCTCCTTTCTCCCCTCCAGAGTGCCGTCAATGTGCCCAGGGACTTCGAGGGCTGCAGCACGCTGCGCAAGTACTTCGGCCAACTCCACTACCTGCAGAGCCGCATCCCCATGGGTGCCGAGCAGGAGGCAGCGGTCCCCATTGCGTGGTGAGGAGGAGCTGCTTCCCCAGACCCTCTCTCTGGCATGAGGCCGTGGGTGTTGTGCGTGGGAGGATTGGCTCCCAGTGGGAGCTTCCTGAAATTCAGAGGCTGATCCAAAGCAGAGCAACTGCTCCCTCCGTGTGCATCTGGTATGCTCTTCCCCAAAGTCCAGCAGTGGTACCAGCAGGCCCTGGGGACCCCTTGGGAAATGGCATCCCACCCTGGAGATCTGGCAGGACATTGAAACGAAGCCATAAGGAAGCACAGCTGGCTCTGAGACACAAGGCAGAGGCAAGACATTGTCACTGTGCAAGGTGACACTGCTGAGCTCCCCCTGGGTGGCAGAGTTGCTTGGCTGTGTGTAAAAGGCTTTTGAACCCAAAGCAGTAGAGTGTTCCTATCAGCTCCCACCTGGATTTGATGCCCAGGATGATGCCAGGCAGGAGGGCCCCATCTCCCAGCCTCTGAGGAAGAGCAGCTCCTGACAAATCCTTTCCCTGGCCAGTGCCTAGGAACACCAGTAACTCCACCTAAGGCTGGTAACGAGGTTTCTTTTCTTACAGGACTGAGATCTTCTCAGGCAAGACGGTGACTCATGAGGACATCAAATATGAGCAGGCATGCATCCTCTACAACCTGGGTAAGGGCCTGGAGACCAGCGGTCCTCTTGGTCAGCCCCGGGCATGAGGGATGTCTCCACGCTTCATGTCGGCATTCCTTAGAGTGGCCAGGTAGCAGCATGGCTCACCTGGTTCCACCAGCAGCTGGGGATCAGCCTGATTGTGCTTCTTCCCTTCACTGGGTGCTCAGCATCAGCACTGCATGAGAGGTTGATGCTGGCTTTTGTCCAAGGTCTCCTCTCCTTTCCTCCAGCTCTAAGCATGCCCTGCCCATGTACTGCCTTGTGTTTTGGCCAGAGGTTGCAGCAAAGAGGCTGACAGCGAGCTGCAGCATCGCAAATGCCCTTTCTGGAACAGTTATGAACTCTACCAGGCTTTGTACAGCTCATCCAGCACACCATTGCCTCAAAAGCCAGTAAATGAGTGTAAAAGCACCAAATCTAATGCTTGTTCCCTCACCCTTGCTGTCATTCATGGACAGTCATGGTTCAGAGGGGGGGGGTTTGTTAGCTCCAAAGGGAACACTCAGCCCCTGGCTGCTGGAAACACTCCCACCCTTGTACTGCAGCTCAGGAGCTGACTGTGCTCTCCCAGCTCAGTACACACAGAGCAAGGAGCTTTAATTTAAACCCCAGCCCAAAGCTGTTCCCTCAAGTTAGAACAAACCTTTGTTCAACCAGGAGGGTGTTAAATATTTGCTTTTCCATACTGAGGTTTGTTTCCAGCCTGGGACTTTTCTGTGCTGAATAGCTTGGGTGTGCAGCCTTCCACAGTTCTGCCCTGTGAGAAGAGCATCCCTAGTGCTGCTTCTATGTCCCGCTGGTGCAGGGAGCTGGCTGGGTTCTGTCAGGTGTCTCTGGCCAATGTGCCACAGGTCCAGGCTTCTCTGGTACCAGACACCCCATCCCTGGAAGTAGTATAGGGTTGCTGTTGGTGTCTCTTCATCCTTCTGAGCCACCGTCCTCTTTCCACAGGTGCACTGCACTCCATGCTGGGCGCCATGGACAAGAGAGTGTCTGAGGAGGTAACGGTCCCTGGGGTCTGCCCTAAATGACTTTCCTCTCCATGTGGTTACCAGCCACCAGCCAGCAGCATCCCCAGTACTTCTCCTCTGCCACCTGGGTGGTTACAAACTTGTTGGACACCAGCTCTAGATGTCTGTTGTGACCTAGTATTGCTGTAGAGTGTTACAAAGGGACATCCCCTCCTGGCTGTGTCCCTCCATGCATGTTGTTGCTGTCTCTACTCCAGCAAAGCTCTGTGTTCTGGTTAGCTGGGCTGACCTTCCCAGCACCTTGGGCTGGGAGGGCAGAGATGTGATGCAGCTTGGGGCATGCATGACCAGGGGAAAGTGCTGACTGATTTAAAGCCCTGTGAGGCCCAGGTATTTGCTTCAGGTTTATGGCAGCTGGTTTTTGGGGGTCTCAGAGGAGGCATGAGCAGCGTGGGGAACATCTAACACTGCTGGGCTCGAGCCTATAACCCTAACCCTGCCATGAGAAAGCAGGTTGCTCTTTGTTGGGCTTGTTCAGCCTGGAGAAAAGAAGGAAAAAAAGAAAGCTGGAGAGGAGCTTTTGACAAGGGCCTGTAGGGATAGGACAAGGGGGAATGGCTTTAAACTGACAGAGGGGAGATTGAGATGGGATCTGAGGAAGAAGTTCTTCCCTGTGATTGTTCTTCCCTGGCACAGGTTGCCCAGAGAAGCTGTGGCTGCCCCATCCCTGGCAGTGTTCAAGGCCAGGTTGGATGGGGCTTGGAACAACCTTGTCTGGTGGAAGGTGTCCCTGCCTGTGGGCAGGGGGTTGGAACTGGATGAGCTTTAAGATCCCTTCCAATCCAGATCATTCTGTGATTCTTCTGGCTGGCTGAGTCTCCACAAATTCCTCGCATCTGGCAGCATGTGCCTCTGTACATCAGCTGGCTTGGCGTGTGTGCAAGAGGGCTGTGCACACCTGACGTGTTCTCCCATCCTCTCAGGGCATGAAGGTTTCCTGCACCCATTTCCAGTGTGCCGCTGGGGCCTTCACCTACCTGCGGGATCACTTTCCTCACTCCTACAGTGTAGACATGAGCCACCAGATCCTCAACCTCAACATCAACCTCATGCTGGTAGGAACTGGGTTCTGCTTCCACTGGGGCACTGGTCACACTGGGACTGCTCCTTGCACACCTCAAGGGCTGTTGCCCCATGACCAGGAGATAGGTATTCCTAGCATCAGGTGCTCCCTGTGGAGTGTTTGGAGCCGGATGAGATGGGATCAAAGTGTCCCAGGAGGTATTTTATCTGCAGGATTCAGGCTGCTGTAGGCAAGAGGGGGTGCCTCCTGTAGGAGGGAAAGAGATACTGCAAGGCAGCAGGGGAGAGGGAGGGCTCTGGACTGCTCTGCTTGTCCCTGGGCTGGTTGGGCGTCCCTTGGGCTGTAGCTCAAGCAAGAGGTTGTAGCTGCTGGGTCCTGCCAGGGATCAGGCCTGGCACTGGCTTGGATACAGGAGTGCCCAACGTGTAGGGGAGAGTGAGTATTCCCCTCTTGTCTGCAACAGGGCCAGGCTCAGGAGTGTCTTCTGGAGAAGTCCATGCTGGACAACAGGAAGAGTTTCCTCGTGGCCCGGATCAGTGCCCAGGTGAGCTCTGGGGAGATCTCTGTCCGCTTTTTCCTTGGGACTTGCTGTTCCCAATACAGCCCTCCTTCCCACTGCACATGGGGTTGGAAGCTCAGGGAGGGAGTCCCAGACCCTGTACAGCATCAGTGCCAGTCAAACAGCAGTGTGGGGTGCTGCCACTACCTCAGGCTGGGAGCACAGCTGCTAGCTCCTCAAAAGAGACTTTAAGATACTCCAGAGGAAGCTGATCCATCCAGAGGGACCTGGACAGGCTGGAGATAGGGCCAGTGCAAAATGCATGAAATTCTCCAAGGCCAAATGCAAGGTCCTGCACATAAGTAGGGGTAATCCCAAGGACAAGCACAAACTGGGGGAAGCTGGATTGAGAGCAGCTCTGAGGAGAAGGACATAGGGGTGTTGGATGACAAGAAGCTCACCATGCCCCAGCAGTGTGCACTCGCAGCCAGGAAACCAACCATATCCTGGGCTGCACCACCAGCAGGTTTAGATCTCCACCTCTACTCCACCCTGGTGAGATCCCCCCCTTCAGTCCAGCATCCAGCTCTGGGGCCCCAACAGAAGGACATGGAGCTGCTAGAGGAAGTACAGAGGAAGCAACAAAGATGCTCTGAAGACTGGAGCACCTCTGCTGTGGAGACAGGCTGAGAGAGCTGGGCTTGTTCAGCCTGGAGAAGGCTCCAGGGAGAACTTAGAGCAGCTTCCACTGCCTAAAGGGGCCAACAAGAAAGCTGGAGAGGGGCTTTTGCCAAGGGCAGGTAGGGACAGGACAAGGGGGAATGGATTTAAACTGACAGAGGGGAGACTGAGATGAGATGTGAGGAAGAAGTTCTTCCCTGTGAGGGTGGTGAGGCCCTGGCACAGGTTGCCCAGAGAAGCTGTGGCTGCCCCATCCCTGGCAGTGTTCAAGGCCAAGTTGGAAGGGGCTTGAAGCAGCCTGGTCTAGTGGAAGGTGTCCCTGCCCATGGGCAGGGGGTTGGAACTGGATGAGCGTTAAGATCCTTTCCAACCCAAACCAGTCTGCGGTTCTGACCTTCTGTGTGGGATAGGTTTATTGTGGCAATGTCTTTAGTCTCTGTTTCTGACCTGAAACACACCCACAAGTTCTCCACCAACTGTTTTCCTGCACTGACTGAGTGATCTGAGACCTTGGACACAAATGCTGGTGGCAATGAATCCTTTCCCTTGCTGCTCTGAATTCCACCTGGGGTCTGTCTTTCTGAGGCTTTTCCAAACAGCTGTTCCTCTCTCTGTAGGTGGTGGATTACTACAAGGAAGCCTGCCGGGCACTGGAAAACTCGGAGACAGCCTCGCTGCTGGGAAAGATCCAGAAGGACTGGAAGAAACTGGTTCAAATGAAAATCTATTACTTTGCTGCTGTGGCCCATGTAAGTGGGGAGATCACCTGGGGGGCTGCTGGGCTGTGGAGGGACCTGCCCTTTGCTCCCACCCTGTGGGGTTTTCTTGCTTGTTTCAAAGATGTCCCTCGAGTTCTGGAGGTCTGATGCCACTGGTTGTGTTTTCTTGCAGCTGCACATGGGAAGCAGGCTGAGGAGCAGCAGAAGTTTGGGGAAAGGGTAAGCAAGGTCGTGTCAGCCCATTCCATCCAGTGTGGGTTCTGGAGTGTGTCACCAGCAGTGTCCTGCCTCCTGCAAGCACTTGTGGGTGCTCTTTCAAGAGCCCCATTAAGCTATGGGAAGCTGCAGCTCTCAGGGACTGGTAATGGTCCACTGCAAAGCAAGGGCACCTACCTCTGTGCCAGCCCTGATTCTTGGTCTCTGTGCAGGTCATCTACTTCCAGAGCGCTCTGGATAAACTGAATGAAGCCATCAAGCTGGCAAAGGTGTGTTCCTGCTCCATGCAAGAGCAGTAATTGGGTTTTAAAGGGAGTGAGCTGGGCCCTGGCTCAGGGCAGTGGGGTGCCAGACTGGAAAGATGAGAATCTCTGTCAGTTTAAAAGCTTTCCTTCTCATTCAGTGTGTTGGCAAACCTGTGCTGGCTTCCCAGTGTTTCACTTTGCTTCCCTCTGGGACATCCAGCCAAGCCCAAGGCTCTAGTCACTGCCTACAAGGGCTTTAGCAGGGTTTGGTTTGGTTTGAACCATTTAGGAGCATGTGGGTAGCTCCAGAAGGGCTGTGGATCAGCTCTGCTGCCTCACTGGCTTCCTCACAGAGCAGAGCCCCTTGTGTCACTGCTGCAGTGCCAGGGAAACCATGGCAGGGTCTGCATGTGAAACTGGGGCACAGAGGGTTTGGGGCTGCCCCCAGGCATCTCAGTTCTTCTATGGGGCACAAGGAGAGATGGCTGGTGAGGCTGCTGCTGGGTCCTGGGCACACAGAGCTGTGGTCGGCTGCAGGGAAAGCACTCAACACTCCCTGCCCATGCCAAGTTGCTTTTATTCCTGCAGGGCCAGCCAGAAACTGTCCAGGAAGCCCTGAGATTCACCATGGATGTGATTGGTGGCAAGTGAGTCCATGCATGGGGCACCCCCAGATGTAACCTATGGGTCAGAAATGCATTCTGGCCAGAGCAGCCCGGAGAGCGTGTCCCCTGATGTGCAGAGCCAAGCACCCTGTGCTGCCAGAGACTTGGGATGTGAAGCTGCTCTTTGCTCTCCCTGAAGTTACCTCAAAAGAGCCATGGCCTGACCCCACAGGGAGTGAGCTCAGGGAGCTGGGAATGTCATCTGCTCCTCACCAATGCAGTGTCACTGCTTGTTTCCAGGTACAATTCAGCCAAAAAGGACAATGACTTCATCTACCATGAAGCTGTGCCTGCGCTAGACACTCTGCAGTCTGTGAAAGGTGAGGATGGGCAGTGTCTGCTCCTGTCTGAATCCACAAGGCTCTGGGACCCATGGGACTTTGTGCCATGCTCTCCAGAGATGTGCTGGGAATGAAGGTGTGGAGTGGGGGGATGTGACTTGGGAGTAACTGGCTCTGTGAAGGTTTCTGATGGCTGTGTTGTGTGTTCACCCCCCAGGTGCTCCCTTGGTGAAAGCCCTCCCTGTCAACCCCACGGATCCAGCTGTCACCGGCCCTGATATATTTGCCAAGCTGGTGCCCATGGCTGCCCACGAGGCCTCTTCCCTGTACAGGTGGGTCCCAGGCTGTATAGGTGGGTCACCAGCACGGCTCTGCCAGAGCAGGACAACCAGCCAGTGGAGCTGGGCATGTACATCTCCAGCACCAAGACCACCAAGGAGCCCATGGTCCAGCTCCATACCTCTGCTGTCTGGAGGGAGCTGGAGGTGACCAAACCAGCCACAGTGGGTTCCCTGGGGAAGCACTGGCATCCCAGGGGTTGTCCTCATGCCTGGCTCAGGAGCTGCCCCAGAGGGCCATATGCAGCAGGCTGAGGGGTGGTTGAGGCTCTGGCCAAGTCCCAAGGGGCTCTTGCAGTTTATGGTGGAGGTTTTCCTGGTCCCATCTCATCACTAAAGGATGTTATTTTCTCTTGTCTCAGTGAGGAGAAGGCCAAGCTCCTGCGAGATGTGATGGCCAAAATCGAAGCCAAGAACGAAGTGCTGGAGTAAGTGTGAGCTGTACCCAAAGAGGGGCTACCTGCTGGGCAGGGTATCCCAGTGATCCCATTGTTGGGTTTCTCACCCCATTGCCAAAGGGAGTGCACCCATCCCTGATCTGTAACCCTCACACTGAGCACAGTCAAATCCCAGTTTGCCCAGCTCTGGGCAAGCCCTGTCCTCCCAGTTCCAGTCCCAGTGATCACTTCCCGGATTCACCCTGCAGCTTTTCTGAGGCATTTGAGGGTGATGCAGCAGTGCTGTGCTCTTAGCTGGCTGTGGTTTGGGATGGGAGGATCTTCATTGAGGTGCTAGGAGGCTCTGCCACCACTCAGGGGCTTGTTCTCTTGCCTGTAGCCAGTTCATGGACTCCATGCAATTGGACCCTGAGACTGTGGACAACCTGGACATGTACAGCCACATCCCCCCCATCCTGATGGAGAAATGCGCTGCTCTCAGTGTGCGCCCTGACACTGTCAAGAACCTCGTCCAGTCCATGCAGGGTAAGGACACAAGGACCCACAGGGGGACCAGGGACATCCGGGCTGGCCGGGGGCAGGCACCCCTCTCCATGCCTGGGCTTGGTCTGGGGAACCCTCAACCTGATGGCTGATTCTTTGCTGGTATAAATTCCTGAACCCCCAGATGTTTTTCCTGTTGAGCCCTGCTGTGGCCAAGGGGGTCAGTGCTCTCTGGAGCCAGTGCAGGCAGGCCCTGAGCTCAGCACCCACACATCTAAGGCAGGGTGTCTTTGCCTTCTGTGGTTGCCCAGAGCCATATTTATTCCTCAGGCTGCTACAACAATGCCTGGCTTTAGGCTCGGAGCAGGCAGGCTCATAGCTGGTGGTGCTTCAGCCCTTTACCCAGCCTCCTGTCTCTCCTCTTCAGTGCTCTCTGGGGTCTTCACCGATGTGGAGGCTTCCCTGAAGGAGATCCGAGACCTCCTCGAGGAGGACGAGGCACAGGAGCGAAAGCTGCAGGAGCTGCTTGGGAAGGTGCCACCACCCCAGGGGTCATCCCCACCACCACCATCCCCGGGGCTGGCTGAGGTCAGCAAGGAGTGCTCCAAGTACCTGGAGGTGCACGAGAAGGCCAGCTTCACCAACACTGAGCTCCACAAAGCCATGAACCTCCACATCGGCAACCTTCGCCTGCTCAGCGGGCCGCTGGAGCAGGTCCGGGCCGCGCTGCCCTCCCCTACCTTGACTGAAGGTGAGCGGAGCCTCTCACCCACACTCAGGGCTGGGGGAAGGCAGGTCCCACTTGTGCCTCTCTCTGGGCTCCCTCCTGTCCCCCTCTGCTTTTGAGCTGTGCTGGGGACTTCTCTCCCTCAAAAACACATGAAATGGGGTCCTGGTGTGGGGACAGACACAGTTCCTGTCCTGGCAGATGCCTGGCTTTACCGTTGGGTGTGCTGGACCAAGGGCAGGTTTGTTCTGTACCCCTGCAGAGTGTTTCAGGGGTGCTCCAGCACAATCACTGAGCCCTCACTGTCCTCTAGATGACAAGCAGGTGCTGCAGAACCTGAAGCGAATCCTGGCCAAGGTGCAGGAGATGAGGGACCAGCGGATGTCCCTGGAGCAGCAGCTGCGTGAAATGATCCAGAAGGATGATATCACCACCTCGCTGGTCACCACCGACCGCTCCGAGATGAAGGTTAGTACCAGCCACTGTGTTTGGGGAAGTCCCACCTTCCTAGAGTCACAGATTGGTTTGGGTTGGAAGGGACCTTAAAGCCCATCCAGTTCCAACCCCCTGCCACAGGCAGGGACACCTTCCACCAGACCAGGTTGCTTCAAGCCCCATCCAGCCTGGCCTTGAACACTGCCAGGGATGGGGCAGCCACAGCTTCTCTGGGCACCCTGTGCCAGGGCCTCACCACCCTCACAGGGAAGAACTTCTTCCTCAGATCCCATCTCAATCTCCCCTCTGTCAGTTTAAATCCTTTCCCCCTTGTCCTGTCCCTACCTGCCCTTGTCAAAAGCCCCTCTCCAGCTTTCTTGTCAGTCCCTTTAGGCACTAAAAGCTGCTCTAAGGTGTCCCTGGAGCCTTCTCCAGGCTGTGCTGCACATCCCAGTCAGGGCTGCAGCAGCAGCTCTGCTCTGTCCCACCCCATCCGTGAAGCCTCTCAGAGCCCCCGTCTCTCTTGGCAGAAACTCTTTGAGGAGCAGCTGAAGAAGTACGACCAGATCAAGGTCTACCTGGAGCAGAACCTGGCTGCCCAAGAGAATGTCCTGAAGGCCCTGACGGACGCCAATGTCAAATACGCGGCCGTGCGCAAGGCCCTGGCTGAGGTGGAGCACAAGTGAGTGGTGTGCAAGGGTACGGGTGGGGGGTCTCAGTGCCGTGGTGGGGTCTTGGTGCATGGGAACAGCCTTTACCCACCCTGAGGGAGAGCTGTGGAGTCATTGCCGTCTCCTCTGCTCTGCCCTCATCCTGCCCCACAACTGGGGGCCTCTGGTGGCTGTTCATCCTGCACCCAGTGTCCATCCCAGTGGCATGCTGGGGTGTCCCAGGAGCAGGGACCCCCAGCATTTGCCTGGTGCTGCACTTCTGCTCATGCTCTGCCCTGCCTCCCTAGGTGGAACACCACCGTTCAGACCCTGGTGGCCTCCTATGAAGCCTATGAAGATCTGATGAAGAAATCACAGGAGGGGAAGGATTTCTACACTGACCTGGAGGGGAAAGCTGCCAAGCTGCTGGAGAAGGCCCGTGCTGCCTGCCAAGCTGCTGAGGCCAACCGGCAGCAGATCTTAGAGAAGTAGGTGGTGCCGCAGCCATTGTCTTGACACACATAGGGCTGAAACTGGCTGTAAAGCTGGTGTCGGGGTGTGACACCTCGGGAGGTGGGGAGCACCTTTGGGTGCTGCTGGGTGAGCTGATGCTCGAGGGGTCACTCTGCTGCGGTGGGTGTGCTGGGAGCCTGTAGTGCTGCACTGAGCCCCACTGCCTCTTGGCAGGGAGATGAAGAAACAGCCGCCCCCCCGGCCCACGGCCCCCAAACCCACCCTGCAGATGAAGCCTCCGGAGCTGGATGCAGGTGGACTGGATGCCATGGACCTGCCTCCACTGGGCTCTCTGGTGCTGTCGGACCTGCCCGAGGAGCTGCGCAGCCTGCCCCCCGATGTGCTAGCTGGGCACCTGGCCCAGCTGCCGCCTCCTGCTCTGGCCGCCCTCAACCCGGCCCTGACCACCAGGCTGCGGCCCCATGGCCCCGAACCTTTCCTGCCAGGGGCCAGGCTTGCCAGTGCCCCACTGCAGCCCCTTGCCCGCTTCTCTGGGTCCCCAGCCCTCCCAGGACACTATCGCTTGGCAGCAGCCCCTGCTTCGGCACCAGGCCCCTTTCCCCCCGGCACAGGGGCCCCAGTGCAGCTCATGCAGCCCACTGCCCCTCAGGCAGCTGGGCTCCCCCCTGGCCCCAGCTCAGCCCCATCTGCAGCCCCCCAGCTCTTCCCAGCAGCCCCACTGATGCGAGCCCCAGTGCAGCCTGGCTACGTGGGGCCCCACATGCTTCCGCCACGCTCATCCCCACAACATGGATCCCTGCCCGGGTCTGCTCCTGCTCCCACAGCATCCTATAGCCTAGGCCAACCTGGGGGGCCCGTGCCTGGGCCACCCACAGTGGGGCCAGCCCCTATGGGTGCTCAGCCACCAGTGGGTGGCCCTGAGCTGACCCCAGGTCCCCGGCCAGCCACCACCACTGTGGACAGCATCCAGGCACCCATCTCCAGCTGCCCCCCTGTCCCACGGCTTCCCAGCCAGGGCCCGGCTGTACCCCCAGGCCCCTTTCTGGCTCCGGGGGCCCCCCCTTCCCCCTACCCCTATGCCCAGGGAGGGCCGCAGCCCTTCAGGCAGCCGGCACAGCACCCATTTTCCCCTGTGCAGCACCCTCACACCTTTGCCCCCACTGCACAGCTCCAGCCCAGTGTGGAGATGCCAGCTCGGGCCCAGGGCCCGCAGCAGTTTCCCCCAGCCCCCTTTCTGCCCCCTGGGAGAGCCACGGTACCACTGTCCTTCCAGCCGCACCCCCGGCCCACGCTGCCCCCCCAGGCCCCGTTTGCCCAGCAGCCCTTTACCAGCCCCGGGGGGCCCCCACTGGCCCCCCAGCTTTATCCACTCCCAGGGCAGGACACACTGCAGGCTGGAGCCCAGCACTTCCCCAGGGCTCCCAGCCAGAGCTGCCCCCCCAGGCAGCCCCTGCCCACTGCAATGGGGGGGCTGCAGCCGGTGCCCCCTGGCTCCCCAGGGCTGCCCTTCTGCCCCAGCCCTGCCCCCCCCAGCAGCCAGATGCCCCCTGGGACCATGGCCCTGGGCCCCCCTGCACCCACCCCCCCTGGCCAGGCTGCCCCCCACCATGTCACTCCCTCTCCCAGCCCCGGCCTCAGCCAGGGCCCAGGTGCTGTGGTGGTCCAGGGCACCCTGGTCCCCTCCCCAGCCCCTTCTCCACAGCCAGCCTTGGCCATGCAGCCCCCAGCACTGGTGCCACAGAGACCCCCACCTGCACTAACACCAGGGGGACCCGTGCTCCCCCAGGGCCCTGGCGAGGCCCCATTCCAGCGGCAGAGCTCCTCCACTGATGACCTCCTGTCCTCCAGCCCCGAGAGCCAGCATGGTGGCTCCAAGGCAGCCGTGGGGCAGCCTCTGCTGCAGCCCACCAAGGCAGATGCCAAGGAGGGGCAGAAGCCCAAAGCAGTGCAGCTGATTGAGAACGATCCCTATGAGAAACCAGAGCGAGTGCTGCGGCTGCTGGCGGAGCTGGACCGCTTCCGTGGGCTGGTGGAGCGCCTGGAGCAGCCAGGGCCCGGCGGCAGCACCGAGCTGGACACTGTGTGGAAGGAGCTGCAGGATGCGCAGGAACGCGATGCCCGGCAGCTCTCCATCGCCATTGCCCGCTGCTACTCCATGAAGAACCGGCACCAGGACATCATGCCCTACGACAGGAACCGTGTTGTCCTGCGCTCGGGCAAGGACGACTACATCAACGCCAGCCGGGTGGAGGACCTCTCACCGTACTGCCCCACGGTAATCGCCACCCAGGCCCCACTGCTGGGCACTGCCGCAGACTTCTGGCTGATGATCTACGAGCAGAAGGTCTCCGTTGTCGTCATGCTGGTGTCAGAGCAGGAGCTGGACAAGGTACACGTTTCCCTTAGAGGCAGTCAGGGCCACTGTTGACCTCCTGTCACCATGTGGCAGCTCCTGGGCCCCGCAAGTGACAGGAAGGGACAAGAGGGTCCCCTGGGGAAGTGGCTGCACCAGTTGGGGCACGATGGTGCTGCCACTGCCCACTCCTGAGGCCACCCCATTCCCTCCCGGCAGCAGAAGGTGCTGCGGTACTTCCCCACCGAGCGGGGCCAGCCCATGGTGCAGGGACCCATCACCCTCGTCCTCACCAGCCTCAAGGTCGCCCCTACCCATGTGGAGAGGATGATGACGCTGCAGTATCGTGACCAGAGCCTCAAGCGCACCGTGGTCCACCTCCAGTTCACCTCCTGGCCTGAGCTGTATGGCACTGGAGGGGAAGGGTCCTGCTGTGGGTGGGGGAGTCCCATGGGACCCTTGATTTGCTCCTCAGGATGGCACCGAGCCCTCCTGGGCAGGTGGGGGGTGAGAGCAGTAAGTGTGTGTGTGTCTGTGTCCCAGGGGCCTGCCTGACAGCAAGGGGAGCCTCCTGCGCTTCATCCAGGAGGTGCATGGCCACTACCTGCACCAGCGCCCGCTCCACACCCCTGTCATTGTGCACTGCAGGTGAGCAGGGCTTGGGGTGCTCCTGTGGGGGCTGTGGGGGTGTCCCCTTCGTGGGTCTGTCACAGCCGGGGGTGTCTGTGTCTGCAGCTCTGGGGTGGGCCGTACGGGGGCCTTCTGCCTGCTCTACACGGCCATGCAGGAGGTGGAGGCGGGAAATGGCATCCCTGACCTGGCCCTGATCATCAAGAGGATGCGGCAGCAGCGCAAGCACATGCTCCAGGAGAAGGTAGTGGGGCCGTGGGGTGGGGGCTGTGGGGTGGGGGCCGTGGGCCCCTGCCTCACCCTGCCCTCCTCATCCTCCCCTGCAGCTGCACCTCAAGTTCTGCTATGAGGCCGTCCTGCTGCACGCTGAGCAGGTGCTGCTCCGTCACGGTGTGGGTGCTCCTGCTGTCCCCAAGGCCACCAACAACACCTCCCCCAAGGTGGGTGCAGTGGGAATGGGGTGCTGGGGGGGGCCTGGAGTGAGCTCTGCTGCTCCCACACTCACAGAGCCTCCCCCTGCCCCAGCTCTACTTCCCCCAGGACTCCCAGGACCTGGTGCTGGGGGGAGATGTGCCCATCAGTTCCATCCAGGCCACCATTGCCAAGCTCAGCGTACGGCCAGGGGGGGCCAGCACTGAGGCTGGGGGGGGCTGGGGGCCAGAGACAACCCCCCCAGCTGATGCTGCGGACGCAGAGGCACTGACAGTGCTTCCTGATGGGGCGATGGACGGTGTTGGTGCCCCTGAGCCCTCCCCGCCACAGCCACCCCCCCATGAGCCACTCAGCGCCCCCGAGAGCAGCAACCACACAGCAGAGCCCCCCGGGGGGGTGGCAGTGCCTGTGGTGCCCCCCCCTGCCGCTGCTCCCCCCTCCTCATCCTCGCTGGAGCTGCTGGCCTCCCTCACGCCCGAGGCCTTCACCCTGGACGCCTCCCTCAAGGGCAAGCAGCGGATGAACAAGCAGAACTTCCTGCAGGCACAGCCGGGTGAGGGCCTGCGGGCACCCCGGCCAAGTGATGACCCCCTCAGTATGCTCGACCCTCTCTGGACCCTCAACAAGGCCTGAGGGGGTGGCAGGGTCCCAGACCCCAATACCTCCCTTATTGAGACCCCACTTTGGGACAGGCTCCAAGGGGGGTGTGTGTGGGGTCCTGCCCTGTGCCCCCCCAGCCCCTTAGCTCTGTACAGATGTAACTGGCGCTCGCCCCGTTATTTGACTTCAATTCAGACTGACTTTTTCAGCTCTTTGCTACTAAAATAAAGCGAGTTTGATTGGCAGGTGCTGCCGGCGCGGGGAGGAGGGTGCAGCCACGCTCAGGTTAGTTCCGTTTACTGGAGGTGTCCTCGTACACGTTACAAAACATGATCCGGTACAAAAGCGTCCCCTGTACAGCACAAAGCGTACAGCCGGGCTAAGGCCACCCGCGGCGGAGGCAGAGGGCTCCCCGGGGACCCCCCGGCCCTGCTCCCCCAGGGGCCCGTGGCGCTGCCTCTACAATCACCAGGGTTCGGTTAACGATTGACACAAGGGCTGAGAGCGGTGGGGAAGGGTCCGGCCCTGGCTCTGCTGGTGGGGCAGCAGCCAGGCCCCTGGGGTGCAGCTGTGGGGGGAGCAGAGCTCCCGGCCTGCAGTGATGGAGGAGCATAGGGGTCCCCCACGGCTCTGCCAGCCTGCCCGGCTCCCCCAGGCCTGCAGGCAGGATGGGCGCAAGGGCTGCCTGCCCGCTCCCAACCTGAGAAAAGCCTCCTCTGGCCCCGCAGTGGGAGGAGGAGGAGGAAGGTGCTATTGCTGCAAACTGGGTGAAGGAAGGAGAAGCCAGGAAGGGCAGCCAGGAGGGCTGAGCGGGGCCCAAGGGGCTGGGTGCAGCAAGGGCTGGCACTCTCCTGCCGTAATAAATAAATATATACAGCATATAAATAAATAGGGCAGGGGCAGGCTGGGGCCTCTAAGGCACGTGGAGGCCAAGCCAAGTGCCCAGGCGAGGTCAGACCCAGGACCTGCTGCTGCTGGGCTTGGTGCTGGGACTCACTCCTAGCCCAGGATGTTCTCTGTGTGGGGCGGGGAACACTGCCCTGCTCCTGCCCCACTGCATGAAGGGCTGGGAACAGCTGGACCCTGCTGTGATGGAGCTGGACCCAGCTCAGCACAGCTCCCACAAAGCAACAGGTACTGAGGCTCCTCAACATGTGCCACTGTTGCTTGGTCTCCCCAACCAGTGGAGCCACCCCCCTACTCCTCATCCCCATTCTGAGCAGGGTGCCAGAGCATCCCCAAGCCCCTCTTGGCCTCAGGACTGTTGCGCATCTGCAGAGCCCACATGGAAGATGCTGGAGCGGGGCAAAGAGGCCCTGCAGGCCATTCTGTGGGTGACAGAGCAGTTTACAGGGTGAGATGGCAACAGGGGCAGGGGCAGCATGATGGAGCTGTTGTCCCTGTCCCTTTAGCTGCACACCTCTCCCCTCCAGCCAGGCTTCGGCCCATCCTCCTCAGTCCAGTTTCTCCAGTACTGAGGGCACATAGACCAGGCTGAGCTCACTCCCAAAGTTGCAGACGATGGCAGCATTCTCCAGCACCAGGATCTGCCGTGCCGGCTGCGACTCGTTGCTCTTCCCCAGGTAGACAGTCTGGAGCAGGTCACCATAGCCGATGTCCCAGAAGGAAACGCAGCCCTGGCCACCCGTCACCAGCAGGTTGTCGGAGATGACGCCCAGGCTGGCACCACAGCCCATCTCCTGCATGGAATGAGAGCACATCAGTGCACTGAGCCCACTGCAGGTACCCAACAGGACAGGAATTCCCCTGCAAGGGCAGGCAGCAGTCTGTGGCCAGCCTATGCCACCGCTGGGAAGAGGCTGTGGAGCCACCAGGGGTTCTGGCTCCAGGGGGTCCATGCAAGTGCAGGAGCACCCTTAACCCTTCCCTGGCCACCAACCTGCTGGATTGAATAGAGCTTGATTCCCGAGCTGCGGTCCCAGATGCTGATGACATCGTCCAAGCCGCTGCTGATGACGCAGGACGTTGTGCAGGTGAGGGACGTGACGTCCCCTCGGTGGGCATACATGTGGCTGACCTTGCTCCCTGTCAGCACATCCCACAGGCAGATGGCACCGTCCTGGCCCCCGCTCGCCAGCACCATCGTCTGCAAGGAGACAGCAGAGCAGGACAGGAAGCTCAGAAGAAGACAGTGACCTCTGCAGCACAGCCCAGGGCTTTGCTGTGCCACAGACACAGGAAGGGGCTGAGCACCAAGGCCAGTTCTGTAGAGAAACACTTGCTAAGCACCAGCATGGGTACAGCGGAAACAGGGCTTTCCTGCTCCAAACAGGGCAGGGAGGCAAAACCATGACCAGGGAACAGGTGAGCTGTGTGGGAATCAAAGAATCACAGAATGGTTTGGTTGAAGACCTTAAAGGCCATCCAGTTCCAACCCCTGCCACAGGCAGGGACACCTTCCACCAGACCAGGTTGCTCCAAGCCCTGTCCAACCTGGCCTTGAACACTGCCAGGGATGGGGCAGCCACAGCTTCTCTGGGCAACCTGTGCCAGGGCCTCACCACCCTCACAGGGAAGAACTTCTTCCTCAGATCCCATCTCAATCTCCCCTCTGTCAGGTTAAATCCATTCCCCCTTGTCCTGTCCCCACCTGCCCTTGTCAAAAGCCCCTCTCCAGCTTTCTTGTAGTCCCTTTAGGCAGTGGAAGCTGCTCTAAGGCCTCCCTGGAGCCTTCTCCAGGCTTGTAAGTCACAAGGTGAGCACGCAGTCACAGTGGTCAGCAATGCCTCTGCATCCTTGGAGAAGCACACATCAGCTTCCCTGGATGCAAACCAGGAGAGGGGTTCCTCTGGCTGAAGCGCTGGCTCAGCAGCCAGACATAAAGGCTGTTCTGCACCTTACCTGGTCGATGTACACGGCTGTGATGGCTCCTGAGTGACCCTGCAGTGTGAACAAACAGCAGGAGTCCTCCAGCCGGAACACCTGCAGGGTGGAGGAGGCAGAGGTAAGTGTCCATCGGGCAGCCATGTCCTAGAGCCACACTGCTAATGAGGCAGCTGATCCCACTTTACCCTCCTTACTATTCTATTCTATGATTCTACTGCTGTCCCCCTCTCTGAGCAGAGCTGGAGCCTGTCAGCAATTCGGGACAGTGAGGAAGGGGAAGGGAGCAATGGGGCAATGCCTGTCGGGAAGTGACATGCATGCCTGAAGGGGACAGCTGCTGCTGGAAGGGATGAGAAGACAGGGGGTACCCCAGAACCCAGACCTGGCTACTCCTGAAGTCACCCAGCCCTAAGGCAAGAGAATCTCTTGCTCTGCTTGGGCAGACAGCTCACACAGGGCTCTGTCTTTCCACCCTTTCCGAGGGTATCCAAGCAGACGGATACAACATGGGAGCTTCACGAATGCACTAGATTAGATTGGGCTCCAACCCCCACCCCAGCTGCTCACCTACCTCTTGCACATAGACATCAGCTCCTGCCCACACAGAAGAGCTCATGTCCCACAGCGGCAATGGGATAGAAAAGCACGCGCACCCCTCCGGTTACAGGGCAGAGCCTTACCCTCAGAGTGTGGTCCTGGCTCCCAGTGACCAGCCGCCCTGCTGCAGCCTTCAGCGCCGTGATCGGCTTCTGGTGGGCACAGGAGACGGTGTGGGTGAGCTGACACAGGATGATGTCGCTGCTGCTGAACACCGGCGAGGACGGGATGCTGCTCCTGCTTGGGGCACCTGTGGTGAGACACGTGGGAAGTCCTCACTCCAGCAGGTGCAGCCTTATGCTCCAGGAGTAAGAGCACCCAGCTGGACACGGCTTGAAGCAACCTGGTCTACTGGAAAGTGCCCATGCCCACGGCACAGGCTTGGAACTGGATGAGCTTTGAGGTCCCTTCCAACCCACACTATTCCAGGATTCTATTCTATGATTTTACAACTGGAATTTAAACCTGGTTCTCCTTCAAGGAGCCGCACACTCAGCGCTCTGGCTGGCACCAACAGAAGCTACAGCTGCCCAGTGCTCAGGGAAAACTGAAGTGGGGGTCTCCAACAGGGTCCTCAGCAGCAGAACTCGGCTTTGAAGAGTAGCAGCCCCTACACTATCAGTCGCTGCAAGACTGAGGTCCCTGAAGCCCAAGAGCTCTGCAATTCCCTGGTCATAGGCAGAACACAGAGCTGGGCACAAGGCTCTCCACACTCCATAGGGAAAAGTAATTTCCACAGGCAGTCCTTTCCTGCAGAACCTGCTCTACTTCCACATCTACAGCTTGCAGAACCCAGGACATCCCTCCAGGAATGCAGCCATTCTCCCAGGGTTTCTCTTCCCTCCAAGGGCCTCCAGAACCAAAGCAGCCACTACACTGCAAACCGGTTACATCAAGTTTTGTGTGTGGTGCTTTTGTGTGTGGGGCTGCATAGTGTACAAGATGTGGGAGGTGAAGGCAATAGGGCAAATACACCTTGCTGAAGGAGAGGTGAGGAATGGGGAAGAGGTATGGGTCAGAGCTGACCCTGGAACGCATGTCTCAACCTCCAGAGCTGTGCACTAGAGAAAACCCACACTTGAGGCATCCTCCCTAAATAGGGAACTCCCAAAGTATCCCTGCACTCTTCACAGCATCTGGCTCAGCATCCTGCAGCAGCAGGGGGTGTTTTGGAGCATGGTGTTATTATGAAAGCTGAAGTTGGTGTGAGGTGAGGAAGAGTCAGGTACTGGGAAGCAAGGGGAGAAGAGGAGGACTGGAGAGCTCACATGTGCACAGCACGCTCGGGCACTCGCTTACCTCGGAACTGGAGGTGGTTCAAGGATGTGTGTGTGTCTAGCGAGAAGAAATCTAAAGAGCCGTTCAACCGGGCAGCGACGATCCTGAGGGAGAAACACAGGCACGTGAGGAGAGACCCTTCCCTGCTCCGACAGTGAAAGGAGCCTGGAGACTGCACCAAGGCAGAACACCAACCATGCAGACTTCCCCCGTGAGGATTGGAGGCAACCTGGAGGCTTGGAGCAACCTGGTCTAGGGGAAGGTGTCCCTGCTCATGGCAGGAACTGGATAAGCTTTAAGGTCCCTTCCAACCCAAACCAGTCTGGGATTCTATGACTTCCCAGCTGAGCCTCTGCCAGCTGGAGCTGTTGGACCTCTTGTGCCAGGAGGCTCAGAGCCAGGGTCCTCCCTTACACCATGCACTCTCCTCTTGCAGGAGATGACTGAGCACACCACAATTACCTGTTGTTCAGGAAGACGAGCGCTGTGATGCCAGATTGACCTTCATCATTACTGCTGCGGAGGGTGCCCTCGATAGCATCCCAGACCTGGAAAGAGAAGGGGTTACTGCTGTGATCCTGGCCAGGAGAGCACTGTATATCAGGGAGGTGTGATCCACGTAACAGCCACATACATCCCCCCAGCTCCCTTAACTGCCTGATTTTAATGAAGGAGCCTGCACCCAGCTCCCTCTTGGCACTTGTAATTACAACACGGGGCTGCCACAACAGGAGGGATGTACGATCACACCATCCTCTTCTTCATTCCGGTGCTAATTCCACTGAATTGTAATTAATACTTCAAAACCTGCAGACCTTTCTTACCGGGGTCACCACAAATGCTACTAAACATATGCCCTGTGGCAGCATGGGCTCCGGCTGCATGCCCCCTCATCCCTATCTCCACAACACCCCTCCCTGCTCCTGCTGAATCCCACATCTGCCCTGTTCTGAGCATGAAGCAATCTTGTGATGTGGGCGGGAGACAAGATTTGGCAGCAAAATTCAGTCAGTTTTGAGGGGGCTGCTCAGGAGAAGGTATCTGAGCTCAAAAGGACAAAGAAACACAATAGAGTGACCGGTCTGTGTCTGTTCCCTGGTGGGAAGGACTAGAGCCAGGTTGGAAATCATTGACAGATTTGTGTCAAAATGTATTTGTTTAAAACACCCCAAAACTCTGTATTTACTCTGAGGGAAAAATTCTAACCTGATTGCCAAAAATGAAGTGAAGATCAAGCTAATTCTGGAAGTTTCTCACTTTGAATGATTTGAATTTCTGATCAAAATTTGCTTTCAAGACCTGTATAATTCCTACAGAATTCCTGCTCATTTTACTTTATATCATGACTGACCAGCCACATCACTTACAGACATGGCAAGCTTTAGAGCTCTCTAGAGCACCAGTGCTGCAGCAAGCCTTGCTCCTCACCTCCAGCTTCCCGTTACTCCGGCCGGCCACAATCAGATTCCCTTGCAGGTCCAGGCTCCAGACAGAGCTCTCCAAGTCTCCTCCCCAGGAAGGAAGAGGTGAGGCTTTGTCAAATCCCGTAAAAGACTCATCCCCCAGGCTCCTCCTGCGGGCACTGCAGCCTCCCTCCTCACTCCCGCAGCCCAGGGAGCGGGCTCTGCTGCTCCCCGTGCAGAATCCAGCCTGTCCGTGCGGGGCTGAGAGGCCCGTGAAGCTCATGGAATTGGAGGAGCTGTGCTCTTCATATGCTTTACCCACCAGGCTGCTGAAGTCGTACCCGGTCTCCTTCTGGCGACTGCCCACCGAGCGGAGCCGCGTCTCGGACTCGGCCACCTTCACTTGCTCGGAGAAGTTGGTGTCGATGAGAGACGTGAGGTCTGGCTGGTCACAGAAGAGCGGTGGCTGCGGCGGGCTGAGAATCCTTTTGAGCTGGTGGCTGTTCTCAAAAGAGTCTTCCAGACCATTCTTGCCATCAGGACTGTGATCCCAGCTTTCCTGGTAGTCAAAGATGCCGCTGCTGTCTCGTCGCAACCTAAAACACAGTATTAAGCATCCAGCCCTCCTGCCTCTGCTGCTGGAGAGGGCTGGTTTCTCACACAGGGTTTGCATCAGCTGCTGAGCAGCGTGACCCCACTCACCTTGGTTTGGGAATAACAGTGAGGCAGTCACCAGTCTGAGCATCCCACACACGGATCTGGCCCACCAGGCAGCAGCTGACGAGCAACATCCCATCACTAGCCAGACATTCGATGTCCTGGGAAGGAAGAGCAAGCACATTGCACCACTGAGCCCTCCGGATCCTGACAACCACCTTCCATGCAGCTGAGGAATTATACAGATGATAAATTATGTCTAAACTCCATGGCTGGCTAAGAAACATAAGGATACACTGAGAACACAAGCAGATCTTCGCCCTGTGTTGAGATGTGCTCTAGACTACTGTAAATCAAAGATTCTGTCTGTCTCCCCTTTCCGTGACAAAGTACAGCCCAAAGAGACAGGAGAATCAGGAAAGAGGTGCAGCTTCTCTGGAAAACACCATACAGCATTTCAAACTCTATCTAACCGGATGTCTGAATTCCTTGTTTCATCTCTGAGTAGACAGAAACATCCTTCCCCTCAAGAAAACAGAGTGAACTGAGCATCCTGCTGGGTGCCAGACTCCACTGCTGTGTTGCACTAAGCCTGCAAAGCTGCTGTGTCCTTTGTGGGCTCTGTTGTTTAAATAATAACCCAAGAAAAGAGAAGATGCGTGACACAAGTCGGTAAAATGCCTTTCTTGTGAGGATCACTCCCGTTCTTACATGGACCTACCATGAGGTGACCCCTGAGCACCAAGGGGACAATCTCTGTCTCGGGTGGGGAGTAGCCGTAATCGTCACAGGGCAGGTCCCCTCTCTTCCTCCGGCTGTGTGAGATCCCGTTCTGCCCGTAGTTCTTGGGGCAGAACACCTTGTACAGGCAGAAGAGCAGGAGCACCAGGATAATGCCCGAGGCCAGACCCAGAGCAGCCACCCTGGTGGGAGAGACAAAGGGACGCAGGGACAAAGAGAAGGTGAGAGAAAAGATCCAATTACTAATCCACAGAGAGACTCTGAAAAATACCATTAAAGTATCACACATGCTCCTGGTCCACAGTGATTTGTGGAAAATGAGAGTTTTTTTAATGGCAAAATGACCATGTCCACAAGATTTCAGATTTCTCAAGAAGAAAAGTACACAGCAATAAGACTTTAAGAAGATGGGATCAGGGTAATACCTAGCCAGATCGCCAATTTGGACAGCAAGCTGTGAGTCTGTCCTCTCAGTAGGAAAGGAAGGTCCTTGGGCTGGTGTGGAGTTCTACAGGGCCAAGTGCAAGGTCCTGCACATGGCTCGGGGCAATCCCAAGCACAGACACAGACTGAGGGAGATTGGACTGAGAGCAGCCCTGAGAAGAAGGACTTGGGGCTGTTGGTCCATGAGAAGCTCCCCATGACCCAGCAGTGTGCGCTTCCAGCCCAGAAACCAACCATGCCCTGGGCTGCATCACCAGCAGTGTGACCAGCAGAGCGAGGGAGGGGATTCTCCCCCTCTCCTCTGCTCTGGTGTCCCCCTGCAGTCCTGCATCCAGCTTTGGAGTAACAACATAAGAAGGACTTCTGACAAGGGCAGGAAGGGACAGGACAAGGGGGAATGGCTTTAAACTGACAGAGGGGAGATTGAGATGAGATCTGAGGAAGAAGTTCTTCCCTGTGATGGTGGTGAGGCCCTGGCACAGGTTGCCCAGAGAAGCTGTGGCTGCCCCATCCCTGGCAGTGTTCAAGGCCAGGTTGGATGGGGAGCAACCTGGTCTGGTGGAAGGTGTCCCTGCCTGTGGCAGGAGGTTGGAACTGGATGGGCTTTAAGGGCCCTTCCAACCTGGGCTTCTAGGATTCTATGACTTACTTGTAAAGAGTGACATCCTGGTGCCCTTGCAGCTTGGATGAGGCTTGGTCAGGCTGAGCTTGAGCATCCAGCTTTCCGCTGCTTGAAGACAAGAAGGGGTGGTAGCGGTTTGCCTCCTGGGGATGCCGCACTTCTAAGGCCTCTTGTGGGTTCAGATACAGCGTGACAGGGATTGCTGGAAGGATGCTGATGTACCTGAAGGAACAGAAAGATGAGAACAGCTTAGGAACAACAAACACAAAACCCCCACAAATATCCTAATAGATAACACAGATCATTCCCTCACCAGCAGCCAAGGTCTCAGCATGCACTTTCAGAGCAGTGGCTTTAGGTATTCTAAACTAAAGACCTCCTTTGACATCTTTTTCTCTGAAAATATTTCCTAGGTCCTAACCCTTAACTCCATGGGAGAGGTTAAGAGCCACCAGGAGAATGAACTACTGATGAGATCAAATGTACACAGATTGAAGTAGGGATATAGCATCTGGTCCAGTTTCCTGTAGGTCAGAAGATCTCACCATGAAGTTTTCTCAGCTCAGATGTCTCTGTTCCTCACATGCATCACCCCCATCATTCACAGATGAGTACCTATTGTTTTACAAAATTCTAACCATCACCTCCAGGGTAAAGGAAGACTGAACTGCTACCAATTCTTATCTTCAATACACCCAATGGCACAGAGAGAAACACAACCCTTATTCTCAGACAGACAGCCCTGGAGAGTTTGGTACCTCTGAACCACACATGAGGGCCTTTACACTTCTGGAGTGAGTCACATGGAACACAAATTATCTAGCTCAGAAGGATAAAGAACAGATGAAAGAAAAACGCTTCGGGTCAAGTCCACAACTGCAAGTGCTGCGGCGCTCGATGCCAGCCCACTTGCCTTTTGGCCAGAGTGATGTTGTAGTAGCTGAACAGGGATGGCCAGTGTCTGAAGGAAAGTTTCCTCCAAATCTCTTCATCCTCTGCTCCCCAGGTAACCTCTGCTTCAGCTCCAAGCTCCGTCTGTCCATTCCCTTTGCCCTCTGGTCCTTGGGCCCAAGTGTGCTGGTTTGTCTCCAGCCCTGACTTCTGCTCACGCTGCTGTGTCTGGTTTTCCAACAGCTGTATTGGGTCCGATGGGAAGACTGAGAGATCAATCTTGGGGTCCCCAGCAGGTAGGACCCCTCCAGGAACAGGCATTGGAGGCAGACCTGCCTCACCCAAAGGACTTTGTTCGGTGACCTGTGACGTGAGGTAGGTGCGTAGACCAGCAGGATCCGTGTAAACCAGGATTCCAATCCAGATCACCGTCCCAGCCTACAGACGATGAGCAGAGACAAGCCCATTAGTTCATGGCCCTCACGCTCCACCTCCAGGCACCTCACCAGTTCTCTGAGCTGATCAACAGCTGATTCCAGCCCAGGGTACACCCTGAACTTAAGAGTCTTACTCTCAGCAGACTCTTCCCCTCTAAGAGGATCAGTGATGGTACAAGGGGTAATGGGTTTAAACTTAAACAGGGGAAGTTCAGGTTAGATATAAAGAAGTTCTTTACTGTGAGGGTGGTAAGGCACTGGAATGGGTTGCCTAGGGAAGCAGTTAAATGTTCCATCCCTAGCAATGGTCAAGGCCAGACTGGACAGAGCCTTGGGCGACATCATCTAGTCCAAGGTATCCCTGCCCATGGCAGGGGGTTGGAACTGGATGAGCTTTAGGTCCTTTCCAACCCAAACCACTCTATGATTCTGTGACTGGGAGAGGTTGCACAGCACACACAAAACTGAGCATTACTTCTCCGTGAGCCATCCAACTCAACCTGATGGCAGAAATCCCACTTGTCCCACATAAATGAGCAGTAGGAAGGAGACTCCTCACTGGTGCTGGGACCAGCACCTCTGCCACCCTCAAATTGGGCTGGAAAGGGTTAATGCAGGTTCTGGGTCATGAACTCCAGCAGACCTACTACAGCAGTCTTGCTTCCTAAACTGATGTGTTAGTTGAACTTAAACTGCCAGCAGTGGTAGCTGACAGTAACAGACTAGACTGGCTTGTGGAGCTGAGGAGTACACAAATTCTTCCACTTCCATTACAGACATGCAGAACAGGGATGGAGAGGACAAGCAGGGGCAGTAACTGGTGTAACCACTGCAGTTACACCTGCACAAGGAAAAGCCTCAGCCTGTCATGTAGCAAAATACCCCCATGTCTTTATTCCACATTAGCTGCGGGAACTAAAACTATGATTTCTGCTCTGTAGAAGTCTTCCTTCTCTGCTCATAAGGTCCTTACAAACCTGCTTATATAAAAGCAGATTTTTGTCTCAAAGCAAGTATCAGAAAATTACCCACTACCATCATGCAAACAGCAGAGCCCTGGAGCCGATGCGTGCACAGTGATGTGCACCTCTTGAACTGGATTTACCACAAGGCAGTATAAGTCTTGCAGTGGAACACGGATGCATGAGAATGTTGGTCTTGTTTCCCCCCCAGAAGCCTGTTTGGTTCAGATGAGTGTGCAGGGACACCAGCTAACAAACCCCACACTGCTTACCATGATGAGCCTCTGGGCCAGCCGGGTCCTGGCAAAGAAGTAAATGACGCGCAGCCTCTTTGGCAGGCGCAGGTTCCTGAAGGAGGATGGCTGCAGGGTGATGGTGTGGGGGGTGGCAGGCCGCAGCGCTGGCTGCCGCTCGTAGCGCTGAGCGCGGCTGACGGGCTTCGCTGGGGGCAGGCAGGCTTCTGCTGGCAACCGCTTGTTCAGGTCAGCAAGCTGCAGAGAGAACAGCAAACGTGGGAGAGCAGCACGAAGGAGACCCCTTGAGAGAAATGTGGGACAGGTCTATGTCTGACACAGGGTCCCCGCTTTCTCCCTCAGGACAATCTGTCCCAGCTTCTCTCCAGCACATAATGTCTTCTTCAAGCAGCCATGGTCAACTGCCACCATGTCTGCTTCCAGGCCACTTCATTGAATCCCAGAATCCCAGAATGGTTTGGGCTGGAAGGGACGCAAAGCTCACCCAGTTCCAACCCCCTGTCACAGGCAGGGACACCTTCCACTAGACCAGTTGCTCCAAGCCCCGTCCAACCTGGCCTTGAACACTGCCAGGGATGGGGCAGCCACAGCTTCCCATTTGTCCTACCCTTGCCCTCTAAGATGTCCCTGGAGCCTTCTCTTCTCCAGGTTGAACAAGCCCAGCTCTCTCAGCCTGTCTCCATAGCAGAGGTGCTCCAGCCCTTCAGGCATTTTTGTGGCCTCCTCTGGCTTCGCTCCAACAGCTCCAGCTCCTTCTTATGCTGGAGCCCCAGAGCTGGATGCAGGGCTGCAGGGGGGGTCTCACAAGAGCAGAGCCAAGGGGGAAAATCTCCTCCCATGACCTGCTGGTCACACTGCTGGGGATGCAGCCCAGGACACGGTTGTTTTTTTTTACCTCAAATCTCCATGTTTATTTACCTGAGGGTATCTTGTTCCCTCAGGTGTCCTGCCCCCAATCCCTGTACACATCTAACCAGCAAGTACTGCCCCAGAGCTTTTACGGACTGGTCTTCTCTCTTTAGTGTGAAAAATCACAGGCTGTGCTTCCTTTATCCTTCTGCAACAGCAGGGAAGGAAAACCCAAGGCAAACCCCCATGTGCTTGGCCCTTCCTTACCTCCATACGGCGAATGTCAATGGACAGCACTGTAGTGAAGAAAAACATCTGCAGAAAGAAGTCAGACACCAGGCCAACCACAGCAAAGAGGCAGAACTCCTGCAGACGGGATACACAGGTTAGCTATGGCAACAACAGTAAGTATTCCAACTTCAGAAAAAGGGAAACTCGGCAAACTCTTGGCCAGAGTGCAGGCCTGGGGTATTTGACTGACAAATTCCATAATCCATAAGTTGTAATAGCTGAGGGTTTAATGATGGAAAAGTCTGTGTGTTAACTCAAGAGCGTATTTACTCGGACTCACATTTGTTGTTCTTTGTAGCCATAAAACATCACAGCGCCATAAGAAAAACCAGCAGAGGATGTTTTCCCAGTTCACAAACCCATGGCAGGGCTGCAGCCAGAGCTCTCGGCCTCCAGCAATGAGTCTCCTGCCTTTTACCTATAAACCTCCACCCTGGTTTAAAACTCCTCTGGGAACACAGGCTGCCCAAGAAACCAGATCAATCTCTCTCCAACCACAGACAGACCATGGAAGTCACTGTACACCCACATACTTGTTTGGAGCCATTCTCCAGGGCCCCGACAAAAAAGTTCTGCTTAAATAACACTTTTGGCTAATGTTCATTTGATGGGCAAATTTCATCCCTATGCACATGGAAAAGAAGTCCCATACCAACACCCTCAGAGCTCTCCAAATAAGAAGCAGATGGGGAAAAGCCGGTGCTTCATAAACTTCCTGCAATGCTCCGCTTTCCCCAGCAGGTGTCACTGCAGAAACCATCACAATCCTAGAATCCTGGAAGCCCAGGTTGGAAGGGACCTTAAAGCTCATCCAGTTCCAACCCCCTGCCACAGCAGGGACACCTTCGACTAGACCAGGTTTGCTCCAAGCCCCATCCAACCTGGCCCTGAACACTGCCAGGGATGGGGCAGCCACAGCTTCTCTGGGCAACCTGTGCCAGGGCCTCACCACCCTCACAGGGAAGAACTTCTTCCTCACATCTCAGCTAAATCTCCCCTCTGTCAGTTTAAATCCATTCCCCCTTGTCCTGTTCCTACCTGCCCTTGTCAAAAGCCCCTCTCCAGCTTTCTTGTCGGCCCCTTTAGGCACTGGAAGCTGCTCTGGGGTATCCCTGGAGCCTTCTCTTCTCCAGGCTGATCAAGCCCAGCTCTCTCAGCCTGTCTCCATAGCAGAGGTGGTCCAGCCCTCGGAGCACCTTTATGGCCTCCTCTGGACTCACTCCAACAGCTCCACATCCTTCTTATGTTGGTGGTCATGGTGACCTTCTCATGAACCAACGCCTTCAAGTCCTTCTCCTCAGAGCTGCTCTCACCCCAGTCTCCCCCAGCCAGTATTTGTGCTTGGAATTGCCCTGATCCAGGTGTAGGACCTTGCACTTGACCTTGTAGAACTTCGTGAGGTTTGCACTGTCCCACCTCCCAAAATAAGGATTAAAAGGTTCTGCCCAGCTGCAGAAATGCAGTCAGCTCCCACGTCCCTCTGTAAAACAAATCCACGCTCATACCTCAGTCCCTGTTAGTGCCAAGGGCCATCCCCTCTCCTCACTACACTCAAAACTTCACAGCAACATAGAATTAAAGTATTTTGAGAAGCATCTTATTTCCCCTGAAGGTACAAATTCCTGTTAGGACCCAAAAAAATACCTCATAAAATGGGGAGATCAAGAGCTGAACATAAGCGGGACTAAAAATGCTTGGGCTAAACAAAAGATTAAAGAATCTGGCCCTCACTTGCAGGACAGAGCTGGCAGACACCCACTGCTGCTCACTGCCTGTGCTGGTGCTCCAAGGGTGGCATTCACACTGCCTGCAGACCAAGCCAGGCCACATCCAGCTAAAGGGAAGGGGAGAAGCCGCAGGGATGGATTTCTTTTGTTCTCCTCCATATGTCCACCCCAGCGTCTTCCTGGAGGCCAGCATCAGCCCAGTGAAATGAAAAGGGTGGCCTGACAGGCTACCTAAAACCTTCAAACAAACCTTGAAGCCTCCCCATCCTGTCCAAACTGTTCTTGAAACATAAGCAACCAACAGATACATCTGACAGGTTTTGAAAGCACAAGGCTGAAAATTCAACCAGGATTTCTCTCTGGGAGAAAAACAGAAGGAAAGCAACATCCATCTGGATTTCACCCAGACCTTGACAAACACAGGCTCCCCCAGTGGCAGGCTCTGCATAGAGAGATTAATTCTGTTAATGCTTCCACTTACTCCACACAGAATTAGGCACCTGAAGCTGCTAGCCCTGGAAATCTACAATCTTCTTACACTTGAATAATGCTACAAACCCTGTGGCAAACCCCAAAGTTATTTCAGTAGGTGCAGAACTGGCTGTTGGTGTGTGAACTTCAGAAGAAGGTAGGAAATAAGAGATGGAAAGCACAGGATGAGGGCCTTCAACAGTGACACAGTGCCAGGAGAAGAGGGGTCTCTGCACACACATGCAATGCGAAGCAAGAGCATTTCATTGCTGCTCACAGTTATGAGGGAAAGTGTCCCTTCCCGTGGCAGGGGCCTGGAACGGGATGAGCTTTAAGGTTTCTCCCAACCCAGACCATGCTGTGATTCTATGAATTAAGCAGATGCACAATTCCCACCTGAAGCTGAACTATTTTAGTACAAGGACAGCCATGGCAAACACAGAAAATTCCTTTCTGCTGAGTTGCACTGCAGTGACTGAGGAAAGTAAGATCCATTACAGCCCTTGGGGCAGGCGAGAGCCTTCAGCAGAGAAATGCCTCCCTCTTTTGTCATTACCAGTACCAGAGCGCACCTGCATGACCCCAGCACCTCATAGCCTGGAGCAAAGGTCCTTGCCATATTTACGCAGCCTGGATGTCTTCCTGACAGATTTCCTTGGACTCTGCAACGTGACTACAGCACATTATCTGCACAGTGTCCTTCACTCTCAAGGACCAAGATAAGGGGCTTGTACCAGCCTTCAGCAGAGCAGCTGTCAGTCTTTTAACAGAGAGCATCCCTGCCGTATTCTTCCTCTGGAGAAAGCAAGCATCCAAGGAAAGACAGGATCATGGGGAAAGCAGAGACTGGATGAGCAAAGGGTAGATTTAGATTAGACACTGGGAAGAAGTTCTTCCCTGTGAAGGTGGTGAGGCCCTGGCACAGGTTGCCCAGAGAAGCTGTGGCTGCCCCATCCCTGGCAGTGTTCAAGGCCAGGTTGGATGGGGTTGGGAGCAACCTGGTCTGTTGGAAGGTGTCACTGTCTATGGCAGGGGGTTGGAACTGGATGGGCTTTAAGATCCCTTCAATCCCAAACCTGTCACTCTATTCTATGTCATCACATGTGTCAAAACACTGTAACAGACAGGAGTGCTTTAATAGAGATAACACAGGGGTGGAAGCAATTGTGTCAGTACTTCCCATAGTTCTACTGACCCCACCACCTGACTCTTTCCTGTCCCTTTGATCACAACTCTTCTATCTCTTGTTACCAGTGCACTGTGCAAGCTCCTCCGCAGCAGAGAGCAACTTGAGATGTGACCTGTCCCAGTGGTGTCCCCATGGCAGGGCTGCTGGCACTACACTTGCTCCACAGACACCATCAGGTTTCACTTTCTGAGGTCAAGCAGCACAACCATGAAACAAGAGGCCAAAAGATGCTGATATAGCACATGAACGAGCCCAACTTAGACCCAAAGGATGGATCGTGTCAGTGTCTGAGCTGAGTAGTCTCTGCAATCAGCTTCAAATACAAACAAAATCTGGCCACAATAGATGGCCAGGTGTAGCCTGGGGATTTCCACTAAAGCTCCTCTTTTGCTGTCCTCTTGGGATAATGAGCGAGCAGCTCAGGAACCGCCAAGTTCAACTTGGAGTGCTCCAGTCCAACCTGAATGTTTAATCCTCTTAGATTATCCTAGGCTTTAATCTGCAGGCTCTATGGGGGAGTCCCTGATGTTAAAGCAAGGATACACACAACTCACCCCACTCACAAAGGGCACCTACATGGTGGCCAGTGACAACCTAGTGAGGGCCCAGAGTAGCCTCCAGCTTATGCAGACACTGGGTGCTCCTGCCCTTGCTTGCTGACTGTGCCTGCTAGGAATTTCCAGAGAGAAAGGGCTGGCAGCTCCCTGCAGTCTGGCTGCAGAGGTGCTACAGCATTAGTGATGAAGGTTTGTCTAGGCAGCACTGCTGTTCAGGTGCCTCACCAGGAGCAAGCCCTATGTAGTCAAGGATCAGAAATCAAATGGCATCAGGCTCCTGATACAAGTCAGCAAGCACAGTCCTAAAAAGGGAGCTGTGCAGCAGAGAAAGCAACACACTGCTGCGAGGCAGAAGACCTGGATGCTATTTTCACCGCAATACAGACCTAATGACATGACCCCTGACAGATCATTCTACCTTGAGGTTTCAATTTACCCACCCATGAAAACAGAGATGGTGGTATCAGTGATTGCAAAACCTCATAGATGTGTCAGTCTGGCAAAAGAGCCCCAGGCAGGCTGCCCACCCTAATTCTCAAAGCAGGTATTTTGCAGTAGGGGTTTGGTTTTTCCTTACATCCACTTACAAGGTGCAGCTCATGTGTCTGGGTCACCATCAACTGAAGCATATCAGTGATGGCGTGTGATCACTAATGACTGTTGAGCCAAGCAGCTGTTGAGCAGAGTGAGTGGCTTGGGAGACAGGAATGTGCGTGTCCCTGAGCTACAGAGATGGAGGAGTTGGCAGACAGATGGACCAGGGGATCCAGGCCAACTGCCAGAGGGACTCTGGGCAACTGAGAGACTCAGGTGCACACGCATGTCTGTGTAAGGCAACCACAGAGAGAAGGATCCAGGGCCAGCTACTGGATTAACTGAATGTGTAAGCCCAGCCACTTGGAAGGATGCAAGGGCAGCTGCTGGACAAAAGGCTGGCTCCCAGAGGCCACCTTGTACAGATGTATGGATTTCCCACTAACAGCTTCTTAATCCAATCAGGCAGAGAGGGAAGCAGAATATGACATACTGTGCTCCTGCAGCACCTTCAAGCCTCAGTCACAAAATCACAGAATGGTTTGGGTTAGAAGGGACATTCAAAGCTCATCCAGTTCCAACCCCTTGCCATGCCCTTCCACTAGACCAGGTTGCTCCAAGCCCCATCCAACCTGGCCTTGAACACTGCCAGGGATGGGGCAGCCACAGCTTCTCTGGGCAACCTGTGCCAGGGCCTCACCACCCTCACAGGAAAGAACTTCTTCCTCAGATCCCATCTCAGTCTCCCCTCTGTCAGTTTAAAGCCATTCCCCCTTGTCCTGTCCCTACCTGCCCTTCTCAAAAGCCCCTCTTCAGCTTTCTTGTTGGCCCCTTTAGGCACTGGAAGCTGCTCTAAGGTGTCCCCAGACCCTTCTCCAGGCTGAACAAGCCCAGCTCTCTCAGCCTGTTTCCACAGCAGAGGTGCTCCAGTCCTCAGAGCATCTTTGTGACCTCCTCTGGACTTGCTCCAACAGCTCCACAAATCAATGCAAACTGACACCAATCAACCACACTCACCTGGATGGCAGGGACAAGCGTGAAATACCCGATCAAGATGATCCCAAGCTCTGTTGCCATGTTCTTCATAATCGACCAGCTCTCATTGCTCAGACCTGGAGAAAGAACACCAAAGACAGGTAAGACCAGACTGTTCACTAATGGACAGACATGAGCATAGCAAAAAGGAACCAAATTTCCTTTCTTCAAAACTAGGTATCTACAGACAACAGGCAAAAAGGCACTTTCAGACTAAAATTCCCCTGACCTATTTTGAATACTGAAGTCAAAGAATTGGATTGCAGCCTCCCAATATCTTTATTAGTGGGATTATTTTGTCCCTGCTGTACAAAACAGATGTGAACAGGGCAGAGAGCATCCAAAGAAGAGCCACAGAGATGATCAAAGGACTGAAAAACTATGCTTTTTCAACATAAAAAAGGCTGAGAAAGCTGGGCTTGTTCAGCCTACACGAAAGAAGGCTCAGGGGAGAGCTCATCACAATGTTCCAGTATTTAAAGGGTGGCCACGAAGAACATGGAGACTCCTTTTTTATAGGGAGGGAGTTCCATGGAAAGGACAAGGGGTGGTGGGTACAAGTTACACCTGGGGAGAGTCCAGCTGACACAAGAGGAAAAATTTTCACACTGAGAACAATCAGCCACTGGAATAACCTCCCCAGGGAAGTGCTGACTTCCCAGTGTTGGACACCACCAAAATTCAGCTGGACAGGGTGCTGGGCCATGCCTTGCCTAGAAAGGTTGGATCAAGGTGACCCCTGAGGTCCCTTCCAACCTGGGATTGTAGGATTCTGTGATTAGCATTAACTAAAGGGAGCTCAGGATGACTCTCAGCTCATGAAACTCTCCTGATCTAAGCAGTTAGAGGGTTCTGCACAGGGCAGTACAGGGATTCAGAAGTATAAAGGACTGAGGTTTTGAGTCCTGTTTTTGATCTAGGATACAAACCATTTGTGGGTTTAGAACTAGGTAGATTTTTTGGGGCATCCCTCTAGAATCTCTCTTCCCTGATGTTTAGAAACATCTTTTAAGTTTGCAAAGTCCATTCAGCCATGGTTTGATTACACTCAAATCCTCACACACAGGTACAGTGTATACGCATTAGGGAAGATAGATTTGTCACAGACTCAGCAGAACTTCTTATGGCCTGTGGACTGCCCTTCACGATATTCATGTCACAAGAGGTCAAGGTGCCAAATATCTACACCAGGAGATACAGTTCTCCCTTATTAATGCTTTTTAAACTTGTTCATCCAATGCTTCAGTCAACAATCTTTAGAAGCAGTGCCCACATTTACAGGTTTCTATTAGTTCTTGGAATTAACACTACAAAAGATTAATAAATGCAGTTGACATTCAACACACACAGACCCTGTTTCCTTCATAAACCAGAATTAAGACCATTCCCCATCTCCCATTCCTTGGTTATCCACATTTTCTCTCTAACAGTTTTCCAGAGCTGGCTGCATACCTTGGGCAATGCGTAGCTTCACTTCCAGGTCAACAGGTGTAGAGACAACTGACTTGGTGAGCACCAACACATTTTCTAGGCCAATCACTACAACAAGGTATGGAAATATCTCTCTAGAGGAAACAGAACCAGAACTGAGAATGAGATCCTGGGTTGAAAAGACAGGAAGAATGTAAGTTAAGTAGCAAACACACATCCCAAAGCCAAGGTCAGGAAACACTATCCAGAGCTCTTAGCCAAACCCCTTCAGGTAAAATATTACTCTACAATGAACTAAGAGTTCCGTATTTCATCTGCTCTGCACAGATATGAATGTTTTTGCAAAGCTGCATCATTTGCTGGAAAATGGCCATTGCAGACCACCACTAAATTAGTCTTTAATGCTTCCCATGGCTGGGACAGTGCCCTCGGAAAGTCTCTCCAGCACCAAGTAGAAAGAGGTGCAAATCAAACAGAAGGGACTTGGAACACCACTGCAACAGATGCAGTGATAGTTAGCAGGAGAGCATGACAAGGAGAGAGTAGGGAGCATGGCCCACTACTCACAGTGAAAATCCTGCTAAATAACAGCTAAGCATTACATTAAATGCAACTTCAGAACTGAAGAGCTTGGGCAGTGCCTGGTGCAGGTACCCAGGGGGCAAAAGCTTCCATCCCTTGCAGCTGCTCTAAGTAATTGCCTCAGGCAATGAAGGAGACACATTAAGACACACTTCTCTGCTGGGAGGAGAATGTGCATGGAGCTCTGTTCTCCAGTACACCAGGTAGCTTGGAAGCCACAGCACTGAGAACAACACAAAACCTGCATATGCTCTGTAAATAAATAAATCCTGACAGGGATAGTTTCTAGCCAAGAGTCAAGAAAACACCAAAATGGATTTGCCCTTCATGAATATATGCCCATACAGATTACCCAAGGTCACCACCATGAATTTACTCAACTCTTCTTCTCAGCCCTAAACTTTTTTCTCTCTTTTGAACTACTGTCAGTCCACATCAGCAAGAAGAAACTGTGCCAGAATATGGTAGACAGCAAATCTCTCCATTTCCCCCCAGCTAAACTTAAGCAAAATTAAAGCTTCCATTGTGGAGGGTACTGGATTTGTGCTTTGCTGGTATGTATGGAACCAAAAGGAGACTGTGCGTGTGTGCACTCATACCCCTTGGCACATCACTAACAGCCAAGACAGGTAAACAATAAGGTTCCAGAAGAACACTTCCTGCTTTGTGGCATTACCTGCTGTAACCTCAAGGGCCACCTTGCCAAACGCTGGTTTTGATCACCTACGGCTATCTGACATGAGCTTCAACGTTTGCACACATACTGCTGCCAGCAGCCTGTGCCCTACAAGCTCAGCTGGGGAAAAACATCTGTCTGGAACCACTTCTGCTAACTCAGCTACTTCATGCCAATTGATTCCTTGAACAGTGAGCTGAAACAGCAGGACTGCCACTGAAAGCAAGATTACAGGAAAAATAACCCAAAAACCAAAATCCAAAGAAAAGAAAGCTGGAGAGGAGCTTTGGACAAGGGCCTGTTGGGATAGGATAAGGGGGAATGGCTTTAACCTGACAGAGGCGAGATTTCGGTGAGTTGTGAGGAAGAAGCTCCTGGTATAGAATCACAGAATCATATAATAGTTAGGGTTGGAAAGGACCTTAAGATCATCTAGTTCCAACCCCCCTGACATGGGCAGGGGCACCTCACGGTAAACCATGTTGCCCAAGGCTTCATCCAACCTAGCCTTGATGCTCCTTCCTGGAAAGAGAAGGGGTAGAGAGAGGGTGCAGGAACATTTTAATTGATTTAAGCTGCCAGAGGGGAGATTGAAATGAGATCTGAGGAAGAAGTTCTTCCCTGTGAGGGTGGTGAGGCCCTGGCACAGGTTGCCCAGAGAAGCTGTGGCTGCCCCATCCCTGGCAGTGTTCAAGGCCAGGTTGGATGGGGCTTGGAGCAACCTGGTCTAGTGGAAGGTGTCCCTGCCTGTGGCAGGGGTTGGAACTGGATGAGCTTTAAGGTCCCTTCCAACCCAAACCAGTCTGGGATTTTCCAGGTATTATAACCAAATTCTAGCTCTAACAATTGTGCAACACATTGGCTCCTTCACCTCCTGCCCAAAGCTGCACAGGCCATGAATTTCCATAGTGAGTGAAAAAAATACAAATCTATATAAGCCTCTCATGGGCAACTTCCTGTTAATGTCAAAGAGTCCAAAATTCAGCAAGTACAACTCAGTTCTTGCCTTTCTCTACAGCATCTTCAGTTCATAATCTGTGTCACTCCTCCAAGCAGTACTGTAAGACAGGAGACAGACTTAAGAAAAGCTCTTTGTAATCCTTAGGGATGGAATACAACACACAGGAGGGAGAGCTCTACTGCCTGTCACGACAGAGCATATCCTACAGATCATGCTATCTGCAAGGGTGTGCTCTCATAGAGTCCTTGCACAGTCCTGTCCTTATGCAAGACAGGCAGGGGGAATAGCAGCATTCCCAGATAAGCTGTGGTAGCCTTCAGAAGGCAGAACAAACACAGAAAAGAAAGCTTGGAATTCTTTCATTAACTATGTCCTACTTAATCTGTAGCTTCTACTGCAGAAGATACTTAACTAATAGTCCTGGCTTCGGAGTTTCAATAGTCCTTGAAGAGTCAGCAGCTTTCATGTGAAATGACCAGCAGAGCGAATGGAAGCAATGAGACATGAGCTCTTCTTGAAGAATAATGCAAGACTTCAGGACAAACATGAGCTGTCCACGCCCTGCAACTCCAAAATCTTATTCATGCCTACTTGGAGGCAGATGGCAAGAGATCCTCATTGTATTTCCTGCCATGCAGTGCCAAGCACTGAAAAAGAGCTTACAAGAGGAAGAGCAAGAGCAAGGGCAGATGCCATATTGTGTCCATCTACAGAAACTTACTGATTTAATGCCAGAAGGTGCTACATCAGAGCATGATCCAGCATCCCAGAGTCAGAAACACTACTGTTGACTCATAAAAAAACAGCCTTTGTGTGACTCCATACACACTTGTGAACAGAGGCAACTTTTCATTTATCTAAAACGTGGAGAATTTAAGAACTGATCATAACAGTCTCCCATCTAAAATGCAATTTTCACATTTGAACAAGTTTATGCCTTTTTTTATAGGCAACAAGGAGTAGTTCATCATTTCAGACTGTGATTCCTCTGACCTAGCTGAGATGCCAACTTATGGGTTAGCAGTTTGTGCTCCAGACTCATTAAAGACTCTCTCAATCCACCAGTGCACAGGAACCCCACTTCTAGTGAACTCCAGGCATGCTCCTCAGCCTTACTGCTTACTCTTCCTTAAACCCTGCACAGATCACGTCACCTATTTCTGCTTTTCTGTAAAATAAGACTAATACCTACGTTAACTGCCATAATTATAAATTCATTATAAAAGTTGACTGGTAACAATTAAGGTCCGGTTTATGTATCATGTCTGTAGCACGCAAACGCTGATCTCTAAGAAACAAGCTTTATTTTAATACCTAAGAAAAAACAGTGATGGAAAAAAGCTTATCATAAACACAAGTCCCATGAAAACCAAACACACCCACACCTGGAAAGCTGTGCTGTAAACAAAACAGATCAAAAAGGCTGAAAGCCAGATCAAAGTTGAACCAGACTCTGCACCCTATGCTGGCCAAACCCCAGCGTGCTGCCACAGGTGTGGGACACATCAGGAATACTCCATCTTCCATGAAGAATCGGGTAACTAGAGAGAAAGTGCTCTGCAGGCACTGGAGAATCAGGAAAAGGTCACTCACCACAAGTGAAACAACAAACCAAACCGTGTCATCAGACCCTGTCAGCATGGAATCCAAGGGTCTTCTGTGTAAATAAACACGATTTATAAAGTATTGCAAGAATTAAGCAAAGAAAGGTTGCTGGAAAATGAAATTATTTTTCTTTTATTAGAAATAAGGACTGAATTAACTCTTGCTATCCTGTAGGATGGATGGCTTAGTTTAGCCATTCTGTATGACAACAGTAAGGGTGACAGTACACAGAGGCCTTGATCATTGCTTTACCTATTCCCTTGGAACAGTTCCCATGTATCTACATCCAAATATTGCCTTTTTTTCTTGTACTAAAACTATAAATTCCCAGTGGATCTGTTTTATTTATACAGCTCACAGAACAACGGAGTCTTGATCCCTAATTAAGGTTCCAAGGCACAACAGCAGTGAAACCAGAAACAACTATTTCATTTTCTGAAGTCAATTATTCAATCACACTTTTTAGGGTTCTAGGAGAGGAATTCCTCCATCTAGGACTGGCTCCTGGTAAACTCTCCCCAGCACTCTCTCTGGGGTGAGAGACTCAACCTTCAGATGTCAGACTTTTCAGTGTTCCTGCACCATACAGCTGCAAGGACACTGATGGCAAGAAAAATGAGGGATATTTGCTTAACTACTTATGAAAGGGATCTGAAAACCAGAAGATTCCAAATGGAACTTTAATTAGTGAGGAATGAACAGTGTAGAACTTGGGCAGGTGAGGTGCCAGTTAAGAGCTTTCTCAAGGGTTTTCAGCTTGACACAAATATAATGTGTGGTAGCAACCACATCAGAATCCCAGATGCTAGCTCTAACATGCACAGGAACCCATTAAAAGAAGAGCAGACAACTATCAGTGCTGGACGTGAAGTCACCCAGGCAGCCTCCCAGACACAAATGCCACAGGTCAGCTCTGCCACCCTTAAAGATTTGCTGAGTATAATGTAACGAACCTGCCTCATCCAGAAGAAAGGTAACAAGTCCTACTGGATGGCACAGCAAGTCACTGCAGGAGGAAGGTATGCGAGAGCCTACTTAGCTGCCAGGAAATCAAGTTATAAATAAAGTGTTGTCCCAAAAATTCCTTCTGCTTTAGGCAGAAAAAGCCAACTGCTAGGCAATAAGGCATCCCCAGGGAGACTGGGACCCAGTCAGGTCTGTTTGCTGGCCAGCAGAGTGTCCTGGGTTCAGCAATAGTAGTAGCAAACACATGGTCCTTCAGCCCTGGAAAGCATCTGACAATAATTCTGCATAGGAGTGTGTAAAAAATTATCACATAAGCTTGTTTTAAAAATACCAGATCTTAAAGATTAAGCACTTAACAGCTGTTTTCAAATTATTTCACCTCCATCTACCTTTCCTCAGGAAACATACCCTCCATTAAGCGTAGGTGTCAAACCAAACAGTGTGCAGAGCCCAACGGACATGAGCAGAGAGCTGAGCACTGTCACCACCGCTGCCAGAGCCAGACCCCACTTCGATTTCACCATGTCAATTTTCCCTGAAATAAAGAATGCAAAGTCTTGGTTACCAAGTAAAAGAAGATAACTTATAAATGCAAGAAGGGATCCTCATCCTGACTTATTTCATCAGGTAGCTCAATACCCTGAACCCAGAAATAATGGTAGTTCAGCCTCAACGTCTGAAATGCAGCTCCCAGGCCCTCCAGTACGTAAGAGGTACTGTAACAAGGGAAGGACAGAGGATAATGCACGGCTTGCGGTTCAAACTAGCTCCAGTACAGCACTGTTGAGGTATAAAAAAGGCACTAACCACTAAATGTGGCTTGTTAAAGTCTAAAACCACCACCTCAAAACATGAATTTGATCTGTCTGACAAAGAATTAGACTCTCTAAACTGGAAAAATGTCATTACTATGGGATTTAAAGTTGCCTAAAACAGAAAGCTCCTCGGAAGACATCACAAGGAATACCACCACACTGCTAAGAGAGACAGATTAACAGAAATCAGATAAACAGGACTATCAATTCTTTCCATGACAGTTCAGGGTACAATTTCAACACCACCTTTCCTGCTGAAACAGGAGGGAACTGCAGGGCACAGACTGGAGTCTCTCTTATCTGCAGGCAGGGAAAGGGCACCGCACCACTGATGCCACACATAAATTCAGCTGACAGGTGTGGAGGTGGCTCATTAGCTCGCTCTGCCCTCAGGTCTCTCCACCCCACAAACCTACGTGTGGAGAAGTAGATGTATGCGAAGAGTATAATGTAGGTGGTGACGAGGGGTATCAGCTCAGCAATGCCAATCTCTTCCTTGAAGTGGACATGAACGATGTTCTCCTCTCGCAGTGTGCAGTTAGGGCTGGGATGGAGCAGCTTGAGACGAGAGCGGAGGCTGCTGAGGAACCTGAGATGGAGAGCGAGCAGGAGGATGTCAATTAGACTGTACTCAACAACAAACACACCATTCCATGGAGAAACTCAGTGCGTATAATTCAAGTAGGAAGAAGCTCCACAGATTCACAGGCTACCAAAGCATGGTTCTCTCTAGGTTTGACTCCCGAAGCCTGTTCCTCTGAGGCACAAACTACATGTGCCACATCTGTACTGTGGCAACCTCACAGACCTTGATTTCTATGAAACAGGCAGCTGAGAAGACTCAGCTGGATGCTGGAAACACTAACAGGGCATCACCAGCAGAGGTAAAGATGTCACTGTCCCATTCAGTACTTGTCAGGGCAGCCCTGGAATACTGTGTTCCGTTTTGGTCCCCACTATAAAAAAAGATGCAGACAGGTCTCAGGGGAGACTTCATCACCATGTTCCAGTGTTTAAAGGGTGGCCATAAAGAACATGGGGACTCCCTTTTTTAGAGGGAGGGAGTCACATGCAAAAGATGAGGGCCAATGGGCTCCAGTTACGCCTGGGGAGATTCCAACTGGATGCAAGAGGAAAATTTTTCACACTGAGAACAATCAGCCACTGGAATAATCTCCCCAAGGAAGTGCTGACTCCCCAGCCCTGGACACTTGTTAAAATTCGGCTGGACAAGGTACTGGGCCATGTAAGGTGAGCCATGCTTTGCCTAGAAGGGTTGGACCAGGTGATCCTTGAGGTCCCTTCCAACATGGGATTCTAGGATTCTATGAAAACTGTTTATAAAGCAAGGGCTCATCATCCAAAATCTTGGCCTTGGGGAACAAAATATACTGTAGTCTCTATCATCCCTTGAATTTGATGTAATTATAGCTGACGAAAGGTGCTACATGACAGTCCTTGAGGCTGCAGGGCTCTTGCATGGGCAGCAGAAGAGCAAGTTTCAACTACAGTGCTGTCAATTCTATTCTAGGCATCCCTCAGGGAATTCTGTGCAGCACTGAGCAGAGTGTTTAGTCCTCAGATGCACTCAGTCCAAGCCAGCTTTGCCAACGTTGCCAAAGGGGTTTCACAGGTGGTACCAGTACAGTTAGCACTTACTGGAAAGCAAACAACTTGTAGCAGGAACTGGGTCAAAACAGACCTGTTGGGCCTTGGCTGCAGCAGTGGCAGCTCTGTGTGCAGATGAAGCATTGGCACCTTTGGCCATTATATAGACTTCTTTTTTAGAAGAGAAACTGAGACTGGATAGTATTTCATTTCCCTAAAACACAGCAAGTTTTCTGCCAAAACCAGTGCTCTATTTTTCTACAGCAGCATTCAGAAGATCCTAAAATACCCTAACCGACAAAAAAACAGAGACTAAAGGAAAACATACCAATAAACAGAGCAGAGAAAACAGCAAATTAGCCAAGAATTGAACAAGGGATCCCGAACATAGAAATAGCACAGCCAAAGCTCCTTACCTGGAATCATATCGCTGGAGACCCAGGGTGACAGTGTATGATACCACTCGCTTCCTATTGTAGAGGTTCACCCCGCTGTACTTCCCGGGGAGTCCAAACAACAGATCTGCAAACACACAGTATGAATGGAAATTAGGATAACAACAAAATTGACAGGCTGAGTGAAAGATGTCCCTGACAAGGCAAGAGGCAACAGGCACAAATTAAACCACAGGCATTCCCTTCAAGCACAAGAAAAATCTTCCTGTGGCGAAGTTGTCTTAAGCTTCTTCCTGACAGGGCAGACTGCAGCAGACAAGTTCTGCCCTCTAATCCTGACCCATAAGCTCTCAACTAGATCATCACTTATTCCTAAACAAAGCTCCATGTGTTACCACTGCTCACTCCCAAAAGGACAATCCTCACCGTCCCAGCCTCTCCTTCCTGAAAAGTCTGTGTCCACCCAAAGCAGCGCTCCAGTATTGCCTTGGAAGTGTGCAAGGCCAGGTTGGACAGGGCTTGGAGCAACCTGGGGTAGTGAAAAGTGTCCCTGCCTGTGGAACTGGATAAGCTTCAAGGTCAAGGTCCCTTCCAACCCAAACCATTCTGTGATTTTATGATTGTGAGCCACTTCACACCATCTCTGAGCTGGATGAACTACATGTGCCTCCAGTTCCTCCTGTCTGCTCCTCAAACTCTGTGTGTTACCGTAAAGGCATGTCAAGAGGCCACCCAATTTGTCCTTTGACAGTGGAGACAGGCATTTCCTTTAAAGATGCAGCCAAAGAAAACCTTGGACACTTGTTTTTGTCCATGTCAGATGTGAACCAGAGGTTCCAGGCAGACCTTGCATTGCAAAAGGCTATTTAATGTCTCTCCTGCTGATCTTGTGCACTAAAATGCAGACCTTAAACACCAGGGATAATGATGACCATTGCCGCTGTTCTCATGAATTCCCAGGATATAGTGGAGCTCTTAACTCATTTGCACATGAGCTCTCAGAGAGAGCCCCCTGCACCTGCAAGCCCCAGGGTGCACACGCTCTGTATGCTAAAAAAAAAAAAACCTTTAAAACAAACCTACTTTAGAGTTACAAACCCCTTTTTCAGACACTTCATATTATAGGCTTCCTGACATCTACAATGTTCCTTTAGAAGCAAATGAACAGCGTTTCCTCCGGCCTTATGGAATCACTAAAGTGTACAATCCCAACCGCGGTCAGAGGATTTTCTTCATTAAGAGAGAAATATACTTTTATGATACTTGGGCTAAATGTGAGCAACTATCAGTGAGCACACAAGAGGCAGCAGGATGAGCGTTCATTTACCTCTAACAATGAGGCAGTCTTGACAATAGTATGAGGGACAAGGATAGGCTGGAGCACACAGAGTAAAAGGAACAAAAAGACTTGGACAAGTTACCTGCTATTTTTACACCTACAGAAAGGAGTCTGACTGAGACTGCATTGCACAAATACAGAGCTGAGTTCAAATACAGATATAAAATGAGAGATGACATACATTTCATTGCCTCATTTCAGATGCTGTGAGTAACAAAATGCCACTGCATTTGGTAATATTGGCAATCAAGATGTTGGAGATACCAAGGACAAAACAGCAATGCAAGTTGTAAACATTTCTCAACAGCTTCTTTGGCACTTGAGCATCTTACCTTTGAGAGTAGCTGATGTTTGTAATGTCTTTGGTTCATGCTGATGGATGGTTTTGATGATATCTGGGTCAGCATTGAATCGCTCACGGTCATTCTGCCAGAAGTTGCCTGGAGACAGTAATAGACAGCCATGTTCGGGGAGCAGATTCCGTAGCTTCTTGAGGCCAGGCAGAAGATCTGTTACCTGAAGACAAACTTCCTCCAAGCTTTTGACACCAGAACTGAAACACAAACAAAAGTCAGACACTGCCGTGTGTGTTGCAACTCTCACAAACAAAAGGCAAAATAAATCTGCTAAAGTGAACCCAAGGACCACACCACTCCAAGGACCCACACCACCATGCTACTGCTCTTGCTCTTCATAACTAAGGATCAAGAGCCTCAGTTCACAGAGGAGGATCTCACTGTAACAGGTGTACGGACTCCAAAAGCCCATTATCTGGGGCCCCCAACATGTGAAGCTGTTGGAGTGAGCACAGAGGAGGCCACAAAGATGCTCCAAGGGCTGGAGCACCTCTGCTATGGAGACAGGCTGAGAGAGCTGGGCTTGTTCAGCCTGAAGAAGAGAAGGCTCCAGGGATACCTTAGAGGGGCTTCAAGGGCCTAAAGGGGCTAACAAGAAAGCTGGAGAGGGGCTTTTGACAAGGGCAGGTAGGGACAGGACAAGGGGGAATGCCTTTAAACTGACAGAGGAGAGATTGAGATGGGATCTGAGGAAGAAGTTCTTCCCTGTGAGGGTGGTGAGGTCCTGGCACAGGTTGCCCAGAGAAGCTGTGGCTGCCCCATCCCTGGCAGTGTTCAAGGCCAGGTTGAATGGGGCTTGGAGCAACCTGGTCTAGTGGAAGGTGTCCCTGCTTGTGGCAGAGGAAGCTGGAACTGAATGAGCTTTAAGGTCCCCTCCAACCCAGACCATTCTGGGATTCTAAGAGTCCAGTATTATCAGTTCTCTGCACACTGCCAGGCCACACAGCTTTCTCACTTCAGCCATAATAGGTTCCATGTTTATGATACCTCCAGTCTACAGAGAAACTATCCCCCTGGAATTCTTCTTCAAAGACCCTTAACTCCTCTGCATGCTTCTTTCCATATATCCAATGGGATATTTTACAGAAATCTTGATTAACCCTGCTCAGGTGGTTAAAGTGTACAGAGGCCTCTAAAACGTACAAAAGATTCAATATCTGCAACTGTGCAAATTGCATTCGAAATTCCTGTCTATTGTATGGAAAAGAAAATGCCTTACAGGTTCAAAAATTAATAGATGTGTAACTGGCATGAAATGGAACTTGTGCTTCCCAAGATTCATTTAAGACAATTACACAATCCTTATCAACTAGTAATTAACACAAGACTCGATTTGGGCTTACAATAGGATCTGACTGTGAAGGTCTGGTGACAAAACCTGTCAGCACGCCATTTGGCTAGACAAGGAAGAGCTGCCAGTCCAAAAGAGAACACTTCCCTCAACACGACACAGACAGCTGGTGGGATTTGCACGGGAAGTGTGTATTAAACAGAGATGAATTAAAGACACAAGAGACCAGTCTTCCCCAGCTCCAGCCCTGCAGATTACATAGAAGGTGGCTCCAGAAGAGAAGTAATTTATGGTCCTACTGTAAAATGCCTTCTCAAGAGAAGGTGTTTTTTTCTGTAATGTCTACAAAAAGCAAACAGAAACCAGACAGTGATGATTTCTGTTATTCCTTTGTGGCAACTCCCTTCAGAATCTGTATCCTGTCACTATATGGCAAGATACTTTGAAAAGTCCCAGCTGTCAAAAAAAAATACTAGAAAATATGCTCAAAAATACTGTGTTTATAAGAACAAAAGATTTCTGAAAAATAATTTCAAGGAACTGATGCAGTAATGTCTCCAATAATAGCTCCAGGAAGAGTAAGACACCTGTTGTCTTGCATCTCGGCTTTAGCGAACTCTGAAACCTAACAGTGACCACAGACTCCCAGACTGGTTTGGGTTGGAAAGGACCTTAAAGCTCATCCAGTTCCAACCCCATGCCACAGCCAGGGACACCTTCCACCAGACCAGGTTGCTCCAAGCCCCGTCCAACCTGGCCTTGAACACTGCCAGGGATGGGGCAGCCACAGCTTCTCTGGGCAACCTGTACCAGGGCCTCACCACCCTCACAGGGAAGAACTTCTTCCTCAGATCTCATCTCAGTCTCCCCTCTGTCAGTTTAAAGGCATTCCCCCTTGTCCTGTCCCTACCTGCCCTTGTCAAAAGCTCTTCTCCAGCTTTCTTGTTGGCCCCTTTAGGCACTGGAGCTGCCCTAAGGTATCCCTGGAGTCTTCTTCAGGCTGAACAAGCCCAGCTCTCTCAGCCTGTCTCCATAGCAGAGGTGCTCCAGCTCTTGCAGCATCTTTGTGGCCTTCTTTGGACTTACTCCATCAGCTCCACATTCTTTTCATGTTGGGTGCCCCAGAGCTGGATGCAGGGCTGCAGGTGATAACAGTTTATACTGCAGATAAGCCTGTTTACACTCACATTAGTGAAGCTAATGCACACAGCCAGTGTCCCTGACAGTATACTGCAGATGCAGTGATACCAAAGAACATGACCTTGGAGCAAACTACAAATTACATGTCACTTTTGACATTCCTTCAAATGATGAGTGCTCCAAGTTTCAGCAAGCTTACAGCTGATGACAATATAATCACCTTGTGTTTCCTATTACTGTCAATAACCTTCAGCTCCTTTCGTACAAAAGAATGCCTTTTTTAGTATTAAGAAAATCAGCTGCACTTAACTTTGATACTGAGAAAAGCTCCTGACCACAACGCACTGGATTACACCTTTTGAGATCATTTCAGAATTTATAGAGGTTAGATGTTTCCTGTAATATCTGAGTCCATCACCAAAATGGGAGCCTTTTTCCAAGGTTTAGGTCTAAGTGCTCAAGCCACTTTCTCCTGGTGGCCATGGAAGTTTAAGTTTGCTTCCATAATGCATCAGCGTTTATCAAGGGCAGCACCAAGGAGAGATAACGACAAGACAACACGTGTCCTGGGAGCAATCTGCTTCTACTTTGACAATTAGTAATTGGCAACTATATACAGATCACTATCTACAGTGATACATGTGATAAAGGAGGAGATGAGGCAGAAACACAGAAAGAATGTCAGCACCAAGGCTGTGTGAGCTGGTGGGGAAGAGCTCCATGTTTGACATTGTAAATGGCATTCCTAAAAAGTGAGCACACAGAGAGCAGGTACCTAGCTTGCAAGGGCAGATTTAAAGGAAAAAGGACAAATCATCACATAGAGCAGTGAAGTGGCCATTCTAAAACAAGCACTGAAGGATGCTGCCAAGGGAGCATGAAGAAGCAGTAAATCCTCCCTACCTGTGTGAGTTTATGGGCAAAGAATGAAGAAAGCTCAGGGCTGAAAAGCTGGGAGATGATCAGATTCTAATCCCTCATTTGTCACTACACTTGGCCTGTTCTTAGCACCATCCCTCTCACTGAATACAGACTGACAAGAAGGGAAGCCCTTCTGTCCCTAGAATTAAACCCAGCCAGACACTTTACCGTAGGTGAAGACTTAGAACTCAAAGGAAAACTATTAAAACAAAAAAAAAAACAAACCCAGAGGCAATTTAATGTGTAGAAAATGCTTCTTGGTTTATCAAGAGAGAACAAGCCAAACTCATCTGAGCTCTTCCAGAAATGCCTCCCTTGTTGCATGGGGAAAGCACAGCAGCTCTCATCTACCTGAGCCCAAAGAAAGCTTCTGATGCAGCACCACACAGAAAATGCTTTATTTTACAAGAAGACATGAAAATTAGCACAAAAATGGTGATGCAGTAAAGAACCAGGTTAACAGGAAACTGGTGATGGAGCTGCTGAAAGGGGAGCCAGCAGTATGGAGGAAAACAACGTGGAATTTCACACAGACAGTTCAGAGAACCAGGATTATTATATGTTTTTCTTAATAATCTTGGAAGAAGACACAGGGACATCTGCCAGCAACAAAAAATAAAGAAACCCTGTTGATACAGAGAGAGAATAAAATATCTGCAATGGATCATGTAAGGGCTGGAATAAACTTAATCCCATTTCTATTAACAATACAATGTGCACCTGGGGACTAAAAACAGCTTCTGCTCTAACCTTCCAGCTCATTAGCTGGAAATGATGAGAGGGACATGGAGATGTTAATCACTTTATAATATGTAAAAGTGATGTGACCGGCCATGAAAAAAAGACCTGCAGTCTTGTATTTCAGGAAAAGCTTTTCCACGGAAAATAACATACGAATGAGACTTCTCTGAGAATAGCATGTACGATTTTAACTCCCACGATCAGGAACCATACATTAAAAGCAATGCCAAAAGGAGCAACCAGTGTGACACCCTGAATAGAGACAGCTTACTGGAGTAAGCTCAGAGTCTCATATCTTTAGCTTAAAAAATGAAGATTTGGGGTGGGGGGTATGAGTTTTCCCTGTAAATATCTGAAACAGAGGAAAGCTATTGTTGTACAGAGACTGTGTCAAGACAAAATAAAGCATGTTTAAACTGGTCTTAAATAGAGTCAAAGTGAAATGTCAGGAGAATGTCCTCGACCACGTGGAAGTCTAGAATCATAGAATGGTTCGCCCATTTTAGGAAGGGACCTTAAAGCTCATTCAGTTCCAACCCCCTGCCACAGGCAGGGACACCTTCCACTAGACCAGGTTGCTCCAAGCCCCATCCAACCTGGCCTTGAACACTGCCAGGGATGGGGCAGCCACAGCTTCTCTGGGCAACCTGTACCAGGGCCTCACCACCCTCACAGGGAAGAACTTCTTCCTCAGATCCCATCTCAATCTCCCCTCTGTCAGTTTAAATCCATTCCCCCTTGTCCTGTCCCTACCTGCCCTTGTCTAAAGCCCCTCTCCAGATTTTTTGCTGGCCCTTTTAGGCACTGGAAACTGCTCTAAGTTCTCCCTGGAGCCTTCTCTTCTCCAGCCTGAGCAAGCCCAGCTCTCTCAGCCTGTCTCTATAGCAGAGGTGCTCCAGCCTATGAAGAAGAATTCACAAAATGAGGTAAAGTTTCACAACATAGTGGGGTTAAATGAACTTCCCTTAATATGAAGTTTGCATGCTTACTTAGAGGGAAAACACAATACTACTATCTTTTGTAACATGTATATCCTTGGCAGCCCCCTTCAGACCTCTCTGCCAAGACTCCAACTGGAAGGTTCCTGGCAATTACCAGTGACTACAGGACAGGCACGCTCTCCGTCACAAAAGCTGAACACAGGACAAGGGAGAATGTCTTTAAGCTGAGAGGGGAGATTTAAGGCCCTTTCCAACCTAAACCATTCTAGGATTCTATGACTGTGATAAACTGCCCTATATGCAGCATTAATATAATGTCACCTATTTGCAGTGACCTCTCATTTTCTTTTAATTTTGAGAATCTTACAAATTGAAAGCTAATAATCAGAACTATGAGGCAGTAATTGAGAAGAGGAGTGTGTAAGCCAGTGGGTCAGTCTGCCTTCTACACAACCCGTAATGAACAGTAATTACCTGTCTCTCAGGGCATGGTTTCTAATCTCCTCCACTAGCTGGAAGACACGGGAGAGGGGTGAACGAAATACATCCACAGCAAGGAAGTTCTTCTGCCATGGGGACACAGTAGCTTTCACAAAGATCTGCTGGATGTAGGCCACCGGAGCACCGACATACTGTGGGGAAAACCAGAGGGAGAATGAAAACATACGGTGAGTGGGAAGCTGCTTAGCAGAATTAGACCGCAGCTTGGCAACCTTTCAGGAAGGGGTTTGCCAGACTGTATTTTCCTTTCCCAAATTAGAGGTGAAACATGACAGTAGGAACCTAGCAAGAACAAAAGGAGTCTGTTTCTCAAAAAGGCAAAATGCCACTGGCCATTTTGGCATTAGTCTATTGCGTTTCTTTGTGAGGCAGAAGCTCCTGGCTCCTGCTGGATTTGGTACTGGAATGAAAGGCAGGAGCAAGGACTCACTGCCTTTCACAGATGTCTCTCACAACGCTATGGTTCCCCCAACCTGTGGTGACTCGGCCATGTGCCATTTAAATCCTCCTGGTGTCTGTGCCCAGGCTGCTGACCCAGCTCTGGAGACTGCAGTGCTGACATGCTGTGGCAGACAGAGCTTTTGTGTTCTATTAGCTGAACTAGGCAACAATGCAGAATTATAGAACCATAGGGAAGATTTAATCAGCCAGCAGCAGCCTGAGTTAACAGCACAGTGCAAAAAGCTCTCAGAGGTACCAGCAAGTGCAGAAGGCAGCATATTATTTCAATCACAGAAATTGAGAAGAGCACACATGGAGAGAGTCAAGAGCTGTAGGCAGCAGAAGCATTAAACCAAAAGCTAACATCTACTTCTGAGAGACACCAGAATGAGAAATAAAAATGCAGGTTACAGAGGATGATTTCCGAATTGTTTCCTGGTTTCCTGGACCAAGTTACCAGCCTTCTTGGAAAGTGTCAGGATTCCAGTTTGCTCACACAAAAGTTAGCTCTTGACCCTTAACAAAAGCATGTAAGTCTCACTTACCTGAATGATATGCATCGGTCAATGAAAAACAAAACCAAACCCCACCTTTAGGTTACACTCAGTTCACCAGGTTCTTCAAGCACCCTACACTCCCTAGACCAGATCACAGCAGTTAGCTCCACAGAGCCTTTGGCTGCCTAAATTCAATTCAAATGGAAAGCTCTTGACTGACCTTAAGAAAATAGCCTGTGTCCTGGAGGTGAAGCCTAGGCTACCTACCCTATCAGGGAAAAAAAAAATGTGCTAGATTCAGTATTTTTAAAGCCAAAGTAGAGGAAACTGCAAAAGCTGAGGAGCTGGACAGTCTGTTTTCCACCTCCAGGCCAGACAGACATTCCCACTCTGACACATAGCTAGTTAGAGATCTTTGAAGGGGAAGCTGGTTGACAGCCAAAATCCAGATCCCTTCAGAGAGCTGGACAACACCAAACCCACCACTGCAATTACTGACAGCATCTCCACATCACAGCAGTAAATGCTGACCAAATCTTACTCTTGCCCTTTGGAGGAGGAGGCCATGGGGGGGGGTGGGAAGTGGGGTCAGCAGGAGGTTTGTCCTGCTGCTCTAGGGAAACTGTGTACCTTTATAAGATGTTAGGAAATTGGCACCTGTTATCCCAAACCCCATCATTAAGCTTATTTAAAACCTAATAATGCTTTTAAAAATGTGCTACTTGCCTCAGATAATGTTATCCTTGAAAAATAGGCTCTTAAAAAGCATTTCAGAGCTTTTAACTCTTCACTTTTTCCATTTTTCTGACGCAGCACCATTGATACAAAACAAATACAGCCTGAACTGAGCAGTTACACAAAGCAACACATCATCAGAAGGATTTTTCATCAATACAGTGAAGTGCAGGTAACTCAGGAGGGATGTTCCATCATTTCATTGACTCCACACTCATCCCCAGCCCCTCAGTGCAGGACTCACCCAGTCGGGACGCTCACTGAGGTCCCCTTGCTGCAGACCTGCGTCTGGAGAGGGCGCAGAGTAATCCTTCACAGGGGTGCTGTACTCCACAGGTCCTGTTCCAGGCAGTGGCAGCTTCAGCAGTGGGTAACTACAGTTAAGATGCAAGCAAAAAACATTGTGGTGTTTTGGTTTGTTTTTTAAATGAGGCTTTTAGGCAGAAGAGCTCAAAAAACTGAGCCTACTCCAGCAGAAGCTAGCCTCTGCAGAACAGGAGACACAGCTGCAATACAAGAGGGCTTTGCAAGAGGAACTCTTTGACGTGTTTCCTCAACGCAAGAAAGAACTGGTCTTTCTCCACTGGAAAGAGACAACTGAAAGTCTTTGGAGAAAAAGAACTGAAGTCCTTACAGGACCTCATCTGAAGGTTAGCTGCACTAAGAACACTCAGCACACCCATGTCTACTATCCCATAGGCCCACAGAAAAATGAGACTTTCATCGCATTTCATCAGGAAACATGGCTGCTTTCCTGACTCAAACCCTATACTAATTATCAATTTTTCCTCCTTAACATTTAAACTATTTCCAATATTTGTCACTAGCTTCACTGGTGCACTTTGAATAGTAGGAATGGGACACCAAAACAACTACAAAGTATTTATCTTTTTGCTCCTTGACCACTATAATCTTCAGGCGCTCGTAGCAGCTACCCACAACAAAGACTTCAAACTATTTGGAAGTTGAGAAACTGAGGTTTCAGGGAGTTTAGAACAGTGTTTTCAGCTCCAGAGGCTCTCAAAACTATAGGTGGTTAAAACTGTATAAGAATTGAACTGATGGAAAAAGCAAGACTGTTGTTACAGAGGTAGCGACCAACAAGGTGGAACTGTCGGCACGAGAATGAACCAGAGAACGTTAACTTCTTTGTGCTGTCTGATGCATGGCAATCTATCCAGCCTTAAATTTCTGATGTATTTTCATGTTTATAGCTGAGCTTTTCTTGCAATATTGCCAGAATAAATATAAAGGCCTTGGAACTGTTTTCACGCAATACTCTGCGCATTTTGTTAGGGATTAGCTTGGATCACCAAAGGCCATGGAAGGTACAAGCTACTGCTGAAGCCAAGCCTTCAGACTAAATAACAAATGGGTGGAAAAGAACAATGAGATCGGAAGCAATGATTGTTGGGTTTGCTATTTTATTAGTCTGACAAAAATATACCACCCAACTATTAGCATTTCATTGTGCAGTGGGAGGGAAGAGAAAAAGGAGCAATAAAATCTGGTCATAATACATCCAAGAAGAAAATGCCCAACAGAAGCCACAGCCTGGAGGTTTCTCCCGCAGCAGTAGTTTTAGTCCTGCAAACAGCACAGAGAATCTGCTTGTCAAAAGTTACCTGCTGAAATCAAACCCTGGGGGAGGTCCAATAATCAGACTGCATCTGACTGAGACATAAATTAAAGTAGTAAAGTGAGCGTATATGATAAACCAAAATGAATGGAAGAAGCAACTGAGGAAGAAGATTTTTTTTCCACTAAATGATTTTGATGTTCATGACTGTGTCCATAAATCTAAGGGAAAAATCACAGAACCCTGGAATGGTTTGGGTTGGGAGGGACCTTAAAGCTCATACCCTGCCACAGGCAGGGACACCTTCCACTAGACCAGGTTGCTCCAAGCCCCGTCCAACCTGGCCTTGAGCACTGCCAGGGATGGGGCAGCCACAGTTTCTCTGGACAACCTATGCCAGGGCCTCACCATCTTCAGGCTGCGGGGGGGCAGCCAAGGGGAATGCTAGTCAAGACTTCAGGATTTCTTTTTTCTGTTGTTAAAAGTTTCATTTTCTGTAGAAGGGAAGAAGCTAACTCCCATCCTGCAGCACAAAGCACCTCTGAAATACTGGACATAGCAACTCACAGCTCCTGAATGGCCATTTCTGAATGACCAAAGGGTTTAATTCTTGTTTTGTTGGGTTTTATTATGATAGGATTTTCAAACTTGCCCCAAAAAGTCTGGAAGTACATGCAAATGCAATGGGGGAAGGAGTAAATGGCATTTCTTGGAAGACTCAAGGGCAATAAATGAGGGGAAGAACAAAAGGCAAATTTCTGATGGAAAGAAAAACTGTAAAGTCTGGAGCTGTCCATGCATTGCTGAGGACTATATCCTGCTGCAGCCACTGGCAAACCGGGACAACCACGACTCCCATATTCCAATCATTCTCTTCAGGCATGTGGTCAGGGTACATCTCTTGACAGCTAAATGAACTTCAGTGTTTACCTGCAATTTGATTAAATTGTGACTATAGAGCAGGACTGATGCTGTCTGTAGTAAAGGATCTGTATTCTCCCTCCAATACGTCTTTTTAGTCCATCCCCACAGCAGGCAAAGAAGAGGGTGACACAAACCAGCATTAGATATTCTCTACCCAGTCTAGTTTTCTGCAGGTCACATTGATGGGCTCCTTCAGCTTCCTCTACACTTCCAGTCTGCTCAGCCAACAAAAGCCATGTTGACAAAGAATGTGGAATTGTTTCCATCTCCCCATAAGCTAACAAGTCCTAATTTTAATACCACTGCTAAAGACAGTGATAAGAGTTTTCAGTCATGGGTCTACTCTCACAGGTTATTACCTTCAGCAAGAGCAAGAGCTTTTGTCTTTGGTGATATTGTCTTCAAATTTCGAACAAGGGGAGATTGAGATGGGATCTGAGGAAGAAGTTCTTCCCTGTAAGGGTGGTGAGGCCCTGGCACAGGTTGCCCAGAGAAGCTGTGGCTGCCCCATCCCTGGCAGTGTTCAAGGCCAGGTTGGACGGGGCTTGGAGCAACCTGGTCTGGTGGAAGGTGTCCCTGTCTGTGGCAGGGGGTTGGAACTGGGTGAGCTTTAAGGTCACTTCCAATCTGAAGCATTCTAGGGTTGTATTCCATGATATTTTACTGAGTCTAGAGCAGCTGTACGGTATTAGAAGACACTGATGTACATCCACCAGGTACAGAGCTGCCTAGCAGATTGTCCAGCACAGAAAATGAAGTTACAGCCTTTTTTATAATCCCTATTTATAGCAACTACCATTACAGAAAAAGCCCCAGACAAAACCCATGTTTCAAAGATCTAAATAAAAGGTTAAAACAGACCCTGTTGTCCTTACACACTTAATGTTTGGCTCCTATAGTCCCATTTGCAATATGATCTAAGTAGCGCAGATTGCTCATGGTGTGGGTTTGCAGCAAAGCTCAGGAATGAAACCTATTGTTGGGATTCTTTCCAAAAGCTCCCTCACCTTGAGCCAACTACAACACATATTTATGTCCCCACAAGGGAAGAAGGAACATGTATTTACTTATATCACAGTGATATTTAAATATCCATATTGATTAAAGGCTTCGAGAATGCCTGATGGAAGAACACCCAAAGTACATGCTCTGGATTACACTTGTTATTTCAGTAAGATGCTAAAACATTACTTCTCGAATTTTTTAATCTTATACAGGCGTGTGACAGCGCCTGATCTTGTCAGTGATACCCGAGACAGACTGACAGCAGAGATAAAAAAAGGAGAGGGAGAAAGAACCATCCAGTGACAGAGCAAAATTCACCCAACCAACTGCTTCAGCCATCACTGTTAGAGCATTTTTCAGGTAAAGAGATACTGTAAAACACCAAACCACAGCTGCTGTGAGCTGTCAGAAGCATCCTGGCTTCCCACAGACAGCAAACACTGCAAGGATTGCGAGATGCAACAAGCCTAGATCGCTTCTATGTGCGTCTCCCTTCAATGGCAAGAACTGCTCCAAATAAGTTTCAGGGAGTGATTTCTTCAAGGTGCCTTGCAACCCAAACCAACCTGTCATTTCTAGCACTCTGGTTTGGTTCTCCTCTCATCCCTCTTTGTTAAGAGATTTTTTTTGACAGTGAGGAAAAGAGATGAACAACGGTATGGAAAGCACAGAGAAAGGAGGGAAGAAAAGTAGGATCTAGAACAGATGACAGGAAAGCTCCAAAGAGGTTTTGGTTTTGAGAAAGGTGATTTTCAGATGCTCACATAACCTGAATGCTCACATGTACACTGAAACCCTCCTGCAAATCCAAAATAATGGGAAAACAGACCATCTACAGGTTGGTATTACTGAATTCAAGCAAGAGTGTGTTTTAGTTACCAAGCATGAGGCAGGTTCAAGCAAAAAATGTTCATCCAACTACTTTACATATTTTCAAGACAGCTTAGAGGGCCAAGATGGAGAACTGCCAGGTCAGCCCGAGGCAGCTGGCAACTCAACAGAGCTGCAAACCCTACAATTGCATATTCCTCCTCCTCAGAATCAAAGCAGAGATCACCACCATGCCAGAATACTCTTCAGCTGGTGAATATGCTGGAGAGAGCTGCCAGGTCTTAAGTAACAGGGAAGGTGGTGATATATTGCCTTAAAATAGCTACCACCTCTATTTTGCACACTGCAGAACAAGCTTTTAGCCTGTTTCCAGCCTAAACTACCGCAACAACGGAACAACCTGAAAACCCATTGCTAATGAGAGATAGGAAATTTGATAAAAGGTCTTGCCAGAGGGTAGGGAAGGCCGGATATTCGGCAGCAGCAGTTCCCTTTTTAGCCTTGATAAGTGCATAAACAAAACCCATTTCCAAATAAATGTTTGCTTTGCCCTGTTTCTAACTAATAGGAGCCTCAAAAATCTGTGCTGCAAAAGTAAAGATACCCCTCGCTCTGTGCTGCCTGCTTCCCTTTTTCTTTGAAGCAGAAGAGAGGTCTCATTACACAGAACTTGCTGCTAGTTTCATCACACAGTCCCACAGGAAACTCTGTGGACTGGGAACACAAAGAGTCTGACAGCAACTGGCTCCTCTGGTTATCACTCAAGACACTACAAACCTGTAAGACACTGAAACATTATTTTAGAAAGAAGTATGTGTGTGCACGCACACACTGTGTGGGCTCTGGCTCCAGTCAGCTCCATAATCCTTTAGGAGCAGAACCCAGTGCTTCAGTCAACTAATGAACACGTGCAAAGACTCACCCTGCTTCATTTTCCTAAACCTGCTTCACAGAGTCAACTGATTTTAAAGTCTAACTTCAACTAAAAACTGTTCTTCAGAACTACAGGGGACTTTCAAAGTTACCCTGATTACCAGGTTTATAGGTGTCATCTGTTCTTCTCTGAACTGGGGAGGAGGAACTACTCTTGTGTCAGATTATCTTAAGTGGCACTCTCCTTCTACTAGGGAAGAAAAATCCAGATCTTAATGCAGACCCATTTAAGGGGGGTGATGAAAATGAATGTCACCTACCAAGGGAGATATAGTAAAGCAAGAAGTAACATGCTCAATAACAGGTTGTTCAGCAGAAAACCCTCCCTCTGAAGTGAGGACAAACTTGAATTTTCAGACTTGGAATAAGACTACAGAGTAAGAATGAGTCATAGGAATTTTTGCTCTGAATATTAATTAACAGATATGCAATGTCCTGTCTATAGGTGACATTAAAAACAGAGTCTACACAAAATACTTCCAAGGTTGAAGAGAGAATGCATTCACATAACCTGTAGCAGAGAGCGTGTTGTGAGTGTGCGACCTGATCCTTGACACCTGGCCTTTCAGAACAGGAGAAATGCCTGCATGTTAACTGTTGTCACACTGACTGTGAACTAGGACTGATGTTGGACAAATCATGGCCCACGTGGCTTATTTCAACTCTTAAAAAGTTATCTGAGCACAGACACCTCACACTTTTACTGAGGTGGAGGTGAGGAAAAAAAAACCAACTAAGTTAATGCCATCTGCAGCAGAATTGTACAAGCTCTGCTTGATGCTGCGTGCATGCAGGTGCAGAAGGCCATGACTGTTTTACCTCTCCCTTTGAAGAAGTCAAAATGCAAGATCTACTGCTCACTTGAACAATACAATGTCTTTATTAGCCATGCTTAAGGCTGAAAAATACAGAATGCTTCCTTTTTGCTCTATTACCTTCTCCTTTTGTCCATTCTCTTCTTCCAGGACAGGGACTAAGCTCCTCAGCAACACTATGATGTCATTAGCGTCTTCTCTGTTGATCCGCTGGATCACTTGTGTATCTTCTTGTTATAAACACCTGTAGTTCCTACTACTTAATTGCTCCACTCTTGTTTCAGATTAATCAGCACTACAATGCAAGCAGTGCTGAAGGTCTCTAACCAATCCTCTTGGACAGAAGCATTGCCTAAATGAGCTACGTTGAAGCTGGGCCTACTTTCTTTTTCTTTCTTCTTTCTCCGAATTTTAGCATGCTTCTCACTCATTTTTGCAGTGAATGGTTGAGATGAATCAGTAAGATCTGTCCTCAGAAACTGGAATGCTTCTGAAGAGCACAAGTAAATCAGTGCCAAACACCATTACTCAGATTCCTCACGATATGACCGCAGGGAAAAATGCAGATGTGACCCTTTGTGGCCGTCAGTGAGCTCCTCACTCCAGCCAAGAGAAAGCTTCCCCAGGAGGTGGCTAGGCCACAGCTCCCCAAGTTCCTTCTGAGCAAGTCTTTTCATCACATACAGTAAAATTGTATAGGTTTTGTGGAGGCAGGGTGTCAAGGCCAATGAAAAGACAGTAATTTCTTTTTCAATCAGGAAAAATGGTATGAGATAACAGGAATACAGAAGAAACAAACAGTCATCTTGGTGACTGCTGGTTATCTGTGGGGTGGGGCAGGAAACTTCAAAACCATATGAGCAATTACTAGGAAAAACTAATTTGCTGCTAATACATTAACTCTCCCTAGGTTGAAATCCTGAAGCTACGTCACCTGGTGGACACTTCATAGTATCACAGGATGGTTTGGGTTGGAAGGAACCTTAAACCCTATCACACTGCTGGTGATGCCGCCCAGGACATGGTTGGTTTCTGGGCTGAAAGCGCACACTGCTGGGTCATGGTGAGCTTCTCAGGGACCAACACCCCCAAGTCCTTCTCTTCAAGGCTGTTCTGAAACCAGACTCTCCCAGCCTGTATTTGTGGCATTGCCCTGATGCAGGTGCAGCACTTAGCACTTTGCCTTGTAGAACTCCATGAGGTTCACACTGTCCCACCTCTTCCTGTCCAGGTCCCTCTGGATCCCCTCCCTTCCCTTCAGCATGTCAATCACACCACACAGCTCAGTGCTGTCAACAAACTTGCTGAGGGTGCTCGATCCCACTGTCCATGTGGCCCACAAAGATGTTGAACAGTTCCAGTCCCAACACCCACCCCTGAGCAACACCCCTCATCACTGGCCTCTACCAGCATAAGGAGCATCTCACGTTTCAGCTTGTGCCTATTGTCACGGGGTATCTACTCTCTTTACACCCTCTCTTCATGTATTTGTACATGGTGATAAGTTTCCCTGCTCCTTCTCTTCTTTAGGCTGAACAGAGCTCTCTCAGCCTTTCCTCACAGGAGAGATGCTCCAGCCCCTTCATCTTCACAGCCCTCTGGCTGCACTTCTCACCTAATACCACTCTCTTTTAACAGGAAGCCCGGCACTGGACCCAGCACTCCAGCTGGGGCCTTACTGGTGGTGTGTGAAAGGGAAGGATCACCTCCTTTGACCTTCTGCAACCTCCCTAATGCAGCCCAGGACACTCTGGACCACCTCTTCCCCCCAGACACATAGCTAGCTTGTGTTCCACTTGGTGTCTACCAGGACCCCTGGGCATGCCCTGCAAAGCTGCTTTCCAGAGCACTGACCTCCAGGCTGCACAGACCTCTTATATAAACAAGAGGTTATTCTTCCTTCTGCATTTCCTTGCGTTGAGTTTCATGAGGTTCCTCTCTGCCCCTGCAGGCATCTGGTGTATCAGCCACTGTACCCAGTTTTCCACTTCCTAGTTCATGATAGAGACTTCATATATCATCTCCAAACTTGATGAGGGTACAGTCCACCCCATCATCCAGGTCAACCATGAAGAAGTCAGATCACAAGCTCAAGCTAAGAGAATTGAAGACCCCAACCCAAAACTAAACTTCCAATAAGTATCTTGGAGCATCCTGTACCCTACTATCCTGTCAGAGTTCAGCTTTATCACACTGAAATGCTCCAGTGCAGAAGGTACTGCAGTCTGGAAGTTTTGACCCAGTTAGTAAAGCCACTTCTCAAACCAGAATTAACACCAGCTCATACACAGCATCTCAGAACTGGAACTGAAACAGCCCTGAAAATCACTTCTAAAGAGGGAGAACTTTCACCACATGTCCATTTTTTCCCCCAAAGGTACACTGCTCTCAAAAGGTGCCAGAGAATCACAGAAGCATTAGGGTTGGAAAAGACCCTTAAGCTCCCTTAAGAGTCCAACTATTAACCCAGCACAGCCAAAACCTCCACTAAATGCTCCTACCACCATATCTACAGGTCTTTTAAATCCCTCCAGGAACGGTGACTCCACCACTTCCCTGGGCAGCCTGCTCCAGTGCTTGGCAACCTTTTCTGGAAAGAAACTGTCACAGTAGTTTTGAAACCTGGTCTCTCCTCAGGCCATTGTTTGCTTTTCTAATGAGTTATTGAAAGTCATTAAAGAAAACGTAAAACTTTACACCTGATGGCGTTTTGGACAAATTTCTGCAGCCTGAAGGTAACCAATTACTGGAGAATGCTCAAACACTTTCACAAATACACAATTACCGGTAGGTAATCTGCCAGAAACAACCTGGGTTGAAGCCCCAGGTACTCAATGGAAATGCCTCGATTCCTAATCTTTTAACAGTAGATGTGGATGAAGTCTGTCCTATTCTCAGCAGTGCACAAAGAAAAAGTAACACCTGTATCTGTACAAACACAGGGTGAGCTTTTGTAAAAGCAAAGTAGATCACCATGTGGGGTTTATTTTGAACAAAGATACTTAGAATTAAAAACCTGAAAACAGCACCTGTATATTCATGTGTCTATCCACAAATCTGAGCACAAAAGTCTTCTCAATTCTGGTAGCAGTATCGCCTCATTGGAGACAATTAGGAGGCCCATGTAACATTTCTGGGAATGAAATTTTGTTCAGTTGCAACTCCTATCCAAATTAAGAATCCATAAGAAGAGCAGTGAGCTTACAAGAAACACACAACACACGCATGCCAAGGCAAGGGCTGAAAAAGAAGAGTACCAGCTGAAGGGAGAACAGAATAGGCAAGTATGGAGAGAAAGATCAATTTTCCTTCTCCCCATTCTTAATTCATGGGTTTGGAATCCACCACCAGGTGTTTGGGGACTCCTTTTATTTAATGCTTTACTTCACATATTTTATTCGTTTCTACTATTTACTTATAAAACCACATGAAGATATTTCATCCCTGTCTTTTTTTTTGTTCCACTGAAAGAGATGACAAAAATCTATTACATTAAAAAACAATAGTAAAAAATATGGAAGAGCTCCTGGGATAGCTCAATGGACAGGGAAACCCAAGCACGTTCATGGCATTGCTATGAAAACCCTACAAAGTAGCAGTGCCCTGTGGCAACAAGTCCTTTACATGACTTACCAGCAGGCCAGAATACAGAGACCAGTAAAGAGGATGATGAGGATGGGGTAGGAAGCACACAACAGCCCGTGGTTGTAGAACGCCCGCGATATCCTCTCACGCAGTTTTTCAGTCAGGGTCATCCTCAATTGTCATCACCTAGCTGCCATCCCGGGATACATCAGGGGGATGGGCAATTCCAGCATGGACAACGCTTCAGCCGAGGCACTCTGTCCAGCTGGAAATTGGAAAGAAAGCAAGCTCATTAGAAAACCAGAGAAATAAAAGGGAAATAAACATTAGCAAATGGCTTTAGACAGATTGCCAGCACTATACCTGCTCAGGAGAGGGGGGAGGGCGAAACAGACACCACACATCAAGAATTTGTTATGAGCCTACAAGCAATTTGATCAGATGATTGGGTTTTGCCTAAGGAAAGAGAGGGCCAAAAACGCAAATGGAGAGTGAACAGCAACTGAACAGACGTCAGGCACCGGCCGTGAGCAGCTGCTGGTCAGAGAGGACACACAGGAGTGGAGCTAGGAACCAAACCGTCTGAGAGGAAGGAAGAAAAGGAGCTTAGCAGGAAGAGAATTAAGCAGTACTCCTAGGAGATGCCAAAATGCCAATTAGAAAAGAAGGATTGAGGCTAGCTGTCAGCAGCGTGGTCTTAGGGGAAGTGCTTTTGGACACAGGCTGAAGCGCTTTCAGAGCTTTAACTATTAGCAACACACCACTTACAAGAGACCAGAGCAGACTTTACAGCTAAGGCAACCCAGAGAGAGTTATTCTTTGCATGGGGAATGAGGGAGGAAAATGTAAGTAGACGAAGAACATTACACAGTAAAATAAACTAATGCAGATGCTTCTCGCCAAGACAGATTCTGACTTGACTGTAAGATTTATGTCTAGCCATTCACCGAGAGCAAACAGAATCACAGATGTCAGAAGTAGTCAGCTTCAGCTTGCAATTTGATTTATAAAGTAGAAAAATGCAATAGAAAGAGCCCTAAGAAAAGGTTAAGATAATACATTACAATAAACCACCACACAAATTTCTAGGAAAGATGGAGAAGAAACCTAACCTCTGACCTTTTCCTTCTTTTTTTTTTCTTTCTAAATCTCAGGCTAAAAGCAAAGTTGGTTCCCAACAGTGTTCTGAGAAGTGAAAGGGTTCAGTGCAAGACTGAGTTTTTCATACAGTTCAAAGCTACAATTATCTACGGTTTTTATATTTTTACCTCCAAGGGAATGAACACATTTTTTCCTGGCTTCTCCAGAAAAAGACTGGGATAGTAAGAGATCCAAAGCATATCAAATAGGTTGTTTTGTCCACCAGAGATCACCATTTATGATTGCATCAGAAAACTGAATACAAGACCTAAACAGAGATGACCTATGAAAAACAGGTGGGCATCTGACATTTAACAGCCCACCTTCATCATCTTGAATGCAGACATTAGAGAGGAAGCTCCAACAGGTTCACACAGACAAGAAACCCATTAAGGGGGTTTATACATATCTGGCTTAGGAATTCTGTAAGCCTGAAATATTTAGTAGCTGGAGGAGGCATCATAGGTGCTGGTTTGTTTTATATTCTTTTCTAATCAGCCACTTTCAGCTATGTGGGAGCATACAACAGACAACAAACTCTAACTACAGCCACCATGATTTAAATTCCAGATTCAATTACATTGAATACCCACAGACGGTTTTACAATGACGTACCTATCACCCCTTCTCTCCCCTGTAATACAACTAGAAATAATCAGGTTATTAGCAATAGAAGCACCAGTCTCTTATTCTAATGACCACCTAATGGAAAACCTGGATAAATATTTTGGCTCATACCTTTTAGCAAGGCACTACATCTTTGCACAAGAATCAACATCACTTTCTTAGTCATAGGTAATTTCAGTTTGCCTGCAGTCCAGCACCAGCATGAACATTCCAGGATGCTGGGAGATGGGAGGGATGAGATGTGCTCCTGCTGTCTGGACACCTTGCAATGCAGGGGGTAAGGCTGCCAAGCTGGACAGAACACTGTACATTGCATTCATGTGGAATAGGCAGGATTTTTTTTATAGTCACACAGGGAACCTAAAACCATAGAATCCTTGAATGGTTTGGGTTGGAAAGGACCTTAAAGCTCACCCAGTTCCAACCCCCTGCCATGGGCAGGGACACCTTCCACCAGATCAGGCTGCTCCAAGCCCCATCCAACCTGGCCTTGAACACTGCCAGGGATGGGGCAGCCACAGCTTCTCTGGGCAACCTGTGCCATGGCCTCAACATCTTCACAGGGAAGAACTTCTTCCTCAGATCTCATCTAGATCTTCTGTGATATAAACATGCTGTGCCTGGCTCTTTGACAAGCTTTACATTCTAATAGCAATTCTGGTTATTAGCACTGCACTGGGAACCATTTCTACTAATTGCGATGAGGAAAACATTGCATTTTCTCGCTTCACCTGTTGTGAAACATCAGCATTCATTAAAAAGAAAACATTAAGCATTCCAAAGCTAATATTTGCTTATTAGTTTTTCAGAAGTTGCATATTAAATTCCAAAATCTTTATTAGCTTTATGCTGCAACAGCAATCATGAAAGTTAAAAGCAGGAACCATTCCAATTCAAAATAGTTTTTGCAAACAAAGATTAGCTAAAGCAAAATAAACTCTCAGATTTTAGGAGAAATGTTAAAGAAGAACCCAGTCAAGAGTATTCTTTTCCTTTTGCATGACTGCAAATCCAAGACAAAGTCTGACTGGAAACAAGAGGACATCAGGACTTAACTTTGCAACACAATGCCTTGCATTTCAGGTATGAAAGACAGATACTCAGTGAAGTTCAGAGACAGATCACAGGAAACAAAAGCAAACACAAGGGCTGAAAGAAACAGGTTTGGCTTTTAAAATATCTTAATTTTCAAACTAAGTCACATATTAAGCAATTGCTCAGGTTCTGTAGTCATTTCTTCCATTCACACAAGCACAAAACATTATCATTGCCAGGATTACACTAATTCAGCTCCACACAAGTATGAGTTCCAGATTGGGAAGAGCACCCTGCACCGAAGTTACTCCTCCACTTCTCCAGAAACATTTCAGCGCAGCCTTGCAAACATTTCATGTGAGATGCAACACAATGCTAAGGCCACCAATTTGTCCCAAACTGGAAATCTAATGCTGCAGACAGAAAACATAATTTGGATTATAACAAAGTCAAGAAATCTACGTTCAACAGGAAAAGGGTTTCGTCTTGCAGCTGGGTAAACACAACCCAAGTGTGCAACACAAGCTAGGATCTGTCTGGCTGGGAAGCAGCTCTGTAGAAAGGAATCCTGGGGGACACAAGCTCAACAGGAGTGAACAGTGGGCAGCTGTGGCAAAGAAAGCCAACAGGATGCTGGGTAACATCAACAAGGGCATCACCAGGAGAGACAAAGATGTCATTGTCCCGCTCAGCACTTGTCAGGGCACCCCTGGAAAGCTGTGCTCCAGTTTTGGTCCCTGCTATATAAAAAAGATATGGACAAGCCGAAGAGGGCACAGAGAAGAGCCACAAAGATGACCCAAGTGATACAGGGGTAACCAATGTACAGGGGGTAATACAGAGAAATTGTACAAGGGGGTTAAAGGAATTCCTTTGCTTAAACAAAAGTATTGTCTGTCCTAAGTACCTGCCATTGCCATCTTGCCAAGGCATTGATTACTGCTGGAGGGGGAGAAGCAGATGCAGTTCTACTGACAAGGGACAAAAGCAGATGATTGGTTCTACTGAGAAGCCAGGGAGAGGCAGACTGGGCGCCGACCAAATCTTAAGGCCATGACAAAGGCACAGGTGTTTGGTCCTACTGAGAAGCCAGGGAGAAGCAGACTGGGCGCCGACCAAACCCTAAGGCCATGTCTGGAGGTTAAAAGGTGTAAAGTTTAAGAAGAGGAAGACTCATTTACTTCATCCCGAGACCCCTGCCCATGACCAGAAGGGGCACTGCGCAGGTGCAAAGGACCTTCCGGCTCATTATAATACGAAGCGGGGATAGATACTAAATATGTATAGGTGGATTGAGCAACTTCATGTCTATGTATACCTTAAGAGAATAAATGTAAAGGGAGAACAACCCTGAGGTGTGCATGCTTTGGAGGAGCTATCCCCATGCACCTCAGTGCTGAATAAAAGCATATCTACTTTACAACTTTAACTAGTTGTGGAGTCTATCCACGCATCACAAGGACTGGGAAGCTGTGAGGAAAGGCTGAGAGCTGGGCTTGTTCAGAAGAGAAGGCTCTGGGGAGACCTTATCACCATGTTCCAGTATTTAAAGGGTAGCCACGAAGAACATGGAGACTCCCTTTTTACAGAGACTCACATGGAAAAGACGTAGGGTGATGGGCACAAGTTATTCCCAGGCAGATTTCAGTTGGACATAAGAGGAAAATTTTTCACACTGAGAACAATCAGCCAGTGGAATAATCCCTACACGACAGTGGTGACTCCCCCAGTGTTGGACACTGTTAAGATTGGGTTGGACAGGGTGCTGGGCCACCAAGTCTGGGTCATGTTTCACCTAGAATTGCTGGACTAGGTGATTCTTGAGGTCCTTTCCAACCTGGGATTCTAGGATCCTACGACTAAAACTTGATTATTTTTGCCTGATGCCCCATTACACACCACAGTTCTGTACTTTTTTGGGTGTACTGCACCCTCTGCCACACACACTTGCAGGTGAGTTTCTCAAGTAGCCCAAAACTTCTCTCATACAGAATTCTGCAGCTACAGAACAAGGGCTTCTACCACCTCATCAAGAGAAAGCACAATCATTTATTTACCATTCATTCACAACGCAAGATGGGCGGAGAGAATATTAAATGCCCACAACACTTCTACAACCCCAAAGCTACCCTTTACTATCAGAAAGTGGGTTATGTTATACACCACTGCCTATACTGCTGGCATAAGACAAAGCCACTTTTCAACAGAACTGATGCACCAGCATCAGCATGTACCAGCATCCCATCACACCACCTACTCCCTGCCACAATCTCAGCATGTACCAGCACAGCGGCTCTTCATTCAAACCCCTCATAAAAACCAAGTCTGGCTCCCTGTAATCTCTACCTAGCTGAAGGCAAGTCAGGCATTCTACATCCCACCTGTACAAGAGCTGCGCAGATTATTCAGTTTCTACTTCCAAAGCTTTTCTGTAGTGTGGAGCTCGTGGCAGCCAACTCTGCACCAGGTAACACAGCTGCACTGAAGCTGAAAGCCTGAGAACCTCACAGCTACTGCAGCACAGCAGGGGTTGGCAGGGACCTCTGGAGATCGTGATGGTGATCCAGGGCAGGCTGACCAGGGCTATGCCCAGGCAGGTTTCAAGTATCTCCACTGATAGGAGACCACAGCCTCCCTGCAACTGGCTCCAGTGTTTGAGCAGCTGCCAAGGTGTCCCCCACAGGTCAGTCCCCTGGCACACTGTATAAAGCCTCAACACAGGAACACTTGCACTGCCACTTCCCACACACAGCAGTGTTCATTAACCACACATCTAATTAGTCTTACCATGAAGCTTTTGGTAGCCCAGTCTATGGTTTTACAGGCTGCACTAAGGTCTGAGAACGATAGTGCAAGATCTGCATGTACGTTCAGCAACTCTCTCATCCCCACCTGCAGCAGCACATGAAATTTGCAGCACCCAGACACAGAACCAGAACAGGCTCTTACATTTCCTATACTCACTAAATGAGTATATGACCAAGACAGTCCAAAACAAGGTCGTCCTAAACTGCTTCAAATGCAAGAAGAAAGAGAAGACTATTTCGTAGGATTATGAATGCTGTAACGATTATACGTTCTTGGAAAACTCCTTCTGTTGTTGTAGAGTTTGCTGGCTCTACTGCAAATTCCTACAAAAATACCCCAAAACCCAAGACTGACCAGCAAAGGAAGAAAAGTAGCATTTCTTCTTGCAGGAAAAACAAACTCAAATTTACAGATGCTGAACAGTACTGATTTTCCAAGATAATAGCTTTTACTTTGCTTAACAATAGCTACATGTCCCAAATTCTTTACATTTCTGCCTGAGAGCGTTTTACAGCCTTCACAGAAAGGCTCCCTTTACCACTTAAGTGCAGGAAAATATGGCTAATAGCAGCAGCAGCTCAGAGAACACAAGCCCACTGTAAACTTAAGAGGACAAATACCAAAGGTATGACAACTTTACTCTTTATAATAAACAATAACCTGTTTTTTAACGTATATTCAACATCTTGGTTTTCCATAAAACATTCTTGAAACAGGCCTCTGCAGCAGTGTCATAAAAACACACGATGGAGCTTGTGAAGAGTGGAGGGGGAGAGGGGGAATTATCAGAAGAAAAAAAATAATCCCTGTTTTGTACTAATTTTTCTTGCACTTCCATACATAATTTGCTCATCTTGCTGCCTACAGCAAAGTCCTGTAGCCAAACTTTTAACATAGATGTTAACCCAGCATTTTCCATTTAAAAGACCAATGTTGGTTAAGCAGAAACAGACCCAACATGGTCCTTCTGTCCCCCCAAGCCCCTGCCACCAGCCGCAGCATCCCCATTGGGACCTGGCATCACAGGGGCACAAACTGCCTGGGATGTACCTGTTCTTTTTGAGGGGAAGTGCATCACAACACTGTAACAGCCCCAAATCCAACACAGAATTTCTGAAGCCTTCCTGCCAAATCTGTGTTTGGGGAAAGGGCAGAGGAGGAATGGAAGGCAGAGAAAGAGCTTATTAAAAATTAGGATTGATAAGTCTCACCCTGCTGTTGTCAACAGAGCAGATCAATCTGACTGCTGTTCATGCAGCACCTGAGGGAAAGGCAGGCATAGGGTCCATCAGCAATTATTCACCCTCCCAATGCTGCAGTCATTTGTCACATATCCATCAAACCAACACAGGCTCCCTGGAGACAGCAGAATTAGAGTAACAACCTTCTGCCCTCAGCTTTCATGCCTACGTGCCACCTCCCCTACATGGCAGCACTTCCACAGCCTTCAGGGGTATATTCACACACACACACACACACGTGGCTACAGGTATTTTACATGTTCCTGGGCTACACCCAGAACACACAAAGTAGAAAATCAAGAGTGATCACTAATACTGAGTCTACTGTCTGATTTACAGTCTCCACTTGACCTACAAACATCTCCCTGACCTCTTTCCAGTCCTCGCTCCAGCCATGATTTCAGGACAATGCCAGAAATTCAGCACCCCCAACTCCCCCCAAAACCAAGTGAAACAAGCAGCAAACAGCCAGATGTTGGATCAGTCTTATGCCAGGAAAAAAAACAATGAAGATATTTTCTTGCCCTTTATTGGGCTGTAGAGGTGTTCACAGCCTCCAGATGTTATAAACTATCACCACTGCAATCCCCTCAGTAAAACAATGGGTGTCAGGTGCTGCAGGAGCTCTCTCATCCCAGCATCAGCAAAAGGGAAGGAAAAGGAGTAGGAAGAGAGGAACAGACCCTGGGAACCCAGTTCTCCCACTCTTCAGCAAGCATGGATTCTCCTCCAATGAGGAGCAGGGATTAAGTGGTGTTCTGAAGACTTCAGAGGTGGGAAAACAAGAAATATGGTCAAGACACTAACCTCTCTTCATAGAAATGCTACACAATCAACTCTAACATCAAGTTCCTATTCTCCAGTTGCATTCCCGTGGGAAGAATAACGTGCTTTGTACTGTGAAAGGACACAGAGGTCACAGGGGAACAGAATACTTCCTATGGGAAAGTCATGACCAGCGCACAAACCCCCTGCAGCCTGGTGTCTAGAATGGGTTAATCCTAACACTGTTCTTTCAGAAACAAGGCTCCAGAACAGCCTGAATGTTCTCAGTCGAGTATTCTTCATAAAAGAGTGCTTTTAATATTCAAAAGGTAGAAGCTCTTCAATAAATGAAATTTCAGGCTGTATTCTCCCCATTCCAGCTCTAACGCCAAAGCAGTATTTAAAGTCTGGACTGAGTTTTTGAATGAGATTTCAATACACAAAATGCACATCTAGCCTGGGATAACCAAACAGACACATCCTCAGCTCAAGCCTCACCTTCCTCTGGTCAGAAACAAGCTAGTTTTGATAGAGTCAAACCTCCAAGTTCTCAATAGTATAATGTAATAGTACAATACCACACTGGCCAAAGATCCCCAACATCCCCTTCCCTTCTCAGTTATCTTCTCAAAGCTCTCTGCACCGGTCTAAGATTTGGACTGCGTGCTCTAAACTTGCCTGGCAACTCAGCTTCCCTCAGTCAACCCCAAAAAACAAACAAACCACCAAATCCAGATAAAATCACGTGGCCAGGAACTCAAGAAGTTTAAATGTTAAGGAGTTACACACTCCTTGGTAAAAAACCTACACAAATTAACAGAAGCCACTCACTCCATTTTCATCTTTTTGCCAATTTTCCTCTCCCTACAATATTTGTTTATGTTTTGAGAGTTTAAAAACCTAGAAGTTATCTGAAATAGATCCCATTTTACAAGTGGTATTGTTGGCCCTTTTAGGTACTGGAAGCTGCTCTAAGGTCTCTCCCGAGCCTTCTCCTTTCCAGGCCGAACAAGCCCAGCTCTCTCAGCCTGTCTCCATAGCAGAGGTGATCCAGCTCTCAGAACATCTTTTTGGCCTCCTCTGGACTCACTCCAACAGCTCCACATCCTTATGTCAGGGCCCCACAGCTGGATGCAGAGCTGCAGGTGAGGTCTTACCAGAGCAGAGGGGGAGAATCCCCTCCCTTGTTCTGCTGGTCACACTGCTGAGGATGCAGCCCAGGGCACGGCTGGTTTCTGGGCTGTGAGTGCTCACCCCCCAGGTCTTTCCCCTCAGGGCTGCTCTCAATCCAGTCTCCACCCAACCTTCCACCAATGCTAGAACCAACTTACTGGTGTCGATGAAATGACAGAATGTTCCACATGAAGAACCATAAAATACACAAGTTTGGGATATGTAACCAAAATAGAAAGTATCTAAATTTAGGGGAAAAAAAAGCCCACAACTTCAAAGTTCACTCTTCTTTCTGCCTCTAGCCACAGGAAGCTTACTCACTTTTTAAGTATACTGACAGCCTATCAAAGACAAGAATACATTTTCCCTTCTCTCCTTCCTGACCACAGAGCTCTTGCCCAACGTTGTTCTTGTTAACAACGTGGTCTCCACTTACAATTCACTACACAGCAAGAAACATGCTCATATGAGGCAATTTCTCCCTTAAAATATAGGTTTAGACTGTTTCAGCATAATATACACCTATTTCAGAAATATTAGTATATAACTCACACAGGGCAAACATGGAGACACACAACAGAAAGCCTGCAAAATCATTTAGGATGACGGTTAATCTAGAGATGTGGGATATGCACCATAGAGAGAATGCCCAAATTAAATTCATAGTGTTGGCACTAAGCTTCCAAGCAGATTCTGAACAGAAGACCTGCTCTCTCTAGACTCATTTCTTCCCAGTCTGTGAAAGGAAATTATACTGATTCCATTAAAAAATACTGTGAAATATAAAACTAAGAATCACAATTCAAAAGCTGCTACTGTAAATATGAGGAAGATACACATCAAACACTTTCATCACAGTTTCACTGGAAGGTGCTTTTCTAATGAGCAGCATGCTAAGCAACATGTCAGCTCTCAGCCAGGCCCAGTCTCAAAGCCCTCCAGAAAGCAGCTGCTTTATGTGGACTAGTAGAGTAGTCAGAGAACTTTGAGCTAAGGTGGATGTTTCTCCACAATAACAATCTATCAGTTTCAGCTGTAGCTTACTTTCAAAAGTGCAACCACAATGTCATATTTTTGGCAGGCCTTTGGCAACAGAGTACTAACCTCCTACTCTAATGAGATAAGGCATGTAAAGAGACAAATCATACTCTAGGCTTTGCCTTTTAATGTAATTCTTGGACTTTTTACTATATAAAATAGACATTTATTTAGAGAAATAGCCCACAGTTCTAACACTTTAATTAAAACTCCTTTAAGGATGATGAGGGGGCTGAAGCACCTCCCATATGAAGACAGGCTGAGAAAGTTGGGGCTGTTCAGCCTGGTGAAAGCTGCGTGGAGACCTCATAGCAGCCTTCCAGTATCTGAAGGGGGCCTATAGGGATGCTGGGGAGGGACTATTCATTAGGGACTGTAGTGACAGAAGAAGGGGTAATGGGTTTAAACTGTAACAGGGTAAATTCAGGTTAGATATAAGGAAGAAGTTTTTTAATGAGGCTGGTTGCCCACTGGAATGGGTTGCCCAAAGAAGAGGTAAATGCTCCATTCCTGGCAGTGTTCAAGGCCAGGTTAGACAGTCTTGGCCAAGTCTACTGTGAAGTGCTCTTGTCCATGGCTGGGGGTTGGAACTGGATGATCTTAAGGTCCTTTCCAACTCAAACCACTGCATGATTCTATAATTATACCAGGAGTTTTGTTAAGGTTACAACCCCTCCAGTGCCATGCAATACACAAACTTTAAACAACTGTAGTTAGAATGTCTTTTGAGAAAGACTTTTTTAAAATGCCTCATAAACCTTCTCCCCCCGTTTACTGGCAAAGACTGTGCCAAGCTCTAAAATGGCAATTCCTTCATTTTATTAAAATAGAAAATCAAGTTCAGGACTTGCCATCCATCACATCTTACACTGGACTTCTCCATCAGTAAGATCAACACAAATCCATCATTGTTCAGGCAACTAAAGGGTTTTCAAATGTTCTTTTTGTGTTATGGCTAGTTCTGTAGCTGGTACCACTTACCCAAGCTCAAAGCAGGGGTGGTGGCTTTAGTACATTTCTCCATCTTCACAGCAGGGCCATGCTGTGGTGTGACTCCTTACAAGGTTCAACAGGAATAAAAAAGAGCAAAGATTTGAGCTCTCTTCTGGTCAGACAGCATTAGATCTGATTTCCTTCATGTGTGGCACCACTTCAATGCGATCAGACCAAAGCAGTACTGGCATTAACTCTGTATTTAGAACTCCCAAAGAGCATAGCACAGAGAAGCAGGTTTGGACAGCGGCTCTGCTTTTACAAGAAAATCTCATTTGACAGCTAAAGTTGTATCTTTCCACAGATAACAGAGCCTCAAATAAAAAGCCACTGCTCTGTATAACAGCAAAGGTGAGAAAGAAATAGGAGTGGGGGTGAAACCTACATTAAAAAGCATGTTTAAAAAAACAGAAGGGGAATAAGAAGATGGAGATGTCTGAGGTGACAAAGGTTACTGAGAGGAAGCTCAGAACAAATGCCTGTCATGTATCAAAAACAAAAGTCAACAAAGACTTGAAGACCTGCCCAAATGAAGAAAATAAGAGGTTCTTGCACACTGTCTATGAGACCATTGCACAGCAGGTCTAAAAGGAGTCTGAGGAGCTGCTGGGAAGGAGCATTAAGAATGAATAAATGGTAACTCAGACTTCATGAGCAGCAAGTCCTGCAGTGAGGGTGCAGGGCCAGCAGATGACCAGGATAGATCTGAATAGAGGGAGAACATAAAGAGAACAGAAAACCATTGAAGAAGAGGAAGGTGTCAGCTTCACAAATCTGTCAGCTTGACTTCTCCAGCGGAATAAACAAGCCCACAGATCAGATGTGATCCAGGAAGTCTGCCTAGACTACTAGAAATGTGTTCCAGAAAACTTCTTACAGGGGGCTTTGTAACACAGGTGTAACCCACAGGGAACGGTGCTGTTCCACATATTCACAACTTCCCTGGAAAAAAGGTGCAATGTTGATAGAAGTAACACTTTCAGTTGCCTCTTTCATAATGGCAAAGATCAGGCGGACTGAAGGGTTAGCAGAAATAATTCCTCACCAAGTGACCAGGTAGGAAAAATGCCAGATCAAGTTCAATGCCTGTGAATGGTACGAGATGCATATGGGAAAAATAATGTCAGGTACACAGGAATGCATTCTCAGCTGGCTCATGAACAAGATCTTGGGGTCCTAATTAATTCTCTGAAAATGTGAACTCAATGCAGTCAGAAAAAGCAAACTGTGTATCAGGAATTGTTCAGAATGGAATGGGGAACAAACAGTGATCATTACATTGGTACATATATCTGTGCTATGCACAGTCCAAGTGCTGTACACAGTTCTGGTCATTCTTCCACCTCATTAAAAAATGACAGGCAAAAGGATTAGAAAAGGCACAGAGAAATTCAACAAGCATGATCAAAGATACGGAGAAGCTTCCACAAAATGAAAAAGCAGGGGAAGACTTTTCACTCTGGAAAAGATTTCAGTGGCAAATGGATACAACAGATGTCTCTAACAGAGGTGATTGGAGGAAGCTGAACAAGGAAGGGCTGCCTCTTTCAGACAAGAATAATTCAGCATTAGACAAACCAATAAAGCAGCAGCTCAAAATGAACACAGCCTGAGGAAAGCTCTACCCCAGGTCACTGTCCATGTCATACAAGTTAAAGAAGCAACAGACCCTCAGCCACAAGCCACTTCCCTTGAAACTGCCAGGATCCAACATACTTGTCTTGTTTGTACACTCTTCCTCTGCACTGAATACTGTCCACACTCAGAAACCAGATACTGACCTAAAGAGGCCACCAGACTGACCAGCAGCTGTCCTTATCCAACGCATCTCACGTGATTCCTCTTGGAAGAATGGGCTTCTTTTTGTTTGTCCATGTAGCTGCTTTATGACAAACAGCTAGGGAATCACTTTCTCCTAAAATACCAAAAGACTGATGCAACACCCACGAGCACTTACATATCAGGGCTTTTCCATCACATCCAGCTACTGCAAATCCACCTTTCACTTCCATCAACTTTTCACTCCCTAGCTGTTCAGGAAGTTCCTGACACCAGCATACAAACAGTAACCAGCAAAGAGCATTGCTGACCTTTTTCTAGGCTATACCTTGTCTCTGTGGTGCACTGATCAGACACCTTAAACCCATACAGTAAGATTTCCTAAGCATGGAGAAAATCCATGTCCATAACAGTAATATGAACTCCAAGTGTTAATTATAGGTTATTTACCTTCCTGTATGTCTCAAGCGTCATCGCTGTAATACGAAGTAGCTGTGCCTACACTCATACTTCCTCCTGAACACAATGTCAACTGCCTGGCTCCTTCTGTAACCATCACTGCAGACTGTATATCACTGCAGCAATTCCTGCAAGATCTACAAGAGGAACACACAGACAGCTCACCCCCCACAAACCTGCAACATGTTCCTCTTTCTACTATGGCTACTGTTTCTACTAATGTCCTTTCCTACACCTCTCTCTGCAAGACCGAGTTTAACATCTGAGCCCATGCCTCTTGTCTGTAATGCAAAATACGTACAATGCTTGTGGATGATCTACATGGACTTGTGCAAAGCATTTGACACTGTAGCAGACAGCATCCTTGTCTATAAACTCAAGAGGCATGGATTTGACAGATGGACCACTTGGGAATAAGGCTGTCATATAGGATATATGTAGTCATTTCCTGCTTTGGACCATTTACCACTTTATGTCTGTTCTACCACTTTAGTCAGGAATGAAAACCTGGAACCCCCACCTTAACCCTTTCAGTCCAGCCTGCTGTTTTAACGAGATCTCTGCTGGTACTCGGAACATGCTCACTGAACCACGTCTTCATCCATCATGCCGTGGCACTTCCTCAGCTTTTTTGGATTTTTTTTTCAATTTCACCTTCTTGAGAATCTTACTAGGACAAACATCAAAACCTCACTGACTTCAAGATACATGGAAACTTTTGCTTCCCAGACAGGAACAGAGCTGACATCTTATCCTAGAAAGAAACCTACTTTGCCAAGGAAGTAGCTGTGGCAAGCTGGTGCTGGCTGGTACATGTTCCCTATAATCTTGCAGATGCTTACAAATCAGCCAGTTACTTGCTGCAGGATTTTGAGGTGTCTGCTACTCCCCATTCTCTTCTTCCCACCTTTTCACCTACAGAAACCACTCGCTCTCTTCAGTCTTTCAAAACATCACCTATTTTTCATCTCTAAAGAGACGCCTACTAAAGCTTTTAAGGGGCTTTTTTTAGGCTGTACTTTAAGTACACAGACAAAAATATCTCACTTAAATGATCGCTGCAAACCTGCTCTTCATTTTTTCTAGTCTGTCATTAGGATTTAGTTGCTCACGAGCTGCCTGCGGTCTTCAGTGAGGGTCAAAGATACTGAACAGTTTCAGTGACAAAGAATCAGAGAATGGTTTGAGTTGGAAGGGACCTTAAAGCCTATCCAGTTCCAACCCCCTGCCATGGGCAGGGACACCTTCCACTAGACCAGGTTGCTCCAAGTCCCTTCCAACCTGGCCTCGAACACTGCCAGGGATGGGGCAGCCACAGCTTCTCTGGGCAACCTGTGCCAGGGCCTCACCACCCTCACAGGGAAGAACTTCTTCCTCACATCTCATCTCAATCTCCCCTCTGTCAGTTTAAATCCATTCCCCCTTGTCCTGTCCCTACCTGCCCTTGTCAAAAGCCCCTCTCCAGCTTTCTTGTTGGCCCCTTTAGGGAGCCTTCTCTTCTCCATGCTGAACAAGCCCAGCTCTCTCAGTTTGTCTCCATAGCAGAGGTGCTCCAGCCCTTGGAGCACCTTTGTGGCCTCCTCTGGACTCACTCCAACAGCTCCACATCCTTCTTTCATTGGGTGCTCCAGAGCTGGATGCAGGATTGCAAGTGGGACTCACTTTTTTTTTTTCTCCTCAAGAGTTCTGCAGCTGAAATTACTCATTTACCTCATCAACCAAGTATCTGAACAGAGCATGACTTCTTTCCTGATTCTTTATCTATAGCTAAGGCTCCTTTCCCTGAAAAGGATACATTTCATGATTCGAAACTCTCCTTTGGGCCAGAAATAGGAATTAGTGGTTAATGATCAGTATTTAAAAGAAAAGCTTATTTAATTTAGGCCCATACATCCTGACTGTACAGTTTTCACTTTTATTTCTCAAATAGATGGTCTCATCTGTATATCTGAATAACATTTTCTACTGCAACTATTTTTAAAAAGATTGTGCCACTATAAATGCTTAACATCCACACTTCATGCACCAGGAAAGTTAAAGCAGGCAATAACATTTTCAGACGTGCTTAGAACAGGCAAACGTACTCCGCAAAAGGACACGTGGCTCATTTATCAGCCACACCACCACTGCTGAGGTCAGGTAGCCACTGCAACCCTGGGTGCTACTGTTGTAGCAGCTTTCTAAAACCCTTCCCAGGTAACTACATCTATGTAAACACTTCTAGCAAGCTCCGGCATTTTCCACATGCTGCTCCACCTCCCCATGCAAAGGGGCAATCCTTCCACTGTGCAGATACCAGCTGTGGCTCTGATATCAGCAGAGGAAGGGCAGAAGAGTTTTTACAGGTACCCTCCTTCTGCTGAAATCTACATTGCCAGAAGGGGCTTGAATCACCTCTGTTCACTGCATCTTTTGCATCATTACTAATTCACCACCATTTTCATTGGTTTGGCCATCGCTGTTGGTGCCACAGTAGTATTTTTGGTTTACCAAGATCACAGCCTACACTGGGTCAAATTTGCCTCCTTGAAGAAAATTTTCCCTTAAAAAGGCTCAGAAATCACTTTCAAGTAAGCCACTTTGTCACACTGAAAACACTGCAATGCAACAAAGACTGGTAGGACTTTCCTGACCAACTAGAGTTCGAGCAAACCCAGTTCATGTGTTAAGCACTATTGTTTTCCTGAAAAATATGTTGTGGAAATATATAAACCAAAAGTCTTCATTTCTGAAGGACTTTGCTGGTGTGATACCAGTTGGGTATAGTCTGACAGCTGTCAAGCTAAGGGTTTTGAAACTTCTGGGTTTTGGCAGATAAAGAGAAATCTACCTGTGGCTTTATGGGAAAACACACTTCCGTTTCCACACAGACCCCCTTCTACAACTCCTAGACATTAAAGCTTTAGTGCTGTTTTCACTTTGAAACCTTGATGCTGAGAAGTTTTGGCTGTGTTAGTCACCTACTTAACAGGGATACTCTCACCAGCAGGATACTTGCAGTGACAGAGATAAGGAGATTATGAACACAGCCCTGACCACCTAGTCCATGAAATAGAAAGCAAAAATTAGAGACATACATTTCAGCATGTATTTCCATGCACTGCCCCCTCAAAAATAAAAGCACCAAACCTTTAATCAGGAAAGTTTCCATCATAAAACAGTCTGTGCTTTGAGATCTTTCAGGCTTGCAAAAGCACAAGGGAACACAAGCACCTGTAAGGTGACTCACTTGCCTGGGATTGATTTTCAGCAGGTTCTAGGTTACAGAAGCAACATTTGGCAAGGCTGAATTAGCAAACTCACAGGACTCCCCATATCCCAGAAGGAAGCTTTTGTCATCTCTAGCATCACATAGAACTAAGTATTTTTCTTTCTAATACTCACCAATGAAAAACTTGGGATCAGCAAATCACTAAGTCCTTTCTTCCCAATGAAACAATCCCAAAACTACCCTGTTAGACAACGAGTCTGAAAGTCTGACTTGGACATTGTGTTTTGAAAACAAACCAACTATTATTCCCGTGGCATCTTTATCACAATGGCCCATACAAGATTAATTCAGTTTTTTACCAAAGCAACGCAACTCTCCTCCCCTCCTTGCTCACCACTATGCTCTCACCGAGCTGAAACTCGCTTTTACTGGCAGGAACCTTACAACTTTATTCACTTCCCAAGGAAACCCAGTTATGCAGAAAAGACCCCAGCTATTCTGAAACACCAAGGCTGGGTCCTCACCTAAGGACACAAATTAAAAGATTAAGTTGAAGACAACCACCTTTAAGCCCCCATTCCTCCACCTTCTTTTTGGTACTTTGGTTGTGAACAGTAATAGCTTACAGACATTGAAACAGAAGGCTGCACTGCCACAGTACTGCCCAGCAGAAGTTCCTTCAGACCTTTCTTTCTCACCCTTTAATGCACCATGTAAGTTTCAAATGAATCATACCACAAGAAATCACAACTAAGGAATGTTTGTAAAGCTCAGACTACACCATCTCCAGTCTCGTTTTATACTCAGGACTAAGTTCCTCACACCATGGGCCATCAGCTCCTCCTTGCCACAACACACCACCAGCATACAATGTCAGTTACAGTGAGAATAGAAAGGATTCTCAGGCCACAAGATCATAGAATCCTTGAATGGTCTGGGTTGGAAGGGACCTTAAAGCTCATCCAGTTCCAACCCCCTGCCACAGGCAGGGACACCTTCCACTAGACCAGTTGCTCCAAGCCCCGTCCAACCTGGCCTTGAACACTGCCAGGGATGGGGCAGACACAGCTTCCCTGGGCAACCTGTGCCAGGGCCTCACCACCCTCACAGGGAAGAACTTCTTCCTCAGATCTCATCTCAATCTCCCCTCTGCCAGTATAAAGCCATTCCCCCTTGTCCCATCCCTACATGCTCTTATAAAAGATCCACCGAAACTGCTGTACTGCTTCCCCTTCCATTTGTTACCTATTGCACTCCACTATACACAGGTAAAACTGTACGTGTGTCAAACTGTACTTATTCTACCTTTTAAGCTCTGCTCATCAGAGAGCAGAAAACAAAACAAAACAAAACTTTTTTATGCACAGTAATATGAACTCTTGACAACTGCCAGGCCTAGCAACCCCCTTAATGAAAGTAACATTGAAGATCCCAACAGCTGAATGCAGGGAACACTTGACAAATTCATACATCTCTGAGACGCTGACACTTACAAAAATATTTTTAATGCTCCCAAGATGAAACCAGATTCCTCTTTGCTCTTACATTTGAATCATATTTAGACCAATAAGTGGCACTGCACCAAGTTAAGCTTTGTAGCTAGAAATGCCAAGAGGAACTGTTCTGGTGGAAGGACTCGGGGGCCAACAGCACAGTTTTCAGTGTGTCACACGTTCAACGAAAATCCCAGGGTGGTTTCCTTACTCCTGAATTGGAGCCAGGTAATCTCCCTTCTGCATTACACAACAGCTCATGCAATCCTAAATTTATCACACTAGCACATTATCATAACAGTTCTGGGCTTCACAAAGAGTGAGATCATGCCTCATCTTTGCCCTTTTCATGAAAGGAAGCTTAATTTGCCTTTCAACACCCCTGGGAAAATAAGCGGACGTTGCACTGAGGAAACTCTGGCATAGGCAGCAGCTCTTCCCTCAGGATTCTCCCAGACACAAACCTACAACTGCACCACTTCGGGATTCAAACAGCTTCTTGCCCAATATATCAGAAAATCATCTCGAGATGCTCATTTCGTCTCGTGCAAGGAAGCTGATGCCTAAATGTCAACCCAACTCCACAGAACAGGGTGATCAGCAGAGCGACAGCTACTTGCAGCACCTCGTTGTCACTGCACAGCCAAGTCCCTGTAAAACCGAAGCAGCAGAACAGTCCTGGTTCTAAAGAGGTCGGTCACAATTTACCCACACGGGCTCCACATGAACCTGGCACTGTATTTTCCTCCACGTTCCAGTCATCCCCTTCACATACTCAAGTTGTTTTTCTCCCTTCTTTTGTATCAGCGTGTTCTCCTGCTTCTGCACCAGGTGATTCATTCTTTCCTTCATTCACCTCCTTCGCTGGTTCAGTCCCATCACACCAGCCCCACCAAAACTTTCTCCATCCCTTTCAGACACACTGCCTCCCACTTCCCCCCTTCCCTGCTCTCCTCCAGCCCACCAGTACCTCAGCCTGATGATTCCCACTTTCCTAAGTAGTTAACACTCTACCTTGATCCCGATTGCTCCGGAACCGCCCGGCAGACAGAGCAGTCGTGACCCTTAGCAGCTCCCCTACACAAGCACCCAACCCCAAACCTCCCTCCCTTCCCACCACCTGCACTTGCTTCTTCCTGCCTCAGGCGCCAAGCGCGGAAGGGAATCACTTCATCTGCGCATCCTTGGGACAGCACCTTCATCTTTGCTAACGAGAAAAAGTCGGTGTTTGCTCTTTCTGCCAGCACCCTCACTCCATTATCGCTGTCAGAAAACTCATTTATAGAACAAAACGCAACCGCAAAGAAGAAATTCACCACCCTCCGCAGCCAAATCCAACCGGCACCTGAAGCACCACAGGTTGGGGGGCAGGGAGAGGGCAGGGACCCAGCGGCCCCCTCCGCGCCCACCAGCCCCCTCTGCGCACCCCGAATTCCACACCCACAACACCCACTGAGGGGAGGGGAGCCCCCATTCCCGCCCGAGGGGCCTCCCCTCTGGCCTCCCGCGGGGAGAGGCCTGAAGGCCGCGGTTACCTAAGGAGTAAGAAGGGAGGGATGCGGGTGATCCTTAACGGACGTGGAAGGGGGGAGAAGGATGGGGAATTGGGGGGGAGGGGAAGGGGAAAGCCGCGGGGGCGCGCGCGCTCCCATCACCCACGCGCGCGCTGCCGGAGGGGAAGGCGCGCGCCCGGGCCCGGCGGGAGCCGTGCTGACCGCGGTGGGCAGGGGGGAGGTGGGGAGGGGATATTTCGGTATCCATTGGGGACCGATCGCGTCCGCCGGTGCTGCTCACCTCACCGGTGGTTCCTCCTCACCTCCGACCTTTGACCTCCTCGCGACCGCTCAATCCGTTTTGTTGATTATTTTATCTTTTTTTTTCCTTTTTTTTCTTTCTAATTTACCCAGAGTTTCGGTTTATTTTAAACCCCCTCTTCCTAACCCTAAATCCTTTCCGCTCGGCAGATCGCTCCCGGTCCGGTTCTCCCACCCCCTCCCGCCCTCCCCCCGATGCCGCCGCCGAGCCTTACGCGCGAACGTAAGGGCCGACCGCATGCCACGCCCCCCGCCCCCTCTAGCCACGCCCCCGACAAGCAGCCTCTCCTCTAGCGCTTTGGACACGCCCCCTTCTGACCTCTGGCCACGCCCCCAGCGGGGCGGGCGCGCCAGCTGTCACGTGGGGGGGCAGAAGCGGCTCGGTGGCAGTGGGAATACGTGGAGCGGGGATAGCACCGGGTGGATGTAGCCACTGAAAGGGAGGATTGGGCCCCAGGAAACCCGGGGCATCGCGGGTAGAGTGGATCTGGAGGGAGGACGTTGTACTGGGAGCCCTGTGGCTCCGTGCAGGGGATGGAGGGGACTCCAGCACCTGGAGCTGTATGGAACAGGAATGGGCCAGACACTGGGAGCACATGGCTTGGGGTGGGTCAGAGGGCTGCTGCCCTGGAAGGAGAGCAAAAGCAGCAGGATAAGGGAAAAGGGAATGTGGTACCCAAAGGCCAGGCAATCTTTTCTTTTTGTCCTAGAAATGCCCACACTGCTCCTGCCAGCTGAGCCCTGGCATGATGTGGATACCACACAGTGCGGCAGCACCAGGTGCCCACATGGGCCAGGGCTTTCCCCATGGCATCAGAGCAGAGTCACTGGCTTCTTTTCCCCAGGTGTGGAGGAAGCCATGGGCAGCCCGAGATCTGCAGCAAAGGATCCAACAGCTCCAGTGCTGGTAAAGCCAGAGAGGGACAGAGGATGGCAGCCAAGGCAGGCCCATGCCAGTGCTGCCAGCACTGCCATCACCCCTCAGCAAAGCTCCTGGCTGTCAAACATCACTTCTGAAATCCTGGGGGAAGCCCTGCGAGGAAAGAGGTGATGCCAGAGAAGAGAGTGGCCCTGAGAAGACAGGTTGTAGCTGGAAACCACAGTGAGAAGCAGGAAAGGAGCAGAAGTGGAACAGGGGAAAAGCAGCCCCTGCATGTTTGTCTCCAGGGCTGAGCGAGCATTCTCCACAAACCCAGCTTTTACAAGGCCTGTCTTGCAGCTGTCAGGCTCCAGTGCTTTCCAACTGTCTCTGCTGCTGGCATCAAATTCCCTCCCAAGGGTCTGCATGCCATCCCACCAGCCCCAGCCTTGGTAGGCCTTTCCCAGCTTGCTGCCTTGACAAGGCCCCGGCTGCTTCCACGAAGGCTGAGGGAACAAAGACCAGAGAGCTTGGTCCAAGTCCCACCTGCTCTATCAGTCGGAATGGAGCATTCATTACACAACCTCTGGCTGGCAAACAAATAGCTGCGGGGAGCGGCGGCCCCAAGCACACAGATGTTGGCTGACCCTGCCAAGGCCACCCTGTTCTGCCATCAATCACATCTCTTCCCACAGCTTCAGCTTCAGAGCAAGGTCTTGGTTGGGTCATGGCCCTGCTGGGTGGCTCACTAGAGCTTGGAGCAGAGATGGTTTGGGATCTCTCCAAGGGGAAGCTAATCATACAGGTATTGCTTCAATTACACACCATTATATGCCCATTACAGGTGCATTTTAAGCAGCTATAGTGCCTGAAGCTCCCATCCCCAGAGTTGTCCCGTCCTTCCTTTGCAGATGGTGACCATGCATTGTCCTGTGGCTCTGCCACCATGTTGAGCTGGCAACAGCAATACTGGGCTCTGCCAAGAAACATGTTTTACCCCAGCAAGGCACAGCAGGCACCAGCCTGAGGGTTGGTGTGACTTGGGAGAAGGCCAACCCACCAGTCTGCCTCTGCCAAGGCAGGGTGCAGGGCTTTGAACCCACTGGCAGCAGTATCATGGCCAGGCCAGGCACCATCGGCAGGTGATGGAAAACAGCAGGGACATGTCCCACATGCAGAGTTGATACCCAGGCTCTGCAGCTGCAAAGGATCTGGTAGGTCACCCTCATGTATCACCAGCATGCAGGATATTATCTCCCACTACAACCAGAGCATCTACGAGGAGACCTCCAGGTCTGAGCTCTGCTCCAGGAATCCAAATCTATCTCCTCACCTGTGTTCAGGAGATGCCCATTTCTCTCCTCTGCCAAGGAGCCTGTGGGTAGCACCTCCCATGCAGAGATCTATAGTTACTTGATGACTGTACCCTTTATCTAAGATAAGTCTTTATTAGCCCCCAATAACGCTTCACTACAGCAGGTCATAGAACTGCTAGTCATGATTTGTGCCATGGAAGCAGTGGCTGAGACAGAGGTTCATGTACAAGTGTCCATCCATCACCTAAAGCCAAGGATGAGCTATGAGCTTGGGAAGCTGCATGATAAGCTGACACACATAGAATCATAGAACGTTTTGGATTGGAAGGGACCTTAAGGCTTATCCAGTTCCAACCCCCTTCCACTAGACCAGGTTGCTCCAAGCTCTGTCCAACCTGGCCTTGAACACTGCCAGGGATGGGGCACCATGGCATGGGGGTTTCACGTGAAAAGAGGGAAGTAACTTAACAGAGCAAGGGATCAACCAAGCAAGGTCTGGGTCTCACTGCAGCAAGGTGAGGGGCTGTACACACAGCTATTGATTTTTTGGGTCAATGCTGTGGAAGCTATGAGTTGAGCAAATCTCTCTCCTGTGCCAGCGCTGGGAGAAAGGTAAGAATTGCAACACATTCCCAGACCATCCCTGTCTCCACCCTCTCTGTGTCATCTCATTAAATGCCAGCTGGAGGGTGGGGTGATCCCTCCAAGCAGCGGTGCCTGGCACTGCCATGCCATAACACACCGGAAAAGGTGAGGCACGCCCAGCCCAAGGGGCATCCCTCCTGCTTGTATTTACATGCTGTAAGGGCCATTCTGGCAAGTCTGTGCACTTTTCTTGGCCTACGTATGTTGGGAACAGGGTGGGAGGACAAAGGGATTGCAGCAAGCTCTGGGCAGGCTAATCCCCTCGTTGGCATGCAGTTCAACACCCGTTTAAGCTTCCCTCCCGGGTCAGTTTGCTGCGCTGCTCCTGGAAGGTGCTGGTGGAGCAGCCGGGCTGGTTTGGTGGCATGTACTGGCCTCTCCAGCCTTGTTCCACATTGCTTTTGCAGCACTGTGCTGTATTGCAGCATCACAGGACTGCAGCTGACAGCCCCCTAGCAAAAAAGGTGACATTCTTGTCCTGGATCTTGTACTGGTAGGTCTGGACAACATCCTGCTCCCCCGTCAGCTCCAAGGACACTCTCCTAGTTATTTTAATCTGCAAAGGGAAAGGAATAGGTATATTATCTCTTTGGCTACCCCAGTCACAGCACCCTCACCCCCCAATGCCTATTGCTGGCCTGCAGGGAAGGGAGATCTAACCAGTCTCTTTGCTGGCAGCCCCTGACTAGAGACAATGGAGTAACAAGGCCCCAGTGACGCAGCTGCCCTGCCAGCCCAGAAGCAATCACTACAGGCCAGGCTGAGATCCACTGACACGATAGCCTTGTGTCTAGTTGGAACTGGATGAGCTTTAAGGTCCCTTCCAACCCAAACCATCCTGTGGTTCTATGACAGTTTGAGGCAGCTTCCCAGGAAATGGGTATTTTTCTTTGCCGTCACCTTGGGGTGGGATACAGCCTGCACTGCAGCTGCCGTATAAACTCCTTCCAGCCTCCAGAGATGGGGGAGTCCCCAGGTGGCAGAATGTCCCTGACTATCCCTGTAGAAGCAGTCACAGCCAAAAGAGCCCAGCTGCTTCAGCAGATCCTAGTCACTGCAACAAGGATGCTTGTTAGTCCTTAACCATGCTGCAGTATGCACTGTCTCCCATGAAGCAGAAAGAACATGGCTCACCCACCCTTGGACCCACAGGCAGTGTTTTATGTGACATTACCATGTGCCAGCTCTCCATGCTCTCCAATGCATTACCTGCCCATGGACATCCTTGCAGAAGCCGGTCACCAGCCCCTCTACCCACAGGATCAGGTCACTGTGATGACACAGGGAGTTCACAACCAGTTCATTTTCCTCATCTTCGGAATCCTCGTTACTGTGAACCAGCACCACAATGTTGCCCTGGAATGAGAGCACCAGGCAGAGATGAGCCCCTGGCTGATTCCTAATCCCTGCTCAGGGTAAGGAAGAGGATACAGCAATGAGGCTTGTGAAATGCCATGCTAAGCTACTTAGACATCCCCAGCACAGCAGCTGGTTCTGAGCTAAGTCCACAGAGAATATAAACAGCAGATACATATATAAAACTCAGAAACAGCTTGCTATCCCTATAATGTGTGTGTATATATATATATATATATATAACATACAGCCTAAAAATACATCAAGCCTTTGTTACGAGATAGCTGTCTAGTTAAACCAGTCCATCAGGCCACACTAATGGCAACTGAATGAATTCAGAACAGCTACATAGAGACATGGCTGAACGGATGCAGCCAGAGCTGTAATGCTCGAAGCTTCACAGCTCTCGCAAGAAGCAAAATGCTCCCCTACAGCACCACCAACTCTATTAAAAATACATCCCAAGAGTCTCTGCCTCAGCCCATGCAGGTCACCAAAGACTTAAAATAACATGAAATTCCCAGTCAATTGAAATGTACTTTGAGGCTTCAGAACTTTCTTAGACAGAAACAGAAATGTGTTAGTGTGATTTATCATCTTTTTTAGCTGTTTTGAAGGTAAATATTCTCAGCAAGCAGAACATCCCTTGTCAGCATTTACAGCACAAACACCCTGGCACCATATGAAGTGCAGGATAACAAAACCTGACACCATCTACTTTATTTCTCACTCAAGCAGAGAGAAGTGGCCAGGGTGGGGGATGCTGCAATGTAAATAGCAACGGATGGATGTGACTGTAAAGATTTTTGGCTGCAATGCTCTCTGAAGTTAGCACATAGCTCAGGAGAGCTTTGTAGAAGTGCTGCATTGTCATATGCCCTTAGAAATCAGCCAGTGCAACACACAGCAACAGTGAAGACTGGTGGAAGCAAACACTCAGGTGCCTTCTGAGTGGACCTTTATTTCTGTCCCTCGGGAGACTCATCAGCCTCTCGCTACCTTTGTAACCCATTTCCTTCCCTGCTCTCCCACATGCGCACAAACACAGGTGTGAGCAGAGATCTCTAGCGAGTCAGGAGCTGTAAGAAACACTATTTTGCACCTCGAATCCCTGCTCACACATCAGGCACAGCTCTTTTCTAAGCAGCATCTCCTGGGAAACGAGTTGCAAAGGACCTTACACAGGTACTCCAGGGACTAACTCCCTGCAAGTAGCCCTAGAGCAATAATCGGAATTTCTTGGATGGCCAAAGCCTTTCAAGACCTCATCATGCACAGGCGGAGAAAGAAAAAAAGGCCAAGCTGTGCTCCAGAGGCTCTTCTGTAGGCCTAGCATACAGGACATTGCATGCAGAGGGAGCAGTACCTTCAGCTGGGAGCACACCACGACTCTGCAGTAGTGGATGAAGTCCAGCACCGCCACTGCTGTGGCACCCAGGCTGAGCAGGACACTGAGGTCATCCACCAGCAGCACAGGGCCCTTCCAGGAGTCACTGCTGGCAGGAGTCAGGGACACCTGGACGAAGTCAAACAGGGCTTTGAGGTCGGAAGTGCTCTTGCTGGAAGAGAAGGAGGTTTCAGGGGGTGTGGCCCACACATGCATCACATGTCCCCCTCAGCCACTGGAACCAATGTCTTCCCTCACAGGAAAGAACTTCTTCCTCAGATCCCATCTCAATCTCCCCTCTGTCAGTTTAAATCCATTCCCCCTTGTCTTGTCCCCACCTGCCCTTGTCAAAAGCCCCTCTCCAGCTTTCTTGTCGGCCCCTTTAGGTACTAGAAGCTGCTCTAAGGTCTTCCCTAGAGAGAGAAGCCTTCTCTTCTCCAGGCTGAACAGGATGAGCTCTCAGCCCATCTCCATAGCAGAGGTGCTCCAGCCCTTGGAACATTTTTGTGGCTTCCTCTGGACTTGCTCCAACAGCTCCACACCCTTATGTCAGGGCCCCAGAGCTGGATGCAGAGCTGCAGGTGGGGTCTCACCAGAGCAGAGGGGGAGAATCCCCTCCCTCGACCTACTGGTCACACTGATGGTGATGCAGCCCAGGACGCGGTTGGTTTCTGGCCTGCAAGTGCACAGTGCTGGGTCATGGGGAGCTTCTCATCAGCCAACACGCCCAAGTCCTCCTCAGGACTACTCTCAATCCCTTCAGCATCCAGCCTCTACTGCTATCGGGGGTTGCCCTGACTCAGGTGCAGGACCTTGCACTTGGCCTTGTTGAACACCAAGAGGTTCCCATGGGCCCATCTCTCAAGCTTGTCCTGCGCTTGGTCCTGCCACACTGCAGCACGTCTCACTCTCCCAAACCCAAAGGGCTACACGGTCCCACAGTACAGGGGTCTGCAGGGTTTCAGTGCCTGCCCTCACTCTCACTAAAAGTCCATCCACCCCAGCATGAGTCTAAAACAGCAGAGGGCCAGAAGCATCCATGGACACACCAAGTACATGATAGTCCTTGCTTTGAGGCTGGTATTTGCCAGTTTAACAGCCCTTAGTGGATATTTTTCTATCAAATCATAAGGGGCATGGAGAAAGTGAAGTGGGTGGAGAAAGCGAAGTGGAAATAAAAATGAAAGCCAGCATGATTAAAGCAGCACTGTTCTTTTGGATGAGAATATAACTCAACACAATTACAAAGGAATAAAGCTTCTCTGAGTTTTTATTTGACACAAACCTGTTTAGTGCTGAAACAGATCTTCTCTAGACCTAAAACATGCTTGGCAATGGGGATGGGGATCGAAATCGCCTTAAAATGCTGGAGAAGGGGGACAAATCCCTCTTTGAGCAGAGAGAGGCAGGGCTGGGCAAGCACAGCAATGTGCATGGTGATGGCATTTCCCTTTACTTGAGTGCGCAGCTACCAGGTCATTGGGCCTCAGAGGGAAGCCCAAAGGGAGCCTGGCCCAACTGGTCAGGTTTACCTTATAAACTGAAGAGGACTGGGTTGTCCCAGCTGCTCCTCCTGCTCTCCAAACAAGAGGTCAAGGCAGGACTTGAGGCCTTCCAAGAAGACAAGCTGTCCCCGTTCTTTGGCAGCTGTCAGACTGACTCCCTCGAGAGAGGAAAACATCATGTTGCAGAGCAAACAACTTTGAAGAAATGGCATAAACAGAACCAAGCAATCAACAGCCAATTTTTATCAAGCCTTATCTAAACGTGCTAATAAAGTCAATGCTTCAGTGAGTCCTGTGCAGGGGATGACACAGACAGTTCTGTTACTTACATAGACAGTGGTGTACACATTTGTTCTCCTGTATTTCACCAGGAGATTAACAAAACAACACCGAGATTTGGAGTTCAAGCATCCTGGAACTGCTACAGGCTGCCCCAAGGACCCTGCTATGAGCAATTTCTTTGCCCTCCCTTCTTGGGAGGTGAAAGCCTTTGGTTTTCAGTATCCCCAAACTGTTGCTGTGGCAATAACGCTCCCTGGCACAACACAAGCACCTGAGCCAGGCACAGCTCGGATCTAGAGAATGCTGTGGGCTGGGCACCCCAACACTTGCACAACACCCAGCAGAAAGCAGCACGGCTGGGGCTCCTATGGGAAGCAGCCCTGGCCCTGACTCCCCTTGGGAGAAGGAGGAGAGACTGTGACAAACTGCCTGGGGCCATGTGGTGGTGTGCTTCTTTCCTCCCCGCTACAACCCGATCTTTAGATCTTTATTTCCTGTAGCTCTGCTCATGTGATAACCACCAGTGCTGGTGGTAATGGATGGTCTGCTTGTGATGGCTGCATCTGACTCAAAGTGAATTCAGGGAGACAGATAATAGCATGATAGCCAATGTGCTGTGCAACGTGCCCCCCTAACAAGGGGTCAAGGGCTGACTCGAGCCAAGTTTGCAAAGCAAACAACTAACTTCTGTAGCTGGGATGCAAACACGACTATGAGTCAATTATCTTGCTCTGTAACTAGCAGGCAGCCCAGGGCCCATGGAGCTCTCCTACATAGCACCAGGCTGCATGCCACAGTTTCCCCTGGAAAAGTGATACTCCTAAGGTTACTCCTTGGGGCTGAAAGATTCTTTGCCACAAGAGACTCTCAGTAAGTGATTAACAACATACTACACATTGAAATCTTATGTGGTGTAAAAGATTGTGCATATATAATCCTCTAGACACAAACCACTGATCCAAACTGAGATGAAGTCTGAGAACCTAGACTCCTTTCTGAGAAGGACTTTAGAAAGCAAGAGGGTAATTTCTGACCCTCATGACTCAATGGGAGGGTCTCCACGCAGTAAACACTCAAATGTTCACTGCCATTGAATCTTGTTAAATCACTGTTGTATTTCATAGAATCCAAATGGTTTGGGTTGTAAAGGACCTTAAAGCTCATCCAGTTCCAACCCCCTGCCACAGGCAGGGACACCTTCCACCAGATCAGGTTGCTCCATGCCCCTGTGTCCAACCTGGCCTTGAACACTGCCAGGGATGGGGCAGCCACAGCTTCTCTGGGTAACCTGTGCCAGGGCCTCACCACCCTCACAGGGAAGAACTTCCTAATATCTGAATCTCATTTCTGTCAGCTTAATATTTATTATTAAACTTTGTCAAATTGCTGTTTTATATCAATAAATATATTGATAGTTCTTTCTTATGAGTGCTCCAACCACAACAGATCGTGACTCAAACTCAAGCTGAGGTTTTCTGCTTTCAGCCCTGCTTGATCATGAGACTGACCTCGAGAGCCACGTGCTGGGCACATACAGCTCCAATAGAGAACGCCATGGCAGAGCTGCAGCAGACAAGCCGAAGACCCCAACTAGAGACCTAGGTTATGAATTCCTCTCTCACCCTTCTTTCATCAGCAAAGGCTACTTTTGCCAACTATTTTACAGCTCCTCAGCTTACCAGTAACTGTGTCAGTCCACCTTTCAGGGGAAAATTTTGTACCTATTACTGACAAGATCACACAAAGTTATCTCATGTGCACTATCTTAGAACCTCAGCCAAACTGTGCATTTCCCAGCAGGAAGAAGTGCAAATGTGCTTGGCTTTCTGGTGTGGGTTGCTTCCCACATTTCACAACAGGACTGTTGTTTCTTAAAATGGAACCAAGGAGCATTAATGCCAAGATTCACAGTGTCTCGGCAGCCTGTAAATAGGGCTGTTGCGCAATGCAGCAGGTAGGTGGACAAGATGGTGAGATAGATGGTTTAAAGACAGTTCAGGAAGGTTTAGCTCGATGCAGTATTGCTTGACAGGCAGAACTGGTGAACAGGGAACCAGAAACAAGGATCCTGAGAAAGCAATTCTTGTATTCCCTGAGAGAAGATGTCCCTCCAGGATGCTGTGAGGTTCTGAAACCTCAAGAGGGTGGCTGAGCAGGACTGGCCAGGAACAGAAGTCCCAGGGCAGGAGCTCTTGCCTTAAGCCAGGACTGGCTTCTGCCTGAATGCTGAAGGGGCACACACCAGCAGGAACTTCTTAAGCATCACAGAAAATACACATATTTGCTTATTTTCCAAGCAATTGTGCTGGGAACTGCAGAACATTTAAGCTCAGAGTCTGAGTTGTCCAGCAAGAGGAAGGTTCGAAGCAGCAACTTCCCCATGATGTTAAAGCACTGAACAGAGAACTGTGCTTGGCACTGTCCCAACACCTTCTTTTGAAAAGACATTGGAAGTTTTCCAAGCATTTCCCAGTCCTTATGACACTCCTGAGAGCCACTGGGCTCTCTTTGCTCCCACACAAGAGGGAAAGGCAGGAAAGCAATGTGTCCATTTCTGCCTACTGCTTCCTACCTCCATATTTCACCTGCTCGATCTTCCTGTTATTCCAACATGAATATGTAAGTGCCAACATTTTAAAGCCCTTTTCTTCCCTTTACACACATATATATATATAAGATTGTTGTAAAGCCACACTTTAAACATCTGATCAGTGAGACAATCCCTATAAAGGGCTGTGCTCAGCTTCTTTGTCAGGGCATTTCCACATGAGGACCTCCAGAGACAAGGTCTGGGTGGATAAGGAAGAGAGCCTCTAAAGCAAGATTAACCCACAGCTCCTGCAAGGCTTATCAGCTGCCACATGTTCAGCACTCATGAAAGAGATTTCCACTGCTTTCCTTCCCAGCTGAAACTTAAGGGGAGAGATCCTTTCATGAGAGCTGGTGCCAGAAAACACTGTCTACAGCAATCAGAAAACAATGGATCAGAGGCAACCTCTTCCACTGTGGCCAGGGGATACTCTGACAAGCATCCTCAACTAGCAAAGGCTGTCTGACATGTGCCCACCTCAGGTACAGTTTTTAAATCAGCCCGGAGCTTGCCCTTCTTTTTCCTGGTCTTCCACACACGCTTCTGGGAGGAAAGTGATCCCACCTGCCATGCAAATTAGGGAAGGAGAGCCTCAGGCATGGTGCCAGCCAGCACTTCTGGACATATCCCTTTTGTTTTCAAGCATTTTCTCAATGAACAGCATTAATCAGCAAGTATTGCAGCAAACCCTTGCCTCATCTAATCCAAATTGTCTCCTCTCTTTTCCTCTTCTCCCAAGCAAGCCAGGAGCAGTAATTCCCAGGAATGGGACTCTTGGGGAGTGCAGGACCCTTTGCTCTCCCTGCCATACCTCCCACCAGCCCCAAGCCCGGCAGAGGCAGATGTAGGCTGCAGGCAGAGGGATTTAGCTTTTGCAGGTGATACCTGCTCACTAAAAGCATGCCAGAAAGCAGGGCAGGAACGGAGAGCTAAAGGAAGCCTCTTGGGCAACTGCAAGCATACATGATGGAAAAATTTCCAGCTAATGACAGAAGAATCTTTATGTGGCAGGCCAGGGGCAAGGAACGGCCAGCGAATACCTGATGTGCCATAAAGTGGGGCTGGGCAGCACCACAGCCTCACAAACCTCATCCCCTTGTGAATTTTTGGAGTCCACAGCCTTGAAATGCTTTGCTACAGCAGTGACTAAACTCACTATTAATGTCAGTAACTCAGAAACTGATTTTAACTTTGCTTCAGCCATTTCTTCTGGCACATACAAACTCTCTATACTTCAGATACGCAAGAAAATCGTTGATGACAGAGAGAAAGGCTACAGCATGAGAGGAAGGCAGCCAAGGGCAGCGTGCTCACATATAAGACCAGGAATTTGGTCTCTTCAGTGTCACGTCACGATGTTCCTGGGTGGACCCAGCAAGTCCATTTTCCAACTGGGGAACCAGGTCCCAGAGAGACGGCATCGGATGGAGACCGGGATGCCCCCCGCTGCAGTCATCTTCCACAGCAAACTTCTGCTTGTCTCACAGCTAGTAACCTCTGGAAGCATCAGGACAGCTTGAAGACACTGGAAAAAGCACTCAAAATGGCCAACGGCTACCCTCCTGACTTCCACAGACACTACACACATTCCTGCTGCAGAGCCACAGTGCTGCAGAACATGCAAACAGCATGCATTAAGCAGCCCTGAAAGCTTTCATTATCCCACAGCACCACGCTCCATTATGGCTGGGAGCACACAAACGTTATCTCTGGCAATCTGTCATTTACCCATCAGGCCCAGAAATGCTTCTGAAACAGCAGCTCAGCGTGACCAGAGCTGCGAGCACCATGACGGAGCACAACTGTTCTCACCCATCTGGGATGCTGCCAGCCGGGCAGCGTAGTGGCCCTCTGGCCTGCCAGCAGTGACATCCCTTCAAAACAGAACCGCTGCTCACCACGGGCCAATTCATTAGGGAAAGCAAAATATCTGGAAGAGAGAACTAGTAATGGAGCATGTGAGGCAGTGGTCATTAGCTCCAACAGCAAACACAGCCGGGGTACAAAGGGTGACCATCTGTGACCAGGCAACTGACCAAGGTCCCTTCTCTAGTACAACTACCTGCAAGGGCAAGCAGAGGTGACCAGGTGATGTGTGAGCTCAGTGCTGGGGCAGGAGAGAGGCCAACAGGCAAGAGGGAGACCAAATGGGGACAAGTATGTTTTTCCTTCAAAACAAAACATTGTACAAATGAAGCTGGCAAGCAGCCCTCTTGCCATTAGCCTTCCTGCCACTGTGGCCCAGCACACTCTCTACAAGGACACAGCAAATAACATTAGCTGTCCCTCAAAATTAAGTGCAGGTGCTCATGAAAAGAGCAGGATTTGCAAAAAAGGAAAACTGTGAAGCCAGTATTACAGAGGCAGTACAGGCACAAAAATCCAGGGAAGCTTTTTCCTGCAAGTAAAAATACACCACTGTTTCTAGCTAACACATAAGGAGGTGGTTCTGGCCTGGTAAGACCTGGCAACACTGTGGGGAAGAGCACGTAAGGCAAGCATTACTTCAACTGTGCGTAAGTACTTAGTATATTTATATATACACCAGGTACTACAAGGACCAGATCTACCAAACATCACTGTAAAGATCACAGAATATGACTCCGGTTCCAGGATCCTTCCTCCCAGGCGTGGGACCATCCAATTCCCAGCAGAAACAAGAGCATTGCTAAGGTATGAAGCTCTTCCAACTGCAAGCTTTTGGAAGTGCATAATCTCCTGCCAAGAATGATTATGCATGGGAGATTTAACCTAGGAATCATAGAATCACAGCATAGTTTGGTTGTAAGGGACATTCAAAATTCATGCAGTTCCATCCCCCTGCCACAGGCAGGGACACCTTCCACCAGACCAGGTTGCTCCAAGCCCCATCCAACCTGGCCTTGAACACTGCCAGGGATGGGGCAGCCACAGCTTCTCTGGGCAACCTGTGCCAGGGCCTCACCACCCTCACAGGGAAGAACTTCTTCCTCAGATCTCATCTCAATCTCCCCTCTGTCACTTTAAAGCCACTTCCCCTTGTCCTGTCCCCACCTGCCCTTCTCAAAAGCCCCTCCCCAGCTTTCTTGTTGTCCCCTTTAGGCACTGGAAGTTGCTCTGAGGTCTCCTCCAAGCTCCCCTTGGGCTAGGTTCTTTGGAGGAACTACAGCCTGGTCCACTGCAACTCTGCAGGCCAACACAGAGAGCCAAGCAGCTTGTCTTGAGCTTGTCATGGAGGAAGAAAAAGTGGGAAGACAGCGGATGGTAATTTGGTGGGGCATGCAGCTCACCTAACTGCAGCATGACTCAGCTCAGGGTGCTGCCTGGAACTGGGGTTTGCTGCAGCCATGCAGATGACATCCCTGCTGGTCTCCAGGAGAGATCCATAGCAGCAAATTCTTAAGCAGGTTTAAGAGTGACATGACCCTGCTAAAAACCACTTTTACTGAGCCTGGTGTATTCATTTAGGCAAAAAAAAAAAGACTAAAGCAAAGACCTTATGAAAACTCAGACAGATATAAATAACTGATGTTACGACCTCCAACTCCTCAGGGCTCAGGAAGAATTCACAGCAGCATGGGCACCTGTAAAGTTCTAATGTAAGACTGACTCAGACTTGAAACCAACGGGACAGGGACAGCTCACCACAGTGGCAAATTTAATCACCTCTCTGCGCTCCCCTGGGCAACCTGTATTGTTCTTCTTGTCACCTCCCTTCACGTCAGTAACCATTTTGTTGAAGCATCAGCCAGCAAATGATTTCGATTTGCACTGCACATGTGCTGCAGCTAATCCTCACGTTCTCTCCCTTCTCAGACTCTTCCACAAGGGAGATGACAACAGCACCTATTAAAAGCACACACACAACCTGTGCACCAAGAAATTTCATCACATTAGGAAACACACCAACACACACGATTCTGCTTTTAGAGCAGGCAAGGATCCCATACCTAACAGCTGAATCTCCTACCTACATGGGTGGCTTTGTCCCATTTCCTGTCCCTCTTAAGTTCCCCCCAAAGATTTTCTCCTCTCTGCAACACAAAGGGCAGAACTATTCAGTGCTTGAAGAGGCTGGTTTGCTCAGCAGTGGAGAATCTGCTGCACTGGGCAATCACATGTTGAGTATCTGCTGTGAGTTAAAGCTCCACATGGAAAAGCTTTGTTTGCTCAGCCTTCCAATACTTAAAGAGTCCACAAGAAAGCTGGAGAGTGGTCTTTTACAGCAAGGGCAGGTAGGGACAGGACAAGGGGAAATGGCTTTAACCTGACAGAGGAAAGATTGAGATGGGATCTGAGGAAGAAGTTCTTCCCTGTGAGGATGGTGAGGCCCTGGCACAGGTTGCCCAGAGAAGCTGTGGCTGCCCCATCCCTGGCAGTGTTCAAGGCCAGGTTGGCTGGGGCTTGGAGCAACCTGGTCTAGTGGAAGGTGTCCCTGCCTGTGGTAGGGGGCTGGAACTGGGTGAGCTTTAAGGTCCCTTCCAACCCAAACCTTTCTAGGATTCTATATGATTCTGTTATTTTATTTAACTTAGGTCTGAGCCCTCAGACCATTGATCTGCTTTTACAAAGTAAAAGCTGAGTAGTAGCTAAAATGCAGCTGCTTAGCAAGCACCAAAACTCAACCCCCATTTACAGTGAGAAATAAACTGTTATTGCAACACCTGGTTCTTCAGCACCTGTAAGTCTTAATAAGCAGCAGCATTGCTGGGATTTCCAGCAGAACCAGAGGGAGGACTAATTCAAGTCCCATCTCTTCAGACCTGGAAGGTCACCTGGACTTCCCAACCAGAGTATTTCACATCTGGGCATTGCAGAAAAAGCTGAGAACTGTAGTTTAAAGCCAGAGCTCAGGCTGACTTGCTGACACTGGGAATAACCCTGCCTACTTCATTTCCCTGTTTCCTCGTTTCAGGATACACATAATCCTTGCCAGACTCACCAAGGGAAGGAAATCCATTTGAATGCACTCAGCATTTGTGGCTCTTCAGATGGCTCAAACTGATGGCTTGGCCCATAGGGACAAAGAGGCATACAGGTGTTCTTCTGAATCTACAGGGGATTCAGCTCAACACACTTTGTCACAACATAACCACAGGACAGAGCACAAAGTCACTTCAGGAACTCCCATGACATACAGCTGGTGGGTCCTGCAGGCGCACAGAGAGGCCCGTAGGACACAGACACCATGGCATTGTTCTCCCCAGAGCACTAATGAAGCTACATCTACTAGTCTGGGCCTGCCTGGGGAATACTGATCTCCAGAAAACATATCTAAGGACAAAGCAAGCAAGCAGCCGTTCAGCTTTCTGCCCTCTCTGGGGCAGAGCCCAGTGGGGCCCTTGCAGTGAATCTTAGAGCTAAGTTTTCGGCCTATGCCACATCCCTTCTCCAGTGAGAAGTGCTCTCCTACTGCAGGAGCATCACTCCTGACGTCCCCATCAAGATCTGGAAACATCTGCTCACATGCAATTCTCATTCCCTGTTCTCATTTCTTTCCATCCAACAGAAACTCCCTGGATCTGTAATTATTAGCCTATGCAAAGAGACTTACCAGCTTCTGTGCTATGATGTTATAGTGACTGAAGGACTGCAGCAGCGCCACAAAGCAAACCTTACAGCCAGCTGGGAGGGAAGACAAAAAGACACGTTAGCATTTCATATTTGCAAGCTGCCATTATCAAAGAACATAATCCACAGCAGCCAGGCTACCGATCTGTCTGGAAAGTCCTTGAAGTGAGACAGGTCACTTGCTCATGGCTGGGCTTTCAATTTTCACCTTTCTATAGGATTTCCACATTAGGGAAAATGTTAAGCTTAAAAGGAAAAGGAAAGAATAAGAAAAAATTACATAGAAAAGTAAGAGGCCCCTTTTCTGTCTCATTCCATCTTGCCTAGGGTTCTCCTGGCACTGTTTGCTGGTATTACTGCAAAGAGGCCAATGGCCAACCGTGATATGAACTACTGAAACCAGTGATGTGCCAAAAATCCCTGTTTTGACTCTCAGAGAGCGAGTGACCTTGACTGGAAAAACACACAGAACAAGCAAATCTGACACTTAAACATGATTTTGGAAAACCTAGAGTGTGACAACCTGATGTTATGGTTTGTGTATGAACAAAATCACTAGTTGTTTCCTCCTGCCAGAAAGCAGGACGTAGCTTTCAAGTGGAACAAGCAGCAGAGCAGCAAAAGGATGTGGGGAGAGCCTGAGGCAGTGCCTTGGCAGGGCTGTCCCTTTGAGGCATGGATTTGATGGATGAACCACTCAGGGAATGAGGAATTGGCTGGGTGGTTGCAGTCAAAGAGCTGCAGTCAACAGATTAATGCCCAAGTGCAGGCATGTGACAAGGGGCATTGCATAGGGGATTGTGGTTGTTTAACATCTTTGTCAGCAACACAAACAGAGGGATTGAGCACCCTCACCAAGTTTCCAATGACACTGAGCTGTGTGGTGCAGTCAACACACTGGGGGGAAAGGATGGGATCCAGAGGGACCTGGGCAGGAAGAGGTGGGACAGTGCCAACCTCATGAAGTTCAATACGTCCAGGTGCAAGGTTGTGCACATGGGTCAGGGCAATCCCAAGCACAAACACAGGCTGGAGGAGACTGGACTGAGAAGAGCAGCCCTGAGGAGAAGGACTTGGGGGTGTTGGGTGACAAGAAGCTCACCATGCCCCAGCAGTGTGCGCTTCCAGCCCAGAAACCAACCGTGCCCTAGGCTGCATCACCAGCAGTGTGACCAGCAGAGCGAGGGAGGGGATTCTCCACCTATACTCCACTCAGCTGAAACTCAGCCCACAGCCCTGTGTTCATCTCTGGGGCCCCAACATAAGAAGGACATGGAGCTGTTGGAGATAGTCCAGAGACCACAGAAACACTCCGAGAGCTGGAGTGTTTTTGCTATAGAAACAGGCTGAGAGAGCTGGGCTTGTTCAGCCTGGAGAAGAGAAGGCTCCGGGGACACCTTAGAGCAGCTTCCAGGGCCTAAAGGAGCCCAAAAAGAAAGCTGGAGAGGGGCTTTTGACAAGGGGCTGTAGGAATAGGACAACAGGGAATGGCTTTAAACAGACAGAGGGGAGGTTTAGATGGGATCTGAGGAAGAAGTTCTACCCTGTGAGGGTGGTGAGGCCCTGGCACAGGTTGCCCAGAGAAGCTGTGGCTGCCCTATCCCTGGCAGGGTTCAAGGCCAGGTTGGATGGGGCTTGGAGCAACCTGGTCTGGTGGAAGGTGTCCCTGCCTGTGGCAGGGGGGTTGAACTGGGTGAGCTTTAAGGTCCTTTCCAACCCAAACCAATCTAGAATTTGATGATTTTGAACTGTTCACTCTGTCAATAACCTGCTCTCCACAGCTCTTCATGCAGTTCACACTGTTCCATTAAGTAAAACAATTTTTTTAAAATGGGATAAAGCTATAGCTGAGGATGTGGCAATTGATGGGGGGCAGGATGCTCTCCTCCTAGCACTCTAAGTTTCAAGTTTTATAGGTACCAGATTTGCTGGGCTTGCTGCTGTCCCAGAAGAAAACTGAAAAAGTCCGTGAGTCCAGCACCCACTCTGCAGGGGCTGGTAGGTTACTCACAGGTGAAACTGTTAGCAGAAAAGCAATTAGGCAACTTGCCAGGCTCTTTGTTTCTTTACTCACTACCAGCTTATCTATGTGTTAGTTGTTCCTGATAGCTTTAATTACATTATAAAACACCTAGGTAATGAAGGAATTGCTGTCAGCTCCTTCTGTCAAATGCCCCTGTGATTTACAACATTCACTGTACTAATGATGAAATAAGGTACACAGACATTATGGGATGTAACCAAAGACACAGAATAAGTCTCAAGAACAAGTCAGGACTGGGATCCATAAATCCTGATCCCAAAGCTTTGCAGTAATCCGAGGATGTCTCATGCTCTGCAGAACCACCCTCTGCTCACACAGAAACACTTCACACTGAAGGAACCTCCAAGGAGATGGCAAAGGCAAACCTTTGCCTTGGAGAGTCCTGCTGCTGACATACCTCTGAGGTAGAAGGAGAGGAAATGGTGCACCAGGAAGCTGCCATCTGTTCTGGTGTCTCGCAGCAGTGTGAATTTACCCTGAAAAGGAAACAGCAAAATAACTTAACAGGAACACCAGGCACAAACTGCTCCTGGTTCCATCCTGGCAGACAAAATGTCTGCTCAGGCATGGGAACACTCTGCAGGTACTAGTCAGAGAAAGAAGAGGACAAGCAGCCCTACAGCTATCCAGCCATTTAAAGAGGGATGCCAGTGCTTCCTCCAGACACAGCCCACAGGAAAGCATCAGAAGCTGTTGAGTTCAATGCTTTCCAAAAGATGTGCCCACCAGCTGAAAGCCCTTGTGCTAGACTGAGACCATCGTGCTCTGTGCCCACCAAGAACCACCTCCTCACATGGAAACACGCAGCTGGTGCAGAGTACACCAAGTATTCACACACCTGGTGCTGGACACCATCATCATGAATGGCTGGGAGCCATTTCCACCTCTTTCTGCTCCAAGTGGCACAGCTGGCAGGTGGACAACAGCCACTGTTCCCTGTCCACTCTCCTACTGCCACAGGCAGTATCACCTGAGCACTTAAAATGGCAGCTCTGCTACAGCTGCAGCTTCTCCTGTCCCCAAACCACCCTCCCTGTCCCCTGTTCCAGGGTTACCTCAAACATGCCACGTTCAGAGCAGAAAACTGCATCCTCAGAATATGTGTACTGAAGCACAAAGTATATACCTTGTTCTGATCACACAGGAAATTAATTCAGTTCATCAGTGCATGCTTGTTATCAGTACCAGCCTCATCAAGGCATTTGTTTCCATTAAAACCTTAGTCAAGATATTTCTTTAATTAATACAAATCATAGAAGGGTGGTTTTTAATCACAACTTATCAATGCACTTTTCTTTACAATCTATTATAAGAAAAGGAAAAGCCTTTTACAGCAACAAGCAATATACCCATAGGCAATTCACAAGCCATCTATCAGTTAACTCCCCACTGCCCAAAACCAAAAGCAGTGTTAACGGAACAGCAAATACTGAACAGGGCTGCAGAGAATGCAAAGCAGAAGCCAGGGTAGAGAGGTGCTGCTCTGCCTCAGCCAGAGAGCTCTTTCCCACCCAAAAAAGGGGCTAGGTTCTGTGGCCATTACAGTAACAAGAGGCACCATCCCAGTGAGCAGCAAACTGAGATGTACCTTCCATGGCTAAGCCTGGAGGAGTCTCTGGGTTCAAACAGCACAAGTTCAAATGTTCAGAGGTTTATCTTCTGCACGACTTCATCCTCTTCAACATTCCTCTTCCCCACAATGGCCCCCTGCAAGAGCAGACCCTGAGTCCCCCCCCTCACCTGCTAACTCTCCAAAGGCTCTCTCCTCTGCAGAACACAGCAGGATGTTAATATTCAGAGCATACATTATTTTTGCTTTACAAACCCTTAAATCCTGTCAACCCTCACTTTGCTGTCACACTGCAGGTGCTCAGGTAGCACTCAAACCTCTTCCTTTCTGACACTTAAGATGCCAGTTACACGGCGTGGAAGTGTCCAAACCAAGTATCTCCAAAGGCAGCAGCTGCACCAACATACAGCTGGTAGAAGGAAGGAGGGAAGAAAGAAGAGAGGGTGGGAGAAAAGCAAGGAAGGGAGGCAACAGATCCAGGAAAGTCCTGCATCTTGCTTGTGTGATGGCACATCTACCCCCCACACACCCCAATCCTCTTGGCTGATCTATGATTTCAGGAATTCCCATAAGCCTTGGCCTTTCTGTAATCAGTTGGGTAGTGAAGTGTCACTTGACCATCCCATGTATTCTGTCACAGCTAAGGAGGGAGGTACAGACCATACCAGGGACTTCTGTTCTCTGGCCAAGGTGGAAGCTGACAGCAGGGATAATCATAGAACCCCAGAATAGTTTGAGCTGAAAGGGAGCTTAAAGCTTTTCCTGTTCCAAACCTCTGCCATGAGCAGGGACACCTTCCACTGGACCAGGTTGCTCAAAGCCCCAATCAAACTCACCTTGAACACTGCCAAGGATGGAGCAGCCCCTTACTTGTTGGCCCCTTTAGGCACTGGAAGCTGCTCTAAGGTGTCCCCAGAGCCTTCTCCTCTCCCGGCTGAACAAGCCCAGCTCTCTCAGCCTGTCTCCATAGCAGAGGTGCTCCAGCCCTTGGAGCATTTCCATGGCCTCCTCTGGACTCACTCCACGTCCTTCTCATGTTGGGAGCCCCAGAGCTGGATGCAGGACTGCAGGGTGGTTCTCAGGAGAGTTCCCTGAGAGCCTTAGAATACTCCTTCCCTTGATCATAGCCCAAGTGGAATGGTACCATTGTCACCAGGGTTTTGTTTCTAGTAACTACCAACTTGGGTTGCACCCAGGATACAAATCTGATAATGACTAAAGCCAATTACGTTGTGAACCTATAAAGAGTGGTCCTAAATGAGATCGTATGAGCTCTCCCAGTTCACAGTGGGCAGCAACCAGCATCTCCCTCTGAGGAGGATGCCTCTCAGACATCACAAAAGCTCAAGTCTGCCATAATCAGAGGCCTGTCAGCGAAAGACAGGACCTGGGCTGACGTTCCTCCACTCCTTGAGACTCACCCCTCATGCACTGAGATATCCTGGGACATTGGATGTATTTCACTGACTCTCAAGAGAAATTTTTAACAGGGACCCTTAATGTCGTTAGGTATGTGTGTACAGATTGTTATAGCAATGGCAGTAAATTCTGTTGTCAAACTTTGTAAGATCCACCTCAAAACTGGAAAGTATTGCTAAATGGAAACTGTGTAAGAATTCCCTCTGTGGTGAAGCCTGTAAACCTTTAGACGTAACCTGCTGACCAAGTCTAAGACTAGATCCAGATGCACTTCTGCTCTTTCAGGAGTTTAGAAAGCAAGGGGGTTATTTTAAAACTTGTGACTCAACATGAGGGTCTTCTCTACCTTTTGAGCCTTTGGTCTCTGTATCAACCATTTTTAGCTGAATTTTGACTCGATTTTTTCTTTATATGCTTCATTCATGTAATAAGTAAGAGTGAACCTTGCAATCAAATTCTGTTAAGTCATGCCTTTATAAATCTTATTAAATCTGCTCTTGCTGATACCTTTGATGGCCATTCTTTGAGCAACCCAAACCCACTAATTTCTCCACAGCTTGTGGCCACAGACCTCTTCCAAAGCCTTTACCAGCTCCACAGGACACAAATACAGGAACTGGGGATCTATCACCCATGTTGACACAAGGAGGAAGGCATACAAAGCCAGAAGGAATCTGCGAGGATTTCCAAAGTCCATGCAGCTCTTGCACACATCCCCACAGACCAGGTTGATCAAATTGTTTAGCAGCTGGCTGGAAGCAACCAGATCCATGGGGGTCTGGGTAGTGGGCAGCCTCCCCTGACTGCTGGGGAAAAAGAATGCTGCTGAGGAGCTGGTAAGCCCTGGCCCCACCACCAGGACCTTGTTTGCTGGCAGGGAAAAGATCCACAGCCCCCGATTTTCCACCATGAATGCCCACTGCAATTCTTTTCCCCCTTCTTCGTGTCCTTCTCAAGCCCAGAAGGATGCTGCTGGGGATAAAGCACTTGCAAAGGCAAAGCCTTCTTGCAGCCCCTTCATCCACCTGCCCCAGCCCGTTCCCTCTTGCTGTCAGACTCTTTCCACCTGCAGGCTACACAGCAGAAGCTGCAGCTACTTGTTGGAAACTGCCAAAAGTCCTTGGCAGGGCAGTAACGGGTGTCACCAGCATTCAGCAGTGACATATCAGATACACCCACACAGGCGGCAGCTTCATCCACCTGCCAGCCCTGCAGTGAAGGCATTTGTCAGCACTTTGAACATGTCATAAGCCAACTGTGGAGATGGTGGAGATGAGGAGATTCACGAAGGGCTCATGTTTTTTAAGTACAACAGGATGCTGATTTCCAGCACACCATGGCCAGATCATAGAATTATAGAATCCCAGATTGGTTTGGGTTGGAAGGGACCTTAAAGCTCATTAAAGTTCCAACTCCCTGCCACAGACAGTGACACCTTCCACTGGACCAGGTTGCTCCAAGCCACATCCAACCTGGCCTTTGAACACTGCCAGGGATGGGGCAGCCACAGCTTCTCTGGGCAACCTGTGCCAGGGCCTCACCACTCTCACAGGGAAGAACTTCTTCCTCATATCCCATCTCAATCTCCCCTCTGTCAGTTTAGATCCATTTCCCCTTGTCCTGTCCCCACCTGCCCTTGTCAAAAGCCCCTCTCCAGCTTTCTTGTTGGCCCCTTTAGGCACTAGAAGCTGCTCTAAGTTTTCCCCAGAGCCTTCTCCAGTCTGAACAAGCCCAGCTCTCTCAGCCTGTCTCCATAGAAGTGCTCCAGCCCTTGGATCACCCAAAACATTCCACCAGTGTTTTCCAGCTGAGGGGAACACTGCCCTACTCCCACCATAAACTTTGTAAGGAAATACAGGGGTAAACTCAGACACAGATCCCCCAAACCTGCTTTCACTGTGTTAATACCTATCAGGAAAAAGAAAGTGATGTACAACACACTTATATTTTATTAACTTTTTACCTGCAGTGCCTCACAGCTCTTATGCAGAGGCATTTTGTTACAGTGTGATTCCATTACCACAAAAGCTACATGGGTGACCTGAATTAACTGAGTGGCCTGAAGGTGGAGGAACCTCTACAGCACACCACAGGGCCCGGAGGAGCGCTGGGTACCAATTTCCATCCCCGCTTGTGCTGTTCCCCACCACAGGGCAGCGACCACGCACAGACACACCGAGGGGATGAGGATGCAGGCCCCGGCCCCTCCGCAGCGGCGGACACCGGACATTCACCCCTGAGGAGCAGCGGAGACACAAGCCAGAGCGAAGCAGAGGACCCAGCACCCGTTAACGACGCGGTGAGGGCCTAGGCCACGACCACCACACCGCACTCCCGCCAGCGCCGCACGGTGCCCCGCCTCTCCCGGCATGCACCGCGCGGCTCCCGGACTGCAGCTCCCAGCAGCCCCCGCGCGGGCCCGCACGGCCTCCACGGCAGCCCCACTCCATCCTCCCTCCATTGCCTCCCCATATCACCCCTCTCACCGTCTCCGGTCGCTGCGGGGAGACGTTCAGCAGCTCGTTCAGCTCCGCAAACATGGCGGGAGGGCCGCCACGGGGGCACACGGAGTCTTCCGGCAACGGGGACGAGGGGAGGGCTTGCTGCCCCGCGCATGCGCTGAGCGGAGGCGAACGGCGCCGCCTGCTGGAGGGGCTGTGGCCGCCTCATCGCGGCTTCTGCTTCTCTCATGGCTCAGCCGGGTCTTTCCTGCGGCCGCGGGGCTCCGGCTGGGCAGATCCAGCGCCGGCCGCTGCTTTGAGCTTATCCTGCTGCAGGGCTTGGCCTCCCCCATGACTGAGCTCTGAGAGCATCCTGTCAGCCTGGCCAAGCTGTCTGGGCTGCTGGAGGACCCTCCATCCCAGCCGCTAATGAAGGTGCTAAATGGGGCTGGATCCCAGCTCTGACCACTAGTGTTTGGACTTTAGCGGGACTTGCTGCCCCTGATCCCTGGACCAGAGGTGTCCCCCTTTACCCTTTCCCCAGCTGCATACTGGGTTTATATCAGAGAATCCCAGAATGGTTTGGGTTGGAAGGGACCTTAAAGCTCATCCAGCTCCAACCCCCAGCCATGGGCCTTCCACCAGATCAGGTTGCTCCAAGCCCCATCCAACCTGGCCTTGAACACTGCCAGGGATGGGGCAGCCACAGCTTCTCTGGGCACCCTGTGCCAGGGCCTCACCACCCTCACAGGGAAGAACTTCTTCCTCAGATCTCATCTCAATCTCCCCTCTGTCAGTTTAAAGCCATTCCCCTTGTCCTGTCCCTACCTGCCCTTGTCAAAAGCCCCTTTCCAGATTTATTGTTGGCCCCTTTAGGCACTGGAAGCTGCTCTAAGGTGTCCCCAGAACCTTTTCCAGGCTGAACAAGCCCAGCTCTCTTAGCCAGTATCCACAGCAGAGGTTCAGATATATATGGCAGATACAATATGCTGGGAGGCAATGGGATACTTCAGAGGGGTCCATTACTCTCTTAACATTTCCTGTGACATTAGTAGCACATTTGAGTGCTACTGAACATTAGTTTGGCTCTGTCAAAGAGCAAGCCGCAGCAGTTCCCAGCTAGCAGCTGAGCTGTAGCAGCAAATTTAGCCACAAAAATCCACATTACTTAGCATTGCTTTTTGTCCCTCATAACCAAATTTGCATTTTTTTGTCACTTTCCATTTCATTGCCCCACCTAAGCACTTGTAACCTTTGATTCTCATAACGTAGACACATATTGCCAGGCAGAGGGGAAATGTGCTGGTGTGCTGGCTGTCCCAAGGGGCCTGGAGGGAGGATGCACCAGCCTGGCACTGTCTTGTCCGCTGCAAGCATTAGGGGGCATCAAACGATGCTAATAGATGGTGAGCATGGAGTAAGAGAGAGGAGATGCCTGTAGTTTAGCGTGAGGCTCTTCAGAACCACGAATTATCACTGCTGAAGGTTTAGGTGGGTTTAAGAGGGCAAATCAATGGGGAAAGGTCACAGGTCCGTGGCAGAGAGATCTCCTGAGGGGAGGAGGAGATAATCTCCTACCAGTCACCATTGACTCGGAAGTCCCTGAGCTACAAAGTACTGGGGCCTGGGAGAAGAGCTGTGGGGACAGAACTTCTTGCCTTAGCCTTGCTCTTCCCTCACGCTCTGGTTAGGATAACTGTTGTACAAAGGCAGTGGGCTGTATGAATATTTGGTAGAGCCATTGCAGCTGTTCTTCCCTCTTTATTTCCAATGTTTTTATGTGTATGATCTGTAAAATCTGCTATCCTGTCCTCCATCCCTTCTTCAGAGGATTTGGGAATATGCTGTCTCAGCCAGGTCCCAGTGCAGTCCCTGGGATATCCCAGCTGTAATTTCTCTTCCTCAAGAAGCCCTTTGCTTCCTGTCTTTTAACCAGTTATTTAGCTGTGAAAGGACTTCCTCTCTTACCCTTTGATGGCTTCATTTCTGTAAAAGCTTTAGCTGAAAGCTTCTTTAAAAGTCCAAATCACTTTGCTTTTGTTTTCCTACCCTTTCACAGAGCTGGGAACCTGGGTCTGATCTCAGGGAGTCCAGTAACCAGCTGAGTCCCCGCTCTGTGTTGGTGCAGCCAGAGCCTTAATTCCTTTGCCACCCTTTGAAATAGTCTGGCTCCTGGCCTCCTAGTTCCCATGGTTTGCCTGCAGAGCCCCATTCTGCAGCACAGATGCCAGCAAAGGGAGTTCACAGTCAGAGAAGAGCCTGGAGATGTTCCTACCTGGGAGCTCCCCATCAGGCTGCATCTGTGTGCTAGCAAATATGCCATTTTAAGGCCACCTTTTGTCTGCACTGTCACATTTCTCCCTCTATAGCACTTTTCTTCTAGTTTCTTCAGGAACCACAGAGCCCTAAACGCCTTGTAAATGAAAAGAGAAATCCTCTCTTTTTCTCTTTGCAGTGGGAAGGGGACCAAAACCACACGCAAAGTACAGCTGCATCCCTCAAAACACCTCTTGTCCTTCTTAATGTATTCCTTCTCACATTCCATGACTTGTTACCGCGCGAAGGCAGTGAGAATTTCGCCGCTAGAACAGTTGCCCCTTCCCTCCCATCTGCTTCATGCTTATCTGCAGTATTTACAATGCAGCAAACCTTGTAAGTATTGCGTAGTGGAGCCATATGGCATCCATAGGTAACACTGCTACTTACAATTAAGCTCCAATGCTATGTCATACCAGTGGGTTAAAAGCAATTCATGACCAAGAGTAGGAAAAAAAAAACCCAACTGAATCAGTCAAAACAATTAATCTTGCAGTATTTGAGGTAATTCCCAAAAGCACCACAGGGAAAGTTAACTAAAAGCACTTGGTTTCTCGATGGGGGTGCAGGGAAAATGATTTTTAAGAAGAAGGCCCTTTGATTTACCTACTTTGATTATCCCTTTCTGGTGACAGAGATGCCTGCATTACTTATTGCCAAGCTTTCTGGGATATTCCCATCCTTTAGGATTTTAATGTGCAAATCAAATTACACCACAGCAAAAGGAGCATACCAAAGCAGAAGGGTTTTCTTGTCTTCCCATAACGCCGTTGGTGCTGATAGAATGCTAACTGCTTTAGTAATGCTTTGAGTCATAAAAGATCATTAGTGCTTTGAGGCCAGAGAAGGTTAATAGGAGAGCAGATGTTGGGCTGAGTCAATGGCTGGGTAAGAAAAGAAACAGGCAAGTTGTGCCTTTAACTCAGCTTGTGTTTGGGGGATAAATTCAGCCCACTCAATGCTGTGGCCTTGACACAGCAAAAAGCAGCTGGAAGGAATAATGGATGAGCTCAACCAGGTGCTGGAGTTCTGTAAAGAAATGCATGAGACAGGCTTTGAAAAGAATTGCTAAGCCACCGGGTCCCTCCCTGTGACAGTCAGTGGGAAAGGGAGCCTGGAGCGTGGCAGAGCTGTTCTCTGGAGATGGCTCCTGCCATTGTCACTGTTACTTGGATGTGTCACCCTGTTACTTGGACATGTCACCCTGCCATAATGTCACTCCTCACCCCTCTGCCTTCAACAGTGCTCTTTTCTATAGGAAAACTAGGGGGAAACTGGTTTGTTTTGGTTGCGCTAGCAATGCAGACATATTTTTGTTTGCCTATGCTTTGCAGATGAACAGCAAACACCAAAGTGGGTTATGGTGAGCTCCTAAATTCAACCATCATTTCCTGTCTTTGTGTTTGGCCCCACTCCTCACACTTTTGGAAGCCAGCAGATCTCTCCTGTGCCTGCTGGACATGGGGGTCAGGTATTAAACCAGCCATGGGGGTCAGGTATTATACCAGCCAGCACACTTCACCATCTTCCTTGGGGACCAGCTCAGAAATGCAGAGGGTAAAATAGCCCAGTAGCAGCCAGGGAGAGAAAAGTGCTGGCTTCCATGTTCCCTTCTGCTTTAGTTTGGCAACGGTTGGGAAAAGTGCTGCTGGTGAAACAGAATCCCACAGGTATTTACAAAGCCTCTACTCTGTGATTCCCTGAGGCCACAGATCCTAGAATCATAGAATAGTTTCGCTTGGGCTGTAGGGACAAAGCACCAGGGAGGAGACAGGGAAAATAAATATGAATTTTGATGCCTGAGGACATGGTAAAACAGCTGGGACACTTGAGTTGCCTTTAAAAGACACCTACAGAATTAAAACGCAGAACAGCATCAGTGTGTTTTGCCTTCTCCTTACACTGGTTGTGGGAAGTCAGATACACTGTTCAGGGTGGAGTTAGTCTCACATCTGGGTATTCGTTGTCCTGCAAGATTTTATGGGGTATTGATACAACCGAGAAGGAAGAATTATAAGCTAAATAGAGAAAATAGATAGAAAGGGCAAAGACTTTTATTATTTCCCTTTTAAAATGCTACATTTTACCTGTTTGTATCTGTATAGACATGTATATCCCCTTGTGTGCATAGCAACTGTTAAAAACATAGAACACTATTACAAATTACCGTTCTGTCAGCCCCAGTGAACAGAAGACAAAGCTCATAAACCTGTTCTGCAGAGGCAGAGGCAGAGGCAGCAGCTCTGGCAGAGGGATGGAAGAACAGGCCTGACATTTCTGATGAGAAAAGGAGCAGAAGCATCGCAGGATCACTGAGCATAAGACTGGAGGGACCTGGAGAGGTCGTGTAGATAGAGCAACACCTGCCGCCAGGCAGAATCAGCTCGACTGAAACCTTTCTTGACAGCTGTTTGTCCAACCTGTTCTTAAAAACCCTCAGTGACAATGACTCTGCATCCTCTCTTGGCATTTCTTTCCAGCACCTCATTACCCCCGCTTTATACACTTGCTGCTAATGTCAAACGTAAGCATACTTTGCTGCATTTAACCATGCTTTGTTTGCTGATTGTCTGTGGCTGTGAAAGTAATTTACTGCATTCATAAAGCAAGTTAAAAAAAGAAGAAGATTTTTTATTTGATTCTCAGGTCACCTTTAAAATTCCCTTTACTATTCTGAAGCAAAATGCCTGCTGGATCAACATGAGGGATCTCCAGGCCTTTTCCAGCAGAGACTGAAAAACCTGGGAAACATGCTGAAATCGGTGGGGGTCTGGCAGCAAAGTCATCTCAGCAGGGAACTGTTGAGATCCTGAGGATTCTTGCAAGGAAAATGGGATCAAGGCAGGCAGAGAAAAAGCTGTCCTCCTCTCCCAGATGCACGATGTTGGGCTCACTTAAGACACCTTTCAATCCACCATCACCTCCTCATCCTTCACACTTCTTACTTGTGCCTCATTTTGCCCCATCCTCTTTTTCTTCTTGCCTCTCTGATAAGCCCTTTGCAGTTCTTCCTTCTCATCCACCCAACTCTCACTCAGCACTCTCCAGCACCTCCTTTTTTCCTGCCCTCTCCTATATCTCACATACAACATCCTTTCAACACCCTGAGGATGATACAGACAGCTTCAGAGATCCACTTCTCCTCACATCTGTATCCTTGGCCTGAGTCACTATGCAGAAGACAGAGCCCTAAAGCTATGCAAGATTTTCTGTATCTTCTCCCAAACCCTTCCTGAAATCTCCTCTATTCCAGCATCTGCACAAAACCCCAGCAAGTTTGGCTCATCTTATGCTAAGCCCCACTGTCTGCCATGCCAGCCAGTATTGTCTCACTGTTTCTTTGTACTTATCTACCCAACAGATTGTCTCCATCTGCTGTCTCTTGCCTTGCAGTTAAATCCTGAGCACTATAAAGCAAGAACCGTATTTTCATGCTGCCTTTTTGTAGCACCCAGCGAAGGGCGAGCTTCATTCAAGACCAAGACTCCCAGGTGCTTGTGCAGAACGACTTCTAATCCATTTAATACATGCAAATTGTATACACAGATCTAAGCAATATTCCTGAATCAGTAATATTGGGGCATGACAGAAGCCAAAAGTGGAGTGTAAAGTGTGTAGCAGAGAGAGAAGCCAGACTTGGTCTACCCTTCTGGTCCACCTCCGTCAGTGCAAAGAAGTGGTACACTGGAAGACACGGAATGGCAGAAACCAGAGCTGAGTGATCAGCACTCCCAGTGCCTTATCATGCAGGAATCAGCAGTTCTTGTCAGCCTGAGATGGATCTGATCTGCTCCTGGTGACCTCTACAGGGAGAGCTGCCCATCCTCCCCTGCAGTCTGTCCTATGGTTCTTTGTTATCACAGGTAGGAAATACTTCCTCTTGTCTCTCCAAACTATCTTTTCTGGCAAATGAAGCTCATCATTTGACATTCACCCTATTTTGGGGCACCTTCTGGCATTCCACCACACACCTTGGTTCTTCCCAGCCTTTTTGAAGAAGCCCTTTACACCCCTTTGAGACTGTTCTCATGGCTCCCTTAGTCATCAGTTCTCTACACTGCTTTCTCCACAGAGGCTGTCTTCTCTGGATCTCTCATCTTCTTGCCTCCCCTGCACATTCTCCCATGGGCTGCATTGTTCCTGGAGTGGCATGGCCCAAACTGGAGCTGGGCTTGTAAAACCTTATCCATCCCTTGTGCTACCTGATAGGCCTGAGGTGGCTTTAACTGGTTTTCTAAGTACCACAGGGTGAAGTTCAGCAAACACCTACCCAGTCTGGGAGCGCTATTTATTGCAGTTAACACTCTCCCAGTGGAGAGCACAAAATCTTACTCATTGTGGTAGGCAGCTGCTTGCAGTTGGTATTTTTAAAGACTGGTTTCAGAAAAAAAATAAACAGTGAAACCCTTGAGTTCTCAGCCTCTGTCAGCAGCCATCCCTCTTCTCAGAGTCTGCACCAACACTCCCCTGCTCATTCTCCTCCTGTAGTCTTTTCTTCTTCCACTTGAAGAATGATGCTCACTGTTTCCATCTCAATTTGTGCTTTGGCCTTCCTGATGTTTCCCCACATGCTTATGCTACTCTTACAACTGTCCTTAGTAATTTGACCTAGTTCCCACTTTCTATAAATGTTTTTTCTCTTGAGCCTGAGGTCAGTGAAGAGCTTGTGATGGAGCCAAGCTGGTTCCTACTACATTTCCTCCTGGGTTGGCTTGTATGTGTGTTGTTTGCACCATGGCTTTGAAGAACCGCCGGTTTCCTCGCTCCTTTCACCTTTAAACGTGCCTCCCATGAGATCTTACTTACCCATTCTCCAAGTGCCTCAGGGTCCTTTCTCTTTATTTCCCTTTTCTTCCACATCTCTTCATAAGGCTTGTGAGCTCAGTCACCCCACACTCAGCCTTGGCCAATTTGCCTCCTGCCTTTAAGTTTCTATTCAGTCTCCAGCCGATGGCTGTGCCTTACTCTCTTCCTCTCTCAGCAGAACCAGTTAACCCAGTATCTGTGCTGGCCAGTGTGTGGCACAAAGCAGTGACAAACAGGGGCTGCCATGGCTAAAGCCATCCCGAGAGCTTCTCCAGTGTCAGCACACGCATGCCCAGCTGTTCTTTCCCACACTGAGCATTTCACAGTTTAGGAAGCTAAGAGGATTTTGCTTTTCTCCTCTCTTTAAATCCAACACAGGGTCAGTTTAATACTGGATTCGTTCCCTGTTACAATGAGAATGAGAATAATGGAGTAATTGCTATTTCCCATTACAAAATACTCATGATGCTTTCTAGCTATGCAAACACCAGGTAAAAGCTCCTACAAGCCAGGAGGCAACCCAGCTGCTTGGTGTGTGTAAACCCAAGCCAGCAAAGAGATGGTGCTAGAGAGGACAAAGGCACAGAGAGCCCATCTCACCAGCTCCAGGTATGAGACAAACCCAAAGCTCCTGCTCCCAGGGAAAGCTCCCAGCAGCTCAGGGAAGGACAGCCAAACCCACAGGTTTGGGAATGGGAAGGACGGGTCCCAAAGCAGCAGCATCCTGCACCAGGGGTGTTGAGACTTCTTGGGGTGCACACAGCCTGCCGGGACCACAGAGCTGGCGTTCCGATCCCTTCTCCCTCCTTCTCTTTGCCGGCCAGGGCTCGACCGGTGAACTGGGACTTCGGCTATTTCGTTCCAAGCAGCCAGAGCTCATCAAGAGGAAAAAAGGAGCCTTGTCTTGGGGTTGTGGCTCTAATCCTGTTATGTGTCTGCAAGAGAAAAGAGGATGACAGAGCCAGGAGGACAGACCCGCTGCCGCCGCCAATTCCCGTCCCTTTGCACCCGGTGTCCTGTGCCAGCCCTTGCCCAGCCACAAAAGGCCGCCTCCCCTCCCTGCAAACTAACCAAGCATTTAAATTTAATAGCTGTCTGCAACCCACCGTTTCACAGTGATTAGGCCTTTGATTAAAATACCATGTGTTGCTTTGCTGGCTGGGAAGCAAATTCCTCCACAGGGCCCATGAAATCAGCTCTGGTGACCGGCACACGGCACACAGCGGATGCACTTTGCTGTCCCTTCTGTTCTCCCTGTGTCAGAGGACGTGCTGACAGGGAGCCTGGCCCCTCTGGTAACCCTAATGAACCCGCGTGTGCAAACCATGCTCCTCCTTCCCTTAGTGCTCTGGCAAAGCCAGAGCAGGAGGAGAGCCTGAGGGCTGGGAACATGCTGTCACCCAGGGGGGAAACAGAGGCACAGCGAGGAATGCCGGCCCTGGGGCGAGAAGGGGCTCCGGGGCTCATGGGCAGCTGGAGTGAGATGGGGGACAGAAGCTGCGTCTTCCTGCAGGAAGTGGGAGTGCACTGGGTAGGTGAGTAGGGTTTGAAGCAGGGGGAACAGCAAGGAGGGGAATTATGGGGGTCAGACTGATACCCTGTAACAGAGGGACAGGGGGAATAAGCACCCTCTGCTCTTCTAATGTGTGTGTTTTGACCAGGAGCATCCTTAGACCTGCTTAAATCCCTGTGACCCGATGTTGCCCTCGATCGGCATCAGTCCCTGCAGCCTGTATGGGTGAGTAGCTGGAGATGAGAGCGCTGAGGGTAATACCCATCTCCTTGATTCCTTGGTTCCACCTGTTCCTACTCTTAAACAAGGGGTTATCCCTGAGGAGTTACCACTGCAGCTTTGTGGAGAGGCTGTCCCCTACTGCCCACTACACCTCAGCCATGTGCTGGGCTCATCTGGAAGGATGAAAAATCAGTGGCCAAGGATGGGCACCCCCAGTCGCCACTTCGCTTATCTGGGATGCTCCCAAGGTGGGCACCTCTGTGTTGAGCCAGGGCAGATTCTGGATGGATGGGCTGTGCTGGGATGGATGGGCTGTGCCTCACCTCCAAGCAGAAGAAAGAGCATGGCAGGGATGGCTGCTCCATCCCTCCTAATCATCCAAAGGGGTGATCCCATCTCCAGGCGGGAGACCTGCCTGCTTCTGGGCAGCAAATCAGGGATGAGGTTTCTCTGTCTGATCCAGAGAGCAGCATTATGCTGACTGCTTCTTCCCTGCAAAGATTTTCTTCTCTCTCCAGACAGCATCCTGCTGGACCCACAACCACCATGAGGAAGGATCCCAGCGAGGAGGAGATGGTTTCCAGAGCCCACCATGCAGCCACACATTTGACGGTTGGTCTCACTCCTTGGCTGCTGTTCCCCTGTATTTGGTTCCACTGACTCCCTCCAAGGGCAACTGGAGAAGCAAGGTGCCCTCCCCTATGCCCACAGTGCCCCTTCTCTCCTCTTCCCCACAGGTATTTCTCACCCGCAACCTCATGTTATTCAAATGCCCTCCAACATCCCTTTACTTACACATGGCTGTAACCATTTCTTCTCCCCTCATTCTTGATACACAAGCATGGGTCCTCTCCCTCCTGTCATAGCAACCTTCATCTCACTCCAGCTCCCTTCCTATCCAACCCAGGCCCACAGGAAGCTCAGTCTCTGCCTGTACCAGGGCTGCCTGCTTTTCCATGAGGCTTTCTTGGGCATCAGCATCTCCTCTCCACTCAGCAGGGCTCTTGCTCCCCAGCACATCACTCTCTGCACAGGCTTGTCTCCAGCCATATTTTGCTGCTGTGCCTGTGCTGCTCAGGTGCTTTATCCATGATTTTACCTGTCATACAGATCCCTGCTGGAAGGACAATGGCAAAAAGCAAAGCCCCAGTGGTGCTGGTCAGCCGCTTGTTCCACTTTGCGTGACCCCCAGGATCATCTGCTGGGTCCCCCCCACCCCCCCTCAGTATTTAATGTTCCTGAATGAGCTGAAAATGAATCATTTAGCAGCCCAAGAAAGCATCTAAAACACGCTGAGCTTCGGCTTTAGCTCCTACCTGCCCCAGGGAGATCGTTGGCTGCATCCCTAACGTGTGGCACGCTTAATATTGTATGTTGATTAATTGCTTCATTTCCTCTCTCCCGAGGAGCTGTGGGTTTTGGCTTGTGGTTGAATCCGTCTCCGGAAGAAATTGGCTCTTGTGGAAAGTGAGACGGAGCCGCAGCTGGAGGGGAGGGCAGTGGCAGTGCTGGGGTGCCCTGGGCAGAGACCCCCCTCCACGCTCAGTCCCAGGGCAGGGTGAAGGCAATGGGGGCAGGGGGCTGCTTCTCATTTACAGCAGCAGAAGCAAGGCCAACACTGCCAAAGCTGTTGGGACAGCAGTGCCAGTTTCTTCCCTGAGCAGATGGGAACAGATAGCTGGGGAGGTGACAACCTTGGGGTGTTTTTGGCTGCAGAGCCCAAAATCCCACTGACATCCCAAGCTGCTCCATTGCAAGGAGGCGGCTGTGAGGATGGTGCCAGTGACAGCTTCATCCCATGTGAACCCATCCCATGATTGGGATGGGAATGGAGCAGCCCCTGTGAGCAGGGAGCAGCCCAGGCACCTCCACCAAACATCCCAGGCGGTCCCCAAGCATGTCTGGGATGGCAGCAACACACAGGGATGCCGCTCTGGTGGGATGCATTGCACCCCTAGCCCAGCAAAGCTGGGAAGGTCAAGGAGGGGAGACCAGGCAGCCGCCATCCCCCCTGGGTGATGCTCAGATGGGAGCCTCAGGAAGCAGGGAGTGAGATGTGCTCTCTGTGTCAGGAGATCACTGGCAAGAGGCTTAACTTAAAAAAAAATGGTTTATTTCAAGATCTTCCTTCCCTTTTTTTTGTTGTTGTTTTTACTTGTATTTCAAAAAAAGTGGGGCAAAGTACAAAAAAAGTCAGTTGCAGGACAGCAAAGGTTTAGAAATCACAGCGCTGAACTAACCCAAGCGAGATACACGGAGCACGAACCAAACACCCCCACGACGCAGCCAAAGGTCATGTGCAGCCTTTGGCTTTGTTATTATTATTATTATTATTAATTAATTTCCGTTTCCCTCTGTACAAAACACATCAAAGCATGCCACGGAGTGGGAAAATGATACCAGACGGGAGATACCAGACAGGGAGGAGGCAGGAGACGTGTACAGCAGGGGACGGGAGGGCTGGCTCCCGCTCTCGCCTTCTCCTTCTCCTGCCCTGCTCACGTCAGGTTGTTCTGCAGGCAGTTGAGCTCGCTGCTGTCCTGCTCCCCTTTGCCGCTGCTGCCATCGTGCTTGGGCGACGTCGAGTTGTGGATGTTAAATGGCTCCTCATCCTTCAGGCAGGACTTCAGGGAGTCCTGCAGCTTGTGGGGAGCATTGGGGTCATCCTGCCAGGAGAGATGGAGGGGTCAGGAGATGATCGTGACATGGGGGACACTGCTGCAATGGAGGGTGTCTGGCAATGAGAACTGGGTGAAGGCACTGGTGTCCCCACCGGCATCCCAGCCGGGGCTTTGTTTCCTTGCAGGCAGCCCCTGGCAGCAGGCAGGGCTGCCCAAAGGTGACTCAAAATGTCCCCCCATGCAATGTATATCCCAGCACATGAGGAGCAGAGAGCTCACAGCAGGGAGGGAGAGGGTCACAGAATGATAGAATCAGACTGGTTTGGGTTGGAAAGGACCTTAAAGCTCATCCAGCTCCAACCCCCTGCCATGGGCAGGGACACCTTCCACTAGACCAGGTTGCTCCAAGCCCTGTCCAGCCTGGCCTTGAACACTGGTGACTCGCTGCCCATCCCCACCACAGATTCCCCACCACGGGGTACCTCCAGCACCCAAAGCCACTCAAGAGCCATGCTGGCCACAGGAGCCATCCTACCCATCCCCTTTCAGCCACCCCCACTACCCAATTTCTCTTCCCATTTCAAGCCTAGCTCATCTCATCATCCCCAGAATCAGTAACTCCCTTAGCGAGCAGCACTTGGTAGGAGGCCCAAGGGATTGGATTTATTGCAGTTAATGTACAGCTGGCCCCACCATGCCACTGGCCAGATCCACCTCTTCCCAATGGATGCCTCTTCCTGATGTCCCTCCACAGGTGCCAGAAGCATCTTTCCCAACAGTTGGGCTGTGCCCAGAGTTTGTCCCATATCCATGGGGAGAGCCACACTGCTGGCACCGGGGCCAGACTCCAGCTGTGTTGGTGGGTAATGTCTGTTCCTGGACAGTCCCGGCATCATCGTTGGTGCTGGTGGGGTGGGATAAGCTATGGCATGGTGGGCTGTGAGGACAGGATGAGCCATGGTGGTGAGGCACCTGCTGGCATTGTAGTGGTTACGGTGCTCCCAGTGCTGCCCGGCAAGTGGCAGATGGATGGAGATACCCAAGGGCCAGTGTCATGCAGCCATGGTCATATGAGGATGGAAACCTCCACCTGCTATGCAGTGATGCTATGAGAGGTGCTCAGTCAGTCCGAGGCTTGTGCCATTGGCACCAGGACAAATCCCATGGGATGAGCACCAAGCTCCATTGCCCAGCAGAGGGTTGCACTGCATGTCCCCAAAAACCTCTTTCCCGGGGTACTGACCCCACTGTCCCCTCCACATCCTCAGTGTGCTGCATCCCAGGTGCGTGTGCCACTGCAGGACCAAGCCCTCCACATCCGGGAGGGGACAAGGGATGGGTCAGAGCCCAGTGAGACGTTGTGGAGTGGTACTGAATTCATCCCAAGGTTCATCCTCTGTGCAGCAGGGAGTGAGCCAGCTCCGGGAGCCTCCTGCCAGGATGGCCAGTGGCAGACGCTATGGCTGCTAAAGGCAGTCGAAAGACAGGGAGGACTGGCAGTGGGTGGGCTAAGGCAAAGGCTAGAGGGACCTACGCTCCTCCGGCTCCGGCTCCCGCTCCGCAAAGCCCTTCGCTTCTCTCTGTTCCAATTCGAAAGACAGGAGGTTGGAAGGGCAGCCCTGGGGGATGCCGGCAGCTGCATCCTGACCAAGCCAGCAGCATCCCAGAGCATTCCATCCTCCAGCATAACCCACTGCTGCTGGCTGTCATCTGCCAGCCCTGCCCTAGCGATGGCACAGGCATGGAGCATGGTTTGACAGAGCCATATTGCACTGGCTGTCTCCTCCCTGAAAACGCCAGCTCAGCCATCCCCCACACAGAGCCAAAGCCATCAGGAACTTGGAGGGAAGGGGATGGGGTAGGGGCACAGTGGGATGACAGCGACCCCCAGCCTGGCTTGGGGCCAGTTTGGGTATTTGGTGCATGATGTGGCACTGCAGGAAGTGAAGGGATGGAGTGGTGGCCATGGCAGGATGGGGACACGAGGGTGCAGAGGGATCCAGTGGTGATGCCATCACCCAGGAAGTGCCAGAACCATGGATGGAGAGGGCAGACAAGACATTATTGGACAGATGGACAAGGGTAGGAGGGGACGGTGCCAAGAAGCCTCCTTACGTTTGGGTGGGAGCCCTCGGCGATGGTGGAGAGGGAGAAGTTGTCGTTGTGCAGCTCGGACGGGGTGCGGTATCTGCCGTGGGGAGAGGAGAGCACAGTGGTGAGACCGGGGATGCCACCAAGCATCCTCCATGCCCCTGTGTTCTGGGATGAACGTGGTGTTGGGAGAGATGAATGCTCCCAGCACTGGAACTCTGCGGGCTAAATGTTCCCAGGGATGGAGGTTTGGGGCTAAATGCCCCCAGCTCTGGGAAGGTGCAGGCAGATGTAGGCAGGGAAGCAGTGAGGACAACCCAGGGTAGGCAGGAGCCACATGGTCCCAGGGCCTGAGAAGGGGACCCATGGGCTGGCAGGGAGCTTTGCTGCTAATGACACTTGGCTCTTCCAAACACTACATAACAGCTCATTAGGGACGCAGGCAGGCAGGGCCTTCTCCTCCCTGGATCCAGGGAGGTGGGTGGAGAATGACCCAAACCTCCAACCCATGCCAGCTCTGTCGCTCACCCCCAGCCCTGTCCCCAGAGATGCAGTGGGAACCATCTCCAGTGGTCCCAGGCAGTGTGGTGAGCCCAGCCGGTGGCCCCAGCTCCCAGTGAAGCAGATTAACTGGTGCCAGTCGGGAGCAGCTTTAAAGGATTAACCACGGAGCAGGAGCCACAAGCCATGTCCCCGCAGGGCAGCTTCCAGCTTTCCCACCCACCGTCACCTTGTCCCTGTCAGTACAGGGGGTCTCACAGACACGGGGATGGGACAGCATCCAGCCAGGATGCTGAGCCCACTGAAACTGTTGCAGCTATGGGGATGCCACCCCCCATGGTTTGGGGCGGTTTTAGGGGTGCCAGGCTGTCCTTATGGCACTCACTTGGTCTTGCGCAGTTTGCTGTTCTCCGTCTTGAGCAGGTAGAGCTTCTTGGCAAAGAAGACAGTGAGCATGAAGAGCAGCAGCACCACGAGGGCAGCCGAGCCCACGGCCACGCACATCACTTGGAAATCGGTGACGATGGCCTCGCAGCGCGTACCCTTGTGCCACGTGTAGTCCTGTGTGTTGCACCTGCAAGGGGAGGCGGTTAGGGGACCCCCACCCCAAAATGTGTGTCCCAAATGGTGGGGGGCTCACCAGCATCTGTAATGGGGGAGATGATGGCATCTGATGGGGGCTGAGTTTAACAGGTCCCTGAGGAGAGTGACCCCTTGGGGTCTGCGCAGGGCAATGCTCGTCCCCCACACCTGTGTTCCCCAGCCCCACTCAGCCCCAGCAACTGCCCAGTGGGGGCAGTTGGGGACGCCCGTGTCCCCCCATGCAGGCAGGCTCGGTGCCAGCCACACAACACGTGCTGAGCCGTGCAGCACAGCCGGCATCGGCCCTCCCCGGGTGCAATCTGCCAGGGATGATTAGTGTGGCAGCCCCAGAGCCTGCATGGCCCTGACCTAATTCCTGCCCAGCCGCCACTCGGGAGGCAGGGAAAGCCCCTCTGTGTCCTGGGGGGATGGGGCTGCAGGGGCACAGGGACCTGGAGGGGGTGTACAGGGACAGAGCCTGGGAACAGGGTGCAGGGGAATGGAGAGAGTGGGAATGGGTGCATGGAAATGGAGACCCCGGGGGTGGGATATATGGGGATGGAGAGGCCAAGCATGGGGTGCAGGGGGATGGAGAGCCTACAGGTCAGTTGCATGGGGGACTGAGAGCTCAGGGATGGGGTGCACAGAGTTGGAGAGCCCAGGGGTGGGGTATGGGTGGTGGGGAAAGCTCAGGGATGGGCTGTACGAGGATGGAGAGCAAATGATGAGGTACAGGGGATGGGGAGCCCAGGGGTGGGCTGCAGTGGTGAATGGAGAGACTGAGGATGGGGTGCATGGGGGACAGAGAGCACAGGGATGGGATACTTGGAGTTGGAGAGCCCAGGGATGGGATATACAGGAATGGAGAGCCAAGGACAGGATGCAAAGGGATGGAGGACCAAAGTTGGGGTGCAGGGGGCTGGAAAGCCAAGGGTAGGATACAGGGAATGGGGGGCCCCGGGATGGGCTGCATTGGGGGATAGAGAGACTGAGGATGGGGTGCACGAAGGCCAGAGAACTCAGGGATGGAGCACATGGAGCTGGAAAACCCAGGAATGGGATGTATGGGAATGGAGAACCCACACAGACCCACAGGGTCCCCGTCCCTTACCGGCAGAAGGCCCCGTGGCTCTCCACCAGGTAGCACTGGCCGCCGTTGTGGCAGTAGCTGGGGACGAGGTCGCAAACAGAGCGGCAGGAGCTGTTGTGCCGCACATAACCGCTCCGGCACTCGGTGCCATTCCCTGGCTGGCCCTGCTCCCCAGGCCTTGGCCACGCCGTGGGGCTGCCCCCCACGACACCGGAGGGCTGTGGTGGGGCCATGTCGCGGCGGCCGGTGGGTCGGGGGCCCCGAGGCACCGGCTGGGCACCAGGCAGGGCTGAGGTGGGCGGCCGGTATCCATTCTCGTCCTCCAGCCCCCCTTCTTCCTCCTCATCCTCTTCCTCCTCTTCCTCCTCCAGCTCATCCTCCTCATCCCCATCGGCATAGAAGGAGGTGGTTGGGTAGAAATCAGCTTCGTCGAAGGGTGTGAAGTCATCATAGAGCTCATGGATGGCCCATGGCGTGGCTGCCCCATCCTGCTCCCGCTGCCGTGCCGAGCCAGCCGCCCCCCGGCCGCCCCCGGGGAAGCCCCCCAGTCCCTCGCCCCCTTCAAACAGGTCGTAGTAGTCGACGTCGATGATCTCCGAGGCCGTCCGGTCTGCGGGGTGCTCGGCGGGGCGCGGGGTGGCGGTGACAGGCTCCTGCAGCCAGGTCAGATCCGTCCGGCCGCGGGCCCCCTGCGCCGGGGCCGGGCTGGATGCGGCCGCCCGGATCTCCGGGGGCCGCCCCGAGTCCCCCGTGGCTGCCGGCACGGGGCTGGGCTCAGCGGGCCCCGGGGTCCGCGGCGCTGCCGAGCCCGCGGCCAGCAGCAGCAGGTCGGACTCAGGCGGGTCGGTGGCGAGCTGCGGGCCGGGGGGGCTCGGAGGGGCGGCCGTGAGACCCCCGAGCCCCGCGGGGCTGCGCAGGGAGGCCTGCGTGGGCCTCTCGCCGCTCCCCGGCTCCTCGGGGCTGCCGAGCGCCACCGCGGCCCCATCCCCGGCCCAGGTGACCGCGGCCCCGCCGCTCTCCGCCGGGCCCGTCCTGGGGGGCGAGGCGCTGGCTGCACCCTCGGCCGCGCACCCCGCGCACCCCTCCGGCACCGCCGCCGTGTCCGTGCTGTCTGCTGCGCCCACCCCCGGGGGCTCCAGCTGGGGCCCTGCCGCGGCCCCCCCGGACCTGGAGCTGTTGCTGGGCCCCCCCAGGGGGTCTGCGCTCACCGGGTCCCACCGCTGGCCTCGCCCCTCAGCCTCGCTGGCGTTTTGGGGGGGCCATTCGGATGCTGGAGGGGGACAAGGAGAGGAAGAGGGGTCAGAGGTGCCCCGCACCCCTGGCGGGGATCGTTGTGTCCCCGCCTGCTCCATCTCAACCCCCCCGCACCAGAACAAGGCATCTTTTGGGGAGGGGGGTTGCACCCGAGTCTTTTACAGCCTCTCCTGGGCACCAAAGGCACAACCCCTGCAGAAGCCCCCAGCTCTGTGGGTTCCCCAGTACCCATGACAGTCCCATTCATCTCCCCCAAATCTGTGACATCCCCCACCATGACACGGCCCCCCCCAAGCCACGCTTCCCCCTGTCCAGACCCCCCCAGCTGCCCTGCAAGGGGATCCAGCCCCTCCTCTACTTCCTGCATGTGCACATGCACACCCCATGCACATCGTGGGATCCAGCCCCGCCACAATGGGATCCTGCCCCCTGCAACAGGATCTTGCTCCCCCTGCAATGCAATCCAGCCCCCTACAAGGGGTCCAGCCATCCTTTGGTTCCTGTAAGTGCACCCCATACATATAAAAGGGAATCCAGCTCCCTGCAACGGAATCCACCCCTCCATCCCCCGATCCTCCCCAATAGATCCACCCTTCCTCTGGTTCCTGCATAGGCACCCACTACACACAATGGGATCTATCCCACCCCTAAACGGGATCCAGCCTCTGCAACAGGATCTAGCCCCCCCGCAATGGAATCCAGCCCCCTCACAAGGGGTCCAGCCCTCTCTGGTTCCTGCACATGCATCCCATATATACAGCAAGATCCAGCACACCCTGCTTCTCCTAACGGGATCAAGCCCCTCCAAAGGGATCCAGACCCTCCTGCAAAGGGAATAATCTCTCTGGTTCCTGCAAGTGCATCCCATATCCACAACCGGATCCATCCCCTTCAAGGGGATCCGGCCCCTGCAGCAGGATCAATCCAACTGCAAGGGGATACAGCCTCCCTAGAGAGGGATCCAGCTCCCCCCTCTCCCCGCAATGGAATCTAGTCCCCTGAGAAGGGGATCCAGCCCTCTCTGGATCCTGCAAGTGCACTCCATAAATCACAAGGGGATCCAACCCCTGCAAGGGGAGCCAGTCCCTCCTCTGGCTCCTGCGGATGCAACCCCATACATCCAAGGGGATCCAGCCCCTCCAACAGAATCGAGCCCGCGCTACAAGAGTACCCAGCCCCATTACGGGGAGATCCAGCCCTCCCGAAAGGTATCCAACCCCTGCAAGGGGATCCAGCCCTTCTCTGGCTCCTGCAGATGCACCCCATACATCCAAGGGGATCCAGCCCCTCCAGCAGGATCAAGCCCCCCCTCCAAGGGGATCCAACCCCTGCAAGAGGACAGAGCCCCGGCAAGGGGACCCCCCCTTCCCTGCAGAGGAATGCAGCCCCCGCCCGGGACCGCGGGCCCCCCCGCTGCCGCCTGGGATCCGCCCCCCCCCCCAGGTGACAAGCCCCGGGGGTCGGACCCGACCCCCCCCGGTCCCCGGTGCAGGATCCGGCCCCATCCCCGGGCGCAGCCCCCCCCCCGTGCCCCCTCCCATGCCCGTGCCCGGTACGTACCGAGGGCGCCGATCGCCAGCAGCAGGGCCAGGGCCCGGGCGGTGCGGGGCCGGGCGGGGGCCATGGCGGCATGGAGGGACCGCGGCTCCGCCACCGGGGCCGGCACCGGCAGCGGCTCCGCCCGCGCCCCGCGCCCCGCTCCGCGCCTAGCCGGGGGGGCCGGGGGAGGCGGGAGAGGGCGGGCGGGAGCCGGCGGCTCCGCCCGCGGGACCGGGGCCGCCGCCGGCAGCACCGGGACCAGGCAACGGAACCTTCCCGGGGGAAGCATCCCTGCACCCTCCAACGGGAGCTCTTCCCTGAGCCCCCCCCCCCACTGCTCCTGCACGGGGGGACATCCCTGCACCGGGATCCCCGCAGAATTGCCCTGCATCAGGATCCAACCCCCAGCACCAGGATTCCTTACTGACACCCCCAAATGTGCTGTACTGGGGGCATCCCTGCCCCAGCACTGGGACACCTCCCCATGTCCCCCAGCCAGCCCATGGAGCCCCCCACACTGCTCCCCCCGTACCCCCACCTGCACAGGATCCCGTATTGGCACCCCCCCCCGACACCCTCCCCCCCCCTGCAGATTTGCTACTGCATGGGGGTAAGTCCTACACCAGCACCGGGACACCCCCATCAGCACCAGCACTTCTCACTGAGCTCCCTTAAAACTGCTGGTGCATGGGGGTACCCCTGCACTGTGCCATCCCCCTTCCCCCCCCGAATTCCCCCTCAGCAACAGGGTTCCTCATTAGCACACACACATTCCCAAACGCCTCTCCTTGCTCCCAGCCAGCACAGAGCTCCCTCCCTGATTCCCCAAAATTGCTTCTGCATTGGGGGGGGGGCCCTCCAGCATCCCAAGTGGTGCAAGGGAACCCCCACCCTGCAGCCCTGACCCCGTCCTCATGCACAGCCCTGGCAGGTTGGGCTGGTGAGGGCACAGCACCAAAATCCGGGGTGAGGCTTCACTGCATGGGATTTGGGTGCTGGGCAGGGTCCCCTCCCCAGGGAAAGACCCCAGATTCGGGTCAGATCCCCCCTTGTCCCCACGTGGGCACCCCACAAGCCACGGTGCCACTTCCCAGATGCCACTGGTGCACCCATCACCCATGTGGGCACCAGGATGGGCTGAAGGCGCAGGCAGGGGTGCAGGCAGGGGGTGCCCTGTGGCAGGGGGTGCCCGGTGTGCTGCAAGAGGGCTGAGCCGGCACAGCGGCCGCATGGAGCGGGCAGAGAAGCGGCGCAGACGTGACCAGCCTAAAAATGGGGCCAGGGCGAGCCCAGAGGGGCTGCGGGAAGGCAGCGGGCAGAGCAGCGTGGACGAGCACACACTGGAGAGCCGGGCATGTGCACGGCTGGGGGTGCACCCACGGCAGCTCCGGACCCCCACGCATGGGAGGCAGCCTGAGCTGCACGGGGTGGGGGGGTCAGCCTGGACCCATGCATGGGTGAGTGGCTGCGGCACCGCTGTCCCTGCACCGTTCACCCCTCCCCACCTCATCCTCAGGGGGCTGGGGTGAGCTCCCGGCTGGCGGAGGCTTTCCAAGGTCACACACGTCCTACTCCACCCACAGCACAGGAATGTGCCAGCCATGGCTGCTCCTGCATCCCGCGGCACAGAAGGATGCTCGGGGCAGGGCCGGGGCTTTGGGGAGCAGTGGGTGCTCCTGGGGGACCCCATTTCAGTACTTCCCAGCCTCTGTGTGAGACCCACATCAGCTCAGCTGTGACCCCCCCCATCATCCACTGTGCACCCCATCCCACCCCAGGCCACACAGAGGGGCAGCCACGGGGGGGTGGTGGGGGGGAAGGCTGCAGGGGCTGGGGGTGCTGGGCTGGGGGGGGCCGGGGTCCCCTCTCCCCCAGTATCAGCAGCCGCGCCTGGCCAAGCTCCCTGTGCTGGGAACAAGCGCTGCTCTGTCCCCTCTCAAAGGGGGATTGAAGGGGCTGCACCTGCTTAATATTCCCCGTGCTTCCGCCCCTGGATGCGTTTCCAAGGGGACCAGCCGAGGGGCCGCCGGGATGGATGGGGGGACACAGCCATGACAGCCAGGGAAAAGGGTCAGGAAGGGGCATCGGGGTCCCAGGGATGGGGGTCCCCCCCACTGTGTCCCTGCCATCCCAGCAAGAGGCCAAGGGTGGGATCCTGGGGATGGGATGGTGCTGAAGAAGCGACATGGGGCAGGGAGATGGAGCCTGGGCAGGGCAGCAGCACCCATCCTGCACCCAAACCGTTCCCCATGAAGAGTGCCAGCACGCAGCAACGATGGCTCAAGGTGTTTATGCTCAAGTGCTTCTCAAGCCCACAGAAGCTTCCAGTGCTCACAGTAATTCCTGGGGGCAGGGAGCTTATGGGGCTGGCAGAAGCCCTGAGACCATCAGGGCCAAGCCCAGCTCAAGCCTGGAGCAGGTTGCCCAGGACCACATCTGTCTGGCTCTTGGACATCTCCATAACTGGAGGCTCCACCAGCCCTCGGGGCAGCCCATGCTGGTGTCCCATCACCCCAGTGTGCTGAGTGCCACAGGGAGGACGGACCTTGCCCTGGATCCCATGGGTGATAAAGGGGTGTTGGCAGCCCCAGCTTCTGTTGGAGGCTGCTTTCCCCCCGTTCTACAGGATGGAGCCCATCACATTTCCATGCAGACCATGGGAAGAGCCTCCCCCTGGTGCAGGCTTTGCACCTATCCATGGCTCTGGATTAGGCCCCATCAGTAAACTAAGGTGGGTGAGGGAGGACCAAGGGTGTTGCCACCCTCTGTGGGCAGAGCTCAGCTGCAGCAGCAGAGAGGGGAGGACAAGGGTGGATGCCATGCTCCAGGCAGGGATGTGCTGGGTGGTACCATCCATCCAGCTGGTATCATCCAGCTGGGCGCTGAATTTTGGAGCCTCCTGCACCCCCAGGACATGCAGTGGGTAAAGTGTGGCAGAGCCTTAATGCATCAGGCTCCATCACTACGCTTACATTCAGGAGCAGAGAAGGCAGCCGAGCACAGCACGGGATCCAGAGCCACCTCGTGATTCTGATTTCACCACGTTTCCTACAAACCTGCCTCAGATTTGTCTCTGGCAGAAGCAGGAACAGCAACAGAGGCTTGGGTGAGGGGCTGCGGGACAGAGACAGGCAGTGGCTGCGCTCGCTTCAGTCTCACAGAAGGAACTGAACAGCAGCTCCCTCCTCACAGGCTGCTGCCGCCAAGTGCGTATTTTCCTGAGGGAATTACTGAAAACATTGGAGGAGAATTAAGAGATTATGAAACGCAGCCGCACGGACGGTCTGACTGGGGCATTTCCAGAGCAAATCAGTGTGAGCTCTGTCCCTCTGTCTGTCCAGGGAGCTCATCACATGCAGCTGGGAAAGGATCTCACTCCAAATCCCTCCTCTGCCCAGCAAAGCCCTGCTCACAGTCTTGCACTACGTTACGGTCCCCAAAAACCCATGGGGGGCTTTGCTCCCCCCCAGACATGCTCTGCTTCATGCTGCCCACACCATGGGGAGCACTCAGCTCAGCCCCACATCCCAGCTCATCCTGATGGGCAGCTCCCTGAGTGTACTGGCAGCCATGGGCCAGCCACACACCAGCACATTCCTCTAGTCAAGGGATCTGCTCCGGCATCCAGCTGGGTGCAGATGACAGGTCTGATTATGGTCAGGGACCCCATGGGGACACACAGACAGGCAGGAGGAGGCACAGACTGAGCTCCTTTGCATCGGCTGAACAGGGCAAATCAGCTTTGTCCCATATGTCAGTGTCCGCACCGACCAGAACCAATGCAGGATAACAGGGGTCGATGGTGGGGGCTGGATGGGCTGGGGCCAGCACTTCTCCACCAGCTTCTCTTTCCTGCATTATCTCTCCCCAGGCTGCTGCCTGACATCCTCCATCCTCATCCACGTATGGGAGACATTCAAACCACCCTTTTCCCGATTTTCCTTAAAGTAACAAGGATTGGAAAGGTGCAAAGGAATCACAGCTTCAGGAAATGTTGAACTGGACAGGACTGAGCCGGGTGTTTTCTGCCGCAGCTCAGGCACTGCTCGCCCTGGACACACGAGCTCTCCCCTCTCTCAGAGCATCCTCAGCGGTGAGCTTGAGCCCAAGGTCAATCTCAGCCCAGGCAGGCGGGGTTGTAGCAGGACAGCTCTGTCCTTGATTGGGGCTGGCACCTCCCAGGACACGGCTCCAAGGTGACGAGCGCTGATGCGACACCGAGAGCTGGAGGAAGCCGCTGGCTGCTGCAGCTGCGAGACTTACACTGAGCCTTCAGCCTCCCCTGTGCTCCTGCAGGCCCCGCTCCCCCGCTGCCTTCAGCCTGAAGCAGGGAACAAACTCACCCACCACACATCAGTCACACCCCGAACCGCTCCCGACACCGCGCTGATCTGAAAATTGGTCTGATTCAAAGTCCTCAGAAGACGAGCTATGTTTAGGATTGCAGGAGCAGCTCGGGGAAGGATGCTGGCAGCACCAGGTAGAGACACACATGGATCCACAGTGCCTGCGCGCCCTGCGGTGCTGCAGCTGGCATCATCGGAAAATAAACTCCTTGACCTGCACAGGGAGATGGCACCTTTGGTTCTAAGGATGCAGTGTCACAAAGGCAGAGCCACATTGGCCAAGCAGCCCCAGCTGGAAGGGCAGAGCCCCCAGCTCATTCTCTCCCTGCAACAGCTGTTTTAGAGCCATGCTCCTCTACAGATGCAGAAGGAGAAGGTGGGAGAGCTGTAATGTGGAATGGAAAACCAGAAAGGCTGCTGGGTTTGATGGTTTGGGTGATCTTAAAGCTCATCCAGCTCCACCCCCCTGCCACAGACAGGGACACCTTCCACCAGACCAGGTTGCTCTAAGCCCTGTCCAACCTGGTCTTGAACACTGTCAGGGATGGGGCAGCCACAGCTTCTCTGGGCAACCTGTGCCAGGGCCTCACCACCCTCACAGGGAAGAACTTCTTCCTCAGATCCCATCTCAATCTCCCCTCTGTCAGTTTAAATCCATTCCCCCTTGTCCTGTCCCTACCTGCCCTTGTCAAAAGCCCCTCTTCAGCTTTCTTGTTGGCCCCTTTAGGCACTGGAAGCTGCTCTAAGGTCACCCTGGAGCCTTCTCTTCTCCAGGCTGAACAAGCCTCTCAGCCTGTCTTCATAGCAGAGGTGCTCCATCCCTCAGAGCATCTTCATGGCCTCCTGTGGACTTGCTCCAGCAGCCCCATGTTGCCTTCTATGTTGGGTTTGCAGAAATAACTCTGCTGAGCATCCTCCAAGGACAGAGCTGCCTTTCCCCGATCCCCAGTGCTAGGACAGAGCAAGGCATTTCCACAAACTGGATCCTGCAGGGATATGGTGGCTCTTCCAACTGCACATGAACCGGTACTCAGGGAGTACCCAGTGGGACCTGGGCTGAACCGTGTGCTGTGGAAGTTGCTGGTCCAGGTTTTTGCCTGCTGGATCATCTGGCACTGGAGCCCTGCTCCTCCCCATGGCACTCAGTCACCTCAGCACCACAGACTTTGTGTTGGTGACCATCAACACTGCCAATCCAAACCTGGTGCTAGAAACCTGGGAGGATGCTAGGAAGGCTGCTGGTTTTGATGGAGACTGGGTTGGGGTTATTACACTTTAACTTGGAAGGGCAAAAAAATCCAGGTAAGCACCCCTGGGTTTCCCATTGCAGCCTCCAGGCAACCGCTCCCAGGGATGCAGAAAAGGGTGCCCTAGCAGGGGAGGGGAGGTTCCAATGAAAATCCCACACAGACAGCACATGCGAGCAGGCAGGAGATGGTGCAGACAAACAGCAACGCTGTTCCTAGAGAGCCAGGCAGGGCACCAGCTCCAGCACACCCAAGCCATTGGCAGGTCACCCACTGCCACCAATTGTCTGGGGCACATTGGTTCCTACCAGGATTTGGGGGGATTAGCCCATGGGATGGGTGCTGTGTCTGATCCTACCCTTTGGGGTTACCCCCTTGTTGCTATAAAACCTGTGGAGTCTGAAAAGGTTTCCAGCCTTGCCAAATCCTCTGTTTTAAAAATTTCTTGTGAGAAAGGCACAGGAATTGAACTAAACGCATTGAAGAACAATGCACACTTGCACCCCAACTCTTTAGGAGCCCTAATGTGCATTTTTGGCTTTAAATAAGCCCAGGGGAAAAAACCCCAAACAGCTTATTAGGAACCGCATGGTGGAGCTGGTATGGCTGGACAGCACACAGCCACAACAGGGAGTTTTAGGATATTACCAGAAGCTGAGCCAAGTGCAGGCAGGGGTGCGAATGCCTGTTGCCGCTCCTGGTCCACTGCCGCATCACCTCTTGTGCCAACAAGGCAACAGTGCTAAAAGAAACCTGCACGTCCCATCCCTGGCTCTGGCACTACCAGATTATTTGGATGAAGATGTAACCTCCTCCTAGCAGCGTGTATTAACAGGAAGGACAGCTAGTATTTTGAGGACAGCAGAAAGGTTTGGCACCAAGATGAGCTTCCATACAATCCAAAACCATCTTGGCCTCAAAGACACTACCGCAGTGTTGGAGTGGACACTGCACCAGTTTCAAGAGCTACAGGTTAGGGCCCTGTCCTAAATGTGCCTTCAAGCTTTACTGTGGTCCCCTCATACAGCTGTCAATGGGAATTTGCTCTTTCCAATCCATCACTGCTTCACACCCCAGCAGCCAAAGTGAGCCAAGCCCTTCAGTACTGCTCCCACCCCATCACCAGGACCAGCTGGGGGGATCTAACATCCATACAGCAAGTGTGGGCCCAAACTGCATCCAGACCAACACCCAGTCAAGGTAATGGCCCAGCCTCAGCTGTCTTTGGTGACGCAAAGCTTTAAAGGCCCATCAGTAGAAAAAAAAAGCATTCAACAATTGATGCTATGATTTACCATTTATGCTCCTTAGGAAAAAGGTTGAGAGAAGGGAAAATGACAATCTCAGGATGAGAAGGGTGCAATCATAAGGGACAAGGCCTGCCCAAGGCACCCAGAGTGCCAAGGCTGCACTCCTCACCTTCCCACCTGGACCCAACATGAGCAGTATCATGGAGCCCACCAAGGGAGCGTTTGGCAGAGGACCCCAGCCCCAGACTTCTCATGACACCCAAAAAGGGTTCCCCAACTGCAGATGGGGCTTTCATGGGGTGTCCTGGACCTGAAGACACATTTCCACCCCTCTGCTTTTCCTTCTCCAGCTTCAGGGAATTAGGGACTGTGGGTATTACATGTGGGATGCTTGCGAAGGAGCACCATTAGCACACTTCCTCAGAGGAAAAGGCTCTTACGGGAAGTAGCAACAGCATTTAGGATATAATCCTGATTGGATTCCTGGTTTCAGTTTAACTAAAAAGGCAAACTACCCTGGCAGCCTCCGGACCCCTACAGGAGAGGACAAAAGATCTGAACAGGCATCTGAATTAAACAATTAACAGCGAAGCTGGTATGGGAATAGAGGAACAGTGGGATCCTGCTCGGTCAGCATGCCCAGCCCTCCTCTATTAAAATCTGCCACTTCAGAGCTCTTCTTTCAAGTGTGTGATTCAACTGGGAACACGAGCCCGAGCGACTGTCCACAGCACAACAGTGGGGAAAGCAGGAATCAAACAGAAATAATCCCATCAGGCCTCAAATGCCGTTTTACCTTGTCCACATTCATTAAGCTTTTTAAATGTGAAATACCATTTTCCAAAGCAGGGGACTGCCGAGCGCATTGTAAAAGGCCTTTGCTTGCCTGCACTGCTTTGGTATCTCCCACCTCGCAGAGTAACAAGATCAGGCTTTGCGCTCACTCCACTGTAGTCAAAATGCAGCCCCAAAATAACCCCATATCATATTAACAATTCTCAGCTCATCCACAACACACACGGAGGGAAAGGAGACTCCAGACAAAGTGGCGCAAATTTTGTACAAAAACCACATTGTTTTTTGATTTATTTCACAAAATTGGGAGGCTGTGTTGCAGGAATAAAACCGGCCCTGTACATAGGATCAGATGAAAAAGTCAGCACATGTATTATTTATACAGAAACACAACAGTGTCAAGAATTCAGGTACTCTGTAGGAACATCACTAGTACAGTAAAAAATAGTCTCCATCAGGATCCTTTATATTTGAAGTTGATCACGCTAAAAACAACCTGAGGTTATGCTAAACTGGACTACAGTCTGAACCAGAAAATCCCATGCTCACCCCAAAGATCCTGGAGGGAAAGGTAACATTGGGGCTGAATTTCCTTTGTGGGAGGTGGAAGGCAGGCAGGCCCTGACCGTTCTCTGCTAGGCACTGTGGATTCTTAAGAGGTTGACAGTGGAAAGTGTCATTCCTGTGTGCTGGAAGTAACAAGGCTGCAGATGATCATCTGAGCATGCAGCCCAGAACTGGTTAATTTGCACTCATGTGCTTGCAGGACCTGGGAAATTCAACCAGTAGCATTGATGAGTCGATCACCTGAGTGCTCTTCAAAGGAAAACCTTGTTTTTAATGGTATAGGTGGTTCTGCAGGTTTCAGATTTTTGAGAGCTCTCTCTCCGATCAATACTCAGGCCACCACCTTGCACTTGGTTGCTGAAAGCCACCTTTTAAACAAGTAGGCAGGTGCCAGGCTTTTTGCAAGGAAACCTGGCAAACGCTCTTATACCAGGAAGAGAGCAGAGAACCCAAACCACAAGGGGTAAAAGATTTTCTGCAGTCACTAACGATGAGCAAAGAGGCAGCTGTTGGCAGCCTGAAGGTCTGTGTGTGATGGTCTCAATGAGTGCTCCTAGATTTGCCTGCTGAAGCTGCTCCCTCACACCTCAACCCCCCAGAGACCATGGAAGCTCAGTGAGTGGAAGGTGATGTGTGAGCTGTCCTGGAGATGTGACCCACGGTCGCTGACTCTGCCCACCTCAGCTGTCCACAGGAGGTAGTTCTGGCATTTGCATCCCAGCCATCCCAACCCAATCCCAAATGCTAGCACTTCTTCGCTATCTACTTTTTTTTTGTTTTGTTCATTTTAAAAAGTAAAAAGTATATGCTCCAAAAAGAGGGACTAAAAACCATGGGTTTATTCCTCAGTTGGCTACTGTACCAAACTACTCAAGAGGTTCAACTACCACCTTCAAAGGCAAAAGAAAGGTAAAAACTGGAGCAAGAAAACTCCTACCATTGAGTGGTTTTATTCCAATTGATTCACTCCTGGCTTCATTTGCACTGGATCAATATTTTCTTTAATAAGTTAGTGAGGCAGCCCCAGGACTCAGCTACTGTCCTTAATGATGATGAGATATCTGTGATGAACACAGTGGCATTCCTGCACCTTCTGTGCTACAGCATGCCCTTCTTTTCCTTCTCTGTTCAAAACACTGGTTTGGCATCAACCTTGATGCTTTGCTCTACCTGGAGAACTCAAAACATTAGATCACAGATGGAGTGGGTACATGCACCTTCCTAAAGCTCAGCTCATGCCTACACTGTGCAAGCTTGGTTCTTTTTTACCCACCCCAGGAGAACCTAAAGTTCAAAACACCAAGATGAAAGAAACCAGAGTTGAGCACACCCTGAAAGGCAAGCAGACCAAAGCATAAAGGACTTCCCACCAGCAACATGGAGGCACTACTGGCGTCTTTGATCTAAAGCTTTCCCAAAGCAATGCAGACTATTGCCAGGTTACGAGTAGTCGTAGTGGTGGGCAGATGCTGTGTATAATGTGCTTGTATCTGTGTATGCATATACACACATACACAACTGGGGCAGGCCAACAGGAGGTAACTGAGGAATTCATTTTTGGTCACCACTATGTTGCTGTAGAAGTTCCTTCTTCCTTGACTGCTTTAGGGAGCGGCTGAGGCTGGTGGGGCTGCTGCTGGAGGTGGAGTCACTCCTTCTGCTGGTGGAGGTGGCTGTGCTGGAGGGGGATCTGTGGAAAAACAGCAGAGAAACAGTGAGCAGGACACCAGGAAGGGTTGAATATGGAAAAGGAACCCAAAGCCAATGCCCAGGTGTCTATGTGCCACAGAAGATGTGGCTGTTGGAGGAAAGAGCAACAAGGACTGTTCCCAGAAACGGCCATGACTGCAGCTTCCCAAGGAAGATTCACTGCATGTTTTATTGTGGTCTTCAACCACTAAGCACTGTGTGGACTCTGTGAAAGAGGGAAAAAAGATTCCCATATTTTACGGAAAAGATGACAGCTCAGTAGCTGGCAAAGTTCACATCAAGCAGCCTTCAGCTGGAATTAGCATTTCTCATCTCCCACCCCTGTGCTTGAACCTTTAGATTATGTCTCTTTTCTTTAAAGATAGATGGAACAATAGATTTTATATAAACAGAGCCTGCACTTAAGCTCTGAGCAGTGTATGTAGGTTAAAGTAGAGGAATCCACAGATGCAGCAAGTAGGAGGAAAGAAATGAAGGATACAAAAGGCCAGCTTTCGTGCACAGAGAGGAGATGTTAATGGAACATGACTGACTTGTTCAGTAGGGGAGGGGAAAAAAGAAATTAAGATAAGGGAAGAGAGCAAGCAGGAATGTAACCTGACGTAAGATATTCCCAGTGGTAGAGGCTCAGAAAAAAGGGAGGAAAACTAAGTAAAGCTACAGCACCAAAAGAATAAGGAGCAATGTTTGAACAAAAATAGCATCAGAGGGGAGTATCTCATGCTTATGCTGGTTAACACCAATGAGTCAGTATTCCTCAGCAACTCCCTTCAGCTGAGGCTAAAACGGGATGGCTTTTCCCAATTATTTTTTGGAAGAGACACTACAAGCCATCACAACTTTTGCCTGTCTGGTGACAGCTGTGTGCCGAGGAACATTTCTGGGGTTAAGGCTGACGTGCTGAAGCAGATCAGCAGCTTGTCCCAGGCTGCAGCTAATACAGACAAATACATTGAGGAATTCACAGCAGAGCATCCTACACCGGCAACACCAGCTTCTTTTTTGCTTCCTGGCTTTGGCCAAATTCTCACACTAGTTTGAAGTAACACCCACACAGGAGCTACTGCTTTTTTTGGCTGGCATAAATCAGCTTCAGTTTTGGAGGTGTAGGTATTTATATTGTGTAAGGAACATTCCCAATATACCTTTTGCTTCTTCCTAATTAGGACTTCTTCCTTCTAGTATCAGAATGCCAAGTTTTCAGCAAGGCATTGTTGAACTGAACTGTATTCTTGCCTCCGCTATGTAAGGATTTAAATATTGTTAATTCCTGAACCGCTACTGTGCATTCTTCCAGAGCAAGTCAGAAGCAATTTTTGATGATGACCACAGAGCCCTACTGCCATTATAAATAAAATAAGGGATGCTATAAATAAAATACAGGACAATGAAATATGTTTGAATACCTAGAGGGGAGACAAGCACTTAAAGCTTCAAGCACACCTCTGGCACTAGTCTTTGGCCTCCAACATGCACAGATCCTATTATTCCTGCAGCAGATAAAGGGGTTTCAACTGCAATGAGTTTTGCAGCAACAAGGTAAGCGACAGAAAAAGCCACACCAGATATATTCGAAATGCTGTCTGCTGGACATCCACTTACACATGCCATTCGGAGCTGCTAGAGGAACACGAGGTCCAATTAGATTTCCTGTCATCGGTGACATGCCAGGTGGGGGGGGACCACCACCAGCTGGATGGATGTTGGCTGCCACACTTGGCATCATCCGGCCTGGCATGGGCTGTCCGGGTATCATCGAACCGGGCCCTGGAATCTGACCTACAAGAGCAGTGAAGAGACACAATGTGAGACTCATGGAAGTGATTGGAGGAGAAAAACAGAATCTAGTTGTTCTCTGAGAAGTGAGGAAAAAGTCTTTTGAATGATGGGCAACTCCATACATGCTCCAAACACCTTTTTCTCCTCCCCCAAATCAACACACTCCCTTTGGGAAGAGCGCCTTCGGAACCTTGTAATCTCAAACATCAAGAAGCAAGTGGGAGGTAACACAGTCAAACCCCAGAATTTTAAGTAAACCCCCGCTAAAAAGGCATTTGATAACAATCTAAAGAGGGAGTGGAAACAAATTACATTAGAACAACGAAGCATCAAATTAAGAGCACGTGACGAAACAGAGCAGCCACAAAGCTTAATGGATTAATTTAATGGGGGATCTGAAATCATAAAGTTAGAAGTTTCAGTGTAGAGAAATTTCTACTCTTAAAAACCTGATTTTAATGTGAGAGAGGGTTCCAGTAAGTCTTTCTTACATATCAGCTCTGTAAGAGACCTTTTACGTTTCAGCTGCACAAAGGAACTGCTGGCATCACCCAGCTTTAGACACCTCCAACTTGCTTATTATTAACTGCTTTAAAACCTCACTATAAGAGATTATTTTGCATAATCCAATTACATTAACTTTTACACGAAGGTACAGTATTTTAGTTAGAAAAGCAGCTATTAGGCATGGATTGTAAAGACTTCTTTCAGGAGAGCTTATTCCACCCCAAACCTCAGGTGATTATGGGAAGTAAAATATGGTGACAGAACCCTCAACTACAAAGAGGCTCTGAACGTACATTAAAAGCATAACAGCCACACCTGTGGTTAAAGCCAAGAAAGTCAGACCTCTGGATTTGTGTCCAAGTCAATACTTTAGCACAAACACTATTAACTCTTAAGCTCAGCTTTGGAACGAGAGCTTTGAATAATATTTTGCTTGTATCTGTTGCTTCCATTTTGTAAGATGTGAGGAAACTGCACCAAGCTCATAAGCTATTGCCTGGAATGGGTTGGTTACAGATCCTAGCCAGCATCCTCCAGCCAGAGGCAGGACCACATGGCCCCACAAGCAACTTCATACAGCCACGGCAGACAGAAGACAAAGCAAAGTCTTCACTTTGCCCAAGAGGAAATGGTGAGCTACACCTGAATGGTTGGGAATTTGTGATCTAGAAGAGTAATAATCTGCACTTTAACACCAGTGATCAAAAGCAAACCCTGCTCCTTCAGAGCTGTCACTGTGTAATGCCTGTACAGAAACAGCTGCCTGAGAGCCACAACCCAGGCTCTCACAGAGGTAAGGTTTAGCAGCCATCACAAATCCTTCTCCACCTCCATCAAAAAGCTAGAGGGACCACTGAAGAACAGTCCAATCATGCAGAATTACCTACTGAACAACAGTTTAAAAAGAAAAAAAACAACACACATAAACTCTCTCCACTTCCCTGCTGTTTGGTGCCTTTGCTAACCACGTAAGACTGCCCTGCTAAACCACATCCTTCCAGAATATCATAAAATCAAAAAATGGGAGGGACATTAAAGCCCATCCAGTTCCAACCCCCTGCCACAGGCAGGGACACCTTCCACCAGACCAGGTTGCTCCAAGTCCCATCCAACCTGGCCTTGAACACTGCCAGGGATGGGGCAGCCACAGCTTCTCTGGGCAACCTGTGCCAGGGCCTCACCACCCTCACAGGGAAGAGCTTCTTCCTCACATCTCATCTCAATCTCCCCTCTGTCAGGTTAAATCCATTCCCCATTGTCCTGTCCCTACCTGCCCTTGTCAAAAGCCCCTCTTCAGCTTTCTTGTTGGCCCCTTTATGCACTGGAAGATGCTCTAAGGTGTCCCCAGATCCTTCTCCTCTCCAGGCTAAACAAGCCCATCTCTCTCAGCCTGTCTCCATAGCAGAGGTGCTTCAGCTTTTGGAGCATCTTCATGGCCTCCTCTGGACTTGCTCCAACAGCTCCATGTGCCTTCTTATTCTGGTGGCCTTAGAGCTGGATGCAGTACTCTGAGTATAAGGCAGTACTTGCTTCTGAAACCAGTGCCACTAAACAGTGAAAAAGAATCCAACACACCACAGCCTGCTGGCTTCACACAGTCCTGGCAGATACTGAAGAATCTTAAATTCACAGGAATTGTGAATCACTGAACCATGAAAACAGTATTGGAGCTCCAGGTTATACAAGCAAGAGGTCTGTGTGCCAACCTGACGTTGCCTGATTACAGGAGCAAGACCAGCATACTGGCAAGCAGCAGATATGAAGCTCTACAGAAACAATTGTATTTCTCAAACATTTACAAAGGAAAGGAAAAGTTATCCCTGGACACATTCCATCGCTGATCGGCGGCCTGCAGCACACATAATGGAATTTCCATCGCTACATACTACAGAGTGGCAGCAGCAGCAGCCAGCCAGAAAAGCTGTATACATCTGAGCTTTTAATCCTCCTTTGTAACCACTATCAACAAAATATTTTCTGCTTTGGTAATGGTGAATAGGTGGTTTTGAAGAAGCCCCTTGGAATCCTTGCACCTCCAGTCAACAGCTGAAACGTGGGACATATCCTAAAATTATGTGGCATGCCTTTGTGGGTAACTCAAGGTGACCAAGGACCAGCATTCAAGAGCTCCAGTGACTGGTTTTCCCTTTACAGACAAGTTGAGCTGGATGTTCCTCAGTGTTGCCTGTTTACCATACCATCTTAAGCAGCAGCACTCTAAGATGACTGAAGTGTTATCTCCGTCACTTTTACTGCTCCCCCTTCACTGAAAAGCCTGTCTTCTTGATGATCTCCTCATAGGTATTGTAGGGCTGCTGGTACGTTCTCTCTATGGGGAAATTGCTCAGGCCCTCAGAGCATCTTTAGTGGCCCTCTGAATTCAGTCCACTTTGATCGATCGCTTTCTTGCACTGCAGGACCCAGTCCTCCAGATGCTGCCTAACAACTAGTGAGCAGGGTGGGGGATAATCACACCCCTCAGTCTGTTGCCTGTGTTCCCGTTTGTAGAGCCTGAAACGCTGCCAGTCTCTGCCAGCTCACACTCTGCTTGCTGTCCACCAGGATCCATAGGACCTTTTCTGAAGAGCTGCTGCTTGGGGTTAGTCCTCCCAGGTAGAGGACTTTGCCTTTGTCCTTGCTGAATCTCACAAGGCTTCTGTCAGCCCATTCCTCCAGCCTGCCTCAGCCCTCCTGATTGGCAGCCCTGCCCTCGAGCGTATCAACGGATAATATGCAGATAACTGAAGATTTAAGCAGATGCGGCATGAATTTGCTGCTGCTGGCATCTGTGCATCTGTTTTGGTCCAGCTCACTGTGAGATGAGGACTGAGCAGAGAGGGTATGGCAGGCAACATGAGAACACTGTCACTGAAAGTAATGGCCAGGCATGGGCTGAGACTTAAAAGACATAGTGATCTATTAGTGTTAGAAGTGGGTCAAGAGCTACAGGATCAGTGCTGTTAAGAAACAAAATGCTGGTGGGTTTTCAAACAGCCCCAGACTTCCTATTTGCAGGCTCTTTGTAATCAGTTCTGTGCTAGTGCTGAGCTTCCAACATAAGCATGGCAGGTAGACAAGCAAGCAGCTCTTCTCTACCCCACAAGGCTGCCCGTGTGCAGAAACAAGCCCAGGGGTACATATGGTCCCAGCCTGAAGATCAGCTCTGAAGCACAGCCTGTCAGAGGATGCAGCTGCACAATGGCAGCTGGTAAAGCTCCAGAATTTGGGATTTTCCCCTGATTTACAGAAGACAGCTGTAGGAACTCAGGACATGCCCGATGTTACATTCTGACCTGTGGCACTACCGTCACAGCATATGAAGCAGCAGCTTGAGTTTCAGTTGCTGGAAGTTCAGGGTGAACTACTAAAAGAAATGTGAAAAAAAATCCTGTCTCACCAACAATCTCAATCTGCAAAGAAGAAAAGGGGGATGCCATGGCCAGGTTGGTAACTGATGCCCTGCTCTCTTCCCTTATGAAAGAAACATCGTGGCAACAACAACCCAAAGTAGTTACTTTCCAGGAAAAATTTATATTCTGCTCCATTTACCTGAGAAGTGCTCCAGGAGCAGCTTGGACATTCAGAAGCTGCCCTTGCAAATCTAGCCTCTTCCTTTGGGTCCACAACAGAACACCACTGCAGGCTGGTTTTGTTTCACAGGCAAGCAGAGAATGTGAGGATCTGCCTCACTGTACTGACAGGCTGTGTATTCCTGGTCAGTTTGAAGTCTTCTAGTGGACTCAAAATACTATTTAACAGAGAAGTGGACTCAGTGTAGGGACTCCGAGACACAACTGATGCCCATCAGGGTACTTGGAAGAAAGTCTGCATAGGGGAAGAGATGACAGCTTACACCTCTTATGATCTTACACATGCCATGGGAAAAGCAAATGGGAAGCCTTTAGTTTCCTCGAATACAGAATTAAAGGTGACCATCACAATTGCTAATGCTGCAAGTTTAAAAACCTGCTTTTACCAAATTTAAACCATGGAACTTGCCAACACAAACTGCAGAGGGCATGTCTGTTAGTGGCTCTGAACACATTAGTTAGAATCATAGAATAGTTAGGGTTGGAAAGGACCTTAAGATCATATAGGTCCAACCCCCCTGCCATGGGCAGGGACACCTCACACTAAACCATATCACCCAAGGCTCTGTCCAACCTGGCCTTGAACATCGTCAGGGATGGAGCATTCACAGCTTCCTTGGGCAACCCATTCCAGTACCTCACCACCCTAACAGTAAAGAACTTCCTTATATCCAGTCTAAACTTCCCCTGTTTAAGTTTTAACCCGTTACCCCTTGTCCTGTCACTACAGTCCCTCATGAAGAGTCCCTCCCCACCATCCCTGTAGGCCCCCTTCAGATACTGGAAGGCTGCTATGAGGTCTCCACGCAGCCTTCTCTTCTCCAGGCTGAACAGCCCCAACTTTCTCAGCCTGTCTTCATATGGGAGGTGCTCCAGTCCCCTGATCATCCTCGTGGCCCTCCTCTGCACTTGTTCCAACAGTTCCATGTCCTTTTGATGTTGAGGACACCAGAACTGCACACAATACTCCAAGTGAGGTCTCATGAGGGCAGAGCAGAGGGGCAGGATCACCTCCTTTGACCTGCTGGTCACGCTCCTCTTGATGCAGCCCAGGATACGGTTGGCTTTCTGGACTGCAAGCACACACTGAAGCCGCCTCATGTTCATTTTCTCATCAACCAACACCCCCAGGTCCTTCTCCACAGGGCTGCTCTGAATCTCTTCTCTGCCCAACCTGTAGCTGTGCCTGGGATTGCTCTGACCCAGGAGTAGGACCTTGCACTTGGCATGGTTAAACTTCATGAGGTTGGCATCAGCCCACCTCACAAGCGTGTCAAGGTCCCTCTGGATGGCATTCCTTCCCTCCAGCACATCAACCGAACCACGCAGCTTGGTGTCATTGGCAAACTTGCTGTGGGCGCGCTCAATCCCACTGTCCATGTCACTGACAAGTCCAGGTAGACAACATGTCCATCAGTTATAAGCAGCCCCTAAGCACCAGTGTCAAAATGCTCGAGGAACATGACTGTGGAAGGCTTGATTTGCATTTACCCTGTTTCTTAACAGTCTACAGGAAGCATTTGCAATCTGTCCGGTCAAAGGCAGTGACATCAAACTCTGGGCTGACCCAGGATATGCACACACTCAAAACCTACTAGTGAAAAGTGAAGTTTGCTGGAGAACAGAGCAACAGAGATGGTGTACCAAGCTTCAGCATCAGAAACTTGTGTCCAGATCTAGCTTAGCTCACACAGCAAGATGAGCACTGCTTCCCTGTATGTCCTCATCCTCACACTCCTCCCACGTTTTGATTCCAGTATTTACTGTGAAAGGGTACTGCAAAAGAAGAGCAGCCACTTGGTACATCAAGACAACATTACTATGCTCTTAATAACTCTGCTTGAGTAGGTCTTTTATTTTTCATTAACTCCTGTATTTTTCAACCCCCCAAAACCAGAAATGATTGCAGCTACAAGCATGCGGAAGCAAAGACAGACAAGTAGAAGCAGATACTGGGCAACTCAAACTGCTGGGGGCAGAAAGGTGGCAAGGGCTGAATCACACAAAAACAAGAAATTGGACATAAACTACCACCCAAAGGCATTGAGGGCTTTGTAGCAAAAAGAGGAGATATTCACAGCTATGAGGGATGTTGTTCACTGGGAAAATTAAGGTTGATTAGGGAATAAAAATGTAAAAACTGGAACAACACAGCTGTGTTTTGGCAAACCAGAAAGCTGGGAACCGTTAAATTCCCAGTCTGGGAGCTGCCGCTTGACAGGAACCTCAACCTCTCCATAATTTGGCCATCCTCCCTCTAACACCACATGCCTACAAGATTCTCTCTACACTAACGAAGTGATTAATATTAAAAAAGCTCTTCTGCAACACCTGAAGTTGGATCAGCTTTACCACACACTGAGTGGCTTCACAGGAGGTCTTAAAAGCTGTAACATTGGGAAGTATTTCTTCAGTGAGAGAAAGGCTGTCAAATCCGCAAATCCAAGAACAATGTCCTATATTCAAGTCAACTACAGCCAAGTTAAAGTCACCATTAAAAAACAACTTAAAAAAAGTTTGTTCATAAATTCAAAGTGTGTCATGACTCCAAATCTCATGATGATGTTTGTTGTCAAGCATCCTGCTACCCAGACCGAGGAGTCTGTAGAGCTTTTCTTCTCTCTTAAATCTTGGGAGACTTAAAAATAAGCAGCACTGCCATTTTTCTGAAGACACCCATAAGCTAAGCAGCTCCTCTGTGTTTGAGTGCAGGGTTGGCTGCCCATTTTTTGCCTTCCTGGCATGGTCTGCAACAATTTTATCTATGGATTAGCTTGGAAAGGAACAATCCTATCACAAACCAGAACTCCAAAATGCTGAAGTTGAGCAGTAATCAAGTAATACCCAACTAAACGGATTAACCAAGGGGAAATTACTACCACCTCTATGGCAAAAATGAAGTCCTATTTCTATAGAGATAGTAGTTTTTCATTTTACAAGAGATATTGCTTCAAGAGAATGGCTCAAGCATAAAATGTGGAAGTGTGACCTACATAAGGAGTGAGCTTAAAAACAGGAGACGCAGGAAGAGATAAAGCCAAAAGGTTCAATAAAATGAGATCTAGCAGACTAAAAAAAAGTCCTTTACACGTTACACTGTAGACATTCTCTAATGCATGCTCTGAAGCATTCCACTATTAGCAAATGCCAACTGCAGATTTACATTACAGGGAAACGGATGAGGAATGGTTTTGAAAAGACCTCCAAGGTATTTATCTCTATTAAATAAGCCTCTACCTCTATTAAATCAGCTACTTGAGGGGTACTGGAGTGGTAAACAGTTTTAGTGTTTTTGTTTCACTGTAGCAGCCAATGGAGCATGCTGCAGAAAGCTTGGAGCCTATTAAATCTTCCTGCACACCTCTCCTTATTTACCCTTCAAAGAGGAAATCTGCAAACACAGCCAGTGCTATGTGAAGGGAGTCTCTCCTTTGGCTGCCAACATTTGAGAGGAGCAAAGACTTCCTCTGATCTCTGTAAGGGACATGCCTCATTGAAATCTTGCTCTCCTGCTACTGAATGAATTGTTTCACAGTCCTGATACAGGAACAAGCAGAGAATGGCTCCAGGGAATGCCAGCTAGCTTCTTGCAGTGCTGTGGAGCTGCTCTGCAGTGATGTGCTCCTTCCCACTGGGAACGGTTTTCAGACGACCCGGAAATCTGTATTTCTAACCAACCTCCCAGACATATCCCTTCTGTCGGCACGTCCTCTCCACACACACACTGCAGCAGAGAATTCCATAGCAAAGAACTGTGAATAATTAACCACAATAACTCATTTAGCATTGCATCTCAGGGGAGAGGCAGAATTTCCACTTCACTTGCATATTGCATTTCTGTCACTCCCCTCTGGCATGATTCACCGACAGTGGAGGCATCGGTGTGCTCAAGTCAGACACCTCCGAATGCAGAGGTGCACTGTGCTGGGCTTGCAGGGCCCTGACACCCACAACACCTCCCAGCCAAGGTCACTGTTATTTTTCTACGACAAAGCACATATGATGGAAGATACTTTGTCAACAAGCTGCTCAGGATGTCACAGCAGCAAGGACATCCATTCTGCAGGGCAGTACTGGTAGCCTTCAAATATTAACACATCTTCAATAATAAATTTTGTAAGGAGTTAAGAGCTGTTCAAACTTACTAGAGAAGATCTGCAGATGTTATTCTGACAGCACAGTGCGAGTACCTAAAATATTATCCATCATCCTCAGTGGAACTGCTGTACTGTGGTTGACTCTTATTTAGTATTCCAGCCCATCACACCTATGCCTGGCCAGGTTTTCATACCGTAAAGAACAACATACCAGAGAGCACCCAGCGTGGCTCTAACGTTTCTGTATTACCAGCCACTGTAACCCCTTAGCAACCCCCACAACTACACACATACTACAGCACTGTGGATGAATTTACTACCCATATGGCTTTGCTTTCCTTTTATCTGACTATTCCCTGCGTGTCTCCTGCCAGCAAGCTCATTAGGTACAATGGATAAACAGCAAGCACTGACAGTTCATGGAAAATATTTGCCAAAAGAAAGTGAACTCAAAATCCTTATTTCTACCAAAAAATACTGGAATTGCAGTAGGTCCAACAGGAAAGAGCATCCAGCAGCTCAATTTAAAACCACATTCTTTTGAATATTTCAACCACTGACAGAAAATTTATGCACAATATATTGGGGGAAGAAGTTATTAAAGTTACTCATCCAGCTGTACTGGAAAGTGTATCCTTTCTTCCTTATGCCATTTCTGCTTTGGGTCTGAAATTATTTACTAGCTGAAAATCCCCTCTGAAAAGAAGAGTTCATTAATGACAGCTATTAATATACATCTATCTCTCTTCCTCCAAGAATTTCAAGAAGTTTCTCATATTACCACGAGTATCATTAGCACAAGGCACTTATTTCACAGATAATGAGAACAGTGCACAACGAGAAATCAATAATGTGCTTCATATGATATAACCAGCAGCAAGACAGGTAACACAGGAAGAAATCAGGAATTTTATTTTCTGTTATAATTACAAGGTTTAGTCTTTCACAGTGGAACTAGAATCCAATTTTATTTCGCTACTTTGAAAGTCTGCATTTCAGGGGAGAGAAGAAAATAACCTCAGTCAAAATGAAGGTGAAGTAAAAATTGTGGGAAAGGAGGGATGTGGGAAAATAATGGGACTTACTGAAATCAGTGCCCATGCCCGAGAACTGCAACACACTTCTGGTCATCGAGTTGACCAGAATCTCATCACACCCAGGTGACAAAGGATGCAGACAGACTCAGATCACAGGCTTGCACTAGAGAAGCAGGCACTGAGTTAAACTGTATGTCACAGCAAACTGACAACAGAGCCCTGTTTCTAGTTTTCAAACCCGAAACCTTAACCATCATCCCACGTTGCTTATCATGGATAGCAAAAAGATAGTAAACCAGAAAGAAAAGCTTTGTAAGGAGCAGCAAAAGCTTCCAAGAAGCCTCTATGGTTGTGTGTTGCACAGACAGGGTAACATTACTGCTTTATGTGGAATCCACCAACAGCTCTCCTCTCTGGAGGAGCTCTCCTGGCTGGTACTGGTTTCTCTCTCACCAAACCTGGCCACGGGTGCTGGCCTCTGGACTGATTTTGGCTCTTCAGTATGTCCCAGTGAATTCCACAGCCCAGCAGAACCTGGCATGGCCATAACTATGAAAAGAGGCTCACTGCAAAGACTGACCCTCAACTGGAGATGTTCTACAGCTGCACCCAGAGACTGACATCTAAGTTAAAGAACGCTTCTCTGGAAAAAGCTTCACTGTTAACTTAAGAGATTTGGTTTCACTGCTTCTGCTTCTGAATCCAAAAAAGCAGTAAGCAGGATTTTTGCCTTTCCATTTATAAGTGCCTTTTCATGTCCTTTCATCACTTTTGTTTCCTACCATCTCTTCAGTTTTCATCAATCACCTTAAAGACATCTGACATAGCATTTTGTTCATGGTCTACTGAACCAACATTTACACTTTTAGTCACTATTAAAGTCAGAAACCTGTTTGAAAACATCAGTGAGAACCAAGGTAAAGTCTGGAGTTAAAACCATGCAGCTGAACAGGAAATTGTGCAGGGTATTTCCATCTCCAGCTTACCCTCAGGGCTGTGTTTTGGAAGGTTGCCCACTGGCACTTCTCAGTTACTACTAAGCTGTTTGGGGATTTGTCTCAAATGTAACTGAATGGGTCAGTTCTTCCTGCAGAGCTGTTAGACAAATCAGCAGGCAGCAACTTAGCTAAGCCTCCAGTAACATCTTTATATCTGAAAGAAGAGTTATGCCACAGTATTAATATAATTATTTCAGTTGGAAAAGACCTTTAAGATCAAGTCCAACTGTAATCTAACACTGCTAAGTCCACCACTAAACCATGCTTCTAAGTGACATCTCAGTGTACTCTGAACAGGGAAACAGAGTAGGAACAAAATAGTCTCCAGAATCATTGAGGAACAGTCTCTTCATTATCGAGAGCTCTTGAAATTGGCTACCTCAGGGACAGCAGGTTGTTACTGGAAAGGAGCTAAGAGCTCAGGTAAGGAAACTGCATCTTCTTACAAAAACATGTCAAGCTGTACACCAATAGTTCTGAAGCTGGAGCTTCATCTATAGGACTATGAGCAGCAAAAAAGAGCTTTCGGTTTTCATCTTTAAGTGTACTTCAGCCCTCCCTTGCAGGGTGAAATTCATCTCCTCACAGACTCCAAATTCTGGCAGCTCCACAAAGACTCCAGGAGACTCAAGGGCAAGCATGCAGCAGGGAAACATGTAGAAGTTCACCAGTTTGTTTCAAAGGATCCCAAATTAGCAACTGAGCAGCAAAAATTGCTGCTGATCTATGTATGCACAGATCTGTCACGAAAGGACTGGACTCCTAATGCTCCAAAACATTTAAGTCCGATAAACACACAACAATTGCCCCAAAAATGTGAAAGTAAGAAAATACATAGAATACAACAGAAGTTCTGTAGCATTTATCACAGATTCAACAGCACTGATGTGGTAAGGGATTATTTTTTAATGTACATAATATACAGGGTGGGGTGTGTGTGTGTGTTTTGTACACAAAATGCAACTGCTGACTGCTTCAGTATGTCAGTAAGATTTCTGGAGGCTGCAGCATGCAACAACGGTATTTGCAGCAGGGACTCGCCCTGTGATGATGTACTGATTTGTCAAGGGAAGTCAAAATCTGGGCATCTTAAAGCTACCTAAATGGAAAATCAGGTCAATTCATGAATCACTAATCTCTGGGGACCAAAGAATCCTGAAGTTACTATTTACACATCCCCCTCTCCCCAGGACTGACTCAGAGTTTAAGTGCTGAACTCACTTGAGGAAATGGTAAACCTTTCTGTTTTCTCTCCTTGCTCTCAAGTTATACAAAACCCCACTGTGAAACTGAAGAACTTTGGCACCTGTGGACTTCCCAAGCATTTCTAACAAACTCCCACTGAAGAGCCTATTTTGCTTTCTAGGCAAGATCAGTTGGAGTATGGTAGAAGCAGCAAAGGAGTTTGCATTCAAACTCCAAAAGGCCTTCTGAATTCTCATCTTCATGAAAGTATCAAACCAGCAAACTGTCAAGACTAATAGAAGGCAAGATCCTAGTCCTGTACCTGTATAGCATGAGAGCACTTGATGCGTCACTGCCACAGAAGCCTGAATGCAGCACCTCATCCATCAGTCTGCTGCCCTCTAACAGGAGGGGTGGTGGTGGAAAAGTCTACCTATTGATTGACTTTAATAAAATTTGAAAGCAAGATGTACTTACTAATTACCACAGCACCACACTGCCCACCATACACACTGAAAGGGATCACTGGGGATAGAGGGCCTGGATGATTATGATGGGGCTGAAATAATAGGGTGTTATGTGAAACAAAGATGCGAATATATTAGAAATTAAGTTGTATTAGTCCCCTAGTGAATACAACAATGCATTTAATCTTCTTTCATTCTGAGTCTCAATAGCAGCTTCTAAGTATGAGCTAGTCTAATGATATGCAATGATTCCTCCCCTTTAATCCGTTATCAGTTTGCCATTTCTCCATTTCACAGAATGTGTCTTCATTCTACTGTTAAGTGAATAGACCCAAGTTGTCAAACAGCATACAATAGACATATCGAGCTACAACATTTTTTGGATCTCAAAAAAAAAAGAAGAAAAAAGACCATATTTTATCATGCTCCCAACTCAATTTCAGCAAAAACAGCTCCCAAAGCAGTATCAGCATTTTTCGTCCGCATGTCCACAACAAAGCCAGGAACTTGCTGGTCCCTTGGAAAGACATGTTTGATTAAACACCTAGATCCCCAGCTGATTACCTGCCTGTCCAATTTGCATTAGTCTGCATCTGTTGATTGAATCAAGTTTTATTACTGTGGAGATTCACACAGTTGGATTAGATACCTCATATTTTCAGGGTCATCTGTAAGTCTTGCTTGTTTACTATGCACTTTCACTCTTTTCCAAGCCATACCTTAACACCAGCCTTTTCCCAAAATGAAAACTCGAGCTCCTGAATGCTTTCTGTTGCCTGCTTTTGATTATAATACCCCAAATTTTCAGCTTCTTCAGCAAGCAGCCTATGCAAAAATCTTCCAAAATATTTTTGACTAATAACTGATCAGGTTTGCCTTTGGAGTAGTTTATGGTTAAGCAGCTGAAAACTGTTAAAAGCTCTTCTCCTCCACTGTGCTCCAGATGGACAATCAGATTACAAGCCAGGTGGTGCTATTCTATTTTATATTACCAATTCAGTAACATTTAGCAAGTAAGTAAAGCACCAATTCTAACTCCCATAAACACCTTCTGAGCAAAAGCACAATATTTGGTGGTCCAAATACCTTTTAATAGCAAAATGCTTTAAAAGTGAGACTCCAAATACTATTAAGCTACTTGGTTACTTACCAGTAGGGTTGTTAGTTTTGTCATTAAGCACAAACAGTTGGTTAAAACAGGTATTTTTTCTGTGCAGAGCACAGATGCTCCTCATTCTGATGAGAACCAAAGCCACACTGCCACCTAATTTTTCTATCCTGTGCGATTAGGAATACCTCCACCTTTGGAGATATCCAAGCCTCAAGAGGAAAAGTCCCTTGCAATCTGATTCAACTGACATGGCTCTGAGCAGGAGGCAAGACTGAAGACTTTCAAGTGACCCCTCTGACCAATAGGGTTCAGTGACTCTCACCCGGCATTAAACAGAAGGGCAGGAGGCAGAAAGCAAAGCCTCAGAGCAGAGAAATACACTAGGATGAGGTGTCCTGACAAAGGAAACTGCTAAAGGAGCTTCCTGCTTCCTCCTCTTGTTCTGGTTCTTTCCCCCTTTTTTGTTTTTGTTTTTTTTTTTTAACTTTTTTCTATTTTTACACAGTTAGGTGTGTCAATGAACTGGAAAATCTGAGGAAATGATTGTTTTTGAAGGAGTATCTCTGTTCAGGTCATTTGGCATAAAAAAGTCTAAGAGAATAGGAACAAGTATTTTTTTGTATTCAAAAGCAATGCTTGGGGCAGCTCCATCTTTTTACTTTAGAGCTTGATGATCTCCAGGGATGGAGACTCCACAGCCTTGCTGGGGAACATGCTCCAGGGTTTGACAACCGTCAGAGGAAATAAACAGTATTTTCCTCTGCCTGGATAGAATTCAATGTGTTTTGTGTTCACTGTCCTCTTGCCCTGTCACTGGGTGCTGCTGTGAAGAGCCTGGTGCCTTCTTTCATTCCCTCCTTTTGGGTGGTCATACCCATTGATAAGATACCTCCCCCTCAGCTCGCTCTGCACATCTATGGGGACAAAAGCTGTAAAATGAAGCTGCGGTACAGAGAGTCCTACTAAACTGTGTTTCTTTTCTGGTTTATAAGCAATGCCATTATAAAACACTATGTAACACAGCCCATCTATTACACCTTGTGCAATTTTACCCAGCAGTACCTCTTCCTCTGATTTTACTCTAACATGAATGGTGATCAACATAAGGGGATTTTCTCCTTCTTACCTGGCTGCGGTGGGTGAGGTGGTGGCATTTGGTGGTGCATCATAGGGTATGGTGGGGGCTGTTGATGAGGCAGTAAGCCTGGATGTGCTGGCGCCCCAAGGGGGTTCATCCCAGGCCCACTAGAGTGCTGGTGAGGCTGCTGTGGGTTTTGACTGTGCTGCTGTTCCATTTGCTGACGAGCCCTTAATTCAGCATATTTCAGCTGTTCCATGTGAAAATTCTGGCGTTCTGTTAGCAACTGCTGTCTCTGCTGCTCTAACTGTATCAAAAATAGGAGGAAAAAGGCAAAGCGAAGTTAGGAATCAAACACTTAAGACTATAATTCTGCTAATCAAATGCCCATCCTACTGATACCCAACTGTCTGATTTGCAGCAAGTTTTGGTAAAGGGTCCAGGCCATTTTCCCAGCTGGAACAGATGAACTCACCTTGCTTTGTCCTGAAGAATCTCTCAGCAGTACAAAACACTACTTGATGAGTACTGTGCAGAGCATTCAGCCTTAGAACAATTCTAGAAGAAATTAAATGTTTTTCTGTCTTCTGCACATGTAGGTATAAGGGGGAACAGGAAACTAAGATTTTCCAGGGCAAGACCAAAGAAGAATATGCGTTCAAAAGCACAAGCTCTGTGGCTATAGGGAGGATCCTACTCCGTGCCTCTAAATGTAGGACTTGGACATCGTGAGAGTCAGGCAGCAATGATTTGCACTATTGAGTATTATGTAAAAATGCTCATGTAGTTTAGGCCAATTAACATAAACCAGGCTAATTTGATTATGAAGCCACACAGACAGTAAGCAAGCCCAAAATGAAAAGACAAAAAAGCTACAGAAAATATTTCTTGCTATTGGGCATTTATATGACTGATCACTGTCCTGATTGAGGAAATGTGTGTCACTTATTTAAGAAATCATAATGCATCTCTACATCTACTACTCTTAAGCAACTGGACACATGGATTTGCGTGACTGGTTTACAAATATTTAATGAGTATATTACAGTATACTCCATAATTTATCTCAAAAGCAGGTTGCCAAGGAGAATTCCACCTAGCAGAAGTTCTGCAAAAATCCCAAAGCTCCATCAATACTTTGTGTTAGCAGTCTGACTGCTGACAAAGCATGGACGAAAACAGAATACTACAGAGCACACATTCACCAGGAGAACCAGATGGGGACAGTGTCTAATGAATAATACATGCTCCTTGTTGGGGGCTGGTTTTCTGCGTGTGGGAACTACAATGTGATTATTCATGCTACCGTGACTCTTTTTTCCTTGACCAATCTGATATGTTAGAGGGGAGAACTTGATAAAACAAAGAGGCACGTACACCAATGGTGTAATCGTTCATGTGTGGAAACAAACTCTGTAGGTGGCAGGCAGTTCAGAGAAAAATTACTGCAAATGACCTGAAACAAAGGCTTAGGCAAGAAGTAGGGCTACACCATGCTTTTTACAGTCCTTTTGTATTCCTGCTTTGCTCTCTTCAGGGTACCCTACCCTGCTACAGTTGACAAAAAAAAATCTTTACAAAGTATCTCCAAACAGCAGCCAGTGCCTGCAAATACACCTTGTATTTCAGAAAGCCAGTGAAAAGTTCCCTTCCATACATTCCCTCCTCTCAGGATGAGAAAGACAGCTGGACAGAGGAAAAAGACACAAGTTATAACACTAGTTGGTCTTAAAACTGGTGCAGAGCCCCAGACACCTGGTTCTGTATTAGATTCTTGCATTTAATAAGGCTCCAGGGACACATCATTGTGGCCTTAAGGCGGCCAACAATAAAACTGAAGAAGGACTTTTGACAAGGGCAGGTAAGAAGAGGACAAGGTGAAATGGCTTTAACCTAACAGAGGGGAGATTGAGATGAGATCTGAGGAAGAAGTTCTTCCCTGTGAGGGTGGTGAGGCCCTGGCACAGGTTGCCCAGAGAAGCTGTGGCTGCCCCATCCCTGGCAGTGTTCAAGGCCAGGTTGGACAGGGCTTGGAGCAACCTGGTCTAGTGGAAGGTGTCCCTGCCTGTGGCAGGGGGTTGGAACTGGATGAGCTTTAAGTTCCCTTCCAACCGAAAGTATTCCATGATTCTATGATTTAGCTGTAGTCATTTCAGAAGCAGGTTTACAGACACAACCTACAGTCATATCCCCAGGTTAGCATTAAGACAACTAGTAGTAATTTGTGGTAGTAACACATTTTCTTGTGGGCTATGCATCAGTAATTTGCTCTGCTCTTCAACTCTCAAAACTCAAGTTATACCTGTACTAATCTCAGGCAAGAGTGATGCTAGGCACCTTAATGGAGATCAGCATCTATCAGTTTGCCAGACAATCTCCCTACATAACATGATTCAGGAAATCAGTCAAAATTTTAGGTATGTAAGTCATGAATCCTACACTCTTGAACATCCTCAAATTTGCAAGAGCATGTTTCTGCACTGTTGTGAAATGATTCACAATTAGGACTATTACAATCATCTGATGTATATTTACACTATAACTATTACTGTACCCCAATTTATTCTTCAGCAAGTAACTCCCCTCCATCAAGCAGAAACAATAAAGAAAGCATTCACGTGCTATTATAAATTCTGGGTCAACAAGGATCTTGCCAACAAGATCCCTGGTTACACACAGATTTTGCAGCACTTACACACCGAAGTAAATGTGTTTTATGTAAAATCTAACACCCTCCAGTCTGCAGCAGAGCAATTTCAACACTTACAATCGCCTTACCTTTACTACAAATAAAAAAGCCAGTGCAGCAAAATATGGACATACACAATAGTGTACAATGGCACCAAGGATATTTTTCTGCTTTAATTATTCCACTAAATATCCACAATGACAGGTGAAAGGACTAAATTTAACTACCCAAAAGGCAAGGGAAAAATTGGTATGCACATTTTTAAAAAGGAAAATGTCATAGCCCTCAAAATGGAAAAAAAACCCCAACCTGTTACTAATAGAATGTATCCCCCAAAGAAAGAAATCCACAGAGAACCTTTTCAAAATAGTTAGGTCCATTTCTTGAGCTGCCAATCAGTGTGAGAGGCAAACACCACACTGACATGATGGAGGATGCTGAGCTATCTAGAAATTCTTGCTGACATTATGGTACAACAAAAAAACAGTTTGTCAAACTCTATCAATGTGATTAAGGGGAAGTTCAGGTTGGACATCAGGAAAAAGTTCTTCACTAAGGGTGGTCAGTCACTGGACGAGGCTCCCCAGGCAAGTGGTTACAGTACCAAGCCTTTCAGAGGTCAAGGAGCATCTGGACAACGCTCTTAGTTATGCAATTGAGTTTTAGGCAGTTCTGTGAGGCGCAGGGAGGTGAGCTCAATGATGCTAGTGGGTTCCTTCAACCTCAAGATATTTTGTGATTCTATTAATAACCATGTGAGAGTGTAAACTGCATTAAATTCACATGGTAGGGCAAATGGGAAAATCCCTAGAATTATGAGTCAGTATCTGTAACACATCTAGAATAATTGCCTATCGACAAAATGAAGAAGCTATACAACAGAAAAAATCAAATGATGACCACTAGCTGATAAAAACTGAAGTTTTGAGTCATCTTCACAGTAGCTGGAGAGAAACCGTTTCTCTGTAAGCCTGTCACATTATATACAAAAGAACACCTTGTAACTGATGTGCAACCAAGGCACTGATAGGCACAGCCATCATCCGTTACATGTTATACCCTATTTTAAGGGATATGCAAGTCTCTATTAAAGTGTCCTTAACAGTGGTACAATATAAACACAGCCCTGCTTGGGATGTACCCTATACATGCTCTCACTGTCACCACCTTCTTCAGCTGGCTAGACCTCAACCAAGATCTGCATCCTGGCTTACAGCCTCACTAGCCCATGGACAAAAACCAGCTTTCTTGTTTAGCTTGACCAGCTGCTCCTCCTCAGTTGCATTTTATCATTACATTTGTTAATTCAGTTTTGTTCCAGGGAGACCTTAGAACAGCTTCCAGTGCCTAAAGGGGCTGACAGGAAAGCTGGAGAGAGGCTTTTGACAAGGGGAGGTAGGGACAGGACAAGGGGGAATGGCTTTAAACTGACAGATGGGAGATTGGGATGGGATGTGAGGAAGAAGTTCTTCCCTGTAAGGGTGGTGAGGCCCTGGCACAGGGTGCCCAGAGAAGCTGTGGCTGCCCCATCCCTGGCAGTGTTCAAGGCCAGGCTAGACGGGGCTTGGAGCAACCTGGTCTAGCGGAAGGTGTCCCTGCCCATGGCAGGGGGGTGGAACTGGGGAAGCTTTAAGCTCCCTTCCAACCCAAACCACTCTATGGTATCATTCATGGGATAAGGCCTACATAAAGGCTCAGGACAAATTCCACCCTCATGCTTAGATGACAGGAGTAAGCATTATGAAGCAGATCTGGGATACCACCAGTTCCCTGCTTATGGTAAAGAGAAGACATTGGATAAAGGAGAGCCTTCAAATGCTACTGTGTACTAATCATTGGGTGGAGCAGTTGACATCATCTACCTGGACTTGTGCAAAGCGTTCGACACCGTCCCACACGACATCCTTGTCTCTAAATTGGAGTGTCATCAATTTGATAGGTGGACCACTCGGTGGATAAAGAACTGGCTGGATGGTCGCACTCAAAGAGTTGTGGTCAACGGTTCAATGTCTGGCTGGAGACCAGTAACAAGTGGTGTCCCTCAGGGGTCTTGTTTAGTATCTTTGTCGCTGACATGGACAATGGAATTGAGTGTGCCCTCAGCAAGTTTGCCGATGACACCAAGCTGTGTGGTTCAGTTGATACACTGGAGGGAAGGAATGCCATTCAGAGGGACCTTGACACGCTTGTGAGGTGGGCTGATGCCAACCTCATGAAGTTTAACCATGTCAAGTGCAAGGTCCTACATCTGGGTCAGAGCAATCCCAGGCACAGCTACAGGTTGGGCAAAAAGGAAATTCATGGTAGCCCTGTGGAGAAGGACTTGGGGGTATTAGTCAATGAGAAAATGAACACGAGCCAGCTTCAGTGTGTGCCTCAGCAGTCCAGAAAGCTAACCTGTATCCTAGGGCTGCATCAAGAAGGAGCATGTACCAGCAGGTTGAAAGGAGGTGATCCTGCCCCTCTACTCTGCTCTTGTGAGACCTCACTTGGAGTATTGTGTGCAGTTCTGGTGTTCTCAACATAAAAAGGACATGGAACTGTTGGAGCAAGTCCAGAGGAGGGCCACGAGGATGATCAGGGGACTGGAGCACCTCCCATATGAAGACAGGCTGAGAAAGTTGGGGCTGTTCAGCCTGGAGAAGAGAAGGCTGCATGGAGACCTCATAGCAGCCTTCCAGGATCTGAAGGGGGCCTACAGGGATGCTGGGGAGGGACTCTTCATGAGGGACTGTAGTGATAGGACAAGGGGTAACGGGTTGAAACTTAAACAACAGAGGTTTAGACTGGATCTAAGGAAGAAATTCTTTACTGTTAGGGTGGTGAGGTACTGGAATGGGTTGCCCAGGGAGGTAGTGAATGCTCCATCCCTGGCAATGTTCAAGACCAGGTTGGATGAAGCCTTGGGTGGTATGGTTTAGTGTGAGGTGTCCCTGCCCATGGCAGGGAGGTTGGAACTAGATGATCTTGAAGTCCTTTCCAATCCTAACTATTCTATGATTCTATGATCATGAATTCTAACTGAAGGAGAAAGACCTGCATAAAGGTTAGGAAGAGCTCAAGTTGCTAGTTTTTCTTCTGTTAGCATACATAAATTTTTGCAGTGACTGAATTATTCCAGAATCCCCGCTTACCGCCTCCTTCTCTCTGTCCATAATCGTTTCCAGCTCCTCAAAATGGCGAAGTTTTATCTCCAGCTTCTTCATCTGTGTTTCCACCAAAAGGGCGACCAGGGACTTGATCTTTCTTTCTTCCACTGCTGCTAGGTGCTGAGGATAAAACACAGGGTTTTGCTTTACACACGTTTACAAAATAAAGTGCTTTAAAGTTAACAACTCGGTCAACTATGCCTCCATCTAGATTCAGCCATTCTTTTCCACTTCTGGACAGAAAACACAACATTAGATTATCAATCTTATGCTTGGAATCAGAAGCCCTTGGAAGACTGTTAAGCTTTAAATCAAATAAATAGATGTCAAGTTTTAATACAAGAGGTACTGTGGATGCTCAGTACTTGTGAGCAACCCAGCTTTGCCTCGAACCCTTGTGAGTGCAGCGCAACAGAGAGCAGTTTCAGTGGAAATGCAAATGAGGGAGCCATGGTCCATTCTACTGCGTCAGCTGCAGGTCATCCAAAAAGCTTTCACCAAAACACACACAAGAGGCTTTTACCTGGAACAACCCACAGCAACATGACTTTTGCATGCCTTTGCCATTCAAATATTCTTTTTGCTCAAGTAAATGAGAAGCTGTGTATTCAGCTGAGCATATTCCCATTATATGCACCACCACATCACTAAACCATAAGCTTTCTCAGCACAGCAGTTCTACCTTGGGTGAGTAAGAGCTTGCAGAGAAATCTCTACACAGATATTAGAAGGAACTGTTAAAAAAAAAATCTCCAGTTTCCTTTCATAACCAGATTGCAGAATATTCCTATTGCAGAGGAAAGCTGAAGGCAAAGCTGTATTTAAACTGCAAAAGCAAACTGCAGAAAAAGGCAAAGAGATCTTTTACAAGGCTTTAGCTTTACTCCATTTACATATATACACTTCTACATAAATGATACAGAATATATAGATGTGTGTATACATGTGATACATGAGACAGCCTACAAGTGTTTCACACTCTCCAAGTGTGAAAAGCATGTTAAGGACACCTACTAGTTTTTGTTAAAAGCCTGCTGTTCAAAGGATGCTCAACACACCCATTGTGCATACTGCTTGTGAGTTTCTGTATGAACAATCAAGGGATGTTTCCCAAACACAGTGTCCAAGCAAAGCCTTCCTGACACATCCACAGGGTGAGTGGGAAGGACGATTGGATTTTGAGAAGGGGAAGGTGAGAGTTGAGGGATGGAAGGAGAAAAGAAAAAGCTGGATCTTACCCAGCTCAAGCTGCAAACAGCAACTTGTATCTAGCAAGCTGTGCCCCAAGCTTTGGCTCAGAACTGGGAGAACCACTGAGGTGGAGAATAGAAACATAATAAAACTCCCTGGTATTCCTAATTATAAACATAATTTCTTAAAAACATATGATATTCTTTCCATCAGTATGTTGTGTCATTTGACAGTGTTCTGTCATTCTGTGATTCACCTCTGGTAACCCACCAGCAATAAAATAAGTCTTCAGTAGATCTAAATAACACACATTCAACATTCTAAGCTTGATTTTGCCATCAATTAATACCACTCAGTAGATAAAACTCATTTGTATAAAAAGTTGGACAGAAATATGTTTGTTGACACACACAACCTTCTGGCAGTCATTCTGCCTTGCCTGAGGCACACAGTTTTAATAATGAAATCATATTAACATAAAAATCAAGCAAGGCGTGTGATCAGGAGGCAGGTCTCAAAATACACATTAGAAATCATCATTGACATTTTGTCTAGAGAGACAAAGAGATTTGTCTCTTAGCCTGGCATTAACCAGTGCTTTCACATGGACAAAGAACATAAATAGTTTTGAGTTAGTCATGACAAGACCACAGTAACAGTGATTTAAATTGCCTGATAAACACATTGCTGCATCCACCTTAAGTCATGAACAAAAAGGCAGCTGGTATGTAACATTATCCTGGGAGACAGCGGTTCTGAATGACCTGAGTATCACTGAGCCAGCCATTGGACCAGCCCCAGCTGAGAATGGATATAGAGTGACACTGGGGTTTATGACTTCAGCACAGGAGCCCTAAACACAAGTATAGCCACGAGTGGCTCTCTGCCTGAGCTTGTTCCTGTTCCCACAATACTGACTCCAGTTCCACTGCTCAGAAGTTATATTTCTGGGTGAACGCTGACCAACTTGGGAGGAATTGCCCCAAGAAGCTGTGGCTGCCCCATCTCTTGCAGTGTTCAAAGGCCAGGTTGGATGGGACTTGGAGCAACCTGGTCTAGTGGAAGGTGTCTCCGCTTCTGTCTCTGAAGGTGTCAGGGAAGTTGGAACTGGGTGAGCTTTTAGGTCCCTTCCAACCGTTACATGACACGATTCTACAGTGACTAGCTACTGACCAAGCACACACACATTACAGGCACTTTCACAGAACCTAGCCCATTCCCTGATCATCTTAAACCCAGCTTTTGCTGTGAAATTAGCTAATCAAAGCAAGAGTATGAGCGTGACAACTCATATGGACAACTGTAAAATTGGACCACCTCTGGAAAACTGATAGCATCCATCTAACTGGAATTCTCCACTGAATTCTCATCCACATGCAACAGTTTAGCTGCAACTGCAACAGGCAGAGAAAAAGAAAACCACACTTTATTGATTCCCTTTTCCTCTGTTGTGAGAAGAGATGAGCTGCTTCACTGAGCTCTTGTTTTGCGAGGCCGAAGCGGATAAGACTGTCTTTCATACATGAAATAGAAGAAACAAAGGTGGCAGATAACAAAATCTTTCTAAATTAAGGCACAAAATAGGAAAAAATAAGCCCTGTCAGGCATACTTCCAAGCATGAGATGAAAAAAGTCCTACAGTGAGTTTCTAGAGCAGCAGCAAGAAGGAACCAGTTAAAGACAACTTGATTTGCCTATAAACAGAAGATAGGATGTAGCTGCGTGCAAAAGAAACACAATTTTAGCAACAGGGTCCTTTCTATACCTTAATCTTACTTTTCTAAACGCCTACAATACATTAAAAAAAACGGTCGATAAACAAAGGCATTCAGCAGGCAAAGGAAGGTACTTCAGTGCTTGGTGGTTGAAGTGAATCAGACTAGGAATAAAGCTTAACAGCAAAGTTTACCACCCATGGAAAAAACTTCTGAACAATCACAGGAGGTTTTGTATCACTGGCAGTTTTGATATATGTCTCTAGAAAAGATGCTTTCAATCACAGCTACCTCAAAACAGGAATTCAGGGAAGTCATGAGGTCAGGTATTATGCAGGAGGTCAAATTATGACAGATCAAGAGCTCCAGCAGAAGCTCTACAGCTCATTCACAACTGGACAAAAGCTAACAGGAATCTGCAGCAGAGATGACATTTTCAATACGGTGCTACCTACACATAGAAAGGAAAAAATACCTTACAGTGGTTTAGGAATCTGAGAAGAAAATGAGGAAAGGGGACTTTAATTCTAATATTGTCTGTACAGAAGCCATAACCTGCAAAAATAAATTTTAAATTGTTCCTGTATTTTATGGGTAGTAACGGAGTCTCACCCTTAAATGTACCACTTCTCAAACAGCACATCTCTTTGGTGAAACCACTTATCCCAACGGAAAAAACAACACTTCGAGTGTCTACCTTGAACCCCTGTTTCTCCTGAGAAGCCAACTGCGATATTCCTCCAGTATAAAAATTATAAGGAAAACAACTTTGTAAAACAGCTCTTCACATGACCAGGTCTGGAGCTTATAATGAAGAATCAAATTACTTTTTCAGACAAGATACAGCTCATTGAAAGCTTTAACACTGTCTTGGCTTTTTAAGTGGAAAGAGAAATCCCTGTTGAACTTGAATGCTACTCTGAAGTGTGAACATCCTAATTATATTATTTCCTATAATATAAAGCTAAAATTTGTCTAGAATATTATTGCCATAATGAAAATCATCATTAGCCAAGTCATTTCTTTCTCTAGTAGTTATTATCACAAAGGAAGAAAAGTAGATCATCTTTATTTGGAGCAAGTAGCCTTCCAAAAAACGGAGATTAAATCTCATGCCTCCTTATATACACATATAACCCTGCATATAACAGGAACTTGGCTGAAAATACCTGTAGCAAATCTCAAAAGAGACTTTTGACAAAGGCAGGTAATGACAGGAGAAGAGGGAATGGCTTTAAACTGACAGAGAGGAGATTGAGATGAGATCTGAGGAAGAAGTTCTTCCCTGTGAGGGTGGTGAGGCCCTGGCACAGGGTGCCCAGAGAAGCTGTGGCTGCCCCATCCCTGGCAGTGTTCAAGGCCAGGTTGGATGGGGCTTGGAGCAACCTAGTCCCATGGAAGGTGTCCCAGCCTGTGGCAGGCGATTGGAACTGGATGGGCTTTAAGGTCCCTTCCATCCAAAATCACTCTGTGATTTTACGATTCCAAGTCTGATGAACTGAAAGTACGTAACTCTTGGTAAGAGAGCTTGGTGCTAGGAGCACTGGAAGTTCAGACACCAGCAGGTGAAGTGATGAACAAGGGAGCCAGTTCAGACTCCACGCTTTACCAAAATAATAAGCCTGAAGTTTATGTGCAAAGCGGGGTTCTACACAGCAAGGGTGCCTATCTCTGACATTACACAATGCTGAATTTATGCAACTTGTGATTTTAGAGCCTGGCTCATAAGGTAGTAACTAAAAATATCCTCAAATCTCATGATGACAACACCTATCATCACACTATCCTCAACATGTATCATGCAGCTGGGAAAAAAAACCCCAAACTAATGCTGTAAGAGTCAAAGATCACACTGGAAAAGTCAGTATAACACATCCAACCTCGTTATGTCCACCCTTATGACCTGGAAATCCATCAGGAAATAACCACCATCAATGCTTTGCTTTTGGTACCTATAAAGTAGGTGCTATGGAACATGGCACTGAATTCAAGAGCAATTAAAAACCCCAAACTTCAACTTGAATTAAAAAAAAAATGCAGATTTTGAAAAGGGTTTTCAGAAAGAACGTGAAAGACAACATGCAATTAGCAGTAAGAGGGTAAAGAAAAGCTATTAGATAGGGCACTGTTTCAAACTACAGCTTATTACAACACTACAGACAAACAAACAGAAGTTTAGTGACAGAAGGACAAGAATGTGCTTTTAACACTCAGCTCTTCTGAACAACAACAAAATCATTAAGTTGTCTATCAAAAAAATTGCAGCAGTAGAATCAATCACATTGCTCTTACAGACAAGGAATCCAAGCACAGAAGATTTGTGTGAAGCCCACAGAGCAGCAGTAGCAGAGCAGAAAAAGTGTAGGTTTTATCACTCAGGACTACACCCTCAGCATTACAGCCAGATCTATCAAACAGAGAAAAGTCTTTCCAAAAATGACAAATGCATCCTGGGGCTATTTCTTAGGTATGTTTATCGATTTCATAATCATAAAAGTAGCTGCCTGAATTAAACTGTACACTATTTTACTTTTGAGTTCAAGCAGAAGAAACTGAAGAAGGCACTTGTGCTGCTTCAAGGTATTAGAGGTTAGAGTAAGAAATCACACAGATCTGGAACAAAGGACCATTTTAAGAAGAGTTCGAATGTGAACTGGAAGCCAAGCCAATGGATATTTGTATAAAACAAACCTTTGCTTTGGTGGCAGCTGAGGCAAGGGCAGCAGCTGCAGCTGTAGCTACATTTCCTTCCGAGATTTCATGTTCCACTTTCTTCTTCCCAGCCTCGGTTTCTTTGTCTTTGCTTGCATCAACGTTCTCCTTGTTCTCTTCTGCCTCCTTCTCTTCTGAAAGAGATTTCCCAACAAGTCCCTTACGTGCATTCTCCCCTTGTTAACAGTATCACGTCAGGACAGAAACTGCACTATGTGCACTTCCATTAGTCAAATTAATTCATCCACACAGTCACGTTCCTATGTTATAGTATTGCTACTTGCCCAAATGGTGACAGAAGAACAGCTCTAGGTTAAGAGGATCCAATCTAGCAAACAGGAAAAATGTAAATACTTTTAATTTCCATTCTGTCAATTCATCTCCTGCCATCAGCTTACTCTCATCAGAACATTTCAGCTGCATTTCCAAATCAATTCCATATTCCATCAAATCCAAATGCTGCTTTTTCTACCTGGTCCTAAAATACTGAATGCAAGTTCCAGGAAAAAACAATACATTCATGAGGTACAAAGGAAACATGTCAAAAATAAGTAAGAATCATCTCTTATGTAGAAAATAACCCCCAGTACTCAGCCTGTCAAAATAAAGGCTCTACATCCCTTTATAGGAAAACTAAACTAACACATTAACTTCTAAGCACAGAAATGAGCAGTCCCATTTCTTTGCATCAAAAATGATCAAATGGTGTGCAGTAGTCAAAAGAAAGTAATTTATATGACCTACACTCTCTTTGCTACTGCAATTTCTTCACCCAGTCACTACACACAGTGGAAAAAAGCTCAGCTGAGGTCTCAAATGAGTTCAGGCAAGAATTTAGTGCCCGCGCTGAAGCAGTGAAATTAAACTAGAATATTTACTACTGAACTATGAAGCAGCCTGATGCGCAAGAGGAAATATTTCAGCCACAGTTGAGTTTATGGTCTATTCCAACTGCTTTAGAGGAAGGCCATTAAAGCTAACACAGCTTGGAGAACAGCTGGGAACCATTACCTGGCTTAGTGTCCGCAGTCACTTCGCTATCTTGCTCTTTTTCTGTATTCCTCTCATTTTCTCCTTCTTGTACTTTATCACCTTCCTCAACTTCATTTTCTGTTTTGTTTTCAACCTAAACGGGATGAAAGATTGTTTGACGAATGAGAGTTATAGAAGACATTCACTGTTAACTTTGTTTTATAGCTTTCAAATTAATTTGTTATGATAGAGGAAGAGATTAAATTTTAAAGGGTGTCTGCTACTTCAGCCTATTTTGGCAATCATAACTGAAATATGAATAAACAAAGTAGCTGCTATACTGGACAAAGTCTATCAGGTTCAATAACTTCAGCCAACCTGGGCTCATCTGAAGGTACAAGAAATCCTGAACTAAGATGACAGGTAAGAATATGTTCTGCCCCTTGTGCTGCCCCCATTTATTCCAGCAGTTTGTGAGTAAGAGCTACATCCTTTCCAGTGTCTGCTCTGTTAGTAACTTATACAGAATTAACCTATCCACACTGCTCCAAACTCTGCATAACCCACAGCCAGAACAGCCTCTTATGTCAATAAATGCTGCAGCAAAATCACGTGACACAGGAAGGTGCTTCTGTCTAGGAATCAGTGGAAGCAAGCAAGGAGCAGCTTCATGCTTAATACTGGAAGCATCATTTTCCCCTTGGAAATACTCCAGGCTGACTTGAATGCTTGTCATTTAGCCTTGCTCTACAGAATAATTAATCTTGTTAAGTTGTGACCAAGTCTTCTATGCTTACATCTACCTAAATGTACCTGGCTATTCATTGGAAAGGCAGAAAAAGAACTACCTGAAAACAGAACAAGAAATAACATCCCAACTACACTCAGCAGCCATTAGGCGAGTTTTATCTCATCTGACGAAGCAGGAGATGCAGAAGTATCACCTGTTGCTGCAGACTCAGTAAACACTCACCACCACTTATTTAGCAGGGTGATGTTCTAATTCCAGGATATTAGCTTAACTCCAGATTTGAAACAATCACAGCCACTGCCATCATAGCAGACTAGCTGAAAAGAGATACTTTGTCTGTAGACAAAGAAAGGGTTATGAAAAAGCCCAAACAGCTGCGTTCTTGTAGGCATTACCAACAGCTTGAATTTATTTCTAAATATCTGATTCTTATGGGCAGGTTGCATCATACCTAACAGCAAGAGTACACAATACGCACGTGTATAAAGAAGAGCTAGCTTCTTGGATTGAGGAGTTTCACTGACCAGCTCAGCAACTGACATCTTTGTGAGACAGATCTCATCCTCCCACATCCATTAAGCTGCACGTGGTCACACAGAGCAGATATGTAACTTGCACTGTCATGGGAAACGTGAGCTGGGGCAATAGTTTCATTAAGTTTATTTGTTCAGCTCTGCACACTATACTAAAAAATGGTTGCCAAATACCACAAGTAACCTAAACTCACACATTTCCTGGAAAGCCCTGATCTTGCCAGAATCGAAAGCTGCATTCTTTGGGAACGCAATTTGTCACACGGTAAGTTTTCCTAGGGCAAAACTTTGAAGTGACACTTTAGACCATTACAAATCACGAACCAGTGTCTTTCTGCAGCTCAAGTCTCCAATTCATTTGGTATCACCCAGTTTTCATTTCTTCCTGATCCAACCTTTGCTCCTCAAACTAGAAAACACCACACCAATATCTCACTGCCGTCTGCCCAGCAAAAGAAATGTCTCTGTATGGTTTGAAACTAAATGACTCCTAAGAAAATAAAGCACTATGGAGACTGAAAATTGTTCCCTGTGGACACATACACTGACCAGCACACTACTGTCTGCCTTTCTTATCACATATTTCAGAATGTAGTAATTCAGATTCATAAGTGTTCGAAGTATCTTTTCAGAATCCGTGTATTAAGCCAAGCTTACCTTCTCAGGCTGTTGCCCATCTGTCTCAGTTTCCATCTTTTCTTCTTCAGCTCCATCTGAGAAAACAGTATTTAGAATTGCCATAACATTCATTTATCATATTCAACATTTATCTCAGGGTTAACTAAAATTTGTGTTCTCTGCTAACAGTAGTTTAAAGAAAGGCACAGCACTAAGCTCCTGGAAGACTGAAAGTTTATTACACTAATTTTAGATTAAAAATCAAATTTACTTGAAAATTGAACTGTATTTTCTTTTCAGTCCAACAAGCAGGACAAGACATTAAATTATCTATGCCCTGCTGAAACTCCCAGTTTACCCATGTAGAGAGAAACAATCAAATCTATCAATTGCAGCTACATAAAGGACAATTCAGTACACAATTCTGCAGTATTCATATCACACCGCAATATCTCTTGCTAAATCATAGCATTATAAACTGTTTTTCCCAATACAGCCAATTTGATTCTGTAGATGGTTGACAGTTACGTGATTAACCTCAATTACAGTGTTGCCAGACTTGTAATTCCTCCTTAACACAAGATCCCCTGAGCTGCTTTTGATGAAAGGTCTATCTCCAGAGGCATTGTCATGCACTGCAGGTCAACTGATGATTTAAATTCTATTTTGCAGGTGGTGCAAACGTAATTCTCCAGTGCAGACTTTAAAATAATTATTCAAGACCAGAGTAACATTAAGTACTAGCAAATTTGTTAAAGCACCAACACTATTCTTAGAACACCAAATATCTCATTATTTTTGGCCCCAAACAAGAAAGCTGGAGAGGGGCTTTTGACAAGGGCAGGTAGGGACAGGACAAGGGGGAATGGATTTAAACTGACAGAGGGGAGATTGAGATGAGATCTGAGGAAGAAGTTCTTCCCTGTGAGGGTGGTGAGGCCCTGACACAGGGTGCCCAGAGAAGCTGTGGCTGCCCCATCCCTGGCAGTGTTCAAGGCCAGGCTAGACGGGGCTTGGAGCAACCTGGTCTAGTGGAAGGTGTCCCTGCCTGTGGCAGGGGGTTGGAACTGCAGGAGCTTTAAGGTCTCTTCCTGAACTCATTCTGTGAGTTCAAGGCAGGGAACCGCTATCCTCAGCACTGGTTTGAAGTGAAACCCTGCACAATGAAACCTTACTTCACACCCTTCCTACCTGTTGCTCTGCATAAACATGATGACCAGCTGGTTTGCAGTCCTGTATGGCTCTTTGTGCTGTTCCTCCAAACACATTTCTACCCAAAGCTCTCTGAAACTGTATCCAAGCCCTCAGAAATACATGCAAAGCGAGTATTTGAGTCTGAACTGAACAATGTATCTTAAATCAAAGAAACTGGCCCAAAAAGGTGTCATGCTATGGTAAATATTCCTGGGCAGTGCTCTCACTCAGACCTTGACTGTTCATTCCCTTGCTTCTTTCTCAGTGGTAATGATAGTAACTGTGAGGTTTTACTGCATAATGTAGCAGTGAAATGATTGAAGTTAAACCCTAACACTTTTTTCGCCCTTTCACTAGAAAAAGCTGTACTGCAGCTCCTCTAGACCCCAACTGTAACTGCCTAGTTAGGTGCTAAACAAGATATGAATCACATCTGAGCACAAGAGGCAGTTGTTGGTTAGATATAAAGCAATAAAAGCACATAAATTACCAGCTGAAAGCTCTGAATTTCCTCTGTATCCAAAAATACAGTCATCCAAACAAATGAGACACAGACTGAGGCTGAACAAACATCTCCTGACAATGTCATCACAGGATAGCCTGCTCCACTCCCAGCTTTTTTAAAAGGAAAAAAAGCACTGAGCTGCACCTCCAGTGCTAATGCTGAAGAAGGTAATAGCATTGGTAAGCTCTTACTTCTCCCCAGTGGCTTCAGGTACTGCTGATAGATGTCATAAGATGCACAAGGTTTTCTGTAAATCACTGAACCCCAGGTTGGAAGAGACCTCAAGGATCATCTGGTCCGACCTTTCTAAGCAAAGCATGACCTAGGCTAGATGGCCCAGCACCCTGTCCAGCTTAATCTTAAATGTCCAACATTGGGGAATCCACCATTTCCCTGGCAAGATTATTGTAATGGCTGATTGGATTGGGGTCTCTGTGCAGTAACAATTTCCTGGACTGCTCCAGGAGATGGAATCTCTGCTGACACCATCACCTGAATTTTCATAGGGATTGCACAAGACAGCCTCTGTGAAGACTGGCTCTAAGCCAAGGCTCTCGTACTGGAGCCATTAAGTACTTCCTCATGAAAAAAAGAGAAACGTGCCAAGCACGTGCTCAGGAGCAGACCTTTACTTAGAGCAGGGTCAGCTCACCTACACCACTGCAGCCCCCAGTTCCAAACTGGTCATCAAAAATCTCCATCTAGAGCAAAACAGTCTTTGTGTTACTCACCTGAGGTCAAAACAGAAAAGTATAGGTCATTTGTGAAACAGTCACAAGCTGCAAGTACGTAATAAGAGCTGTTTGGATGCTTGGCAGGTCCTCTCACTGCCACAGATGTGTGGGTCTGTACAGCCTCTTATGCTTTCATATTTAGAACCCAAACTGACTTTGCCAACACCCAAAACCTGACCTTGACCACAAGCACCTTTAGAGTGCCCTATGGCTAGGCATGAAAAAAACCTCAGCTTCAATACACAATTATGTGCTTCCTGCTATTGCTCATATTGCTAGTTCTTTTGACTGACTAGACTGAGCTCTTCAAGCCTGTAGCCTCCTATTTACTGTCTGGCTTTCAAATAGCTGTTACAGAGATATCTGGAGGATTCTGCCAAAACACAGTCAGGTGCCCTTGTGCTACAGATTGCTTTTTTGAGAAGCAGCTGACCAGCCATCATCTTACCTGACTTAAGCATCTACAACAGACAACCAGGTAACATCTTAACTGGCATACAGGGCAGATCAAAATGAAGAAGGAAAAGGTAGTAAAAGTATTAATAAAAAAAAGCCACTGGTACCATGTACTGGATGCATGCACCTCGTAAGAGAAGTGAGCGTTTTAACATATTAGCAGTTAGCATATTCTTGTGCTTAGGAGACATGTCTCATTCTTAGCCCTTGGCTCGTGAAGTTATTCCTTTATAAAGCATTCATTTAAAGTGTTCCTACTAATGACAGCAGGCCTCTTGAAATAAGAGGATAACAATAAGCATACTGATGTAGAATACCATGAAGGTCGCCGAACAACATACTACTACTTCCTGATATTTTACATATGGATTATCTAGAAGTCCAAGAAATCACAATTTATTTCAGCACCCAGCTGTTCTGCAAGAACAAACAAGAGGGAAGCATCAGCACAAATTTGTACTCCTCAACTAGGATCTCAGTTTCTGTTCTGCAAGAAAAGAAGTTCTGGTAAATTTTAATGTATGGGGGCATTAAAGAAGAGCTTATTTAGACCATGGACTCCAGCACGTGCTGCCATGCCCATATAAAACTGCTGGTGAAAAGCCCTGATCCATCTCTAAACTTCTGAAGACATTAGCTGGTGTTGGGTGCTCATTTCCAGTAATCCTAATTTTCCCAGTTATTCCTATGCACTACACTGAAGAAAAACAGGTGTAGGAAGGGTTTTGCTTTAATATCAACATTTCTGTAGAGACATTTTTACAGAAGCCCCTTCCATATATAAGAAAAACACACTAACATGCCTGATTGAAAGACAGTGGTTTTCCTTTTGGCTTATTTGAAGATAATAAACTTACTTATCTGAAATATCTGCCACCATAATTCAATTTATGGAGACTGGGGACATACCTCCTCAGAAGTTTTATCTCAGAGTTAGGATTTAGTGACCTAATAATGTCACAGGGAAATCCCAGATCAGATTTTGTCAGACAGCTATTTCAAGCCTAGAAACAGCTCCAAACTGAGCCTCAAAGTGTCATCCTTCCTAGTAAATGAAAGAAAGGTTTACAAAGAAAGGAGTTTCTTGCTAAAGGAAAGCATAAAGAAGTGGAGACAAAGTGCAGAACATTCCAAGTGTGCTTGGACTGGTAAAGTGGAAGATCATGAGCTCAACTATGAAAATAGTGCACAAAATACACAAATTTTCATTCTGGTGTGGCTTAGCCCAAACACCAAGAACTTCGAGATTCCTACTATTGGGATAACAGTGTAATTGAAAGAAAGAAGTCTGTAATTTTGTATAAACATGACAAAACTTAATGACAGGGAGAAGTGGAGCAACTCCAAGTTCTGCTTCATATAAAACTCCAAAACTCCAGTGCAACAGGCCAGAGAAGCTCTAGTCTGTGCACAGTTTTAAGTCAAAACAGGGCTGCCTCTGTCTCTTAAAAACTAATGACTTGATAATTTGTTCACCCTTCCAGAAGATGAGAACCTGGAGCTCAAGTTCTCCAGTCTAGAATCAGTCTGAGCAGAAATTCAAGTCTCAGCATCCCCTATCAGCAGTGAGCACCTTGACCACCAGGCTACTATCTCATCTGCTGAAGGCTCCTAGTCCAAAGAAGCTCCCACAGAAACCTGCAGCTTCCCATTTATCCTCTGAGGGAGAGGAAAAAAAATTCCTAGAAGGTTCTTGCCACACAGTTGCACATGATTTGCACAGGAATGCGGAACATCACAGGTGACAATATTCTTTGCTAGATTCTGAATCATACTGAGAAAGTTTGTAAGTCACACCTACAAATGCCATACAATAAAGTCCTATAAGACACACACTTCTCCGTTCTACTCAGATACTCAGTTTGTCCTTGTGTCTTTCAGGTAAGACTGAACTGCCTTTCTATTCTAAGCTCAGTTTCTAATATGGTGTGGGGTTTTTTTTCCAATTACAACACATTTCAATGTTCCCCATCTTAAAGTGAAGTTTTTAAGAAAAGCAGCATCCAGTAACGCTTGAGTTGCTGCCACAGTTGAAGACATGAGGGCAGGATGGGTTCATGTAGGTTTACATGGCACTATACATCAAGCATTATCATAGATTCTAAGTGCTTGCTATTAATTCCCTGGAAGTGCTGGGACAAGTTTTCTTAAATATTCCTTTTTATTTCACAGAATCATGGAACGGTTTGTGTTGGGACGGACCTTAAAGCTCATCCAGTTCCAATCCCCCTGCCACAGGCAGGGACACCTTTCACTAGACCAGGTTGCTCCAAGCCCTGACCAACCCATTCTTGAACACTGCCAGGGATGGGGCAGCCACAGCTTCTTGGGGCAAATTTGTAGAGCAATTCATAGACCAATGCAAGAGCTGTTAGGCGGCTACTGCTGCGGAGGAGGTTTCAAGGCAAACAGGACATCACAGAAAGACTGCTTCCCAACCACCCTTTAGAGCAAATGTTCTCAAAAAAGCACACAGAGCATCTCACAGTAAGAACTGCCCCTGGACTGCTCCTTGTGTCATAATACATTGAGGGACACTCTGCAAAACAAAGTGTTCTTTCATATTACATAGGGACACATTCAGCTACAGATGGAGTCAGAAGGTATGTATGTGTGACATTAAGATTATTGCAAACATCCTGATTTAACTTAGCTTTTCTAGTCCTGGCTGTAATAATAAATGTTATTTTAAAATTAGGATGACAACTTTAGGCAGGTTGTAGTCAATGGATTTTGAAAACTGTTTGCTTGTATTAGTCTCTAAGCCCTTATTTGCAGTGACAGCGCTACAGCTCTGCAGTCCCCACTGGCATTCTGCACTTGTGTACATCAAGGGGAACGCAGTGAAATGCTACATGTGTAAGGAAGAAAAGGAAAATTATCAATAATTAGTTTGGGTTAAGTAAGTTCACCTGGGTTGAAACAGGTTTTTGCTTCTAAATTAGAGGCTACTGAAAGTACCTCAAAACAATTAAAGAGTCCTGTAAAAATTAATCTCAAATTCATACATGAAAGAATATACATGAAAGGAAAAAAATACACATGAAAGAAAAAAATACCCAAACAAACCATTTCGGACTTTCTGCATGAGATGACAGAAATGACTCCTGCTTTTCAGCTAGGTACAAATACAACTGTACTGATTTTCTGTATGATCTAACGAGATCAATGAAAATACATAACAGCCAATGCAAAGAGGAATTGATTAGTTGCAGCTTTATGTCCCTGTTACAAAAGGGGAAGACTTATTTTCAATGAGAAAGATACTTTAATCCCTTTTACATGGTACCAACAATGCTCTTTAACCTTATTCTGCAGGTATGGTATTGTACCTTGTGGGATGTGGTGAATCAAATTAACAATGCTTCTTAAATCAGCGAGAGGCAGATGGTTGTGAGACACCACAAGACATCTTTCAAGAGAGAGAAATCACTTGCAGACAAGGAGACATTGCCTCTCCATGCCCTTCTTCCAATCTGAAACTGCAAATATTTTTTGTCTCTATGGAAGCTTGTTCTGTTTTGCGTCATCTCCAGGAACATGGAGCCCTGTTTTCTAATACATGAAGAACTTAGAACTGACTTCTGATGAAGCCCAGGAACTTTACAGAGAAGCTAAGCTGACTGTAGGTCAACAAGAGAAAACCCACACAATATTTCTATGGTAAGAATTTACTGCTTTACCAGCAAACAGACACCTGCAGCACAAGCAGATATGTAACCTCCACTGTTGTCAGAAGAATAATAAGCAAAATCCCACATATAAATGCACAGAATCACTAGCATAACCTTCAGCTCAGCAGTTTAAAGATGCCTGCAGGACATCCTAATCACCTTTGTTTTCACTAAGGCAACACACATCACCTGTCAGAAGTCAGGCTTGAATTTCTATTTAAGAGGAAATACCCTATAGCTATGGAAAAATCCTTAGTCTCAATGATAATTATATTATTATTTAAACCATAATTTACATTTTCCACATTAAGCCAGGACTCCACAGCCACTGGAGCTTCCTCTGTTTCTGCTTTACACAGCTTGTAGGCATACAGTAACTGGGTGGGCATCCACAGAGATGGATGGAGAGCTTATAGAAAGCTACCACAGCTTTTGTGTGAGCTGTGTGAGTCCATCACAAGAAGAAATTGATGGGCTCAATCCTCCAGTGGCACAGAACTAGCTCATGGGCACCTAGATACATGCAAAGTGAATCAGGTACTCTGAGTCAATTAGTTTTAGCAATGCTTGCATTATTTCAGAGTTAAAGCACACCCTGAAGACCACAAGAGAAATGACTCTGCCAAAAAAGAAAGAAAATAACTTCTCATGTTTATGTACACTTCTGTGTAGCTTTTTGGTATGTGTATTTGAGAATGGTACAAAACCATCCACAACATGTTAATCATCTGTTTAAGTCACTTACAGTTGTACTGATCCCAATAAATGAGACCACCATTCCCTCAGTGTTCACCATCACAGATGAGCTACAGCTTGAAGCACTCACATTTGTATCAGTGGAGACACTTCCAGTGAAATACTTGTTAGAGTAAGTCCTAAAATGCACAAGTTACTGCCTCCAACACAGGCACTTCAGAGATTGTCTTGTGCCTCACTCAGTGCACATATTTGCAATCAGTGTAGTTAATCACCTTTGGAAAGCCATTAAGAAAGCACACATCCTCAGTGAAGACTTAATTTGAAATGCCTAAGTACCACAGGTGTACTGAATATTTATTTTCTCTGGAGCTTAATTGCTAGCCCAAGAGCTGGGATCCCTTCTTTGGTCTCTTCCAGCCATTATTACTAAAACTGATGCAGAGTAGCTTCCTCTATCATACTCAATGACCTACAGTGGGACACTATCTTAGAAAGCAAAAGACAGTGTCTACCATGCTTACCACAGCATCTGAACCACTTGCGTCTTCTGATAACTCTACTGAAGCATTCCTAAATTCATTTAAAAGGAAACACTAGATATAAGGAAAACATTCTTGACTATGAGGATGGTGAGGCCCTGGCACAGGTTGCCCAGAGAAGCTGTGGCTGCCCCATCCTGACAGTGTTCAAAGGCCTGGCTGGACGAGGCTTGGAGCAACCTAGTCCCATGGAAGGTGTCCCAGCCTGTGGCAGGGGGCTTGGAACTGGATGAGCCTTAGGGTCCCTTCCAACCCAAACCAGTCTGTGATCCTACAATCATCAGCTTTTAGAAAACGCTAACAATGAAGAGTTAAAAGTTAAAAAAGAGATTCTTGGATATTACTTTTAAGTTCCTGCAATCTGTTCCAGTCATATTTTCCCCTTTTGCATTCCATATTGCCTATAAACCACCAATTTTAAGGGTTTTAAAATTCTTAAGGAGCCTAATAATATAATTAATTTAAGTTATATAATTTTATTTCTAAAATATAACAACTGATGAACTTTAATTATAATATGGAACCTTAAGCAGACATCTTTCGTTCTCTGTAGTGACATTTAATGCAAAACCACAGCTCCACTTCAACAGTAGCACCCCACAATGTTGTACTTCAATGCATGAGGCACACCTCTGCCAGTGCAAGCTATGGGTTCCCCTGCACCCTCCAGTACAAAGCTGTTTTGGAGCTGGAAGGCACCACAGATTGTCAAGTGACCCAGTTCACTCCTACTGAGAAGCCCCCCCAGGGAGAACCATCTGCTCTTGTCCTAATTTATTCCATTAGTCACAGCCCAATACAAATCGCATTAGCTATAACAGGACAGTATTACTTATAGAACTCACCATATAGCTCATTCAGAAATAATCATGTTATGGTCATCTGCTCTCCAACTCCCCATATTAAAGGACAACCACTTCAAAATCCCTATTTGCAACTTGGGCACAAATTCTCTTAGAAGACTCTTACAGAATAGTAATGGTAAACTTCTATGGTCATGCTGCAGGATTAACAATTAAGACTCCAAGTAGTATACACATTACAGAGGTCTGTAACATATTACGGTGACGTCTGTACTTGGAGAATATGGAAAAGGGAATAACACCTAGATTTGTTTTATAGCAGACTTGAAAATAAACCCTTTCAACTGAGCTTTCATGCTTGCTGTCAGTTTTGCACAACAGAGTGCTGTGGAACAGGGAGAAGCAGATATTCCAGGTGCCAGTGTTCCGCTTTCAGCATATATTTCACATCTTCCCAAAGCACCAAGCTGTCTCACATCAAGTCTGTCTCACCAAGTGCAGAAGTGAAAAACGTGGCAGGATTAAGTGGTCTGTTAACTTTTTCTCTATTTAAAAAAATACCTTGATGAGTTACTCAGTACTTTTGAATTTAGAAGTGTAGTTTTACACTGGACACTTAGCACCATAAATGCTCTATCTGCACCTTCACCTGTATGACTAGCAGTTGATAACTTAGCAGCAAATGCACCCAGGTCCTTCACAATTCTACTGCACAATTTGGTCTGGCTCATGTCTCTAGAGGGGGTGACAAGCAGGTCAACTACGAGGTACACAAGCACAGCCCAAATAAAAACTTCCTGCCAGTCTAGTCACTGAATTCACTAAAATGGTGATACACCGAACAAAACAGCAGCCAACAATGCTAGAAAGAAAACAAAGACCTGCTGACAAGATGGCAGATCTGCACCAAATTGAAGAGGTTAAAGTCTTTGGGAAAGTCAGCAGGTACAGAGCAAACTGTCATGTCTACCTATTTTACTGTTAAAGGAGATCCAGAAGAGAGCTATATAGAAAGGATTTAATTTTATAGGGAGTTGCCACAGAACATGCTTTTACTTTCCCTAGTAATGAGTAAACAGTTTGAACCTATCATGGTTTCAGATAAGAGACTTCAAACCAGAATATCTGACAAATACTACAGAATATAGCTCAGCTGAAACCAAGCTCTTAAACAAGATGTTTTTAGTACAGCAGTATAATATAAAACTAGAAACAAGAACTATAGCATTATCATATACCAGTCTACCATTAAATAAAAAGTTCCTCTTCTGCTACCATCACAATTAGCAATATACTCAGAGTACAAGACTTGGGTGAAAACCTATTACCAAAAGCATGATGTAACATTACAGATTCAGCTGCAGCACAAAGAGCTGATAAAACTCAAGTTTTATCATAATTGCAGTGACAGAAAGGCAGCATCTTCCAACTACTCTAAAACCCATAGAAGTAGCATGAAGTGTTCTGCTGTGGTATTTTTGCTCACTCAACCCTGTGCTTCCACAGCAATAGCCTTTCCATGGAGTGAAAGCAAGAAAACAAATCTTATCTCTGAAACTAAAGCTAGTCCAAATTCATTAATTCAGTGTCAAGAGTTACTAATCCTGCAGCAAGCAGAACCTGTCACACTCTCCTTACCAATGAAGATTTCTATCTCCTATTGGAGGTGAACTTGTGGTATATTACAAGTCAGAAGAAAATCCCTAAGGAACCTCATGGGGAGAAATTTCTGCATTTTTGATGGACAGCCTACCAATTTTCTCTGGCTCATCTGGACCTGTTCCGGCAATGCAGCTGCTCTCTAGACCGTATGTTGGATCCACCTTCCCAGAGGCTCTTGCTGCCTCCTGTACCTTCTTTACGTGAGCTTCAACAAGCTCCAGCGGTACCTCCTCTCTGACACGAGAAAATTCCTCTGGTAAGGAAAAAAGAAAACCAACAAAAAAGAATTATTGTGAGGGGTTTATGGCAAATTATAAGTTACGATTTTCTCTGATCGATGTGCAGGTACATCTCATGACAGAGGGAATTCTCAAATATGTAAGTTCCTTCTTTTCACAACAGGTCATTAATTTACTCTCTCAAATGTCATAGGAAAGGATTTCTTCCCAATTACATAAAATTGTCTTTTACATGGAAAAATAAGGAAAAAAGTGAAAGGAACTATGTTTGGGTACACATACAACTACGGCAGGTAATTGCACACAAACAGAAAAGGAAAAAAAAATTTTAGCTTTATACATCTACACACAGCTAAACTAATGACAGTGGTCACAGTAACATGACTACTAGGTGGTGTTTGCAAACACTATCAAGAATCAATAAGCACAAAAGCTATCTTTAGACATTTGGTGGCCTTTAAGAGCTATTCTAGCTAGTCTCTAAATTGGCAGTTTCAGTAATAAGAGAACACAAAACTGAGTATCAGTAGACCTCTTTTCTACATATGCGTAAACTGATCCAGAACAAACTCTAGAAGAAGCTGATTTTAAAAGCAGACTGAGAGCAAAGTTGTAAAGCAAAGGTAAAAACAATTGCTGGGGTAAATTCATACCTAATGCAGCCTTTGCTGCGGCTGAGGCCACCCGGGGATCCACCACCGATGCCAGAAAAGCAACGGTGCTCATCACTGGATTGCCAGACTGGCTGAAGGGGACGGGCTGGTATGCCAGCGGGCCCAGAGATGCATCAGAGTTCTCCAAATAAGGGTCTTCAATTGGAAGTCTCAGAAAATGGAGAATGCACTCATCTTGTGTACGGCTCCCAACATGCTCTGAGACTTTGTTCCAATCATCTTTGTACATCTCCAGAGCCTGCAAAAGACAAAAATCATTGTATATACATTAACTACTCTGGGGAAAAATATTTCCAATACTAGTTATTTGTGATGGAATAATAAACTGGGATCAGACAACTATTTAAAATTATTTTTTTCTGGTAGCAAAATTATTCTTCATAAGAAGTATGAACATCTGACTGGGGCACTGATTAAATTTAAGCTGTGGGGATCATCACATGGGTTTTATGCTGTTACCATATCAAAAAGAACAGTCAGAAGATTTGAGATTTACTAATATTTGCATAGTCAGTGCTTTCCCATTTTGCTTCAGCATGAAAAGCTTTCAAGATAAATAAGTTTGCTTATCCTACTAAATCTTACCAATTCTTTCAATTTCCATAACTACTCCCCCCTGTTCTTGTGTTCTCTCATTTATATCTTGGCACACTGAGCTCTCTAGGGCAGGAACAGGGTTTATTTCACTCATGTATACTAGCTAGGATGGTGAAGTCCAGTTTTTAGATCCAATAGGTGTTATAAAAGAGCATCAAACCAATATTCCAGGAAAAAAGAGGAAAAGATATTCTATATCATGAAGCCAGAAGAGATCAGTTCTCCAGCAGCTGTTAACCAGTCTGATTTTTGTCATGGATTCAGGTTAATGAGTCATTATTATGTAGATAAGGCACCTGATAAAAGAACTTCCCAGTTAAATCAAGGATTTTGTAATTCAGCATTTCAGTTGTTTTTAAAGTTACTTAAGATCTTCACAAAATAATTCAGTAACAGTGAGCTGCTGAAGTCCTTGCACTAGTTTCTGAAAAACTAACCCATTAGTATTGTAAAAAAACAAAGTGGTAGCCTGATAGAATATTATCCTTTGATAAGTGCTTTGGCTTTTTCTCCTGAAAACTGTTTAAGTTATTTAAGCACTTGGATAGCATAAAATAAGTGTTTTAGTATCCTGAACTGTTAACTTCTACATTACTCAGATGATTCACTGTCCAGTCACCTAGAAAAAGTAAAAAGTCATTTGACATCTAGGTCAAATGTGTCCAACTTAAAAATGAAAACAGGATCTGCAACTTACAGGCATAACAGAAATCTTCTGAAAATATTTAATACCAGAGGCCTGAGCAAGGGTGGCAAACACCTCTCTGAGCTGCAGATCCCATTTTCATTTTCAATACATTTTGCTGAGAAGTCACGCTGGTTTTTGTTTACCCTGGACTTACCCTACAACAAATAAAGGCAACTGCTTTGCTTCATGGCAAGTGAGCAGGCATTTTAGCAACAACTGGTGGAAGGAGAACAATCTGAAATAGGTGTTATTAGACTTCATGAGGGATCCCTCCCTGACTTGCTGGCCATAAGAAAGGCTGCCTTGGACCTTAAGGCACCTGTTTGCAGGTATAATGTATTTCAGGAGATACAGACATCCTCCTCCTCCTTATCAAACTACTTATGATAACTGAAATTCCCCAACCAATGTCCATTTAAGCATGAACATTAAGAACAAATGAAGTTAATGGTTTTTCAATACTTGAAATCTTTCTCACAAGGCTGACAACTACCAGAAACCTCAGCCTTCATGGTAAAAGGCATGACTCTCCACATCCACAACCTTTTGTGGAGCGTAAAGGCAGAATCCAGAGCTGGAATGTATCTATCAGACATCATGTGGAGAGTACATCCCAATTCATCATTTTGGGGAATGAATCAAGGGCAGACTATATTGGACAGCCTGGTCCACACCACAGTAGTCTCTAACTGCCCGTGAACTGTTCTTCTGACCTCTGCCTGATCTTGCCCAAGTGTTTAAAGAAATGAGAAACTGCTTAGTTCACTAGGCAATATTTATGGGGAAATATTTAGTTAGTTCAACTTTCATTTCACTTTCCCTAATTTCGTCTCTGTGCTGTAAGCTGTGTGTCACTGCCTATCCATTTTTAATCACACTAGTGCATTAGATCAGCTCTGCTTTTCATGGCCATGGAGGGCTTTCTGCTCATTCTCCTTCACTGCTTGTTATTTTTCTGCTAGACAACCTAGCTTTCACAATAGTTGTCCTTACTATAAATAGCTGAAAATACACTTAACTATGCAAGAATAGCACTCTGTGGAGATACAGACAAGTGGAGAGGCAGGAAAGAGGAATCTGGAAGGAAAACAGTATTTCCTCCCCCAATTTATTCAGTCAACAGGCAGAAGGACAGTAATTATTTTAGATAAGATTTATTTTTCAGAACATCACTGCATATATAGTTGCCTAAATCTACCCTGAGGATTTAATTGGACTGAGCTGGCTTGTTACAGCTGAATTACTTCTGCTTGAACTGATATACTCTTTACTGATTTATTCATAGGTTAAATCCACAAAGAACGAAGAAAAAACCACACCATTATTAATTTAAGCACATTAAATAAAGTTGTAGTCTCAAGACTGGTTTTTTGTTTGTTTGGGTTTGGTGTTTTTTTAAGGTATCTGGATTATTTCATTAGGCTACCATTTGCTATGTATGATCATAAGCTATAATTGAATTTTAAATAATGCTACTAGTAAGCAAAGCAGCCAACATATCAAAACATTCGTCTTGCTTTTCCATATAAGAATGCCATGAAAGAGAATTTAGCTTTTTGTTACAAACTTTTATAAACAAACTTTTTCCCACATGGCAATAGAAAAGTACGAGCTAAACACCACATGCCAAGCTAACAAAAAAGAACCCCACCAAAACTCTATTTTGGCTGTTTGAGGAACACATTTTCATGAGCTGTGAAGGCTGAATCAAAGACTGCTGTGCTGAGGCACTTTGGCTACCTCAGAGAAGAAGCTACTCAACACAAGTTTCAATACTGTCAAGCACCATCAAGATCCATTGTCCATGCTTTTCCTTATGAAATTAACTTTTCAATAGGTTTACTGACACGTGTAAAGACAAAAAAAGCCAGCACAATCATGCAATTGCAGTCTGCTTTAAGCTCTCTCTTCACATAAAAACAAACCAGCAAAAATAAACCCCCAAACTTTAATTCTTAGGCCAGAACCCTGAATTACATAAAAGGATAAAAATCAACCACTCACAGTCTACATCAAGAAAATGTTTCTTTAGAAGAAAGCTAGGTAATAATAATTTGTTTACAGGAAATGGCAGCACATTAATTATTTCAGACCAGAGATTCTTCTTCTGATGAAGCACTATGAAAAACAATGCTGCCCTGATGTCAGTGTGGAAGACTGAACAAACTTCTGTAGTGTACCTCTGGGACTTCAAAAGACCTGACAATTACAGTGTGGCTCAAGAGCATCAGATTAAGGAATCTAGGGATGAAAACCTGATCAAGTGTGCTAGCAATTCTCTGAGCTCATTTTTACAGTACCTCATTTAAGTCATCTCATGTGTATTTCTTGCAGACTTCCCAAAAAAAGCTGATAGACTACATCAAGTGCAGCATTGTGGCAAAAAGAATGAGTAGATGTATGGGACTAAAGAACTACCAAATAAAGAGCTTCCCTTCTTTGTGGTAGAAGGCAGGAAACAGCCTCAACTGTTTCTTAACTATTTAAACTTTAAAAATCAGTTCTTTCCCTCCCTTGTGTGCTGTGGCATAGCCATGAACCTATAAAGATTATCAGAATTTCAAAGTATTTATCTTAGTGACAGGTAAACCATTACCTGAAGGGCATTTCTGCTGTTAGTAAATTCTGTTTAATGAAAAGACCTCTCTGCACTGCAGGATCTGTTCCTGAGTTAATGCAAATGTTCTCAAATACTTTATTTCTTCCTTGTAGGTACAGGTTAGAATTTAAATCTTAAAGTACAGGAAGCCCCTCTATTACAAAGATGTTACTGCCAACCCTTTTTGGTAATAACATTTCTGTAACTGTGATGATCAAAGAGATAATTTTGAGGGAGAGCTATAACCTATTACCAGTTTAAAAACACAACCACAATGAGACAGGCAGCATTGCCTTCTACATACAGATACTCAATCACTTTGCTCCTCCAGCTACAACAATGGAGTCCCAAGAGATTGCTTCTCACTATAAACTCTCCAGCCCTATTCAATTCTCTGTAAAAGCATGCAGCTCTAACTCCACCTCAAAGAAATGATTAATCTGTATGTAGGTTTTTAAAGCGTGTAATGATATTCTGCATGTTTTGGTTTCTTAGACTTTGGTTTTGCCCTCATGAACTTACTTCTAATAGCAGCAAAGTCTCTTGTTCTGTCCATTCTCTTCCAGCACTTGCACCTTTACTCTATAAAAGACAGGAGGGAGAAAAAAAAAAGTGAAATACATGTCTTTAACACATAACTTTTTTGAAAAAAACATTAAGAGGGGGAATAATCTGTTACTTAATCCAGCAAACCGTGTACCTTTCACAGCCTTCCTACTACAGCTAAACATGTTATCTGGTACAGGGGTTCAATTCACATGACGAACTTATGTAGCTACAGCACGTGGGTGAGTACATTTCTGCAGTCTCTGTGGACCCTGAGGTCCACAGATCCCACCTTTCCAACACATCCAGGAGAACTTGCAACTATTCTGTTATTCCAAGCTAAAGCAAAGTGATCTGGTATCCTTTTCTCCTGGCTATCTTTGCTTGCATAAACAGCAAAGAAGATTTTCCTAAATAAAAAAGCTCCTTAGGAGTGCTGATGGCATTCTGGTCAGCTTGATTTTTGCCAGTAAAATTAAGCAAAGAACAGAGCAGTTTACACAAAGCATCCTACAGTTCAAAGGACAGCAGCAGATAGACATGACAGAGTATCTAACCCCCTCCCAAGCTGCCATACAGCTGAAGGATGCTGCTGTCCCATGAGATGGCATTACTTGATTCAGGCACAACTGGGATTCTACCAGATTAAAGGGCACCTTTCCCAGCAGAATAAGGTTTATGACAAAGTCACTTTAGCCTACATCAGCTTCCAACACAGACGTATTGGACTGTGTAAGGTATGTGCTGGTCCCAAAAGCTGTTCACTTATCTAAAAGTTCATCAGTAATTCAGTAAAAAAAAACCCAATAAATCTTTACAAGTGAGATGAGCTATGTGAAACGACAAAGTAATTACAACAAGATACTCTGCATATTCAGCAATCACTGGCTCCAAGGGTTGCTGTTCCCAAATCCATACCTTGTGATTATTTTCTAAAAGTTACCAAACTCTTGGTGAAAACTTTCCCTTCTGTGATTCTGGACACCCTGATCCATTTCATGTCAAATAAGGACAAAAGCACCTTCTCAGCTGCTTATGAAAGACCATTATCTAGATTGGATGTCTCTGGGCAAGACCACAGCAAAAGAAATATTTAGGAGAAGTAAATCAAGATGCATTTCACAAACAAATCACTAACCAAAACAGAACATTAATCAAACTGAGTCATCCAGCAGCTGATCAGTTCTCAAACAGGCTTGCACGAAGAGCCAAAAAAGCAGTTGCCAGACACAAAACAAAAAGGGAAATCAACTTCTGCAAACAAGTCTGTTCAAGTTTGTTGGTACATAAGTTTGTAAATAGAACCAGAGTCTAGAATCAGCAGATTTATGAATTTTTACATGAATATTTATACCTCCATAAACTAAGCAAAAAAGTCAATCCATAAATGTAATGATGGAGTCAGGATTTATTAAAAATGATTACCTCTAGAACTACTGTTGGCTTTATTTTTTTTTGTGGATTGTTTTTTTTTATTTGGGGGGGGTGCTATTTTAATAGTTCTCAGGTGATAAAGTAGAAATAGTATAAACAACAGTGTACAAAGTAATCTTGTGGGTTTCAATAATACTCTCTCAGAAAAATTAACCAATTACACAGAAGCAGCCTCTTGGGCTCACACACTCTTAGGTGTGAGCCCTAGAGAAGCACTAACCAGCAGGACTACCAAATGGAAGGTGAGGTTGAAGTAGTAACATTATCAGGTGGCAAACACAGGTATCCAATAGCAGGAGACAGGCAAGAGGTTACAGAATTACCAAGGTCAGGGCAATGGTATCTCAAAACTTCATCTAATAGAATACATTGCAGTGACAGTGCTAAAATACCCCCTTGTAGCAATTTTGTGACACCTTTGGTAATCAAGAACTGTCCAGTTTGCTCAGTCTGGAAAACCCTGCTCAGACATGGAAAACAGGATAAAGACCCTGATGGAAAAATCTCTGTTTCTGGACTGAATCAATGGATAGTTTGAAGCTGAACCATTCAGGTAAAATATGAAGTAACATAACAAGAGTTCAGCATCTGAAGACTGACAGTATTAACCAGTTTGGGGTAGGTACGTATCTTTCTTCCTATAACATCAGATACCCAACACAATCGCCTATCTTAGTGCCCTACACTGAGACAGAAACAAAATCTAAACCAGGAATCTATACCGTAAGTCATCTCAATGTCATCTAACAGAGGACACTTGAGGAAAAAATCTTAATAGTAGGAGACAGGGAAAAATATCCCAACATACTTACCTTTGCTAAAGTCTTTTTTGAGTATATGTCTGTGCGAAGTCCAAAGTTCTGCAGATCAGTCGGCTTCTCCTTGTTCTTCTCTGGAAAACTCAACATCTGCTGAGCAGCTGGAACCTGTGAACAAACATTAAACCAGAAAGATGAGGGGGCAAGAACTGGAAGTTATTCAAGGTTTTCAGACAACTGTTAAATAGAAGATGGACTGAACAAGGCAGTCAAACAGAAATCTACAGAGATTACTTTACATAGACAGTATCACTTGCATACAACGCTAGCAGAGCTTAGAGATTCAAACTACCTGAAACTCTTAACCTAGCTGGACAAAAGAAAAAAAACCCAAAAAGCAACATGTCACCAAGTTATTCTGCCAAGATGTTAAATGACACTGCCTAGAACATTAGTGCAATCTGCGGGGCTCACCTGTGGAGTGCGGATATGGAGAGGCATGAGTCCAGAGGGTGTATCTGCTAGCACGTTGAAGTGTGGAGTAGGAGGAGGGCCCATTGCCATGGGACGGCTTTCTGGATCCACTTGGTAGTTAATGAGACCCCACTGCTCCAGAAAAGCATGTACTCTATGAAACAATGTGACAAATTAAGATCTTAAGAATTGAAGCCTTGGATTTGCTTGACACCACAGAAAAGAGACAGCAAATGGGGGAGTTTATGTTTCTGGATCAAACACAGATCCAGAATCTTCTACAGTCCTTCACTTATCACAGACAGCAATACAAACCACACAGCATAAGCTTTGTGCAGACTTGACTGCATTTCAGCATGTTGCATAAATCAAAACATGACATTTTTGGTTACAGATAACAGAAAATTAATTAAGTGTAGACAAAGAAAGCTAGGGCTGCATGCACAGAACCATTTGCAGGCAATGTACAGATTGCATGGACTGCACAAATGTTGACCCCTTTCCCTTGTTTGTCTTTAACTGTTCGTCACTGAACTGACGTTTAGGAAGCTGCAGATTTCTAGGGCTCTGCTGCACCTCACAGCTTGAAACTGACAAAACTGAGTTGCAACAACTGAATTTCTGAAAAAAAAATCCATATATTTACCCAACAGCAGAACCTAACTCATCACAAATTAAGATCCAAAAATCTGCAGGCACGTTTTAGCAAGCAGACAATATTATAAATAAAAAGATTAGTCACCTGGTTGCCATAAAAGTGGGGAAACTGCTAATCAACAGTATGATGGCTATTGCACACACTTATGCTGTCATATTGGCACACTTCCATTTTTAATGCGGCTCCTACTTCTTTTTATTAAAGCAAAGGCAGTGGCTGAAAGAGCCATGGCTTTTACCTCATGACAGCACACACATCTCCAGTCAGATTCCTTCTGCAGGCAGTGCTGGTCAAATACTCTTGAGGGTTTAAGCGATAGGTGTCAATCATGAAGTTACGGTAAGCCAGGTATCTGGAAGACAATTGATAAGTAGTTCATGTACACTGAAGTCTAGAAGTTTAGGATAGTGTCATGGTTTGAGCATGTTTTGAGGGTGTTTTTTGTTCAAGGTTTTTTCCAGCCAGGTGGAGGAGGGGAGTCCGGGAGGAAGGAGAGACAGGACACCTGACCCAGGCTAGTCAATGAGGTATTCCATACCATAGCACGTGATGCCCAGGATGCATACTGGGAAAGAGAAAGCTGGAGGGGTAGAGCTCTGGAGGATAATGGAGGAGGGAGCACATGGTGCTTGGCCAGGCAGGGTGGAGTGAGTTATGGGTCGGTGGCTGGTGGGGTGCTGTATTCTTTTCACTTGCTGTTTGCTGTATCATTATTATTTGTAGTAGTAAATGGCAGTGGTGATTTGTGTTATGCCTTAGCAATTAAACCGTTCTTATCTCAATCCGTGGGGGCTACATTCTTTGGATTTTCCTTCCTAACTCTCCAGGAGTTGGGGGACTTGGTTTAAACCACGACAGATAGTACTTTCAGATTCACCTCCTCCAAACCTTTCTTACTGACAAGCAAACACCAATAGATAATTTTTATTAATGAAATTTAAGAATCAAAAGCAAAAGGTAAGTAGAATTTATTTTTATATATGGAATATGATCCATCTGGTTCCAGACTCTTTCATTCTGGACTTCACCAGTGTTTCGATTAGCAGTACATTGAAGCACGCTTTAACTGCAAATGACACAAATAGCAGCTGTAGCTTGGTCGCTAATCAAATACTTGTGCAACAGACCACTAGCTGCAGAAAAAAACCCAATGGGGTCTGATCTTCACAGGGAAAGAGGCTAAATAATCCTTGTCAATCCCCTCCAAGAGCCTGGGAGGAAACAGAGCTGACCATAAAACTGGAAGTAGTACACCAAATGGAATGCTACTTTTTCTACATGTGGAGTTTTTAAGCCATAAAAAGATCAGTACAGAAAAGTTACAAAATAGCAAATTGGAGAAGACAAGATCTATGAAAAGCAGGGGGGAAGAATCCAGGAACTAGCACTGCACTCCCCACCCACTGAGGTGGAACTGTTAAAGCAGGAATGACCTTCATGAGATGCCCATATTTCAGAACACAGGCAAACATGTATTGGAGTTCAGCACATTTCCTGCACTGTAGACATTGCTTCACAGGCTTTTTCAGTACATTTCTGGAATTTACCCCTGTGCAAGTTGTTCAGAAAAAAATAAACTACCATAAAATTGCCAGATCTGTTCTCCTGATGAAACAAAACCAACCTGCCGAACACAAGCAAGTATCCTATGCAAATATGTTTTTAAAATGGTCTATTATAAGCAGATTTCTGCCTTTGGAAAATTCAAGATGTGGATGTCTCATATGTGGTGTGCAAAACCAGCTGGTAACCAAAAAATATAAGGCTTACAGATACGGACACTAGTGCTTTTCAAAGGCAAGACAGGTTGCTGCACATACACATTCCTGACAAAACCCTACATCTTCATTCTGATAAAATCACGTATAAAACTTGATGGAAATACGTTATGTGACTAGGTGCTGGGCTGCTCCACCTTGAATGTCTGGTAGGCAAGACACAAAAATTGCTGCTTCCATGGAGCAATATGCAGGAACATCTTCCAATGCTCCTTTACAGGACTGGGTTACCACCTGCTGGACCAAGAACAGGTACTTTAAAGTGGTCTTGGCTGCGGAAATTAGTTTAATATTTATTAGTTAAGGTCAAGTTACTAGGTGAAGAGAAAAGCCTAAGACAGAAACATCCCTGAAGTTTATTCTGAAGGGAATCTGTTCTCAACAATGACATGACCTATCAGCTAAACCCTGTCAAGAGCAAGAAAGAGAAGTCAACTAGTATTTAAAGCCCCTCTTAAGACAGAAACCACCCTCCAGACACTACAGTCAGAAGAACGACCCTGTGTGCACTTTAGAAACACAGTATTTTCATTGGCCTGAAAACTAAGCTGGAGGCAAAACATTTTCATTCAGAAGGATGCTTCTATTTTACTTGAAAAGAAAACACCAAGCCATGAGCTCATGCTACTCCTATAATCCCTACATGACAACAAAAATACAAATCTAGGTTAACATCAGGACTGGGAGGAGTCCCTGACTTGCTTCACTTATAGCCAATAACCAGTAGCAGCTTATGGATGATCTATAGGAGACCTGATGTTATGATGACAGCTGAAAAAAGAAGCATGGGATTACATGCAATGAAAGCATCAGTGGCAAGCATGACAGGAACATAAGGATTCTTTTGGAATTCAATCTGTTCGCAGTCTTAGACACTGAGTCCTAGAATTCCAACCCAAAAATATGCTGATTAGTTAAGTGTTAAATAAATTCTGAGACTTCCAGAGAGATTGCAAATAAGAACTATGGGCTGAAAATCATTCAGAGTGCCAGAGACCCTCAGGGTGCCTCTAAGCCAATCTCCTACTCAAACCACTGCATTTTCATAGAATGAGAGTGGTCTGGGTCAGAAGGGACCTTAAAGCCCATCCAGTTCCAACCCCCTGCCACAGGCAGGGACACCTTCCACCAGACCAGGTTGCTCCAAGCCCCGTCCAACCTGGCCTTGAACACTGCCAGGGATGGGGCAGCCACAGCTTCTCTGGACACCTTGTGCCAGGGCCTCAGCACCCTCACAGGGAAGAACTTCTTCCTCAGATCTCATCTCAATCTCTCCGCTGTCAGTTTAGAGCCATTCCCACTTGTTTTATGCCTGAAGGGCCTTGTCAAAAGCCTATATCCACCTTTCTTATCAGCCTGTTTAGGCACTGGAAACTGCTCTAAGCTTTCCCCAGAGCCTTCTCTTCTCCAGGCTGCACAAGCCCGGCTCTCAGCCTGTCTCCACAGCAGAGCTGCTCCAGCCCTTGGAGCAACTTTGTAGCCTCTTCTGGACTCGCTCCAACAGCTCCACATCCTTCTCAGGTTGGGGGCCCCAGAACATCTTCATGACCAGGTGGCCCCAGAACATCTTCATGACCAGGTTGCTTACAGCTCTGTGACCAAGTTTTGACCAGGCTGCTTAGGGGTTTCTTCAGAAAGGAAGCCACTACTATAAAGGTCTCCTCCCCAATCTTTCTCTTCTCCAGACTGAAAAAACTTAGTTTTTAATTTCTACCTCAACATTAGATCAGAATCTTCACAAAATAATTCATGCCTGAAAAGAGGAGATGCAAGCACAAGAATGCTCTAAAATCTGCCCTGTCCACCTGCTGAAGAGCAATGCAGGATGGTTTACTACCATCATTAGTTTGAAGCAGAAAGAGAAAAGAAAAAAAAAATCAGTTTGCAAACTCAGCAGTTACACTGCTAAGTCAGATCAGAAGTTAACCATGAAAAAACCTGCAATACCTCAAGACAATATATTATAATCTTGCCTTTTTTATTATTTAATTTAAACAGCTTCAGGGAAGTTGTTTAAGCTGTTTAAACAGCTCTGTGTGTATAATTTTTTAATTAAGAACATTTAAGTTCTGCAGTAGATACCAGATCCCACAGCGAGATGGAATACATACAAACTGGACCTAAATTCAACTGAGAGCTCCATCTGCATTTAACAGGAAAGTCAAGAATTAAAATGTCACTAGAGGGTTCAGAATGGCTATATAAGAAAAAAAAAAACAAACCAAACATACTACTTCTAGCCATATGCAACTTTAGCTCTCTAATTTAAATCAGACTACCTAGTATTTGAGAACACAGTTACATCTCAGGCCTGTGAAGATTAGTTTTCCTAACCTCACTTGCGCTTTCGACATTACCCATCAGTTGCTCAGGGAACCATGAAATCAATACAGATAACTGTGCAAAATCTATTCCAGTATGACACAGCATCCTACAACAAACTCTGTGATCAGTGCTTACACAAAACTCCCTCAAAAATATAGCCTGGTGTAAGAAACAGAAAAATAAAGATGACTATTAAGCTTCTCTAGGAGCATGAAATTGTTGAGATGTCTTTGGAAGATGATCATGCCTTGTATCACATGAAGTTCGTGAATTTGCTTCAGTATTACTTGGGAGAAACTTGTTTTATTTTTCCTGGATAACCACTATTAACTATCAGTTTGGAATTTAAACTTTTACCTCTTGTAGTTTTATAATGCACGTATATTATCAAACTACAAGAAGAAGAGGTGGTACAGGTGCTCTTTCCTTCTTTTATGACCCTACTATGTAAGTTTAACACATGCACAACTGAAGTGACTGCACGAGTCCTGGAACTGGAGGCTCCTTTACCTTGCTACACTCTTATAAACATATATATTCACATGTTCTACTTACATTTCTGGAGTCTTGGACTTGTTTTTTCCATTGAAGAATTCAGGAAGAGCACGACGTTCAATCACATGAATACTATAACAGAAATACACAATTTAGATTGTATATGTAATGTACATAAAAAACTCAGATTCAAATACAAAATAATGTTTGAGTATTCTGCACACCTTCAAAAGACTATTTTGAGAGAAAACATTTATAGAAAGGGTTATTTTTATTTTTTAAAGAAACCCTAGCATTCTAGCATAACCCTTTGAATTTGCCTATTTCATTAAAGAGCAAAGCTGCATTAAAAAAAAACTGTCAGCTACCTTGTCACGTCCACTGCTGCCACCACAGAGATGATTTAAGGTTGCCTTTTAGAAGAACACATACACCTAATGCAACATGAAGTTTATCCTGTTTCTTCAGATGTACTTCAGTAGTCTCTTAGCTGTGTTTCGGACTGATATAGCTCTCAGAGCGCCATTTGCTATTACAAATGCACAGATCTAAGAGTTTTTAACAAATCGTTATTTACCAGTCACTCCCAAAAGGCACTTCCAAGCACTACAGAAGAGTGATCTCATGACAAAACACCATCACTGTCATAATTTTCACAGTAGGGATGTTATTACTGTCAATTTTCTCAGTATGGATGTATTATTGTACCTTCACTTTATAAGAGAAGGAATTGAAACACAGAGGCCACATATACCTACCTCACTTTAAAGCAAATCTCAATTAGCTCGAGCTATGCAAAGTTGTCTTTTCTGATCTACACCAGGTCCACAGCTCTAAGCCTTCACCCAGTTCCCAAATACTTTCTTACCAGTTGTAGTCAAACCAAGATGCATAGCTTGGAATAATGATGTGGTTGGTTTGTTCTGTAACATTATCTTCACCTGGATCAATTGACCGACTTTGATCACCTTTGTTAGGATCTTCATCTTCCTGTATCATGGAGAAAATACAATGGTGAGTATGTTGTAAGAGACATATCTATAAAGTCTCAGAAAAAAGTTAACCTGAAACAAGTGCTTTCTGATCCTCTGCAGAATAAACCTTTCCTAGTGCAGTTTCTGGTCAGTGGGGAAAATCTCAGGGACCAGAGAAAGTGTAATCTATGTCATCATAAAAATAATAAATTTTGACAAAAAGCATAAGGCCAGGATGAAGTTTTTACAGAGCCAGCTCTCAGATCTGAAGAACATACTTTGCAGTACAGTGAGATCACACTTTGCATCCTGTTTATAAAGTTAAGCATGCTCTATGGGAGAAGACACTGTATTTCAATTCTGCAATATACTGCAATCACATGTAATGTGTGTAGAATACTTTGTAAGTTGTGATCCTGTGTCTTGCTGCCACCTCCAGTTACTGACACTGCACCAATTTTTAATATTGTCTAAATTGGGCTGTATTTTTGGTCACTTTTTCCCCATTAACCTTCTCACGCCTCAAAAAAGAATTAAAGGAAATCAGATTCATTACTTCTAGTTTTAATGGCAGACACTTGTTAGCAGTAATAGCTTCACATCTGAAAAACTGCACCTCATTACACTAAGATCTTGCTTGGATAAACTCATTTTGATCAATCTTAAAGCCAGTCTTGGATATCTCTCCCTTGTGAAGCGGAAATACTAAATTCAACCTGTGACTCTGCATGCCCCCGCATTTCCTTCCACTCAGGGAGTGAACACACTCTCAAGTTTGCTCACACAGGGCTTTAAAGACACCAGTGAGCAAGGACAAGGGGGAACAGCTTTAAACTGACACAGGGAAGATCTGGATGAGATGTGAGGAAGAAGTTCTTCCCTGTGAGGGTGGTGAGGCCCTGGCATAGGCTGCCCAGAGAAGCTGTGGCTGCCCCATCCCTGGCAGTGTTTAAGGACAGGTTGGATGGGACTTGGAGCAATCTGGTCTAGCAGAAGGTGTCCCTGCCCACAGTAGGGGCAATGGAACTGGATGGTCTTTAAAGGTGTCTTCTAACCCAAGATGTTCTATGATTTCAGTTTCCATCTAACTCAGTAAGAAACAGCGGCTGTTACCTTTCCTCCAGTTGCCACTGTCTCCTCATCCTGTTCATCTGAAAGGCAGAAGCATTGAGAATTACACTGATAAAAAGAGTTGACTGCTCACAAGCCTCTCTAGCAATGTCGTTGCTTAATTGGAAAGAGTATTTCATTTGTTTTGGAAGGGAAGTGAGGAGGAAAGCAAAGCAGACCACACATCATTAAGGCAATCTCATCCTTATGCAGGCACTCAACTATCCAACACAAGGGAACAGATAAGAATACAGAGGAACGATAATTAGAATTTTTCCACACTTAGGAATCCATACCTAATTACCACCTTCCACAGTGACCTAGACGTAGCCTTGTTTAATAGGATACGGGACACTAGTTCATAACTCTTCTGTCAAAGGCTTAGCAAAACTCAGGGAACCTGTGATTCACCTTGATTCCCAGTAAGAAAAATTCTGCCAGGAAAGAGCTTATGTGTCGTATTAACATAGGTGCATACAAGGCAACAGCCTTACAAGCGAAAGAATAAATATGTTTCAATGTGAAATACATATGAAAACTAAATTAATTCAATAAAATAGTAGAATTAGAGACTTGTTTAAAATTGAGAGCTGTAAAATATTTTCTCTGTTGGCCTGCAAGCAGGACTTTACTATAAAATCTAGGGAATGGGGTGCTGGAGGGTGGTGTGTTTATTTTACCAAGGTCTGCTACTGTTCCTCCTTTCACAGGCGTGTTTTCACTGTCTTTCTTTGGGTTCACTACAAAAACAAGATTGAAACTGTGATGAATAACCACACAAGATAAAATTACCAAAGTCTAGCATGCTTTTATTATCCTATCAATTAGCAGTTTTGCTGGTCATGTCTTTGCAGTTCAAAAGAGTTCATCTGTGGAGGTTGAGTACAACAGAGCATTTGTTTGATTTCTCTGGAATATCATATCTGAACACAAAACAGCTTCTATTCATGCATTTAGCGCACCAAGTACAGTACTTTTCCCATCTTGCACAACAATTCTCACATGCAAGTCCAAACCAGGTAGAAAAGCACAAATGGTGTGACACGCAGAACAGTTTGATGCCAAGGACTTGGTAAAAGGAATTATTTTTCAGATTTATCTTTACTTAAGAGGTATTGCACAGATCAGCACTTTTCTGAAAAGGATTAATAAGTGAATGCATTTGGCACATTGCTAGAGTATCCACTCATTTAATGTGCTGCTTATCTGGAGTATCTGGCACACAAATATTTTCCTCCAGAAAGATCCACCCCACAAAACAAACTCTGTAAAAGGGTGTGAAAGAAATCCTAAAACTGGTGAAGCTAATCATTTAAGTGGATTTTTGTAGACGTATTTCCAAAAGCAAAAAGGTGAATTTGCTATCCTTATATCACATTCAATTCCCTGACTACATAAATTTAGATAGGCACAGATCACCTGGCCCTAAGGCCACAAGTATTTCAAAGATTTGACAAAACGTGTGTATTTTTCAGTGCAGTTTAAACAATTGTCTTAACATTCAAAGAATGCAGTGTATGCATATTTTACCATTTTTGGGAAGTACCACTTCTTCTATATTAGGTACTGGTGTGGGATCCTCCATGTCCTTTGTAAGATCTTCTTGCTCATCTTCTTCTTTCTGCCCTCTCCTTTTTCCATATAAGGCTGCTTGTCTAAAACAGATCAAACAAATTCTTTTTCAACTGCAACTGTCAGATATTCTCATCTTATTCTTCAGATATCAGGATTAAAGGACTGGGTCAAAACACTTCAGAAACTATGAAAACTGTAGGAGTTGTGCTGGTGGAGTTGATGAAAAACACTGTATATTAACAAAATGAAGGGTTTTTTTGTTTGTTTGTTGTTTGTTTTTACAAAAAAAAAGTTTTTTCTATTGTTTCAAGACCAGAGACCACCACTGTATATAAATCTTCATTCCAATCCAGTGATTCACTTACATTTATTCTTTCTAAAGCTGCAATAAGGGCACCTGCTGCACAGAAGAGGTGACAGACCATTTCAAGGCACACTGCCTTGTTTGATGAAAGAGGCTGGCTTTGTAAGATCAAGTCTGTTTACCAAAAAAGCCATTTTCAGAGCAAAAGCAGAATCACCCAAACCTCTCCTTGCAGGATCTAACTCAGGCTTTACATTTGGAACAAAAAAGTAATTCAGATTATCAAGTCATTTTTTCCTCACATCAAATGATACATTTCCAGTTTTGTCTTGCTAGAGCCTAACAAGTCTGTTAAACAAGACCTGAATACTTAGCTCAAAAGTGCTCCCATCCATATCCACACATAAACCCTCATAAAGAGGCTTTTATTTGGATATAATAATGACCGTTTTTTTGGTTGAGATCAAATTAGCATCGGAAAACACCCTAAACTGCAGTCCACAAATGCTACTCTGTTAAAGTTGCATTTGAGAAGTGGACTTTAAAATACTTCCTATGCAGATAAAATTCCTCAATTAAATGCAGTATCTTATGAAGCTGTATTTCAAGAACCGTACATGTACTGCATGACTGCACTAACAGAACTAGTCTGAGTTATTTTAGAAACAGCTGAGCAACTTTTCATTTTGTAAGTTCTGCTCTTGATGCAACAATGAACCCTGTCACTGACAGAGATAAAACAACTTGCACTATATTCTCCTCCACCTCCAGGCAATATATTTCTACAAAAGCGTAAAGAAATTACATATACGGCACAAACAATATCACTCAAGTCTATGTAGAATAATTATTCCACTGTAATCTAAGGAGAGACAAGTGAAAGGAGACAGAGATTCCTGTGTAGCACATTTTATCAAGAAAAATTTCACCAAGCTACAGAACTTGGACACTCACCCTTTCTTCCCTGTCTTTTTTCTTGATTCCACAGGAGTGGGGGGTGGAGAAGGAGAATGCTTTCTCTTCCGTGTACTTGCTGCTGCTTTCCTGTCTCTCCTCTCTGGACTACGGACAGGCTGTTAGAAAAGTGAAGTAGTTAGGTCATCCCAAATACTACAGTTACTGAAATGCTGTAGGCTGCACTCTTCCTTAGTATGTGCTACAGCAAAGAAGCTAAAAGCAGTAATACCACAACACATACTACATTTTGCTCCAAAATACTTCCAATTGTCAATGTGAAAACCCCTTATTTTCTACAGCCATCCCCCAGAAGATGGAATGGCTTTGTACTTAAGAAGTATGATTCTGAAACAAAGCAAGATTCAAAAGCGTATGCACAACTTCTTCAACATATTCTATTCAGCAGGAGAGATTTCCCAGTGAGTAGCCTGATGTGAAGGTTGAATGAACATGTTTTCAGAGTCCTAACTGGCTTCCTGCACTGGAAGGGATACCAAAATTAGTTTCAACAAGTATAGAGAATTTGGAAATCAAATATGGACAGCTGCTGCTTAACTCACCCCTGGCTTCGTTTATGAGAAAGCACAGAGCAAGTCCTATCTCTTACCATTCTCAGGAAGGGGGGGGGATTAAAGTGCACACTTACATTTCTGAATCAAGGAACTACGTCAGAAGAAAGTTAAACTAGATTATGTTATCACAGGCAACTTAAACTGTTCAGCTAGCTTAACTTCAGTAAGTTCAAGTCCCAAGTTTTTGACTTATGCAGAGACAGTCACCCATTAAGCAGAGAACCACCTACCTCTTCATTTTTCATGGAGATTCTCTGTCGAAAACTCACTGATTTCCTGTTCTCATCTACTTCATAATCCTCTTCATTCATCCATTCATTGAATACATCTGTGTCCAAAATCCACTTGGCATGAACCTAAAGAATAGAACAGAAGAACATATTAACATGCCAATGTGTTTTGAAAAAGTAACTCCGCAACTGACCTCACTGGATTATCAAGGTCTGAACAACCAAATATTTTGTAATGCTTTTACACATAACACATGACCATTTCATGAGGCAATACAAAGAAGGATGAATGTGACTGTAACTATGCTGAATGCAATGTCTGCCCCTCACAGTCATTTTTAAGCCTTCTGAAGTGTGAAGTCAATTCTTACACCTAGAACAACAGCTCTGCATTAAAAGCATACTTTGGATGCTGAAAATTACCATCAAAAATCTTCTAAATATAGAGATCACCTTAGCAGATGTGCCACAAAGACCAAAACAATTAGAAAGAGTTGGCCATATCTTGGAAAGAAAAGATTGACAATCTTGACTTAAAATATCCACCTTCAAATAAAGTTTTAGTTTACATAGCTGAAAATAAATTCTTGAGCTTTAGAATGATAATCCATCATTTATAGAAGCTGTTGTATCTTACTATGTGTAGTAAGATTTATACACAAAAACCATGAGTTCCAGTTATTTACAGGTAACTACTTGAAGCCATGTTTGAGCAGACAAGTTATTTTCTGACCGAAGCTGCTCTAACTCTGCTGTTCAGATAAACAGCATATATATAGAACAACATCTCGTGAAATGTACACAGAATTAAGTCCAATAATAGAATAATAAAGTAGTAGCTACTGCTGACTGATTCTAAGTGCTCTTTATTCTTGTTACAATGAAATAAATCAGAAAGGCAAATCATTCCTCTACAAAGAAAACTGATTAGAGAACCTAAATAAGGCCTCTGATGTTGGTTTGATTGCTCACATATTCTACAGATTGATAAGCACTGACTTTTTGTGGCATTACATCAGTTAAGCACAGAGTTCCCATTAACTTGAACCTTTCCATAAAAAAAAGGAGAGATATGATCCTCAGGGATTCATAGAATCACAGTGGTTTAGGTTGAAAGGGACCTTAAAGCTCATCCAGTTCCAACCCCCTGCCACAGACAGGGACACCTTCCACTAGACTAGGTTGCTCCAAGCCCCATCCAACCTGGCCTTGAACACTGCCAGGGATGGGGCAGCCACAGCTTCTCTGGACAACCTGTGTCAGGGCCTCATCACCCTCATAGGGAAGAACTTCTTCCTCAGATCTCATCTCAATCTCCCCTCTGCCAGTTTAAAGCCATTCCCCCTTGTCCTGTCCATACCTGCCCTTGTCAAAAGCCCCTCTCCAGATTTCCTGTCAGCCCCTTTAGGTACTGGGAACTGCTCTGAGATCCCCCTGGACCCTTCCCTTCTCCAGGCTGAACAATCCCAGCTCTTTCAGTCTGTCCCCATAGGAGAAGCATGGTATTTTCCCCACTTCCTCTCATTAAATGTTATATAAGGCCATGATGTCTTCTAACGAGCTGTCAGGTTTCATCCCAGAAATGGCAACACTTTGGCAGTAAAGGAAAGACTTAACTTTAATGTAAAACACCTCAAGCTAGGCCAAAATGGTAATTTGGGCACTATCAAGGATGCATCAATCTGTCCTTTTCACTCACAATTTATTTTTTTCAACAGCATTCCTCCCCAAATAAATGTTTTAGACATTTTCATTTAGTCTCTAGACATATCCTTCTGCTTTTCTATATATATGGAAATACAGCCATTGTTACTCAGCAGCACATTAAAACATCTATCTAGCAGCACCTGAGCATGAGCTGTACCGATACAGTAACTCTGGGAAACTGTTTTACGAGAGACTTACCTTCCATGGCTTTTCAGGAATTGGAGGATCCTCGATTTCAGCATCTATTTCATTGGCATGAACCCAAGTGTCATAGCTAATGAGAGGAGGCAAGTGAAAATAAAATTGGTCCCTTGGGCTGTTCATCCAGAGAGATCACCAGCAGGAATATTTATTCAGCCATTACGGGATGTGCACATTTTTAGCTTTCTGATTTTAAAAGCCATCTCCAGCTTAGCATTGCAAATCTACTCTCTAGATTCAGGGGTATAAATGCAGTTTGTGAGTCACCTGTCAAACCCTGGCATTAAGTTAATTAACTTGTTTCTGTTCTTATGAGTTTGAAGCAAGAGCTACTGGATTCCTAGAAAAAATAAGTATGCATCTTCTCCTTCAATCCTACCACTGTAGAAACAATTTATTATTTACATTCACTTTTCCACAGGCTATTCCCTCAAAAACCTATTTATAAATACTAAGAAGCTACAGTCAATAGCAGCAAAAGCCATATTTTATAATCTACACTAAGCATGCACTGAGCAACTAGGATACATCATATGCAAAAAAAGATGTATATATAGCATTCCTCACCTTCATACTGAGATTTGCAAATACATATACACTGAGTCAACACAAACTTTATTACTGATATTATATGAACAGAAATATTTAAAGTTTTTTCATCTGTATGAAGAACGAAGTGTGACTGTTTGCACTCTTCCACAGAAATATGCATATGGCTCCTGAGAATTCTGTGTATACAGCAGGGCAGATTTTAGTACCCTGGAAAAGTTATTTAAATAGAAGTAAATGCCAGGTTATCAATCAAACGAGGTTTTCCATAACCTGAACTCAGAAACCAGTTATTACAAATACATTTAAGTTACTAACTGTACCTATGCTACCTTTTAACATCAACTAGCACAAGACAGCTTTCTCAAATATGTGCTTTCAACAGTCACTTGTACCTGACTAAAGGCAATCTAAGGAGTGAAAACTCTGTCCAAGGAAGCCTAACTAGGTGAGACTATAGTTAACACTTTTGGCTTTAAAGTCTTACTAACTTTAAGAAAAGGCTCACTCTACCCTTTAAAAGTCTGGTTCAATTTGCAACCATACCAATGGCTCTGCAGGAAAATACTTTCTTTTCCTAACCTTCACCATCTGCCAGTATCACAAATGGGTTTTAAGCCAACAACTAGTCTTTTCAAGCTTTGGACATTGAGATAAATGGTAGCGAGACTAAATTGCTGCATCGTTATACTCCGTAAGACAACCACTGCTTGTCTCATAATATGAGAGGTGATGTACAAGCATTCAAAATCAAAACAAGAGGAATGCAGTACTGTTTATGTGGTCAAATTTTTAGATGAGCCAGCCTGAGATGGGTCTGAGCCTGTCATGTTCTGCAGATCAAGCAAAGATTGAAGTCCACACAGCTTGACATTCACCATGTGGTTTCACTACCATTAACCACAGAGCACTGCATTTGGCAGAGGTAAGGCTCAGTAAGCTAAAGGAGCAGCTTGCTTGAGGACACAGATTTTACTATTTGCAAATTTTAATCAAGACTTTTCTTTCAACAAAAACTTCAGTAAAATTTGGGGTCTGCTTGCTTCCCCCACTTTACCTGTCTGGAAAAAAGCCCCAGTGTACCAGCACCTGCTTGTCCTTTTTCATCACAGGTCTCAACCATTCATCTGCAAAGGGGAAAGAGATCTAGCATCAGATTCAGATTGTAAAGCACATTACACACTATTTTGCTTTCCCATAGCCAGTAATAATAAAGTTATTGTGATCATCTCTGATAGAAGTCTACTGTAGAACAATTACAATGGCCTGGCCTGAACTAATACACTTGACTGCATTACCTTTACCATGTCTAAACATGCATGCGCTCTGCATGCATGACAGATGTTGCATTAGTAATCTGGATGCTAACTTTGAGGCGTATGTTACATTAGTAATTTGGACGCTAAGAATTGTTGCAACCCATGCAGCGATGGGGCAGATACAGCTCCTCCAGGCAACCTGTGTCAGGGCCTCACCACTCTCACCCAGAAGAGTTTCTTCCTCAGATGTCATCTAAATCTGCCCTCTATCAGTTAAACCATTCCCCCTTGTCCTGTCCCTACCTGCATTTGTTAAATATAATCATTCATACAGAGAAGTGAACACTTCCATCTAGTGGCCATAAGATGCCAGGGCATATCAGAAAAAGCGGATTTATGTTGGTGAAGCTCAGACTCAACAGCAATGATCTGCTAGAAAATTAAATGTATTTCAGATAGAATAAATAAAGAGCAATAAGAGCAATTTTTTGTTATTTGCTGAAAGATGCAGCTGTTAAATTGCTTTTGAGGAACCTATGTACTTCATATAGAAGGAGACTGCATTACAAAAAAGCCCACAATCTTCCTTTATCAGGTCTAAGCGTTACTGTATTAATTCTCACTTACTTTCGCATCTACCTTTCTCATATCTGGCCGATTCCTAATCGTGTTCCACTCAATATACTGACCCACACTTATGCACTTGGGGCTACCATGGAAGCAATAAAATAAAAAATAATAGAAATGACAGTTTTAAACCCCCTACTTTCACTGTGCTTCCTTTTAATCTATTTTCTAAGTTCTTTCAGACCCTTAGCTTTGCTCTCCTTCAGCCTGCAAGTTAACATCTCAATTTTCAATGCAATCACTTAAGAGCAGTCAGTGTTACACACCTGAATCTGAAGAAGTTGCATCCATTAAAAATGTAACTGCTACAGCCAGTAATTAGACAAAGGACAGAGTAATTTTATTTCAAGTTGTTAATCCTAGAAATATCTCCCAAGTGGCTCTCAGGAGCAGACTAGAAACATACCGTGTGCAAAAGCTCTTGTAACTACTAACAGAATTTAGTCACAAGGCTAATTCCACTTAAAAATTAGAAAGCAGCTTTACCATCATCCATTGAGGTAGGACTTGGATAAACATGGTGAGTAGCCTTTGATTTCTCTTCAGTTACTGTTCCCTGTGGGAAAGGGGGAAAAGAAGAAGCTGCATTAGAAACTTTAAATAAATTACCCTGAACTTCTTGCCTGCTTCTTTTTACTCACATCCCATGCAGCCCAGAAGTACTCACAGCTAACTTCAATGCAACTACAGAGAATACCACCTCTAAAAAATGACAGAAAAAGGCAGTTACTCTGAGACTGCCACCAAACTACTGTCATCTCTTGCTCTTTGTTCTCAAATCCTTCCTCCCCCCTAGCTCTTTCTGCCCCAGTTCTCATTGCAAATTGTTTAACTATCAGCTCATACAAACTCACTGGTAAATATTTTGTAAAAAAGCATCTGTAACTTTTTTCCACTAAGTACACATTTTGGTTCAAAACAATTTCTAAATATGACAACGTATATAAAGTATATGAAAAACTTAACTAGGAACGGCTGCCTGCAACAGAATATCCCTAGGATCTGATAAAGGCTGTATGTCAAGAGATAGACTAAACACTTGTTCTTTATGAAAAGCCTCCTAAACCATAGAACAAAGAGAATAAATCAGAAATACACTAACATGGTATCACTGATTGTCAAATATTCAAACACAAGACTGCTTTTTCTTCTTGCTGTCATTTTCTTGACATATGAGAAGCAACAGATGTAATTCTCATGCTTATGTTGATGCCACAACAACAGTGTACATAAAGTAATTTCTCTACATATGTGTGCAGGCCATAATTATATTCTCATTGGACCTACATCACCATGCAAAAAAAAAATCTGCTATACAGTATATGTTAAATAACTGAACAGTGGGATCAGTCCCTTACAAGGAGAACTAAGGGTTCTCCCACATGCTGCAGAGACACCTCCAGACTCCATACATAAAGAGTCATTTGCAAGGACAGCAGAAGTTCACAGTCTGCAGGCTCTCTGCAGAGGAACTCCTTTTTGGAACAGTTTATGTGAAAATGTTATTCGAAATTTACATTCCACAAATACTTGACAGATTTATTTAAAGGACTGAAGAGCCCATGGGATAGGGTACAGCCAACAATATGCAAACAATTTATTCAGCAGACAGCACAAAAGGAGGAAAATTAAAAAATAAAAATTCCATGAAGATGCATTGCATTACAGTAGCAATATTTGGAGACTACTCCAGTATCAGGGGCTAAAGGGCAGGAGTTCCCACACCAAGAATTCATAGAACTGGGTAAAAAGAGAGGAGGTGTTCTGAGCAACAGGAAGAAGGTTGTAAAGTAAGAGGAAAAGGAATGAGTGAAGAACCACCTGCAAAGTGTTTTAGGAACAGTAATGGAAATTCTCCTTTCATCCCCCATGAGCTAAAGATGCTCTAATCTGAGCTTTGTGAATCAGATCAGTAAGTTTCATCTATTTCCTACGGACCTTTTAAAAACCCAGTAGACAATAGATGAAGTCTCTCAGATTCTATCTTGACTGAAAACAAAGGGAGGAATAGACTTTCACTAAAACAGCATTCTGAAAGATGAAAGTAGTTTTAAGATTTATTCTCAGTCTCTGCTAAACTGAATGTGACTAGAACCTAAAGACATAACAGGATGCCTTTTAGTGACAAAACACTTTTCTTGAGGCCCACAGATACAAAGGCTAAAATCTCACTCATTACCTGTTTTCAAGTTCCTAAATTATTGTTCTGGCTCTCTCACAAGAATCCTTAACATTTAATCAGTAAAAGAAAATCAGAAACAGTAGCAGCATCTTCAGCAGCAGAGAGAACAAATATCTCACTAACATCCCTTTGTATGAGACAAGCAGTGGTTGTCTTACAGAATATAACGATGCAGCAATTTAGTCTCACTACCATTTATCTCAATGTCCAAAGCTTGAAAAGACTAGTTGTTGGCTTAAAACACCATTTGTGATACTGGCAGTATCTCTTTTTATGAGCCCAGAGATCACACCAGCACTGTGCTGGGACAATAGATGCAAGTCTCTGCACAGGCTGCAGTCAGAGCAGTGAAGACTTGGAAATAACAGGGAGGAGGGAGCTACGAGTACAAGGCATAGGGTAGAGAAAAGATAACAGCAGGGTAAAAAAAACATAGTAATAATCAAAATAGTGAGCAAGGATGGGTAGCAACACAAATATAAGATGAAAATTCAGAAGCAGGGCAAAGGAAGAAAGCCCAAAGCCTAAAATTAAGGAAAATTGCTGTTTGCAGTTCATCACATCCCTTTAGAGACAGAACCACCAGGTTTAAAAGTCCCTTAAATAATTTGTGGATATAGCATGCTTTAAGTTCACTATAGAATTCCTTCATGAAAGGAAAACAATCATTAACTCCTAATTTAAGAATAACAAACATCCTGATTCAGCTGACTAATTTACTTGTGAAAAATTATGCAACTGAAATTGAGACGACAGTTCATAATCACAACACAGGAAAAACATCTAATCTGGAAAAGAAAGTTTACTTTGGCTACAGCTGTGAATTGCCGTAACACAAAAGGCTATCAGACCATCTCGAGTTCACATTCCAGGATATTTCTCTCAAGACAAATAAAGGCTGCTTACATTTTTAATAGATGAAACTGTTAATCTTATTCAGCTCATCATTTAGTTTAATAAACTACAATGGTAAGATGTGGACAGTCTTGGAAATATGTTGACTCCCTAACATGGAACAGACTGCTGTTGCTCGTGCTCTTTTCAGCACAAGCAAGAAATGAGCAACTAAAATAAAGTGAAAAGGGTAGCAATCATGGTAAGATCAAAGCTTCCTTATGCTGTCCCCACAGATCCAGAACAGCTGTACTGCACACTACCTTCTTTGGTCTCAGGTTTGGACAAACAGCGAGCTTCTGTTTTGTATAAGCAGGTACTGAGCATTGAATCAGTTCAGGCCTGCAGCCAACTCAGAGATGCCGTAAGTACTTTTCACTTCAATAGCAATTTCAGATTTACTTTAAGAATAGAGTCTCCTTGTGAGGATAACTACTACTTGCATTTTACAAACTGTGAACTTTTGGTCTTAAGTGATTTGCTCCTGCTGTTCTGCATTGTCAGAGAGATTCCAAATGTAGCTGATATGTTGAGGTTAGGCAAACACATTTTATCCTGCAACTGCTGAAATATGTTCTTTAAGATACACTATTTAAAAGTTACCTGGTGACGTTTGACAATATCCTTCAATTTATTAGCCAACTTCAATTCTATATCTGGAATGAGGTAGATGGTTGGTCTGCTCAGACAGTTGTTCTAGTGGAGAGAATAGGAAGTCAAATAAGAAATTAGTTGGTCACCTGTGACAAATAAAAAAATTCCTATTAAGATCACGAACGCTTGAAAAGAGCTCAAAAGGAACATGTGTCAGTTCGTGATATGGCATACTAACCCAAGCTACAGAAACCCTTTTGATAGCACACTTTCATTTTCCTCCTTGCCAAAGTCCTATCCTGATTTTTTTCTGATCTCCACAGATCTGCTGTTAGCTCTAACAAAGACATCACTGCAGACAAAGGGAACATGACCCAGTATAGCTGTTCTCATGTTCCTGCTTTTATAACATTTTTAATGGAAACAATGTCTTCAATTTCAAATAATTTCTGACAGGACCTGGGAGACTTCACCTGAATGGGAATTTAAGTCCCTTGTGTGTCAACTTCCAAATGTGAATCTGCCCTCTGTCACTAAAATGCAGATTCATCCATTTCTACAATATCAACAGGTATATGTTAACTTCATTTTGAATTATAACATGTACTCTATTATGTATTGAAACCACCATACAATGGCAATAGTTTTATCATAAGATTGTTTCTTTTTGCTGTCCTTCCTCCAACATCTTGATATTACACACTAAGCCTGGGATTAGAGTTTGGAAAAAAAAGCAAGTGACACCATCTAAAATGCACCCTAACCTGAAGAAAGTCACCTGTATAAAGGTGAGTCTCAAGAAAGTCAACAACTGAATAGGTATGTACAGAAACAGTTACTCAATCCTAAGGGTGCTGCTTTCACAGGAAGCCAGAAACACTCAGGATACTTTCTCCTACCTTACAAAGAAGTGGTTCTCAGCCAATACATATCTGAAGAACATCAATGAAACATTCTGAAGTTTTCAAGTGATAACATGGAATTGTGACAAAAATGGGGGGGGGGGGGGGGGGGGAAGAGTATAACACTCCTCCAGAAAACCAGGGTGAAACTCTTCAATGGGTCACAACTGAGGTCCACAAAAACTAGTGAATCCCTTCCCAGGAGAGCAGTTTTATGTACAAGTTTCTTGCCTGCACTAGTGTTTTCTCGATGTTCATAAACATCTCCACATTTCGATCCATTCGGGATGGATTCTGCAGGTCAAACCTCCGCCTGTTAAGGAAAATTATTCAAAAATATTAAATTCAACTCTCCTCCACTCACCAGTCAAGAATCTTTCACGTTCCACATAAAAAACAACAGTGTATCATGGTAGCTATGTAAGAACACTTAAAGCACAATCACAAGTATTTTTGCTTCACTTGGCAGCCCCCACAAGCAAGAAAAATCACAATGAACCAAATCAAGAAAATGTAACTGATTTGTGAAATGTGTAGGAAAAATGAAGGTTGACATTGTCCAACAAAACCCTGTAGCAGGGTCGTGCATTCCATTACAGTCACAAAGGATAATTAAACAAAGATAATCAAATGATCACAATGGATTTCAACAACTAGATGAGAAAATTCATGAACAAGCTCTCACGTTTCTCTTCCTTCTAGTTGCACCCATCCACCAGTCCCAGATTCTAATCCAGGAAAAACACAGCAATTTGTCTGCCTGGTATTTTCTAAACTACTTATCTACTTGAGAACAAGCCGCCCCACACCCAACACACAGGTAGTTAATAATCTATGTAAAGCCTTCACCATCTTCTTTATTAGACTCTGGTACTTTAAAGTTTGCTGCTTCATTGACAAAGTAATCAAAATTCTTGAAATAACAATGCAGATTTAAGTGTCTATCGGAAATGGGAGAGATTACACAAAATCTGAGACTTTCTACTGGGAAGAAGCACAAGAGCCCCCCAGAAACATTCTGCTGTATGCACCTGAACCATACATATGTTCAGAAACCATGGATGAACCAACTCAAAAGAATATGGGACAATAACAGGACTAACACCAGTCCCTTGCCAAGCTCAGCACCCGCAGGTGTCTGTCTTGGCACTATCATGCAGGCCAGGGCACTGTAGGAGCCTCTGAAACAGGTTTGTGCCTGGCCCTTAACAATTCAGCGTTTTCCAAAGGAAAATATATTTAAATAATCAGATTGTTGACTCTTAGATGTAAAACATTGTCTGGTGCATTTCTGTACCTCTCAAGTTTTGGAAAAAGTTGTTCCTAGAGTCTGAAAATGCTCTTAACTGGAGTGTGGAGCTGGTGTTCAGCAGTGGCAGTACCAGCAGAAAGGATTTCAGCATATAATAAATAGCCAGTACACTTAACAGAGTGAAAATACCATGCATGTAATTACCATGCAGTGACTGACATGCTTTTAGTTAACACCCCAACTTAAAAACAGAATTTATTCCAGTGCCCATTTCTACTGAGTTTCTTTTAAACACATACTTGTTTCCAGTAACGCATCAAATCAATTTTTAAATTTTAAAAATATGCAATGAAGGTAAACTAAAGCAAGACTAATTTTTATCGCAAAACCCACTACCACACAAGGATGGCATCACATCATTGTAACACCACTCAGGTAAAGACACTTCAGGTGGAACCACCATGTTTTTATTCACTTGAGGGTCTAGCATTTTCACAAAGAAGCTGTCCACACAGGTGGCCCTGTGTAAGCATGCTGCCATGGTGGGCAGCACTAGAAATAGTCACTATTAGTGAATGACAGCTTCTATGCCAAAAAACAACATCATAGGCTCTTCCCTTCACAATAAGGACATAACAGACAAGTTGAAGATAATATCCTGGTATCTTTCAATTTCAAATTAAAGTTACAACCTCTTTAAATAGAGTTGTGCATGATAAAAAGTTTACAATGACTTCTAGAAGTAAGGCCAGTCATCAAGAAGTCCCACAGTTCCCTGCACAACACAATTTAATGAAGTATTTTACACATGTAACACATTGGATTTTAAGAGCCAAGATCAAGTCACTTTTCCAGAATTCAGTTATTGACAGCTTCATAGTCTGTATTCAAGACATATGCTCATCAAAGGTAATGGTTTCAGGGAAGGAATATAAATACTCAATAAACAAACTAACCTAGACACTTAATAAAGACTTCAGTCCCTATGAAATGAAGACACTTAAGGCATGGAAGTCTGACCAAAATTCTTACATTTGGTTACCTAAAATCTGCATTATGTATCCAGTTAATGCTATATATGTCCCCAAATTCCTGCCTGCTTTTGAAACCCATAATTTAAGAGAAGCACACAAATACACTAAGAAATCTCACTTTTTTTAGTTGTCCATTTAGACAAAATAGTAGCACTAATTCTTCTTATCCTTAGTTTAACTGATACCCTCTGACAGGTTTTAGCAAACAACTACTGGAATTGCGGTGATAGACAAGGTATGTCCAGCTGCACTGGGTAAGTGCATTTTTCAGACATACCTATTATGACGAGGAAAGGTACTTCTCCTATAAGACAGATCATTCACAAACAGGTTAAGCAAGAGCGACAATGCATACCATTAAAAAAAAATCATATTTCAGGCAAAACACCACATATTATTTGGTTGAGTCAGTGAAGGAGACATTCCAAGCTCTAAGTCTGATCTTCAGAGTTAAATTCAAGTATCTCTTCCCTCTACATCCCACATGCACAAACACAAGACACTACCCACACTAGTTTCGAGGAATTGGCAAGAGTGAGAAGAGAGGAGGCAATCATTTACAAGTTTTGCTGACAAATTTCAACAACTGAAAACTAAATCTGTTGGAAAAAAAAGTTTAAATATTCATAAAGTAAGAGCCATTTAACTTCTTTATCTTAAGACAAAGAGGCAGCAAGACATGCCTGAAAGATACGCCACACAGAACATGACAAACCTGCATCGCATCTTAAGTGTTTGCAATACTGGAGTAAGAAAAACCCTGAGAGCAGCTTACTCATACCAGCTTTCTGACATATCCATCTCAGAACCCATTTAGCTGATAAGAGTATAAACAGCTCCTAAAAACAACCAACCACTTCATTTTTGCCTTTTGATTTGTTCTTGTAACAGAAACAGAGTTTACTCCAGGAATGCTGTTTACAGGTCTGCACAGCCTCAGATCAGAAACTATTTAAATTTATGTACAAGAACAATCTCTGCTTACTTTCATTTATCAACTTTTCATCCTCACATTTTTTCCAGTGTTCTCAAATACAGTAATTTATGCTACTGCTGTCTTGGAAAGAGGATTATAACTTAGAAACACACAGGTCAAAACACTATTGGGATGCCACATGAATAGTTTTAATGCTGGTGTCAATCACTACGTGGGCAGCATCTCTAAAAACATACACTCCACAAGTATGAAGGCTGATAAGCAATGGAAAACTTAGGATTTGTTAGTGTCTATGGAGTGCTTCATGTTTTCCTATTATATCTAAACTCTACACTCAATCTGGTAACAAAGACTTACGTCTTACAGATGGGAAACAGTGATTTTATGATACTGGTTAACTTGGCGAGTCATACAGCAAGTAACCGGCCAAGAAAAAAGCCCGAAGCTTATAATTAACTCCCAACCTACAGGCTCAAGACCTTAAACTTGGACAACTTATCTTTAAATTTAGAAGTGTGTGGGTGTCTCATAAAACTACCATCAGCAAAACAAGAAAAACCATTTCCTCTTCCCATCTCCAACTCCCTTGCCTACCCAATTCTCCAGAAAGTATTAAAATTTAAGTAGTTTGCATAGATAGGCATTTCATGTGCTTAATTCATGCAAAAGGTGTATAAATCGAAACTAAAAACTTACCAGCCCTGTTCATTCTTATATTTGTAAGCAGCACCAAGAATGTGGCATAATGTACCTCCAGCTTTGAAATCCATGAAGCACTTTGCCTAGAACCCAACAGAAAAGTGAAAACACAGTGACATTGACTTTTAAGTAATTATTTTAAACAAATACATACTTGTTAGCTGAGTTTTAGGCATCTAACTTATCAAAAGCATAGTTTTAATTTTTAGATTAATCCCTTCTGGAATTTTACATTCTTCTTTAAGAATGTTTTGAGAAGATTAAATCCATCTGGTTTAAGTAGAATTCTTCATGTTTACAAGCAGAACCTGACCTATCCGAAAGCTCCAAGTCCTTCCTTATGCAAGTAGCTTGCACAAAATTCCTTGTATAGCTGTAAAACAGAAATCCAAACTGCTCCTTGAACATGCATTTCACAGTCAATTAAACCTAAAATAGGAGGTACCAGTTAAGAAGATCCTCATGCATATTAAGTAAACCAAACCCAATCATTAGTAATGAACATCTAAAACCCAGTTCCACAGTCATTACGGCTCCTAAAGCTCTCCTTTGCTATCCCTCCTCCTCTACCACAGCAAAAAGTTTGTGAAAATCTGAGAAGGTCACCACACAGATCTGCCCTAAAAGACTAAATCCAACTCACTTCTCCACTACCAGTTTTAGCAGAGTACAGCCAAGTCATGTACTCATAAACATGTTCTCCGAATTCAAGAACTGCAATTCAGACAGTAGCATGAGGAGACTGAAAACCTCTACCAAGTCCCACCAAGTCCTTTCTCTAAAAGGTTACTAAAGAAGCAGGGCTGTTTCCTACACAGAAAGGAACAGTTCTCTCATAGATTTTAATTTAGCATTATCTCTGCTGTTTTACAATATTTCTGGTCATGGTGTTTGTATGTGCTCAGGAAAAGTAAGGTGCTGTCAGAGTCATCTTCAAAACTGATGACAACCAGACACCTCAGCTGAAGCCAGGACTAGAGAAAGGCAACACCATGATCTATTTCAACCATACTTTGCAGAGTACTGACATGTATGAGGTTCACCTTATCAGGCTTGGAACAGGAAGAAAAGTGTATACCAGCATTGATAAACCATGGATAAAGAAAGCAGCACATGACGTGATAACAGAACAAATGAAAACTTGGGTTTCCATCCACCAGGCCTTCTCTTTACAGTAACAGACTGTTATCTGATATGACTGGTAAGTCAATTTGACTAAACCACAAAAAAAAGTGGTTTCTTTTGTTTGTTTTTTAAGTTCTTGTAAGATGCAAAAATTCCTTTACAAACATGCACTCAAGTGAGACTACTCTGGAACACTTCTTTCTACTGACAACAGGACCAAGCTGTTTTTGGCAACTTTTATATAGTATCAGGAGGACTTTAAGTATACCACAAAGATGCTCCGAGAGCTGAGCACTTCTGCTATAGAGACAGGCTGAGAGAGCTGGGCTTGTTGAATCTGAGAAGAGTAAGGCCCCAGGGAGATCTTAAGAGCAGCTTCCAGTGCAGGGGGTTTGGATCTAGATGGTCCTCAAGATCCCTTCCAACACAGACCATTCTAGGATTCTATGAAGTCTGTATCCCCTGGCATCGACAAGGAAGGACCCACCTACAGAAGCTCAGCCCCACATCTCCCAGCCCCACCAGAAGCATACAATGGCCATGTCAAGGGGCACTCTTGGGGCTGAGCTCTTCTGATGTTGCTCCATCCAGCACAAGATGACCAACTATTTACTGGAATAACAAATTACACCTATCTTTCCATATGCATACTAAGCATACAGACCAAGACTGGTCTATATTGCATTTCTCAGTAAAAATAAACTTGGACAATTCACAGAACAGAACTTGGGGAGGTGTTTAATGACTGTCTGCAATTACCAGCAGCTTTCTGTAGGCTGCTTTCTTCTGAAACTAGAGAAAGCACAATGTTGGAGACACTGCACAGCCAAGAGCTTTCCTAGCAGTTTTCTACATAAGGAATGTTTCTGATCTTGCTTCTTACTTTTTAGACCAGAAAAGGTAGTTTTCTTTAAAGAAAGTATTTTATATTACACCTCAGGAGCATTTCCTAACACAGAATAAACATCAAATTACAGTCTTTGCACTGCTGACAAGCATTTTAAACTCAATCCGCAGGCAGCTAAAATGCTAGCATGGGATCTAAACAAAACTTTGCCTTCCTTGGCTAATAGAAAGCAAAGCAGTTCTGTGTGATATCAAATCCACCAGTGTCCAAAAACAACATAAAAAAGATCCTTCATAAGCATTCAACCAGAACAGAACTGCTCCTGGTCCACCATCTGCTTAGAGCCCTGCTGTGCACTGAAAATAATAAAGAGAGCTCAGAGCTGCCGTACAAGTACTTGCCAGTTTATGGGCTGCATGCATTTCAGAGCTGTTCTCAGGAAACTGAAGTCCTCTATGGATGAAGAAGTCTCTGATCAGAAGCTTTAACTAAACCAAAATGTTTTAACACACTGAATGATTTTATTGCCATAAGATTTGGCTCTGAGAATACAAGCTTTGGTTTACAAACACACACGCAAATGTGAGCTGCTCTAAAAAGAAAACCAAAATCTCAACATGAAACCAGAAGGCCCACTGACAGCACTAGTATGCAAGTCGCTGTTACTTATCTGCAGCTGTCCAACATATATATGGTCATCTAGAATTGACCTTTCCCTTTTTGCTGACATGCCAGACACTTAACATAACTGAAAGAAATGACCACAGCAAAGCCCATCTATATTTTGGCAAACAGCCCCATGTACCCAACCGGCCCTACTTCAAAAATTCAGGGCTTGCTGCTGTAGCATTGCTTTTATCAAGCTTCCCATCAGCAGCTCACACTGAACCTTTCAGTGACAAGGCCCCACCTCTCTGCATTCCTAGGACAATTCTGGCAGGTCCCACAGGCTGGCACATGGTTTGGTGATCCCTGGCATCCCTGGCAGCACAAGAAACTGAAGCCACTCTTGGAAGTCAGGATTTTATGACCATACACAGGAAGTTCAGCCAAGACTTAACCATGAAAATCAAGATACGCATCTCTTAGACGTAAGTCACTTTTTCAAAGTGTCAGCAGACACTAGCAAGACCCTCTCATTAAACTGTAGTCATTGCTACTTGCATAAAAGGAAATGGCTTTTAACAACTAGACAAAACCTGCTTCATGGAAAAGATGAAGCTGTCAATAAATCAGATTCCCATCACATTTGTGCCCAAAACCATAGAATCGAGGAACAATTTCACAATTAGCTGTTGTAAGAGTTAGTACCTTACTATAACCTTTATTTGAAATATGCAAAACTGCCTTTAATATTTGAAACATGCGAAACTGCCTTTAAGATTACCCAGCTTTTTATTTCTTGAGCATCATTAAGGTTAGACAATATGTATTTAAACGCAATAATGGGAAGACATGCACAGAAGTTAAGCATGTCTTGATGCAAATGAACAGTCCTTCATTTAATCCACATCTACTAATAAACCCTGTGCTGTATGGACCCTTTGCCAAGAGCAGGAGCTTAAACACAGAATTACCAACCCTCTCTTAAATGCAAGGTCTACGGCATCCGCTCAAGGCACCGAGTAAAATGTTTGAACTTTAGTTCGAGAGGCTATTTTACCTTTTGTAGCTTCATTCACTTTCTTTTCAGTGGAAGCCTGCAATAACTTTTCAATTACTTTTGGAGGTTAACAATGTCACTTAAAGACACCCCTTCGCCCTACCTCTCTTCCCCAGTCAGAAAAAATCCTGTAAAACTGAAGCATGCAGCATGTCTTCAAAGTGATATGGTGAATAACAGAGCCTCCTTTGCAGCCTGAACCAGCACCCTGAATTACATGTCTAAAAAAATGAATGCTAACCTTGTCTTGAGAGTACATACTGCATTTTCTCCTAAAAACAATGCAAAGGAAGACATCCTGATGAGTTGTTTGGTCAGACATAATTGAGAACAGTTCCAACTGCTGTAAACTTAAGATGAGCAAATTTGATCAGATTAGACCTTCAAAACAGTAAGAGCAGTTAAACACAGGAACAACATATTTACAATGCCACTGAAATCTTTATGACCCATTTTTAAGATAAGATAAATTGATTTAACACTTGAGAGCACTCAAATGGTTTATTGACTGGTTGAACACAGGTAGTTTTATGGTCTACACTGCCATATCAAAATAAAGCACCACAATGTTCACCTCTGTCCCTAAATCTTTTCATTACCTATGGGGTATCCACTAAGCAGAATGGAAGAGATGGTGAGCTATGTTTTAACAGCATCGCGTGGTGCTTCTGTGAGTGCTCCTAAGTACCAAGTCCTAAGTTTCACCTTAGTGACTTGGGTGAATTTACCCCATAAGTTTGAAAACCCACTCCTGAAGAACATACACACGAATTCACATTCTTCACAGTAATTAGATAAGCAAAACATCTGGGGAAAACAAAACACAAAAACCACACCATTAAACAATAAAATACACTATTTTGTAAGTGATGGACTAAAGAAGATGTAAGTATTTTCAAGAGGTTTCAGAAGAACTTCAGTTTATTATATTGTTATCAGTTACAGGTATTTCCAACTTAGTATGTACATCTAAACAGAAACCTAGGTTGCACCTTAGATGCCTTATAAGCATTCTGTGGCCAAAAATAAGCAATGACCATCCTGCTGATGTCCACAAGGCTTACACATACATTTATGACAGTTGTCTTGGAACACAAAACCTACCCTGAATCAGCCAGCTGAGTGCTTCACACCATGTTGCAGTCCATACCCTTCACAACTGAAATCCCTTTGTTACTTTGCCCTTACCATTTGCTGCATCCCTCTTCCCTGAGGGAACATCCCTGAAGTTGTTTATGCTTCATGCTCAAGTGGCCAAAATTATTTTGGTGGTTGGCACAGTTCCAAGCACAATGGGACTAATCTTTGACCACCATCACTGAGGTAGCACTATTAATGATGCACAAAGTTTGAATTTTAAATAAACAACCTGTAAAAATGTTGATATTGCTTCTGCATACCAATATCCTGAGTGACTAGAAAACTGTCCCAGACTAATTAGGTAACAATGCAGTACTACAGAATACCATAAAGCCATTTCTCTGTGTTTCAGTTTGAAGTTTAGTCAACAGAAATGCCCAACAGAAACTTGTTTGCTTTGGGAAGTGCATATTATTCAGTCAGTCTACAATGCATCTAAACAGATTTCACTTAAAATCTACAAGCTTACATTTAGTACAAATTAAAACATTTCCACAGTATTCAGGGAATCATTTCCAAATGTAAGGAAAATCAGCTAGTTTACACTGAAAATCTGTTTTTAAGGAGCATGATAATTCATTCCTTCTGGAGGATTCATCAACCAAAGCCCCAGATAAAGCACTGATCTCTCCATCTCCTGGAAGCAAGCAGCAGCCCCAATACAGGAGGAAGAACAAGATACACTGTGGTAACAGCAATGGGTTAACACAAATACTCACAGGAAGCTTTGTGAAGGCAGGATTGGTGACATGTTTTCCAAAGGCATCTTCCTGGAATTGCAGCAGCTGCACCACCAGCCCAGCCAGTGTTTTATTGGTAGGAGCATCTGCTTGAACATACTGAAAGACAAAAAACCCCCATACTTACTTAGGATAGAGGAAAATAAAACATGAAGACTAGTTTACTAATTCTCCAGACTTTATCAGTTGCACAGCACAGTTTTAAGATTGAAGGATCACTGCATGGCTGGGAAGTGGGTGTGCATACACAGAAGGAGTAGCAAACGCATTTTTCTAGCTTTAGTCTTAAAATATAGCACATATCTGTAAATCATCATCAGCTCACCACAGCCAGAGCTGTTATACAGGTAGAGATTAACTACTTCAATCTGATTTGTAGTTCCTAATAAAGAAACAGACTAACTCTGGCCCACACATATACAAAGCTTTCTACAGCAACTTCACAAGCTCCTTCTGTAATCAACTACTACACTAATCCTTAAAGCATCCATTTCATACTATATAGCATGTCACGTACAAAGAAAAAAACCGATCTGGATTTTGCGATGCTTTGTGACAACTGAAGCTCTTCCCAAGGCTGTACTTCTAACAAAACACACACACCTATATATATATATATATATATAAACAAATAAAAAAAAGGGAAATCAGACATGGAATAAAAAAAAAATCATTCCATGGCTGCTGAGTTTTCATTACTCTTAATATAACTATTCATTTACTGGCTGTAATCTTCTCACCATGCTGGAAGAATTCTAAGAGCAGAAGAAGCATTACTTGTTCACCGAGAATATGGAATAATATCAGCTATCCCAGTTGTTTACCTCGCTAACACTGAGTCATAAAACTTTGGCTTTTCCCTCAAGTCAGATTCTTCTAAAGCCCTTTAAATGTCTGGGGTTTTTTTGAGGCAGAACCCTCAAAAGTTTAAAGCAGTGGTCTTAAATAGCAGTCAGATCTAACTAAGCTTTCCAAAGCACCATCTACACAGCCGAAGATCTTACACTCCTCCATTAGAATTTGATGATATCTGACCATCTCAAGATTCAAGTTTCTTCAGCACTTGTTAAAGAGACAGATAGTAGAGAAGTTAAATCTCTACAACTCACAGGATAAGAATACCTTTAAGGCTCTCCAGGTATCTTGCCCTGTGCACAAAACCTAACCTAGAAACATCAGCCTATAAAGAACAAAAGGTTTACTTTCCAAAGGTGCATTTTTATTTTAGCCCCCTCCCCTCTCCTAGGGAGGAAAAGCAGGCAATTGTGGCAATTTTATCCAGTTAATAACTCCTATCAATTCTCACAAGCTACCACAGAGATATGAAGCAGCAGTAAAGAACTCAGTTAAGACAAAGACTCTTGTTTCTAGGCATTTAAAAACCCTCTAGACCCTCATACTCCTCTCTGCTAGCGTCTACTCTCTTTATAACTTTTGGACTAGAAGCTCTGGATGCTGCAGCTGAATTCACCAGAGCAGTTTAGGCCATCTTTTGTTTGAATTACCAATTTTAGACAGAATTGGCAAAATGGAGCATGTGACTTCTTCAGATGCTCCCATTAATCCGGCAGCTTCCCTAAAAAATCCCTCCCAGCCTCTGCATTAACCCACCAGGTGCTGCAGCTCAGCAGGAAGTTGTCATTCTCTGCCGTTGTTAGCAGTACTAAAATTCTCCAGCAGGGAGGCACAGAATCATACTTAAATCCTACTGCTGACTTTGCCAGAACCCTTTTAATCATTGTCCTAAGGGCTGCTAAACTAAGGATGATTACCAATGTGCACATGCTGTTGTGTATTTTTATATCTGTTAATACAAGATTTCTCATGTTGTTTTTTTTTTTTTTGTATAGCTTAAAAAGAAGTGGCTATCACACCCAGGAGGGCACACGTGTAGTGAATCTCCCACCATTTTGCACATTCAGCCTCTGTATCACCACCACCTTATGCAAGTCTGAATAAAACTTTAAACTTTTAGCTCAGTTATGCCAATTAGAATGCATTCAAAACTAAATTAAAAGATAAAAGCAAACCAGTTCTCTGCCAAACTACAGATTTAGGTTTCACACAAATGTGAAAACAAAAGCACAGCAGACTAAGTGCCAGACTTCATATTAAATAATCCTATTTCTATTAACGAGACAGCTTTGGTCTTGAACACAGTCACATGCCATACCTGTTACACACGCTTCAAAAACAAAACCACTGGTTCCCACTTAAGCCCAGCTATTTAAGACTGTCTACTCACTTCACTGTAATGCTTTCTCTAAATACGTATCTGGAACGGTGTAATTTTGCCCAGTAAAACAGTACATTGCAGCAGTAAGCCTTTAGTTTTGCATGGGAGGCACACTCCACAAGATTAAGGGGAAAAAAAAAAAAGGAAAATTGATTTTGCATATCTTCTCTGAAGCTACAGTCTTTATTTCAGCAGCAATGAATAGAGGAAAACCCCTCATAACCGTTGTAGCTTTTCCTCCATTAAATGAGTTATGTATTGCCACATTTACCTTTACTTGTACTTAAAGCTTTTCTCACTAAATTCGACACAATATCTTAAATTAATAAAGTACCAGAAACATGCATAAAATACAAGAAGAGAACAAGCACTGATGGCTCTCGCTAACAGCAAAACAGAAATATAAAGCAACTCTGTACTTATGGCCATCACGTAAAATAAAACAAAAACTCAATTACCAATCCAAAACCTTGGAATTTCATTAATCCACCTCTCAGGCCACACAGTGTACTTAAACCCACAGCTTCTTCCGGGCACAGAAACAGAAGTGCTTTCAGCACAACCCTCTAGCTACAGTTCTCTCAGCTCCCAGCTTGAAGATCCAATAAACCATGGCAAGGCAACGCATAACAAAGCTAACCAGAAGGACCTTACTCTTCACACAAAGAAAGCCAGCAAAAGCAGAAAATGAAAATCAGTGAGGAAATAGCCAAGGTTTAGGGTTTCTGTTAGGGTTTCTTTGTCACTTGTGAATAAACACCGCCTGCTCTAAATACCTGGTGACTTGGAACACCCAGACTGCAACCTCAGTTAAAAATGAATGAATTCAGAAGAGGTGCTATTCTTTTACTGACTTAATGTATTGTTTTTTCCCCACAAGTGTTTTCCTCTGGGATAAAACCCCAACCATTTACATGAGACTATACCTTGGACAGTGTATTCTTAGACATGTGAAATTTTCCAGGCACTTATTCCTGTGCTGGCAGACCCTGTTTTTACCTCTTGCAAGAGGCACCAGGAACTAGAAGCTATCAGAAAGGAAGAAAACACAAGGAACCCCTGACTCTGTTTTGCACAGCCACTACCTTGTAAGTTTTTTTTGTTTGTTTGTTTGTTTACATGAAATTCATCATTCTGAGGTTCCCCCTAAAGGAAAAAAAAACACCTTCAAGAGGAAACACAGAAGACTCCTCTCAATTACTTCTGCACAGTAATGAGAGATCATACAAATAGATCTTTAAAGCAGCAAAGCCCGCGAGATCATTTTATCAACAAGCAGTGGCTATCAGAGGACTGAAGTCACAACATACCCACGAGTATTCCACTAGTCTCCACAGCAGACAGAAGCAGAGGATAATTTTACAGCAAATTCCAGAAGACAGAAACAATGCCCTGTTCCTAGACACACAGCTTTGGTATAAGGGGATTTTGTTCAAGTGCTGAAATACCAAAGCCCACTGACACAGCAAAGGTTTTACTAATATTTCCACATCAATTAGATATACAACACCTCCCACATATCTTTAAGCAGAAAACACGTATGGCCGGTGTAACTCAAATCGTTCAAGAACAGGGTGCAACATGCAGCAGAGGCAATTACTTCTCTTCACCAGCAAGGCCTGGCATCATAGCTGCACTGGAACACCTTTGTCACAGACCTGAGGGATGGATTCATGTGCCCCACTTTGGTGTGATGAGTGACCTCAAATAACCACATCACAGCTTTGCATTGTAGCCCTGATGCACAAAATCCTTTCCTTCCCCCAAAACAAAGAACATTTCAAGTCAGATTGCTAAATAACAGGGAGAAGAAAACCAACATTAAAATAATTTGATTTAGTTTATAACCCTTGCTCCCTTTTTTAAAGGCAAGAACACAAAAGAGCTGTAGGCACAAAGAAAATCCTCCCTCAGATTAAATCCAAGTCAGTCATTGAAGAAATACTTGATAAGGTTGCTACCAACATGAGAAGTCAGAGGCAGCTGAAAGATAACCACAGATCCTCTCAATTCAGCTCCCGGCTGGCAGCGAACAAGCAGGTGGTCTCCAAACAGACATCTTCGGCTATAATGACTGCCATTTCATAACAGCTGCCAAGAAGCAGCTCGTCCCTCCTCCCTGTCATGCTGAGGCTTATTAAAAGACAGGCATAAAGGGATCCCACACCACTGCCTGTTGTTATGGTCCTGTGGTAAAACAGACGTGGTCCACCAGCATCAGTCCAAAGCCACACAACAGCACCATGCTCCATTAATTCAGGAAGAAAACTTATTATTCTACACTAGCAACTACTGAAAGTGGGTCCCAGCTGCTCAACAAACCACCCAGACCTTCAAGCAATGATACCTCTTCATACACTGTATGGTTTAGTGTTTAGATGGACAGCCTGTGCCATTGTCTCCTCAAAAAACCAAACCAAAACACCCTCCTCACTGGCCCCCAAAAGATCAATTTTCCAGCCTCCTCTCTCAGAGGGCACAGCTTTCAGGGCCACTGAGCAGCTGAAGCTCCCACAGGCCAGCATATTGACTAGGACATGATGCACTGGGAACAGTCTGTAAGGCATACAGCTGGCAAAAAGGTTAATTTCTGCATCCTTCAGAATATATATGAAAAAAACCCCAAACAAGAACCAAACAACCCCTCAAGCTATCTTAGGAAGATATTTCAAATACAAGAAATAACTCTGATTTATGACAAGCTATTTTAATACAAGCAATTTATTGCTTAATATCAAGAGAACTACCTAAATAACATGTATTATTAGAGATCACTGAGCTTTAATACAATAGAAAGTGAGCCCATTAATTTACTTTTGAACTCTAGATTTCTACTTATAGTGGATGCCTTGATGTCACCAGCGTTAGTCTACCCAAATGCAATGAAAGCCTGTAAAATATAATGGAGACCTTAGAACAGCCTTTCAGTACCTAGAACAGTGGACTAGAAAGCTGAAGAAGGGTTTTCAACAAGGGCCTGATGGGACAGGACAAGGGGGAATGGCTTTAACCTGACAAAGGGGAGATGTAGATGGGATCTGAGGAAGTTCTTCCCTATGAGGGTGGTGAGGCCCTGGCACAGGCTGCTCAGAGAAGCTGTGGCTGCCCCATCCCTGGCAGTGTTCAAGGCTGGGTTGGATGGAGCTTGGAGCAACCTGGTCTAGTGAAAGGTGTTCCTGCCCATGGCAGGGGGTTGGAACTGGATGAGCTTTAAAGTCTATTCCAACCCAAACCATTCCCAAATCATTCTAGGATTCTCTGATTCCTCAAGGCCTTGAAAATCACAGCACACACCCATTTCCAACTATCAGGAAGAAAGGCTCAAACAGCAGTCCAATGCCAGGGAGGAAGTGTGGGGTCCCCTGCAACCCCCAGTGCATAGAAACTGACCAAATTGACTTCCATATGTCACACACACACAAAAGTAGGGAGCACGAAGAAATTGCAAATAAGCTTTTTTCACCATCAGTGAGAGTTTTTCAATATCCACTCCAAGTCTCACATGCTACTATTTAAACCTCTTTTTTATTTACACTCTAGAGACATGCAGGCCTCTCAAATATTGGAAGACTTGATCTTGAGAAAAGGATAAGATCTGTAGTTGCAGCTCTCCAACTCTCTCCTTGCCCATTGCAACTTGTGGACCCTCAATCAGGCTTTTCCACTACTCTCAGGATTCTCTCTGACTGGTCCCCAATGTCTGCAGAGCTGGACGTAACACCTGCTATAGCTGACTGCTTCCTCACTGCTGAGACACATGTCCTTTTTTAAGAGCACAAACCAGCCCAAGTCAGCTACAATCACCAGGTACCTTTCAGAAAAGTCATGCACCTATAGCATGATGAATACAGATGACAAATGAACTACGGTCCATTTGCCATACATCAAAAAGGAGCTCGCATTTCCATTTGGAGTAGTATCAGCTCGTCTCCCAATAAAAAGGAATAATTTTCCTTTTTTAAACATTTTACACAGCAGTATCTTGAAATTCATCAGCCTAGTAAAGATTTCTTCTTAGCCCAACTCTCATTACCTCCCAGAGTTAAAGAAATAAATAGAACCATTTAATCTTTATAACCAATAATACAGTGTAAACCAATTATAATAATGGAGTTTTTCTTTGGCATACAAAATGAAAGTTCCCACCCCTGAACTATAGATAAAAGGCTCTGCCAGGCCAGTAAGGCAAGAACCAGCTTGTCTAGATAGTTTTCATTCATAACAACAAGAGACAATAACCGTTAAAGCTTTTAATAAATGACTTGCTCTTCTGCAACACAGTAGGTGCCAGTTCAAATTTATTTCAAAAGTTTATTGAGCTCTTGCTGGTGTTCAGTTACAAAATGGAATTAAAGAACACACCTCCTAGGTAGTCTAGAAACAGCAGAGAAGGACAACCAAAACAAAGTCAAATGAAACGTGTATTTTCAGGTTACAATTCCCTTATCAACATAAGCAGTATAAAAGCTGCTCGCTTGAACGACAGCAATACAGCTGTACGTGGCTGAACTGGAACAAGCAAAGTGGAAGGACCGGTAAAACACACCCCTGAGCCCGTTCCGGTTTTTAACCCAGCTCAGGTACCAGTTCTGGAGCACAGCCACACAACTAACCCGATCAACAGCAGCCACAGAGCCACAACCGAGCTTCTCTGCGGGTGACTGACACTAGAGCGGCCAAAGAACAGAGGACGGACTGCTAATCTCGGGCAAATAGAGGCTAAGGCGCCTTTAGTTATCCAGTATCTCTCCTTGACGTGGCTCTACCCCAGCTAATCCTCATCCTAGGATGTCTACAAAGCTGTCTAGGCAGAGAGATCTTTCTTCTGGAACATTCACCTCAGTAATTTTTCAAGGTTTAGCTCTTGAAACTTAAAAAAACATTACACAGGGAAAACACTTATAAGTGAAGAAACAGAGCGCACAGCCAACCAAATGAAAGAGGAAGAGGACTACATGGGCGATACACAGTCAGTAGTGACACCACCACAAAGTGAACTTGCTGTAAGTATAGCCAACACGCGTGGAGCTCTTAGCGCCACCAGATCCAGCAAAAAGCGGTTCTCGACAGCACGAATGTTTTTTTTTTCCTTTATTTCCTCCCCCACTTTGCTAAACCCACCGACACTTCAGGGGTGCGGTTTAAGTGAAACCGTGTAAAACCCTGGCGCGCTGAGCGGGGACTTGCCCGCACAAGAAAGTTACCGTTGCGACTCGCCTCGGTGTAAACAGGGACGCAGAGCACTGGCCTCGGCCCGCCTGTGCCCACCACAGCCTACCCCGGAGCCGCCGCCCGGGTCTGGACACCCCGCACGAGCACGGCTCCGGATCCTCCCGGCCGCGCTGCGGGGCAGGGCGCGGCGGCGAGGCCGCGGCTGACAAAGGCCAGCGGTGGTACCGGGCCTCCCCCCACCCAGTCCCGCAAGAAGGTACGGGTGAACCGCCGGTTTCCCCTCGCGGCGGTAAGTCCCCTCGCTCCCCGACCGGGCAAATCCCCTCCCTTGCACCGGGCCGCACCTTCTTGTAGTGCTTCCCCAGCCAGACGCGGACCGAGTCGAGCTGGGACACGGTCTCCGGGCTCTCCCAGAACTTCCCTGTGGGGCCTCCGTCCTTCCGCCGCGCCACCGACAGCGCCGCCATCGCGGGGCCTCCGCTCACTGCCACAGTGGCCGCTGCCCCGGGCCCTGTCCCTCCGCCCGCCGCTACTGCCGCTGCCATTGTTACCCTCGCCGAGCGCCGCCACTGCGGCCCTGCACCTCCCACCCGCCTCACGCCGCGCATGCGTTGGGAGCCGTTCGCTCCGCCCCTTCAGGCATGCTCGGGTACCTGCTCCCCCCGCCCGCTACCGACAAGCCGACACCGGCGGCGGGTGCCGTGCGCTCCGTTTCCCCCCTTTCCTTCACGGTACAGCCCCCCACAACCCGCGGCGGCGCCGGGAATCCGCGCCCCACCACCCTCAGGTCCTGACCCCCGCCGCCCCTCCCCCACGCGGCACCGCCGCCATCTTGGCGCATGCGCTACCGGTCTTTGTGCTGAGGGGGCGAAAGTGCGCTCCCACTTCTTGCGCATGCGCGGGCGCGAGCCCAAGCCTCTCCCTCCAGCGCGGCTCGCACCTCCTCCTATCGGCTTCTGCGCTTGCGCGCTGGGTGCTGGGCGTGAGGGCGGGTTCCCGGTATGCTACGCCCCGAAAACACATGGTCACCGCCATTGGTACTGGCGGAGGCGGGTTCCCGGTGTGCTGAGAACCCAAACAAGGGCTGTCAGTGCCCTAGACAGGGACTAGACACCCTCTCCCCCCGGCTGGTCACGGCAGCCCGGGCTATCCACAGCAAGCTCACCGTGTGGTAATTTTTCAAATCCTTCTCCTGTTTCACAAGCAGTGCACTGATGAGTGTTTGGGTGCTTGTTATCTCTGCATCTTCCTCTGTGGTTCAGCCTTCACTACCTGTGCGACAGGACCAGGCTGAGGTAGGCAAGCACTCCTGGTGGTTCTGGGCTGTGGAGACTGAATGTCTCATAGAATCCCACGTTGGAAGGGACTTTAAGGGGCATCTGATCCAACTTTTCTAGGCGAAGTATGATGCAGGCTCAATGGCCCAGCATCCTGTCTAGCCCAGTCTTAACAGTGTCCAATGCTGGGGAGTCACCCCTTCCCTGGAGAGATTATTCCCGTAGCTTATGGTTCTCATGGTGTCCAACCAAAATTCCCCAGGAATAACTTCTGCCCATCACCTCCCATCTTTTCAATGGGACTCCTTGTAAAAAGGGAGTCTCCCATTCTTTGTGGCTACCCTTTATATACCAAGACAAGATCTGATCTGACCTAGATTTCCTTTTTAATATGACATACATTATGCAGGTGGAGAGGAGCTGGATATACATGGTAGTAAACCAGATTTTTCTCATGTATCATCAAGGAAATTCAGAAGCAGCCCAACCTGTGGCAATGCAGGATGCAGATGATAGGCTAAGAGGAGGCAACAGAGGCTCAGATGGAGACAACTCACTGGTATATACAGACTTACAGTTTAAAAATCAAGTGCTTTAAAATACAACAAATCTGCACCCAGTCTTCACTACTGGGTACACTCAGTAGTTTTCTTCCTTATTTCATAATTCACATCTATGCCAATGGGATGAGTCATTATGAAGCAATTTTCCCCACATCTCCTTTTTTAAAAGCACTGAGCTTTGACAGAGTCTCTGCTAATGCTTTATTTACAAATCCAATCGTTCAAAATACAAAAATAAAGGGCAAAAAAATCTGCCTGAAACTATTCATTGTCATGTAAGTGACTCAGTCCCACCTACTAGAAATAAGCTCAAATTCTGGGTCAATACCGGCTTAGAATGATTTAAGCTATGACATAAAGAATAATTTCTCCCACTCCAAATCCTTAGGCAGCCCAAGTCTCAGCAAGCACACAAGATGAACTACCAAGCAGTGGGAAGCTCAACGCAGCTGACATTTGTGACAGTATAACCTCACCTCTTTAGCTTCATGAAGCATTTCCAAAGAAGATCTGGTACCTCCACTGCCAGAAAGCACCACTGTGAAAGCACTGCCAGAAAGGACTGTGGTCCTGTTGTGTACACAGGGGGACTACAAACCATTGCAAGTCTTGGCTGCACAAGCCAGCAGAAGAGTGCACTCACAGGTTGTTAAGGCAGTTAAATCCAGGAACTGAGGATGCTGGCTGAGGCTGCCGCTTCCATCAGCTGTCTGCTTGGTTGAGCACCTAAAGCAAAGTAGTATTTGGAGCACAGTCAGTTACATATAACAAGAAATCCAAATAAAAATAAAATCACTGTACAATGAAAAACTTAAGCTTTATCCCCTTTCTGCAGTGGCATAAGATAATATTGCCCAACTCGCGCTTTAATTAGATCCCTTTCTCTGCTATCATATCTTCGAAGATCTTCATAGCTTCTTGGGCAATTACAGTCCATTTCACTCATCCTGAGACTGAAGAGAGCAAGAGTAAAACCTTGCTAAAAGAAATAAGACAAAACCAAACACAAGCTACTAGAGGCAAAACTGCTCCAGCTGAAACTACCTGGAGGTACACCCACATTCCTCCACAGCTGGACTGTGCTGTTGTGGCCTTCCTCCAGAAGCAAGGATTATTAACGGCATGACGTGTCAGTCCTTTTCTCCACTCTCCTGATCATTTACTTGTTAAAACATCAGACAATTTCACCTCTGACAGAGGCAGGGATCTGAAAAATTCAAAACTCTCCAAAACCAGAGCAGACACAGACACAGCCCTGCTGAGGGAGTGGCAGAGAAGAATTCAGCTTTTACCCATGCAAACAGAACACATGCGCCACTGGACACAGAACTAGCACTGGGTAGAAAGGTACAGGAGGCACAGCAAATGAACTGAAAACAGTTTCTGTAGCAATAAGTTCTGTCAAATTTACTAAGAGTAAAAATGTTTGGGAAAAGTATCAAGTACTACAGTTAACAAAGCTCTCAACAGAAGAGCCTGAGCTTACTATGAAACGATTTTTTTAACAGGACTGTGACATGCTGTGCTACTGTTCTGCTGAACCCAGATGATTTTGCCATCCTGCTGGTGATGCAGACCAGGATAGCGTTGGCTTGACACAAACTCTTGGTGAGTAATCCACCACCAGCAGCTCTTGGCCTTCTGATCAGTATTGTCTTAGATTTCCCTTTTTCTCACTTGCCTGTTCCAAGTGCAAACTGCAACCACAATAGCCCACATGTCTTTGTTCAAACATATTTCTCTGCACTGTCCCTGGGAGACACCCAGTGCCCCTTCGCAAGTAAATCAGGTTCCATACCATCAGTCAAACCAGAAGAGGGAGCATTAATAACACTTTTACCTACAGCCTCAGCAGGCTTAAATCATACAGGCTTTGCACTCTGGTGAAAGAAAAGATCAGTCCGGGAAATGCAGCACTACTTTTAATCTTTTTGTTTTAAAACTGCAGCTTGTTAAATCACCTGCTACTTGGAAATCAGTATTTGAGGAAAAGGCTCCAAACAAGCAAGATACTAGCAGTGTAAGTACCACATGTTAACTGATGGATGTTACCACACATGTTCTTTGTCAAAATTGATGTATTAAACCTCTTTTAATCACCAAGTGGCTGACAGCTAAGTACTGCAAGGAGCACCGATCTCATCAGGCTTGGCAGCTCAGCCTTCAAATAACCACAACCCTGCTGCACTGAATCCCACACCAGCCTGGCAGGTCCTAACCCCCCAGAAGTTATGTACTGCTGTGGGTTGGGATTGCTTTTTTTGTGGAGGAGAGTAAGTGGGTTATTTTCCCTGGATAATTCCAAGAAAATCTACTCCAAAAGGTAAGTCACAGAAGGTGGTTGCGCACACTGAAGTCTGAGGTGCACAGTGGTTTTCTGAGGTACATACTCAAAAACCTCCCAGTTGCCTGTTTTTTAAGAATGGAAATCTAGAATCCATTTCTAAACCACAGTTATGTAGAGATCTCATGACTTCTGTGACACATCTGGGAATTTCTTCTGAAATTCTACATGAATATTAGAAAGTGCTCAGAAAAGCACTGTCCTAAAAGCCAAGTCCAACATTATCCTAAAATAAGCCCACACATTCTAAATGAAGACACAGCCTAGTTCAGGAACCACATGGCAAAGCATTCACTTACCTTCCTGCTGATGTGAGACACAGAGGTAGCTTGGACATGCTTGCGCTTCTTGCACCTGCAAACTGGGTGGATTCTCGCAGCAATGCGGGTTCTGTCCAACACAGCAACACGGCTTCCCAATGGGTTTATGTTTGCCAAATCCCTCTTCAACATTCACATGGATCAGAGAACTTCTGCTAAAGAAGCCAGCATTCAAACTATAACCAAATAAAAAATAACTCTCAGAGCAAGAATAGCAAGTTGTGATTCTGAGTTTATTACTGTGGCTGCAAAGCCCAAAGACTCCTTTAAAGCTTAGGCCAGCAGCTAGCTCTCACCAGATTTTTTGTCCTCATAGTGTTTTAAGTCTTTGCTACATCCTCTCCCAAGGAGTATGTCGATTTCTCAATATTTAATTCTCCACAGAAACAGACACTGCAGGTTCTTAACAGCTACATTTTCGTCAATTATGAGCAGAAAGTCTTGAAGCTAATGTGCATGTTGTAGCCACAAATAACACGTTTTTTCTCCAACAAAGAGTTCAATTTATCATCTGATAATAACAAAGTAATTTACTTCCCATACCAAAAAAGATAGTTGTTAAACTGAAAAACATCAGCAGACATTCTTTCACAGAATCACTGAATCACAGAATGGTTTGGGTTGGAAGGGACCTTAAAGCCCATCCAGTTCCAGTGGCAGGGGCATCCCCTGCCCCATCCCCTGTGGCAGGGACACCTTCCACTAGACCAGGTTGCTCCAAGCCCCATCCAACCTGGCCTTGAGCACTGCCAGGGATGGGGCAGCCACAGCTTCTCTGGGCAACTTGTGCCAGTGTCTCACCACCTTCACACGGAAGAATTTCTTCCTGATATCTCATCTAAATCTACCTTCTTTCAGTTTATATCCATTTTGATAGTGGGGACAGAGAGCCAGCCACTGCAGCTCAGTTTCTTCTGCTTCAGGCACAAATCCTCTTCATCCTTACCAGCATATGCCTCGTGGCACACACAGAGCACCGTCCACATCCTATTTCTCTTGACAATCTCTGTACTCCTAATAGTACAGCTTAATAGTTTCTCACAATGTCTCTTCAGTAAAAGAGATTGGTAGAAAGGAGCTGTAAAGTTAGCATTCCTTAGAGGAAAACCTAATGTTATTCACTGTGTGAATAACATCATGAATTCACTGTATGAATAACTATATATGAATGACTACATATAGTCTGTGCTATATAGCACCTGTGGTATAATTATGCACATTCTTGTGAATGGAAGAAAATTGTATGCAGAACAATTAACTTATTACATACATTGGCATTCATGTCTGTATAAACATAACTGCTTGAGTAACGTAACAGTGCATTAAAGGTAATCATAAGCTAATTTGGTTAAACAAATACAGAAATACAGCTTAGACAAATTTCAGTTACTTAGAAAAGATTCAAAGCATCTGAAAGGTAGCATTCTCCTTTACCTTGTTATGCTACATGAGAGACTACTGTTAGGAAAGCCTTAGGCCCTTCAGAACGATTACAGTAGAATCAAAGAGCAATTTAGATTAGAAAGTAAACCTGGAGGTCACCTAGTCTAAGCCCCCTCCCCCAAAGCAGGTCTAATTGACCCTCTCACTACCAGTCATAGATGATAAATTAAGGCTTTCCTCACCGAGCTCCTACAGGATCACCTGCAAAAGTGTGCAAGGAGTAAAGCTATATAGGCAGTGCTCTTTGTCTTTGTCAGAGGCATGTTACACTCCAAATGAATAATAAGTTTTAAATTTATCCAAGAAGTCATCCAACTTATTTGATTTATAAAAGCCAATGCAAAAGAAATGCCATTATCCAGACAGAATAGACACATGTGCAGTAAGGACAATAAGTAAAACAGTTTTCCTTCCAGAGAAAGGGCAGGAGGAAGGACAATACTCAAGCTGAGTAAAACTACTTACACCTTCTGCTCTTTTTCCCCCTAAAGTCCAGGGGAACAAGTTCTGCAGTTTACACTGAAAGCCCAACCAATTAAAATAATTTCAAATTGGAACATGAGAGTTGTTTCAAACATTCAGAAGCACTTTGAAAGTATTAACTCAAGTGTTTCCAGGGAATTCTGCAGTGAAGTGAGAGACTTAAAAGAAGAAACCCCAAAACACATTTCACATTTTGGAGATGGAAGGCTTTCTCTTTTTTTTTCCAGGAAATCTAGTCACATAGAAATAAACATAAGTTTTCATTTGACCCATTTTCCACCATAACCCTTTTTTTTCTACAGAGAAAATACCATTCTCCTAAAGAAAAAAACCCAAACAGTTAATAGGTTGCAGAGAACCTCCCAAGACAGAAAACAGATGGCTAAAATTATCTTGGCAGCACAATGTTTCTTGTAGACATCCGTCTGCTGTCTTATTTGATATTCCAAATCAGAGATTTGAGCCTGCAACCACGTGCAACAGCAAGTGATGGCTACTCTCTCCATCACCCACTGGCACTCTGCATGATGAGATCTAGAAAGCAACAGTTTGCTTGTGCTTATTGTTTAACACTGAAACCAATCTGTCAGAGATTTGGGAACAATTTCACTATTCAAAAGTGATTAAGAGTTTGTGGTGGATCCAGGGCAAATGAGTTGTTTCCCCTTGCAAAATCTACAGATATCCAGCCTTAATTTGCAACTCTGTGCCCAGGAGAGAGTGGTCAATCCAATTCTTCAACTATGTAACACAATATATTGAAAGTGATCAGGTATCATTATTTTGACTATCACAAACCAGTGCAGAAGCCCAGATCTTCCTAGATAAGCAAAGAAACAACTTCTCTCCTCTGCAGATTAAGGAGGTGAAAAACACCACCACCAAAAGAATAGCTTCAACATAAGAACTACTTGAAGAAACAGATTCCTAGCTTGTGCTGCTGACCACAGAGCACAACTACCCTGTATTTGTCACACTCCTCACAGCTACTTTGCTAACAAGTTCTTAAAGCCTCTACTGATAGAAATCCCATCTGTCCTTCAGGAACAACATCCTCATCTCTAAACTGCAGGGACATGGATCTGATGGGTGAACCACTCGGTGGATAAGGAATTGGCTGGAGAGTTGCACTCAAAAGAGTTGTGGTCAACGGCTTGATGTCCCAGTGCAGACCAGTGAGTGGTGTCCCTCAGGTGTCAGTGTTGGGACCAGTGTTGTTCAACATCTTTGTGGGCAACAAAGGATTGAGCAGTTCAACAAGCTCAGTACACAAATTAAATCTTTATATGCACCTTACTGAACCTCTCAAATCCAGGCAAGTCCCCAGAACACCCAAACAAATACAATATGACATAATTAGAGTTTTAAACCCCAAATTTCCTGTCAGTTCCTTTCAGATTCTAGTTGTACAGAAAAATAAGAAAATTTGAAACACAAAAGGTTTATGAATAACAACGGCAAATTATAAGTACCAAATTCTCTTGGGAAGAGTCATGAAACAAATTATATCAGATACCAAGCATTCTGAAAGAAATTCAGAACAACCTGTGGGAGCATTCATATGATTAATTAGCTAAATTCATAACACATTTACTATTATCATTATGCAGTTGTCACAAACAAGCACATTAGTATCTTTGAAATATCACAGCTTCCCACAGCCTGGATAATAATTGCTATACTTTAGCACCAAAACCATGACAGTTTGGGTAGCTGTCAAACACATTTTTCTTTCTTTCCGTAGAGAAAAAGTAGCAACCACAGAGGTATTAAAAGAAGTCACATGGAAATTCAGTTCAATTCAACCAACATATGAATTAAGTGACATAGTACAGAGCTGCTATTTAACAGGAGAATCAATTTTCCAGTGCATTAACAGGCAGCACATTTCTAGGGTGTTACATGAGAAGAAACAAAATAACACCAAGACAAATATATATAAAGTTGCTTATTTATCTACTTCAAAATTAAGGTAGCAAGTTTCTCCATTTTATGGGCATATAGTTCTGGAAAGCATTTGTAGAGCAACCATGGAAAACATAATGAAGTAATAGCCCTTTGGAGAGGAATTCATGTAAGGATTCCATTCTACGACAGCTACTACCAATTTGGTTAGCTTCTTTCTATTAACATTACCACAAACCAGTCCTATTCTGCCTTTATTTTTCAAACTGGGACCAAACTTTATCCTCTCCGTCCCAGCTGCATTGAATAGTCTAACAGATAAAATCGTTTTTTCCTTCAAACCTAACCTCCCTCATATCTTTAAACCAAACTGGATACAACAGCAGTGTGCATTACAAGATAAACTGTGAACATCTGATAAATATTTCAGAGAAGCCTAAAACTGCTTGGGTTAGAAGGGACTTCAAACACAGGCAGGGACACCTTCCACTAGACCAGGTTGCTCCAAGCCCCATCCAACCTGGCCTTGAACACTGCCAGGGATGGGGCAGCCACAGCTTCTCTGGGCAACCTGTGCCAGGGCCTCACCACCCTCACAGGAAGAACTTCTTCCTCAGATCCCATCTCAGTCTTCCCTCTGTCAGTTTAAAGCCATTAGTCCTTGTCCTGTCCCTACCTTCCCTTGTCAATAGCCCCTCTCCAGCTTTCTTGTTGGCCCCTTTAGGCACTGGAAGCTGCTCTAAGTATTTTTTATTTCTGACTTAATGCATGCAAAACCAACACTAAAGAGGAGGCACCACTAAAGCACCTATGGTAAAGAATATTTGGTGCACAAGTTTTTAAGGGGGGAGGGGATTAAAGAAAAGTAAAAGTTCGCGAGGAAAACAAGAAGATGAACACAAGACGAAATTTCCCGTCCCTGCTGCCTTCGGACCAACCCTACCGCTCTCTATCCGCCTCCCCACCGCCCCGCTCTCTTCTGGGAGAAAACCGGAGATACGAGGCTGCAGCCACGGTTGATTCGCAGCTACCGCTACCTCGGCTCCTCCCGCCTCCCCCTATCCCTTCCGCCAGGGAAGGGTGCTACGGAGCCGTTCCCTCTCGGAGACATGGGGGTCACTTTCGGGTCTAAGGAACGAAGGGGGGAACCGCAGGAAAAGGTTTTCTCCCTGTTTTACCACAAAAAAAAGGCCGGTATTGATAGGCACTTAGGAAAGCGATGCTTTAGGCTTGCATAATTCTAAAGCGCACATTTGAATGGCCGGACTCCTCCATCATCCCCACAAACACCACAGAAAACACCCAAGAGGCGCCTCCCCATGGAAACACCACGGTAGCCTCTATTCACTGTGGGTCCGCTCCCCTCCGCCGCCCGCCCCGCTCTCCACGCCGGAACCGCCGGCACTGCTGTTGCCGGACGTCCTGCAGCTCCCTCAGCCGACTCCACAGCGCGACCTGGCGGGCCCCATAGCTGCTTCCGCCGCTGCAGTGCGGGGAGGCAGACTCAGGACGGGTACAGCAGTTTCTAGGGCACACCGGCACCCCCCGCCTCAGCCGCAGGGCAGTGCGCAGCCGAACATGAGCCTCCTAAATCCCCTCCTCCTGCCGCCGGCAGCCTATTGGCTGCTGGAACATGCCCACGCTGCGCCAACCAACCAGAAATGTTAAACGGTGCCGGCACGTGCTGGGGAGCCAATCATAACTGTCAGCCCTCCCGCCTCCTTCCCTGCCGCGTCTATATAAGGCCTCGGAGGTGGCCATATCCCTTCGCTGAGGGAGGCAGAGGGATGTAGTAGTCTTCTGCTCCTGGAGTGGCATGGTTGCTGCTGCACCGGTTGCATTTCTCAAACGCTGAAAGCATCAGGCTGACAGAAGTGATCTCTTGGCCCAGTTGTACAACCGGGCAGGGTGAAACAACGTATCTGTCCAGTCCAATGGCTTGCTTCCTGGGCAGAGCCCTCACTCCATCCTCGACCCATTTCATCTGGTAATCCAATTATAAAAGCGTCTCGGTGATTAATTCATGCTAAGTAATGAGAAGTCAACATTCAGCCAGCTTCCTGAGGGCTTTCTATCTTGTCTGGGCATGAAGGAAGAAGGCGCCCGTGCCTGCAGCAGTGGGAGGAACCAGCTCTCCAAAGCAGGTAGTTTGCAAGCATCTCCTAAACAGAATTCTCAGTTTTGGTCATTCAGAATAGTGGGCAAAATTAGGAAAAAAAGTCAATAATAATAATAAAAAGCTATAACTGTAATCCCTGATCGCAGTGGGCTTCTGGCAATTGAGTCAGGGAAACCCTCTTTTGGCAGAGGCTGTGTGACAAGCAGCCACAACCAAAGTCAACACCTCAGACACATTGTGGTTTACTCTAGTCTCTTTTAGCCAACATCTTCCTGTGTCATCTTTTTGTAGTTTTCTGTAGAGTAACACTGTGAGGTAGGATACTTAGCTAAGCAGGGTTAGCATGACAGTACCAGGAGAAGAGTATTGTATAGGCAGTAACACCTGAAAACCACACAGAGAAGTTGCTGGGAGATCCCAAAGCACACAGACCACCAGCAGAAACATGAAGGCTGAAGGAACAATGCTTCTGCACATGCTCAGAAGGTGGGATGTCTAAAGAAGCTTTTTGAAATTTAAGAAGTTATTTAAAGTTTTACTGAAAATAGCTATTGTACCTTACAATGGTATATTAGGGGATTCTGTTAGTGTGATATGTAGCAGATTGAGAACATAGTTTCTAAAAATGTTATTATCAGATTTAATATTTCTGCCAAAGTGGCAAGCTAAAAGCAACACTTCAGAATTTAATGTTGACAACTGTTTCATTTGGCCACACAAAATCTTTTACCAAAGGTTTATGGTACAGCTTCAGTCAGACAGATAGTGTTGTTGCTGGTTGTATTTTCAGGCCAATGTAATCCTGAAAAAAATTGTATCCTTTATAACAATTAAGACCACAAAAATGTGCCTGAGACAAGGCAAAACATGGAAAAAGAAGAAAAAGAGCATTTAGGAAGGTAAAGAGGGGTGTTTTTTCCCCCCCAAAATCCTTAATGAGCCAGTTCTCTTCCAAGGAATTAAGATTTTTCTAATATTAGTGTTTAATTGGGAAGAGATTATAAAATTACTTCATACAGTCACACATTTCATACAGAATAGTTTTATAACTATTTCATAGTGGGGGCTAGGGGGAAATGCACACATTTTCTTGACCAGCACAGAACTTGGCACATGTAACTTGTTTTACTATCCCAGAATTACCTCCATCCTGTCATCTCTCATCACGAGAGCCATAAGGAGATATTAGAAATGAAAACATGGAGTTTCATATAAAAAATTAAAATATGATGTATTATCTGCTGACAATCCAGTCTGACAACTACCTTTAGAGGCATTTTTTATAATTTTTAGCAGTTTGACTGCACAGTATTCTTTCACAATTCTTTGACTTATTTTAAGAAGCAATTTATCAGTTTGCTCCAATATCTCTTTTTGTGACATTTAATATGTTATCAAGATTACCAGCAGCTTTAAAAGGTATAGCAGAAAATTTTAACATCATCCTTCACAACAGAGAGGATCAGGAAACGATCTTTCTTGGTAGTTCTGTTGATTACAACTAGTGTATGAGGCCAGACAGATGTTCCTTTCTTGGGTTTGTGATTCTTCTATTTTTGTTCTTTTAATCCGGTTTCCTGTTTCTTGTGTCTTTAAACTTTACATTTCATTGTTGTTCTTTTTAACAATGTCAGTGATTGGCTCATCAAATTTCATCTCAGAAGTTAAATTTTTCCTATACATTGCTGTTGATCTTTGTTTAGTGGTTTCAATAGAATCTAACTTTTCCCGAGTTATTAAAGAATTGTCTGAGTCAAAGGAGCTCCTGAGGTAGGCTGTTTAACTAGATCAATTTTCTTGCTTCTCTGCCATTTTTTTTTGTAGTTACGCACACTTTCTCAACAATATGGTTTCTGTAAGTCATAGAATCCTGGAATGGTTTGGATTGGAAGGGACCTTAAAGACCATCCTAAGAAAGCTTGGAATAAAATGGGAATACTTTTTCTCAGTGCTACACTGTTTTTCCGTATCTTCCAGGTACTGGGTCAGAAAGAGCAGCAATCAGCTTGAGCACTTCTTACAATGAGCTTCTAAAAAAGTGACATTAACATAATATTAGGCTCTTTGTCTTTAGGACTACAAGTATGACCATAGGCAGAACAGTCTGAGCAAGCCTGCAAGGAAGTTTAACATAGTGGGGTGATAAAGGTGTTAGATCTTAAAAGGTCTAAGAAGAATATCAGCCACTCAATTAATTGAATGAATATAATAAATGGGTTGTAATAAAAGACAGTAAATGAAAATCAAACAAAAAAAGGATATTCTGTCAGCATTATAAGGCTTCATTGCTTGTACTAGTTGAAAAATGAAACAGTTTTCAGCCTCAAAAAAACAAAATATTTTGTGTGTGCGTACTTGCATGTGTCGGTTTTCATACAGAATTTCCATGACTTGTTAGGAACTTCATTTAGGAAAGAGATCTACCAACCAGACATGTCTCTACCGTCATTTAAGCACAGGGATGTCTTTTTGCTAAAGCAGCACTGTCCCCTAGGTGGTGCTGACCCCTTTGGCACCTCTTCTGAGAACTTTTAAAGTTCCTACATATTTCAAATACTTTTTTTTAAATGCAGAGATACTGAGTTCTCCTGTGGAAATGAAGTGTAAAATCAGCCCTTTCCCCCATTCACTGGTATAGGCTCAAGCTGTTCAAACACGATTATCTAGCAGGTTTCCTGGTTTTTGCACTCCTTGCTGTCAGTCGTACAGCTGATGGTGAAGGCATATGGGCAGAAGAGAGGTTAATGCAGGAGTGACACTTTAGGCGATACAGGTGGGCAAAATACGTGGATTTTTAGGTGTCCAGATGAACTATGCCGAGTGGTGGATGGGGCAGGAATGCAGTGAAGAGCTGTACTGGTTGTACAGCAATTTGGTTACTAGAGGGCAACACACAGGAGACTGTTTCCTGTTAGTTTTGCTGGATGGGGTACTTTAAGTTGTGGGGTTTAGGTTGGTTTCTATTTTCAAAACAGAAATAGATTAATAGATAAAGCTTGGGAACAAAAAAAGAAAATTCAAAATGCTGCTCATGGTTTTTATCTTAATTTTACAGTTACAAGGAGGTTAAAAATAGACTTAAAACTTGTAAAAATACCATTAAAATAACTGTAAAATCTGTAAATCCTGTAAACAACTGTAAATACTAAAACGCCCGCTAAATACAGTTACAATTAGATCTAAACTCAGCCTTTGTGGCATCTCTTGGGTTACTTGGAAAAGAGAGCACAAAATAATACCACTAAAGATATTATCACCACTAGGAAGCAAGTAAAGAATTAAATGATCTTGCTTTAGATGGCTTGACATATTCTCTACAAAGTCATTGTATTAAAGCAATTTTCCATTCTAAACCCCCAGAGATGAATTGTTTTGCCCGTTACTTAACAGAAAGATGCCTTTGGAATCATTCTGAAGGCTTTTTAAGCTAAGTTGGTAATAATGGCAGAAGTTACCCCCCTTAACACTTTCTTTTATTATCCCTGTTCTTATCTGTATACACTGCAGAGGGAGGAAGGTCACTCACTAACATTTCAGCCTTCATAGTCCACAGAAATAATTTGACTTCAAAGTCCATCTTCTGACTAAGGGTGCAGCAGCTGGAGACCCCAAAGCATCAGCTAGAGACATGAATTTCCTTGATTCTTTGCCACTTTTTCCTGTCCCATATGCATTCTGCCTTACCTTGACTTTTTCTTCTGCAAGCGGACAAATTAGGGGGAAATTCCAGTTTGACAAACTCTTGCTCTGAGTTGACTTCTTTTCCATCATGTTTTGGCTCATGTCCTTTGTACAGCTGTGGCCTGCAGCCCACAGTGAGAAACAGCAAAATTCAGTAAGCTTAAATCATCCCAGGTGTCTCAGCACTTCCCTGGGAAACAAGAAACTCTTGCTGCCCTATCCCTGGCAGTGTTCAAGGCCAGGTAGGACAGGGTTTTGAGCAACCTGGTCTAGTGGAAGGTGTCCCTGCCTGTGGCAGGGAGGTGGAACTGGATGACATTTAAGGTCCATTCCTTTAACCATTCTGGGATTCTATGAAAAAAAGCTTTTAAGTAGCAAGAATGTTTTCAAAAACCATTTTAATCTCACCAAATCAGAGCTTTTACTGGGATTAGGACTTGGAAAGGTTTATTTTATAAATTCATGGATGATTAAAAAACTCACAGTGACTAGAAAGGGACAGAAAACACAAGCAAAGAACTTTGTGTGCAAATCAGCTGTTGGGTGGTAGTTGCTAAAACTTGCATCAAAACCACATTGAGTTTAGCATTCAGTTATCACACAGAACTTAAGACATTAACATTTTAAGCCTATTTTTTCCCCCATTTGCCTTGCTGTCTATGTTCACATTGCTGGTGAATCCATACTATGATGGCAAATCAGCACACCCAGACCACAGCTATTTTTCACTCATAAATAAAGCTCCCACACTGCTGACCATTAACAATGCTCACAACTGCACTCATGCAACTTCAGCACTTTGCAAAAAGCAAAGATACTTTTTACTCATGACTGTAGGGAACCCAAGTGGAGGAATCAGGCCTTGCACACTCGTCCCGTTCCAGCTTCTGATGGCAGAGAAGAGCTTAGGAAATCCTGTAAGACTTCCATGCTGTTTTATGGGTTGCCACTTATATCTTTGGGCACCTTCTAGAGTGTTTAATTAGGTGATTATTACAACCTGGGGTTTAATAACACAGGGCACAAAGGCTGCTTCTCTTTGCTTACACTAGGTTTACTCCAACGAGCAGCAGTGAAGAGCCTTCTTCTACTTTGAAGGAAGAACTGAGCCCAGTCCAGTTTCAGCCCATGGTAAGCCTGCTCTAGAACAACGAGCTCCTGCACCGGGGGAATTCAGCAGATCTAACTAACCAGTGAGTATTTAAGAATCAGGAGTAAGTTTCTACCTATAGATCCATACAGTGAGTCAGTTCCATATTTATATGGTCAAGGCTGGTGTCTGCTTAATATGCCGATGTATTAATGACGCACGTGGCTTCCCCTTAATCGGGCACCATTAAGCTCGATGGCCCACTGGTGCAAGCAGCTCCTGCTGTGGAGGTCACTCCACCTCTGACAGTGCCCCAGCGCTGCTCCCGCCAGGTCTCCCGTCGGGGAGGGCCAGACTCACGCGAGGGGCCCGATCCTGCTGCCCCACGGACACCCTCCTCTCCCCGAAGGCCTCCAGCTCCGGGAAGTGGGGGCCGGCACCGGCAGTCTGTCTCCTCCCGGCCGCGGACCGCCAGCGCCACCCTGAGGCAGAGGAGCGCCACGAACGGCCACGGCCAGTGGCGGTGAGGCCGGCGAGAGCGCAGAGGCAGCGGCCGGTGAGCCGCCGAGGGGGCCGGGCGGGACCGCGGGTTACAGCAGCCGCAGAGACCCAGCAGGCCGCGCAGCCCATTGGCGACAGTCGTTGCCCTGGGGACAGAACAGGCTCCGCCTCGCACTGGTGCTTCTCACCGGGTGGGGGGGTTCACATCCGATTTCACACTCCGGTGCGCCGGAAGCGGATCGCGGGGGCTCTTGGGAGTTGTAGTCCGAGTGGCGGCCGACCGGCGCCAGAGAGTTGGTTGTGAGGAGGTCGGTATCGGGGAGCGGAACCGGCGCTCCTCCGCCCGGGGGGACTCGGGTCGCTCGGTGCGTGGCGGAATCGCGGCTCGGAACGCGCGGTCGAGGCCCGGGAGGGACCGCGGCCTGAGGAAGGGCGGTGGGAGGAAGGGGAAGAAGGGGGAGGATGGCTCCGAGTCGGAGCCCGGGCGGGAGGCGGCGGCGGGGGGACCGGCAGGGCTAAGGCGATGGGCCGGGGGACAGCAGCGGGGCCGAGCGGCGCGGAGCCCCGGGGCGCGGTGGGGGGCGGCATCCGAGCCTCGGGCCCGGTGCCCTCCCAGGGGGGTGGGAGTCTCGGCCTGAGGGGAGCCCCGGCCAGTGGGAAGGAGCCCGACAGGGCCTGGGCCTGCGCGGCTGGGCGGCGCGGGACCGGGCGGGGCGGCCGGGGATGCTCCGCCGGTGGGGCACCGGACGTGTGAGAGGCGGGGGTGCAGGCTGTTGCCTGGTGCCGCCGCCGGGAGCCGCGGAGCGCATCCGACCGGCCGAGCTCTCGGGCGCCTCTCCTCTCGGGGCTTGGGCGAGCGGCCGGCGGGGACAGCTCTGGCTCGAGGGGTAGCGGAGCCCCTCTTCGGGAAATGGCCTGGGGAGCTGGGCTCCTGCACTTTCCCCCGCTTTCTTCGTGAGTGCCATGGAGGAGTCTTCATTCCAGCTACAGAGCTGTTCTTCGGCATGGCTCACAGCCCTTTTCTCTCCCCTTACCTTCCTGTAACATGCTTTGTTGTTACTACTGGCCCCATTTCCCCCCCCCCCCGTGGTCATTTAAAACATCACTCTGGGTCACCTGTTTAGTCCACAGCACTTGGTCTTGGGAGCAGTGTGTGCCTAAGAGCATCTAAATGCCCAGTCCTACCTCTAGCACTTAATTATTCCTTCTTCGAACTCGTCAGTAATGAAAGTCTTACAGAATCTGGATTGGTAACAAGAGGTTTCTTGCATTGCTTCTTCAGCCCAAAGAACTGAAAGTCAAGCTTTCTCCTTGTATGACCCCTAAGATAGGTGATCCTTGGGGTGAAGCACAGTTTCTCCTTTGTTCTCATGACAGAGGTACTTGGGGCTATACTTTTTTTTGTACATTGCTGGAATAATCACAGTAGGCAATGACCAGAAACTCTGTGATACTGCATCTTGATATATTTTTCTTGGGGGTGTTGTTTCTCTTCATACACACTTCTAGCTGTTTTCAAACGGATCAAGGAAATCCAGCAAAGACCTAGTTCCCAGGCCTCTGAGATTTTATCTAATAGTTTCCAGTGCTGTAATCACTGGTTCAACTCTTTGCCTTTGCAGTATGAGCATTAAATCTTATGCTAACAAACTTTTTGTGTCTCTTTTGCCATCTGGGATTCTAGTATGGTGCCAGTTGCAAGGCAGGAGGGGCTCTGGAGTTTGATGGCATCATCTTGCGTGGTTGATTATTTTTGCAGATGAACTGTTGCCTTATCTGTAAGAATCATCGTGGTCCACTTCTTCATAAATCACATATCCCATGACGTCCCACATCTCCCTCCTGTCATCAGAGCCTGACAAAATAGGCTTTCAGTCTTCCAATGTGTCCCCTGTACAATGATGTTCATGCATCCCCTTCATTTCTATGAATGGTGAAGCAGCTGCCATAGTTGGACACCTTTTATTTTTTGGTATCAGGATCTTGAGCAACAAAAACCCTGGGACTTCCACCAGGCTGCTGGCTGTGCTAAAAACTGGTTCCTAGTTTGGGATCCTCTGTGTTCAGATCCATGGGATCCGGACCTGAGTAATCTGTTGATGCTACAGCAGGGGCTGATCTCTTAATGACCTGCGTCTTAAACTGAAACATGTCTGTTCAAACTCTTCTCTCTGTGCTTTGAACATGTTCTTACTGGCTGCTGCAGCTTGAAGTACTCTAATTCCTCTCTGTGATCTATAAGAGATCCCTCACCAGTGGGATTCCATGGGCCTACCATGAATCGTTTCATGTGTTTGTGCCTCTGTTCTCTTCCCTGGGCTGTCCCTGTTCCCCCCCCACCTGACTCTTTTAGCTCACAACTGTTACTGGTTGCATGGTGAGGGTCCTGTCTCTACAGAGCATCTACAGGCACAATTATGAATAACAGTTTTGTTGGCGTCTTGCTGGTCATTGAGGGTCTTGGTTGTTAATCTTGTACACTCATCTGTGGAGGGTTTTCAATTTTTTTACTCGGTCTTGAGCTGAAAAGACCGTTTTCTTCAACTTCACGTTGCAGTTATTTTCGGAAGTGCCCTTCTCTCCATCCCAGCGCAGGTGAGATGTTCTTTGTGCTTTGCCACTGACTCACATTCTGTAAGTAAGTGTGCAGTTTATCTGCCTGAATGGTACATTGCCCCTAGAAGCTGTTGTAAACTTCCCTGCATTCTCCGCAATACACTGAGTCTGGCTGCAAGCAGCTTCCCCATTTTTTGTCATTCTTAAAAATCTGGGAGGAAGATGTGGCTGATACTTCCATGACTTAGATTTAAGAATCTGTTGCAAATTTCGTACAATCCCAGAGTGGTTTGGGTTGAAAGGGAGCTTAAAGCTGATCCATTTCCAACCCCCTGACATGGGCAAGGACACCTTCCACTAGACCAGGTTGCTTCAAGCCCCATCCAGCCTGGCCTTGAACACTGCCAGGGATGGGGCAGCCACAGCTTCTCTGGGCAACCTGTGCCAGGGCCTCACCACCCTCACAGGAAAAATCTTTGTAAGATCTTCCTAACATCTAAGTCTCCCTTCTGTCAGCTTAAAGCCATTCCCCCTTGTCATAACTTCAGAATGCTTAAGGATTTACTGTGGCTTTAAGATGGTTTGTACCTAGACTGTGAAGATCCCTACATGAAGGGAGCACCACACTGCTATGTGATCTGCTCTCTGTGCTTTCAATTTGCATTCCTCTCATGGCTTTGCTCCATGGTTGAATGCTTCAGCCTTAAGAATCTTGCTTGACTACCACAAAAGAGTATTCTAACTTTGTTCCATGCAGTGAGTTAGTCCTATGAAGGACGTTTGTCTCTGCCAGTCTTGATAATTACTACAGCATGTATGGTTTATAATTTTTAAACAAGCCAAATAACTGAATTTGTTTATTCCGTCATTGGAAAATATAAAGTGTAAACTTGTCAGCCACAGCAGGTTTGTTTTCATGTGCCTGTGGGGAGGTGACTTGCTGAACAAGGTGTCATGTCCAGAGTTCTCTTCTGAGAGTGCTACTGTTTTAGGCCTTGTTTGCTGTTGTTGAACTAAACAGTAATCTTGCCCTTGATTTCACTGAAAGTGAAAGTGAATTATTTGAAAGCATAATAATTGCAGGATATTGTGTGCACGGGAATAACCATTATGGGTAGTTAGTGTTAACTTTGTGTAAATGAGGACTCTCACCTGTGTGATCCAAGTTGCTTAGAAAATCCTTCTTACTCTCTTCCAAGAATGCCTAAAATGCATTTAATATTTGGCATGACAGATGAAAGACCCCAAATCAGAATTGATTTTTTTTGAGTGAAAGCTATCTAAAAAAGAAATTAAAATAGGAAGTTTAACATAATTTCAGCAAAGAAAATTATTAAAAATACATTTCTCCTTCTGTTTTTATTTAAAAACGGGCAATAATCACAGAATCCCAGACTGGTTTGGGCTGGAAGGGACCTTAAAGGTCATCCAGTTCCAAGCCCCTGCCATGGGCAGGGACACCTTCCACTAGACCAGGTTGCTCCAAGCCCCATTCAACCTGGCCTTGAACACTGCCAGGGATGGGGCAGCCACAGCTTCTCTGGGCAACCTGTGCCAGGGCCTCACCACCCTCGCAGGGAAGAACTTCTTCCTCACATCTCATCTCAATCTCCCCCCTGTTAGGTTAAAGCCATTTCACCTTGTCCTATTCCCACCTGCCCTTGTCAAAAGCCCCTCTCCAGCTTTCTTGTCAGCCCTTTAGGTATTGGAAGGCTGCTATAATGGCAGTGGACTACCTACTTTTGTCATTTTGATTTAGGAAGATTTCAAAAACTTTTCTCCAAATCAGTACCGCTATAGAGACAAAGCACTTCCAAAACCAACAGAGTAGTAGTTGAGACGATGCTTCCTCACTTTGGGCACAGAGCAGCCACTTTGACCAGGATAGCAAAGCATGTACCTTGTTGGGTATATAAATGGGATATAAACACTAAGGTGAAACCTGTTGAGGGCAATCAGCTTTGTGCTGAAGACAGGTACTTTCAGAGGCCCTATGCACTTGAAACATCTGAAAGAAAATACAAATTCTAATTCCGTATTTCTTCTTGCTACCTCTTGCTTCTCTAGGAATCATCATTTTCACTGTGATGGAGATGTTTTCGCTGAATTCCCTGAAAGGTAAGGACCAGAGACAATTTTCAATTCAACTCTTGTTTATTTTTTCTTTGTCTGGAGCTTTAATACTATAGCAGATTGATGAAAAAAATTCATTTGTAAGAATTACACTGGATAAATGAGAGGTTTGTCCTACAAAAGTCTTTGTCAGACTTCCAACTCAAGGCATTCGAGACAAACAGGGAAGTTAAGGTGATGGTACTTGACTGAACTAGGCATAGCCGTGATGCCTAGGATGTTGATTGTTACGTCTGAGCTGCTTTATTTCTGAGAGGAGACTGACAGTCTAAAACCAGGGCGGTGGTTGTCACTGAGGTAACCACAATTTTGCCTTGGTTAGTGTAGCACTGGAGTTAAGTGTTGCAGATGAGCTCTGTTACAGTGAGTACCACAGTATTTCAGGAAAGAACAGAATCTGGGAGGAGAGGAGAACTGTTGTGTTACCTAGTGGCTGACAATGTAGACTTGTTTGCTATTTAGTTTAAAGTAAAGGCTTTTTTCTTCCCCTTTCAATTTTACCCTCCTAAAGACACCTGCATCTCTTTGTACCAGTTCAGTAAGTGCTTTCTCTTTGATGTTTGCATACTTCAAATATCTGTGAACTGTTATGCCCTTTTTTCCCATGTCATTGCTTTGCCAACCTCTTTCTTTCCATCCTATGTCGCCTTAGGAAACCCCTCCAGTCATTGCCTGGTTTTGTTTCTTTTATAATTCTTTTCCAGACTCTGTTACTTGGCCTTAAAATAAGGAACATAGAATGAAATAAAATATCCCACCTAAGGCTGAACTGGTGGTAGATCACCGATTCCCATTGCAGGGAAGTAATGCTTCTGTGTTAGCCTTTGGGAACACAACAGTGTATCAGCCACCCTTGTAATGCTGCCATGGCAGTGAGTCACCCATATTGTGGGTTCTGTATTTAAAAGACAGAATCCCAGAAAGCCATATATGTCCAGGGTGTTAATTATGTACAGAGTAATTTTAGTTGGCGAATGAATAAAACCCCTCTCATCTTGTCAAATAGAGTGACCTGGGTTGAAGTCTGAAGGAGAGAAAAGGAGAACTCTCTGTGCGGGCTAGTGGTTTGTCATGGCCAGGCTGGGGCTGGGACTCTCAGTGCTCTAACACTTGTACTCTGAGGGAAAAGGAAGTCTGGAACATACTGTGGCTTGTTAACAAGCTTCTGTGTAGTGCTGCTACCTCTGTAGAGGCTTGGCTAGAGAAGATGAATTAACCCCAGCTCATCAAGTGAGCCTGAGCTGGCAAAGATGGGGAAGGTGGCTTGAAGTGATTATTTATATGCTGTTTAATGCTCATCTATGCAAAATAAAGATATTTGGATTATGTGGAGTCTGCAAGTTCTGGAATTTTTTAATAAACTTGAGTCAACTATTTTTTCTGTGCCTGTAAGATAATTTTTATATCTTTAACAGTGACAAACCACTAGCCCTGCTCACGACTTGCTTTCTGTGTCCCAGCACACTGGATGCCTTTCAGCATCCTCTCCTTCCCACTGACTGTGCTTCTGAGATTTTCCCCAGACACATACTTCTCTTACCTGTTTCCTTTTGTTTTGCTTTTAATCATCGTGGTCTCCAGCCATGGTTTTCATCTCCTTAGGGCTCTTGCTACCTTTTGTGTTTCTTCTCTGATGTTCACAACTTGAACCAGCTTAGTAGCTCTGATTATCTTTCTTCTTGACTGCTGGATAGCTTCTTGCCTCATCTAGATCTTGGGAAAACACTAAATAAACCAGCAGCTCTGACAAGTTAAGTTGTTTCATGGTAGATATATCTACCCAGAATGATGTATTAATGTTCACTAATACTATTTCTAGCAATCCTTCTAGTCCTTGAAGCTTTTGATTCCAAAACAACTGAAGTTTATTTCTGAAAGTAAGAGTTGGTGCTGTGTGCTATCATAAGATTTGTGTATAATTCATTTCTTAAAATTGGGTGACTTGTCTAACAAGATTTATTCCCTTTTTAGTGGACCAGTGCTCTTAAAATTTGTAATTTTTATAACTGTAGTGCCAGAATAACTTTCATGTCTTTTAAAAAAGATGTGTCTTCTGGTGCTGCTTCAAGATCTGGGGTTTTGTTTGCTTTTGGTTAAATTTAGCTAAAAATAATTACACAGATAATCCCTACCTAATTCACAGGGGTTCTAAAGTATGTTGGAAAAATGTGGATTTGGTGTTGTAAGGTTGTTTTATTTTGAGTGTTCATATGTGCTCCTTCAAAGTTGCTTTTTATATAGGGTTTTATCTGATAAGTTGCCACTTCTTGAACCTCTACTTGTGGAATACAGGGTTTGTAAAACTCAAGTGGTAAATTGTTATTTAATCCCTTTGTGGCTTCTTGAAGATTTTTCTTTCTGATTGAAAAACAATCAAATACCCCCCCAAACAACACAAAAATCCCCTTTTTTATCACAGCACTTAAACATCCATTCATTTTTGCTTTACACACAGAATATTCACCAAGTAACAAGGTATTTGACATAAAGCTGATACCTTGGTTTAAAGACACGTGCAGCTGGTAGTCCCAGGTGTATGTTGCAGCAGGAGATAATAAACTTTATACCTAAATTGCTTAGAAAAGTAATTCAGACTGTAAAAGTTAACAGTAATAAAATATCCTGTAGTGTCTGAATTTCATCCAGCACTACAGCCTGGAGAATTTTATGCCTGGGGTACAAAATATCTTGGATAGAACCAAGTAGCAGGGCAGTTGACTTGAAGTAGGGAGAAATGTGAGAAGGGATGGTGCTGCCTGCTGCCTGATTGACTTTTTAGAGTTAATCTCACACATTATTAAACAATGGGTTGCAGCAATCTTTAGCAACATACACTTGAACATGAATTACCTTGTCTGCCCATGTGTGCATTATGGTGCAGGTGGGGTGGGGTGCATGTAGAGTTTAAGATGTGAAAAGACGTCTTAATCTGAAACAACTTGCAAGTTCCAGAACAATTCCTGAATTTCCCTGTCTTGCATCCACTTGTATAAAAACGATCAGAAAGATCACTTGACCTGTAAACGAGCAAGGATTGCAATAAACACGTGCAGAAGTGGAGCTGAGGGCAACCAAACACTGTTGAAAGCATAGCAAAAATCACATGTGCGCATAGCAAAAATCACACAAATTAGGGAAGGTTAGTAATGATTCCAAAATAAAATCCGTGTTCGGAGGACTGGCCAAGTGGATTGTGTTTGCGGCATTATCACAGGTTGCAAACAACTTGTCTTGTGGTAATGTTTCTTTGAGCAAGTGTGAAGACATCCTATTTTTGGCGGGGTGGAGGGGGAAGGGGAGGGTTTGTGACCCCTACAAAACATCCACAAAACCCTTTCAAGTGACTTGCATGGCATTTGATGAATCCTTAATTTCTGAGCACACGTTTTGACTTGCTGTGTTGTTTCTACCTGATGAGCACGTGTCAGGAAGACGGACAGCTCGAGGCAGGGCTAGTGGAGCTCGATAGTGCAAGTGCAGTTGAGTTTTTAGGAGTGGAAGAAAACGTCTTTTTGCTGGTTTCAAGCCTCAGCACGCAGTGCAGCACTATCACCCGTAACTCCTGCTGCTCTTGGCCTCTGTGTGTTCCGCAGGAACACGAAAGAGGGATCTTTTTCTCGTCCTTTTCCGTTCCTCGGCTGTGTGGAGGCAGCTCCCGGGTGGCGTGAGAATACGCTGCCCGAGGGCCCTCCACCCGAGGGCTTATCACCCTCCGCGTACAATTCACGGGGCGCAGGAAAGCTCGCCGGCGCGAGGTCCTCCCCGCCGCTGGGGGTCGCTGCGGCGCGGCTGCACCTCCCCGCCGGGGCGCCCTGCCTGAGGCCTACGCCGGACACCCTCAAGATGGCAGCGCTGGGGTTGCTGCTGCAGGCGGCGGCGGCCTGCGGCTCGGCGGGGCCGCTGCGCCTCTGCCACTGCTACCGGGCTGTGCCGAGGGCGCGCGGGCTCTCCACGCGGCTGCCGGCGCCCGAGAGTTCCGGAGAGGTGAAGCAGGAGGAAGAGGCGGGCGCCGAGGAGGAGGTGGACGCCGCCATGGTGAAGGGTGAGCCGGGGGCGAGGCGGGGCTGGGGGGAGAGAGGGAGGAACAGGCGGCGCCCCCGGTGTGCGCGGCCCGGCGCTCGGGGAAGCCAAGCCGCGCCGGCCCCGCACGCAGCGGAAGGGAGGAGCGAGCCCCGCTGCCCGGTGCTGGGAGGAGGGAGCGTGAACGCGCCGTACGTCCCTCCCCCGCTCCCGCGCCTGCAGCCGGGCCGCGCAGCCCGCCGGCCTCCCGCTCCGGGCGGCTGGGCCGGGCCGCATCGGGCCGCCGGCTCACCACACCCCCTTCGCTGCTGCCTGGGAGGGGCAACCGGGGCCGCGTCGCGGGCGGGCGGCCATCGCGGGAGAGCGGCGCGGCCTTGAGCGACCCTGCCCCGGGGAAGGGGCTCCTCGCCGGGATGCGCGGCAAGGGAGAGGAGCCGGCGAGCTGTGGCGGTGTTTGCACGCACGGCTGCGCTGCTGCTGCCGCAGGTAACCGGCCGGCCGCGGGCGGGGGGCCGCGGAGGAGGCGGCCGGCTGGGGCAGCCCGGCGGGGGCAGCGCGGAGAGCTTCGTCGGGCAGCGAGGGCCGAGGTCTTTGTGGCAGCTGCGCGGGTCCGCGGCGCTCTTTGTTGGTAGGAGAGTTGGGTTTCTCCAGAGAAAAGAAAAGGGGTGCGGAGCCCTTCGGCTCAAGGTCGCCGGTTTGAAGCCGGGCCGAGTCAGCCCTGGCCTAAAGTCCTCGCTTCTTCTGATCGCCCGCTGTGGCTTGACGCGAGGGAAAAATCAGAAATGGTTCTTTGGCTAGAAATCCTGAGGGTTTGAGCACGCCCATCGAGCATCCGCTAGGAAAACTGCTCTGCCATCTCTGTGCAGCAAGTTCCGTTAGGTCAGAGCTGGAGCACGCTGCGGGTGGCTCGGAGCGTTGCTTTATCTGCGTTGCATGTACAAAGGGCTTCGGTCTGGCCTTCCACCAGGTAGGTTTGGTGCCTAAGTGGAATAAAACGCTGATCGAGATACGCACAGCTCTTGCGAGCACCAGTCCTGGTATTCGCAGCGTCCATAAACCCGGCCACCAATGATGTCTCTGTGTAAAGCTTGGAAGATTTATTTTCTCTTTCGAATGTCAGTTATTCAGCCTACAGCAGAGCTGGGTGTGAGAGGATATGGGCTTCAGGTGTTTGAAGGGTAAACATTTTCCTGCAGTTCAGAAGGAATTGTTACATTTTTTTAAGAGTATTTGAAAGTATGTTTTGCTGTCGTTTGACAGTTGTAAAAAATCAAGATTACGAAGGGTGAAGAGTGCTTCTAGTTTAGACAGACATATAGTTTTGTGCTGGAGGTTACTGCATCCAGGCTGTCACTTGAACGACTACATTTTCCTTTTTAAAGTCACTGTTTTGGTTTGAGTTTTATTTCTTAGACTGTAATCGTACATTTTGGAAACTTGGTTTCTTACATAAAACCTTTGGTCCATCTTTCTGTGTTCTCTACTTCCCACCATCCAGCATGTTTTTTTCTGTGAAAGTATTATTTTCTATCTGTAGTTTCTGAACTCTTTGTGTCTCAGTTCCATTTTCCTTTCAGCAGCTCTGCTGAGTTTTATCTTAGTTTGGAGACAGATATTCTTTAATTCTTGCATTCAAGCTGTTCAACAGAGCAAATTAACTGACTTACGAAGTAAAAGCTAAACCACCCCAAATTATTGTGTAATGAGCTGGTTCAGGTGTTCCCTGAGAAAAGCAGTAAACTGATTTTTTTTTCCTTCCTGCTTTTGTACTTCATTGCTCAATGCTTTTTCTAACATGTTTTTTCAGTGAGTACTTAGGTGCTTTTATCTTTGGGCTTTGGTTCTCTCATTATTCCAGTCTGTGTGGTGGTTTGACCATGGGAGGCTCTTCTGGTGAGAGGTTGGTGATATTAGAAGATTCGTTTCAGATGAGCAAATGAAAAGTCCTGACATAATCTGCCCTGCATATAGCTGCTACTTGAACACATACAGACTATTAAAGTTATTTAAAAATCTATTTCTGAGGGCAAGCTTTAAGCCTTCAGCTCATAAGTTGATGTCTTGTTAGCTCTCCTCAGTTGACTGCTTTTGTTATTAGCCTTGGAGGCAAACAGAAAAATCGACTCAGAACTGAGGCCAGTTTAAAAATGCTGGGGTTATGTTTGGATTAATGTCTAAGGCTTTACTATGTTGTCCTTAATGGTAGGGTTTTGGAGCAGACTCCCTGATGCGGAGAGCTCCTCTGCTGGCTCAGCCAGGTCTGTGGCGCTTCTTCCTTGTTACTGAGGCTTGTGTGATCTTGACCTCTGTTTTGCTCTAGGAAAGATTAATTCAGTTTGCTGTCTCAGTTGCAGAAGCATTGAGGGTGGACTGGAACTCTGGGTGCTGTGTGGTCTGATTCCTGTCTTGGAGAGAGTTGATCAGGGCTATGTCCAACTGAGTCCTCAGTGAATGGAGGTTGGCCATTGGTCTAACCATGGATGGAGATTGGCCAGTGGTCATTCTTGTTCTCTGATGAGCTCACTTGCTTTTGAAGAAGCCTTGTCAATTTTACCAAGTTAGAAGTTTGTTCTTGTTTAGGCAAGAACTGCATGCAGATTTTAGTGCTATGTAGCTTGAAAAGAGCCTTGGTCAGGATCCTAGATGATGGTTTAAAAGAGCCCCAGCCCCCTCAAAAGCAATAGTATTTTGGTGTACTCCAAGCGAAACTGCCAGGTGGAGCCTTCTCTCTCCCTTCTAAGACATGTCTAGGCTAATTCCTTATGAAGTGGATATTATGGGGCCACAGGGCTTTCTTATTCCCTGTGAATTTTTGATTTGTTAGGAGCATTCTTCACTGACTTGAATTTATTACTGCGGGGGCTTATATCTTGATGACTGTTGTGTTTAATAGTTTGTCCTTGCTGCTTGTTTGTTGCTTTTCCAGGGAAGAGAATTTGAGGGAAAACAGAAACTGTTTAAATCCATCTAGTGCACCTCTGGTTTCACTGAGCAAGACTCTAGGCCATACTATGTGCTGTTGTTGCACCGAACAAGTGTCTTTACTGTTTGTGGGATCTTTACTTTTTGTCAGCTCTGTTGGGGTTAATATCTACAGTTGGGAGTTTCTGTCAGTGGTGCTTGGAATTATCCCGGACTTTCACAACCAAGTTAAGCCAAAGTTAAGCTCTGAGGAACTTCAGTGAGTTAATTGTCTTCTTTGATAACCCCATTCTGAGTTGTCTGCTGTCTGAGACAGGCTTTTAATATTCCTTCATGATGTTGGAGCTGTGGTTTGGCCATCATATGTGTTTCTGGCTTGATAGGAATTGGGTATGAAAGTAAACTCTGTTTTGTTTTGGGAGTATTAGGTTCTCCTCCTTGACTCTGCAGGGCTGTGACTACCACTAAAATGATTTCTACCCAAATATCCATTCTCAGCAGTGAGAGAACTAAGGCACTCTTTGGAGGAAGATGCCAAGAAATCCAGTCTGTCAGGGAGGGAAACATTCTGCAAATCCAGTTCTGCAATTTCAGATTGTTTCTTTAAAAACTATGAGTGAGGCATGGCTTTATGCAAGATAAAATCCTTTCAGCTCTCAAATTGGGGATAAGAATGGGCTGAGAGTAATCCATCAAGCCTTGAGTTGCTGTTGATACGTCAGATGGTACTGCTGAATATGGCATTGTCAGCTGTGAAGACATTGTGTCTCTGCTGGTAATTCAGAGTCTGCTCTGCAAGCCAGAACTAGGCTTTGTTTCTTAGAGATCCTATTCCTTGCTCTAGAATGGATTAAATATTTAGTCTTCACTGAGGAGTCATCTCAGAATGTGAGAAATGGGCTCTGTTGTTAGGTAATTGCATTTTGTTTTTTGAAGGGTGTTTAAAAACAATGTGCTTATACCTCTGCCTGTTACTTATCATAGAATATCTCAGGTTATTGTTTTTGAAAGAGGAAGCAGCTAGAGGCCGAGTAATACAGGCTGGTCAGAGGGCTTTGTGTGCTGCTTTTTTTATTTTTAATTTCTCATTTATGAAGTGAGTTTAATAGTGCATTTGGGAATTGTGTTACTCCTCCCTCCATGCATCCCAGCAGTGTGGAAAGGAATAGAACTGCAGACTGTCAAAGCCTTAGTCACTTTTCCAGTTCTCCTGAGCAGGTCAAAGTCTGAATATAGTGGTACTTGCTGTGTGAGGAGGTAGGAATACTACATTTGCTGTGTAATTACAGAAAATTGGCTTGTAGTTCTTTGTTAGGTTGAGACCATTTTCATGCTCTCCTGGCCAATACATAGAAGGTAATTCATGGACAAATAGCATTCAGAAATCAGACTGCTTCCTGCCTATTCCCCTATAATTGTCCAAGGATTTTGCCTACGTATGTGTGAGAAACAGCAGCCGGTGGGTTGTTTGTATTATTCTTTATAATGGGAGATACAGTGGCTGAGCATCACGCAGAGGAGAGTGGCAGAAAGCCCATTGTGTGTCACACAGTCTTTTCAATATCAATACAGTTGAAGGGGATTGAGCAGGCAGCAGGTTTAATCTGTTCATTTTGATGCTGCCCCCAAATACCAGCTTGTCCTCTATGTACTGGTTTGAAAAGTAATGCCAACTTGAGGCGGTTCCAGCTGGGAGTGAGAATTAGCCAATTGTCAAATTACAATGCGACCTGTCTTCAAATGATACCCAGCTCCCGACAATGTTATCGCATGCCACGGAGGTTGTATTTCAGCATCTCCCTGTATATGTTAAGGAACCCAAATTCCAGTATCTGACCCATTTGGCTTCTGAAACTGGTTTCTCTGAGATTCAGGTAATTTGGAGGAAGAAGCTTCAAAACTGGGTGTCACCAGTGATTACTTTTTTCCTGAGCTTTGGATCAGCATGCTGGGTTGGGTTGGTTTTGGGTTTTTTTTGTGTGTGGTTTTTTTTCCTTGAGAGGATGATATGATCAGCAACGTGCCTTTTTTTTTTTCGCTTTTCATTACATAGCACAGTCAGACAAGGTTTGGGCCTGCAGTGGTACAGCATAACTCTTCTGCTTTCCCTGAAACACCTGTGATTTCTCATTCGGTCAGCTTTTGGGTGAGCCCTCATAATATATACTCATAACTGCAGTTTGCCTTCACTAAGCAGCCTATTGGTGGCTGTTCCATATGCCTGTGTTACTGAGCCTCTCTTTAAGTGCTTGCTTTCTTCTCCAGAGCTGGTTATTGTGTATCTTCATTACAGAAACTCCACAGTCAGAGTTTTAGGCAAAACAGGATGGCAGATCTTGGTGATGCTCTCATGAGTGTGACTCTTGGGTCATTATTCCTTGGAGTTTGTTGCTTAATCTGAAATTCCAGATTATGGTGATACCAGTGATAGTGTGTTGTTGACTTACGATGTAGCTTCCCCTGAATACCCCTAGAGAATTAGAAGCTTGTAAAAAGTAGTGCTCAAACCCATTGGTGGCCTGCAAGATCAATGAAGTTCTAACTGCCTGGGGAGCGTGTATTTTACGTGCTTGAACATAGGATGAGAGGGGCTTGGCCGTGCTTGCTGCTGGAATGGAGATCACATTCCTCTTCCCTGTTCTCTTGAACTGCTTTTGGGTACCTGCAGGACTGTGTAGTTGGCTGATTTACTTGTGAGCCCAGTAAAGACCTGAGTAATTATTTTTTCTGGTTTAGCTTTCTGTCAGATCAGGGCTGCAAATGATCTCCCAGTATGACTGGGTTTGTGCCAGAGCTGAAGCAGTGGTAGTGCCAGAGCCTGGGAGAAGTAGTATCTACCCCTCACAGCCGCAGTGAGCTGTTGGATCTGCCTGTTTCTGTAGCGTAATTACCTCTGGAATTGTTATCACATTAAACTTAATCTGATCTTGCTTTGGGCTGCTCAAATAAAGGCTCTTCCCTATAGTGCTGAGTGCAACAAGAATGCATGTGAGGGCTGTGTTAGAGCAGCTTCCTCACCAGCTAAAGCTGCTGGTGCTGGCACCAGGGAGGAGGCTGGAACATGAGGTGGGTGAGACATTGCTCTGTCTGGGGGCAGTCTGGTTATTATTGTTACTGTTGTTTTCAAATGAGTGATTTGAACTAATCCACTAATATCTCCTTCTTGCAAGTGCCATAGTCTCATCCGTCAGGTCAGGGGACCTGCGCTGGCCAGTCCTACCTGCCATCAATACCTGCTGCCTCTGACACTGCTCCTTGGCTTCCTCCTTGGGCTGGTTTATCTCCAAAGACCATTGGCAAACTTGTTTTAGGGGGTTCTCTGAGCAGTGAGTGCAAAATTGCATTCCCAGCTAACCAAGCCATCTCAATCAATTCAGGTAGAAGCCTCCAAGCGTTACTTCATGTTACACTCTAGATCCAGCCATTAGTAGAACTTGTGTGTTATTACGACCCTTGATTTAACCCCGAGGTGATACATGTAGTTCAGGAGGGGGATGCAGTTACCAAGTCTGATCAAAATAGTTACTGCACAGTTTGTTTTCAGTACCAAAGAACAGACACAGAGCTGCTTTTGCCTCCGTGAGGAGACAAAACCAACTCCTTGTTTTAATCTGGGCTTTCAATTCTGTGCTAGGATATTTGTATTCAGATTCAATATATAGTCTTTTTTTCTGTTGATACTATGTTCTTTCTTGCAGAAAAAAGTCTTTCCAGACTGTTAGGTGATTGTTAGTACCACTGAATCATGGAGTGAGTCTGTCAGTGCTGCAGTTCTAAGTACAGGATATCAATACTTTTAAAAGACAATGGGGAGAAACAGACTGTGCGTTTAGGGAGAAGAATGGCACATATGGTGTTACTGCCCATTTTGGATTTGCAGTGTCTGTCATCTTCCATTTGAAGCTCAGGAGACTTTGCACTCCTGTGTGCTGTTTTGCTGATGCCTGGAGATGTAGGTGAACCACTTAATACCTCTGCTTAGTTTTCTATCTGTAACCTCAGAGACATGAATGCTCGCAGAGCTGCAGTGAGGCAGGTGTCAGAACACGTCTTTGAACAGGACTGCACAAGAATTCTGAGACATTTAGTTCCTCTGTTGTTTTTTTCTTTTAGATTCCAGAGACTTATTAAAAGAATTTCCACAGCCTAAAAACTTGCTCAACAGCGTGATTGGACGAGCCTTGGGCATTTCTCATGCGAGGGACAAGCTGGTGTACATCCACACCAATGGGCCAAGAAAAAAGGTAAATCCTGTTGGGCTGGGATGGGTGGTGGGTAGGTGTGTGGCACATGGAGTGGGAAGTGAGCGAAGAAAGCTGCTAGTCCAAGAAGTAATTCTGTAGTAGAGAAAATTACAGAAGTGTTTTAATTCCAGTTATGTGATCTTTCAAATAAGAAATGTTCTCATGTCTTCTTGTTTCTCTTTATTTTCACATACTTTAACAGGTATATAAACGGAAGTGCTGTCCTCCTTTTGTGTATGGAAATACGGAATTTTTTTCCTTTTAAATAGCTTGCTGGAACCAGCTTTTCTCAGCAGAGGCATGTATTCTGCACTCAGATGTGTATCCAACTGCTTTAGAAAATAAAAATTTAAATGCTATACTTTAGCCCTTAGTAGGCCTGGATTTTACTGTAGACACTAATAAAACAAATGCTTAAGCCTCCAATGTTAAGTTGCAATCAGCAAAGAAGAATTTGTTTGCAGTGAAGGGAGGCTTCTAATCCTACTTAAGGGCAAAATGAAATGCAGAATCCTTTTTCTTTTTTTGTGAAGTGAAGCAGAGGAGTTCCAAGCAAACCGTTTGCCAAGTGGTTTGAGCTCTCACTGGGATGCGAGAGGCCCAGATCCAAAACTGCTATAAACTTCTGCTATAAACAGAGCAGAAGTTCTTAACCGATGGGTGCTCTCTGTTCAAGGCCTTGCCTTCTTTTATCATACCAGCTCTCCTTCTATTGCTGAGAGCACTTTCCAGCTGAAGTTTAACTGTAACATACATTCCAGGAAAAGATTCAGTTCTAATGGATTAACATTTTCCAATGGCATTCTGTCTGAAATTTCCCAGACAGTTTTTATTACCACATCCTTTTTAAGCATCCCTGCATTTTATGCAATACATAAGTAATAATTACTTTAGAGTTCCTTTTTTATTTGTGAGTTGTTTTTTCTTGCTTCTTCCTTGAGCAGTAATGCAGTTTCCTAACTTAAACTTTGGAATACCATAACCAATGCTTCATCATTTTAGGTTGCGTAATCAGTTCACGTTCTTGTTAGTGTTTAATAGATTAATGTTGAGGATAACTTCAGATTAAGAACAAAAACAACAACTAAAGAAGGAGCTCTTGTAAAAAATGAGGATTGAATCACAAAAAAAAAAACAACAAACCCAAACATAACCAAAACCCAGCAACCCAGGAAGTGTCTGGGAATGGAAGGATGGGTGAGACAACCTGGAGAAGTCTCAGTTGGAAGAGAACAAGTTTTTTTTTTCATGAGCACCAAGTAACTTGGCCTTCATGAGATAATTTTTTTTCTCATCAGATCTGTGCCTTTTCATGCCTAGCCCTTAGGCAAAGTACGCAGCAATTTCCTACAGGGAGATGAGATTCAGATGGCTGGCAGTCAGCCAGCCAACTGTAGACTGTTGAAAAGTCAGGAGCCTTTTTGCTAGCCTTATAGGTGGGGTTTTCCCAGCAGACTGAAATGCCACCTTTCATCTTTGCTGTAGAAACAGGAGAGAATTCCTTAGGCATTTCCCTCCTTTGAGCCTTGCAGAAACTCAGCTACAGCATCTGCAGGGCCAGGAGTAGAATGAGTTCTTGATCTGGAGTGTTTTGGGGTTTTTTTAAAGGACAGGGTTCAGCTCTCGGCATTCTTTGCCTCTGCAGGTTTTTCAGCTGCTCTCATCAGACTGCAATGGTGTAAGAGGAGCTCTGGTGGTACTGTTAGTTCTCTTAATAGCTTGTGTTGGGCAGCATGTACTGAAGGCTGGGTTCCCATGTGCCCGATGAGTATGGTAGCCTGTGTAACTGTGGTACAATGTGCTGCTGGTTAAAATTAGAATAAGGAAGCAGTTAGGAAGATTTGCTTGCCAGTACAATTGGAAATGTGTTGGAGGGTGAATGGTGCTTCTCAGTCATGGTCTGGTATGCTGCACTGTACATAAGAACAGCTAACTGAATCTGAATTGTTCTTGTAACAAGCTGTTGGCATTTGATTCCTCTGAGCTGCCACATTGCAGCCTGTGAAACTCCAGCCCAGAGTATGTGGCACTGTGCTGGCAGTCAGCCTGGCTTCTGGGTCTGGCCCAGCCCTGCAGCTTCTGTGTGACTGAGAGCAACTCCTGTGCCTTTTTCAGGCTCTTCTTTCTACAAGACTGGAACGGAGCTTCCCATGAAAGTGACCAAACAAGTGGTTTGTTTGAGATTTTTCATTTGTAGTTCTCTTCTTTGCCCAGAGTTCAGAGATGTTTGAAGTAGGTATGCTCCTGCTGGAGGAGAGGGATTATTCTCTACTGCCTCACTTTGCTGCTTATATTTGCTTTTCAGAAAGTCACTCTGCATATAAAGTGGCCTAAGAATGTGGAAGTGGAAGGCTATGGGACCAAGAAGATTGATGCTGAGAGGCAGGCAGCAGCTGCAGCATGTCAGCTCTTCAAGGTGAGCTTATGCTCCTCTTTATCTTGAGCAAACAGGCCTCTGAGTGTGCAGGCCTCATCCATTTTGGCAATGTGATTTCTGACTTTTCTCTCTTTTTACCTGTTCCCTTTCTTAAGGCCTCTCTCTTAATCAGGGGTAGAGGGTGAAGTCTTGAGCTCTCTGAATCCATTTGAGCTTAAAAGCCCACTTGCTTCAGCCAGGTGTGAACTCACTAAATTGAGTTCTGACCTTTGTTTGTTATGCCCTAGACCATAATCAGCTTTTATCTTAGTCTCAGCATCTGTGGCTAGTAGAGCTTCCCTCAGGTATATTTGTTGTTACCATTCACTAACTTACACTTGTGTCAGGCTACCAGTGTGTGTTTGCAAGCGCAGTACTTGGAGGCTCTTGTTTCCTCTTTATGTAAACCACAGTGTGGTGATCACATGTTCTGTTTTATGATTACTCTTTTAAAGTTATGCTAATCTGCTGATATTTTATGTCTGGAAACAGTCGATATTTGTGCACTGCCAGTATCAAGCAATTGCAGTAGAGTTATAAATGTCATGTTGAAGATAGTGTTACATGGCTGAGAATAAGATGTAGTTTTGTCTTCAGCTCTGCCACTGACTGTTGTCTCTAACCTCAGGCGAGTTGGTTTGGAGTTTCCCATTCATGTATGTAGTAAGAGCAGTGATCCTTTCCCACTAAGGAGCTTAGAAAAGAGGCTGCAGATGCTCTAACAGTAAGAGAGCTTTTTGATTTGCTTGTAAATCAAGAAAGCTACATTAAGACATAACTAGCCTTCAGAAGTTAAGAATTGCAGCATGAAACTTTCTTCAGCTGGCCCCTGTTTCTAGGCTGGTTTCTTTAATTCTGTGATTAGCAAAACCTGTTTCACTGACTGACTTCATTCCAACCTGAAGCATGGTTGATGCTCATTCACTGGAAATATATTGTTGTTTCAGCTTCACTAGTCAGTGCACAACAAAAGCATTGTTCCCTAATTTCTTTGAGAGTCTGCAGGTTTTCAAGGGAAAAAAATTCTTACCTATGTTTACACTATGTTTTTCCCCAGATTTTGAAAATGGCTAAACTGTACTTCAGTTTAAAACTTTAAAACTTCAGCACTCTTGAAACCACAGATCCAGCATACAAAGCTTTAACTCTGGTGCTTTGCCAGCTAAACGTGTAACCCAGCAGAAGATACTCATGATGGGAAGATACAAATGCTTTAAATAAATAGTCATCAGTTCAAGAAGAGTGGTAGTGTCTAACTGGTGCAGAGTGTCTGAATGTAGTGGCTTTGAGTACGGCAGCTGGCAAAGTGATTTCTTGCTGTCTGAGGCACTCCTGTAGCATGAAATAATGCAGTCTTGTGTGATACATGGCCACTGAGAGGCCTAAAGATGTATCTTCTAATTTATTGCAGTGGTCTAGTAAAACATGGCATGTGTTGCACTTTAGGTATGCTTGGAGCTTTATGTAAGGTTCAGTCCTAAATGCAGGTGGTAGGCCAGCAGTGATTAGGAACTATTCTGTTTCAAAAGCCACTAGGGTAAGGAGGTTGTACTACTGCTTATACAAATAACTGTTCCTGTGAAAAGAAAGGAGATGAACCATTCCCTGAATTCTCATCTTGTGTTATTCAAGGTTATGCTTGTTTAGAATAGGCTTTCCAAAGAGAGATGCATTTAATCCTCCAAGGTAGGTTTCAAAACTTCAGGATGCTAAATATAGTTGTGTCATGGTTTAAACCTAGTCAGCCATAAATCAGTAGTAAAATATTGATAAATCTTGGCCCACCCTTTCTAACAAGCCATGAGATGTTAAGCAGTTGTGCCCTGGTAAGTGAAGTTAGTGAACAGATTCCCTTTCTTAAGAAATAATGGTAGGAGAAAAGCTTTAAGTTTCTGAAAGTCCTTTTTCTTTCTCTCTTTTTCTGTGGGATATGAAGAAGTTGCTCCTGGATTTCTCTCCTTTACCAGATGTGTTTTGATTTCCTGTAGTTTATAGAATCACACAGTACTTTGGGTAGGAATGGACCTTAAAGACCATCCAGTTGCATCCACCCTGCCACAGGCAGGGACATCTTTCACTAGATCAGCTTCTCCAAGCCCCGTCCAAACTGACCCTGAACACTTCTATCTCTTTACTGCAGCCACCAATGAATGCATTTCTCTGTTGCAGGGCTGGGGTTTACTGGGGCCCAGAAATGAGCTCTTTGATGCTGCAAAGTACCGTCTCCTTGCTGACCAGCTTGGCTGTCCAGATGAGAGGTGGTGCTCAGAGGGAAAGTGGCGCTCCAAGTCAGGACCATCTCTTGCTGACTTGTCAACCTGCTGGCGACGGATGGAGCCAGATGATGCCATCCAGCCCATGGAACAGGGCAGGATGCCTAAAGCAATGAGAAGAGAGGAGCTGGAGGAAGGGGAGCTAGAGGAAGGGGAACTGGAGGAAGGAGAGCTGGAAGAAGAAGCAATTGATGTTTCTGATTATCTGCCTATGGCACATCCGGATGCTCGAATGCCAGGCAGAGATGCAAGGTATGTCTGCCCTGATAGCTGCTAAGCCAAGGCAGTAAATGGGACATCAGTAGCTTGTGCACCTCTGCAGTTCAACATAGTTGAGCTGCAGCTTCCCATGTTGCTGTTGAGCCCTGTAGAGGGGCTGAACACTGGTGACTGCACCATTGCTATATGAGCAGTGGGTAGGCAGCCTGTTTTCATGCCTGACTGTCCTCATGAGGGGAGGCACAGGCTTCTTCTCTGGGGTCTTTCCCTCTGGATAGATTGCTGCCTGCTTGTTACCTGCCTGCCTGACACTTTTGGGTCTAAAATGGTTTCTATTCCCAGAAATTGTGCACCTTTTTTGACCACCTTGGTTTTGAGGGCAATATTGAACCTGCTCCTTTTCATCACCGTAGTTGCTTGCTTGACTTCATATTTATGAGCACAAATCTTGGATTTTTAATAGTCAACAGGAGTAAAATCTCTAAGGACTTGATGGTAGAGGTTGGTTTTAGGGATGCTCTTTGTATTCAGAATTATTTATTAAATCAGTTACAAGCTGTTGGTGTTGTCAGATTTACAGTGTTAGTCTAAAGGTTTCATTGCTTTTTGGTAGGTGGCATTGTTGGACTGGGTGATTGTTACATGACTGACAGATTTCAGTAGCAAGATACAGGTTGACTTTTCAGATGCTCAAGAATTATCTGTGCCTTTAACTACATAGTTTCAGGACCTCAGTAGGAGACATAAAGTGAGGTAGGTCTGAGCCTGGAGCAGATATTTGTATATCAACTGTTTCCATCTTCCATCTAGCCGAGGAGGGAGTTCCATTGAAATGACAGATGACAACACTGCCATCCGTGCCCTGACCCAATTCCCACTTCCCAAAAATCTCCTGGCCCAAGTGATTCAGATTGCAACCTCTTCCTCCACAGTCAAGGTAAGGTGCTGTTTGATTTGTGCCAGGGATGAAGCTTGAAGACTCCCAACTGGAGTCACTTTGGATGCTGTTGGGGGGCAGTTGGGAACTAGGGAGAGAACGGAAATTAAAAATAGGTTTAGAAAAGTCAGCCTGAAGAGCAAGGAAAAGACTTTGTGGTGAGAATTGAAGGAATATTTTAATAAAAACATGAGGACTGTTGTTACTTGAGGCCAGGGCAATAGAGGAGCAGCTGTCTGAATTAAGGGGAATAGTTTTGAAGGCAGTAGGTTTGCATTTCCCCATATATCTGCAACAAACACAAGTTCGGTTACTTGGAGCAATGTATAATTTCTGTGCTGGTGGAATCTTTCCACAACTCGGTTCTTGCCAGTATCCAGTGATCCTCCTCCTTGGTATGTGTCACCCACCTCTTTTCCAGACCTTATGTGCTTAGCAAACAGTAGCTGTGCTCCACCCCGTAGGCTTTCAGTGATGTTCTCCACACAGCTGCCCACTCTCACTTTGGTGTAGCCAGTGCCTTGTGAGCTAGGGGGGTTCAGCTGGGTGCAGTAAACCTGTTCTACTGAACTGTTTTAAAAAAAAAATCAAAGCAAACAAACAAAAAACCCCAACAAATAAAGCTCTGCCCAAAAGTATTGGGGTGCATTTGGAAATGCCTGCCTAGTTATGTAGGCTGTTAACACCTCCCCCCGTCCCTTGTGTCTCTTAGGAATACATGCAGTTCCGTACAGTAGGCACCAAGACCAAGATCTGCAAGCTCACGCTCCGCTGGCCCTGTCCCATGACTTTTGCTGCCAAGGGCCGTCGCAAGGTGGAGGCAGAAAACAAAGCAGCAGCACTGGCCTGTCAGAAGCTGAAGGTAAGTGCATATAGCTCCTACATCCTGTATCAACTGGTCTGAGTAGAGGCTCCTTGCACCTGACTTCCATTTTTGAGCAGAGTGATGCCTGAAACTTTCTAATCCTTGACTTTTGTTTAATAAACATGGATTTCCAAATCTTGGGATTTAGGACGTGCTGCTGTTGTACCCATTCAGTGTCTGACCTGTGAAGGCTGTTACTCTTGTTTTGAACCCTCAACAAATAATGATGTGTAGGGATCACCTGGAAGTGTTAGCTTGTACTCTTTGCTACCTTGCTGCTGTTTACTGGGTCAGACTTCTCATTCTTGTAGGTGAATTAATCCAAATATTTTGCTGCAGACCCTAGAGTCAGCAGAGGGGACATCCAAGAATAGTGTAGGACTTACTGTTGAATTGGCACAACGTATCAGTACCATAGCAAGAGAGCTACCAGCCCTTGCAAGAGGGTTTTGTCAGATGCAGTTGTGACTGCTGTTTCTGTGGTGGGTCTGTTTAAGACCTTTGTTTGAGCATTGTGTTGGGAGCAGGTACCACTTGGCTCCAGTGTGTCTTTTTCACTGGTGAGTTGAGGTGAGATCATGTTTTGTTTTTCTTGCTATGGCTAAAGCAGGCAGTGTTGGATTTGGGATATAGGGTAAGGAGTGAGCTTAATCAAACATGTAGGACCCACATGCTCTATATACTAGTACTTTTATATGCAGCAGTCTTGTACCTGACAGCATTGTTTGCCTCCTCCTTTGCAGAGCCTTGGCTTGGTGGACAAGAACAACAACCCCCTCAGCCATGCTATGTACAATATGACTTCACTGCGGGAGCTTGGTGAGAACCAGCGGAAACCCTGCCACATCAAAGTCCCCGAGGCAACCCTGCGCAAGATTGAGAACTATCTGAATCACGTAAGGCCTGATCAGCTGTCAGAATCACCTTTGGCTGATCCTGTTTAACTTCAAGAATTGCATGTGGTTGAAAGCTTCATTTTAGAATGTTGAGGGAATTCATGGCTCCATAGATTGCCACAAAACCTGACCAGTCTTTGCTGACCTTTGGGGAAGGGAGGCCCATTCTGGGCAGTGGGCCTTCTCTATGCATCTGGGATGTTTGTGTGCATTATTTGGCTTTTGGGTTGTTATAGGGTGCACTTTTGGTCTCCTTTGTAAGCTTATGAATGCTGCCTTGTGCAGGCATTGGTTCCATTAAACTCTTTTGCTGTTGTGCCCTGTAGCTTTACATGGACTGGGTATTGGTACTAGCACATTCCCCTTGGCAGTGTCTCTCACACTGTTGTACGTTAGTGGTGGGTGCAGGTCCCCAGGCAGCTGGTGGAGCTTCCTTCCAGAAGATCCCTCTTTCTGGTGGATCAGTGGTGCACAGACACCCATAGGAGCTGAAACAGTGCCAAGAAAGGGTTCCTAGGTAGCATTCACTGTGAAAACAGGAGTTAGCACTAAGGTAAGATGAGGTTAATTATAGCTCAGTGCAAACATGTGGAGCTTATTGAAGTTGTGGAAAATAATGTTTGCACTTGGAAGTTGGCAAGTCACTGATGTGGTGTGCTTGGGCCTGAACAGTAAAGATCTCGGGTTATCTTTCAGTATCTTTAGAGATGCTGTAAAGCAAACAAGCAGTAGTGAATATCCTTTATAGGACATTCACTAAAAGCCAAGACTGACGAAGACAGCAGCTGCTTCTGAATGACCTGCTGTGACTGAACTAAGAGTGAAAAGTGTTGGAAAACCAGCAGCATCTTGAAGGAACTTGGTCTGCCTACCATGCTTTCATGAATGTGAGCGTGAAAGGGAGGGCTCTGTGTCTCTGAACAAGGCTGAATCCAGAAGTACTGATTTGTAGCTGAACTTTTAATCCTGCAGACATCTGGGCCAATGCTTTGATTTGTGTTCCTGACAATTTGTGACCTATTGTTGGTCCTTTTAGTTCTTCCTGTGGGATGTGGGACTTATGTTTTTTCTTCTGCCAAGATATAATATTTCTGGCTTAGCTGAATGCTTATGTTTTGTGCAAGCTACATGTCTGGGCTTCCTGAGGGGGGGAAGGGTGGTGGTGTAACTTGATAGTTTCCAAAAGTTGTCTTTGAGGGGCCATTGAGTCACTTGTGTGCAGTGTAGCCACTGCCTTGGAAAGCTTAAGTTACTGTTTTGTGCCTGTCAGCATTAATACCCCTCTTAAAATAGGGGATGCAATGAGGAAAATGCAGAGAGCTGCTCAAGATAACTCTCATTTTAAATAACCTCAGTTCAGAATGTAAGTGGTTGAGTTACCTAAAATCTGATAAAACTTTGGCAAAACTTCATGGTGACTGCAAAGCCAGTCAGGCCAAGTCTGTTCTAGGCGCTTCTTCCTTCTGGTCCTTCTCGGGACCAATACTAATCTTTTTGTCCCTGACAACTTTCTCTGTCTCTTCCAGTATCCAGTGGACATCAGGGAATCCAGGCCTCGGATTGCGGATGACATGATGAATCTGAGCAAGGAATCTGGTGCCATAAGTGATGCAATCACAGGGAAGACATATATACCTATGTTGGAAGCAGAAGAAGTACGCCTTAGCCAGAATCTCCTGGCCCTCTGGAAAAGGAGAGGATCCTCGTGGCAGGAGAGCCACCCACTGCCCGTAGATCCTCACAAGGACACCATCCTGTCGGCCATTGAGCAGAACCCTGTTGTGGTAATAGCAGGAGATACAGGCTGTGGGAAAACCACCAGGATCCCTCAGCTCCTGCTGGAACACTACATCCTGGAGGGACGTGGTGCCCGCTGCAACGTAGTGATCACCCAGCCAAGGAGGATCAGCGCCATATCAGTTGCCCAGCGTGTGGCACAAGAGTTGGGTCCCAACATGAGGAAGAATGTGGGCTACCAGGTGCGACTGGAGAGCAAGCCACCTGCCAGGGGAGGAGCCCTCCTCTTCTGCACCGTGGGCATCCTGCTGCGGAAGCTGCAGGGGAACCCCAGCCTGGAGGGTGTCAGCCACGTTGTGGTCGATGAGGTCCACGAGCGAGATGTCAACACTGATTTCCTGCTCATATTGCTCAAGGGCATCCAGAAGCTTAACCCTGACCTGCGCCTGGTCTTAATGAGTGCCACAGGAGACAATCAGCGTTTCTCACATTATTTTGGGGATTGCCCTGTGGTCAAGGTGCCAGGTTTCATGTACCCAGTGAAGGAATACTATCTGGAGGAGATCTTGGCCAAGCTGGGCCGGCACCGACACCGGCACTATGAGATCAAGGTGGGTGAGTGGGTTAAGCTGTTTCCCTTGGATGAGGCACTGACTTCTGGCATGTCATCAGGGGAGGGTTTGGGCCTGGAACTGCTCCCTCTTCCCTGCAGTTGTTGGACAGTGTTTGTTGAGCTTTAATTCCATGTCAACCCTCATGAGGTAAAGTCAGCTTAGTAGAATCCCAGAGTATTTTGATCTAATTATGGATAAAGATGACTTCAGATTTGGGCCTGAGTTGCTTTTGTCCCTTCTCTTTAATGAGAAGATTGTTTATATTTGAGTAAGCTAACAGCTCATTGTACTTCCCTATGTATATACATAGATGCAGATTTGAATGCTTGCATACTCTGTGCAAGCCTGGTCCAAGACTTCCCAGCAGTCTGTTACCTAAGTGCTCACCGACCTGTGTGATTGAATTCCCTGACTGCAGCTAGCCTTAACTATTCCTCTGGAAAATGCCCTCCAGACACATACTCTTTGCTGTGGGTAATCTCACTTCAGTTGTGGGTTCTGGAGTTACAGAATCATTGAGGTTGTCAGTGCCCTCTAGACATTACCTGGTCCAGCCTGCTGGACTAGAAGCTGTCAGCCCATTTCTGCAGCCTGTAGCAGTCGCTCCCTGTGGCTGAGCAGCCATCTGGTAGATCAGCCACTTCTCCCAGTTTTGTCTCATCAGCAGACTTGCCCAGGGTGTCCCATTGTCTTCAGGGCAATCTTTCTGTTGTGGATGGGATTTTTTTACCCATGCTCTTTAAGCTGGCCTAATAGGTGTGTTCCAAATTACTGAGGGATTTTAAAACTGCTGCTCTGTGCCTGGTGGCTTTGACGGCCCAGGTGCATATGGCACAGTTCTGTCCCCCAGAATTTCATGTGATTTTTGTTACTTATTAGATATTGTTCAGTAGAGGTACGCAAATCCTGGTTAGCTTCCAAGTCTGGAGAAGGAAAAGGGACTGTATATTCTCACTGTGCAGCAGAGGAAACTGGCAGCAGTTGTGACCAGAGCAGGTTCCAGATGGAGCCAAAACCAGGCTCCTGAGGTTCCTGGCTCCTACTCTTGGGCAAACTGTCCAAGTACAGGCATTTGTTCTCTTCAGAAGATGCTCTGGGAAGCTGTGTGCCTTTCTGCTCTCTGCTAGATTGCTGCTTATTTATCTGCATGTGTCATCCTGTTCTATCCAGCAATCAGATGATGAATGTGTCCTTGATCTTGATCTCATCACTGACCTCGTACTCCAGATTGATGCCCATGGAGAGCCGGGTAAGTTCTGTCTTGCCTGTGTGCCCTTTCCTTTTGCAGCAGCAGAGAGTGAACCTTGCAGAGCCCAGACTCTTCACAGAGAGAACATGATGCTGAGCTGACTTCTGCAAGGCCACCTCCAATTCCTGTTTAACTGAGTAGTCTCAAGCAGTGTGGCATGAGCTGGTTCTGAATCTGGCTAAGACATCATCTGAATCTTCAGTGCCCCAGTGTTAGTGCTTCAGGATTCAGCTGTTCTGGAAGGATGGGGGAAGAAGGGCAAGACTTGTCTGTGCTCCAGCATTTGCAACCTTGTGCTGTGCAATTTAGTTATTTTTCTGTATTGGAGACCCATCCCTGTTAAACGTCTTTGCCTGGGAGGCTTTTGTGAAGAAGGCAGAACTCTCAGATGACTTCTAAGAGTTTGAAGTATTTCAAAGGTAGTAGGTAATGCCTCTCAAACTGCCTTTGGCTTGATTTTTTTTTCTGCCTATAAAACCTTGTCCTAATGAGCTTACAGAAGTAGATACCACATAGCAAGTATGAAGTCTAGACAAATGTTTCCCTGGGTCTCATTTTGTATAATGTCTGGATCTGTCATCACATAATCAATTAGGTTGGAAAATATCTTTTAAGGTTATAAAGTCCAACTGTTACCCCAGGGCTGCGAAGTCCCCCACTAAACCATGTCACTGAGGGCTTCATCTGCATGTTTTTTGAGCGTTTCCAGAGGCAGTGATTCCAGCACTGCCCTGGGCAGCTCGTTCCAATGCCTGATTACCCTTTTGGTCAAGAAATTTTTCCCAATATCCGGTCTAAACCTCCCCCAGGGCAGCTTGAGGCCGTTACCTTTTGTCCTGGCAGTTGTTACTTGGGAGAAGAGACCAACCCTCACCTCACTACAACCTCGGGTAGTTGTAGAGAGCAGTGAGGTCCCTCTTGAGCCTTCTCCAGACTAAAGAGCCCCAGTTTCCTCAGCCATTCCTTGTAAGCCTTGTGCTCCAGACCCTTCACGGGCTTCATTGCTCTTCTCTGGATCTGCTCCAGCACCTCAGTGTCTCTGTTGTCAGGAGGGTTACAGAACTGAGCACAGTATTCAAGGTGTGGCCTCATCAGTGCTGAGTACAAGGGGATTGTTACTTCTCTAGTCCTGCCGGCCATACTGATACAGGTCAGGATGCTGTCATTTGTTCATGCTAAGGATAATGCAGGTTTCCTTAGAGATCAGCTGGTAGGGGGTATTACATACCCAGGGCCCTTCTTTTCTTTGGGTTTCTTTGGCTAAAGGTTGCTGTGAACTTGGGCAAATATTGGGTGTCTCTTTCATGCAGCAGAAGCTGTTTCTGTGTCTGCAGCTGGGAAGAGCACTTGGATTTCTAGGTTGCTTTTCCTTAACTCTTGCTCTGTTTCAGGTGGGATCCTTTGCTTCCTCCCTGGCTGGCAGGAAATCAAAGGAGTGCAGCAGCGCCTGCTTGAGATGCTTGGGTCTCAGAACAGCCGGTACCTTGTCTTGCCAGGTGAGATGGCAGGGCCAGACCTTTCCTCCCCAGCATTCAGGAGAATTTATAGGCCAGTTGACTTGACGAGCCCCTTCAGATGTTGAACTCTGTTGCAGAGCGAGCTTGTGTGCTCTGATGTATGTACCTGTTGTGTAATTGTGCATGTCAAGCACAAGTAACTGCTCCTAGCAGAGGCCATCCAAACCTGTATGTGATCAAAGAAACCACATTCCTGTTTGCCTCCAGCAATTCAGAATTAGGCAAGGAGGAAACTGCCAAATTCTGTCTTGCTGTAGCTGCATGCTGAGCCTACAGAGATCGTCAAGACCTGTTCTGTGGGATGGAGATGTACTCTGTAGGTCAGCTTAGGTCAGTGAATTTGTTATCTTGGGAGGAAAATTTTAAACTAAAAGGCAGGATTACTCTGCAAGGCTATAAGAATTTAGGGGTTGTTTTCTTTGGGTTTTGTCTTCCCTCTTCAAGTAGAATAGTTACAGGCCCTTGCTGTTAACCATTCTTGACCAAGTGAGACCAAATGGCTATAGGACAACCCCACTCCCTTGCTCCTAGGCCTTTTGAAAAGGGGTAGCTGCAGAATGGGTGTGTGGGAGGGAGTGGGACTTATTCTTGGGGCCCAGGGATGTGCTGGTGGTGCTGTTGGTGTCTCTTGAATGGGAGGTGATTGGGGCCCCTGCTGATGTTGAGCCACAGTTTGAAGCAGCTGAAATGGAGCTTTGCCAGACGATGTGTGTCAGACTTTTGCTGGGGTCTGGCTGGCAGGAAACTGCTGACAATGAATATTTACAAGTGGTGTCCCCATTTTTGTTCCATATTTCTGGAAGCGGGAGGTAATGGTGCAAGCAGCAGAGATTCTTAGCCCTTGTACCTTGGCCTTGTACTGCAGAGCAGCACAGCAGAGCAAGACTGACTAGTTTTATTTCCTAGTGCACTCCAACATCCCCATGATGGACCAGCAAAACATCTTCCAGAGGCCTCCACCTGGTGTCAGGAAGATTGTCCTGGCTACCAACATCGCTGAGACCTCCATCACCATCAATGACATTGTCCATGTGGTGGACAGTGGCACACACAAGGAGGAACGCTATGATCTAAAGACCAAGGTACTACTGCTTTCTTGCTTCTGGAATGTACTGGAGCTAGTGGCTGTTTTCAGAGAACATCTGAGATGCCATTAATGGGATGATAGAGCCACTTCCCATTAGGAACCTGAAGCACTGGTGGTGTGTCCCTGTTTGGGGACAGAGTGTTTGACTCATCGTTCAGAGAACATTTTGCCTGTACTAAGCTCCCTGCCAGGCTCCGCACTGACTTCTGCTGTGCAGGCAAAAGTCTGTTGTCTTCAAAGAAATCAAAGGCAAATCCTGCACCTGTCCAATCTCTCTGTTACACTGTAGCTTTTCCATTTGCTTTCTGCCTTATTCTATGATTTCATTATAAACCTCTAGCCAAAGCAGGGCAGCTCTGACCTGTTTAGGTGCTGCTCGTGTTTGAAGCTGTCTTGACCCCCCATGCCTTAGCTTGTTAGTCAGTGTTAAGAGCGGGGAGTGTGCTGCTCTCAAGCCATGTTTCTGGTGGTGCTGGGTCCTGCATTCTGGCCCTACACTGCTGCCCTTCCCCTCCCCATGCTAGAACATCTTATGACATAGCTGGGCGGCAGTTCACACCTTCAACACCACTTCTAGTTTAAACTTAATCCTTTTATTTTTGCCCACTTTTAACCCAGTTCATTGCAGCCCCTGCAGTGCCTGTGCTGCAGGCAGCAGGACTGGTGTGCAGGGACCATGCTTTGCAGGGTATGTCGTGGTGTGAGGAGCCCCTGGTGAGTTCTGTGGTGTGATGTGGAGACAAGGCAGGTGTCCAGCAGATGGCATCAGGGTCTCATCCATGCACTGCGCAGTTCAGGCCTTCACACTGCTGCCTGCTAGAGAGTCTGCTAGAGGCCTGCAGGCTGGATGGAAAGCTGCATTTAAAGAAGACAGAGAGCTATGAGAGCATTCATGCCTAATCCCTCTTCCCCTAGGTGTCCTGCCTGGAGACAGTGTGGGTGTCCAAGTCAAATGTGGTGCAGAGGCGAGGGCGTGCTGGTCGCTGTCAGTCAGGATTTGCCTATCACCTCTTCCCACGCAGCCGCCTGGACAAGATGCCAACTTACCAGGTTCCAGAGATCCTGCGCACCCCACTGGAGAACCTGGTGGTTCAGGCCAAGATCCACATGCCAGAGAAAACAGTAAGCACAGTACCTGCCTGCAGGACTGCAGACGAGTGAACCAGCAGTCTGCCTGGTGCTAGTTCGAGGCATGATTTGACCACAGACATGAGTAGGAAAACCTCACGATGCTGATGACTTTAGTTCTTGCTTTCCTAAATGCTCTCAGTGGTGTCTAGGGAACTTACAATCAGGAAATGTATAGATTACTTAGATTACAGAGTATGTCTAAAAGACTGCAACAAATGTGGGCTGAACTCATATCCCTGTAGGCAAACAAAGAGGGAACCATTGCAGTCTGGGGCCCTGGGGCAGGCCAGTGGGCTCCTGAGGGCTCTCCCATGCTCCTGTGTGGGAAACATGCCCTTTCTTTTTCTTTTCCCTTCCCCCTGCTGTGTTACAGGCAGTTGAATTTCTCTCCAAAGCTCTGGACAGCCCTGACATCAAAGCTGTGGATGAAGCAGTGATCTTGCTGCAGGAGATCGGTGAGCTAAGGCTGTGTCCTGGGGTGGGTGTGACGAAAACATGTTTGCTAAGTATGGGAAGTGGAAGCTGGCACAGGATCCTGTGGGACAGACTGGGCAGGACTGTCCCTAGATAGGGATGGCAGCTGATAGGAACTTCCCAAACCACACACATTGTGTTGCTGTCTTATTTCCCACGCTGCTCTGCTCAAGAAGTGGTGAGAACTTCCCAAGGTTTAAAAATAGAAAAGAGGGGAATGACAGGGAAGGAAGGAAGGAATGTTGTGATCCAGAGTTCGTAGCTTGGCTTTTGTTGTCATCTGGCCTCGGGTCAGTTAGACCTGGGAGGTTCTGGGTGCTTGTTGCTGTCACTTATGCCATATCCCTCTTCTGGAGGTTATGCCAGATCTTCCAAGCCCACTAGATGGGTTCTCCTGGCTCCCCCAGGCCACTGACCACCACTTTGTCCCCACTTGGAGCTGAGGGATAAGCTGTCATGGGTGGCTCTATTGCAGGAGTGCTGGACCAGCGGGAAGCCCTCACCACCTTGGGCAAGCGCCTTGCCCAGATCTCCACAGATCCTCGGCTGGCAAAGGCCATTGTCTTGGCATCCATCTACCGTTGCCTCCACCCCCTGCTCGTCATCGTTTCCTGCCTCACTCGGGACCCCTTCAGCAGCAGCCTGCAAAACCGTGCAGAGGTGGACAAGGTGAGGAGCTCCTCCTAAAGGAAGGTGGGAAGTGAGCAGGGAAGGGGCTGCTGCTCGGCTGACGCACCTTTCTGTCTCCCAGGCCAAGGCTGTTCTGAGCCGGGAGAGTGGGAGCGATCACCTCGCGTTTGTCAGGGCCGTGGCAGGCTGGGAGGAGGTGCTGAGGCGTAGAGACAGTCGTGCCAGGGATAACTACCTCCAGGACTATTACCTGTATGGCCCCAGCCTTCGCTTCATCAATGGTGAGTCTCAGAGGCCTGCATCTCCCTTCTGTCCCCTGTGAAGGCTGAAGCATTGGTGAAGAACATGATGCAGAAATGGGGGAGACAGGGCGGGAGGTGCTGGAATGGGCCCAGGTTCTGACTTTGGCACTTGAGAGTGCAGATGTGCCCTGTGTGCCAGAGAGGCCATGGGCAAGACATGTCTCCTGTCTGAGGCTGAGCTTCCGAGGCCAGACCTGGTGTTGCCCTGCTGGGGTTATTTCATTCAATGGGGTGAAAGATAGGGCGAGTCTCATTCTTGGGGCTGTCTCCTCTCTGTAGGCCTTGTCAAGCAGTTCTCTGAGAACCTCTATGAAGCCTTCCTGGTGTCATCCCCATCTGATTGTACCATGCCATCCTCTGTATGTAACCAGTACAGTGAAGAGGAAGAACTTGTCAAGGGAGTCCTCATGGCTGGGCTCTACCCCAACCTCATCCAGGTACTACCTCCCCACTCTGCCGTCACTCTCCTGGTCACTGCAGGCAGCATGGGGAAGTATGAGGATGCCAAAGATTCTTGCAGTCTCTTGGAAACGCATCCTAGGCACACTGCCTGCATGTGCTTGTGCTGCTGCTCCAGTGCTGTCCCTGGACTACTCCTCAGGAAGAGTGGCCACCCTATAGTTTGCACAGGCCTGGGCTTGGCATCCTGCAGCTTGTCCTGGGAGCTGTTGAGGTGGCATTTTCCTCCTGTTTGCTGCCCCTTGCCTGGCATTTGGTCATTGCCAGGTCTGGTCACCCCCTATGTATATTCTGCTAGCACAGCAGAGCTTCTGGAAGTAGAGGAACATACTTGCCCATACACACATGCTGGAGACACAGGAGTGTGGGAAGCCAGTCCGGCTGCTGATGCGCAGTGCCTGCTGGTTCTGCAGGTAATGGAGATGCTCTTCTCATTTCAGGTGAGACAAGGTAAAGTGACTCGTCAGGGGAAATTCAAACCCAACAGTTACGCGTATCGGACAAAGGCTGGCACCGTTCTGCTCCACAAGTCAACAATCAACAGGTGGGTGATTGGGGTGTGCCTGTGACCATGGAGAGCCTCTCCACCCCACACCACACCACCCAACACCTGTGCCAGAACCCAAGTCCCACACCTGACAAAGCTGTTCCCCTGTGCAGGGAGGCATCCAAGCTGTACAGCCGCTGGCTAACGTACTTCATGGCAGTGAAGTCCAACGGTGGGGTGTTTGTGCGGGACTCCTCCCAGGTCCACCCACTGGCCGTGCTGCTCATGACTGACACAGATATCCATGTCCGAGGTGAGTGCTGGAGCAGCCACGGGGCTGATGCATCCACCTGCACGTCCTCTTGCACCACTGCAGGGTCCTCATGCTGTGCTTGAGCCCCCAGGCACCCCACTCCTACAGCTGTACTACAGCCTGAGGGGATGCAAGGTGGCCACCCCTCAGCTACTTCCCTTGGCCAACCATCTTCCCCTGCTTTCTAAGTCTCTTGCTTTGTACTAGCTATTGTGTAGTGGGGCCACAAAGGTGACAATTTGCAAGCTGTTCTCAGCTGTAGCTCCCCAGGGTGACAATGAAACCAAACTGTAGGCAGGCTGAACAAGCAGGCTTGTGCCTGAAGGCTCATCCATGGGGAATGAGGGGTGGAGCTGGCCTGCAGCTACAGCTGGTGTGTGGGGAGGAGTAAGCTCTTCTCCCCATGCATGTTTAGCTTTAGCCTGTGGTGTTTTGGCAGTGCTGCAGTGGATCTGTGGCCCTCAGGCTCACATGGGCTGTGCAGTCAGTTACCTCCTGAAGCAATGGGAGGATCCCAGTCTGAGGGCGTAGTGTGCTGCTTGGCTTTTGTGTGACCTGGTTGGCCCAGTTGAGTCCCCGGATTCTGGGATAAAGTGAAAGGGGGAGGACCTGCACTGCTCTGGTCCTGGTGGTGGAGAGGGCCGAGCATCCAGCACAAGCTGAACATGTCCACGCCATTCATGCTTCTGACCTGCTCTCTTCTTCCCACTAAGATGATGGCTGGCGAGCAACAGTCTCCCTGACAGACAGTGATCTCCTGGTGCTGGAGGGAGACTCCTACACCATCCGCCTCCTGCGGGATTTCCGTGTGTCGCTCTCCAAGATGGTGGAGACGTGTCTGTGCTATGAGATGGCAGCCATCCCTGGGGACCTGCACCACCAGCACAGCCAGCTGCTCGACATCCTGGTGGATCTGCTCAAAGGCCCTCCTGGCAGCTTTGGCGCTTAGGCAGAGCTGGAGGATTGTGTGGGGACTTGTAATTTGTATAAAGATGTTCACAAATGTTTATTTAAATAAAGTTCTATTTATCCCTTGTGAAGTCATCTCTCTCCATCCTAGAAGATTAATGTTGTCTGAATCTCCTGCTGTCGGCTCTGTGCATGGTCAACGCATAGGAAGAGCCAGCGCCGTACCGCCTGGAATGGACTGGGAGTGCCAGCGGACCCTGACGCAAGCTTCGTGGACACCCACCTCCTCTGCTCTGCACTGCGTCAGTCCCTGACCTGGGAAGCAAGGACACAGCAGCTGCGGCCGTCCTCTGCCCCATCCCCACGGGGCTGGGCCGCAGTGGCTCCAGTGCCATGGCTGCTCCTGCCACAGGAGACAGTGTCTTGGCTGGCAGCTGTGCCTGGGACTGGCACCAGAGCCAGGCAGAGTGTGGACCCAGCAGCTACGGTGCAGCGTGGAGATCGCCATCGTTTTCACTGTCCCCAGGGGACGTCGGAGGAGAGGAAGCCCTGATGGCACCGGATGGATGTGACATTCCGTGTGGTACCTGGGAGCCTTGCAGCAGGGCCCTGCCACCCCACAGCAGTCGTGGCGTTACGAGTGTGAGATGTGACCTGTCATTCCTGACCTGCCTGTACCTTCTGTCCTCTTGCATTGTTTTTATGTCCTTTATTTTAATTTCTTGTTCTCCCTATGTCCAGGAGGCCGGATCCCTGTAACTTGTGCGACACAGGACGCCATGGTAGATGCCTGTGAGCGCTCTCTCCTGCAGGAAGCCAGGAGCAAAGGCACAAAATCCTTTTGTTTTCTATGAACAGGGACCATACTTCTGTGGAAGGAGGATTGTGACAGGCACAGCATTCAGTGAGAAAAGTGGAGTTTAATCCTAGCTTGCCTTGGATTCCCTGTCAGCTGAAGACGGTGACCTACCTCACAGGGCTGTTGTGAGGCTTTGTGCTCGTTTGTAATGCATGTGGCAGAGGAACATGTACTTCACACTCGTGGGGCCGGTGCTGTGGTGTAGCAAGGGAGGAAGCGGGACAGGGGATGGCTGTGGCTCTCCCCGGCAGCTGAGCACAAAGGCCTGAGGTCATTTGTTTTTATTCACCATTTCTTACACTCTTTGTATTGGAAATAAAGGCCACCAAGGGCAGCGCTCTGCTGGGAAAGGGAAGGGGCAGGAATCCCTCAGCAGAGTGCGGGTGTGAAGCTGTTTCTACGCATGGGAAGGGTGGTGAAGGGCCTCCAGCCTGACAGCTGCCTCCCTTTGGGGATCTACATTGGGTTCTCCCAGTTGTTCTCTATTAGGATTTAATTTACTTGTCATGGATTTCAGTGGAGCTGTGGCCTCAGCCCTTGGAGTGGTGGGGCTGGTGCAGGACCCCGTGGCTCTGGGGTGAAGAGCAGCAGGGGTCCTGCAGCCTGAGTTCATGCAGAACTTCTCATCTTCATTTCACTTGCTTGAGGTTGTCACTATTATTTGACCAGTGTTTGTTTCTTTTGGCCTGTGTAATGGGCGCTATGGGTTTCCCTTCCAGCAGGTTAAAAAAAAAAAGACAAAAAAAAGACACAAAAAAAGAAAACCCACAAAAAAAAAAAAAAGACCAAGCTATTGTCTAAATGGTTCAGAACTAGTGTGATATTGGGATACTTCAGTGGCTGTTATGTGATACTGGATCTTTTTACAACATAGATTAAAGACAATAAAAAGGGATAGAGTAGTAACTGCCTCTGTCCTCTTCTTTCTTCCTGTGTCATGGTGCTGCCAGGGAATGCCCTCAGGAGCCTCAGCTAGAGGATCCCAGGAGGGTCTTAGGCTGCTCCTGAGCCTGTCCTGGTGCTCTTGCTGTCCCGGGATCCACAGCAGCTATGGCTGGCAGGGCTGCAGCACAGAGCTGGAGAGGTGCTGAGTGCAAGGACAATGCAGCCTCCTGGGCAGCAAGGGGCCTTGGGTCAAAACCCGCTTCAAGACAATGCTATTTGCATCCGTCCTGTGCACAAGCCCTTAGCCTGGCTCGAAAACTGATCTGAAAGAGGGCATGGAGGCCCTGGCTGTAAGAGGAGAGCAGCCCCAGGACCTTCTCCTTTCCTCAGCTGTGCCCATGCCCTTGTGCTTGCTCTGGAGCTGGGCTTGGCCCCTGCTCAAAGAGGAACCAAGTGGGAGGGGGGGAAGGAAGAAAACCCCCAGGTCGTGCCAATGAGAACTGGGTGCACCTCCGAGCCCTGGCTGCAGGAGCAAAGCTGAGCTGGGGAATCTCCCAGTGGCTGAAAGCACCAGCACCGACCCCCTTCCTTCATCCCTTGCTCTATGGCTTCCTCTGCCATCAGGCAGCCCCTGACTGTGCCACCAGCCCCTGCCCGGCCTTCCCAACCCGCACACAAACTCAAGGCCAGGCTGAGAGGGAACATCTAGAAGCTTTATTTCAACCCTTTACAATAGTAAGAATCACAACATCAATTCAGGAAATGTTGCTAAGGAGACGACGGCCGTACTGCCCCTCGCAGGAGGGTGAAATAGAAAGGCAGAAGCAAACCAGTCTGAATGAACCCCATGGCAGGAGGGGCTCTGCCCCGGCCCCCTCCCCAGCTCCCAGAGCTGTTGTCTCAGGCCTCACACCATGCACTGACCTCCCCTCAGCACAAGGGTGCACTCACTGCCCCGAGGAGATGGGGCTGCTGCAGAATAATCCTGACACAAAACAGTAAGAACACATCACACTTAGAGCACATGTTACGCACTGCTCACAACAGCCCGGTGAGGTAAACGGAGTATCATCCCCACCTTGCGGATGGGGAAACTGAGGCAGAGAGGTTCCCAAGACCCCAGAGGGAGCCAAGAGCCAGGATCAGTCCCAAACCCTTGTCTCCAGCCCTACTGTCCTCTCAGTCCAGCCACCCCTCCCCACGGTCATTCCCCCCACTACACCATTACTCGCTGTACCTATGTTATGGGGTAATCAAAGCTGCAGGCAGTGCTGAATGCTGGGGTGGGACGAGCACAGTGGGTGCAAGACCAGAGTCTCGTGCCTGATCTCTGGACAGCGGCTGGTGGCCAGCGAGACCCATGTGAGGGAGAGCTGGAAGGCAGATGCTTACTGGAGCTGGATTTCAGGTGGGGAGGAGGAAGGAGAGCCCAGAGTACCCCTGCTGCTACTGCTGCTGCCTCACATCGCAGCTTTCCACCCCCTCGCAGCCTGCCCTGGGCCAGGAGGGCTTTTGGTGCCATTTCCCCCAAGCCTGGAGGCTGCCACTCGGCCTTTTGCAGGGCCAGCACTGAAGAGCTTAGGGTGGGCTCTGCCATTGCCCCCATCCACATGTGGGGAGGACACAGGAGCCCTGGTCACCCCAAGGCTGTCACCAACATCAAGCTCCTGCCACACTCCAAGAGAACTAGAACGGCCTGAACACAAACATCTGTTTTAGGGTCCTAGAGCCCCACAGGGGACAATGGCAGGGGTCAGCATAGAAAACTACATTCAGTTTGTGGTCAGGGTGCCAGCCCAAGGGCACTCCTGCTCCTGTGGCCTCAAGCACACAAACTCAGTTACTTGAATGTACTTTAACAGTGTAAAAAGCCCCAGAGTAACTGGAGACACTGGGCACCAGCAACCAGGATGGCCACGGTGATGCAGCCTGCCTGCCCAAGCCAGAGGGATGCTCACCCCCAGCCCTTCCTGCTGCGTTCTCTTCACTCCAGCAGCTCAGCCCCTACCAAGCCAACGCTCACCCTGACCCTGAGCTTAGCAAAGGGCTCAAGCGCTGCCCGCAGTGCCCCAACCAGCAGGGCTCTGACCCAAGCTCACCAAAGCCCCCGGCCTGCTTGGCCATGCCAGCCCCTGCCTCTCTCCTCCTCCTGTCCCCCCCCAGAGCAGCATCAGACCAAACGCAGCTGCAGGGAAAGCAGGAGCGACAGGAAGCAGCTCAGGACAGCAATGTGTACATTCAAGTTGATCTAATTCACACCACAGCTCTTTACATCCAGGAGAATTTGCTCCCTCTTTCCCTAGATTAAGCCAACATCAAATTCAGCTCCTTCTCCAGCTCTGCCCAGCCAGCAGCTTCCCTGCAATCCTCAGTTAAGGTCTCAGCACAAACCAGCTCACTCCCACCTCTCCACATTAGGCAACTAAAGCTGTTTTCCCCACACATGGATCTCTTCCCGCGCCGTTTCCTTAAAATGAAATAACCCCCCAGTAAAACAGTATGAAACCTGAAGACACTGTCCTAGAAAAACCACAGCCAAGGAGTGGATCTGGATTTGTTTGTCAGCTACACACAGGCACAACAAGTGTTAGAGAAAGTGGCACAGAAGTACAGGGCAGCCGCTTGGTGCTCGGCTGAACTGTGTCAGAGTCTGGGAAGGGGTGTGCATGTTCAGAGATGGGTCTGAAAGCATAGTCCGGGACTGAGGAGCAGCCAAGACAGCAGATAATAGCAATGTGGGGGGAGAAGGTGGGCTCGGGGTTTGCCTTTTTTGCTTTTTCAACCTCAGAAGATAACATCTAACATTGCCACTTCCCTTCCTCCTGCCGCCCCTGAGCTCTGACCAGGACCTGGCTGCCTCTCTGCACCCGGGCATCTCACCCCAGGGCATCACCGCAAGAGGAACGCGACATCTCAGCTTCGACCTCCTCGAACCACCACTGCCTGGACCGCACCGTCCCTGCCTCAAACCACTCCAGTGGTCCCTGGCCACTGCCACCAGCACCAATCTGCCACCTCCTCTGCCCAGCCGGTGAGCCTGGGGTCAGCGTCACCTGCTGCCAGCCTGTGTTTGCTGCCTGCAAGCAGGGAAGCGTGGCTCCAGGCACACCTTTGCCAGCACCAGAGCCTCTCGAGGGGCACCAGACCCTCTAGCCAGCGCCTGCCCTAGCCCCGAGTGGATCGGCATTATTGCTTGGGGAAGCACAGCCCCTGCTGAGGGAGGGGATCGGGCTTCGCCTCAGTCCCTCTCCTCGAAACTTCCCCTCAATTCAAGTGTTGGATAAAACCAATACAAAACCAAACCCAACATTGACAAGATCAAGCTGGTGTTTAGCATTTAGCAGTAAGAGAAAGAAGGAAGCATCAGCAAAGGGCAGTGATATATACCGGAGGGCAGCATGCAGGTGAATGGGTGGTCGGAGGCAGCAGCACCCCCATGGGACTGGCTGGAGGGTTTCAAAGCATCCTGACACAGCTCTGCTCTCTTGAGGAATGAGGTTTCCAGCCTCAGCCCCTGCCCCAGCTCCAGCCCTTCCCACTGAAGAGCTGGGCCTGCAACAGAGGCCACACACCACAACACACCACAACACAGGGGCAGGGAGAGAGCAGCTCGGCAGCTTTCCCTGGGTTGGGATTAAAGGGATGTGGGATGGAGGGGAGGAGTGCAGTGGGGAGGAAGAGGAGGAGGAAGGGAAGCACTGGGAGTTTTCCAGGGTATATATAACCGCCCCTTTGAGGTGCAAATCTGCATTGCTTATTTAAATTTGTATTCAGAGGAAAAAAGCACTTACGAAACTAGCAGACGACTTTGATGCAAACTAGTACATTTTAATGCCATTTTATTAGAAATCATGCAAACTTTAATATAAAAAATACAAGTGCAATAAGAATCTTTGTGTGTAAATACAGATTCTGGGTTATCGTGTCGTTGTCGGCTTCCCACAGAAAGATTCCCCCAAGCACGAGAAGCTGCCGGCTTCCCTCTGTCTCCTCCTTGGACAGCCCCCCCTTAGCACACGCCTGGTTCAGTTCACTTTGATCCCAGTGTTTTGTTATTCCGCCTTTTTTTCTGGTTGCTGCTTTTCTTTTTTTTTTTTTTGCTTTAAATTAATGTGTCCACCCAAGAACACTTTTTCTTTTCTGTTTTGTTCTTCTTGGGTTTAATCTATTTACATTATTTTAGTGTCATTTGCAACGTGAAACGAGGAGCTCACACCCCCGCGAGTAGGTCAATCTCCTTAGTCCTAGTCAGAGCTGCAACTCCCTGGCACTAAAACCTGCCGCCCCTGCCCCAGCCAGGGCTCTGCTCCCTCCCAGCCCCCTGCACACCCTGGGGTGCATCATCCCAGGGGAAAGGGGACCTTTCCCTTCTCCCCCACCTCGGCCTCGCCCCGGACAGCCGGACAACACGGTCACCCACCCATCGGCCTCTGCTGACACACCACATGCGCACACCACAGACCTGCTTTGGCCTCGGAACTCCAGGCCCGCGTCAACCTGCAACTCCACCGCGACAGCAGCCTCCTGCCTCTCCTCTGGCCTTAGGCCCTAGCCAGAAAAAGCTCAATCCCAGGGCTGTGGCTGAGAACGTGAATAAATAAACCGTCTTCACCCTGCTAACACGTCCTGGGCCTACAAGAGGTTTTACCAGCATCAAGCCAACATGTCTCGTTGCAGTCAACACAGGCTGCATCTGATCTGTTACAGCAAGTTCTCTGTTAACACATTCTCGAGCCTTTCACTTCAGACATGGCTTAATCCCATGAGTTTGCTCCATCGTTTTAAAATATTAAAAGAAAAAAAACCCAAAAAACAAAAAACCAAACCCAAAACAACCAACAACAAAATTGTTACAATTGCTGGATATGTCAATAAGATGCCAGCACTGCAGCAGCGGTTAATGTCTCTACTCTCCTACGGTTAGGAAAAGAAGGAAAGAGAAAAGGAAACTTAGCAGGAGTCTGTAGCACAATAAATCATCAACACATCATCACAAAGAATAAAAGGTTAAAGTCAACAGTTAAAACAGCCTAAACGTGTGTGTATCATATATATCATCATCATCAAACAGGATCAGCAGAAACTGAAGCGGCAGGGAGGGAAAGGTGGGTTCTTGTCTTGTTTAAAAATGAAGACAGAAAGAAAGGTCACAGCTTATCCCTGTTAACTCTGGCCTGGCTTCAGCCACCAGCAGCACAGGCACGCTCCTACCCAGCCACTAAGACACAGCCTGGAGGTCAACTAGTTGCCCATTCCTGCCACACAACACTAACACTCGCTCCAGCATCTCCCTAAAAGCAAAAGGGATGAGGCATGGAGAGGGGAGGAAGCCCCTTCCAGCCAAGAAAGGACAACTGGAGCCTGACACGCTTGGGCAGGGGCAAGCCTCCAGGATGCTTGGAAGAGTCACTGTGGCTGAAAGGGATGCTAGCCCTGCTAAACGCTGTCCCCTTCTCACCTAAAGCCAGGGGCAGGGTTAAGAGAGCCAAGCTGCATTACTCTGGGGAGAGGGCAGGGGACGGGGCTGGGAGGGGTCACAAGCCTTGCTGAGAAAGCGCTGCAAGGGGAGCTGGCTGTTGCAGCGGTGACAAGGAGGCGACTGAGCCCAGGCTCTCGCTGACGGATGTGCTACGCCAGGGGGAAGTGCTGCTGGAAAGGTTGGGGGGTTTGGAGACGACGATTTCCGCTCCGTGGTCTGTTCGAGCCTTGGCCTTCTCACGGAACGTCAGCTTGTGAGATTCAATCTGCAGTGACACAAGGGCAGGTGAGAAGGGGAAGGGCAAGGAGAAGGAAAGAGGAGGAAAGAGGGGGACAGGAGGGGAATGGAAGACGATACCATAATGTCATCATTAGATGCCTGGAAAATAAAAGGCAATTTTCTGAATTAAAAAAAAGGCAAATCAACCCTACAGACATCGATACAAACAGTTCAAGGTTCAGCTTTACAGCGGTGTGACCAGTGCCCGGGGGGCGGCTGCTCTGCCCTGCTGCAGTGCTCTCCCCATCCCACCCGGCAGCGTGTGTAGAGAGAAGGCGCAGGCACTTACTTGTTTCTTGTATCTGAGTCTCGAAGCTCTGAATTTCCCTTTGGTCACCACCACTGAGGGCAGTGGGCACTGCCGGCCCTACGCCATTCTCCCGCATCTCACTGCCTGCCTGGGCCGCTGTCACCTCTCCGTTCTGAGGGGCTGGCGGGAGCTGCTCTGGCTCCGCGCTCCCCTCAGCCTACAATGAGACAACGGGGTGGGGAGGACGACAGGGACGAGTCAATAGAAGATGGGGGTGTGGGAAGGGGGGTGATGTGCGGGTTCCCGGAGCCCCCTCCACCCTCCCCAGTTGCCAAGGCACACGCAGGGATGGAGGGGGGGTGGGGTGGTGTTTGGAAGCGGGAAGCAGCCCCTCCGCTCCCCGGGAAGCCACCATCCTGACCAGCTTTGCTGCTCCTCACGGCATTTTGCTCCTTGCCAGCTCATCCAAGCATGGCCACCGTGTCCCTGACCACAGGGGCCAGAGCAAGGCACCCTCTCCCCAAACACACACCTGTAATGCCCTGGTGACAGAGCACAACCACGGCAAATGCAGACCAAGGCACGCTGACAGGACTAAAGCAGAATGCTACAGGATCAAAAGCAAGCAGGTAGTTTGGGCACACTGCAGTGGAGCAGCCTCCATTATTTGGGGACACACTGAGGGACCCAAAGAATACATAGTGGATTCCAAAACTGGAAGACCAAACTGTTTGCACAAAGGACATCATCTTCACTCGATGCTGGACTATGAACTGGGAGCAGAGTCTTTAGGGAAGATCCTGTCCTGCTCTGTTCTCCCAGAGCTGGTCATCCCACCTGGAGTCACCAACTTCTAGCCTTGGAGAAGAGCTAAGTCCTACTGCCATTACAGAAGAGACTACTATGCTGGTGGGAGTCTGCTGAGAGTAATGCAGACTTGCTTGGAAAGACACCACCAACACTGCAGGGCATGGCAAGGAGAGACTATATTATGTTGGAGAAGCCCCATTCCAGGAAGGAGCAACCCACCCAGACAGGGCATTCCCTCATTGCCATGATCAGTACAGAGAAATACAGTAGGGAGTGGCACCCTCCAGCCCAAAGGAGCTCTGCTCTGACCCCACACTCTTGTCCCATAAAGCCTTATTCAGAGGGAATAATGCTGCTCCACTCTCCTTAGACTAAATCAGGCCGTCTCCCTGCATACCAGACAGTAATGCCATGGACTGATTCTGCACCTTCTTTACTCAACAAGCAGCAAAACCATCCCACCTTGCTTCTGAGGTTCCCTCTGATTCTGTGTGGACTGGACACTCCAGTGAACTGGAACAGGCATTGTGACAGAAAGCTCCCTATCTCTGTCAACAAAGCAGCAGCTTCTCTAGTCCCTTTCAGCTTTTCACTGAGCCCCATTTGCCAGGTTGAAGTTTATATAAAGGACTGGAGATAGGAGAGTCCTGATGCGCCCTCAGCAAATGTTCTGGCAGTCACCTCTTGCCTTGTTTTAATGGAGATGATTAAAAGCATTCTAAATAGACTTGTGAATTCCGCTGCATGATCTGCTCTTTAATACAGGGATTATTTCTTTCAAATTCACACAGCATTTAACACAATAGCTCAAGATGGCTGAACTCTGAACCCTTCCACAACACAAATGTGCCCAAACAAAACTACGCTGGGGCAACGGAGTGAACTCGGTGCTTAGGAGGATATCCTTCTCCTCCCTCTGCCTATCCTGCTGGGAGCAAAGACTAAGTAAAATTTTAACATTTAGTGCTGTTCACCAGATTGTTTTCCCCACTTCCAGAGCTGTCAGCCAATTCAGAAGCAGCAGTGCTTCTTATAAACCACCCAGCGTTAGTGACTACCTAAAAGAGAATCCCCAGCACTGCTCTGATCATCATGTGGCGTGATAGGTCAAGCCCACACATCCATCAGTCGGTCAGCCAAGCAGGGTAATTTCCCTCCCCTAAGCACAGATGTTGCGTTGCTGTAACGAGACCTGCAATTCGTGCAGCCAAGGCTGGGGGCAGTTGATATTCTCATAGGGAGAAGCACTGAATCACAGCATTGAAAGCACAACAATCCTTTCTTATCCTTACACAAAAGGTCTTCAGGCTAAAAACTGCCCCCAAGAGCTGCAAGGTGCTGTCTCCCCAGCTTTACTGGGGGTAAAAAAACAGGGAAAGGATCACAAGCAGCTTCTCTGATGGGTTTACAGCTTACAGAGTGATCCCGGCTTTCAGATTCTTAGGAGAAGGATGCAGATGGGCAGCAGAAGCTGAATAACACCGCTCAGGAAGCCCACTCAGGTAAGCCACTGAGGTGGTTCATGGCTCTCTCCTTTTCAGCTCATACTTACTCCTCAGGTTCACAACAGAGGCCACAGAAATAAGTGGATGGTTATAAAACGCTGGGGGTAGAAAAGCTGCAGGACAAGAACCACCACCAAATTTAAACCCTACCCTGACATGTCAGAGCTTGCTGCACCCACCTTCACAGTTCCTCCTGCTGGCAAGTGTCCCACATTGTCCAAAGAACCCACTTTGGCTTGGGCCTTCTCCTTGAAGTTCAGCTTCTGGTTCTCAATTTTGACATCTCCTCCCCCTAAAGATTGTGTAGGAGTGAGTTTATTAATGCCTCCAGAAAAGTCCCACCTGAGATCCATCCCCTTCCCAGCGCCCACCACAGAACCAGCTGTGGTACTTTGGAGAGCCCTGAAGTTGCCCTCAGGTAAGGAAGACCACACATCTAGATGGACAGGCTGGGAGATAGCCTCAGGTCAACTGTCTCACTAGATCTGACTGCCCCAGCAGGGGTGTGAAACGCCACTTCCACCAAATTCCATACTGGTGGGATTCCAACAGCTAATACCCGCTGCCCACTCCTATCTGTGTCCCTTGCCAAGGTCCCTTCCAGGCCAAACCAGTCTGTGATTTTGTGGATGGACACTTTAGCTTCAGCAGAACATGAAGGTCAGGAAAACACCTGCAGATTTCCAGCAAGATTTTTCTAGATTTAGAATACTGCAGTTCCCATGAACAAGTCAGACTGTACGAGCAGTCCGTAAGGCAGCAGGTTTCTCAAAAACCACTAAGTATTGCTAAGCACAAATCTGCTTCCCAGTAACATCATCAAATATTCAATCCTCAGCACTTTGGAAGCTTGGCATGGCCAATGATAGAAGCCAACTGATTCGGTCTAACAAAATCAGTTAAAACATCTGACAACAGATGGGTGGATTAGTCTGCTTTAATCAGCCCTGAACAAGAGCAGTTATTGTTGTGCAGAGCTTGTTATTACAAAGTCTTGAATAAACAGAGGTGACGTTTGTGGCACCACGTTCTCAAAGCCTTAGCATGTTTGGAGGCAGTGAACCATGGTGCTCAACGTGTATGCTGAACTGCTTTCAACCTAACAGGCTGGCAGAAGGTGTGCAGGAAACTCCTAAGAGCAGACAAGCACAAGTTCATAGCATTTGTTTCCAGCACTGGTCAGTGCACTTTGTCCCTCATGTATGGACATTTGACTGCCAGGAGTTCTCCTGTGCAGATATCTGTCCTCAGATAGAGACAAATGATCAAAAATCAGTGAACTGACCATACTTTAGGATGCTACAAAGGTACAGTTCTGACAATCTGCCTACAGGCACAGTACCTTGAACTTGAGACTTGCCTGTGCTCCAGCTGAGTGGTGGGCTGGTCATTGTGGGGTTAGGAAACCCAAGATCAAAAGGAATTCACACAGAGTAATTGCTGTGTTCCCAGCAGGGAAGAAATAATTCCTGCACATTCATCCCATAATACATCATGAAAGAGCCCAGAATTTTTTATGTAAGACAGGAGCTGCTACTGAACTGAATGCTAAAAAGACCCTAGTATCTGCTTTGAAGAACTGGAGAGGAGTTACTTTATCCTTCCACAGCACACCTATGTTCAGAGAGCCCCAAAGCCCCCTGTAAACAGATGAAGGTTTCAGGCATTCTCCACTGATGAAACCACTAAGAATTACTAAAGCAGCTAGCCTTCTAGAAATATTCCCTGAGAGCAACAACCCCCTTCAACTATTTCAGTCAGTCCAGGACTATATTTAAGTGACATGTAGTATCTAGAGACAAATAGTGAAGAAATGGTAAACTTTTTTACCTGGCTTATGCTTGATATTTGCTTTAGAGCCACACTTCGAGGACACTTTGGAAAGGTCAACTTTCTTGTTCTGGATCTGCACCTATAGAGAAAACAAACAACTCAACACAGAGAAGCATTTCCCAGGAATCTGGAAGCCAAAGGGCCATCTCAAACACCAGGCCATGCCTAGTGAACCTGCATCCTTTTCTACTGCATTATTGACTTCTCAGCCCCTGTGTGCCAACCACTACAGTCAGCTTTGGCATTACTTAAAGGCCTGCACCAGCCAGAAGTGCTTAATGTGAGCTAACAGAAATTAAGACTAGATAAAACTCACAGATGGACAGTAACCAGAAATGGGAGCCTTGCATTCATGGCACATTCATGGACTATAAAAGCACTTGGGCCGAAAAAGCCGATCCCATTGCCATGTCCCCCAGACTGTTTCTTCCCAGCACTGGCTCTGCTCCTGAAGACACAGACCATTGCCAGGGTCCAGTCACCAGGACAGATGTCATCTTCCAGTTCACTCAGCCATGCTCTTCCTGTAGGGCCAGAGACATGCCACCCAGTTACAACTTTTACATCTTTAACATGCAGATGACCCATGTCAGGCTGTTCGCAGCCTCCTCGCAGCAGTCTTTCCTCTCTGCCAAGAACAGGACCCAGGAAGGAGCATCATGCCCCAATGGAACAAGCCACTTGAAGAAGCTCTTTCTCAAAGACAGAACACCAGGAGTGGAGAAAGCTATTCTCCAGTATTATTACCTTTAACCTCATTCTACCAGTGACTCGATACTGGCATGCAAAGCCTTCCAAACAATGTACGGTGATGCAGAAATCATGAGTCTCATGAAATCGTGAGACATGACTCAGTAAATGACCTTCTGCCAAGTCAATGAGCCAAATATTCTAGTGTGGAGTCTGTGGACATCAAGTTTGAGTTTGGGGAGAGGTGTCTTCTCTGCAGCAGGACAAAGCTGGAGTCAATATGTCACAGGTTTGATGTCTTTTCTGCCCGCCCCCCAAGTATTCATCTCTGACACCTGGACCACATGTGTTGTACAGATACACATTTCTGACATCTTTAAAATTCCTCCTGCAGCTTCAGGTGGATGAAAAACTCCTCTATTCCACAGTGCACTTCTTGCCCGACTACCTGGAGAGCTTTCATTTCATACACACATAGGATAATTACACCTGAAGGAACTTCCAGTCATCAGGTCTACCTAGCTGACATTGTAACTCCATGGGAAAGAACTGGAGGGGTTTGGTAGTAATGTTAAGAGGTTCACCTCTCTCAGTGGTGTAGGCAACCACCAGCTGGCACCTCTGTGCACACAAAGTTCTGCTATAGATCATCTTGCAGAGAAAATGGAAACCTTTCTTTCTGAATGTGACAAGAATTCATTCACTTACCCGCTACTCTAAAAAGCTCATTGAGAATTATCATGATAATTTGCAATACATCTTTCACAGGAAGCATGAATCCTCTGAGTACTTATGAAGAGGGATGAGTCAAACCCCTGATGTCTTGTTTGCTCAGAATCAGTAGAACAGCACAGTTCAGCCTCCTGCTGTTCCATGTTCGTGTACCCTGACTCAGGGACACTAGACACTCCAAAAGGTGAGATCACAGCTACAAAATCTGATTTTCTTGGGGCTGCTAGTAAAGTTACTACAGCTTTTATAATCAGTATTTGTTTACTTGGAACTGGAATAAAACTAAATTTATTTCACAGAATGCATTTTAATGTAACAATGTTTGCTATCAGCTGGGGTAGCCATACCCACTCATGACTCCTCAGGATTTCACCTGGAGATCCAAACAATTATACCTAAATGCAAGTGTATTTCTTGTAAGACTGCTAACATTAGTTATTTCAGGTTTAAAAGCTTGCGCTTGCATTTGCAGAGCCAAATACTCAGATTCTGGTGACAGAAAAAAAACTTTAGGTCTGAAAGTCTGATACAGAGGCTCAAATGGGAAGCGTGTTCCTCATCTTTCTCTAGATTTTCTGTCTCTGACCATTGCTGAACCCATCTAAGCAGGTTAAGCCAAAGGACAGAGAAACAGATGTATGTTCCAAATCACCTTTTTATATGTTCAACAACGTATATGTTACCTGTGCTTTGTAAAATCTACCTCTTCACTGTTGCTTTCTTTAAAAAGAGAGAGGGGAAATACTAAAACAAAAAGCTTTTACCCAGGAAACATAACAATATGTCAAGATATTTCTGGTAAATGTAATGTGAGCAGGAACAGTATTTACTGCTTTTGAACAAGTCCTTTTGGTTATCTTGAAGGGAAGAAGGAATTACCTCTGTGGATATTAGGCAAAATGGGTACCCAAACAGAGGGTACCACCTAGGAAACCACTTCACTGCAGTAGGATGTCCATCACTTCTATCAGAACAACCCTGAAGCTGAATCATAACTTGCTACTAACCACAGCTCTTGACCATAGGATTCCTAAAATCTTTAACTGAAGCCACAGACTAGAACAACAGATTTTCCAGACATCCCCATCAGCAGTGTGTTTCAGGAATTAAACACTGGGAAGCATTCCATCGGAAGTGATCACTGTAATTATCTGAACAAGAAAACATCTTGAAAGAAGACACTAAAATTATGGTGCCCCAAAAGGGAGCAAGTAGATACAAAGATCAAGAAAGTGCTTTTATAGGAAGCCAGACTGGTCATTGGGTCTTGTCTACTCACACTGGTGCTGCCTTTCTGGGCTTGGGGGCATTGGAAGGCTGAGAACTGTCTGAAGCTGTTTTGGGGGCATTTGGAACTATGAAATAGTAAGCACTTTATTCCCAAAGCAAAAAGCTTAAGTAGTTGAGCAAAGAGAAAAACTACAGTGGTAAAAGGAGGGTGTGGAAGAAGAGAAAATGAAAGCAGGCACACTTGTCCCCTGAAGTTGGGAATGTCCCCAAGGCAGGACAGTAAAGAGGAAAGGATGGTTTGGTGATTCATTGGAAGGAAGAACAGTTCACATGTGCAGCTCATCAATCAAGAAAAACATCCCCACATTGAAATCACATCTTTGTGGGACTAAAAAAAAAAAAAAGGAAAAATATGCATGAGTTGTTGTCCACTAAAAGGCTATAAAAGGTAAGAGTGTCAAAATTAAAGCAGCTTGTAAAAGACAGCTCTTCTGAGTGCATGAGCAGTGAGGTTACAACAGCTGTTCTTTACCAGTAGAGCCAAAAAGACTTCTGCCACAAACCACATATTACGTACAAACAGTCTGTGTTCCAAACCTGGGTGACAAACCCAGATGAAATCTGCAGTAGGAAGAGAAAGATACATAGCTAGAAAAATATTATGAGGGAACCTGATTGATGTGATGGTCTCAACATCAGTCTATCTTTCTATGGCACAGAGAATTCTCCTGCATGAGCATTTCTATGGGAAGGTCTATACACATGTATGCATTCCTGTAAGTGTTGGGTAAGTCATGGAAACACCAAATAAGAATGGCAAATCCCACCACTGTAAGAATCCACAAACTGGAAGGGAAAGAGGGTATCAGGGATACATGCTTAGCAACTCTCAATGGGAAGTTAAGATTAGTTAAATGAACACTTCATGTTCAGATCCTGCAGGGGATGAACAGTTCATGTTCAACATCTGTCTTTTACCACCTTGGAAACCAGCCTGCAGGGAACAAGTTTGGCAAGAACCCAGATTTGGTTGCCTCTTGCAAAGATTTATGGAAGATTTGGTCATGTAGAGTAAAGGTTGAGCCAGCTAGACAAATACACAGATATTTCATAGGGCAAGTGGCAGTTTGCAGCACAGGCAGGTTCTACGTAGCTTTTGTATCTGTTGAACCAGACATCAAACAGAACACACTGACTAATTCACAACAGTGTCTGGCCCCAGAAACTGAGTATTTGCAGGCAGTTTCATTGATGCTGGCTCTCAGTCACTGGGCACAGAGAAAGCCACACCTGTAATACTGAGTTTTGGTCCCTGCTCTACAACAAAGATGCGGATGGACTGGAGAGGGTCCAGAGAGGAGCCACAATGATCCAATGACTAGAAAACTATGTGAGCAAATGCTGAGAGAACTGGGCTTGTTCAACCTACAGAAAATGCAGGTAAGGGGAGACCTTATCAACATGTCCCAGTATTTAAAGGTTAGCTACAAAGATAACAGAGACTCACTCCCCTTTTACAAGGAGTTACATGGAAAAGAGGAGTGATGAGCACAAATTACTCACAGGGAGATTCCTATCAGACACTAGAGGAAAACGTTTCACAATGAGAACAATCAGCTGGAATAATCTGCCCAGGGAAGGGGTGGATTCCTCAGTGTTGGACACTGTTAAGATTTGGCTGGACAGGGTGTTGGGCCATTTAGTCTTGGTCATGCTTTGCCTAGAAAGATTGGATCAGATGATCTTTTGAGGTCCTTTCAACCTGTATTTTCACGATTCTATGAGGTGGGATAGCTGAACCTCAACTCCACAGGAACTCAGCATATTTAAACATCAATGGAAGAAGCTTCCTTGGGCTTAAGTACTTCATTGTCTTTTTGAAACCATCCAATCTTTGTACTTCTGCAGACTACCCCCAGTACAAACAGCCTAGCATAGATTCAGTAAGGCAGTACAGATTTGCTCACAAGAAAACAAGCCTGCCAAACTATGCCATATTTTCAAAAGCTATAGTATCTATGTATTTAACTGGATTGGTTTTGCTAGACACTTTCAAAATATAATACCTTTAACCAAGTACAGAGACATTACACCATTTGCCTTCTATTTTAATAAGCACAGCCCTGCTGCCAGAGATACAATAGCTTTTAGATTTAGAAGTTAACTGCAGCTCAAAGATAAAATCCCTGAGTCTTCTCCTCCTTTTTTCCCCAAAGTGGCCCTTCTTGTAAAACACGACGTGAAATCAATCTGACTCAGGCCCTATTAGCCAGTGAAGAGTAACAGGCACTGCTAGGCCACAGTGGATTTCATCTGAAAGACCAGACATCTGAAACAGGTCACAGGACTGATGAGGTGCCTCCACTGACTGCAGAGGGAACCCACAGCAAGCTAACTCCTGGGGTCAGTGGTGTGCACGTCCTACATTTAGTGATGAATAACACATAAAATGTGAGAAATAGGTCAGGTGTATGTGTAGTACTAAGAAACAAAACACACACATTCACCCTAGCATCCCATCGGGAAAAAATAATAAAGATTTCTAAAGCCTACACTATGTCCAGAAGCCCTCAAACTCTGCTACACCTTTCTGACTGAAACAAGAGCGTTCTTAAGACTGACATAAAAACACATAGTACAAGAGAAGGAGTTAGTAGAAAGACAACTTGCCCAGAGCCCATACTTACATTCCCACCTCCAGGGACATGCTTAATATTGTCCTTGGAACCACACTTGGACTGAACATGGCTGTAGTTCGCTTTTTTGGAGACTATCTGGACCTGGAACGTTACAGAATGGAAAACAACACAAGGGAAGAGGACTGGTTAGAGTTGTCATATGGCAGGCTGGAGTGGATGCTCTAACATGGTGGATAAACAAAGAGTTGTGTTAAACTCAATCCAACTTTAGTATTAGGTGTGAAAGCAACTGAGAAGGAGAGTGAGGAAAAACAAGTGAACGAAACAAGAGGCTGCACAGACAGTGTTAGTGCAAGAGCTTAAGCGCTACTGTGAAGATTGTTGCTCCGTATGCCCTATGGGTTAGCATCTCCAGGTAGAAGCCTGCCTGCCAGAAGGACTAGGGTTGTCTCTGTCCCCCACGAAACTTCCCAGGAGCATTCTGGTGAGACCTTTCTCAGAGGAGGGAGAGCCAGCTCAGCTGCCTCCTTCCTCCATGGCTCCACCTCCAACAACACTACGAACTGCTCTGAGCCTGCACTTTACCTTCACTTCCCTGGATTTGCTCCAGTCTTGGGTAATGTCTTTCAAACCCTTTGGGCGGTAGATGAGAAACTATTCTTCTGCTGAAGGTTGTCAAACCTCCACTTAAATTTTATCAGATGAGTCTTATGTTAATTGCTTCACCTTTAAATCAAAATTATTCTGACTGTTTCAAAGTACAAAAGGAGTATGCTAAGTGTGCTTTTACTCACCAAGGTAGTAACTGAGTTAGAGTAAGAAGCCCACGTTTACAAAGGTTAGTTACAACACGTGTTTAGTCTGGGCATTATTTAACACAGCACAGAACATGGCAGAAGCTGTATCCTACTTCTAAAAAGAGGTGAGAAATTTGAAGCACAAAAGGAATCACCAGAACATTCTCACTTCTGTAGGTTTCAAAAAGCTCCTTAGCCAGTTCAGAAAGACTGGATTCAGTGCAACAGCAGCTCTGAAAACGTACTCCTGCAGTGGAAGTAGATAGTGGTTTCCTGACTTCTCTAGAGGTACAAGTCCCATCCATTCATCAACAGGCTCTGCCTGATAATATCTGAATTAAACGAGCACTGCAAGCACTCCCTCCTCATTCCTCATTCTCTCATGCTGAAATACCATGTCACACCAGCTTCCGAGTAACCCATCAGATGGTGGCCACCTAACGCATGGAGTTAAGGAGTCTTGATATAACTGGGTTGGGAATATTGCAGGAAAAATACTAAGCCCTTGTTAGTCTGCAATCTTAGAACAGGCAGTGTTGAACTAAAGCTCGCTCTTCCTAGTTACAGACTGGTGCTGTGTATGAAGAACTGGTCTTAAAGGAAACCTCCAACTCAAAATTCTTCCCTGTGAGGGTGGTGAGGCCCTGGCACAGGTTGCCCAGAGAAGCTGTGGCTGCCCCATCCCTGGCAGTGTTCAAGGCCAGGTTGGATGGGGCTTGGAGCAACCTGGTCTAGTGGAAGGTGTCCCTGCCTGTGGCAGGAGGTTGGAACTGGATGAGCTTTAAGGTCCTTTCCAACCCAAACCAGTCTGGGATTCTGTGAATCTATGAAAGTTAAGCCTATCTGCCTAAAAGTGAGAACAGAGGACGCTGCTCTGGAAACATTTACACACAGCAGGCATGGAAAAGATACCTCTGACAGTGATCTCTGAATGTGTTTAACTGAGAACATTGTAGAGTATACAAGAAAAAACTGGAAGAGTGTCTGTGCAAGGAACAGTGACACTGACAGAAGAAAGCAGAGTTGAAGAGAAGGGAAAGTGACTCCAAATGGAATGTTGTCCTTCATCTCCCACAGAGAAAAGTCTGAAATAAACTCACTTTCCCATTGAGCTGTTTTGGGGCACCCTCTTTTGATACGGTTGTTTTAGTAGTAGCCATTTTAGAGACCACATTGGGTTCAGACTTTCGTGCAGCAGCGGCTGATTCTGGCCTTTTCTCTATTTTCCCCTAGATGGAGACAAATGGATGATTTCAACGAGCAAAAGCAAAACTGTGGGCAGGAGAGTACAGGAACACAAGCTACCCAGATAAACTCAGTGGAGCAGATGACCCAGGAGAACTTCTTACATGCTGTAATTCTCAGGCAAAGTATAATCCTGTGCCCAAGAACAATAAAACTGAGGGGGTGGAAGGGAGGCAACATCACTCAGACACAGGTTGAAACAGGCACCACGGGGTCACAAAGCAATAATTAAGCTCTCTTTTCTCAAAAAGCTTGTAGATGCCCTTCCTTGGCATCTCATTTCCCCAGTGGTAACACTGGCAAGTCTTCAAGTGACCCCAGTCCATTATATTCTGCCAAAATATTACAACAAATCCTTTAGTAACCCAACAGCAGCGCAGGACAACTCCTTCATAGGGAGGTTGTACAGATCTGAGAGGCAAACACACCACTGGATGATGTTTTTTGCCTTCGAGGTCTGAGAGCTCAGCTGGATACAGATACACTGTGCTTCCTTTTCTGTTTTCACACCCCCACACTGATTTGACTCAGGCATTGAGATCAATTTCTGATATAGTTTTTAACTAATCAAATGCCAGTGGACCTACTAATCCAGCTAAGCAGAAAACTGAATGAAAACATCCAGGGTTTAGAAAAATTCAACAACTACCTGAGAATATCCATTCTTCTACTCATCTAGATCCATGTAAATGCAGCAGAACCTGCATTTTTTTTTGGGGGGGGGAAGGGGGACATGAGTATAAATTTTGTATTTCACTAGCCTACCAGCAAAAGAACAGGAAACAGAAAAACCCTAGCACTTCTATGACATTTTCAGCTTCTAAAAACATCTCAGCAGACTACAAAAAAGTACCATTTTCTTAAAAGTACAATTGTTAGGATTTAGCAATTCCATTAAAACACTTAGAAAATAAAGTGTAGTACAATTAAATGTAAAAATAAATTCCCTTGAACTGCCACAATAACCCTGTAAGCTAGGAAGCTGTGCAATCCTCAGAGCCACTAGCACAGTTTAAAATAACAGAAAATCTTCTCTGTTCTTTTTGAGCAGATGGCAGTAGGCTTTCTTAACTTCTGTTTGCTTTCACGCTACACTATACAGTACAGGAAAGGGTCTCCCACCTGCTTTTCAGCAGACTTTTTTGTCATTTATAGAAACTCCATTTTGAAGAATGGAAGTTTCTGTCCTCTAAATGCCTAGGCTCTGAGGACTGTACTATGATACGCTTTAACTCCAAAGAATAAATCCATGCTATATTGATGCTGTCTGTGACATATACCATCACAGCCCAAGGATGCCCTTGACTTTAATGTGCCTGAGAGGAGATTAAGGCTCCCAGCATGAGCCATGCTCTCTTGGCATCAGACTGAAGTTATTCATTATCACAGACCTGCAGCAGAGATAAGTGGGCAAATCTGTTCCAGTCTGTGGAAATTAAAGCCCTCTGACTACGGGCAAGCTGCTAACATATTTGGTCAGGCAAAAATGAGTGTATTTGTTATACAATATCCAATCAAGGTTTTATGATTATGCATATCCACAAAATAATTTAAACCCTCAGAAGAGAGATACTGGTATATCCCTAAACCTTTACCATTTACATGGTAGATATGCACAGTGAAAGTGTAATGTAAGACCCTTACTGATTGAGAGCCTCAAGTACAATGCACATGCTTCTCCCTATAGATCATTCAACACCACCCTCTTCTTTCCCTGCAGCCACCAGAGGTTATCCAAAAAGCCACATAGAGAGACCCATTTCATTTCAGCTTTAGGCCTGACAAGTTGAACAGCTCCCCTGCTCCTAGACCTGGAAAATGTGCTGTGGAACTTGCTCCTGAATCCAGGTTTCCTGCATTGTAGTGCATTAATCCACCTTGTGTACCATGCAGAACATTCAAATCCTCTGTTCAGGCAAGGTTTTGGAATATAGACAAGATTATGAGCTGTCAATACCAACTAGTTCCTATGTCAGGAAGTACAACAGAAAAACAGAACCACAGAATTTTGAATTCCTGTACACATGCCAGTAAACACCATGAAGGCTCTTAATTAAAGCGGATTCCTTCTGTACGCTACTATCACTGCTTTGTTAATGCCTTGTGCATAAACCAAGAACCCAGAGAGGAGCTCTGCAGAGCATAAATGAGAAGAGCAGTGAGGATACAGCCACCAAAATTAGCAAAGAGCACCCCTAATGCTTAAGAGCTACTGTTCCAACGCACGTGTTGTTACCAAGTTTGAAGAAACTCACCTTTCCTCCACCAGGCTGATGCTTAATGTTATCTGTTGATCCAATTTTGGAACGTACATTTTTCAGATCTGGAGCAGAAGCACTGCTGGTGGGGCGAGGTGGCTTGGAAACGTTGCTGGGTTTAGCTGGAACCTTGGCAATTGGTTTTTTAGCATCTGGTGTTGTGGTAGAGGTTGTGGTGGGTTTGGTTGCAGCAGGCTTGGGTTTGGGACGACTGGTGGCTACTCCAGGTAAAGTAGGTGCACTGGAGGAGGTGGTAGAAGTGGTGGTGCTGCTTTTTACTGCATTTCCAGTAGCACTCTTAGGGCGGCTCAAGTCTGCTGCAATGATCACAGCCATAGTTGGAGGGAAAGGGGAAAAAGATAGGTCAGAGGCCATTTATACAAACTTCCTCAGAGTCCTAAAGATGTACAGTGGCCTGCTTAACTAACACAGCCCCGAACAGGAGGATCTGATTTAGATGGAAACTGAACGGTTACCTGATGGTGACTTTGCAGGGGTCTTCTTGGCATCTGCAGGCTTTGCATCAGTCTTGATGGCTGCCCAACACAAAACACACTTGTCAGTATTTCAGAGCTGAAGCCATCTTGCACAGATGAGGCGCCTGGAGTCACAGAGCTTTGCCTGAGGTTAGGGTCTCTCTGCAGCTCCTTACAGACTAATGGTCCTCTCACAGGCCCCATTTCAAACATAATGCTTGGAAGAAAGAATAAACTGCTTTCTTCAAACACCTGGCTGAGGTTCTCCTTGTAACAGCAAATCCCACTCACGCTTTCCAGTAAAAAGATTTATTTATCTGAAGAATAATCACTCAGGGATGCCACACACCAGGGGTATGGCTTGCACTTCACAGAATCCTAGGATCCCAGTTTGGAAGGGACCTCAAGGATGATCTAGTCCAACCTTTCTTGGCAAAACATGACCCAAGACTAGATGGCCCAACATCCTGCCCAGCCAAACAATAAAAGAGGATTTTTTTAATAATAAAATAATTTCTTTAAAATATTTTTTTAGAATAACTTGCTGAATAAGACAGCAGTAAGACTATTTTAATCTCACTGCACTTCAATTTCTTTAAAAACCCAAACAAACAACAAACCAACCCTCAAAATACAGCTCCTTTCTTTATCAAATAGCAAAAGCAGAATCCCAGTTGTCCTTCTATAACCTTGGTCTCATTGCTAGATCAGTTTTAACCCATGCCAATTTTTCTTGCACAGAAGTTACTGCACATATTTTGGTCCCTATTATAATTGTATAAGACCAAAAATCAATCACTAAACTGAACTATGCCTTTGGGCAAACTGCAATGATCATGACCTGATTACATTTCACATAGGTAGAGGACAGTGTAAACCAGGAACACATCTGTATTTCTCAGAGCAGAAGAAAACTATACACAGAACTGATCAAGACAAAAAACACACACTGAAAAACATAACTAGAACCTTATTTTTAGGAGTTCTTTGATAATTAAAGTTGTAGCTTTTTACTATTAGTAATGAACAACCCTGGCTAAAATCCGTTTTATTTCAATAGCCAAGGAAACGCAACGTTAAAAGCAAACAATAAATGGAAAAATCTGAGTTACAAATTATGAAACCCTCTGTCTTCTAATATTTAATTTTCATTAACAGTCTTAGATTTTTAGATAAATCCAAGTAGCTGCCAGGGAATTTATGGAATACCAATACAGAATAGAGCAAACGAAAGAGGCAGCTCACTACAGGCCAAGTTAGTGTGGATCACTTCATTCTGACTTTGCTAAAAGCATTCAATTAAACACCACAGATAAGATACTACCTAATGAGATGAAACACATTTGGATAATTTAATAAGGCCTGGAGGATAGATATATAATTAATACCAAACACTTCAAAAAAGGTCCTGTCAAACCAACCTAATCTCATTCCTTGAGACCACAGTTTTAATTGGGAAAACTGTATGGCCAGAACAGATTTTGTTTTATGTAAAGGCAAGAGGACTAATATGTTACTTTAATATAGAGATGTCATTGTTACTTGTGTCAGTGGGGAGCCAAATACTGGAACATTTTTATGTGTTATTAGCATGTGAGGTTGAAAACCTGGAAAATGATAAAGCTACTGGGAAAATGGTTAAAGACTTTGATCTTCTGATCTGAAAGACAGAGTTGGTCCTGTACAAACATAAAAGTAATTTTCACAAGGAGGAAATTAAAAAGAAATACTTGTAATTAAACAATAATAATAAAAAAATAATCAAGCCTTGCATAGTCCATGACACTCATTCATTAGAGAGTGACTGACATTTTTACTATTAGTAATGAACAACCCTACCTGAAAAAGTGAAACCATATTCTTTCAAAACAAATCACTATACATGTTTTTTTAAATAGTGAGAATGACTAAACATTTGAGCATACCATGACAAAGCGAGTATCTTTTGACACATGAAAAGCAAGAGCAGATGGCCTTCTGAGATCCCATCTTTAGCCAGAAACATAAAATCTGGCTTAATGCAGTGTCACAAGAAACTGAACTGTGTGCTGAAGAGATCCAGGTCTCCACCACCTCCATCTATGCATCTAGCTGAAGCTGCGTACGCTCCACCTAAACTGAACCGTGTTTGGCTCATTGCGATTCCCCTTTAGGCACCCCAACACTGTTCACCCTCTGTCACACCACTGCTTTCTCCTCCTCTAAAATAAGGCTCCCTTCTTTTACCATTCATGACTCCTTTGTGTTTCCAGATTCAGACAAAGCAGCTTTAGCTCCTGACAGAGTTTCTCCAGCTGACCTCATCTCTCCCTCGCCTACCCAGTTCTCACTGTACTCTGGAAACGTTCCACCACCCTTGCTGGTGCAGAAGCCTCTTCATCTGTACATCTTGCCACTTGGAATATCCTTCCTGCCTCTCTGCATCATTGACTCCATCTCTTTTCGAATGTCATTAGAAAATGCTTCTTTGTTTGCGCCTCAATTTTGGAAGGAAAATTAACCTAACTCATTAAAACATATTAAGCATTCTGTGCTACAGTTTGCCTAAAAGACCACACAATGTATTTTATGAGGATGTCCACAGGATGAGTGAAGATCCATGGCTTTTGGAAGGTGCAACACTTCCTCCACACTTGATTAATTATATCTTCCCCTAAAGCACAATGTATGCAATGTACATCTAGCCTGATACATTCCAACACAGTTAAAACATTACTATTCTTTTGGGAAAGATGGATTACGAAATTCCTGCTTTGGGACTCATAGAACAAAACAGCAATACATATTACTAGTTTTACACGTTTGCTGGCAAATTCTGCCAATGAGGACTAGTCATTGGAAAAGACTTGAGATTATTTAACTATATCTTAATCTGATGTTAAATCTCTCAAGCTCCAGTGAAAACTTCATTTTCAAGATGCTACTATGCTGCTGATGTTTCACATTGACTGTGTTCAACTCATGGGAAGTTCTCTCTTTTGGGGTGGGATACAGTTTTCTGATAAAGCTGACTGTGATTTCAGCTCCAAATTCTTTGTGTACTAGTAAAAAACCTCCACTTCTGTATAACCTTATTTGTTCCTCAGATGCACTAGCTTGAGTACTTCAAGTTTTCTTCTGGAGATTTCCTTTCCCCAAGTTTTAAATTGGTTTTAGTGCTTATTCTAACTGTTGCTATGGCAAAATTTACAGGTAATAGCATCCTTTTTCTTTAATCAATCCCACTCAATAATTGCATTAACCCTGAATCACACAGAGCTGGTCTAAGTTGCCCTTGAAGGTCACTCAGATTTGGTTTTGGAAAAGGAGGCTCTGAAGAGGAAAAAAATATCTGACCTATGCTTTCTGTGCCTTGGTACAGGATCTTGTCTTGTGTTGTATTAAAAGGATTGAAGTTTCAGCTATCACTGAGTTTCAGGTCAACTCCTGACAGGCAGGCCAGGCTACATCTCAAGGTTGGGTTTTTTTTTTCTTTTTCCTCCTTTTGAACCTGAAGATCACAAGCTTGTTTACCAGAAGACTAAATTTAATAGACTGATGAGGCCATGGGATGTCCTAAACACAGGAAAAAGGAGTTAGCACCCTGGAATATGTGAGAAAGACACCATAGAGTGAACTAACAGTGCTACTCAAACAGAAACCTGCAGCTGGTTAGAAGAAAGATCCCTCAAAGAAAAAGCAAGACAATACTTACATGTTGGCCTCTTCGGTGGAGAAGTAGCATTATTTTTCGCAGCAGCAGTTGCAGCAACTGGTGATGCTGCTGTTGTCTTAGGAGTAACAGGGCTGCTCCTAACAGTAGTTTTAGAAGTGGCAGTTGTCGGAGGCTTTGAAAGTGAGGTCGGCTTATCTGTGGTCTTCGCATCTGCAACCTGAAAACAAACAGGCTACATTGAAGGCAGTATTTCACTGACAGTCTCTTCAAAGTGTTTGCTAACAAAAAAGACTGAAATAAATTGAAATTGTTTAAATTCTTCAATGCATAAGCTAGATGCTGCTGGAACAGTACAATGCAGATAAAAAAATATAATTGAAGCATGCAGAAGTGACTATATTCAGTGCAGGTCACAGAGCACAAACCCTGCTGAGTGTCAGAATTCCCATAATTTCAGAATTAATGTCTGGAGACTGTTTACAGATGTGAACAAGGCTCTGTTTTCAGAAAAAAAATGGAAAAGATCAGTCCTCTTAGCAATACTTTTGAGAGAGATTTCTTTCCTTCGTGAGTGGAAATGCTTCCTAAGCAAAGGAGGCATTCACTAAAACACTGTGAACGTACAAATTAAGTGTCTGTGGTTCATTCCTCAGCTGGAAAACTCTTTCGAAAGTCTGTCCCTGGAAAGTCACCGGTTTGTAAACTGACTGATCTTTGAAGTATTAAAATACTGAGTTAATGTACAAAACCAAATGAGATGAGATTTTGACTTCATCAAAAAGGGATTCAAAATCCTGCAAAAACTTAAAATCAAAGACACTGGTTCACAGAAAAAGTGCAGATTTATGCCTGTGCTTTCATACTCTTTTTGTTATTTTCATTTATTTAGTTTTAGAAGACACTCAAAAGCTTTAAAGTCTAGCAGAAATGCTAGAGCATGTAAACGTCAACTGAAAGCTTCTGAAACATTTTAACATTCCCTTGCAAATGGAATTATTTTTCTTTACAATATTGCACGTTTAAGTGGGGAATATTCAAGGGACATTTCCTGTTCTTAATATTACATGTTAAAGAGTAAGCTACATTAGCTTTAAGATGCAACACTGCAGAACCGTCCAAAAATCTGCTGTTATTGGAGAATTACAAATCTCCAGTATTTCCTAAGCACGTAAGTGTATTAGCAGTTATCTTTGTACAGCTCTTATAATGACTAGACATCATAAAGAGACAATAAGGGGGAAATACTGAAATGTTCAAACTGTTTTTTCCCCCTCAATAATAATACCAAAGCTCTCCATTCAGTTTTCTCATGCTCTTGTCTGGATTTAAGAGTTATCCTATCTTTGTAGTGTATCTGTATTTAAAAAACCCTCCTCTTTCAGTAATGGGTAAAAATCACAAAATCACAGAGTAGACTGGGTTGGAAGGGACCTTAAAGCTCAATTAAATGCTTGGGACCTGATGCCATAAGTGGGTTAATGGAAGCTGATACTAATAACAGTGAGGCTTTCATAATGCCATGAATCACATCCCTGATCTATCCTCCAATGATCAGCACTCCAATTATGTTTTGACTCTTTGGTAAGACAACTGGTAATTTAACATGAAAATAAGTTCTCGGAGCTCCCACACAAAAGCAAGTAGTTTCTTACCTTTGGTTTAGTCTCTTTTGGAGCTAGGGTTGAGGGACGTGTAGTGCTGGTGGCTGGGCGTTTAGTAGTAGTGGCTGAAGTAGGACCTGCAGCAGGGCTCGTGGGTTTTTTGTTTAGGCCAGGCGAGGCAGAGAGTGGCCGCTTGGGGCTGGTAGCGGACAGGGGCCTGGCTTTCGTTGCTGCAGGCTTTGTAGATGACGTGGATATGGCAGGCTTTATGTTTTATCAAAAAGCAAAATCCAGTATAAAGACAAACAAAAAATACAACAAAAAAAGTGCATTGTAAACCAAAACATTGAGCTGCAAGAACATAAAAAAGAAATTTTAAATGAAACAACAACAAAAAAAAGTTTAGCTTTCTGTTTTCTGAGCGTAACAAAGACCAAATGAAGCAGCATAAGAGGCTGCCTTCAGGGCCTGGGGAGGCTTTGCCATTCAATTCAAAGCGAACAGGATTTATTTCAGCAACATCTAAAGCAACAGAAGGAATCACTGGTAAAGCTGGGATTAGTAATCGGTTGTTCTGGCATCTAGTCCTACGTGCAATACACAGGACACTGCTTTCCAATTACATGCACACAGGGATTGCAAGCTCTAAATCCTCATCTGATCAACTCTAGTGGTCAAACACCCGCTGCCTTTGAGGGGACCCGAACCCTTTCCCCCTAACAGCGCTCTAAGAATCTGGGATTCATTTTGCTGAATGCTGCAAGCAGGTATTACTCATGTTTCATAAACAGCCCTAAAATAAGAGAACATCAGATCCTGAGCAGCATCTCTGCATGCTAATTGTAATGCAAATAAATGTGTTGTAAACAACTAGGAGAAGACCAGTGTAGCAGAAGTGTTGACATACGTGTTTACTACTTCTACACCACCGATACCAACCAAAGCATTAATTTAAACAAAGCTTACCACACATTTACTAAATCCCCTCTCAGTCACATTTGCTACAGGCTGAGTTGTTTGCAACTTCATAACTGGATGTCTTTGTTCCAGGAAAACAGTTAGCAAATGGCAGCTCAGAAAACAGAACTCATGTTGCCGCAGCTTAAGAAGCAGAAAAGCCAGCAAAAATAAAAGCCATGGAAATTAAGATGTTGAATGTGAAACAAGACCTACCTTTGTCTTCTTCTCAGGGCTGGGAGGAAGCTCTTTGTTGGGAGGTGCTGTGATATCGTTCCCTGTCACAGCTTCAACTGGTTTAGCCTCTTCTAGTTTTGCTGGGGATGGGGAAAAATAAAGGAAAGAAGACTTTGTAAGTTTGAGCCTTTTTCTTTTTTTTACCGTGATATTTTTTTTAGTTTGCTGTTATTCAAGACAGTAGCAGGAGGAGACAGACCTGAGACAGGTACAGGTTGGCTGTTTCTGGAAAATTTTCCCCAAACCAGAATACCTACAGGAAGAAAGATTTTCCCTGTAACAGGTTAGGTTCATCCACATACCATTAGCATCCAATTTCGCATATTCCAGTAAGAAACGACAGCAGATGAAGGAAACTTCTGGTTTTATTAGAATAGCAAACTTTCCCAGCTTTCAAGTTATTAAAATAAATTGTTGGAAAACTAATGGTGAAGTTCTGAACTCCTCCAGGTTTTACACTATGTCTTATTCTGATTTAGGGCACTGTTTTCAAGCTCTCCCTACTGCTATGGCTTTTTCTTCTTGTCCTTTCTTCTGTCCCTGCATTGCAGCTCTCCATGAGCAGAGTGAATTACCCAGCAGCCAGAGGGAGTCTGACTGCTAACAGGAAAGGTCACACAGGAAAGGACCACAAGTGTGGATCATACTGACCCTTGTTAGTGTGGAAACCACTGTGTTATGCTGCTGTATGCGGTGTTTCAGAGAGCAAAGCTTACATTCAGGCACAAGGTTTGTCAGGTTTTCACAGTGATTGTTCATTTTTGTCAGTGACACCAGAGGCTGTCATGCTGAGCGGGGACAGAGAACACACACACTGAATTGAGAGCAGGCCTGAGGAGAAGGACTTCAGGGTGCTGGTCCATAAGAAGTTCCCCATAACCCAGCAGTGTGTGCTTGCAGCCCAGAAACCAACCGTGTCCTGGGTTGCATCACCAGTGGCGTGACCAGCAGGTTGAGGGAGGGGACTCTCCCCTTCTACTCTGCTCTTATGAAGCCTCCCCTGCAATCCCAACATAAGTACATGTAGCTGTTGGAGCGAGTCCAGAGGAGGCCATCGAGATGCGATTCTCCTAACACAATAGCCACAAAGACTTCCTCAGCTCCTTTTACAAAAACATCGTCCAGACACAAGCAGAAAGATAACTACTGCCTTCCAAAACAACCATGTAACAAAACATTAATTCAGTAGCAGCTTCACCAAGTTTTCTCCCTAAATCTTATAAATCTTGCAGTAGAACTGCCACACTGCTTTGTGCCATGAGACAGGCAAGAGACAATTTCCCTATAAATAGCTTTTAAAACACTAATTCTCAGTGGTGTTGCTGTACAGCTGGCACTGCTATGAGCTGCCTCCTGCAGCATTTCCAGTGGCATCTGAATTTTATGACAGATATGGTGCAAATAACCCATCACAAATCTATCTCTTGTCATCTTGGGATTAAAATAAAGCCTTATCTGTGTTGGATGTTTCTTTTTATAACAACACAACAGATTATAATGCTGCAGCGCACAGTAAGGGCCCACGAGACAATAGTGTAAAAATTCCAACAGTAAAAAGGTTGTTCTCCACGTCTTTTGAACATTACTATTCATAATGCACATTTTCTTGCTCATCAGCCTTGAAGGGAGCATCTCAGAGGACAGTTCAATTCTGGTACAAATGCCCAGTCGAAACAAGCAGAATAAAATAAAACCATGCCCTCTGCCTGCCCCAGCGATGCTCAACAGCAGGATGGTTTTCTTCTTGTTATTTCTTTTTCTGACTCCAGGACAAGTTTAGAATCCTTTTTTCCCATTGCAATAACCTCTTCCTAGTGATTTAGCTTCCAAGTCATATTGTCTGGCAACATAGTATCCTGTGCATACAAAAAAAGACTGTCCAGACACTGGTTTTAGTGTCAAATTCTGAAGAATCAGTCACATTCACCTGGAAAGCCCATTTTTCTGTAGCTAATCTATATTTGGTCCTCTGTACCAGTTTTCTCCACTGCATTTCAATAAACCTTTTTATTCCCCCTCATTTAAATTGCATGATTTATCTACAGCAATACCAGAAAGAGCAATTGTTGCTGATGGTTCCTGCCTCTGAAGAACTGTCTCTGTTCTCTGTTCACTGTTCTCTGCTCCCGCAAACTGGCTTTATTTTGAATCTTGCCAGTCTGCAATCTCTCAGACATCAAGGTGACTTTCCATCCATTGGAAGTTACCCTTCTTGTCCTGCCTGTTGTTTTTTCAGCTAATTCAGCAGCAACATTAAACCTTTCACTTGATGCCGGTATCACACAGTACCCATGCAGCAACGTGAATCTGTCTGCTCAGTAAGCCTGAGGTGGCCCCCCAAAAAAACTCAGCTTCCAAAATTTCAGGACTTAAACTCCAGCAGCTTCCATGCTTATGAACTAAAGACAACAAGAATTTAATGTCATTTCACCACCAAGCTGTGTGGTGTGGCCGACATGCTGGAGGGAAGGAATACCATCCAGAGGGACCTGGACAGGCTGGAGAGGCAGGACAGTGTGAAACTCATGAAGTTCAACAAGGCCCCATGCAAGGTCCTGCATGTGGGTCAGAGCAATCCCACTGCTATGGAGGCAGGCAGAGAGAGCTGGGCTTGTTCAGCCTGGAGAAGGTTTCAGGGAGACCTTAGAGCAGTTTCCAGTGCCTAAAGGGGTTCATAAGAAAGCTGGAGAGGGCTTTTGGCAAAGGCCTGTAGGGACAGGACAAGGGGGAATGGCTTTAAACTGACAGAGGGGAGAGATTGCGATTAGATCTGAGGAAGAAGTTCTTCCCTGTGAGGGTGGTGAGGCCTTGGCACAGGTTGCCCAGAGAAGCTGTGGCTGCCCCATCCCTGGCAGTGTTCAAGGCCAGGTTGGATGGGGCTTGGAGCAACCTGGTCTAGTGGAAGGTGTCCCTGCCTGTGGCATGAGGTTGGAGCTGCATGAGTTTTAAGATCCCTTCCAACCCAAGCCATTCCAGGGCTCTATGATTCATGTTACTTAATTAAGTACTGCCTACTATAGAAGAAACTCAAAGTGAATAACTTCAACACCCAAAACTATCAGAGTACATAAAGGTTCTACAAAACAATTTTAGTTTTTTTTAAATGAAAACCAGAAATGTAGCACGAGCAAGCTGATGGAGCTACACTGCAGGAGAGCACGCATACAGGTTAAGCAATCTGTATCTGTAAATAATAATAGTGATCAACCCAGGGGACCTGGGTGGGAGCTTTCCTACTCCAGGGGCCACAGGACCATAATTCAGGTTTCACCTCTCATGGCCTCTGATGCACCCAGGGTACACAACCCTGAGCACAACCCAAAGGGATTGCAGAGGAATAATTTTGTTTTGTGCTTCCTCAACGTGAATAACAACCCAATGTGCTCATCAGTACATTTGCTTTCATTCATTGTTTAATTATGAGGGCACTGTCTCCTATACAGAGCAGAGACCTGCCTGGGAAGACTTCCGAGTTACAGAGAATATTAGGAACAGCTGCCAAATCTTCATCAAATTTGTTCATTAGTCTGCAAGATTTATTTAAGAGACTTTTCAGTTTGTTTGTTTGTTTGTTTCTCCAAGCGTGCTGACAAACCTCTGAAAGAGATTTCAAAGATGTTTTGTTGGGAGCTCTAGCAGGGGTTGCTGCTCTGCCTGGAACAGAACTCCTCCTCCAGCTGCCCTGCTCCTGCTCCTCATGGTGTTCGCTGATGGAGAAAATTCAGCTCAGCTGAGTCAGCACTTGGAATTGAATGACTCCCAGGGGAAAAGGGCTTGAAGGAGAGAGGAAGGACATTCCAATCTGGCATTTTCCATGGATAAACTCAAAGACCTGTGGATCAGGTTCTTTCTCCCTGCTGCACTGTGTTGCCTGGTACACCCATCCTCATCCGCAGCTTACCATTCATTACCCATCAAGTATGTTCTTAATAGTGGAAATCAAACTTGTTTTGTACATGTCAGCTCACAGTGTTGTGAGGCATTACTGCTTCATGACTTCTAAGAGGACTGGAAGAAGTTACTCATATCTTAAGCACACCAAACAAATGACTCCCCAGTAATAACTAAATCCATAAACCACAAACTCCAGAATTTTGTCTGAGGTTTTACAGACATCATTTATGAAAGAGAAACTTGATAGTTAGTGGTTATGTCTCCTTTAACAGCAATACCAAGCATCTTTCAAATCCACTCCAGCCAGCAGATGATGGTCAGGATTCCAGATGTGCTGTGAGTGAGGAAGGACTCCCTTGGGCAGCCCAGCACTTCTCACAGACAGTGAGCTTCTGTTACTTCACATTTATAAAACCTATCTGTCTCTAGACAATTTTAGACAAAACAGGCTAGTTCTGAGAAAAACACTAATGACAACTATCCTGTATAGCAGAGATAATGGCAGTGTTTTCCTTGACCAAGTTCTCATCTGTCAGAGGAGTCTGACACTGCTGGGTGCAGGTTTGCTGTCAGACAAGTGCCTTCTTATATAAAGATCTGCTCCAATCCAGTGAAATTCACTGAAAAACCCCACTCCACAGCTTAAGCCTCCTTGCTGGCTGAAGCCTGAGGTGATTCCCCACCCTGCCCACACTCAGTAGCCATCTCCCAGTACTTCCCAGGCTGCATCAATACCATACCCAGCATTAGCTGCCTTCAAGCCACCTCCTCCAGGTTCCTGTGCAGGTGGAGCTGAACAAACCAAGACCTACAAAAACTGTAGGTGGTGGAAACCAGTCTTTGTTACTTAACATTTAGTTACTTGGCCCTCTACTGATTCCACATAGCTGTGCCTGTGCACTCACCCCTGTGGTGCTAGGTTGGCCAACCAAGCCCTCCTCAATGGCAGTTGCCAAGCTGTAGTAACAGAAAGGCAAGACCACTCACAGAAGCCCCAGCACTGAAACTACGTTTGGTAAAGGCACACAAGAACCAAGTCGTCAAAAAAAGCGTATTTTTAAAGTAAATTTGTCAGCAGAAACTAGGTATTTGCCATTGCTGGAGGAAGGACCTAGCAAACAAGCCCACATGGTGCTCAGATAAAACTGATGTCCAAAGGAACAAGAGTCCTAATAATAAGCAGTGGTGATTTTTCAAGATAAACAGTAAAAATGAGATTATGTGTGCCAAAGGTGACACTCAAAAAGAAATAAGCTTCAGCTTCTTGTGATAAAGGGAACAACATTCTTCCTATGCATCTTAAAAGTTACGGAAAATGTAACTTACATTTGCCTTGCACAAGCAGAGTGAGACAAAAAAGAAAAACACTAATGAGGAAATTCGTAATTTTGCCCCCAACAGCCAAGTTTAAACACCATGATGCAAATAAAGCATGTGGGGCCATCCCCGCAGCCATGGTATAGGCATGTTCTCCTGAAAGGCAATTCATTCTGATTTGTAGGTATTAGCAGCCACTCATAACAAGTTATTTACACAAGAACCCTGGTGTCTGAGGAGGCTCTTCACATATTTTAGCCTTAACCTCTTACATGCTGCCACTCTCTCAGTGGTTACTAGCAACAGGCAAGTTACCATTAAAAGAAACATAATGTGATATAAAGCAACCAAAGTAAATGGTGCAATAGTTTTAAGAATACCTCTTGCCCCAAAAGAACAAACTGTAGAATAACTACCTTATCAACCATATGAAGGATCAAAATTAATGTTTAAATAACTATTATTTCTTTTAAAAAAACCAACTTCCATATTTGAAGAGTGAGTCTCTCTCCAAAGCTTCCCACACAGCACCAACACAGCCCAACAGAACAACTTTCTAAGGAACCTTCAAGCCCAACTTACAACTACTCCTTCAGACCCAACCCATTCCATCGCATCCACAGAAAACTTTCATCCACTAAACCAAAAGCTTTGATGTCAAAGCTTTTCCTCTGGTCATCCTTCCTCTAGGGAGAGTTTTGTTCATTAGAAGGTAAGGGAGCATTTCCCTTTCATATCACAAGGATGTCCAGAATCTCCTTCGAAATGAATAAAAATGAGGTCAGAGAGTTTGGTTGATTTTAAGCTCTGCTGTCTGAAAACTGCAGGTATCTTTTGAAAAAGACCAAGGAACGAGACAAACAAAACTCAGTGTTTTGACGGAGTTTTGCTGATGGTAAGTGGGGCTCTTCCTTGAAAGTGAGAAAAAGCTGCTGAAGTCTGTTTGAAACAGAACAGCTGGGCAATAGGAAACAACAAAAGCTCTGGTGAGGCTCCCCTGTAGTCCTGCATCCAGCTCTGGGGCCCCTCAACATAAGAAGGGAGCTGTTGGAGCGAGTTCAGAAGAGGCTACAAAAACGTTCCAAGGGCTGAACCACCTCTAACAGACGTAAAAAACAAGACAGCAAACCCTGTAAATATTGAAAATTAAGATAATGTTTCATGCTTTTACCAGTGAACACATTACTCAAAATGCAATTATACCTATTGTGCAGGGTTATCGTGAGAATCCAGCAACCTGCCTGCATGGATATACCAAAGTGGTCAAGTGACATGGGATCACAGAGCAATGAAGGGCTTGAGGGGACCTTGGAGGTCACCAACCCAACCTGCTACTCAAAGCATGTCCCAGCAGATCAGGCTGCCTAAAGTCATGGCCAGTGTAATTTCCAAATACTAGGAAAAACTTCCTCAGCGTGAGACAGGTTAAACATGGGAAGAGTCCCAAAGAGATTTAGGGATTTCCATCCACGGAGACATTCAGACAGGAAGGAACACACATGACCCAAGAGGAACCTGATTTACTTACAGATGGGTTTGAGTTGGGGGTTAAACCAGAGCCCTCCAGAGCTCTGCTCCAGTCTATGTGACTGTATTACAGCTACACAGTGAAGGATGCCCACATTGTACACCATTAATCATATGGCTTCTTGAAGCCAAGTCCCGATTACGAGTAACTACATATAGATTTCTTAAACATAAGGAGAAAAAAACCCACCCCACTCTCCTCTCAAAATCATTATCTCACCATCCTGTGACTTGCAACCTAGGGACCATCTGACAGCTTGTGAAATGTAATCATTTAACATTAGATGTTAAATGATTTAAAATTTATTAATTTAATGAATAAATTAATAAATCATTTAATTAAAATTATTAAAAATTATTTAAATGATTAAATGATTAAAAATTAAATTATTTCATAAAATGTAATCATTTAACATTAGAACAGCAGAACAATGTAGGTTGAAGGGCTGTCTGGAGGTCATTTAACCCAATCCCCAACTTAAATTATATCAGATTGTTTGGGGTTTTTTCAACCGTACTCTAAGCACCTCCGAGGATGAAAATTCCATATACTGGGGCTTCTCCTACCACATTTGATTAGTCTCCTGGGGGGGGGGAGGAAGGAATGGAGGAGGAATCACAATTCACAAATTCCTGGCACAACATGTTTTACAGCTTCACTGTAAATTGCTCACAGGTCACCCAGCATCGTCTGCTCTCATCTGCTGCTGCTATTTTAATTTGATGACCCATATTCCAATACCGGAAAAACTGAATAGTCTTCTCTTGCACAACTTTCATGTCATTGACGACTTTGTAGACAGTAATCACATCCATCTCCCTCTCCGAGTCCTCTCTCTTCAAAGCTAAAGAGTCTTGGTTCATCTGGCCATTCCCCAGATGAACTTCTCTAATAATGATGCCTTTATTTATCATTCTTTTAATTCAATTACAACCTTTTTGAGGCAGAGGACAACATGCAGATTTACCCACTGTATTCAGAAGGCAAGTACAGATGTATAAACGGATATATTTTATCCCAGTTTGTTCTCCCTTTCTGACCTCCAAGTATTCCATTTGCTGAAGTAAAGCCACACAAAAGCATCCTTATGACATTCACATCCTATAACATCCTTACAACACTGGCATTATTGCTCCTCGTCTGAGAGAAACAAACCCATCAGGGTTACAGCTCGTGCAAGGTGTCGCTGAGCTGGAACCCGGGAGGAGAGCAAACACAGACCTTCAGTCTTTCAGATCCCTTCACTATCCATTTTGTTGGAACAGCTCTCATGAAAGCTGTTACTGTGTGTGAAAAAACAGGCACTAAATCTGAAAAGCTTTACTGTTCGCTATTCCTTCCCTGAAGTAGTAAAATTAGGAAAAGGCACTTACAGAAACATACCTGTGAGTACCTTTTTAAGCTTAATCCACAGTATTGTGTTGTTTTATAAATCAGTGAACTCAGAATAAAAGCTTATGAATATGTGCTTCTCAAGTATCATGCAGCACCTTATGCAAGAATAAGCATTTCCAAAAATTCATTCTCCATGTCAAAAGGAGCAGGTGAAGACTCTACTATAACGTATCTTAGGCTCATCTCAAAAGGCCAAAAGCAAGCATCTCTTGTTTTCTGGTGTGGTAGTAAGCGAAAGCTAAAGTGAGGATAAAGGACAGCAGTAACTACATACTGCACATCAGGAAGCTTTTTAATAATGTTACATCTTGTTTTCCTTTCTCCCCTTTATTGACTAGCTAAATTAATATTTCACTGGATACTGAGACTGTATCATAGAATAATTTGGTTTGGAAGGGATCTTAAAGCTCATCCAGTTCCATCCCCCTGCCATAGGCAGGGACACCTTCCACTAGATCAGGTTGCTCCAAGCCCCATCCAACCTGGCCTTGAACACTGCCAGGGATGGGGCAGCCACAGCTTCTCTGGGCAATCTGTGCCAGGGCCTCACCACCCTCACAGGGAAGAACTTCTTCCTCAGATCCCATCTCAATCTCCCCTCTGTCAGTTTAGAGCCATTCCCCCTTGTCCTCTCTCTACAAGCCTTTGTCAAAAGCTTCTCTCCAGCTTTCTTACTGGCCCCTTTAGGCACTGGAAGCTGCTCCCTAAGGCCTCCCCGGAGCCTTCTCTTCTCCAGGCTGAACAAGCCCAGCTCTCTCAGCCTGCCACGATAGCAGAGGTGCTCCAGCCCTTGGAGCATATTTGTAGCCTCTTCTGGACATGCTCCAACAGTTCCACATCCTTCTTGTATCACTTCAGTCCTCTCATCTCCTCCCTGTCCTGATTAGCAAGGTATTAGTTCTCACTGCATGGGGTCTGTATTTCACCTGCGTTGACCCTAGTCACTGATCCAGGCTCATTTACATGATTCAAAATGGAAGGAGACTGGCAGCTGCATTCAAATGTGCTTGTGAATGAGGCCAGGCACTCATCTTCCATATCCCTAGCAAGGGATATTTATCAGGCTAAGCTGAACTAAAACATTATTCAATGGAACAGCTCCATAATTCTCATGGGGATTGCAATCATCAACTGAAAATCCATTAAGAGAAACAGATTAAGCAATGAGGCAATGACCATCTTTACTCTCCCTCTATAAACACAAACAACCTTAGAAACAAAACCAGACAGTGTTAAATGCTTCTTTCGCCAGAAATGCTGCAGAAGCGTAAGCTCAATCTCGTTCATCCATCATCACCCAGAAGGAACTACTTCATCACAAAAATCACCAGAGAATGCCTTTTTGTTTAATGCTCTTTTAAAAGTATTCACAAATACAATAAATCACAGTTTAAGCAGAAACACAGCCCTTACCTGCTTTCCCCTCTCCAGAAAGGGCTAAATGAAATGTCTCCTGCCTGACACAAATACGGAATAGCCAAGGGTTTCTTTTTAGCACCAAATGCAACTCAGTCAGTGTGTACATTTTGACTTATCAAGAACTAGAAAATAAAACATATGTCCTCTTTGCCCCTATCTTGTAAACCTAGGCTGATTTGTTCAGATTCTATTTGTCATCCAGGAAGGAAATCCTAAATCAGAACTTATTATTCTAGAATGACCCAAACTACTTGCCATGTTTACCTAACATGGCATGAACTGAAATCAAACAGCTATTTAATTAACATACTCCACTTGGCTATAATACTGTGCTAAAAATTTGATGCTGGATATAAAAAGAGCTAGCAAACTCATGAGCTTTCCCCTTTTCATTGACAAAAGCAGAAGCTCATTCATAAAAACAACAAAAAGCTCTATTTTCCATCAAGGCCTCTGACAAAGAAAGACACACAAGCACACCTCCCAGTCAAACCAAAGCCACGAGCAAACCCACAGCATTAACTGAAGCCATCTTAGAATGGCTATTGCGGTGGGGGGGGCAGGGAAGAAACACTGCCTGAAGTCCTATTTAAGTCTGTTCCTAAGGCTGGTCTGAACACTGATGAAGCCTCAGAGCATTTTCAGGTGGCTGCATAAGCCTGAGTACTGCTTGAGCCAGGTGACATTCAGCGTATTTTCTATATCTGAAGGCATAAAACTGCTATGCCATACTGTTCAAAATGCAAAATAATTACAATCACAATCCTGTCTCTGAACACTAAAGCATAAAGATATTACCAATGATCCAACTAATCCAATGTCAAATTCTTTCCTATCATCTGATATCAACAATTAGCCCCACAGAAGCTGGTCTGAGCAGTCCTAATCCTTGTATCAGCTGATATATCAATGGCCTTGGACATAAAGCATGACATTTTATACACATTCAGACTATCTAGCATACCTTGAAGATCCACCAGTAGAAATTCCCGTTAAGTCCTTCCACCCTCGACACCTCAAGCTTGCAACATGAGTTTCCAGGGATGAGAAGCACACGGCCATAAACAACATCCCTGCACAAGATCAGCACGCACTGCTCTCCACCTATCTTCTGTTCCTACACGTCTCCTTGCTCTTCTCATCTCCCTCCCCAGAGAAAGGGGGAGAGGTAAGCTCTGGTGTTTGCCGTGAACCACTGTTTTGAAGGCCATGTCCCTTGAACAGTCAGTTTTTGCAAAAGCACAGTGGGTGTTAGAGAACAGGGAACCCACCTATTTATGCAACGATTACACCACTTTTAACATCAATTTTAAACACGCATTAGAAGCCGGATTTCATTTGGCGAGGAACCTTGTTAGCAGGGTACCACCCACACCACTAACATTACCTGAACAAGTAGTATCAGTTTATTATGAGGTAGCTGGGCTGGTATTTCCTAATCCCATAATTAACTTCAATCTGTGTAAACCTGAGGCGATTGATTGATTGACTGATGGCTCGGCTTCGCAAGCGAAGATTTTGTGAAGGGCTCACAATCTAACATACTCATGTTAGAACTCTTGGATTCTATATTTACCTAAACCACAAAGTGTTCTGCTGAAAGAAACCCTGCAGGAGATTCAGAAGTTACAGCAGATTGCACATCTTGCTCATGGACTTAAATAAGAGTCAGAAAACCAAGACAATTTTCATGATGCATACACTGAAGTGCCGAGGGTCAGGGAGGTGATGGTCCCAGCTGAGCACTGTCCAGTGGAGCCTGGACTTCCTCATGTTTCAGAGCAGAAAATGTTTCAAGTTGGATGAAATTCATGCAAATGAGAAAAGGCAGAAGGTGAAGGCAGTTGTGAATGACATCGTTTATCTAAGGGATACCACTGGAGGGGACATATTAGGTACGTGCAATAAATCACACCGCTTATGCACAACGGGAACATGAATCAAATCTATTTTCAGCGCAAGAAACAGCGTGATCGCTTGTTTTGGCGAGGATCTGCAGCAACTCCTGATGGAATAAGGGACCAGAATGAGTTCTGCAGCTCTGCTCTGATCAGGATTAATCTTCAGCCAGGACCTCCTCACTTACAGTATCTGTCGGATGTGAGAGATTTGAACAGGTGTGCCTTTTGGACAGTTTTCAGAATAAAATTAAACTAAACGTGCCATCATAGTTACACCCAATTACCTGCAAGGAAGAAATAGGGCACCTTAACATAAAAACATCTCCCAGAGTAGCAGGTGTTCAGAAAAAATGCCCACAACCCTGGGTGGACAGGACCAAGAAAACCTACTTTTGGCAGAAATTGAGAGAGATGTCATTCAAATAATTAGAATCAGGTTGGACAATCCTTTCATGAATTTTTAGGATTTAAAAAAAGGTTCAAGTGACAAAAGTTGCTCCCCCAAACTTAACTGTTAAGTTCTGAATGAGCAGACAGAATAGGCAGAAAAATAGAGGAATTAACAAAGAGGAGGAAAAGCCCCCTTTTGGACACATCGCCCTGTGATTGGAGACCTGCACAGAAAATGCCACGACTGAAGCAGGGGAAGTTGATAAGGATATGCACGGGTAATTTATACTGTGACTAAAATGCAAAGGACAGATTTAGAATCAGTTCCATACTTACAGCCAAAGCTGCTTGTGTGCTTGAGTTACTTTTAGCAGAACCGCCTCTTCTGCTTATTAACAGGGGAGAGGAAGCAAAAGCTCGTCACAGAGTTTGAAAGCATCCTACACCTGAGGAATTTTTGTCTGTTTTCCATTCCAAAAATTCTTTCTAACCTACATATATATCAAGCAAAGAGCACATTTAAGTCTACTGCTATTTCTTCCAAGAGAGAATAAAACCAGAGCTTATTTCTTACCAACACAGTATCACAGAACCAACCTGACCCAATCAGATGGCAATTTTGAAGAGAGTAAAAAGGAGTTACAACTATATTCTTGTCCCAGTTATTACCATATCAATTCATACCCAGACCTATGGACCTGACCTTAAATGTCTTTTCTAACCTACTTGATTCTATGTTCGTACGGTTCTAAGGATGATAAACCAGCTTTTAAAATAAAGATTGTGAGAGAGCAAAATTTTAGACTTAGATGCTGATAAAAAAGCACTTGGCAATATGAATTAGCCATCTGCAAAAACCAACCCAGCCAGATGACTCCAAGCATTCGTATCTTTCAGTGACCTTTACATCCCTGATGCTCAGCCCCTTTGGGGAAAACATGTCAATCCACTTTAGATTATGTTTTAAATGTTTGGGTTTTTTTTTCTGATTTAAAGACCCTAGGTATCTGTGTTTTAAAATGATTACATCTCGAGCTTGACCAAATTTGCTGGCCTAGCCAAACCTGATTTTCTAGTTGTCCAAATATTAACCTCTTTCTTAGTTTATCTTGTTACAAATAAATGTCAGTTGCAGAGCACATGTCTGCAAACCCCACCACCACAGAAATTCTGACACAAAAGGTGTCCACAAATCATAGAATAATAGAATCCTACAGTGGTTTGGGTTGGAAGGCACCTTAAAGATCATCCAATTTCAATCCACCTGCCATGGTCAAGGACACCTTCCACTAGATCAGGTTGCTCAAAACCCCATCCAACCTGGTCTTACAGCCAAATACAGTACCTTTTCTTTTCCTCTTCCACATTTGCCAACATCACTTTTACTGATGTCATGTTTGAGTACAAAATTGAGCACAGGTAATCATAGACCTGCATGGGTCCTATTTGCACTTAAGCAGACACATCTCCAGGCATTCCCTCCACTGCACTTGCAGCCAGGAGCTCACTGCACCTCTTCAGCGACTATCAACAGGACAGCTGATGGCTCCTGCCTGCCCAAAAGGACTTGACATCTCTGTTCAGGCTCTAAAGGCCCAATGTCTGCCACCAAAACTGACACTACCTCATCTCAAAACTGGCACAGTTCTTTAAAGTCTGTATGCCAAGCAGACCATGAGGAACAAGGTAACACCAAGACCATAGAAAGGGAAGAAGGCAAGACATATCAGCACTTAGGAGAGGGGAGGTTTGCATTGCCAAAACCTTGTTCCACGGATCTCTGACCACGAGTCTTGGAAATAGAAGCATTTTAGAGGAATTATTAGAAAAGTAAGACTCTAATTAAACACAGAACATGGTTCTGTTGCAAGTGATCACTGACAGCTGGAAGGATGGGTGACAAGAGCCCTGCATGAGCTGGGGTAAGAGCCGATGGACTGACCATTGGGTGTCACTAACACACTGCAAAACCAGTGTTATCGCAGCACACCACCTTGGTTACAGACTGCCTTTCCCTGCTCATTGCTGAGCTCAGCTTCTCAGCCCAAATACAGCCTCTTTTGGAGCTCTACCTGAAGGGTGCATCCCTCTACACACCTGCCTGTCACTCTCCCCTTTCACACTGGGGTGTTACAATTTCAAGTTTTATATTAGTTCACTAAAGGTTCAGCAAAGCAGCTGGATAGAAAACAATTCATCAGATGCAAAAATTCCCACACAAGTCTTTTGTCTTTATTCCCTGACACATTTTCTTTCCTCTTCCCATTCAAAGCTTTCATTAAAGCAGGCTACAAACAAAGCACACAGACCATCCTCGCACTCAAAATCTGGGAGAAAAGAGACAGATTTATTGCTAACTGGAGCTGGCAAGAGGGACAGAGATGTTGTTCCAGGCTGGAGAACAAAGATTAACAACTCTTCCCACAGATTTTAAATCCGGGAAGCCTGACCTCATACATCACAACACTACCGAAACAACAAAACACTACAAAATAAAACAAGCTGCTATTGACACTTAGCAATGGGAAAGGCTCTGCTGTAACTGAGGTTTTGGGAGAGAGGGCACCAAAAGTAATGGGGAAATTTCACTTTGAATTTCAGCACTGGAACAATTAGGAACAGCTTAACTACATGAATTGCTCTACCCATTTACTCTTGCTAGCTCCCTCAAACACAAATTCTAAAAGGTGCTGAAAGCTTAATGGAAAAACCCAATTCACAGATCTTTTTGATGCAGACTGAAAGGTTTTAACTCGTGTTAACGCCCTTGATCTACCAATACAGCCTGCAAATCAGAAGGGTACCTTTGCTTGCAAGAGGGAGTGGCAAGAAGGACCTATGTGGACTGCTGTGGATGCTACAGATTTTAAAATGTGTTAGGTTTAGGATCCCAGCAAGCAATTAATAGCTGGTGCTGCAACAGAACCAGCCAGGCAGTTATTTTTTTTACATTTCCCCTCCATTTTCATTCATCCCAAAATACACCCTTTGTTCTAACTATCAGAACATGAACGATGTTGGTCTTTTCAGGTGTGCCGAGCCACCCACCCTCTGCCTGCAGCCTATAAAGTCATTTAGGTGCTTCCTAGCTACTGTCTGCTCACTCTCCAGGGAGGTAAAAATTAGCAACATACCATCACGTGGTAAATCTCCTTGCTTGGGAGATGGAGAGCTCTGCACATTGCTGACCTCAATTTCTTTTCTTTCCAGTATAGCAGTTTTGCTGGATTCCATCTCATTGCATTTGCTTTTCGGAGACTCAAGCCCAGCAGCTCCATCAGCAGCATTTCTCTTCTCCTTCTTCACGGTCACCTCCTCCTCCCTCTCTTTGTCCTGGCTGCTGATTTCAGGGATTTGCTCCAGCTTGCTGTGATACAAGCTCGGGCTGCCCAGCTCTTTCTTGACTGAGTTGCTGCTGCTGTTCCACTCCTCTCTCTTCTTGGCAGCCGGCTCCTCTGCCGGGAGGGCCTGATGCTCCTTCACTACCAGGCTGGGCAGCCCTGCACGGCTCTGCTCGGCATCCAAGCTGCAGACAGATGTTTGCTCTTCTGACACGGTCATTGACCTTTTCATTGGAGCACCCGGCTTTCTGGCTGTGGGGCTCGAGCTCTGGGTCAGGCTGCTATTAGGAGAGAGCAGACCAGTAGCGACGTCTTCTCTAAGCACTGGCTCAGGGTATTTATCGGCCAGGTTAAGGGTTAGGGGCACGGACAAGTGAGAGGACTCTGACATTGCACGCCTCATTGCCTTCCTTTGGTGGGCAGCCCTGTTCAGAAAATTGCCATCGTCTGCACAGCTCAGCTTGTCTTCCATCTCTTCCTCCATTTCAGTGGTATTATTAAAGTAACTACTTTTGGACTCATCTTGTGCAAGCTCTACAGTGGTAGTTGGAGGTTCTGGCTTAGATACTGTTGAGGAAGAAGAAAATCCACTCTGCACATAGTTGTCATTAACCACCCCAATTACACAATAGCTGGGGGCTCCATCTTTCTTCACGGTTGCTTCTTTAGATCCCGAATCGTTAGGCAGGATAGGATGGAAATTTGGATTCCAGACACTGATTTCCTGCTCCTTCATGTATTTGCTGGGATCACTCTCCGACACCGACACACTGGGCAGGTTTGGGTCTGGCTGGCATTTGCTCTCCATTCCAGCCTTACTGACAGCTTTCTCCTGATCGGTGATGGCTTCATTTTTACCCAGCCCAGCACCAGGTTTTTCAGCTCCCGCCTGTCCCACATGAAAATCTGTAGTTTTAGGGTTTGCAAAGTTCCCTTCAGCAGAAGGAAACGTTTCCGAAATCAAAGACCAGCTCTCAAGGTGACCTGCAGCTGCCTGATATTTTTTGCCTTGCACCTCAATTTCTCTTTTGTCTTTCTGAGCTATTTTTAGCTCTTTGTCTAGTTTTCCTTCAAAGAAGCAGAGCTTGTCCTCATCGGTGAAACCGGCGTTCTTAACAAGCCCATCCTTAATGGGTCCCGAGTTCACATTCAAGCCAATCTCATTCAGCTTCCCCTCAGTCCTCTGCCATTCGAATTCAGTTTTGCCGAAGTCTTTCGGGGACTCCATGCAGTGGAAGGCTTCCGAGAAGCTTTCCGTGTTCTTGCCTTTACACAGCTGGCTGTATTCAGAGAGTGATGCGGGCTGCTTGTTGGAGAGAGACATTTCCGAGTGCTTCGCTTCCTCCCGCGGCTGTAACACCAGCTCGGAGTGAGCTGAGCTTGCAGGCTGCTGGCGCCGGTGACGACACACCATGCCCCCAGTATTCATGACAAACCTCCTTCCTCCCCACCCCCTGCCTGCTGCACGCCTTCATTTACTGGATTCAGCCACTACTTCAAATGGAAATGTCAGGTTTTATCCTTTTGTAAAAAATGAAGAGGAATAAATACACTCCTGTAACAGAAATCCCCACCTCTGGCTCATCTCACGGAAATGACATTTTTGTGAGCAGCATCTCTTAGGTTGTTACATATTTTGGGAAATATTGGCATCTCCTTTTTCTGTCAAACTGTATTATGATCAGTGCATTTATAACTACTAATGCCTGCTGATTAACCTCCCTCCGAAGAAGACTTAGGATCTGAGGTCAGCAATTTTCCTCCCCTTAAGTGAAAACAAAGCACAAACCCCCAAAACAAACCCAGCCTCAAACAGCACAGAGCAGAATGACCTCTTTCAGCACAAGGGCTTTGTTTTCAGTGAATTTTAATATATTCTTTTGGAGTCAACAGTGATCACAAGCACTGCTGTAATGAGGATTTCACAACTCAGAAACTGTATTGCTTATATAAGCCATTGGACAAAGCCGAAAAGGATGAAATGGAATGGAATGGATGGGTCAGGAGGGGGTCTGTAGTCCTAAATATTGTAGACTTTATTTTTAATTATATTTTCCTAATGTGAATATATCTTACTGTATTTTTGAGCTGCATTTCTTTCTGTTGCACTTCATTTACACCTAGCATTTCACATCTTGCACTGATTTATTCAAAACAAGTCTCAACATATATACAGTGCACTATCAGCCATCCAGCGAAACCTCCAGATCCAACAGCTTTGACAAGGCTTTTCTAACTGTGATCTTGAGCTGGACACTGTTTCCTTGGTTAAAGTACCAGAGAGGGCTGAAGACTGCTTTAGCCACTCAGCCACCAGTCTCTGCATTACTACCACTGCACAAGCAGCAAACCACAGAGTCATCTTTTTTTTCCTTAAGTGCCTGGTATAGATTAATCCTTGTCTAAGCCAAATTTTCTTCTCTGAACCAGGGTTACAATACTTTAACAGCCATCAACCATTACGGACATCAGCATACCCCAGCCCAGGAAAAAATTTTGTCCTTAAGGCTGATGCAGTGAAAGGACACCCTGCTATAGTTTAACAGAGCATAAATGTATTTTTACACCCAGAGACTGCAAGCTACACTACGCCCCCTGAATTTAACCTGCTGCTGAGAAATGTTACAATCCACACATTTATCTACTTGTATTTAAGCTCTGGATTTAAGACACTGCTATATTTAAAAACAATGACTAAGGAACTGTAAGTTTCATGAATCTTTCATGACACCCTCTAATTAACCAGAATAGTTCCACCCACAAGCTTCACTTCTCAAAAGGCCTCAACAATTTTTCTGTACTTTAAAATATTCATAGGTGTCTTGCTAGTGAAAAATGGGACCTTAGATCAAGGCTTTCATTTTCTCATGCAATGATGTAGGACTAATGTTTGCAATCACTTGCTCACTCTAGAAGTATTTAGTCTTCTCCTCAAAATGGCAGATCTTGAAGACATCTAATTCTATGTAATTACTGCTATTCTTTTATTGCTCGGTCAATTCCAAAGCAAGATTTTTGCTGTAAATCCATTACAGATCACTTAATGCACTTCCCCAGGAGCCAGGGCAAGTTTGTAAAGCTACTTGAAACCACCTAGTAAGGTTTTATTTGATTTTTTTTTTAACAGCTACCATTTATAACATAAGAGAGAACACTCATTGATTTAGGGCTGGTACTTCAGAGCCCAGTATCACAGAGGAGATTTGCATCACTGGGAAGAAAAGTCTGACTCATTATGTCAATATACAGTCAGTAACAATCACCACTGCTCCTTTATTTAATAATCTTTTTTAATGTAGGAAATGAACCATATTTAATACCTGGGATACTCAGAAGCAAGAGAATGTTTAGCTATGAAAAATCTCTAAAGTCATCTAATATTAAATCTCTCAGGACATTAATGGAGGTAATGCAGAGTTCATGTTCCAAGAGCTTTTCGACAGCTTCATCCTGCCCACAACATGTCATTTAAAGACACTCATTCTCAGTTTCAGTGCCCTCGCCTCTACTTTCTATAAAACACATTTTTTAAATTTAAATTTACTAATATTCTGCTTCTGAAGCTATGCCACAGTGGTTGTACTACACTTTCAGCAAGACCAGAAATCACCACTCAAAACATGACCAGCAGTCCTCACACTGGAGCTTTGGTCCCAGTTTTTCCTTCAGATTCTTAGAAACCTTGCATTTTCTAAAGAACTCTAAGAGAAACTACTCAATGAAGATAAGCTGAAAAGGGTGGGAGGATGCTCAGAAAACAAAGAGTTGGACAGATTTTGAAAGACGGCTCAAATAAGGAAGGGCAAATGCTATAGAGGAGCTGGGCCCCTGAAAGGAAGCACATCCACTGCTTTTACCCTTGGTTCAACTTCAAGGAAGATTTCATCCTCTTCAAATATCAAACCTGGGGTTTCACAATCCTTTTGGCTCTCCAGCATCCTTTTTTCTTTTTTTGAGAATGGATCAGACAATGACAGTGAAAGAGCTGCAAGCTCTTGCAAGTCAGACCCTGGTCAAGCTTCTGGATGCAAAGATTCACCCACTACCTCGAGGTTCTCAGAACCTTACAGTGGTGAGATAGCAGCCTGTTTCACAGGCAGGAAGGTTCTATTTTGCCTGTTCATATCCCTCTTACCATCTTTAAATCCTGTTTTTTCTTTCAGGTACAGTTGGCACAAATAAGCCTGTCAGGGAAGCTGAGCACATACAGCACATATTTCATTACCAACATTAAACACATCTGTAGTAATTTATCTGAGCTGCTTAGATATATTTTGATGCTTATACTGTTTCTCTGAACATAAGCATTTTCCAAGGGGAAGAATCCCTGTCCGCTTCACTGGGCTTTACCAGGTAACACACGGCTGCCCAGGCTGAGACAGTGCCAATACCCAGAGCAGGCGAAGATCACTACATCAACACGTCACGAATTAATACCCAATCTGCAAGCTTCCAGCCTCAGCAGATGAATCAGCCTACTGATTCTATTTTTGCTTCACTCCCAAAGCTATTACTTATCCCTTCTAATGCCTCTGCTTCTTTTTTTTTTTTTTTAATCTAACACAATCGTTTCTGTGCAGTCCTTTGCACTGGTTTCTAAGGCAACATCACTTTCTAGGATGATGAGCTACTCCTTGCCAGCAATGCCAACTAACGGGATCTCTCATTAGAATCTTATTACCAACCCCCATCAGTGATCAGACTGACCAGAACAATCAAGACACAGTCTATAAAAACCAAACCCATAAAACTGTAATTTACACTCTCACTTGCCTGTATGCTCACACACACACATATGCATGTTGTGCTATTTGGTCAAACACTCACTGCATGTAAAACAAACAGCAATACATGAAGCCTGAAGTATGACCCTATCACTGAACTTGTATGCTGCTTTTCTACTTGCAGCCTGGAAGAAGCCAGGTGAAAGGATAAAAAGGTGAACTGGAATATTTAGTGTTCTGGTCATTGTAACTTTGCACTACAAGCTTAACATTTGAAAGGCGTGGAGCTGTACAATACATAAACAATCTCATGTTTTATAGGACAGGACATTTGCAGATCAAATCCTATATAATTTAAAAATCCTACTGATCATAGAATCACAGAACTATAGACTGGTTTGGGTTAGAAGGGATCTTGAAGCTCATCCAGTTCCAACCCCCTGCCACGGGGAGGGACACCTTCCACTAGACCAGGTTGCTCAAGGCCCCATCCAGCCTGGCCTTGAACACTGCCAGAGAAGGGAAAATCAGTCAAAACCAGAATTAGAACTCACTCAAGAGTGTTTCCAACTCAGAATATTACTAGTATTTGGTTATCACAGGTGTATTAGATAGTGGAAACTGAAAATAGAAAAAGCGAGGTCAACTGAATGATACAGAAGCACTGAACTAGCAATATCAGCCAGTAAAGATGAGCCTTGAAAGTTAAACAGCACTAAGGAAACACGTTCACCATTCCGAACCTGGCAGAATTTACAAACAGAAGTATATTTATTTTTCTCCTAGCTTTTCTTAAAAATAGGAGTGTCAGTGATAGGAAGGAATGTAAAACAAAGGAAGAAAAAACTTGGGAAGTCCTGGCCAAAAAGTGTGGGTGTCAGCTTCAGGTGAGAGTTGCTGCATTTGACAGTGCACCTTGAGACAAAGTCAGTGTCGTGGTTTAAAACCAAATCTGCACAGTTCGTTCACTCGCTCCCCCTCTTGCTCCCCCGACTCCCGGAGAGTTAGGAAGGAGAATCCAAAGAATGTAGCCCCCATGGATTAAGATAAGCACAGTTTAATAACTAAGGCATAACACAAATCACTACTGACACTACTACCACAAATAATAATGATAAAGCCAATAACAAGTGAAGAGAATACAACACCTCACCAGCCACCGACCCGTAACTCACCCCACCCTGCCCGACCGAGCACTGACCGTTACCTCCTCCATCCCCGAGAGCTCCAGCCCTTCCAGGTTTCTTCCGGTTACATCCTAGGCCTGACGTGCTATGGTATGGAATACCTCTTTGGCTAGCCTGGGTCAGGTGTCCTGTCTCTCCTTCCTCCCGGCCTCCCCTCCTCCCTGGCAGAGCATGAGCTCAGAAAAGGCCTTGAACAAACCAAACACGAGCAGTAACTCAAAACATACTTGCTATCAGCAACCGTTCTCAGCCTGAAAGTCAAAACACAGCACTGCACCAGCTACCAAGAAAGAGAAAAATGACTGCTACTGCTGAACCCATGACAGTCAGTATCAGCGTAACACCCAGTGAAAAACCAACCCAACAAATGAAAAAGCGCATATGCAGGAAGTTACAGCTGTTTTGAGCAACCCTGAAGAGAACACATTCAGGGCTATACCCTGGTGCAACAGAAAACAAATGGGTCTCTAAACACCCAGTATCTGCAAAAGCATCCTCTAAGCTCATCCCACTCTTAAATGATCAGTAGAACTGATACCTCAACAAAACCTTCTGTTAAAGCAGCAAATACACACAAGTGCTAAAGAAATAGGGGGAAAGCAGATAACAGCAAAGTTCCATGGCTGCTTCATAAATATGTTTAATTCTGACATGAGAACTGGCTGGCAACATTGTTTGGTTTTCACTTCTCTCACACACCTAACTGGGATAATTAACAGGTCTTAACTAATGAACAGGCTGCAATATGATATTATTATGAACACTTCACAAGCACTACTAAAGCAGCACTGGTATTATGAGCACAACTGCCTTTGTGCTCTAATTTCAGGTAAGATGGATGCTGTTAGTGACACATCCATATCCTACCCCATTGTGTTCAAGTGGATGATCAGCTCCTAGCAGAGAAAGCCAATTACAGTTTGGGGTCCCCCAGGAGAATGACAGACATTGTATGAATGAAAGGTTACTAGGGAAATGCTAAACCAACTTCACATGACGATGACACCAGTATAATGGAAACCAGTCAGGAAAAGAAAATATTTAGAGAAAGGGCTTCATTGTGGCTGCAGAAGAAAAGCAAATACTGTAATTCAGCAAGGATGGTCTTTCTTGCTTTTTGATGTATCTTATTTACACACAAGGGATTTAGGGCTGTCATATTGAGAAATATGTACTGTATTACAGGCAGTGGTGCTGTGCCAACAGGCTGCAATGACAGCTTGTCATCGGGGCAGCTGAAAGGGTGGGTGCTGGAGGGATGCCCACACCAGGCAACAATAGAGATTGTATTGGAAGCTCTTGACAAAAGAGGGGAAACTAAGTATCAGACAATCACTTTAGCAGGCCCCTCCATTCCATGCTTGGGAAAATGATTCAGAAGCAAAACTGTATGGACCACAGCGTGGTCATGCAATAAGACCTTCACTCTGCCAGCACCGAAGCTACAGCACCATTAAGTACCAGAACATCACTATAACAGACATATGCGAAGATGGCCCCTTCCTGAACAGCAATAAAGATCAGAACCAGAAGTTACAGAACCCCAAAAACTGAAACTTTTCTTAACATAATAATCATTAATAACAGATTGGAGAAAGAAAATAATCTTTTGAAAGTCTCATTGTTGAAACTGTTGTTACTTTTTTACAAGGGCTTTTACAAGGACAGGCAGGGACAGGACAAGGGGGAATGGCTTTAAACTGACAGAGGGGAGATTTAGATGGGATCTGAGGAAGAAGTTCTTCCCTGTGAGGGTGGTGAGGCCCTGAGCCCAGAGAAGCTGTGGCTGCCCCATCCCTGGCAGTGTTCAAGGCCAGGTTGGATGGGGCTTGGAGCAACCTGGTCTAGTGGGAGGTGTCCCTGCCTGTGGAAGGGGGTTGGAACTGGATGAGCTTTAAGATCCCTTCCAATACAGACAATTCTAAGATTCTATGAAATACAACTTGAGGAGTAATAGGAAGAGATATGCTAGCAATAAATCCAAATCAAATGGCTTAACATGGATGACAGAAAACCATTTCCTCTGTTAACCATTTCTAATCATCAGATCCCCATCCCCACATCAGCCAAGGGCACCTGCTTGGAAGCACAACTTTCAGGACCCCTTCTTTTTAGACAGAACTCCCAATTTTAGTTTTAATTCCACACAAGAGGCAGCATAAAGGCTCAGCAGCATTTTAAAAGCTGATAATTTCCGATGTAGTTTGGCTAGCATCTCAGCTGCCTCTTGACATTAAAAGGCATAAAATAATTTTCCAGAAGAATCTGGGGCAGTTCTTACAATGGCAACAACAAAAATGAGAAACTGAAATAAATCCGAAAGATGGATAAAGGATTAAATTCAAATTTCATGAACAGCCCTTACATCCAGCATTTCTTTACTTTAAGCTGCAAAGTCAAAATTAGAAAAAAATACAGAAGTTTGCAGGCCTAATTTCCAAGAGATACATACAACTTCTGTCAGCGAAGACAAATTTGCATCATCATAGTTGCCATGACTCCCAAGGGGGCTGTATCACAAAGCTCGTACCTATTTTAGCAGTACACACAGGAGCCGATGTATTTAGGAAAGCCATCCTCTTATTCTAGAACACACAGTGTGAGACATGGGAGCCTGGCTAAGGAGATTTTATTTCCTAAACTTTAGCAGAAGATCCTTCAAAGTATCTACATGCATTATTCTGACAGTAGATTACCAGTGGAAAGGTAAATAACACATATATGGGCGGATAGTAAGTGTTGCAAAGTATGAGCTTCACGGTCCTACCTGACCAATACAGATGCAGTGGTGGCCAAGTTCTGGTGACAAGTAAAAACATAAAACCTTTGAGCAGTCAAATGTTACCTTAACAGAAGGATGAACAGGCATGCAAAGGCCTGTACAGTCCGTGGCTCCATCAGCTTAGTGAAAATCTGAATTACAATAATGGATCCTGGATCCCTGCAGCTCTTTCTCTGTGCAGTAAACAAGCACATTCATGGTGTGGAATCTCAACACCTTTCCCTTCATCAACTTCTGGTTTTGACTTGTGTTCAGCTGATGCACGAATTCACTGTTTCATCCTCAGATCCAGCCTAAGGCACTTCCACACCAGTTGTGCCAACTTAGGGATTCAGTTTTGCAACTCACTGAACAGCTGCTTCGTTACGAGTTGGGCAGTGGATAGAGAGACAAGCCTTGGTAACATATCTGGATGGCAGAGCAAATCTGTTGCCCTTCTCCACTGAAACTTACGCTTTGTCATTCAGCCCAGATGTTGTGCAGTCACCATGAAGCTGCCGAAGGCAATGCCAGGGGCCAGCTCTGTGGCTAGCACTCCTCAGCAGCATTTGGATTTAAACTGCCATAGGAACATGTCAACCAACATTTCCAGAACAAGCTCAGTCATTCAAAGCTTCAACATAGATCCAACATTTGTTGGGCCTATGAGTGCTGAAAAGATTAAATCAACAGACTATCATTTAAGTCCTGTGCAAAGTTACAGATGCAAAGTATGAACCAACTTACTCAGATGCTGAAGTACTACTCTGTACCAGGAATCCTTCAACTCCATACATAAGTTACCTGTGCAAAACATTCAAGGAGGAACCTTTCCTTTTTTGCATGGATCTGCTACTAAAATTCTGCTCCCTTGAATACAGCAGTTAGCGAAGAAAAATGGAGACTTCTGGCAGACAATGGAAAGGGCTTTAAAGAAATGTTTGGGTTTTTTTTTTTTTAAAGATACTGCCTTTAGCTTCCCCTTTATTTTGTACCATCATGCACCAAAGAGCATCACTTCTGCAGGCACAAGTTCATGCAGAGAACACCACTTCCACTAAAATAGAACTACTTCAGGTTACACAACACTCATTAAAATTACAAAACCTCTCAAAAACCTGACCAGCATGTTAAGGCGCACTTGAGCTCTACGTTTGTTAAGTTAGTGGCTGCATCATGCAAACTGGCAGCAAGGAACTCCACGGAAATAGAACAGCAACAAACTTGCATGCCTGATGACAAGGCAAAAAACTGAGAGCACCTAAGGGCACGGATAAACTTCCCCAGGCCATCTCAGCGGACTGGAATTCACAGAGAAGATGCCAGTTCTTTCTGAGGAAGGTTTAGAATGAGAAGTACAAGAATATTTCTGATTTCATCTCTATCCATACTAGAGTTTCCCATCTCAAAATTCCTATAAGCTTCATTAAATTCGATGAAACTAATTCCATCTCATTTCCTATTAGTACAGGAATCTCATTCCCTGGAAAACAGCCAAGGTAAATGGTCCAAAACACCAGCCCATTCATAATCTCAACAGAGAGATAAAGTCTTAAAATTTGTATTAGTCCAGCTATTGTTCTATTACAACTTCACTTTAGTAGAGATTATTATTCTAGAAGGAAGCACATTTGTAGATGTAGTAGTTCAAGGTAGGTTAAGATACAGTCCTTAACCAATGGCAAGAGGAAAAGTAGATGGTTGTAGTTAGCCTGAGGTAGGATTAAAACCAAACCCTGCAACACGACAGCGATAGAGAACATTTCCTACCACCAAGATACTCGGTTCCCTGCTTGCCAGTGACATACAGTGCTGTTCAGTGATCACAAGTGATTCACTGCTGCACCACAGATGGTCACCTTCACTCTCAGATGACAAGAAGCTAATGTAACATAACATTAAAAAGTGCAAGTTTACTTAAATATTTGACAATATATATGTAAAATTAAATCTGAATGAATAATTAAAAAAATAATCAAGAGTTCTGGTATTTAGATTAAACTGTCAATCCTTTGAATTTTGGGAATTAGCACTGTGAGACAGGCAAGCAGAACCAACAGCCTTTTAAGATCAGCCAAAACCCCAGTCATGCCACACTTGCTTGTGCCACATAGGATTAACGGTTATGTATTCATGCCAATGCACTGACAAACAGCAAGGTCTTGCAGGCAAGCCGTCTGGATTACTGCTGCTAGCTCAAACGGCAAACACACACCTTTTTCTTGCTTCTGCCGGCCCATACCAGTGGGTTTCAGCTGCTTTTGTTTCTCTCTGTCTGGCACAGCAGACCTGGCTGGCAGAGCTGGCACCCCTCTTGCCTTTGTGGGTCTCATGTAGCTTTTTATCTGTTCTGCTGCTTTAACTCTCTCTTTCTTTGCCTCCTTCACAACTTTTTGTTCACACTCTCCTTCCTTTTCTTTAGTTGCGTCTTGAGGTGTATCTACTTCAGACTTCAATGCCAGGGCATCCTTTAGGTGAGCTTCCCCATCCTGAGAAGCATCCACTTCTGCAAGCTGAGAATGACCTTTATCATTATCGTCAGGACTTAGTTTGGTTGTTTGGGCAGCTGCCAGATTTAAACCAGCAGCTTCTGCTTCCATCACTTTACTGTCCAAACTGCTCAAGTACTTTGGTGAGCTCTGCTCACTCTTCTTGCCTCCATCCAACTTAGGCTCTTCAGGTTTACTCTCCACTGGCGCTTCTGCCACAACCTGCGACACGGCTGCTTCTGCTCTGCTCTCCAGTACCACAAGTTCTGGATCCTTCCCTCTAGAAGAGACAGTTACCTCTAGTTTCTCTGTCCCTTTGGCACTCACAGGAGCTGGTCTACTTTCTGAATCTGCCACCTTCTGAGGAAGGTCTGAGGAAATGTTGTCAGTGCTGTGTTTTTTATCAGTGGTTGTTATTTCTGTATCATCCACCTTTGTCACAGGAGAAAGAGGAACTTCATCCTTCTTTGACTTAATGTCCTGTTTAACTGACTGATCCAAAGAAAGGGGTTTACCTGCCTCACTGCCATCATGGGAAGCAACCTCCTTGGTTTCACCATCTTTCTTTGAAACCTCTTTTCCAGGCTCTTTGTGTCCTAGATTGATTGGCTGCTCACAAGATTTCTGTATCTCCTCCTCAGCACCAGGTCCAGGCTCTTTGCTGCTTTTCTCTGCTGTTGCTTCCAGAGGAGGAAGCCCCTTACTTCTTGCACCCTCATCAGTCTGCTTTGGGAAGCTAGAAGAAACACTGTCAGTGTTATCAGAGGCAGTCCCCGCTGTCTGAGCAAAGGATTCCAAATCATTGCCTTTATTATTCCAAAACATCTGAGGGCCAACAGGGAAGTTTTTAATATTTCTATTTTCATCTACAAAATCCATGGCTTCCATTCCATATGCCATCTCAGATCCCACGGGAGGCTGTACTTCACTCCTGATTGGTTTTGTCTCTAGAAGAACAGGCTGTTCAGAGGCATTTTTAGCCTTTTTACTACTTCCATCATGACCCCTCTTTTTAGATCTATCTGTAACTGTAGTCACAGTGCGATCTGCCACTGTTGGGTGCTCTAGGACAGGCAGTCCCCCACTACTGCTGCAAGGAGAGGGACTTCCTGCTTCAAATTTGTTGGTTATCTCCACATCACGAGGAGGAAACATCTCCGCACCTGCTTTATGCTCCAGAAGGAATGGCTGATGAACGTTAGCCTCTGTCTTTTTGCATTTCTCTTTACTACTTGTGTGTGACTTTTCTGGCTCCAGAGGTACAGCAGGAGCTTGTACTTCAGTAGTACCAGTCAAGTCACCTAGCAGACTGGCTAAGGTACTGGAATTAGTCTCTTTGCCTTTATCAAAAGGTTGAGTTTGTTTAATGTTTCCCAACTCTTCACCTACCACAGGGATGTTACCTGGACTCAGTACAGAGCACTCAAGACTATTTTCTTCTTTTTTGCCTTTCACATCTCTACTTTTTTTCTTAGGCTTGTCCATCATTGGTCCCCTGGTCAGACTGTGTGCCGCAGCTGCATCTGACCTGCACTCTGGCTGAGGCTCAGCTGTATCTACTTCCTTACCTTTGTTCACAGGCCAAGTTTCTTTAGTGTTGACAATTTCTGGCTCTGATGTCTCTGTTTTATGACCTGAAAGAATTGGCTGATTTGAGAAACTTTTTCTATCACCACCTGGTATTTCAGGCTTTGCCAGCACCTCTCTGGTTATACCTGACAGATTCTCCAGCTCAAGTTCTCTTTCAAAACCAGACACCTTATCTTTGCCAAAGGTAATTTCTTTTGTGCTTCCAGCCACCTTCTGTTTGCTTGGAAAATTGCTTGTTTCCACCCCAGCATCCCAGAGAACTGCCTGCCTCAGAGGACTTTTTTCATGTTTTTTTCTTTTCCCCTCACTGCTCCTCTTTCTAGGTTTGTCTGCCACCAGCAGTGCATCAGAATTCCTCACCATTGATTCAGAAGTTATTCCAGCCTCCTTGCCTTTGTTAATCAAATCTATCTCTTCTGTTTTGCTGATCATGTCAGCCATAACAAGATGCTCTGCTTCCACTCTCCTACTCTCCAGCAGGAATGGTTGGTCTAAAGCACCCAAATTGGCTATTTCTTTATTTCCAACATTTTCTTTAGGCTCCTCTGTTCCCAGTTCAATTGGCCTTTGCATTTTACTTATATCTGATATATTCTCCTGAAAACACTCGCCAGTAACCCAGACCCTCTCTTTGCCTTTATCACTAACACTAATCTCCTCAGGCTTACCAGTAATGTCAGGAAAGCTACTCAGGTCCATCTTACTCTCAAGAAAAGGCTGCTGGAAGAAACTTCTTTCACCCTTTTTGCTTCTTCCATCACTACCTCTTTTTTTGGGCTTGTCTACAGGATAAGCATGTGCAATGGTTACTGACGGATGTCCTCTAGCAGCAAAACCTCTACCTTTATCAGGGTAAATTGTATCTTTTCTAGTCTCATCTATCCTCACTCCATCATTTAGTCTGCTTACATCCTCTGAAAACATCACCTGCTCAGAAAAGCTCTTGATTTTTTTTACTTTCCCTTCACCACGCTTTTTTCTAGGTCTGTCCATCCCATGTGCAATATCGGGATCTCTTCCAGCCTGCTGCTCCAATGCAATAAATCCTTTCCCTTTGTTTTTATCAGGGGAACCTGCTCCCATCGTTCTGTCCACTGCTTCAGTGGAGGTGGGATGTTTGGTTGCATTAGACTTCGCTGACAGAAGAAATGGCTGCTCTGAAAAACTATCGGCCTTTCTGTTTTGCAAAGCTGTAACTTCCTTGGGGTTTGGCACTACTAATGGTGCAACAGGAATTTCTGTAGTATCTGTTGGGAGCTTCAAATCTCCCTCTGAAGTAGGAAAGTCAACAGCCATGCACTTACTGGGGGACACTGTTTTAGTTTCATCAGTTGCCTTTGTCTCATTAGGAAGCCTGTCCGACAGGCCCACAGCCTCTGGAAGGGCTGGCTGTTTGAAGGGTTCATTTTCAACCCCTTTGCTTTTTTCACAAGTACCTCTTTTCTTTGCTGCTGCTTCCAGTGACCTGCTGGAGGTCTGAACCTCACAATGGACAGGGTCAGTGAATGCCTCACTCCTGGGGGATGTGGATTTAGCCTCCTTATCTCTTATCGCATTTTTATCAAGAAAATCTCTTTCTATGGCCTTGGCTGGCCCCTTTGCTGTAACAGATTCCCCCACCTTAGTCTTCCCTAGCTGCTCCAAGGGAAACTCTTTTGTTTTGCCTTTAGATTGCAACATCAAACTGTCATCTCTCATTTCTTCTGTTTTCATGACCTCTCTATTTTTTGCATCCAACACCGATTCTAAAGGCACATTGGGTTTTGGGGCCTGCTCTCCTGGTGCTGGCACCGAAAAGGCATTTTGCTCATCCAGGATATGACTTCCAGTTATTTTTTTAAGATCCTTTGCCATATCTGAAACTCTGTTTCCTGAGGCAACTGACTGCTCCATGCGAGCTTCAGCAGGCATTACAGGACAGACATCTGGCTTTTGCAATTCAACAGCAAATGGAGAATTTCTAGAAGCTTTTGACACTGTTCCATTTTCATCCCAGAACTCCATTGTTCTTGGCAGCTGGTTTCTCTTTTGTTTTGGTTTCTTTTTCTTTTTCTTCACAATGGCCAGAGAGCCTTCCAAATCCCAGCTCTCCCTTGGTAGATCTCTGCAGCTTTCCACAGACTCTGAGAGCACACTGGCTGGATGCTCAGTTGCCTTTTTATATGAAACCCTAGTGCGAGGGGATGTTCCAGCCACACATCCAATTTCCACTACAGAATAGGGGTCTACTTTTGGGTCAGTGCTCTTCTGTTGTGGGAGACCTATTAGACGTTCCTCTGGTACATCTGTAATAGGCACTGGCGCAGGTTTTGCTCTGCCAAACCTGCGTTCACTCGATTTGTTAGCTTGCCTTATTTGTGCAGTAGGTAGACCTGGAATACAGGAAGCCTGCTCAAACATCAAAGAGACTATTTGCTTTATAAAAAAAATAAATACACTAAATATGTGATTTTAGCCAGCTAAAACACTCCATACAGTCATATATACAGAATTTTCCAGCACTGATACCACACTAATTCTAAAGCCACCTCAGTAGTGCTGGGATAGACATTTACACGCAAAACCTATTTAGACTGCTACCGATAAATACGTCAATGCAATTTAAAAATACATAATTCCCAATACATGCTCTTACACCACCAAAAAGCAGCAGTTCTTGTAAGGACATGCTATTGCTTTTTAAAGATGCATTAAGGACCCATTTTGTCTTAGCAAGACAAGATAACATATACTTTTTATATCTCTAGCTGGCATCCTTCCACAATATGAAAATAGAAGTTTAGTGGAAAGATGAGACTAGGGAAGAGAGAACGGGCATAATGGGGAAGGGCAAGCGAAAGTACCATGCCTCCCAAAGTACCCAGGGTGGAAGCAGTGGAGGGCAGAACCTCTGCAACAGAAGTCATTTGCTGTACACCATTATAGGCAACACTAGGTTTCCTTAGCTACAGGCCACTGATTTTAAAGAGAGCATCAGTTATTTGTCAGCTAGCCCTGGCCCACAAATCAGCCTCCAGTCACAAGTGTAAGCAGTAACAGCTAGGAAAGGCTGCATTAATGGGCCAGGAAAAAAAAAATTACATTTCCTTTGATAATTACAAAACTCAATTTAGAAGGAGGTCTTCACTGGGAATATTGTAATAAGAATTAATGGTCCTTTTTAATACCAACATAAAAAGCTAGTGGTAATGGCAAAATGATGGTGAGCTTTTAAATTCTACAGCAGAAAAGAAATAAGCCAGTCCCAGCGATAAAGTACCAGCAGCAGACATATTTGGGATATTAGTCTGGTGAACGTGGAGGGGAAAAGAGTATGTAAGAGGGCAGGGATTAGAGGCAAAGTGCAGGCAGAATCCCCAGTGAATGCAGAGAACCACACAGCTGCTTTGTGCAAAAAAAGATTTCTGCTTGCTCAGGTGGCAACGCAGTCAGCAGGAAAAGGTGAAAAGGTGAACAGTTCACAGAGAGTATTTCCATTCTAAAACTGAATTATTATTTATATTCTACCTGTGGGCTCCTGCAGGGTTTTTTCTTGCTGAGATTCTGCATGTTGGACATGGTTGTGTTCTGCCTCCTCCTTTTGTTTCTCTGTAACAGTAACATCCACAGCAGTAAGAGATTTTTCTGGAAGGAGGTCTTTATTTTCTAGTGCAACAGCTTCTTTTGCTTCTACTGGAACTGAAATATAAAAAATAAGAAAAGAATGCTTCAGTTCTTAGGAATACCAGCAACCTGCAATTTAAAAGCAAGCCCTAGGAAAGAATATAGGTTTTAATCTATTTTTAGTAAGAATTAAATTTATAAGATATCATAGTCTACTACATATTATCTCCTCACAATGCCATTTCAAGCAGCAATTTCATATTTTGCAGACATGCCAAGGTGGAGGTAAAACATGAAGCAAAGACCATCTTGCAGCTTAAGCACAGGGTGAGGGTTGGTTGGTAAGGCTTCTCACCCCCCCCTTCTTGTAATCAACCAAATTCAGACTATACCAGCTTCCCACTGGAGCTGGATTCCAGAATATCCTCTGTTACCACTCTGGAGTCCCATTCTAATGCTAATCATCTAGCATTCCTATATACCTTAGCATATAATCATGCAGACACTACCAAATTACTAGATACATGTAATTAGAACAATTTTAATTTGTAAAACATAATTATATTGATGTAATTATTTTTATTTAAATTTTAAACAGAAATAAAAACTATGACAGACATTGGCACAACTACAGATGAGGAAGAAAGGGACAAGCTATATGATGGCAATTTCAAATGCTAATTGCCCATGTCAGCACGCACTAATAACCTTTCTGAAATTAAAGCTTTGTTGCTTTTTACTTGACAAGGACAGGAGAACAGTGTCCATGAGAAAGAATCAGAATCCTAGAATGGTTTGGGTTGGAAGGGACCTTAAGGACCACCCTGTTCCAACCCCTGCCATAGACAGGGACACCTTCCACCAGACCAGGTTGCTCCAAGCCCCATCCAACCTGGCCTTAAACACTGCCACAACTTCTCTGGGCAACCTGTGCCAGGGCCTCACCACCCTCACAGGGAAGAACTTCCTCCTCAGATCTCATCTAAATCTCCCCTGTCAGTTTAAATCCATTCCCCCTTGTCCTGTTCCTACCTGCCCTTGTCAAAAGCCCCTCTTCCAGCTTTCTTGTCATCCCCTTTAGGCACTGGAAGCTGCTCCCTGGAGCCTTCTCTTCTCCAGGCTGAAAGAGCCCCAGCTCTCTCAGCCTGTCTTCACATGAGAGGCAGTGGGGCAGAACTAGTTCATAGTGTTTCATGCTGCGGTTTGCATTTCTCACCTGCTGGTTCTGAAAGATGGTTTGTCTGCTCCAGAAGATGCTCTTCCTGGTTGCTGGGAGGTGGTTTGCCAACTTTAGCTTGCTCTAAAAGATCAACACAGCCTTCTGGGTCTTTCAATTCTTGTTCCACATTTGCAGTTGCTTCTGGAAACAAATGTTTAAGAATAAAAAGTCATCTTATTTTTAATTTAGATCGGATTAAGCAAGATAAAAATCACTTCCTCACCTAATTCTTATCTTCCAAGAAATGAAAGGTTTTCCTCACTTTCAAAACTTGGTGAAAGCCAGCATGGCTTCATCAAGGGGAAATCCTGCCTAACCAATTTGGTGGCCTTCTATGATGGGGCTATGGAACTGACGGACAGGGGTGGAGCAGTTGATGTCATCTACCTGGACTTGTGCAAAGCATTTGACACTGTCCTACATGACATCCTTGTCTCTAAATTGGAGAGACATAAGTCTGATAGGTGGACCACTCGGTGGATGAAGAACTGGCTGGAGGGCCACATGCAAAGAGTTGTGGTCAATGACTCAATGTGCAGATGCAGACCAGTAACCAGTGGTGTCCCATCAGGGATCGGTCTTGTTTAACATCTTTCTCGCTGACATGGACAGTGGGATTGAGTGTGCCCTCAGCAAGTTTGCCCATGACACCAAGCTGTCTGGTTCTGTTGATACACTGGAGGGAAGGAATGTCAGGAAGGAGGTGATCCTGCCCCTCTGCTCTGCTCTCGTGAGACCTCACTTGGAGTATTGTGTGCAGTTCTGGTGTCCTCAACATAAAAAGGACATGGAACTGTTGGAACAAGTCCAGAGGAGGGCCACGAGGATGATCAGGGGACTGGAGCACCTCCCATATGAAGACAGGCTGAGAAAGTTGGGGCTGTTCAGCCTGGAGAAGAGAAGGCTGCGTGGAGACCTCATAGCAGCCTTCCAGTATCTTAAGGGGGCCTACAGGGATGTTGGGGAGGGACTCTTCATTAGGGACTGTAGTGACAGGACAAGGGGTAACGGGTTGAAACTTAAACAGGGGAGGTTTAGATTGGATATAAGGAAGAAATTCTTTACTGTTAGGGTGGTGAGGCACTGGAATGGGTTGCCCAGGGAGGTAGTGAACGCTCCATCCCTGGCAGTGTTCAAGACCAGGTTGGACGAAGCCTTGGGTGATATGGTTTAGTGTGAGGTGTCCCTGCCCATGGTAGGGGGGTTGGAACTAGATGATCTTAAGGTCCTTTCCAACCCTAACTATTCTGTGATTCTATGAAAACAGTGGAAATGTGCTGTTCAAGATCGCTTTCTACTAGATCTCCTCTCCTGAAAGCCTAAGTGCTCAGCTAAAGCATATCCGTGTACTGTCTAGTGTTTACTCTTTCATTCACCCACCTATGCCTCTCATTTACTACATTCTAGTGAGGGTTTTTTTGTTAAAACATCCCACTTTTGACAGTTATTCCTATCATTAAACCAAAGAATATTAAAAAGTAAGAAAGAAAATATCTCATGCCAACACAACCTGCAACCAGTCCACACATACTGCCTCTGCCCGGTACTATTTGCTGCATGTTGACAGTCATTTTCTCTCTGAAACGATGGTGGACTTTGAGAAATCTAAGTAGCACAGCGTATCTATTGTCCATGACATGGAAAAAATGAAAATGCCTGCCTTGCCATTTCAATGCCTATAGTCATTCCAAGTAAATGTCACAAAATTACCCAAAAAGCCTATCAGTCTATTCAGAAACTGGTGTTGAGATAAGAACCTTTGTTGGAAAACACTGCAGGATCTGTGGAGATTTTAGTACAGCCGAGGATGAGAGTGATACAAAAACAAGTACTGACAGGGATGAACTAAAATGTCACTATGGCTGTCTTGAAAAACAGACAACATTGCTAAAAGTGCCAAGTAAAAAAAAATTAAAAAATAAATAAATTTAAAAAATGTAGTCATCAAAACTAATTTTATATTTTATGAGGGGAAAAATCCTCGGTAAGTACTTATTCTGTATCCTGACAGCCAAACTGAGCTCTGCTTACAATGTTTTGTGCAAGTCGTATCATAGTATCACTGGCACAGGTTGCCCAGAGAAGCTGTGGCTGCCCCATCCCTGGCAGTGTTCAAGGCCAGGTTGGATGAGGCTTTGAGCAACCTGGTACCGTGGAAGGTGTCTCTGCCTGATGCAGGGGGTTGGAATTAGCGATCTTTTAAGGTTCCTTCTAACCCAAACTATCCTAGGATTTTATGATAATCTTAACTGTTAAAAAAATACAAGTTTTATTTGACAGTCTTATGACAATTGTGAATCTGTGTAGCCATCACTACGTGCTACTGGGAGTGTTGCTGCTATTGCTACACCAAGTTACAGTGCCCTCTCACACCACTTGCCATGCTACTTCAAGGCCAAATGAAACTTACCTGCAGGAGGCTTGCTGAAGGGTGACTTGTCTTGCTCAAGAGAAGACTCAGAAGTCATCAGCTCTTCAGAAGCAGCGGTCTTGGTGTCAGTTGCAGTGGCAGACTTAGCTTCTACAGAAGCAAACCCAGAATCCATGGCAGTAAGAGGCTTGGTGTCTGCTACAGGAGCAAACCCAGAATCCACAGCATGAACATAGCTGATTTCTGCTTCAGGGGCAAACTCTGCATGTGCTCCTGGGGAAAATTCTGAATCCATAGCATGATGAGATTTAGTATCTGTTGCTGGGGCAAATGCCATATCCACAGCATGGTGAGATTCCACATCTGCTGCTGGGGCAAATGCCAAATCCATAGCATTGTGAGATTCCATATCTGCTGCTGGGGCAAACCCTGCATCTTCTGCTGGGGCAAACTCCAAATCCATAGTGTAATGGGACATAGCATCTGCTGGGGTGAAGCTGGTGTCTGCCACTGGAGCAGATGCATTGACAGCATTAGGAGGCTCGACTTCTGGTGCAGGAGCAAACCCAATATCCATAGCCTGAAAAGGGTTGGCTTCCACTGTGGGTGCAAATCCAGCATCCAGAGCTTGAAGAGGCTTGGTGTCTCCTGCAACAACAGACCCAGCCTTTTCAGCAAAACAAACATGACATCTGAGGGAGGAACACACCCTGCATCTGCTGCAGAAACAGATCAGAAAGCAATGCAAAACTATTGGATGTAAATACCTAACAGTGGGGGTTTATGACTAGAGAAGATGGGGATTTTGCTCACTGTCTGTTGTCTTTCAGCATCACTTACTCCCCCCCCTTACATCAGTGCACTCAAGTTGTAGTGGTCTTTATGACACTTCTCAGTGCACCCAAGTGTTTTTCCTACTACAGCCTCACATGCTTTGTTTTGTATCCCTGACTACACTGTTAGACATCTGTCTGCTCCTAACATATATCAACCAACACAAGCATTATTTTCATTTAAAAACTACCTGGTGATACGTAGCTGTGAGAGACTGGCACTGCCAGATAAACTGGGAGCAGCATGTTCCAACAGAATATGGCCTTGTTAATTTTTCACATACTATCTACTGACCACTGAACTACGAGTTTCAGAATAACATTTGTCAGCTCACAATGCAAGCCTCTGCACTGAAGTCAGCATTTTCATAAAATCCCCTTAAAGGAGTTTTTTCAGACTATTTTACTTGAACATTTTAGCTGTCTAGAGGCAAGTTTTCGTAAATTATCAGAAGCACTAAATTTCTCTTCTGCATCTATTCGTTTCAATAGCCCCAAGCTCAAGCCATACTCTGTATAATGCAGCCTGGTGACCTGAACAGCTTGGATATTATGCTGAGTAGATGTTTAAAAAAAACCCAAAACCTTTAGATATTTCTACTAATTGATTCAGTCACATCTAAAAATATCCTTCCCAAACAATGGAAAAGATATTAAACCTTAAATTAGATGCTTAAACTGAAAAAGGAAAGAAATAAGAAAAATGGGAAAAATGCTTTTTAAAGTAGCACTTCAGGACCCATTTAGATAAAACCAGAAAGATCCCTTATGCACTAGCCCACATTTGTGGTTGGTTGGTTGTTTTTTAAAGTGATATCATGATCCTTTCCAAAATAAAATTTAAAGATTGTGATTTTACAGAAGCAAAAGACAGTAAAGAGATAGATATTAAAAGCAGGATGGATGTTCCCTGGTGAATCATGGGAAGGACTGGAATAAAGCATAAAGAAACTGGACAAAGACTGATGCAAAAGTACAACTAGTCTGATGCTGTACTTAAATAACTTAAAAACTGTCTGCTTTAAAGACTCTCCTTAAAACATTTTTAAGGTATTTATATACAGCATCAGACTCATGGTATAACCACATTTTTGACACACCTTAACATTTCTCTAGAGCTGAAATTTTGAGTAAGAATCATTAAATTAGTTACTGATGCAGAAGACACGAGCTGAAAAGCTGAGTAGATTTGCTATTTCTCACCAACACACTTCAGGTATTATTGGTGACTAAAATTAAACATTCAGTCCCAATGGGATTTGTGAATACCTTGCTGTGTTTCCTTCAGGTGGGACAATCCCAACTGTGGTCCAAATGTCTCTGACCACTACAGTTTGCTCACGAAGGCCCTAAACCCAGCACCAATCTTTAGACTGGAGCAGTGTTACCTGATGCCGCAACGTTCAGTCTGTCAGTAGCATTGGCCTCTCCTGGGGATGTTGTTACCGCAGTAGGAAGGAAACCAGGAGCAGGGCCTTCCGGCAAATTCTGGTTCATTGCTTCTGTCACAGCAGTGGGCACTGGGCATAGAAAATGAAGTTTAATTAAGCACTCAGAAAGATCTCAGCAAGCAGCTTTCTCTTCTGGGGTTGCCAGGACATGAATCATCCTCTCAGGGTGCTGCCAGGTCTGTGCTGCTTGTAGCAGCAGCTCTAATGATTAAGTTCCCCCACCTCAGCATCCCAGTTGGATTGGACGAAAACAGTATCAGTTTTTATTCTCAATTTTCAGATAATTATGTTGTGCAATACTTAGGAAAACACTTACATCCTGAGAGAAGAAACTGCCATAACAAGGCTCAGGAACATTCAGTTGCAAAGCATCCCAGTTCTACCCTAAGCCCAAGGTAGGGCCACCAGTTCCAGAAACAATTTCCTCCTAGAAGCAATGTCAAACTACTCTATTCTTCACTTGTTCACCAAATTCAGCAATAAAGATCCCATTATGGATCAAATATCATAATATACATGCAACTGCAGTGGAATTATGACCCAGTGGAACTTCAAGGATTTAACTATAACCAGAAGCATAGAATCATGGAATGGTTTGGGTTGGAAGGGACCTTAAGGACCATTCAATTCTAACCCTGCTCCCACAGGCAGGGACACCTTCCACTAGACCAGGTTGCTTAAAGCCCCATCCAACCTGGCCTTGAACACTGCCAGGGATGGGGCAGCCACAGCTTCTCTGGGCAACCTGTGCCAGTGCCTCAGGTTATATTCACAGGGAGTAACTTTTTCCTAGTAGCTCATCTGAATCTACTCTCAATGTAATTGGACTTAATAGACAGGTTTTCAATTAGGATTTAGTTCAAAAGTCTGTTGATTATGCATGAGCCAAAATTGTGTTTGTTGGTGTCCTCAGCTGCACTGACCCTTGGAAAAGTGAACACAAGTGCTCTGACATATCACTCAGGTCAGCAGATTTGACTCTCAGTGTGTACAAAAATTAGAATCCTTGACAGAATTGAAGTTCCATTTTCAAAGTTTCTTTTCAAGAGTAAATTTTATTCATCCTATTTATTATTTTATTGTCAAATGATGCTTGAACATGTATCCCAACTGGAAATTAAAGTAACGGAGACACGCACAATGGAGACACAGTCTGGAATCCACAGAGCTTTCTGCTGAATGTATTGCTTTTCACACTTCTGCATCTGCTAACTTAATTCCCCAAAACCAATTAAAAGGGCAGGCTTTCAGCAGGTTAAAGCCTTGCTACACGATATGCCTCGTGAAAGAGCACACCACTAGTATCTACCCACAACTGGGCTTGCAACTGCATATATTAAATTTGTTATTCTAAATTTGAAGTAAACAACCTATAAAATGAAGAGTTCTCCTATCCCTCACAGCACTAAACCAGAAAATGATTTTAAGTAACGTCTCTCCAAAACATGCACTTCTGTTCTGTATTGGTTTGAGATCCAGAAACAAGGTCCCCTTTCACTCCACTAGAACCTGGTGTTTCTTGAAAAGGCAGACAAGGAGAGAAGTTCTGCTTCTGCTGTTCAGAAACTCTCTATAGACAGTTCCTGTAGATCAAGTCATTTTTTATTTTTACCTGGTGGCTCAACAAAGAAAGAGGCATCTGGTGCCTTCACATCATGCTGAACTCCCATCCAGTGTTCTTCAGGCACTGTGGAAAACAAACACATTTAGTCCTGCCACTGCTTTATTTTTTCAGTTGAAGGTACTGACTTTGCTGTTTTGTGAGTTCATTCTCGAGTAACTTTCCAGCTCCCTTTAAGAATGGTAACAGAACATCATGTTCTTCTGTGACTGGTGAATGCATGCATCAGAGAAGAGTTCGAACGACCACTGGCCCAGGACCCAACAGAGCAGGTTCTTTCCTCAGTTCTTCTGGACAACTGGCTCTAAGTGGACCTGCCTGAAGTGAGGTCAGACAAGATGACCTTCAGAGGTCTTGTTTCAACCTCAACCAGTCTGTGATCTCCCAGCACTCAGAACAGTCCCAAACAACCAAGAACCATCATTACCAATATGAGAGAGTCTAATCTTGACTCATTTCATGTATCAACTCCCCCACCAAGATCCTTCCAGGCTAGTAAACTAAGATTTTCCAGCTGCATGCCCTTCAAACCCAGCTAGCTAGACACACAGTAAGAGCAAAACATCTGTTTCTTACCTGCTTTGTCTTGCAGAAATTCTGCTGTTGAATCCAAGTCAATGAAGGATGACTGGTCTAGAGCCTCTGCAGGCGAATACAGGGCCCCCAAGAAAGGTTGTCCAGGTACCATCATAGATTCATGTGGTGCTAATGAAATAAAAGGACAGCTGTTAATCATCACACCAGCCCTAATGACTCCCCTCCAAAATTTAAAGCCTGTACAGCACTTAGAAAATAAACTATTCTGTTCTGCTCACAAGCAGTTCAGATAAAGTCTGTAAACTCTCTCAGGTCACCTTTAGAAACCATGTTGTAAATTATGTCTGTATATATAACTTTGAAACAAGGCATAAGACAGTAAGCGCAGACAAATTACTGCATTTTTGCTTTCTGCTTCTGCTCCTATGAATTCTTGTTAATAATCACTTGAACCCCAATAGTCAAAAAAATGAGGGCCACTTAGAAAAATATCCAGTGTATTTAATTTCTAGCTGTGAAGACAAAAGGTATCAGTACACTCCAACAATGAAAATGCAGAGGAGGAACTCACCATGGATGCCTCTGGAAGTGTCAACATGGTCAGTGAACAGCGGCACATTCTTCATGTCAGTAGGAAATGATAAGTCAGGCAGATTGTCCCCTCTGTGCATGCTGAAGGAATCTGTGAGGAGAGAAGTATGAGGCCAGGGTCACTGCACAGGGGGAAGGCATGGTGCAGAGTAAGATTGTTTAAGAAACAAGATGAAGATGATTCTGACACCACCACTGAGCTTCCAAGGGAAAGCTGCTTTCAAGACTATTTGCCAGGGGCAACCACCTTCATAATTAGAATTTCTGCCCAACAGTAAAACTTGGTTGCTCAGACTGCTCCAGAAAAACTGCACTCAAAGTTTAGATTACGACTGTTGCATGGAGAACCTGTCTCCTCCTCTCAAGAAGGACACATCTGTTTTGGACCTGAGGGACACATAACCCGAGTCACGAAAAATGGCCGAGCTCCAGACCAGTTAAGTAGGCAGCAGACCCAGAAACACTTGCGTAAGCTCCCCAAGAACAGTACACCAGCATAAACTGACTGATGAGCCAGTATTTTAACCAAGTTACAAGGCAGAGAGGAAAAGAACCCATTTCCCACTGTCCCAAGGAGATGAGCAGCTTTCGCCCTTAGTTCCAGACCAGACACACTGGCTATCACAATCTTCAGTCTACGTTTGCAAAGTCAGCTGGTGTCAACTTTGGTTAGTCTAATGTGTGTTAGCTTTGTTCTCCTCTTGGTCTGTGTTTTAAGTAGATATATCAATGTCCCCTGCAAAAGATGGTATTCCAGCAGCTGAGGGTTCAGCAAAAGAAAATCCCTGCTCCGCAAGTTTTACTTTCTGTGTGCGCACATCTCCTTTTCCCTCAAGCAATCAGTATGGGCATTCAAACCAGACACGACAGAATCACCATGGTGGGTTTTATGAGATGGATTACTAAACTGAAATGCCACGAGGCAGGGAGTAGACAGACAGCTTCATTGTCAGAATAAAACAAAGAGGAGACACGACCCTTCCGTGAGTTAGTCACCATACCGTAATACTGCAAGGGGAAAGAAACGTGGCATTCCTCTCTCAAAACAAATTATTGTGTAGTTGCAGTTTATAACCCCCTAGATGTGTTTTATGATCACTGCTTCTTAACACATCTCACTGACTTGTGCCAGATGTACACTGCACTTCAGACAGGCCCAGCCGAGCAATGAGAGGTTTCGACTCAAGTGGCCTCTTGCAAATGGGCAATGCTTCCCATAACTCCCTCACAGATTGCTTTACACAGGGGGTGAAGAACTCTCTGTTCCTGAAATGGCTATCGCACACCGGTTCTCAGACACTGCAGAGATTTCTTCCAGTTAAGCACAATTAAAAGGGATTCAGTTAAAGGCTGCTTTTCATTTTTATGTCAGGCATGCTATCTGAGGGGTTGACAGCCGAACTTCAACTCTTCACATGCCCACGGTGCTCCAAGATGTCACCATCAGGGAGCTGCATGAATTGTTTTATAAATCTATCAGACTGTTTGAGATGCCAAGACAAAGTCCTGCTTCAGAGTAAACTCCAGAAAATTTTCATTTCAAACTGTTGAAAACAGTACTACCAAGACTAAATAACTGCCTTTTTTCATACTGAAAACAAAAGACCACAAAACCCAACACAAAAAAACAAACAAAAAAACAACCCCCCCAAAACAAACAAAAAAAAACCCCAAAACACACACACACACAAAACCTCACCAAACCCACAAAAAGCATCACGACTGAAACCAATTTAAAAAACAAAAGAGATGCTGATGATCTCTTTGTCCAGGAGTTAGATGATGGGGCAAAAATGGGCAACCCAGCTTAAACCCTGTCTCTGCTCCAGAGAGAGAAGGAGTTATGGCCAAACTTTTGTTTTCAATCTCTAAAGATCCTCCACAGACTTACTGTGGGCCCATGCTCCATTTGAGTTTTAGCATTTTTGTGACTTGTGATACTGCTCTGCTGATTACAGAATCCTAGAATCCCAGGTTGGGAAGGAGATTAAGGATCACCTGGTCCAATTCTTCCAGACAAAGCATGACCTAAACTAGATGGCCCAGCACCGTGTTCAGCTGAATCTTAACATTGTCCAACATTGGGGAGTCACCACTTCCATGTGGAGATTATTCCAGTGGCCACGTCTTCTCACTGTGAAACATTTGCCTCTTGGGTACAACCAGAATCTCCCTGGGAGTAACTTATGCCCATCACCCTTCATCTTTTCCAAGGGACTCCTTGTAAACAGGGAGTCTCTGTCTTCTTTGTAGCCACCCTTTAAATACTGATGACAAGGTAATGTTCCCAGCAAACACACTGCAGATGAAAGTTGAAAGATGGGTGGGTAAGAATGAACTGCCTTGATGGGCTATGGCAAGATCAGGCAATTCTCTGCACTTGCATTAAACAAGCCCTGAAAATAATGCTCTGCTTGCCCAAAATTTGCAGCTTGTTTAGAGTATTATGAAGCCAGACAAATGTGAAGAATCTGAGAATCTTGTTTCTTGACAGCTGGAGGTAAGATCAACAGAACATTTATGAAACTTTCTTTTCAGCTCACTTCCATAGACACTCATGTCCTTCCCTGTCAGAGACACAGCTCCTATTGGCCAATGACTATGGACTAACAAATGTGTGTTACTGTAGCTCGTTTAAATAGGAACTCTTCATGTTTAGATATTTAGGTGTAGTTACAATAAGTCATGATCCACTTGTGATTAAAGGCCTTGGCAGCACTGTCAAAGCTTGCAAGTAGGTAATGTCAGTTTTATTAATTGTACATTACAGTAACACTTTTAAAACAAGATTTACTATAGGTAGTGTGTAAAATACATATGTACAGTTTTGCTCATAGCTGTTACTTCATAGTGTTAAATCTCACTGACAGATCCCAACACATCATTTGCAATGTAGAAGAGCAAAGTCGACAGCAGACTCAAATGCACTTGCAGGTGCTCACAGAAGCAACAGTGCTGGCATTTCCCAGGTTTCTCGCCAAGGAATGAGAAATTACAGCAATGCTGGTCAGGAGACCAGTTAAACCGTTGACCAAAGAATTCTCTCCTTAGGAGGGAAATCACAGAATCATAGAATGTTTTGGGTTGGAAAGGACCTTAATATCATCCAGTGCCAACCCCCTTGCCATGGGCAGGGACACCTTCCATGGGACCAGGTTGCTCCAAGCCCCGTCCAACCTGGCCTTGAACACTGCCAGGGATGGGGCAGCCACAGCTTCTCTGGGCAACCTGTGCCAGGGCCTCACCATCCTCACAGGTAAGAGCTTCTTGATATTTCATCAGACATCCTTTAAGTAGAATCTCTTGTTCATACAGTACCACGAAGAGCAGAATGGAGGAATCCTTTCACACTGAAGTATACCTGGTATACTGCTTGGTGCGCAAGGTACTTCAAAGCCATGAAAACTAAGGAAATGTGTTTTCATGTAATAGATAACCCACAGATTCACATTATTCAGGCCAAAAGAATATTGGGTGATGGGCCAGGTATATAAATTACTCCTAATCAAGAGTTTGTCATCTAGCTATTGAGCCATCAAATTCCCATTCTTCCATCTAACACAGCAATGGGAGAGAAAAGGCCAATAACTGTCTTCTAGAAACTAGTGGCTCTTTTGTTCCAGTCGTTCCATGAATCATTTCTTACCCTTGTAACAGTATATAATTTCCCCACTGAATTTTTTAGCAAATATGAGATTCAGATAGCAAGAAAATAATTTAGTAAGCAGTTCTACATTGCTCAAAAATATGTATCGAGAAAGTTTCATCCAGTTTCAGCCAGTAGCTTTCACAGGATTGTTGCTTGTTAGTATGTGGGCAGCACATGCTTTTCTCGTACCCTTCAAGAGCTAGCAAGGAATTTTCCATAATTTTATTCAAAACTGAAGGAAGACTGTGTGAAAGTTGCTGGGTGAAAGGGTATCTTTTTGCAGGGGCAAGTTACACAAGGTTCATTTAATTTTCAAGAGAGTCAGCAGCTACATGGGCTGCCTCTGGAACAGATCGACCTGCATTGCAGACACAGGTACGTGACAAATGCAACCAGCATTGCTTAGAGCCAGGGAAGACAGGCTTTTGGCTGTCAACAATTCCGGTGAGGTTTACACTGAAAGCCACAGTACTCCAGAGTGGTTAAACTGTGGGAGTCAACCAAAAACAGCTATTGCTGTGTGAGCCAAGACAGGGGAAACCTGCTCGCCCACACTATGTGCTCCAACACGCTGGACTAGCAACTCCATTTTTAACCAGCTAGACTACACTGTAGGGCAAGTTAGGGGCTTGATGTGCAAAGTTCACCCTGGTGTTAAGATGTTAAGTATGTTAGGAAAACTGAGCAACGCATCTTAAAGAACACAGGCGATGGTACAAGGCAAGAGAACAAATCCACCCTTAGGGATGGAGACTAGGACTCTATTATGTCACACAACTCAAAGTAACTGATGCTACAGAGTTAAGACTAAGTCATACCAGCCATCTCCATGGGTTTGAATACTGGCTGTGATTCAAAGCACAGGTCTCTGTCATCCATTGTCCAGGACTCATTGCGATCAAGAAATTCTTTGTAAGACAGCTTTTCATCCATGTTCTCTCCTGGGAATACTGAAATCAGAGAAGAAAATGACACAGTGAAAAATTAAACTAAAACATTTAAAATGGGTTATTGCATAATATGACATTCAGAGGCCAAAAGACAACATGAACATGTTAACCAAACTGGAGACCATGAATATTCATTTTTACTGCTTTGATCCAACTCTTCAAATATAAGAAAGAAAATAATGGGAATTTCTTCATCTTGATACACACTTAAGATCAAGAATGGACTCACATGTCAGAGTGTTGGCCTGTCCCCAGATGTGGGACTATTCATGCTAGTTCCTCACATTCATCTTTAGGGAGATTTTTAATTAATGACAGAGCTAGAACAACACCAAGTGACTGAACTTGCGAGGCTGAGCAAAATTTTCAGGTCTGTCAGTACAAAACCACTGATGGCAACTTGGTCATTGGGTCACTGTGGAAAGGACGGAAACTAAAGCCCCCTCGTCTCCTCCCCACACATTAACTCCTCCCTGCCCAATCTGATCATAGTTACAAAAGTATTAGTACCACCACACAGACACACAGCACACACAGGATGGTGCCCTCTCTATTTTACTAGGAAGACAAACCATTTAAGTGAGTCATTTTTCTCTAAATACCTCAGAGACCTTTATTTTTATGTATTTGTATTTCACACTTGAGCCTAAACTTCCCCCAGTTTACACTAAAGACGGTTCTCTAAACACATCAAAGCATCAAAGCCTGATGGTTTATATCTGACCAAGGAAAACTCATCTTTTTTTGCTCTCCCATTTTAAAAAAAAACTGCACTGAGAACAACAGCCTTCAGCAATTTGAGATGCTGATGATTCGAGTCAAGTATTTTATTACCACAGCCTTGGTAGGCACCATGCACAGCTTACAAATGTCCCACAGAAAAATGCATGGAAATAAAGAAGAAATTAGTCTATCTAGAAGTATTTAAATAAGGTTTGTCACAAAAACCATCCAAAATATGCAGATCATGCACATTTTCCATTTCCCAAAGTCCTTACAAGCAGTTTGAAGATGTTTTGACAATCAAAGCAAAGAAAGCTCAGTTGTGAGCAGAGACACTCTACATGAGCAACACTAAGACACACCATGGGGTCTCCTCTTCCTCAGCTTTTGGGGCTGGTTTTGATTTTTTTTTAGTTGGAACTTGATGGGCTTTAAGGTTCCTTCCAATACAAACCATTCTACAATTCTATTTTGAAGACTTCAGCTTTTTTTTTTTCTCTTGTTGAAACAACCACTTGTTGAAACAAAAGTAGCAGCTAATGACAATGGCCAGGATGGGAAAAAACACAAAGGAATAAATCCAGTTCTTGTAAATAAGAGCTGTATCAGTTCATACAGAATATGAAAGCTAAGCTACAACCAAGCTAGTGCTTGTGATTTACACCTCAAATTAACAGTCAAGGAATTCCTGAACTTCAGCTGAGTCAATAGTGTCCACCCTAATGTAGTTCACTCATAGTCTCAGCTGTTACTGTAAAAAGTTTGGTCCTTTCAGCTTTCAAAGACATTTCCAGACCCTGCAGTTGTACAAAAGAAGCAAAAACATAGAAAAAGAGTCATGGAATGGTTTGGGTCAGAAGGGACCTTAAGGACTATCCTGTTCCAAACCCCCGCCATGGGCAGGGATGCCTTCAGGTAGATGAGGTTGCTGAAAGCCACATCAGCCTGGCCTTCAACACTGCAGGGATGGGGCAGCCTCAGCTTCTTGGGGCAACCTAAGTCCTGAAGTTTTTAAATACGACAAGCACAGAAGAAAGGCTCAAAACAAATACCTAGACTAATGACTTTTGACATTAATTTTCATTTTAAGGAGACAGAACAGTTGACAAATTCAGGTCTCCAACTGACAACACTGTACTTTTAAACTGATTTCCAGTTCCTTCTGGAAAGAAACACAGAAAAAAAAATAATAATAAAAAATTACACTATCTGCTTCTGTCACCCCCTAACACAATACGCTACACTCTCTTGTCAATACATCTCTATGTTTTCAATATTTTTACCTTCACTCAGGCTAACAATACTACTCACAAGACTGGAGCTCAGAAAAGGAAACTGATGGTGTGCCTCAGAAGATATTCCTGAAGAAGACCCTCAGTTCAGTGCAATACTGCAGTTAATAAATGCAAAATCAGTGCTAGATTTTGCACATCAATGCACAGAAGTAACAGAATCCTGGTATTTAAAGGCAACAAGCACTGCCTCTTCCAGGAGGCTGACGTACCAGCTAGTCGCAAACAGAGAATTCACAGCAAGGTGGAACAGAGATTCAGAGAGACTGTAAGAATTCTAATAATGAAGTGACTGAGAAAGAAGAGAGATGGATTTTCTGGGGCAGTGGCTTTTTTGTTTTACACCACAAAATAATGAAACAATACTAGAACAAATCAATTGGAGATTACAGCAACCTGATCTGAGATTTTGTTCTTACAAGAACAGAAAGGGATTCAATGAAGTTAGTAACACATGAAACCCTCCAATTATTACTTAAATACTATTTGTCATAATTAATGCCTGGAGCTCAATGCCATACAGTGTCCCTGGGGTCCAAAACTTGACAGTCAGGGGCATGTGACAGTCTGAATACTCCTATTTTGAGTCATCACCAGCAGTACACTTTAGCAGGGAATTCACAGATAATCCCCAGGAAAGGCAGAAGAATTAATGAGCTTTAACTCCTGTGGAGGCATTACATGAACTGCAGTACAGCAAGAGAGACAGGGGACACCCTTTAAATACTGGGTCAGTATTTAAAGGGTGGCTACAAAGATGACAGAGACTCCCTTTTTACAAAGAGTGCCATGGAAAAGATGTGGGATGATGGGCACAAGTTACTTCCAGGGAGATTCTGGTTGGACCCAAGAGCAAAGGTTTTCACAATAAGAACCAGCCACTGGCATAATCTCCCTGTGAAAGTGGTGGACTCCCCAGCATTGGACACTTAGATTGGCTGGATACAGTGCTGAGCCATCTAGTGTAGGTCATGCTTTGCCTAGAAAGGCTGGACCAGATGACCCTTGAGGTCCCTTCCAACCTGGGATTCTAGGGTTCTATAAAGGACCCTTGGTCAGTGTTTCTCTACCTAAATTCAGAGGGAGGCAGAAATGGTATCACCAGTTTTCAGCTAACATCAGTTTAGTTCCTTTGGCAGGTGGCAGGACACAGGCTCTCCTTGCCCACGCTGGCCTCTCAACTAAGCATGGAACCACTGCCTTCCCCGAGCTGACAACAGGCACCCAGCAGCTCATCCTGCTGTTCCATCCCCAGCCCCATGCAAGTGGAGGTGTTTCCAGCTCTTAATCTGAGCTGAAAAGAGATGTCCCAGGTTTGTCCCACTTTCAAGAGGGCTGAGAAATGTAGCAGACATGCCATGCTGTGGATGCAATGAGCAAAGAGGAACTGAATCTTCAAAGGGAAACAAGACGGACTATTCGCAACACTGCTCGTGGCACCAGCGTTTGAGCTTAGGTGCCCCACAAGGAACACACTGAAAAGAATGAGTAACACCGGAAACATGTTTTTTTTTCTACTGAAATACAAAATACAGATAACGCTGCCTACCAGACGCAGGTTGACTGCTGAGACACCATGCCAAGACAGGCACTACAGGAAGTGATGCTATGCTCTAACAGAGGTTCATGAGTTTGTATCCGGATTCTGATGCAACCAAATAGAAATAAACACATTTATTTTTTACCCTTATATGCAATCTGATTTCCCATTTTCTCACCCTCGAGTATTATTCTAGTAAAATAATATGTTCTACTACTTTGCTTCTGTGTAAACACCACAGAGAAAGCATTGAAGAACTGCCTCTGAACAAATCCCATTTTTGACCATCACAGGAGTTATTCCTACCTCTCGTGCTACAGTCCTGAAGATGCTACAAGCATCCTAAAGCGGTGCTGATTTGGCAAGCAGATGCCGCTTTTCTGCCAGTGGCTTTTAGTCATTACTTCGCTAAATGCCTACATTTGATAGGCTGACTTCAGCAGAGGATACAGAAGCTTCCCAGGCCAAGCTTTACAACAGCTCTGCTATCTCTTCAAAGGAGGAGGTACAAGGGTGTGCAGGAAGCAAGCAGGAAAGGTGATGTATGAAGGCAATAACTCTCTTGCATTCAGAAGAAAAGCCAACCTATGCAATGCCAGCTGATCCTGGAGTCCGAGGGTAGCTTTAAGGCTGATGATTTAAAACAGGAAATACTTTAATAAGACAGAGAATGATCATTTAGATTTGCAAAGTACTTTAAAGTGTCACTACACGTGTCAAGAGGCATTATTATTTAGGTAACAAAAAGTACTGTTCAGCCTGGAGAAGAGAAGGGTCTGGGGAGACCTTAGAGCAGCTTCCAGTGCCTAAAGGGGGCAACAAGAAAGCTGGAGAGGGGCTTTTGACAAAGGTAGGGGTAGGACAAGGGGGAATAGCTTTAAACTGACAGAGGGGAGATTTAGATGAGATCTGAGGAATAAGTTCTTCCCTGTGAGGGTGGTGAGGCTCTGGCACAGGTTGCCTGGACAAGCTGATGAAATCAAACTCCTGATGGGTTTTAGTATTTACAAACCCTTACTTCTAGCAAAAGCCTCCAAAGCCAGATGAAAGTCTATTCAAAAGCAGTTGCAAATTGCCTCTGTCAAATCACTAGAAATAGAAACTAAAGACTTGCATGTTTTTCATACAGTATTTTCATAACAGATGCTAATTAAAAAAACAAGCCCAAACCACCACTGCTTTCTAGCAGAAAAAGGGATGTCAGGAGGACTCCAGTTGGGTGCTGGAGGCAGCCAAGAGGCCAGCGGCTAGGTCAGGAGCAGGCACGAGGCTTCTGAGCCCAGGGCAGCTGCTCACCCCCTGCCTGCTACATGCTGAGGCTGAGCTTCCCTATCCAAGTGTCAGTGACAATGCAAGCAAAGAACAAAGACTGCGGTATCAACAAACATGTTAGCACTAACTCCCTTGTTATTCCTGGTCAGAGTGTTTTTCAACATTATCTGCCATACAGATATAAGGTGGATGCTTACAGATTGTCATCCCCACCCCATCCCAATATTCAGTTCCTCCTCATCCAAGAAAGCCTGGTGGAACACAAGATACAATCTCGGACGCAGGGTCCCAAGGACTGCAGAAAAAAAGATTTTTCTGTTCCAAACCCAGTTCTGCAGACTTCTAAAATATACTGTCTGCATGTGATCTACAAATAAAAGACATAAAAACAAACAAAAATGAGCACCCAAACTGTTAGGATTATCAGTCTGGAAAGTGCTTATTAATATATATGCACCAGATTATGCAACACAAAATGTAAATCTGACAGATCCTACAAACCTGTAAAGTAATTTTAGCATATACTAAAGCCTGATAATAATTTAAAGTTTGTTTATGACTTGATAATAACTAACAAACTTGATTATAGCTATATAAGGACTATAGCTTCCAAAATCTTGCTTAAAGCGAAAAAAAAATAGAGTTAACAACATACTTACACAGCAAACTTGCTTCTGAAAGTAAAAATACAGATCCCATGCAAGTAGCACCTTCTCTGAACTGATCCCACAGAAAGTTCCAGAGAAAGAGTGCAAAACATTTAGTAGGGCTGCTGACAGCATTGATTTGTTTGGTTTATCATCGGCTCTGCAAAGATCAGCAGAGTCACATAAGCTAATCCATCCAAACCAGCACTTCTTGCCACCTTCAACACAGATGCTCCCCACGTGGGCTGCCTACTGTGCTCAGACCTCCAGAAGAAAAAGAAAAGAAATCTGGACCCACTAATATGCAGGACATCATTCAGTGAATGTCCAGCCAGGAGCACTCTTAGCAGAGGATTACCACAATAAAGCCTTTCGCTGCAGGAGATGCTAATCTTGATAGGTCACCGACCAGATCTCTAGCTAGAGGTTAAGTATCTTCAAAACTAATGAGTCTGCAGCCATGAGATATCCCTGCCAGCACCAAGCCAAGCAAACAGAAAAAGAGAAGCTTAAGAGCTTCATTCCTGAGGCTGATCTTCAAGCTAATTTGCCCAGATTGCTGCACTCGTTCAGTATCTGAAGTGGCTGCCAAGTTTCTCTTGCTGAAATCACCACCTTGGATTGACAGTGTTACCAGCCATGTTCTACAATAAATTCTCTGCAATCTCAAAGGAGACACCACCTCTGCAGGGTATGGTCCAGTACCACCTTTAAAGAGAACGTTAAGAAACACCGTTAGCAGGCTGGGGTTCAGTAACATTCTGTGTGAGATTCTGAGCTGGTTTGGTACCACTTGGTGCTTGTGTGAGGCCCTAGAACTGGATGAGATTTAAGGTCCCTTCCAACCCAAACCATTCTGTGACTCTACAATTTTTTAATCTGAATACACACAGAGGTACTACCTTCAGTATCCTAATCCAGCACTGTTAGACAAGATGGGATGATGTGTGTAGTATCAGGTGAAAAACCCAACCAGCAGCCAAGACATTCTGGATTCTTATCTTTTCCTGGCTTAGGACTTTGATGCACTACTTGGGGAAAGGGATACAACAATCTTACCTTTAATATTACACAGAACCTCTCCAAAGATGCTCAGCACTCACTGCATGCATGATGACTTCAGTGTCAACTAAAAGTACCTTGCAGGACTATCTCCTCAATATTTTACTACCAACTTCATTATTTCATAGAATATTGTCTAGTTCAGTTCAGAGTGAAAGATCTTAAAATCACTGTAAGTAAGTTTTTCAGACATGCTTTACTAATATCCAAAATCTAAGGGGCATACATGACTACATGGAAAAGGATGTGACCAACCCACCGAAGTTCATACACTTTTATCCAGAAGAAGAGCTCTAGATTAAAATAAGTTTTTGCATTTAGTAAGCATACAAAGCACAAAGTGGCAGCCTTGGCAGAGAATTTATCCAGACTAGAGCTGTCAAACTGGTTGCATTCTGCCCAGTGACTTTCCTCTTGTCAAACTGAAATACACACCACTCCACCATTTAAACTTTCTTTTTTTACATAGTAAAAATCGGAGGGAACTTGAACACTGGACAGATTACCCAGAGAGGTTGTACAGTCTCCATCCTTGGAGATAACTCAAAACACAACTGGACGGAGCCTGAGATGCTGCCTCTGATTTCCCTGCTTTGAGAAAAGGTGTTGCGACTCTCAAGGCATTGGAGGTCTCTTCCGGGCTCTTCAGCCTTTGCAGGCACTTCAGATAATGCTTTTGGAGAAAAAGCTTAGCTACCAGGAACTAGTGCTGAAATCAAATCTGGCTGAGGTTACTCAAAATACTGTAATTTGCTGCCATACGAAGCAATTTCAAATCCACCACTGAGCTGGATGGAAAGAAGAAAATCAGGAATTTGTTACAGGTCCTCAAGAAACCACAGGGCATTTCGGATGGTGCTGACAATTCAAGAAGCACTTTATTGCTTTCCTTCTAAAATTCCATGCTGTTATATAATCTGGAATGCTAAAAAAGCTCTGCGTGTACAACTGTCAGAACCAGTATCTCCCAATTTAAAGGATGCAAAGTCAGTAACTTTAAAGTTCAACACAAGTTCACATTTTGCCTTAAAAAAAACCCAATAAATCTGCACAAAGAAATTGTTTATTGTATGGATTTTTTTCCTTATTTATTCGTCCTAAAGAGACACTTCTTCAGCAATGATTCCTTCATCACAAATCGGAAGAAGAACCAAAGAGATGCATGGGAAGCACACCTCCCACCCTCAGCTCTAATTGCTCTACAAGCAACATTTGTCCTCATGCTCCAGCTTCCCACTGGGAATGTCAGATGCTCGGAAGTGAGTAATCTCGCTCCTGATGTTAGCACATCTCAGAGGTTATTAGAGAAGTCTCACAGATAGCTGACAATGCTCCAGACTGCTGTGCAGGACATATTCCACCAGATAACTTCAGATTTATCCATCTTGACATTTTTTTAATAACAAAGGCACTTGGCATCCTATTTTTAAACAAAAGACTCTCTAAAGACTTACCTCCACAGCGTTGCCATAGGCACATATTAACAAAATAGCTCTACCCAGGAGAGCTTCTTTTACCTGCTCAGAGTAATGTTTTATGGGCAACTGTTCAGGGAATTAATTAATTTTCTGCAGGAAGATGAGGAATGCTGCCTGTGTTTCCAGGCATTCTAAAAACAAGCACTTGAAGCATGGTTGAATACTTTTACTTTTTGCTATTCCTAGGCTTTTTGTTTGTGTTCTCCTAACTGTGATTTTTGAGAGACAAGAAATACAACAAAGACAGTCTGATTGTTTCACGTGGGGTTCCTTCCTAAAGCTGAAGGCTTTCTGCTGAAGCTGAAGGCCTATCCTTGATAGAGAATATTTCAATCCAAAGCCATGCAAAAAAATCCCACAAACCTATTTAACAGGCCCAACACAAGATGCAAACAACATAAAATAATACCTCCATGTATAGAAATCCTAAAGGAATAACACCAAGATTGACTCAACTAAATCACACCCTCATTCCATGAGGAATGGCCACGGATCCAGCCTCTCAAAGAATGTACAAGAAGGTAGCCAAACATCTTGACCAGGCAGCCTTTCCTAAAATCAAAGTTGGAACAGCCAAATTCTGAGGCAAAAGACTCACAGCGTGGCAACTGCCAGCTCCTTATGGTGGGCATACAAGGCCTGTCCAAAACCCAGTCTGCTGGGACTGGAGGAGAGCCCAGGATACATGAGGAGCAGGGGTGCAGTCTCACTCTTCATGCTGCCAGCCCAGCCAGAGCTCCAGAGCACAGAAATCTCATGCTCCTGAATACACAGGTCTGCAAGTGATCACAGAAATCATGAAATGGTTTGAGTTGGAAGGGACCTTAAAGCCCATCCAGTTCCTGCCTCAGGCAGGGACACCTTCCACCAGACCAGGTTGCTCCAAGCCCCATCCAACCTGGCCTTGAACACTGCCAGGGATGGGGCAGCCACAGCTTCTCTGGGCAACCTGTGCCAGGGCCTCACCACTCTCACAGGGAAAAACTTCTTCCTGAGATCTCATCTAAGTCTCCCCTCTGTCAGTTCAAAGCCATTCCCCCTTGTCCTGTCACTACAGGCCCTTGTCAGAAGCCCCACTCCAAATTTCTTGTGGGCACCTTTAGGCACTGGAAGGATGAAAGGGAAGGTGATGAGAGAGTGATCGCAAGTAAAACACATTTTGTTTAAATAAGTATTACCTGCCTTTCCAGAAAATCTCACACCAAGTTGTGTTGCTCTGATGTCCCACAAAAGCCTCCTGGTTTCTAGAGCAATCTGGAAGCCGCCAGCACAGCACTGTGCTGCAATCCTGTGCAAGGAAGGAAGCCCTGGAGAGGTTTTGTGGCAGATTACAGCCCTGAACAGGAAGAGTGTGTCCCTCATACTGTCACCACAAGCCAGTGACACTGCAGTTTTGAGCTGTGACCCAGAGCACTGTCATCCCTCATTCTGAACAGGAAAAAGCTATTTCCCCTGAAAGGGCTGTTACCAAATTTAAACAGCTATGTACTGTTTCAGGGTATGCCCCAGTTCAAATGCACATTATAACTTTTTACAGCAGAGGGAGAGGCTGGAGCAACATCTTAGATGTGATGGTTGCACATGTCAAGAAGACTGACCGTGCTTCAGACTAACCCAGGGTCAAAATAAGTGCATCATACTCCTGAAACTGAAGAGCTAAAGCAGCAACAAGGAACCAGCATAAGGATTAATTTAGCAAATGTCAGTACTGTCCTTAACGCTCAAGCCTCTTAAACATGGATATATGGAGGCACAAATTGCCACCTTGAGGGGAGTGAGGTCTTTGGTTTTAAAGGAGGACAGATGTGGGAGTCTGCCTCCAGGATAACTGAAGTAGTCTCTTGGACAGGGACACAGGTCTCCTCTACACCTCTGGAGATGTGGGGAGAAAAACAAGAAGACATCACCAAAGACATACCAGATTCCAGACACACAACCCAGAAGTTCTGAAGAAGAGCAGGATTACAGATGCCGTGCATGAACAGCTGATAACATGCAAGTCCTAAACTCAAGGCATGCGCTGCAAGGTACAGCTTGGGTGTACGGTGACTCCACGGTGGAGCAAGAGGCCCAAGAATAAATAACCTGCAGCCCAGCTGAGATGATGGGCCAGTTCCTGGGACACATTATAGGGGACACCAATCTACAGCCTGGATTGAGGCAAAAAGCCACAGAGGGTTCAGGACACCATAAACACAGAAGAGCAGCTAGTATGCAAGCTTCTGTCACTCTGCAGGTAGGACTAAGACTTTCAAAGCACCATGTCCCTTGTCCCTAAGGACATCCGAGAGCCAGGGAGTGGATTTAAAAATTTTAAATACCTGAGGTATAAAAAGGCAGTGAAATTCTTCAAGAAAACATTCCCTACATACCATCTGATGATGATTTAGTAACTTGTTTTGAGGAACTCCAGCCTCCTCTAAGCTTTATCCTTCTGCACTGCGACCAGATCACATTTTCTCAAACTAGCATGAAAAATAAGCCCCCAAATTTCTCTTCAGGTAGACACCAAGTGCTTCTTTCAGACCATAAGAAAGCGTAGCATAAGATTTATTCTTATCCCATATGTATACCAGATGGACTAACCAATTTCTCTTCATGAAAAGTGTTTTATATTTGAGAAGTCTTTTCATGGGTCGATTAAACACCACACATTCCCCATGTCCCCAGACTGTCTTCCATTTGCCTGCTTGACAGACACTGGGCAGAGCTACCCAGCCACGTAGCCACCAAAAGCAATTGGAGCAGAATAACTGCCTCTACTTCCTCACACAGAACACTCCTGCAAGGACAGGGCCACTGCTTTCCTGCACTGAGCTGCAATTTCAGTTGCGATCTGTTCCAGCCCTTAAGTTCTCCCCTGACAACCTACAAGTGCTGAGTTATTTTTTCAAATGTAATCAGGGCCAGAGAGGAAAACAAAAATAAATAAAGCACTTACTATTAAATGATCACAATCAGCAAGTGTATTCTTTCAAAAGTAAGTATTTACAAACAGAAACACCTACAAGAACACTAACACATATGAAGCTTCCAGCCAACAATGTGAAAGTGATCCACTAGTATTTCTGAAGACCTATTTCTCCAGCTAAGGGCACAAAAGTGGCTGTCTCAGAATTCTGAGCAAGCAAATTATTTTAAGGAACCATTCTTACTCTCTGCACTCCATGTTACCTACACCTCATCTGCTACCTCATCAAACAAATGTGGCTTGAAAGGCTGTTTCCAGAGTGCAGTGCATCCTCTTTACTACCCTGCTATTCTCTAGCTGCTTCTAGACTGCTTCATCACTTCATCATCATGACAGAATGGTCTGGGTTGGAAATGACCTTAAAGCTCATCCAGTTCCAACCCCCTGCCACAGGCACGGACATCTTCCACTAGACCAGATTGCTCCAAGCCCCATCCAACCTGGCCTTGAACACTGCCAGGGATGAGGCAGCCACAGCTTCTCTGGGCAACCTGTGCCAGGGCCTCACCACCCTCACAGGGAAGAACTTCTTCCTCAGATCTCATCTAAATCTCCCCTATGTTGGTTTAAATTCATCCCCCCTTGTCCTGTCCCTACCTGCCCTCATCAAAAGCCCCTCTCCAGATTTCTTGTGGGCCCCTTTAGGCACTGGAAGCTGCTCTAAGGTCTCCCAGAAGCCTTCTCCTCTCCAGGCTGAACAAGCCCAGCTCTCTCAGCCTGTCTCCATAGCAGAAGTGCTCCAGCTCTCTGATAGTAAAAAACTGAATGAAAGGAGACAAGGGTCTGAATACTGCAGCTTTTTCTCATTTTGTCCCCCATCTCTATTTAATAGTTTTCTTTATATCTAGTAAAGTAGAAAGCCCCTTTTTTTGACTCATGTACTTCACCAATGTAAAGCACTATGTACCATAATCTGTGTATTTTTAAATCTCTCAAGCTACAAGTCCTAGCTGTCATTTTTATTAGTTTCCTTCTTTTCCCCAGACTCTTTGAAAAACTCCTGACAGAGCTCAGTTAATAACAGTCTGACCATCATTCCTATCCATATGAACCGTTTGCCTTCATTAGTTTTTTTAGTACTTCATCTTCCCAACAGATTTAACTAAGATCCCAGACTGCAACAAGGAATTAAAATTCACTACCCTTTTCTCCCTGCTGCTCATACCTTTACTTGCCGAAAACTAGTCAATTTATCATATTTACTTGCTTTTCACCTTATCTATCTTTATCTCCACTCAACTCTCATAAGTTAGAACATGCAACAGAGACAGCACCACCTCCCTCATTATGCCTTCTCCTAGTTATAAAAATCCAAACTATTTCTTTCAGATATTTCTAGATCATAAGCCAACACTTATCCCCAAAAACAGACGCCCAGAGCTGTTAGCGAGGAAGCCACTCAGGGGACTAAGAGTGTATTATAAATATGCATCGAGTCTGGGAACTCTGAAAAAAATTAATGTAATACTGCTCCATGTTCAACCACACTGTATTAGAAACCCCATCCTCAGATCTGTTAGTGTCTGATTGGTGCTTTGATTCAAAATGCTTCAATTCTTTTGACCTACATATTTTGGCACTTTCCCTGCTTGCTTTCCATGAGATGCAGAGAAACCATTCAGAAGTGACAATATATATTGTCACCCTTTAAACATATAAATACATATATATGCATATATATGTACACACACACACACACGTATATATTTATCTTTTCTACTGCTTCCCAAACCCCATCTGTGGGTGCATCTACACATAAGTCCCCATATGTTTGTTCTGCAGAATGAGATAGTGATAATGGAAATAAGCGCTTAAAAATAGAAAATTTCCCTTCAGCATTACAGTCATGTTTGTTTAATGCTGAGATTATAGCCCGTTTCTCAGCCTATGTTCACACACGTTGCAGTGACCTACTTTCCGCTTTTAAAATCCCACAGCAAAAGCGGCAAGCTCACATGAGGAATCAGAAGCAGACAAGAGAAGTCTATCTGCCACATCTGTAATATAGTTTTATGGCCATTAATTCCAGCTAGTGTCAGACTAATGACACAAGGGACATCAAAGCATGAAGTCATTTACATAATACTAGAAATATCTACAATCCTATGGCTATTTATTCAGGAAGGTTCTGCTGAAAGAATGAGAAAAATGACATTGTCTCTGCTCTTTTGAAATCATTCTAATTTACAGCGTTGCAAAGAGCCAGACAGTTTTCTAGGAATTTTTTAATTCCTCACTACTGAGGAGTTCTGGGTGGTTTGCAGTGCTATATAAATCTCACCAATACTATTTTCTCTCAGTAGAACTGATAAAGCACCTTTCTTCACGTCGACAGGTTATTCGAGATTGAACATGGCCACCTGAGGGAAGCAGCTCACCTGAAAGGTTGGTCTTGCTGGTATTTGCACAGGAGCTCCCATCTACCCCCCCCAGACCCAAGATGTGAAGGAAAATAAACTATTACTCAGATCTCTGGTCTAATGCTGAACTGTCTCACCTAGATGTATTTGACAGAGTTGGATCTCAAGCCCAGAGCTAAAGCAGACCGGCTGACACTCCTACAATTTGACAATAAGTAGACTGGACATTTCCAAGGTTATCAGAAGACTTTCAATGGCCTGCGAAGCTCCAGCCACAGTAAGAACTGCAGCAAATGCACTGCGGGGCATTTCTGCATCCAGGGCAGACGAGTCTTCTGCTTTGCTTTCATTATAGGAAAAATACAACAGCACACAGAAAGTCTGACCTTCAAACACAGCTGGGTGAGTGCATCTAGAGGAGCCCGCGTGTGCAAGAGGGATGCAGAGGTGCAGTCAGTGTCTGCTGCACATCAACAACCCACATGCTTGGAGCACCTACCAAAAGCACATCTGAAGGCTGAAAAAATGTTGTACCTAGTTAGGTGGTAGGTTACTCCCCAAGAGTACCAACAAGGAAAAATAAAACCTCAAATGTTTTCAGGGGTATGGCTATAAACGTAAAATTTGAATTAACCACCAAGTACAAAGATATATTTTGAGATATCTTGCCCTGGTTAAGTGTTCTGTGAAATTTAGTACTGCAGTATTTTATGAAGTAACCTTATCAGGACTGTAGATACTACTGAGATGCAAAAGCATCTCAGCAATAATGGCATCCACAGAGCTCTGCTTACCTTCAACTGACCATATCCTGAAGAGCAAACAGCAGTTTAAATAGTCCTACAGTTACTCCTTCAACAAGCAGAACTGTTTTTGAGGCTAGCTTAGGTGTAATGTGCTTTAACGAACAGCATAAAGAACAAGTAGTAAAAAAACTGATATGACCCCTATGACCAGGTAGTCTATAAGCAACACAAACCCTACAACTGGTAGTTGAAACTGTCAATCAGCTTATAAATATGTTTATTTTTAACTGAACATCTGGCCATGAAAATCTTATCTTCCTCAACTCTCAGCTACTAAACCAGGTAACTCTACTATGGATTTTTCTACTATGGCATTAGCAGGATACAGTGTCACATTAAATTATCTGAAGCTTCATATCATATACATACAAAGATAGATTTTTCTCTATTGGTTGTTTTGTTTTTGTGGGTTTTTTTAAGCAGCATCAGTCATTTTGGTTGTAAGACTGAGACACTGATGAGTTCCTAAAACCTTGCAAAACTGTTTCTATGTGAGTGACACTTTGAAAGATAAGCCGTTCGCATCACTGCAAACCAGGACAGTGTTAACGTAAGAGATGTAACAAAACAGAATTTCTAGACAAAGCATGGAAGACTCGACTTAGCTGAAGGCAAAGTATTTTTATCTGTAGCCAGGGGAAATGTTAGGGAAAACAGAGACATAAGGAAATGGCATAAAGGTAAATAAAGGATTGGCTAAGTGACAAGTGACCATGCAATGTCAAAAGGGGGAATTATCTCCCTGGGAGGAACGCAACTAGTTATCAGAATTGGAAGATCAAGAACTCAGGATAACTCAGGCTTCACATCTTCATTTTTAATTATAGAAATTAGAAAGGTTCTATTGAAAGGAAGTTAAAAGAGAAAGTCAGCAAACAGTGTTAGCATACCATCCATGAAATGTTCAGTGATCTTGAATATCAGAATGGTCAGCATGACACAAACTTTGACATTACTGTTATTATTATAACTTACTACTCAGGTTGTCCAGAGAAGCTGTGGCTGCCCCACCCCTGGCAGTGTTCAAGGCCAGGTTGGATGGGGTTTGGAGCAACCTGGTCTAGTGGAAGGTGTCCCTGCCCATGGCAGAGGGTTGGAACTGCATGGTCTTTAAGGTCCCTTCCAACCCAAACCATTCTAGGATTCTATATTATGGAATTCAAAGTCATGCAAGAGTTCAAAACAACAAACTAAGGGGATTTATGCCATAAACATGGAGTTCAAAGAGAAACACAGGCTGAGCTTACTAATCAAACACAGGCAAACTGACGTGTGTGGTGAAGAGGAGAGAAGGCAGGAGTCCAACAGGCAAGGGATGTCTGTTAGAGAATCACGGAATCACAGAATAGTTAGGGTTGGAAAGGACCTTAAGATCATCTAGTTCCAACCCCCCTGCCATGGGCAGGGACATCTCACACTAAACCATATCACCGAAGGCTTCGTCCAACCTGGTCTTGAACACTGCCAGGGATGGAACATTCACTACCTCCCTTGCAACCCATTCCAGTGCCTCACCACCCTCACAGTAAAGAATTTCTTCCTTAGATCCAGTCTAAACCCCTGCTGTTTAAGTTTCAACCCATTACCCCTTGTCCTGTCACTACAGTCCCTAATGAACAGTCCCTCCCCAGCATCCCTGTAGGCCTCTTCAGATACTGGAAGGCTGCTATGAGGTCTCCACGCAGCCTTCTCTTCTCCAGGCTGAACAGCCCCAACTTTCTCAGCCTGTCTTTATATGGGAGGTGCTCCAGTCCCCTGATCATCCTCGTGGCCTCCTCTGGACTTGTTCTAACAGTTCCATGTCCTTTCTATGTTGAGGACACCAGAACTGCACACAGTACTCCAAGTGAGGTCTCACAAGAGCAGAGTAGAGGAGCAGGATCACCTCCTTCGACCTGCTGGTCACGCTCCTCTTGATGCAGCCAGGATACGGCTGGCTTTCTGGGCTGTGAGTGCACACTGCTGGCTCATGTTCATTTTCTCATTGACTAACACCCCCAGGTCCTTCTCCGCAGGACTACCATGAATTTCCTTTTTGCCCAACCTGTAGCTGTGCCTGGGATTGCTCTGACCCAGGTGTAGGACCTTGCACTTGTCATGGTTAAACTTCATGAGGTTGGCATCAGCCCACCTCAGAAGTGAGTCAAGGTCCCTCTGAATGGCATTTCTTCCCTCTAGCGTATCAACAGAGCCACACAGCTTGGTGTCATCGGCAAACTTGCTGAGGGCACACTCAATTCCATTGTCCATGTCAGCGACAAAAATATTAAACAAGACCGGTCCCAACACTGATCCCTGAGGGACATCACTCGTTACTGGTCTCCAGCCGGACATTGAACCGTTGACCACAACTCTTTGAGTGCGACCATCCAGCCAGTTCTTTATCCACCGAGTGGTCCACCTATCAAATTTATGTCTCTCCAATTTAGAGACAAGGATGTCATGTGGGACAGTGTCGAATGCTTTGCACAAGTCCAGGTAGATGACGTCAACTGCTCCACCCCTGTCCATCACTTTTGTAGCCCCGTCATAGAAGGCCACCAAATTTGTCAGGCAGGGTTTTCCCCTAGTAAAGCCATGCTAGCTGTCACCATGAGACCACAGCAACATTTCTTCAGCAAAACACAACACACAGCATTAATCAGCATCCCAACATAAAGAATAAAGAATGACAACTTAAGACTGGCAGATGGACAACAATATAAAACCTTCCTTCAATATCATGAAAAAAGCCTAATAGTTCAAGTGATTTAGCTCAGAAGGTGAGGGAACAGATTCTTAAAAATAAGTTTACTGGGGCAACTGTTAGGAGGTGGAAGTGCTTCCTCAAACTTGACCACTTTTAGGCCCCTTCCAATCCAAACCACTGTAGAATTCTATAAAAGTAAGTTAGATCCTTGCCTGTGTGTTATCTGCATCCATGTGACACTCTCTAAAATGCGCATCTGGAGGGACTGTATTTTTCTGTGGGTTCAACCAGTAAGCGGAAATAAGTCTTTCACCATTACACTTCAAACTTGTCTACTCAATGGGTCTGAACACCCCCCCAGTCTTATATAGCTTTACATTTAAACAAAACCCATGGTTTGTAGAATACCTACATATTCAGAACAGAAAAGTCTCAACATGTGACCAATTCCAACATACTGACTAGGGCTCACTTGAAGGAACTAACCTGAATAGGGAAGAGTGCCCAGGTGGTCTCTAGAAGCAGTCCTACAGCCGGTAACCAGTACCTGTGTCTGTCACATAGGGCTGGCCTTCAAAGACTCTCTCACCTTCATCTAAGAAAGTTTAATCCCATCAACAATGTTCCAGTCAATCTTTTTAACAAGCAATTCTAGTCTCCCATGTCTGGCACTCTCACCCTTCAAGAATATTTACCTAAAAATGTAATTTAAGATTACCTGGGTTTGTATGTGGTTTGTTTCTATGCTGTAAGCCATAACTGCAGCTAGAGTCACGGATGGTGCTATGGAAGCGGTGCAGCTGAACTGGGAAAGGTGACAATGTGACACTGACATTACAAGAATCCTATTTTGTAGCCACACTTTAATATTTAAGAATTTAATGTCAGCATGTATTAGCTAGAGATTAGATGCTTGTTCTCTGCTGTCAGAAATACTCTTGGACTTTCTACCCTGGTGAAGAATTTCACCAGCACATCTTAAACTGGCACAAAGAAGAGAGATCTTAAAGCACAAAAAGTTGTGTACCAATTAAGGCAGAATACATGGCATCATATCAAGAACACAGACACCTCTAACCCTTCTCCTCTGCCAAATCCCATTAACACAGAACAGTTCATACAGCCATTACAGACTGATGAGGAGATACACAACAGCTTTCTGCTGGCAAACGCTAGCACATCTCTCAGGTCCTGACACTCTGCCTGCCAGTTTCTGGGTGGGAAGGAACAATTTTAATGGTTGGCTCATGAAACTTGAGTTCTCATCCGAACATTCTCACTAAATCACCATGTGGCATCATCATGAACTGCCAGTGCATTTTCCTCTAGATTCTGGTAAAGAGCCAATTAAATTTATAAGCTTTAATCTGCACAGGAAAGAGGACTCCAAGAAGAACAAAATGCCCTACGGTGATCTCTGAGGAAGCTACCAACTCTCTTAAACACAACTGCTAAATCCCCAGCAGTTCAGAAAGAGCAGGGAAAGACAGCATGTTTAGCCAGACACTCTGGTTTTTCAGGAAGCCAGACTAACCCGAGGGCATGGAAAATCTAACTTGTCACAGACAACTACAGAAAATGCTTTTTTCAGAATGGGTAGGTCAAATATAGTGTGCTTTAGTCAAGAGGAAGAAGGTTAAAACGCATAAGTTATATGAAAAAATAAAATCAAGCATCCCTTCCAGATAATTTCTTTTCTGGGATGAATCATGTTTTGTTCACTTCCTAGAGTCTCATGTCACTTCAGTGCCTCACTAAGTCATTTCTAATTTCATAGCTGCCTACAGCACCAATTGTCTACAGAAATATCTATAGCCCTGAAGCTGTATGATCCCTCCTAAGGGAGCTGTTAATCTTGCATAGTTTAAGAGGCATTGATTAAATGCAAACAGCCAGATGCCTGCTAAGAAATATCAATTTCTACCCAGTCATCTCCAGGAAGCAGCTTATTTTGCCATTCAGTGCTGCTAAAATGAGCTGCCAGATTATGGGAACAGCCTCCTCTTCAGAGACCACATCATCTCCCCATTAGAGAAACCATGATCCTACCTCCATCCATTAGAGCAGGACAGAGCAGCTTCAAGTGTAGAGGGACCAACTCTGATACATCAAGATGAGGTTTTATCACATTGGCTGAAGGAAGGGAGATGTCACACAGTATTCATCAATGTAAATGGAAAAAGAAGAAGCACGTACTTAAAAAAACCTGGTCAAACATTGCATTTGGCATGATTTCCAAGAACAGGGTAAGCCTCATTTGCAGCATTACCTCCAGGAGAAGAAATCCCTTCAGAGAGGACCAGGTAAAGCACCCAGGGCAGTAAAGGACAGCAGGATCCTGAGCATATCTCTTGTCTTGTTGCAGAGTTTTTTAATGCCAGAAAGTTGCAGAGCAAATCATTCGGCAATAATTCAGGTAACGTTTATGCTATACTGGACAAAAGCCTAAGTATTTTAGAATTTAGAAAACACAAACTCTACTGAAGGTGTATTTGGTATTTTATGAGCCGGAGCTGGCAATTAGCTGCACAAATTGCAGCAAAACAGCAGCAAAAAGGGGGATTACTGATGAGCATGGTTATTTCTTTATTTTTCCGTGAATTACTCATGCAAGACTAAGTGAGCTGAATTTGCTCAAGAATATTTCTGTAGAAAACAGTTTTGCGGGGTTTAATGAGGAAACACTAGCAGCCAGCTTGTTAAACATCTAAGCTGAATTTCCACTTGCTTCACCATTTAAAAGACATACTTGCTCTGAGGTGTAGATTTACACTCAAGCAATCAAATCTCTCCTCTTGCTCAGCCTTGCCATATCTAGATATGTTTCTTAACTACAAGATTTTTCCAGAAAAAGATCAGATTAATCCAAGATTACCCTTGCTACAAGTCAACACCACTGAAATGAGAACACTGTGATAACAACAGATGCAGCATAGCTATAAATGATAAAATGCACAACATAATCAGCCTTACCCTATTTTCAGTGATGGGACTGAAATGAAATAAGATTAAAGAGCTAAGGCCTCTGAGTGAGCTACAACTAGAGCCAGGATTAGGGAAGTTTCCTAACCACCAGGTTCATATCTATGAGAGGTCGCATACCCCTCTCAAAGCCATTCTGACATCCTAGCACACAGTTCTTTCTGAATTTATATGCAAGCAGGATAAACCCCTATTAAATCAGTTTTTATGAACAGAACCCACATGTTCAGAACAGGAAGATGAGGTGAAAAAAAGGAAAAGAGCCTGTGTACTGGGAAAAGGAGGGAGAATGCTAGAGCAGTGTGGAATCTTTTAAACAACAAACCTTCTGGCAGACTCTGCTGTACAGAGGTTTAGCTGGAGCTCCCGATGGGTATCAGAGCCAGCAGCTGCCAGCCACCTTGCTGTTCATGCCTCCATATGGGCAATGACATAAGTAGGACATGGAGCTGTTGGAGCAAGTCCAGAGGTGACCACAAAAATGCTCCAAGGACCAGAGCACCTCTGCTATGGAGACAGGCTGAGAGAGCTGGGCTTGTTCAGTCTGGAGAAGAGAAGGCTTCTGGGAGACCTCAGAGCAGTTTCCAGTGCCTAAAGGGGCCAACAAGAAAGCTGGAGAGGGGCTTTTGACAAGGGCAGGTAGGGACAGGACAAGGGGGAATGGCTTTAAACTGACAGAGGGAGACTGAGATGGGATCTGAGGAAGAAGTTCTTCCCTGTGAGGGTGGTGAGGCCCTGGCACAGGTTGCCCAGAGAAGCTGTGGCTGCCCCATCCCTGGCAGTGTTCAAGGCCAGGTTGGATGGGGCTTGCAGCAACCTGGTCTAGCAGAAGGTGTCCCTGTCCCTGGCACAGAGTTGGAACTGAATGAGCTTAAAGGTTCCTTTCAACCCTGGCCATTCTGATTCTATGACTACATCACTGCAGAAGTGCACTCCTATTTGCTTTTTGCTGTTAGCTCAGTAGCTTATCCCTGGGGCTTGGGCACATTACTAACTCAAAGGCAAATATTTAGCTAATGGATCTAGCATGAAATATAAACACTTATTATTAAGCTAAATAGTTAACCCAATCTAACAGAAAAATTAGAATAAAATGTTTAGACTAAACTTAATTTTGATGTGTCTTTTACAGTACTATTTGTTTTATTTTCCTTGCAAGATTATATGCACAAAAATATTCTGGGCATATAGAAAGGGAGTTCTGAGAAACAGCAACCAAGCTGATTTTATGTAAAAGCTAATGAACTTGAAGGATGGCTGGAAAGAAAAAGGGCCATAGCATATCTATTAGAAATGAGTCTGCACACTTCTTCAAGCACATTCCCCCAAATCACTTGGTTTACATGCATTAATAAGAGGCTAAATTCCAGATATAAGCTCAAAAGCTCATAGCTTGAATATTTTAAGTAACAGCTCCTTGCTTGGGAAATTTAAGCTTAGTAAATACTGCATTAATTCATCAAGCTGTCAGGTGTTGACTAGAACAACTCTTAAACACACTGCAAAACCTAAATGTTTTGTATTACCATTTTTGAGATCTCACTAAGCCTCACCATAAAGCTGTTAATACACTTCTCAACATATGTACTACTTCATTATAAGCTGGTTTTATTTTCTATTCAACAAGTCAAGTCAGGACACATTCCACCTTTGAAACAAAGTTTAGAAGCAAAAAGTAAAAAGCCCAAGTAGCAGGTTGCTAGGAAAATACCATTTGAGGGAGAAACAGCCATGGCAACAGCCTGGGGGGGGGGGGAGGACGGGGACAGGGGGGTGGTCTTTGGTTGGTTGGTTTGTTCTTTGTTTTTTTGTGGCTTTTTTTGTTGGGGGTTTGTTGCTTTTTTTTGTTTGTTTTGGTGGGGTTTTTTATTAAAAAAAAATAAATAAGGCTCTCCTTTTCCTTGTAGCCACAACTGGAGCTCTTTTAGGAACCCAGAACAATACTTGGTACAAAAGCCTGCTAATTTTCTGAAAAACCTACACCCTTACTAATTCTTAGAATAACAAGCTGGTCTGGGTTGGAAGGGACCTTAAAACTCATCTGGTTCCAACCCCTGGCACAGGCAGGGACACCTTCCACTAGACCAGGTTGCTCCAAGCCCCATCCAGCCTGACCCTCAACACTGCCAGGGATGGGGCAGCCACAGCTTCTCTGGGCACCCTGTGCCAGGGTCTCACCCCCTTCTCTTCCTTTACTTAGCTCAAAACTTGTTTTCCCCACACCACAGCACCACCACAGCCCAGAAACAGTGATGTTTTCAGTGACATACTCAGTGTCTTGAGCCTCACGGGGAATTGCCCAGGTGCAGGTCCCTCTTTGTCCCTAGGAAAGGGGAGCACTTAATAAAGGAGATACTGCCATGCTCCATTTTCCTCCAAATAACAGAGCTCGTTACACAACTACTTAAGCTGATTTGCTACAAGCAGCAAACAAGGGAGTAGGCCAGGGAAGAAAAGCTTCTTGAGCACGTCAATTAATAGATCTAAAAAAGTGGACTGATTTCTGTCAGAGTAGACTCAACTTCAGGATCCAATCAGAATTTTGAGACAGCCAGTCTAAGGGTTAGCTTGTCAACACTCCCATTCCTTGTGTACTAGCAACTATGTACCACCAGGAGCCAACTCAGAACTTGCTACTAGACACAGCACCTACACTAAAAAACATCCCCAAGCAGGGAAGTACTGCAAATTGTGTGCATGCCTGATTTTACAGTTACACCATGCAACCATATAAATGTTATATGGTGCGTAGTTACATGGGTTTGCCCTTTTTTTGTTGTGTATTTGCTTGTTTGAGGGGGTTGGGGTTTGTTTTTTTTTGGGGGGGTGCTTGTTTGGAGGTTTCTGCTTAGGGTTTTTGGAGACTTTTTTGTTTTCATAGAACCCTAGAATGGCTTGGGTTGAAAGGGACCTTAAAGCTCATTCAGTTCCAACCCCCTGCCACAGGCAGGGACACCTTCCACCAGACCAGGTTGCTCCAAGCCCCGTCCAACCTGGCCTTGAACACTGCCAGGGATGGGGCAGCCACAGCTTCTCTGGGCAACCTGTACCAGGGCCTCACCACCCTCACAGGGAAGAACTTCTTCCTCAGATCCCATCTCAATCTCCCCCCTGTCTGTTTAAAGCCTTTCCCCCTTGTCCTGTCCCTACCTGCCCCTGTGAAAAGCCCCTCTCCAGCTTTCTTGTTGGCTCCTTTAGGCACTGGAAACTGCTCGGAGGTCTCCCAGAAGCCTTCTCTTCTCCAGGCTGAACAAGCCCAGCTCTCTCTGCCTGTCTCCATAGCAGAGATGCTTCAGCCCTCTCAGCTTGTCAACACTCCCATTCCTTCATCTATTAACGAGCATGTACCATCAGAAGCCAACTCAGATTGGGCCCTCCTGCCCCTCCAAGGATGTCAAGATACAAAATCTCTAGCAAGAATAACTTACTATTATAGAATTTCATTTCTTTTCCCAATAGAGTTCATTACATTCACCAAACCCACAACTTCTGTCATAGTGCCAAGGCTATGAATTACATGTGCATTAGATTGAGGGAGTTTCAGAGAAGCATGCCCTCCTACAAGTAGGAAGTACTTGGGTTTGCAACCATCCAGCAGCCACACTTACAAGAATCAAGATACTATGCACATTTATTTTGTGGTAGGAACTGAAATTTTAAAGTCTATTCAGACTCATTAATTTTAAATCATTTCACTTTGAAAAGTTATTTTTATTTAAGACGTAGACAAGCAAGTTAGAGGCCAAAAATCTGTATCTGCCCAAAGCAGGCATAGGATAAATAGATGTATGTTGTGAAAATGGACAAAAGACGTGTGAATCTGGATCACTAGATCACTGCATGAAGCAAAGGCACAGACATCAGTAAGGTTCACAAAAACACGTGGTGTATTTCACATAAACCCAAACACATCTTTAGAATTTGTCTCCACAAGGCAAGGAGCCCTCCACAGATGCCAGCAGCCATTTGGTTCCTTAATCAGGGACTGCGCTTTTCCTAAGCCTAAAGAGCAGAAAGTAATTGCTACCACGAAAGGTTCTTCTCACCTGATTTTTTTTTGCTCCTTTGTACAAAATCCTCCAGGACAAAAGGTGTGGTGCTTGCATCCCTCCCCAGATGGGACTCAATACTCCTAGATTAAGTAGGACTCTGAAAATGCAGCGGCTTCTGCAGGAGATGACCTGCACTGGTTCTCCTTCCTATGATTTCATAAGGAAGTGGAATACAAAAGCTGTCATTCCAAAAGCTTTCATCAGTTTGTATGTGTGCATTTAGCGCAATACAGGGGAGAGTCTCTTCGGCTTGGATGATCAAAGAAAACATTAATATACCAGACATAAGATTGATGAGCAAGCTGCACATCCAGAATCTTCAAAAGAGGCTGATGAAATTCCTTGGAAGCAGCCTGATTTTTGTTACAAATAGGTACACACAGGGGTGCATATAATGATGTATTTCTGGACCATGGGGTTCAGAAATTACCCTGGAATCAAAGTAATCTGCCTATCAGTGCCCAATAAAGGTACCATGAAAAGACTGACTTACAGTCAACAACATTCAGACTCCCTTTAAAAAAAGATGAGCTGATCAGTGTATAGCTACCTATGTGGTGCTGAGGATCTTAAAGGTCTTTTGCAGCCTGATTCTATGATTCTATACTGGAAGTAAATTCCTCAAAGTTTGCTTGCTTGCAGTTCACTGAATTTAAAAAAGAAATAAGGAAGTGTTTGGGTTGTTGTTTTGTTGGGTTTGGGATGGGGCTTTTTGGGGGGTTTTTGTTTGTTTTTTTTTTTGTTGCTCTATTTTTCTTTGAGGGTGTAGTTGTTGGTTTGGGTTTTAATAAAAGGCACATTTCTGGCAGAAGCTACACAGAACTTACTCCAGAAAACAGATTATTTAGAACACTTCAATGATGAAGGAAATAAAAAAAAATATTTACAGCAAAAACCGTTATCTGTCTGGCATGGAACTTGCTCACTGAGGACTACCCTGCATCGCAGTGTTATGAATCATAGAACCATACAATGCCAGGTTAGAAGGCATGTCAACAATCATCTAGTCTAATCTTTCTAGGCAAAGTATGAGGCAGACTAGATGGCCTAGTACCATGTCCAGCCCAATCTTAACTGTGTCTAATGCTAGGGAAAAACACCGAAAGCCTTAGAGGCATGTTACAACCCTTACGCTTCTTTGCACTAGAATTTCATCTGTGAAAAAAGTTTGTTAGTAGCAGCTTGCTCCTCCTCCACACAGAGAAATAAATTTCCCCTATTTAATCTTCCAAAGTCACAGTTCTTCAAATAAGTTATTCTCAGGATATCAGAGACTCACAGGGTCATCTCAAGGCTCACATGAAACCAGCATTCTGAACTGAATATTCACCAAAACATCCAAAGTCTTAACAGAAAGGAGTGAGAAAGTTGTAGCACAAATTACCGTCTTTCAGGATACCCTCCTCCACAGGGATCAGTAAACATCTACATCACTTCCACCCCAAACGGAACTATTCAACTCACTGAGGTATAAAAGAATAAGTTAAAGCCTGAAAGCTCTTAAATGAAGTACTTTTAGCACAGACATGTATTTTAATGCCAAGCTGCTGCGAGACCTTATGTACACTTAAAGAACCATTGTTAAGCAGCTCTTAATGCACCTTTTCAGTTTGTAAGAACTCAAATATCCATCAGGCACACTGAACTACAACACAAACAATACAGAAAAGTTGTATTAATAAAATACACATTGAAGTGACAGATCTGTGCCCCTGTGATCTCGTGAGTCATCTTCACTGTGATACAAGTGCTCAGTGACTTCTCTCCCCTGCATGACGCTCCACCAAACATTTCAGCCATGTGAGAATTAGACCTCGATCTAATCAAGGGCATAGAAATGGCGCTTTAGAGCCATCCAGTTTTCTAAGCAAAGTTACGTTCTACCCTGATGTCTCTCACATTCCCAGCAACTGTGAGTTTTTCAACATCTGGCAAGTTTCCTTAAGCTTTCTGAACTGTTTGGGGGTAGCTCATGAGGTGAGATTAGGCTAACCTCTATGCAGCTCTTCTGCTAGCTGTAAGAAAGCCACAAAGGTTCTTCTTTGAAAGACCACTGGCTCCTTCAGAGCTACACTAATGGGCACACAGCACATCAGGAGCCTTCATCCTGCACATTCACTCCCAGGAATGAGGAGGACACCGCACATCCCCTAGCGGCACTTCTGACTCCTGCCCAGGATCCTCACCAGAAGTCAGGGAGCACAGAGATATGACCCCCAACTTCTGCTCCCCATGTCTCAGATCCCTGCAGCTAGATGCCCACCTTCTCCTAACCCATCCTGTATCTCAGGCCTAAAACAATCATAAAAATCACAGAAAAGTTTGGGTTGGAAGGGACCTTAAAGCTCATTCAGTTCCAACCCCCTGCCACAGGCACGGACATCTTCCACTAGACCAGACTGCTCCAAGCCCCGTCCAGCCTGGCCTTGAACACTGCCAGGGATGGGGCAGCCACAGCTTCTCTGGGCAACCTGTGCCAGGGCCTCATCACCCTCACAGGGAAGAACTTCTTCCTCAGATCTCATCTAAACTTCCCCTCCTTCAGCTTGAAGCCATTAAGGGCTTAATTGCCCCCAAAAGATCGGATGCACAGAAAACCTTAGTCATGCCCATCTGCAGAACTAAACTATCTTCTCAATTATTCAGTTTGCTGCTTTTTTTAGAACGAAGCACAGAAAACCTGAATTCTCCTTTAGCGAATATGTCTGGATGCAGACCCATTCTGTAAAGCTTAAAGAGCTCTCTCTTCAGTCCAGAAAGTATAAATGCCTTTATAAATAAACAACTGTGCCAAACGGGAAAATGCAGGCAGGTAAAAGAGGAAAACCAGCTTTAATTAGAAAGTACACCATTAAGTATCCTATTTAGAAAGTGTTAAATATAAAGAATGACTTTTCCAGGGATTTTGTGGGGTTTGTTGGGTGGATTTTTTTGGTTGGTTTGTTCTTTAACTTCGTGCACTAGCAACTTACTCAACAGCACAAGTGGGTCAGATAACAAACACCAAAGACTGAACTTCAGCTGAAATGGCAGTTAAATCCTCCCATTGTATACATCATATCCTCAGAAATACTGTCAAGCATGTATTACCATCCCCCCCAGACATGCAATTTCTCCATGAATCCTTCCAAAAAAAAAATTCAAGCATTTTAAGCCAGAAGTGGTGCACTGCCACCAATCCTAGGCATTATTTTCTATCTACTTCATACATGCAGATATTTGGTACCTGGTAAAGTCCAGCATGGAAACAAGCATCCATCTCATCCATCCCAGCTCAATTTTACTCCTTGAGCATTGCAGGAAGAAGTTCTCCTTTCTATTGCTGCGTAACCACACACACACCCCCAACAACAACAAAATCATGTGGCTCACAGAAATAATTTCTATTTTAATATATTAACCATAGCAATTCTTCGACAGGTTTCTTTTCCAACGTGGCCAGCTGCAAAATCTTCCAGTTTAAGCCATTTACCTCTTTCAGCAATAACATCAGCACAGTTAATCAGGCACATGCAGCTAGCTGCAGATGTTAACTACAAACAAGCAGCAGAACCCAAGACAACTCTCACCACAGTACAACTATTGAGAGGTTAGTTTGAGATGTTTATTAGGGTGATTTATTCAACACCAATATACAACTTCACATCATACAAAGCATTGGAATCATTAAGAAAAATCAGAAGTGATAACAGACAAGCTTGTAAGCACAAGAAAGTTAAGAGTATATTCTGCAAAGATATAGTATTATCTCCAAAGACTGGAAGGAAGTATGAATAACATGAAATTTAAACAGAGAAGCACATTTGGTAGCTACCTGGCGTTCTGAAAATAAAACCCAAAAAATGAAACACACATCCCTGCATATTCATTTACCACATTGAGTTTTCAGCAAGATACACGTGCATTTTCTGGGAGTGACAAAAGATGCACCACATCGCATTTACCCTCCTACACCCCTTTACGCCCACCCCCAAACACACAGAAAGAACCAGCTCTTCCTCCACCTACAGGTCACATTCACATTTGTAAACCTAATGACATTTAAAATAAACAGTATAAAAATATGGTGGGAGAAAAGAAAGTGGTAGTGTAATGGAATGAATTATTTGTGTTAGCAGCTGCAAGAGTGCCTAAGCCCTGGGGATGCCCAAGCCCTGGAGGTGCCCCTGCCTGTACTCACAGTCTCTGCTTTGGGCTGCTCAGGGCTCTGCTGTCCTGCTTAGCTCACCCTCATCCCACCCAATTCCACTGAGCTGGGGGCTCCTGCACAAGACAGATCACTCCACAGCTCAACCAACCACTACAAGTGCTAGAAACTCCCCTCCAGCCAATATGTGCATTATTGCATTTCAGTAAAATAAAGCAACTGTGGGAGAGGGAGAATGTCTGATATTCAGTTAATCTGAAACCTTCTATTATTCAATCAGATAAATTCTCTCTGTAATTCATTATTTATTCTCTGTTTCTAGGGCACAAATCTTTAAGCCCACTTAAGGCAAAAGGTGACAGAGAATGGCTTGAAGAACCAAGTTAAACACCTCCAAACTAGCCATGATGCTGCCTTGCTCCAAAATCAACCACATTACAAAAAAAATAGCTAAAAAAGGTCTTTCAAAATAAAAGCAAGAACACAACAATCTCCTTATATGGCAACAAACACCAAAAAACACCCCAAGAGGAAAGCACTTCATGACAACAAGGACCAAACACCTCTCCTTGCATCACACACCACTGCTCACCCCTCACCTTTCAGTGTGACTGAGCAGATGACCTGACGTGTGAAGTTCAGCTGGAGAAATGGTCCAACAGCCTGCAGACCAGCATGAGATGGGCCTCCCACCCACTGAAAGGGCACTCATGAGGCTTTGCAGACTTGTCAAACGTACAGGCTGTTGGCTACGTGCTACCATGTGGCATTATTTCCTGTGACAGCCATGCTTGCCCATGTATCCTGTGTCCCAACTACCATCATAGCTCTAGTCCACAGGGAAATGCTTATTTTTGCATCTCAGCCAGGATTTGGTTGCAAAGGCTTCTGGCTTTAAGTGTGGTGGCTCTGCATATTGAACTGGCAAGGGAAGAGCCCAGCTTTGGCACCTGAGTGCGTGGGCAAAGAGGCTTCTTAGAAATGACAGTTATCTACCTCAGAGGAGAAATCAACAGTGTTGCTTGTTCAGAAACTGGCACAGTGAGGATGTCAGCTCCTAACGAGGCTTGGAATGGTGGGTAAAGTAATAAATTGTTACCAAATCAGAGAACAAAAGCCTCAAGTTCCGATGCACATCACTAAACAGTCAGATTACATACAGTTCATTGCAGCAACTCCTCACACTGCCACCCTGGGTGGGGAGCAGGTGAGGCCTCAGATTAAAATAATAAATAAATAATCGAGACTCCAAGGGTCACTGTTTGAGGGAGCTCTTCAAAGAAAACCTTTCATTGAATAGTAGCATTCATTCAAGGTGTGATACTCTCCCAGTAAGTCATTAGTAGACAGCATCAGAATGTAGTCACAAGTACGGGCAGGGTACGAAGAATGTTCAGGTGCAAGCCACTTTCTTTGCAACAAGGAAATACCATTTTTTAGGCAAGTGAAGGTGTTAGAATGCTATCCTTAGGCAACTTGGAGCACAATGTCCTACTTTAAACTAGAGTTGGGTTCAAATAAATCCTGTACTTTTATTGGGTGTTGTAGGCAAGGTCCCTTTAGCTACATAACACAAACTTGAACAAAATGTTCACTCATCTACAAAAAAACTTTAGTCTCATGTAAAATACTAAGTAGTCTCTCAAAATTCCAAAGAAGTAAATAATTTAGTTTTCTGTGTTGAATGGCAGTAACTAATACTTTTGTGTTCGGAAACCTTTGCACCTTTTATAGAGACAGCACAAATTGCAATGGATTTGCTGATCTCTTGCAGTTTGTTTCAGGTTCAAACTGGCCCATTCCTTTTGGTGGTGCTGGAAACAGTCATAAATATTTCAGCACAGATTTTACAATTTAGTCCTAGATCTTTTCTTTCTCTCAGATGCAGAAAGGACAGACTATTTTTCATGCTAAGTAAAATTCCATCCAAAGTTGTCATTACCAAACCAAAGCTGGAGGTATGAAGTTAAAAAAAAAAGGCAATTTTCTTTCTTACTTCCAAGGCTTCAGAAAGCAATATGGCAGCAAAACAACTTCCTGAGGCAGGAAATTAGGGTTAATCATTTTCCTTTATGCCCCCAGTTGATGGCAAGCACTGAACCCCACAACTGACCCCACACAAGCCAGAAACAACCTGGTTGTGTCTCAGTAAACATGAGCTTTTCCTAATCTATTTCTCAAGTCTGTATAGTAAGTGGTATGATGTGAAAACCCATGTTTCAAGGAAGACAACATTATTAATGATAAAAATATCCTAAGAGAAGGTTTCAAAGCAGCAAGGATAAAGGCAGGTAACAGCATTATTCTACAAGGCTGCGGTGAGTATACGGGGAGAAGGAAGAGGAGCTGCAGTCATGGTGGACCCATCCGCTATGAAAGCACAACTTTAATATCAAACCTTCTGTTACTAAGCATCCATGAAAAAGTATATAAATTAAATTTTAAAGTGGTTGAACTTAAAATGGAGCTGTAATGGTGATTTAAAACCAGTGGGAGTGCTGAAATAGTGCAGTCCAAAACCATCATGCACATTTGTGCTTACACAAACAAAGGAAGGTTTCAACAAGCACTGCAGAGCAGAGAGGGAGGAGAAGCAGGGCTGATCGGCCAACAGCACAGCTACCCTTTGGTTTCTTCTACACGTAAAGTCCAAGGATGTAAAGCAAGAGCTCTGTAAAATGCTGAAGATTTTAGAAGTGTAATGGCGGGTAGAAAAGTACACTGGTCTTGTATCAGTGGCAGCCCCAGTGTTAGGAGACAGTCTAGGCTTCTAGGAGGAGAAAATAGAAGAGAGGAAAAGAAGTAGGAGAGGGAAAAGGGATGGGGAAAAGGGGCAAGAAAGCGCAAGTCATTAGTAAACATGAACATTCAGGTAGCACACTGCACAACAAGCAATATTTCATTTAGTGCAGTCAGGAGATTTGCCAAAAGCCAGATAAGAGACATGTGGAATTTTGCTTTAGAAGTCTCTGAAAATATATCACTAGTCATGCTATGGCTTGACATTGTGCCACATGCAAAAATCAGCTGTGATAAATCAAGATTAGTGTAAAACAGTTAGAGAGCAGCAGCTCAGGATGCTGCTTAAAAGCACAATTTGCTCTGAAAACAGTGACTCAGTATTTCTGTGACCTGATCTCGGATGACAGAACAAGCAGGCTGGCTGGGGAGAAAGTCCAGCTAGGGAAAGTATGAACACTGACAGCAATACTTCCCCAGGTTACTTCTCACCTTCCAGCAAGATAATGACCAGGATCTTGGAAAAAGAGATATCCAGATTAAACCATATGCTTATCCTTGATGGATTTCTTTGCAGAAATTTGTTTCGGTTTGGTTTTTTGTTTATATATATATATATATATATATATGTAATTCTTTAAACTCTAGGCAAATATCCTGCAATAAGGAGTTCCAAACATTGCACAGTTCAAAAATTAGAATTTTTGTTTGTTTAAACCTGCTGTTAACAGTTTTACTAAGCACCTTTTAACTTTTGCATAGGGAAAGTTAGCAGTTAGCTCCCTAACTCAATACCTGCAGCCATCAGTGAACATACAGAGTGGTTTGGGTTGGAAGGGACCTTGAAGATCATCCTCTTCCAACCCCCTGCCATGGGCAGGGACACCTTCCACTAGATCAGGTTGCTCCAAGCCCCGTCCAACCTGACCCTGAACACTGCCAGGGATGGGGCAGCCACAGCTCCTCTGGGCAACCTGGGCCAGGGCCTCACCACCCTCACAAGGCTTAAAGCTGTTCCCCCTTGTCCTGTCCCTATCTGCCCTTGTCAAAAGCCCCTCTCCAGCTTTCTTCTCAACCCCTTTAGGCACTGGAAGCTGCTCCAAGGTGTCCCCAGAGCCTTCTCCAGGCTGAACAAGCCCAGCTCTCTCAGCCTGTCTCCAGAGTAGAGGTGTTCCAGCCCTTGGAGCATCTTCACAGCCTCCTCTGGACTTGCTCCAGCAGGTCCATATCCTTCTTATGTTGGATGACTTATAATCTTTAATATAATTTATAACTATATTTATATATCTAATATTATTTACAACTTATAATTAAGTTATATTAACTTCTAAACTTATAATTTATATGTTATTATAAGCTATAACAATTTCCACACACTGATTCATTTCGCTTGAGTTGCACCAGACATGCACAGCTTCCCTCCGAACACTGCACCAGCCGCTCTTCTATTCATCCTTATAAGGAAGAACAGAATTAATAGAGGTTCAGTCTATGTGCTGAGCACCCAAGCCAGAGCTCCAGGTCTGCAGCTCTCTAATTGTCAAAAATAAAAAAACAAAAACCCACAAGCCAAATAAGCGACCATCACGTAAGGCTCAGCACTGCCAAGAACTGAACCTTTCGGAACCACAGCTGGTCTCTCCTTTCCAGGGAAAGCAAATGGGTACAGAGGGTTCCTCTCTACCTCATGGACACAGGTTTGGACCCTCAAATAAACAGCCAATACAAAGTTAACTGGTTATGTTTTTCTGAGCTATACGCATCCCTGCATCAATGGGTTAAATGCATCCCTGTTACAATAAAGAAAATTGAACAGTTAATCTAGTGGTTTGCCCCCAAGTTACATTAGCTTTGGATTTATGCCATCTAGTACATTAATAGTATTGTGGAGTGGGGCATCCAGTCAGGAGGCAGCACAGGCTGCCAAACCAGCACTAAAACTTCAGTCCTGACTAATTCTAACCCCTGCATGTAGATAATGTTGCAGGTAATACACAAGTAACAAGTCATCACTCTGCTTTATTTGATAGGTGATAATAAATAAATGTGTAGCAATGCTTCCTGTGATCTAGATGGAGAGACAGCAGACATCTAGATTCTCAAATAGCTTAACTGCCTCTTTCCCCAATATTTTCCTTGAAGTCTGTTTCAGAATTCAACTCAAACACTGCTCTGCTTTTAAAAGCTCACTCTACAGCTCTTAACACTGCTTTTTGTAGCAAAAAGCTGGTTACCTTGAGCATCTCCTTCCTTACTTGTCTCTCAGCTACTCCGTTTCCCACCTCTGCACTAAGCCCACACTGCATATCCTTAAGAATAATTTCAGCTTGAGAGACAGATTAGGGAAGAGATCCAGTTGAAAACAAGTAAACCAGCCAGAACTTGAAGGTGGCTTAGGGCCAGGGACTAACAGCTTTAGGCAGCATCACCTATTTAAAATGGAACCAGGCACTGCTGAAGTCCATCACCTGGTGTGGAAGAACTCGCCTGTATTTCTGCAGAGCATCAACTCTGAAAAATGTCCCCATTGTATGATTCAAAGTAAGTGTTTCTCCCTCACTCCCCAACACATAAGCATAGCTATTTCAAGTATTCCACAGAGAAAGGGTAGGGAGAAAGAGCCTGTGAAGTAGCTGTGTTGTGTAAATCTTCTGTTATTCTGTTAGACCTAATTAACTTGATGCCCACAACTCTTCATCCTTTGACATGCTGTTCCTACCACTTTGATGTCACTTTTAGACAGCCTTTAACAAGAAAAAAAATAAAATCCAACTCTATGCCACAAAGATAGAACACATTAATAAATTAAAAAGCTCCCAACACATGAAAGTATCTTTGATCAAATTTGTTTGCATTCAGTGTGTGAAGAGTTAATCCTTCAGAAAGCTAGTATTAAATAAACAAGATACTTTTTAAACACAATTGAGACGTTCAATAAAAATATTCCAATGCATTTAATTAGTTATACCTGGAGTATCATAAATCTGATTTTATTTGTCTCCATTTAGATATATACATATATTTAAAAAAGAGAGAAGTATCCTTAGTAAGATTCAAAAGTGTTAATTCCAGTTTGAAACTGAATTCTAAAAGATGAACAGCTTCCTTCTAACCAGATTTACAATGGCAAATTAAGTACAAAGATCAACTTTTATATTCTCACCTGCAATAAGAAGATGAAGCTTGCTCAACTCTAAACAGAATTACAGCAAAGAAGCATTTTAACTCAGCCCCATCTTGGGGCCACACCAATGAACTAGCAAAGATGCCAACACTGGACACATCCAAACTATCCTAGCAATGATCTGTGCTGCTAAAGCCGAGCTGAAAATCATGAAAAGGGAGACCAAATAAACAGCTCTTACCAATGACAGGATGACAACTGACTTCTGAATATTTCACCCTTGAGAAAATAGACGTGATAAAGAATAGTCTGTCAAAGCCCAAACCCTCCTCAAAATAAAACAAAACAACCAGCTGGATCCTGCACAGGCTGCAGAGCTGGTACTGCTCATCCTGATTATGTTCAGGTAGAATTTGGTAGGGAACTCAATCCACAGTAAGAAGTCTTACAAAAAGGGATGCTTTTTTTATCCTTAACTGTAACTGCTAGAACATGACTAACCTCAGCATGTCAGGCTGACTAGAAAGATCATTTTCCAGGTGCCTCACAAGTCTGAAATAGTGGTCTACCTAATGCTGCATTAAAAAAAAATAGTTCAGATGACCCCAGCTTCATATTTGAACATTGCTAAAGCAAGTATTAGGAGATACTGACAGTGGGGTAGTTTGGAGTGGAAGAAGCTGCTGAATAAACAGAGCAGTGTAATTTCAGGAGCAGCTAATCAGTAAATAAAAAAAAACTGCATCAAAAGATGGTGTACTCAGAAGAGAGATCACTGTTGGTCTCACGGAGAACAAGTTGCACTCACAGGTCAGGGTAGAGTTCAGCTATAAGCCATTTAGGAACCACTACTGTAGAAGTTGCCTTCCCAACACTGACCATGGATGAAGCATACAGTATCTTCAGAACAAGGCTTTATGCAAATCAAAAAAATCAAACCCAAAAGAGAATGAAGTTCTATTTTGTTTAAAATTAACTGAAGAGCATTAAAAATAAAATCGACTCCCTGTGAAGAAGACTCAGAAGATACATTTGGTCATACCTGCATTTAACAAAGAAAGAAATCAATGTGTTTCCTTCAAGCCTTAAGCACATACCTGTGCGGTGATCTATTCCATGGTCACCATTTTCTACAACTGTTGGCCCAGAAGCTGAAGTATCTGCAAGAAAACAAAGGAAACATTAGCACTGGATGAAGTTAATCTTAATCCAAATTTTACAAACAACATTGTAAGGACTGTAACATTATAAAATTACTGTAATGTTATCAAAACCAAATAAGGGTGAGAATTTTTTGCCCAAAAGTTCTTTTCTACGTTTGAAGGCACCCACATGGCACCAAGTCAGCACAATTTAAAACCCAAAGGAATCTCATGAAGTTTAGCAAGGGAAAATACAAAGTTCTGCATCAAGGGAGGAAGAAGCCCAGGCACCAGTACGCACTGGGGGCAACTCACTGGAAATCAGACCCCGCAGGAAAAGCCCTTGAGGTCCTGCAGGAAGAGCCCTGGGACCTGGTGGCCAAGTTGAACATGAACCAGCAACACGTCCTTGCAGCAAAAATCAACTGAATTCCGGGCACAGAACTGCCAGAAGGCTGAATGGGTGATTCTTTCCCTCTCTTCAGCAAGGTTGAGACACATCTGGAGTCCTGGGTACAGCACTGGACTTCTCAGTATGTGAAAGATGAGCTACTGGAAAGAAGCCGGTGAAGGGTCCCAAAGATGACTAAGGAACTGGAGCATCTCTCATATGAAGAAAGGCTGAGAGATCCAGGGCAGCTCACCCTAGAACATGACTTGGGGGGATGCATACTAGCACCTGAAGGAGGGGGGCTGTAAAGAAGCCTGAGGCACACTCTTGTCAGTGGAATCCAGTGACAGAACAAGAGCCAACAGCACAAACTAATTCCCCAGGATTTTTTAATATTGGTCTACTTCAGCCATGATAAGCTTCCTGCAGAAAAAGGTATCCTAATACTATTAGAAAAAAAGATCAGAAGACCTCAATTTCAGCTTTGACAGCACACTGTCAGCACTGACAGCAGATATCAGGGGAAGATTGAGACAAGCGTAGTTCAGGGTGGAAGACCACCGATTCCAAAAAATAGCATATAAGATACTTACCGCTAAGAGACTTACTCTATCTTGTTCTGACTTTGCCAGGCAAAATTTTAACAGGCACCAGCATTTTCACACTGAGCTTAGAAAAGATGGCAGCAATACAAGACCAAGTGACAGCTGAGGCAACTGAGAACCAAAGAATGGAGCCCTAAACTTGGCTCTGCAGTCTTCTCAGTGGGCTGCCTTTGGAAAGCCACCCTCCTAACAGGGAGCTATCTCCAAGTGTGTATTGTTTTTGAAAATACTGCTTAGAAACCATCTTTGGGAATAATTAAGGAATTTAATTAATATGATACTTTTTTTCTTTTTCTCTTTTTTTTTAAGCACACTTGTTCTAGTACTCACACAGTTCTTCCTATCAAAATACACTAGTGGAATCCTGTATTCACCCCATAATCTCTACATTGGGCTGCTGAGGGTCAATACAATCGCTTAGGCAAACTGCTTGAGGAACTTCATATATTTCAAATTACTACTTTTGAGATGAGACTATGGGCATTACAAAAGTAGGTGGGTTGTGCTGGTACTCACACAGGTGCAGGCTGTCAGCAGCACAGTATTTCTGCAGGTGATGACCACCATAACAGGTGAATATTACAAGACCATTACCTTAACTGAAATCATTACCCTTGTACAAGTATTAAAATACATACTCTAGTATCTTCTTCCATGAACTCCACTTAATTTCTAAGCATTTACCCATTATTGTGAAATACTGAAGACAAATCACTGCAAGAACAAAACTAGGTAGTAGTATTAGTTAAGTATAACAAGCAGCACAATCTCTAAGAGGCCAGCTCCTCAGGCCATCAGTTCTACTTACTGTGAAGAAACACTCAGGGCAATGGCTTGAAAAAAAATCCTCTAAGTAAAGTAAAATCAATCCCAGAGAGACACATTCAGTTACCTAGGGAGTCCCTTCCCTGAGCAAAAGCAACATAACTCAAGACACAGCACTTCAGGGTTAATCCAACCCTCAGTAAAGCAAAAGGAAAGTCTTTGCAGCTACTTTCAGAGGCTCATCCTGGTGTTCTACAAAAATTCAACATGAACTTGCCAGACAGCTTATAGAAAAACATACACCTACATCTTCTTCAAGTAGCTGAAAATACTACAGGAATCCCTGGACCTGTTTCTTAGCAGTTAAACACACCAGCTCCTCCTGCTGTCAGTCTTTACAAGGTCTGGTATTTACTCTAACAGTAGAACTGTCTTAAGTAGTAACTGGGAGAACTACTGCCAGTTACTGAATATACCCATCAGGCAAGGAGAAATTGCAGTCATGGGATGGTTTATACAACACAGCTTCACAGTTACCAAAAGGTACACTGGGCATCCCATGAAGTAACTAGGTCTTATAATGAGATCTCGAAGAAATCACATTAAAGAGCTATGCAGATCCTGCTGAACCCTCCAGTTAACAGCAGAGAAGCTTAGTCCAACTGTAAGAGCAATAACTTCTCTTAAGTCCTGCTCAAATGGGTGTCATGATGTGGGTTTAATGGAAGTTACTGACAACGGCACTTTAGCAGAGGCTTCACAAGTCTTCCCTAGTCTTCACTTAGGCAAAATGTGTCGAAAAGTCTCTTGCAGATGGGGAAAATAAACAGCAACCCCCACACCCCCATTACCACGACCCACAATATTACTCCCATTCCTTCATTATTTAAACCGTAATTGAAAACTTGAGTGCAAGGTGGTTTAAACTGAACAAAACAATCACATATCACTTTCAGTTTCATTGGAACCTGATCATTTCACCTTGCATAGACAACAGAGGTGTTGAAACATCTCTCAAACTGGTTTGGGTTGGAAAGGACCTTAAAGACCATCCAGTTCCGACGTCCCTTCCACAGACAGGGACACCTTCCACTAGACCACTTTGCTCAGAATTTTACATACCCTTGTCTGAAGCCCCTCTCCGTATCTCCTGGCAGCCCCTTTAGGCACTAAAAGCTGCTCTAAGGTCTCCTTGGAGCCCTTCTCTTCTCCAGGCTATGCCAGAGAAAGCTTACAAGAGACCTTAGGGCAGTCTCATGGTCTGGTCCTGATGCCACTACTGAATAGCCATACATTAAAAACCAGACTTAACTTGATCACAAATATGGCCAAACACAACAAATAACACATTTGGTCTGCAAGTCTGTCTGCATACTTTAAGCACTTGCTTCAGTTGCAAAAATACACTCATCTGTAAGACTGGCCTGGTAGCACTTGGAACAAGGAGTTTGTGCACACTTCAGGTCAGCTCAGCACTGCACACAGGCCACTCTGTGGTACTTCTGGCAATCCAGTGCATTTCAGCTATTCAGAAAATAAACACTTCATCCGTAGAAGTTTCATTCTGAGGCTGCTCTCCCAGGCAGCAAGTGATCCAAGTCAACTGGGTTCTATCAAAGAAAAAAGCCAGGACACCCCACCCTCCCCTACCAAGGACTCTGCAAACTTAAAATGAAACAAAACAGAAAAACCCTACCAAAACATCAGTCAAGCCTACCAAACACTATGGTAGCTGAACACAAGGGCAGCTAAAAGCCAGCTGTGTTTCTAGCTTAACATTCCACAGAGCTGACAGGGCTCTCACATCTATGCAGCTTCCAGAATACAAGCACAAATCATTCCTTCAGCGAAATTTCACCTTCTTCTGTCCCATATATTCTCTCATTTGAAAAAAATGAAATAGAATGTTAAGACATATATATTGAAAATCCTCCATTTGCTTCAACAGCACAGGAATTAGGGCAAAATAACAGGTTAAAGCTGTTGCAAGGTTCCTCTCCCTCTCAGCACACTGACTAGTAACCACAGTGGCTGCTCTTCCCTGCATGAACTCTGCTAGCTGCAGCAGGCCCTTTCAGTGTCATCAGAGCCACATCAGGGGAAGCGGTTGACAAAGCTCCTGCCACCAGAACAGCAGAGGAACCTGGCAGGTCTGATACAGGCAACAGCTTTTACCTTACTCAAAAAGCTCTGCAGGGATAAGTTTGTCTTCCAGAAAATCAGGTCAAACCAAACAACTCCACTCAGAACCAGTAGTTTTCATTTTTATGTCTCTGAAGGTTAGCTCCTTTGGAGCAAATCAGATTTATTTTAGTTAGCTAGAGTGCAAATGTGAAAGCACCCAGCGATCTTCCCAGGGCCAGCACTCCTCCCCTCATCTTCTAAATTGTATGAAAACAAAAACATGTCAAGATGTTGTAACTACATAATCCTCATCAGAATCACAAGATAGTATTTGCATCTGGCTAGTGGATCAAAGGATTGTTTTTATATAAACAAATTTAAGTCAGCATTCACTAAACCGATAATCTCAAGCAAATGGACAGTGCCAATATAAAAAAAACCTTAATCTCCAGCAGTGACTTGGCGTAGCGCACGTGGAAGTATAACCACAGCTGAGCACATTTCACTGACAGATCTGCAGCCTGCTCCATACTAGGCTTGGGATACCAGAGGGCAAAAACCAAAGTGGGCTCTCGGCAGGCCAGCAGAGATGGACAGGTTATGGATGAGAGTTGTTTCACATGCTTCATCACCTTATCACACATTTGTGGGCACAGGCTTAGTGAAACACAACTTTGAGAGAGCTTAGACAAAAACAGCTGTAACGGGGAACAAAACCACTGACAGAGTGTCATGCAGTCAAAACTAGATGATAACTCTTGAACAGCTTAAGCTATTTCAGTTCATGAATTTGAGTATTCTGTCTCAAAATGGCTTCTGCGCAGCAGTCAATTTCATCATCTCAGAGTTACCAAAAAAAGGCTTAAGCAGTTTGTTTGCCCTTCGGCATTCCAAAACGACAAATACTTGTTTCTGAGTTCTCAAACTTCTCTCCCTAACCATGAAAATTAAAATAGAATTTGAATTTAAATAGAAGCCAAGGCTTCCTTTGTTTTGTGTTTTGGGATGCCAAAACTTTCAGAAGCACCAGTGTACTGTCAGACAGGATGAAGAGCAGCACAGCTGCACCAGCAGGTCTGGCATCCAAGGACAGGGAAGGGTGGAATCCATGATGTCAGAGAACTCCAAGTGAAGTTCCCTTACTAAGCACAAATATTACCTGAATTATGCTAAATGAGTGTAAAGCAACTGAGCTGGGAAAAAAAAGTTACTTTTGCTTTGTGAACTGTTAACAAATAGATTAATGCTTCCACTTGCATTCATAAAACGTGGGGGAAAAAAAAAAGAAAATTTTGGCTTATTGAGACAATACTTAAGGCACTCCTGCCTCCTTAAGAAAAGAGGAATATCATGTAGTTAAGCAACTCAATCCACAATCCAGGCAGCAAAAGCACCAAAACCATCCTCACACTGAGATATACTCCTGACAGATGACTGGTACAAGTCCCTGTGCTGAAAGGAACCTGCAGTTTCTGCAGCTGGGCCATGATGTGCTGGGAAACCAGCTGGAATCTGGGCTGGAGTATACAAACCACACACAGCTTCAGAGTGCGCCTTCAGGATCACCTGGGCCTCCTGAACTATGTTTGTTTCACAAGCACCTGACAGATCTGAGAGCACACTCAGATCACACTCAATACTTGGTTTTGTACAAAAATAAATACAGGGATTTATACCAGGAGGAGCTTTAACAACTTTGGGGCAGGAACATGGATGGACACAGCCTTTGAGAGGGAGAAGGTGTTTAATGCATCATGAGAGATAAAAATACAAGTATCTTGACATCATTGCTGACTTGTTTTAATACCTCTGAAACTTTGGGGTATATGGAACATTCTCCATCTTTGGTTTCACATGCGATGAAGTGTCTAAACCTTCTTTTGCTAAAGCAAAGGGTGTTGCTGCCTTCTGCAAGAAAGGCACTTACTCCTAGTGCAGAAAGGGAGGTTAAAGGACGGGGAAACATTTCAGTTTGCCTGGTTCCAGGCTGCACAACTGTTTCGTTTCCGTCCCAGGGGAGGATGTCTGGCTCTGGAGCAGTGCCTGTCCAGCAGCATCTCCCAGCACAAGCAGAGCCATCTTGTGGTGATGTGTGCTTGAAATAAACCCTAAAGCCACTGCCCAGAGCAAATTAAACTAACTTCACCCATCATGCTCAGGATTGGCTTCCCTATGGAAAAACTGTATGTGAAGCTAAGACACATCGCCAAGTTTGTGAGCAGTGAGTGCAAGAATGCAGAACATGCACTTACTGTGTACAAGGCCACAAGCAGTTACGCCTCAGACTTGGCTTTGCACACAGTTCCTCAACCCCACCACAGTCAAACGTTTCAGAAACAATACTGGTCTTCTCTTGATCTAAAACATTCCACAGGAGCAATGCTGACAGATGTTAAAGCACAGTATTTTCTTTTCAGATCTCTTTCTTTGCATTTTAGGGTGCACATCCATTACTCCACACGAGCACCCTAACAAAACTGCCACAACAGCCTTCATCAGTTCCACTGGAGGCTCCGCAGTATCCTCTGAACGGCTTAGAGCCTTGGAACCCATACAGAAAGCTAGCTCCAAACAGTGTAGCACGCACCCAAAGCGATTCTCCAGTGTTACATAAAGCCCACAATGTTGTAAGAGGATTACCCCAGAATTTGCCAAATTGTGATGTCCAGCCAGGTGCTAGAAGTAAAACCCTTTCTCCTTAAGCCTTGCTGTTCCAATGACATTTTAAAAGTTAACTGTTACTACAGCCGCCTTCTAGGACAAATTTGTAGGTGACCATACAACTGCTCACTCCATCTCCCTCCCTTTCTCCATCTCTCTGCACTCCCCCAGGTCCACAATGAGAGCCTGATTGTTAAACTTGGCTCCTGGATTTATTAAAAAAGTGAAAGAAAAACCTAGAGTAGAGATGGAATAGCCAGAGCCTGACAGGATGTATGATTAAACCTCTTCTGACTGGGGAAAGGCAATCTCAGCAGCAGAGACAGTGCTGTCTGAACACATCCGTTCCTTTTAACATAAATAAATTAACAAGCGGAGGCTGAAAAGCCTGATCCATGAAAGCTACTTTCTCCCTCAGGAAAACAAAGCTATCTGCAGTCCTATTTGGAGCCAGGGACATAGAACTCCTGCTGCCTTTCACATAACAGTCATCTTTCCCCAAAAACTTCACTACACTAGAGCAACACTTAAAACCCCCAATTAAGGCCTTTTAATATGCTCTCCCAGGCTCATTTGTTCTGTAGCTTCAATAAAAGCAAGTACATTAAGCTTTACTCCTTTTTTTTTCTTTTTAAACAATTTTAAACATCAACTAAATCTCATGGAAGAAATAGGTATCCTTATCACTTCAGGGAAAAACATATGTAAATCAAGACATAAACAGGACCAAATCCTAGAACTGGCCTGTAGTAAATTGACACTGCAGAGCTTGACAGTCCTTGCCCTCCTGGTACAAGGTGGGAAAGCTGAAAATCATTATCTTATCCACTCAAGGCCAGCAAGCTGTCCAATTTCTTCAGTTAGGGTCTTGTTTTCATCTTGCCAAGGGTTTAGATAATGTTCACGGCTGTTCTCCAGCTATCCCAAAAAAGGGAAAAACAAATCTCCAAACCAAGAACGAGAAATTGCATTCCCCTCTCCCACTAACCATGTAGGAGGGGAACTAGTTTTGCTCAAGCAGCCAACCAACCAGTTGTACGGCCAGGGAAGGCACTGTGAAAGGGAAGTTTGGAGACAAGGACTGCAGATAAGAAACCTGGCCCAAAAGGGAACCTGCATTAGCACCCCTATATCTCTGCCCACAGAAAGCACTAGTTTCTCACAGGGCAGTTCAGCAAGTTTTAATTACCAAGCAAAACCAATAAGCCTCAGTATACCTGCTTCAAGAAGCTGAAGTTATTTGAAATAGTGAGTTATGACAGTAACATTCAAGGGATACACATCTGGAAGGACAGAACTTAAAGAACTTGTATTTTAAAACAATGTTATATAATCATTTTAATGTCAAGAAATTCTGGCACTGAGATAGCTCAAAATCCAAAACTTTGATAACAAAGCATTATTTTAAGCCTTCCTTAAACTATATGCAAAGTGTTAACAAGTCTTCATGTTTCTCTGTTAACTGCCACTTCTGCAATGCTGAAATATAAAATCCCTACCATGAGAGGTACCATAGCTGAGTACAATAATACACAGCAGAATTGACCCAGCTCAAAGTTCTATGATCTCTTTGCCCACCTCCATTCTTCCTACTCATTTGTCACCATGTAATGAACTACATTACCGTGAAAAATTCAAACCTGCATTTTCTTTATTACAAGGCACATGATACACTTCTAAACAATGCAAATAAGTGCCTTAAATAGACCAGAACTGTAGTATCACTCCCCATTCTGTAGTCCTGGAGCTTCTGTTTATTCTCATGGGTGATCATTACAGTTCTGCACATTCTACTTTCATCAACAGTGCTGAGCAGCAAGATTAAGGCAAAAATTACTTCTGAAACAATACCAGAATAGTCTGGGATAGAAGGGACCTAAAGAAAATCCAGTTCCAATCCCCTGCCATGCGCAGGGACACCTTCCACTAGACCAGGTTGCTCAAGGCCCCATCCAACGCAGCCTTAAACACTTAAAATGCTAATCTGAAAACCTTGTCAGCAACAGCTAGTCACCTATCATTACACCTTGGATTTGCCATCACTCAGAGTGGTGGCATCTTGCACAGTTCTAGCATTTTGAGATGCAAAGTGCTGTACATATATACACACACAGCAGTCACACTTCAGATAGTGTTTTCCCTGAGAAGTCCAAGACAGCCCATGAAGCATTAAAGAAATAATAACATCTCCTGCAGACTAACAATAATAGTTTATTTTACAGGCTGAAGAACTGAACTGAAGGTAGAGAAGAACAGCAAGAAACAGGATTTAATCTCAATCTTTGCTTTTAAAATTAATTGTTCAGCCTAAACCCAGCAACCTATAGAAGCCCTGTTTTAGCAGGCTCAGCAAGATTACAAGTGTTCTCTGATGCTTAAATGATGCAGCTTTCTAATGCTGTGCTTTAGACACTTACTTTCCACCTGAATACCATCTGCATGGGGTTTGCTCTTTGGTTCCTGGCTCCCAGGTTTTGCATCATCATCGTCCAGCAGAGGAACATAGTCAGTTTTATCTACTGTTTCTCCAACCACGTCATCAAATTTCTCTGCTTCCAGTGTGGCAATGAAGTCCCTTTTCACCTCTTCCTCAATTTCAGGAGGCGGCTCTGTCAGAGCATCTGCGAGACTTAGGTTGTGATCCAAGTCAGCCATGCTTTAGCACCTTTGCGACCTGAAACATGATGGGAGGGGGAGAAGAAAAAGAAACAAAAAATCTCTTATTAGAACATTTAAGTTTCCTCAGTTTGATGTTGACAACCGTGTGCCTCCTGTGCCCTAACACAATCGGAAATACTTGCTTTAGTGCTCAGTAATTCCCAGATGTTTACGCCCCCCCCCCCTTCCCCACAGTAGAGAAATAAACAGGTACATCATCTAAATCAGGTTGTACTGCATGAACATTCCACTTCATGTGACATTTTATCAGAACCTTAAGGAAAAAAAAAGTAGTGGGGGACAAGCCAGCATAAACAGAACCATCCATTGATTTTTGCCTTGCCCCAGATCTCTGGGTTGATTACATATTCCCAGCAGCAGAAAGATATATGACGCAAGGGAATTTAGTTCTTGGGTTCTCTCCCTATGGAGATTAGGATTTTACATAATCTCCAACGTATACTTCGGTGACGGTCCTGTTGCATGTTTATGTCCTCAGCAAACCTCACTAATACCAACAAACCCTCTCTAGCCCTAGGATTTGTGCTGGAAGGTAGAGTTTTAATAATGCTTACACGAAAAAACACACTAAAACTACACATGCAAACATTACATGTAAAGTTATGAAACTGAAATGAAGTAGAAAGAATCAACATTTATTTTTTCCTCCCTGATTTATATCTCTGCATTCAATTCAACTTCATGACACTAAACAGAAAACGTACCTGAAAGGATTCATGTGTTTGGCAGCAAAAGCTTTCAGACTAGCAGAACATAACAAATATACACCTGAATTATTGTTTTTTTTCACATTTCATCCCTTTGAAGTTATTATTAGGAACAGCTGCCAACACACACAGATGTGAATTTATGGCAAGCTGTCTACAGGAACAAAATCCACCACTTCCAAGTGACAAAAGGGTCATTTCCGAAGCTTTCCTTCAGAGCAGTGTTAGCCAGCATTCTGTACACATAATCACAGAATCACAGAATAGTTAGGGTTGGAAAGGACCTTAAGATCATCAAGTTCCAACCCCCCTGCCATGGGCAGGGACACTGCACACTAGATCACGTCAAGCCAAGGATCTGTCCAGCCTGGCCTTGAACACAGCCAGGGATTGAGCATTCACAACTTCCTTGGGCAACCCGTTCCAGTGCCTCACCACCCTCACAATAAAGAACTTCCTCCTTTTATCCAATCTCGAATCTCAGCCTGAGTCCACAGGTAACTACCTAAGGAAAGGGAACATGAGAATATTTATCTGACAAGGAAGTGATTATGCCCCATTTGATCCTTGTTTCAGGAACAGATCAACGGCAGGACAAGTGTTCCTAGAGGGTATCTACTAGCCACCAGTCAGACCTCCTAAACATTTAATAGAATCATAGAATAGTTTGGGCTAGAATGGACCTTAAGTTCATCCAGTTCCAACACCCCTGCCATGGGCAAGGACACCTTCCACTAGACTGGGTTTCTCAAAGCCCCGTCTAACCTGGCCCTGAACATGGCCAGGGATGTGGTCCTGTGTGTCCCTGTGGGGAGAAGACACAGCTTCTCTGGGCAACCTGTTCTGCATTTTCACCATTACATATCACATCGATTTATAGAAACAGCAACATAAAAGATCTCCAACACAGAATTTTGCTGGTAGGAAAACTGGACAACATTGCCTGGTCCCAGGAGCCAGGATCTGGGCAACAGTTTATTTAAAAAAGTGAACAGCACCTTTCTAACAAGCAGCAATAATTTACATTTAAATTTAACAGCCTGTGTCAACCTCTTGCTGGGTTATATTATGACACGGTCCTAGCTTATGCTGCAATTTCATCTCTTTAGTCCCAATAGTTTTAGTCACAATATTTTGTATAATGCTATCAGAACAGCAAAGGCATCAAACGCTCTAGTCATACATTTTAGCTATTTGCAGAAGTTGTCTGGTACAAACTGTAAAAAAAAAAAAGCCATAAATTATGGAATCGGAGTGGCTTGGGTTGAAAGGGACCTTACTGCTCATCCAGTTCCAACCCCCTATCACAAGCACGCACACCTTCCACTAGACAAGGCTGCTCCAAGCCCTGTCCAACCTGGCCTTGAACACTGCCAGGGATGGGGCAGACACAGCTTCTCTGGGCAAACTGTGCTAGGGCCTCACGACCCTCACAGGGAAGTGAAGTTTAGAGTTCTAACAACAAATTCATCCAAAGAAACAGATATGAAGGAGCCCAGGTAAAGTGATCATAATTTTACAACCAACTCTCACTATATTTGACAAGAACCACCAAGCCACATCAGGAAAAACAGAGCTGAAGATACTGAACTGCACATGTAAAGAGGCACCAACACACTCCCAAGAAAACACAACGGGTATTTGTACGTTGGTTAATGAAGGGCTGACCCAAGTGGCCACTGTGCAGCAGCCCAGGGTCACTGACTTACAGGGTGATGGCAGAACACAGATCCTCTTGTTCTGAAAGAATAAAGGCTCCTACTCCTTGAAATGCAGGAAATTCTTTGTCAGCAGTATACGACCACCGACACATACCTACAGGCTTGAGCCTGCATCCAACAATATTTCGCATTCTTTATACACAATGGTATCACACTGATATTGTTGTTTATGTAATTGCATGCAAGTATATTATGGAAACAAATTCAGTTAAAGCTGTTCTTTTTTCTCTTCAACAATAAAAGGTCAGACTTCAAGCCAGATCAGACTTCAAGCAGAAACTGCAGATTTTGTTCGTTCTGATAAAGGCCCTGAAGATTTATCACTTAATGGAAATCTGGAGGTGAAAGGTTTGGAGCTCTCAACCCTCTGTGAAGAGTAACAGTTGAATGAATTATGATTATTACAAAAAGCCATCTTTATACTTAAGTGAGTTTTATTTTAAAAGTTTCTTTCAGATAGAGTTCTGGGCTACTCTGAAGATATGCCAGCATGTAGAACTGACCACGTTACCCTTTTCTGAGTTTCAGCCAAGCAAGACACATCTAGAAGTTTTACCCTTGCAGTGGCCAGTCTCCTCAAAAGAATAAATTGAGCTCTTAAATAGTTATCCTTTCAACCCTGTCCTCCTTTGTTTTCAACTTGGAAGTCAAATCCCAGACTGGTTTGGGTTGGAAGGGACCTGAAAGCTCATCCAGTTCCAACCCCCTGCCACAGGCAGGGACACCTTCCACTAGACCAGGTTGCTCCAAGCCCTGTCCAACCTGGCCTTGAACACTGCCAGGGATGGGGCAGCCACAGCTTCTCTGGGCAACCTGTGCCAGGGCCTCACCACCCTCACAGGGAAGAACTTCTTCCTCAGATCCCATCTCAATCTCCCCTCTGTCAGTTTAAAGCCATTCCCCCTTGTCCTATCCCTGTCTGCCCTTGTAAAAGGCCTCTCCTCCAGCCCCTTTAGGCACTGGAAACTGCTCTAAGGTGTACCCAGCTTTCTCTTCTCCAGGCTGAACAAGCCCAGTTCTCTCAGCCTGTCTCCAGAGAAGGGGTGCTCCAGCCCTAAATGACAGTGTTCAGGAAAAAAAAAAAAAAAAAAAAAAACACAAAAACAAAACAAGAGAGAGCTACAAATATTTCATCCTTTTTATTTAACATAAAGAAAAAACATTTAGAATTCTTGACAAGCTGCTTCACAATGCTACTAGCAAATACAAGAATCAAGACTATGGTCCAAAAATAGCTGCAGAACATCGAATAACTCAGGAAACAAGCAAGCAAAGGCTGGAGGGAACACAGCAGACGCCAACAGAAAAAACAGACTCCCATTCCTTACAGCAGGCATGCCAGGCTGGGCAGAACCCAAGTCTGCAGATGTCACAAGTCCTCATGTTCATAGCACCAGCTTTGGTTCCACACCAATACCAACACATCAACGTTACCCAGCAAGAACCCAAAGCTTTGTTGAAAAAACATTTAGGAAAACCTCCCTTTTTAGCCTTGATCCAAAAGCTCATGAGCAGTAGATTACAGTCCGTAAGCTGAACTATCAGCTCACAATTTTCACACGTTCACTTCAGATTAAACATTGCTATTTTAGTTTCTGGAACATGAGTGGCCTTTTAGGAGCATTTCCTCTTGACAGCTTAATTTAGGGTATGTCCAAACAGCAAGTTATTGCTGTCCTCCCACTCTAATGGAAACAATTACCCAGCATCTTTATAGAGGTCCTTTAACATCCAGCATCCTTTCCCCTGCATGACCCAAACCTATCAATAGCCAAACTATCAATAGCCAGCCTATCAGTAGCCAAAACCAGAGACCTGTACAGCCATCATCACCGATTTATATGTGGAGCAAGCTTGTAAGCAATATTTACATAGCCCAGAAACTACATAGTCCTTGTTCCACTGAGATATTCAGTCACCTTTCCTCTAGAGCTAACCAACTGCACCTCAGTTAATGGAGCAAATGTCTCTGGAGCGGCCACATGAGTGAGGTTAGGGAAGCAGTCTAGAATTCTGAAACCCAAATCAAGGTTCATTCCACCCAGACCATTTCTCAACATATGAATGTTCTACCACAAGCAACTGATGGCTTCACATCATGCTTTTTTCAGTCCAAATTAATTCAGTCCATATTAAAAGTCCATATTAATATTAATGTGGTAGCAGTTTAGGAAATAGCTGGCATAAAATAGCATTGACAATGCCTCTATTTCAGACCTGCGTCTGAACTAGGACCTTAAAGCAATTTAGTTTCTGGGGAAAAATAATATTAAGGTTACACAGACTTATTGGCAGTATATTTCCTTGTCTGTATTTAACAGGGAATGTAGAAACTATGTATTAAAAATAAACAAATCCGCTTCACTAATAAAAGTAATCTTACATTTTTGTAGCAAACACAGGCACGGTATCTCGGGAACGTGGAAGCATGTGTCTGAGAACTGGACTAAAAGCAACTTCACCACTTCCCATTTCCGGTGCTACAGCAGCCAAACCACACTAGATCTCAAACACCCAGTCTGAACTAGAGCTTACAGAGTTAACAATGACAAAAGTAAGTATACTGCACAGATTCTGCCTGGGGGTAGAAGGCAAATACTGAAGCATACTCATGTGCTGACCAGCTTAGCAAGTCAGATGCTTCTTGTACTATTTCTATTCATATGGAACAAAGTTAGCTTCGCACAGGAAGCATTCCAGAATGCTCATCAAGATGGACCTTAATACAGTGTGTTATGCAGCCATGCATATCAGATATTAACACATTACAAGTATGAACTCTGACATTAATTTTTATGATCACAGAACCCTAGAATGGTTTGGTTTAAAAAGGACCTTAATGATCATCTTATTCCAATCCCCCTTCCATGGGCAGGGACATCTTCCACTAGACCAGGTTGCTCCAAGCCCTGTCTAACCTGGCTTTGAACACTGCCCGGGATGGGGCAGCCACAGCTTCCCTAGGCAAGAAGAAAGGGCAAAAGTGAGGAACAGAGGTTTCAGAAGGCAGCAGTTTAAAAATGCATTAATAATTCCTCAGCTGTGAAGCAGCTGCTAAGGTCCTCCTGTTTGTTGAATAGCAGAAGGACCAGCAGCAACAATGGGGCAACACCAACCTGCCCAGCTCAAGATTTCGATCTCTGAATGAGCCTCAAATGACAGTCAAGTCCTCCCTGAAGAATGCCAAGTAAGTACTTTGCTCAGAGGAAAGGCGTGGAATGGAAGAGACTATGGCATTACCAGTCCTGCAGTGACAGCTGTACTACAGACACGGAAAAAAAGAGTTTTCCTGTAGCTAGATATTCCTCAATCTATTCCAGGAAATCTTCAAATTATTCCACTGCAAATAAATCATATGCCCTTAATTCACACTTCTATTTTTTAAAGAATTGTTTAGCCCTCTGCATGTTCCAGCAACAGCTGATCTGTTACGTACAGTATTTGCCCCATCTGTTCTTTTTTATGCTTAGAATCTTTGTGCACCCAGCAACCTGTTCATTTTGATAAATAAAATCAATTTTGTTAGCTGATCTGAAACGATACCAAAGAGTTGTTTTAATGTCACACATCTCACAAACACACACACCCCCATCTTGGTGTCTTGCTCCAAAGAGCTCCTACTATTTACCCCATTCAATTAGTCTCTCCTTTTCAAAAACAAGATCCTTGCTGGGTGTTCCCACTATCTCATCTGATGTTTGACTACATCCACAAGGGTGAAGTTTTTTGGTCATGTACACAGAACTTGTACTCTGTGAGCCAGTTTGGAGATCCTAGAGATCCTAAGGGAGTTAGACTGGCACTTCCTTGCAGGAATTTTACTTTAAGTGATCCAATGTAAGAACTTTCAAGAACCATCACCTTACTTACTCAGCCACCCTCTGAAAGCAGAGGCAATACAAACATTTGCATAAGCCACTGCCTCTAACTCCCCATCTAGGGAAGAGTGGAATCTATTTCCTGAACTTTGTATTTCCATTTTGTAGCTTCCTTAATGGCGCTGCTGTGTACATGCCTCTGGGCACGCACAGCCTGTGAATCTCAAGTTATGATCAGTCTGACCCAGATTTTGTGCATTTTGTCTGAAGACGGAGAAAGGGAAGAGTGGGCAAGTAGGGGCAGAGGATGCTGCTGCAGAAAGATAAATACTTGAAAACTTCTAAAATGTTTAAACAGAATCATACTTGGCACCAGATGTTGACTGACCTCCCTCGTTCTGGCAAAGGGAATAGATTATTTTTCCCAGAGAAGCATGAACATGACAAGTACCACCCTCTGCCAGTTATACAGGGCAGAGTGTTCACTGCCTGCCAGCCCCACAGTGACATGGCACTTCAGCCAACTCCTAAGCCCTGTTCATCTCCTATAACAGATACAACCTCTGCCCTGTACAGAGTAAGCTATACTCAGTCTCCATCTTCCTCTTCACACTGATTTTGATAGGTGGTAGCTGTATCCCTACCAATATTAACTATATATTCTCCTCTACCTAACTACAGTTCGAGCAGACTTCAGGTCAAAGAGGGAAGAGACATCTATTCACAAGAGTAGCATATCTAAAAGGAATAAAAAACGAAGCAATGTTTACTCACTTCTGCTTGTTGAAAGGAGACTAATACACAGACTTATGTGAAAACTCTGATACACAGATTTACGAAAAGCATGTATATTATTACACCAGATCCACTTGCTCCTTTAAAATTAGCTCCTAACTACTTAAAGAACAAAATCCCCAACTGGAAGAAGCAAGGACAGCTCAATTGTAACTCCCATTTCTCCTGCTGTAAGTCAGCCTGCTTTTCTTAGAGGAGGCTCCCATGAGCACTTCACAGTGGCTATTGAAGCATAAGAAAACTGGATAGCAAGGAGCAGATATATGCTAAGTCATCTTCCTTCATAGTATCCTGAAGGGAGTCTTCCATGAAAAATACGTCTGCATCCATCTTCCAAGAGAAGCACACACATTAATGAAGCAAGTTGCTGATGTTTCTTACATTCCATGGCTGAACTCACCAAATCTATAACCCAATTTACTGTTTTATGGGGGTTTTTGGCACAGTCTGGACCAGTGGCATTAATTTATTATTTCAGAGTTAGATACAGTAAGATGCCTGCTTTATTTTTCATAGAATGGTTTGGGTTGGAAGGGACCTTAAAGCTCATCCAGTTCCAACCCCCTGCCACAGGCAGGGACACCTTCCACTAGACAGGTTGCTCCCCATCCAACCTGGCCTTGAACACTGCCAGGGATGGGGCAGCCACAGCTTCTCTGGGCAACCTGTGCCAGGACCTCACCACCCTCATACAGGGAAGAACTTTTTCCTCAGATCTCATCTCAATCTCCCCTCTGTCAGTTTAAAGCCATTCCCCCTTGTGCTATCCTTTGACCTGCCATTGTCAAAAACCCCCCTCCAGATTTCTTGTTAGCCCCTTTAGGCATTGGAAACTGCTCTAAGTTACCCCCAGAGCCTTCTCTTCTCCAGGCTGAACAAGCCCAGCTCTCTCAGCCTCAGAGCATCTCTGTGGCCTCCTCTGGACTCACTCCAACAGCTCCACATCCTTCTTAAGTTGGGGGCCCCAGAGTTGGACGCTCTCCATCCAGTCTCCTCCAGCCTGCATCTGTGCTTGGGATCACTAGTTAAGAATAAGACTACAGATAGTTCTGTAGCTAAAATCAAACACCAATTTTGAACTTTGAGCAGTTGTTTAAACTGGAGCACTGTCAGCGGCTCTCTCATAACTCCTATGAGCTGAAGCAAAGAGCAGAGAGCAGTTTCCAGCTCCCGCCTTCCACACCGCATGTGCTGCCAACCTCCGTGCCATGCTAACGGGGCTGCTTACGTAACGCCCCACATAAAAATATCTTATTACTAATTTCAAATGCATGTTTGGACTTTCAGCAACATCAAGTTTTCACTAAGAGTCATGTCATCCAAAACCACATTCTCCTTCAGATAATACATAAATACAGCTAGAGAGTTTCCAACTATTATTTGTGCAGCCTAACTAATTGCCTTCTCCTTTATGAAGACAAAGGAGGTGGCAAGCACAGAGAAAGCAGATTTAAGGCATTTGATGGTTTTAAGCCTGGATTGCTACAACAGGTAGAGTACCTGCAGAGTTGTTTCCCTTCTCAGCACAAGTTCTCCAACAGCCTCCTGGCTAATTTTAAGAATACAGCATACATTCGCTATGTCCCAGAACCTCCTAGCTCCTATAGTAATGAGTCAAGAAGGGCACAGCTAAAGTAAAGAGGAGAAAGTCCCTATTATTGTCTCCATGGAAAAACACACAGACAACATAAGCATTTCCACTCAAGACTACCAAGCTGCAGTCCATGCTTGTCATCTTGCAGATAAAACAGGAACCAGTGATGGCTGCAAGGGTAACACAGAGGACTTTGGGACACATGTTCACAGAAGTCTGAGCTTTTATACAGAAGTCACTGCCACTGAACCACATACTAACAACCATAAAAATAGCTCCAAAGGCTTGATGCAAATCTCAGCTCACTTCCACAATCAGTTTACAGCCACACACAAAATAATAAATGTGATGGTTTAACTTCTGACTTTAGACAGGTTTAATGAAGTTGAGATTCATCTTGTCAACAGAATTTCAAAGCAGAGGCAGAGCTTCAGCCATTACTGCTTCCTCATAACACAATTCGCTCAGAGTCATTTCCCCTTCGTGTCTGACATCTCACTACTTCCACTTATCAGGTAACCCTTCCCTCAACTTTAATTCAGACTGTTAGTCTCACTTGAGCTTTTTTTCCTACAGCAAAAAGTCTACACAACAAAATATGTTAAACGAGCTTCAAGTGACACTATGCACACACACATTGAAACACTGCTGGAGATTCTCAAGCTGCCTATAGACTGTTCACTTGTGGGTAACCAAAAGTGCACATTAGGCACATAAGGAAGCAATACAGATCCAAGGAGAAAATTGATTTGAGTCCTCTAAGCACTGCTGGTCTTTCACTTGGGAAAGGAAAACTAAATTAAACCTGTGAGCAAGCACAACCATGAGCAAACACACTGGAGTCAGGTAAAGCCTTGGGTGGAACACATGTATACATATACTTTGGATATGGAAAAAAAGCCTAAGGCAAAATAGAAAACAAGTTTAAAGAAGTGGAAGGGGAGTAAAATGAACACCAGAGTCACAAGAGGACTGAGCAGAAGCTTGACTGTGGTGCACTAGTTAGTAAACTTCCCTTTTAGTGATAAAGCTCTAAGATGCGAGAGCTTCACGCTGACCAATGCACAAACACGAGGGAAGCTAGCACAGTTATCTTCTGGTGGGGTTACGAACTTTGCCAGGCTGTGGCCACAAGGACAAGCTGGGAAGCAGTTATGATCTCAGCTGTACTAAAGAATTAGGAAACTTGGATGGAACTGAAGTGACTCTGCAGAAGATGCTTAGGCTGCTGCAGGCAGGGGGCTGCGAGCACCGCAGGTGGTGAACAGGGACTTCATGCCAACTGCACTTCCTTAATGCCATTAGTCACTCACTTCCATGGGCATGTTAATATTTTGGATAAACAAAGAGCAACTGTCAGGGCAGAACGGAAATCGCCACAGCAAGGGCAATAGACTACGACAGGGAAAGTCATTTGAACAAAATGAGCTCTAGCTGACAGAGGCCATTTCTTTGTTAACACCATATCTTCAACTTCTTATAAATCTCAACTTCAGAATTTCATAGTCAATGGCTTAAAGAAGTGCAGTTATTTCAATTTCACAATGCTTTATTAGATCCTACATAGTTCCGGGGTGTATTTAGTATTTCCAAAGAGTAACCAACTTGAAGGGTTTCATTACTTAAGACACAAGCCATTTCTCCACTGTTAAAGTATTATTTGTGCTGTTAATTGTTACTGCAAATATACCAGACTTCTACAACTAGGCTGCATACAATAAAGGCAATGAGGTACGTTTTCACCATATGCAATTCAGATGGCATGTGAATTAGCAAAGTAAGGCAGCAGAGAGTCTCCCAATACTTGTGCCTCTTCAGCAGTGTTAAAAAGATTCAGTTTTCTGGAGATTTGAAACAACTTCTATTTTCTTCCTGCCCTCCAGATAGTCACAGTTTGGAGAGCTTTCGCTTCATGAAATGATAGCCCATAGAGATAACTAGGAAGAAATCCTGAACTAGCCAGAGGAATGCTGTAAAATAACCTCCTCTCCCCACATGTGGTTCTCCTACACACTGTCAGTATAAGAGCCATAATTAAAGTCAGCCTCCAAGCTGACAGTCCAACATTTTTCAGGTTTACTAAAGCTACATTTCAATTTATAGCTGCTCTTTTTAGATGCAGACATTCAATTACATTAAGGTTATCTGTACTTGATTTAACAAAAAGAAAGCATTTTACTTCCAAGTAAAAGGGGCTTCAAAAGAAACTGCAGGGACCAGAAGAAAGCCATCCAGGAGATGTTAACAGCAACAAGGACAACTCAAGTCTACCCGAATTGAATTGTCGAAGTATAGCTAGACAAATTGTAACTAGGGGAAAAACACTTTGACTTGTCTTTCTGATGAGGACTGTGCCCAGCCTGACAGACACAATGATCAGACATCAGCTTTGCATGCCCTAAGGGCCGTTACCTCCCCAACACCAGGCAGATCTGCAAAGTCCATTTGAGTTATGCAATCCACATGCCATGAGGTAATTAAAACTGCCCAAATGCAAATAAAAAATTCCTTGGAGTTCTCTTCCTTCATTGGAGGGAGACTAGTCTAACAGTTACTAAACACTGAAAGACCCTGTGACAGGATTATACACTTAAAGCTGTAACAAACACAAGCTGACATGGCTGCTCCACCCTCTCCAGGGCAGAAGCCTTGTCAAGAAACTTTAGCATTATGCTAACACATAGATCAGTGCATCACTCAACTTTTCCATCTCCATCTACAATAGACTCTTCAAAGAAGAATTCAATGTTCATTTAAAGCACAAGCTCTGCACCAGCCAAAAGAACTCACTTTTATAGTGATCTCGGTCCACAAGGAAGTTGGGTCATTCCAACGTTCAACTTAGCTCTGTTGTTCTATGAAGTGCTATTTTTAGCCTCCTAGCCTGGTTTTTAATGCATCTCACTAAGCATTTGCTTCCGCAAACAAAGAGACAAGCCACCCATGCAGCCAGGCTCCTGGCAAGAGATCACCTGCAAGGCTAGAAATTCTCCTGCCATGTACAAATTAATGTTCATCTCTTCCACAGAAAGACAGTGGATTCTGCCTGAGCAAAGTGTCCTGGAGAGGACCAACTGAGCTACTCCCTGTTATTACAGAAGCCTTCCACACAAGCCAATTACTGTAGCCAGAACTGTTATTAGAGAAGGAAAGGAAATAAAGAAATACTAGTACTTCAAGACTACACGTTATGATTATGTTATGACAATAAAGTCAAAGAAATCAATCATCTTCCATATAACCAACACTACTGGTACAGATACTTTGGACTAAGAGCTCAAGAGCAATAGGGCTACTCAGAGAGGTGGAAGATTCTCCATTCTTGAAGATGTTCAAAACCCAACAGTACCAAGTTTTGGGCAACATGCTTCACGTGACTCTGCTTCAAGATGTGAAGGTTAGACTAGATTATCTCCAGTGTCCCTGCCACCTTCAACCATTCTGTGATTCTGACATGTTCTGAAGGTTACTGTTCATATTTTTTAAACCAATGATCAAAAACCTATGAACAGAACAAAAATGTCCTAAAGCACTTCCATTTTGCATCTTGAAGGCAAGCCTTAAAACCAAACCAAAACCAGCCACCAACCTCCCTGAGCACCCATACAGCTTTAGAAAGGATGCGTTTGTGTCCTAGCTAAGAGGATAAAGCACTGTGGAGAACACACAGTAGTACAGTCCTGCTGCAGAGACAGAAATTCATTCATGCAATGGCTTTTGATAGCCTTGTCTCATTTCCATTGCTATGTAAAAAAAAGAGGAATGATTCCATAATTTGCATCTCTGATACGCAATGGCAAATCTTGTTCATTCAAATTTTCAGGTAACTCTCCTGCTGCTAATTCAAGAGCTAAAATTACTTTGAGTGCTATGATGCTACCTCAAGGAGTCCTAACGAGTCCTGCAACAGAAAGGCAGCCACCGATCCTGCTTACTAATAGACAAAGGTCTTCCTCCTTCTGCTTCAAAAGACCCACAAGCTATTACTTGTCTGCAGTTGCTTGAGTTTGTCTACAGTGCGAGGCCAAAGTCAGTACAGTAGGAAGTGCTTGACTTGCAAAATTATGAAGACAACGAGAATGCATCTGGGAGGTCAACTCCAAAAGCAAGAATTTCATGTATACACACAAGAAAGATCAGTTTCTCACTATGGCCCACCTTCTTCCTGCATGGAAAAGTATATGAAAATGCAGCTTAAGGTAAAAACAAGCATTATCTATGCATGTTATCATTACTCATATGAATATTTGGGCTTTTGTTAGCATACTGCCATGAGTTGTTACAACCAACTCATGAGGCTGAAAGAACAGCAGCCCCTTGGTGAGTTGCTAATCCTGGTTGTGAGCACCCTGTCCAAAGCACCACACTTCCCATCCCACACAGCAACATGTGGCCACAGGCTGGAATGCAGCAAGTGAACTTCTGCCTCATGGAACAGAAGGAAGAAGAGCTCCATTTGAAGATGAAGCACTGAAGTTCATGCATTCATATATTTCCCTTTAGAGAACTTGTTCCTAAAGCACTGCTTTCAGGAAAACATGAAAGGCCATAAAATAGGCCCAGCTGCTGCTCTGAAAGTGTTGAGAGTTGTCAATGAATCTGAGAAGGCTGAACTTACCTTAATCGAGAATTATCACATTCAGAAGCATTACTTCTCTGGAACACAGCATTTACATGGCACAGATTAGCCCTCACCTGTTCCAAAGACCTCAGTATGAAGTTCAGTATGCATGGGCAGTTGTACTGGGCAGTGAGACTATGGTTGCTACCTCAGATTTCAGAGTCTCAGTTGCAGGTTTTCCATTGGTTACATTCTCTTCTGACCTTATTTCAAGTTCTTCTCTGCTCAGATTGAGGAGATATTTTTTTACAGAACATGTCTTCTCTAAGCATATAAGTAACGACACGCAATGGCTCCAGGAGATGCATGGAAATGCCAAACATGAAGTATATACCTATTTTATAGGCGTATACTTAACAGAAAAGCTAAGACTGCAACTTCTTTTGCTATCTGGCCTTAAAAAGAGCCAAATTCTGGTCACAGAACCCAGAGATGGAAAACTCGAGACACCCAAGAGAGTAACAATACCACATCCCTGAAATTGCTCTGTGTTTGTCAGAGAGCCTGAAATGAATTTTGTAATTTCCCCATGGTATGTACCATTGGAAAGGCAGCACATTTGACAGTAAGAGCCTCTACGCTGCCTAAGAAACCACTTCCACAAACAGATTTAACACAAAGAGAGCTGACCAGCACTACCAAAACTGTCAAGAGTGAACAAACATGAACTGAGGTAAAATTGTTCCGATTTCCCTTCTGCCCAAATCACAAATGAAGCCTAGAAGGGCAACAAATGGAAGGAAGCTTACCTGAACCAGCCCTTAGTGTTTGAAGAAGCTTCCTTAGACAGAATCAACCGAGTTGGAAAAGACATTTAAGATCATCAAGTCCACCCATTACCCCAGGACTACCACCACTAAACCATGTCACTGAGAGCCTGATCTACATAGATTTTGAACACGTGGAACCAAAGAAAAGTCTCTGAGCAAGTCAGGGCTGTGGGAAGGGGGAAGGCTCCCATAGGAAGAGGGCCTTACATCAGCCTAGCCACAGCTGGACAAAAACCAGAGCCAAGAGGCTTTAGGAGTGTCAGGCTAAGAAAAGGAAGAGGGATACAACTGCGAAGAATCGCCCCAGCAGAGCACTTCCAGCCCTGATTTCACTTCACTTGCACCCATTCCCAAAAAAATACGTGGCATGTATTCATGCCTGCAAAGAGCATTTTGCTATTGTTAATTATACTTAAGCACAGCAAGATGAGATAAGAGAACACCAACCTCCCAGATTATTCCCTCCCTTTGGGCAATTTTACTATTATTAACCACTCAACAAGATGGGGTAAGACCATCCAAGTTAGACTGCTCCATTATGAGTTGTACCATTTCCAAGCTGATAAAAAGTAATAAACTTGCCTTAAGTTACAGCAGCATAGATGCTCTGCCAGAGCAGCTTTGCTGCAAGTACAAGAATAACTTTCCTATAAGCCCCAGCAGGGATTAGGGACTCTAGAAGGTGGGGATTAATGGACTTGGCTGGCCTTCAAAAAAGCCGCATGGAAGATGAGTTCATAGATAAAAACTGTGAGGGACTTTCAAGTCCCCTGCTCTGCAAAGGCCTATAAGCATTGAAATAAGGAGACCTAAAAAAACCTGCTATGTCATCTCCAAAAATCAGAAATGTCTATCTATGGAAAATAAAGGAGTCTGCCCACCTTCTGCACAGACTTGTAAGTTTTAACTCTAAAATTTCTTACTCCTCAACAACTCAAAAAGGCAGCTCCCCAGAGCCATCCTCATCTGCTGTTTTTCAGGCTGCCTCACAGAAGACAAGATTTTCTGTGCTGCTCACCAGGAGAGGCAGCACCAAATAAGGAGAGTTTCATTAATCATGAGGGGAAGAGTCTCCTGTTTTCATTTGGCAGAGGACAGAGGGAAAGACACTCAAGAGTGGGGGCAGGGTATAAAAACTCTGCTGTTAGCAAAGCACTTTCTTTCTGCGTTGCATATTGACTGCTAAGCCACAAACCAAACAGGCAAGGCAAGCAGCTGTTCCTGTCAGCTGCTTTCCTTTAATAGCACATGCATCAGAAAGAAAAGCAGCTTCCACCTCCCCAGGAGCAAAACCCAGAAAATAATGGCTTTCTGGCTTTTGCTGAAGAGTCCCTTCTCTTGGGAAGAAGGGCAGGGTGGTACATTCCTAGTATCTGCCAATAACTCATTTTCATTACTAATTTTTTACCTCCTCATTCTCCCCACAAGACCATCTCACTGCTATGGCCTGGAAAAGACAACTAACAAATGCACTTAAAAAGGGAGAAGTTTCACTACAGAAGTTCACCTCATTCACTTAGTTGTTCACACAGTCCTCCTGTCAGCTCCTCTAAATCCATCCTACTTCACATTTGCCTTGTGTACGTGGCTCCCAGCATAATGGATCCTGAACCTATGTGAGAATTTTGGCTTTACTTCCCAAGATGATTTCTTCTGTTATTATTATTGTACAGTATGAACACTGGGACTACAAACCAGGAGATGAGGAAGAGCTCAAGTCATGCTGTGAGGAAAGTTTTTCCAGAGGTCTAAATCCAGTTGAATTATGGTTGTAATACCGCTGTGCAGGCTGCCAATGCCTTCATAATATCACAACATTTTCCCTTATAGACTTCTGAAAGGATATGAAGGAAAGACCACAAAGGACATATTCTGAAATTAAGACAGTCAAAAGAAGCTGTCATTGAAGAGTAAAATAAGCAGCCATTAAACAGTATTTAACATGTCCATATTGTGTCTCATGCATACAACAAGAAGTTTGTTGTAGCTAGCCCAAAAAATTCCAGGTTAATTTTTCTGTATAGCAGCAGGAACAATTCAAGCATGTGGAAACGGGTTGGCAGAAAGGGGCAAGATCTCCTTCAGCAACTCTGCCCCCTCATTTCACAAGGATTATCAGGAAGGAAAAATAAAGTCATAAATGGCACTGGGAAGACTTTTGCAAGTAGACCTCCTAAAGGGCAGCTTTGTGGCTTCTCCTACTCAGATATATGATCTGATGCCCACAAGAAAGCCTGGAAACTTCAGTCATCAGCTGCAAGCAAACAGACTCCCTAGAGAAGCACCCCAAGACCAGCATGCTAGCCAGCGGTAACCAAAAAGCAAGATAAAATTTGAGCAAGGAGCATAAAACATCACAGGTTGCAGAGAGCAGCTACTGCAGATACAATCATGCTGCTCCCCTGGCTGCAGCCAGGTATGCACATCACTGCTTACAGGAACTCAGTTTACATACAAACTTTACTCCTTTACCTAGATAAATAATTCTAGTTGTGTTAGTGACTATATTAGAGTAGCTACTTTACTTTTAATTAAAACAAGCACCTCTCCTGACAACATCATTATATAGCATGAGAACCTGTTGATCAGGACACAGAACTCCTAGCTTCAAAATGAGAAAGCTGACTAGCAAACTATTTTCGTCAATGACAACTCATCACCACCTTGATGTTTCAGCACCAGATGAGAGGAACAACAAACCTGTCAATGCTTTTCCAAGTAGATTTGCAAAGAGCAAACAATACTTTAAAGCTTTCCACTAGCGGAAGGTCAAAAAACTTTCAAAGAAAGAAACAAACCACACTTCCATACTAAGAAATGAGTTTTAGCTACATGCAAATTTTGCAAGATCTTAGCTATAAGCAAGTAAATTGGTTTATGGAGTCAGAGTTGCCTTGGAGAATCATGCCCTCCCCTCAGGATTTCAAGAGCTGACAAACATGCCTCAAAAGGAACCTGGACATAGAACAGACACACTTGAACTAGTCGAGAAGTGGGGGTTTGCCATTTCGGAAACCTCAAAGCATTATAGAAGCAGATATTTAAAAAAGGAGAAGCAAATGCTCTGTTAGTGCACAACCAAGGTTTCAGAGCATCTGCCAGAGCTACATGCAGGCAAACTAGTTTGGAGTGAATTGGCCCATTTACCAGGCACAAGCAGCTCTCCTAGTTTCAACTGTAACAGTTATTTTTCTCCTTCCTAGTAGCTGGTACAGTGCTGTGTTTTGGCTTTAGCCTGAGAACAACACTGATAACACAGGGATGTTTGCTGTTGCCAAGTAGCACTTACTCTAAAGTCAAGGACTTTTCAGTCTCTCATGTTCTGCCAGTGAGGAGGGGCACAAGAAGCCAGGAAGAAGCAGAGACAGGACACCTGACCCAAACTAGCCAAAGGGGTATTCCGTACCACAGCACGTCATTGTTGGTATACTTGTAAGTAGGGGAATTTGTGCCTACACACAAGTAAGAAAAAAAAATTTAAAAAAATAATCAGAAGTCCTTTAAAATCAAGGTAGAAGCATACAACTTTAAAAATGCTGAACACACCTGGGCACCTCTTCAAGCAGAACTGAGGCCTTTGGCTACAATAGCTCATGAAAGGATTTGCTAGAAGCCAGGAAGTAAATATTGCCTGCCTGTGATCCAAGAGAAAGAGGCATTCCTATTTGGTAATATAACAGCTTCAAAACAAAGGTACAAGGATAATTTAGCTTCAGAATCATATGCAAAGAGGAGAAAGGCCCAGTGAGTCACCACAAGCCTTCCAGAGGGCACAACACACTTTTCTGAGGGACCACTGAATACAAGGCACATTCCTGTGCTCCATTACCAATGCTAATGTACTACAGGCCAGCAGAGCAGAGACCTTCTCCTTCAGCAAGGGGATTACTTGCAAGATACTATTATCTCAGCATCCATTCCTGCTGTGCCAAAGCACAAGCCACATGCAGGCCCACCAGAGGCAACGTTACCAGGCGCCTACAAAACTCACAGTACCTCCCATGCTACCAAGAGGCATAAAAGGAAAAAAATACAGTGAAGTGCTCAGAAATTTGTTCAATTGCACGTTAAAAGGTATTTAAGCTCTAGGCCAAGGCCCAATAGGGAACACTGCTAAGACCAGAAGGTAAGCAAGTATGTTCACATCTCCTTCATAAGGGTATTTATCAGATTCTTGAATTATAAGAACAGTACATTCTGAAAGCACTATGTCATCCCAGACTGACAAACTCAACAGCAAGGAAAGTTAAAGGTTACATGCCAGACCCTTCTGCTTCCTCTAGACTTGTAGCTTATCCTTTTTAGCCAGAGAAGGATGCCAGCTCAGCCCTTAAGCTGCTGCTGTCATTTCTTACCAGCACGCCATTTTAATTCTCTCAAAGCAGGGAAACACTGCTGCTCTCACGTGATGTTTATTCTTAGAGAGGATACCAGGGATTTTTATTTAGCCAACTTTAGTCATGCAGTTGGCCAAGTGCCATAAGAGCATCACGGAACTCCTCAGTTCTGAAAAGGGAGCAGCATTAGTACAGTATAGACAGATTAATAGCATTAAAAGTGTCAGGTTAGGCAAGGTAGACCTGGGTAACTGGAGATAACCAAGTATCCCCAGAATGTTGTTACTGCCAAAGTTCATGAGACTTTGTAGAAAACCACATGACAGCCCTAGTCTGAGGTCCATTTAACTACTTACACCCTTCATACAGCTGAACCCAATTCTTCCTTAGCTACTCAAAAGAACAAACTCTATCCCTTCCATCTTCCCATTACCTTGAGCTGGTTTCAGTGACAAAATTCCTGCCTGCCTAAGAAAGCAACCAGCACTAGCTACTGGTGACCCAGCTAGAGCAAGCAGAATCACATTTAGGAAACAACTCTCAAAAATAACTTCAAACTTAAGTCTGCGTGAAACACACTCAAGTCAGTGAAGGCACTGCTCCTATTTTTCAGTTTCTCCTCTAAGAAACATGCTCAAATGTTGCCAGCAGATGAATATAGACATAGTTCAGCTAGAATGGTGCCTGTATGGCTTCTCTGGTTAGGTGGGGAAAAACAAGATGCCCTGTTAGACAACTCTTATATCAGGTTGAAGCACAGGAAAATGCCAAGAGCAGCTTCAGCAAGAGGCCTCATGTTTCTTCTCAGTCTCAAGGAAGATATGTGAGAGCAATTGCTTCTCTTTGCTCATACTCTTTAAAACCTGATGGGGTGGCAACAGGGGGAAGAATGCTCATTTCTGAAATGAATTAATGCAGAGGAATAGCTTCCACCTTCCAAAATGTATGCAGGAAGCCAGCAGAGGAGGAAGGGAGTAGCTACTGCAGTGCAACCACTATTGTATTTATATTTCCGTGCTCTTGATAACAAATACATTCAAAGATGGCTGAAAAACAAGGCATTGGTTAGAAAACAAAAGCTGAGCTTTCACGAAAGAAAGAGCAATAAAAAAAAATCTCAGGTCTCCCCGCAATGTTATCAGATACAGTCTATGAGTTTCTTTAGAAAATGATTCATTTCCTTACTGCAGGTACAGCCACAACATCCAGTATCACAGTATTGTGCCTTCTGACACATGCAGTTTCCCTTCCAAGGGGAGAAGGATAAGGGACCAAGTAAATCATTGTGTAGTGTAACACCAAAAAAAAAAAACCCACATTTTTAAATTTAATTAGAGGATCTGCCCACATCACTTTAAGGATGTAAAACCATAAGTAGTAAAGTGACATGGTAGCATTGCCTTCTTCCCCACGGGTGTTCTCTTACTTCAAGGGCTACATCTCAGCCCTGTTCTTGGCATTCTCACCATCGAAGGTCAGCCCATACTTTCTCAGCTCCCTTTTAGAAGGGTGGGTGATAATGCACCAGCCCCTCCTCCAGCAAACTGCAAAATCCTCTCAAGGACAAGCAATCACTCTTGGTTAGCTAAAGCACAGAGGCAGAGAAAGCTCCTCTTATCTGCTCTCCTTGTCTGAGCAGAATTTTCTGGAGGCAGAACACTGCTGCAGGAGGGGAGCAGGGAGTCACCCAGCAAGTACTAGCTGCTTGCTGCTACCACAATTATATCAGCAGCAGCCCCAACCTAGTTCACTTTTGATCAATAAAAGGATCCTAAAGATGTGGGTTTGTGCATGCTTCTTCCCAGTCAGAGCAGTTATACAAAAAATATAAATTAATCCAGCAGGTAGTGTTTTTAGAAGTACCTTCTCCTCACCTATACCCATGTACCCAATACAATAACCAAATGAAGTTCTCGGTGCCACAAGTCACAGTCAGTATTTGTTGTTTAAGAAAGCAGGTATGACCAAATATGCAACTGTGCTTGATTGAAAGAGCTCATAACATACGCAGGAAGAACCCACTTATTTCAGACTGACAAGCCAAGATGAACAGGTTTTGTAAAGAACCCAAGATACTCTTCAACCAGGTCACCCAACAAGAACCAACTAGCTAGCCCCAGATTCACACAAACACTTCCTCCTTCCTGCCTGCTCTCCCAGGCTGCTCCAAAGGATGTTGGGGAGGAAGTTTCTTCATTCATCTAAGCAGTCAATGACTGTGGATTAAATGTTCCTGGATAAATTACTTCAGGAAGCATTTTTAGCTGCTGAATACAGTCTGTGGGAAACACCTGTTTGCTTCCATGTCCTAAAACCATGGAACAACGAATGTTGAGAAGTACAAACTGTATGTAACCCTGGGACTCTGGGAGGTGGCTAACACTGTAACTCTCATTTTTGTACAATGGGGAAAAGAAAGCAGGAAAATTATAGAATACCAAACTCAGACAACTTGGGAGTTAGAAACATGACAAGTAAATTGAAGCCTGAGATCAATTCCAGACATCAAAGGAGTCAGGCAGACATTAGATCACACTGGTCAAAGCTAAGTGAAGTAGAAAGGAAAAGGGAAAAAAGTTCAAGACTGGACCATGCAGGAAGGGCAATGTAGTGCTCCTACACTTCTGTGGCATCTTCTCTGTTCTGCTGCACATAGCACACACTGCCTGCATTGAGTCCACATCCACCTCCCATGACCTCTTTAGCTCCATCCAGGCCACTGCGAAAAGCACCCAAGGCATTCTGGGCACCTCCCCTCCCTCCATCCAGCCCAGAGGGAGATAAGCCATCTTATCTGGCTTTTGTTCAAACAGCTTTTAGAGAAGGACTTAGGATGTATTGGCAGGCAGCCACAGGATGCAGTACAACCAACCAGTGGTGCAGCTGCCCCTGGTTCCAGTCACACCCTGAATGGACACACAGAGCATCAGCCTGACTGAAAAGCCAGGCCTTTGCACTTATCAGTGCTATCTCTGCTCCAGCCAGTGAAAGAGACTAAGAAAAAGACATTTTAGAAACAACTTTAGCACACACCCAGAACAAAGTTTTAAGAGACACATGAGGCTACTGTCAGTTTAAGATTTTTTTGTAAATCACAGTGGATGCAGGTGGTGATGTTAAAAAAAACTGTCATTCAACCGCATCCACTTGACTCTTCTGCATTCTTTACAGCCAGGTATCACTGGATGGTACTGGCAGCCTTACATTAACAGCTCAGACATTTTGCACAAGTCCGTGCTTTGTGTTTCATTGGTTTTATTCTAGACTACCTTAAGGTTAAGGCAGCACAAAATATTAATTAGTAAACAGGCTGATACTGCTTCTAGGACTTGAAGAAATAGGCAGCACTTGAGAACAATCAATCACTGCCAAAATGATCAAACTGTAATGTAGAAGACACCTGGATCCTTCAATCCATACAAACACCATGAAGAAATTTAATTTCTTCATTAAAACATCTTATGTGAGCACCTGCACCTCAAATATCCTCTGACTGCAGACTTGATGAGACTCCAGTGAAAGTGTAGCTTAAGGGTGCCTTCCACAAACGATAGCTAGGACAAGAAACTTGGATGACCTGCTGCTCCAAATTCTTAACAAATCAACTCAGACTTGTTTTTTTCTTAGCCTAGTGTGCCCATTTTAATCTTCTGTAGTCCTCTTACACAGATAAAAAGATCTGAATGCCCAAGTTAAAGAAGGTATCTGCCCTTAGACACAAAAAAAGCGAGAAAAGAAGGTCCAGCTGGCCAGAAAGGGCATCCATTGAGTCACACACCAGCCCTGCTCACTTGAACAGAGCAGGGGAATGTTAGGAACTTTAACACCCAAAAAGGAATGATGAAAAAGAATAGAAAATAGAGTTTTTAACATAAGATTTTAACATAAAAGAATGGAAAGGTAGGTGCATTTCAGGCAAGTTTGTTCTGCAGAAGTCACAGAACTCGCTGTATAATGCCATTTAAAGACACGGAGACTCTCTCAGCATCCATGTAACACTCGTTGTCACAGCCAGGCATGCCTGCTCTGCCAAGACTTGCTACCAAACTTCTGTCAGAGATTCTGATATTTCAGAACTCTAGATGGGACCTGTATTTTCCAGAACAGAAGTAGTTGTAGTGTGTAAAGACAGATGCATCAAACCTTTGCTTTACTTAAAGATTTAATGTTGTGTCATTAGAAAAACAGTTCATACCTCAAGAGCAGGTGCTCCCTTTCTCAGGTCCTTCGCTCCTCAGACACTGCTTATCTGTAAAATACAATGCATGCACAATTAAAAGGAAGCCATATGATTGTGGAGTACTTGGATGTAAACTAATAGGGGATGGCTAAGACATGATTTGTGTTACTCAAAATTAACTAAAACTTGAGAAGTTTTGCTGCAGTCCCACTGCAGTCACCTAAGCAGCTTTAATGTTCCCTCCTCACCAGGAATACTATCTAGCTATTTCACATCAACACCTACTCAAGCTATTGAGGATATACCATGAAAATTGTAAGCAACTTTTCTCTCATTATGTATCTTAATAGGTTTCTACAAACACACCATTAAAGCTGAAGTAATCCAGGATGATTAGCACATCCCTCCACTAAGCAGTAGTTCAGGTGCTCATACAATATCTTTAAAGCACTCCAGTCACAGCTGGACCACCTGCAACAGCCAGGTTGGACTCAACATGCTGATTTTTATCTGCCTGGAGATGAACAAAGCTAAAGAGGCACCAGGAACAACTGTGGCCCGATCATCAGTTATTACTGTGTAGAGCCACTGTGCATGACACTCTGAAGGCTTTGACACAGCAGAACTGTCATGTTTTAACCTGAGACAAGCAAGAAAGCCAAGATGAAGGGTTTTTTAACTTGAGGTTGTACCAGCTCCACATAATTTCCCATACTTCCAGATGTTAGACTGGACTCTTCTGTAAAGTTTTTAAGATATTCACAAGGCAAAACCTACAGGTATTGCTAGACACGATACCCAACTAGAAAAGCATATGCTGTATTCTCCTATGGATTAATGATATTTGGATTAATATTTTAAGCAGATCCAGATATTGGAAAAATAAAGAATTCAGGAGCTGTACGTCAGTTGCCAACATCAGACTATTTTCTGCACATTTGCCATGATTTCAGTGAAGGTATACACACCAGCTGTACCAGAGAACTATCTCCTCATCTACTGGGTGTGGTGCCCCAAACTTTCCTACACAATATTTTACACTTTGTTCATAATGTTTCTTATTGTGAAACAAGCACATAAACAAAAACAGGAATCTGTCAAAATAATACTCCTTCTACTCTCCATGCAGCTTTCCACAGAAAAGAATATACACTAAGCCACACAGTCAGTTAAGTATTTCAACCTCCATGGAAAAACGTCCATGGATGAACTTGTTCTTCATCCCAGCAAGTAATCAAGCCAGTCTCACAACAAAATATCACCTCCATACCTGCTCATTAATGCTGAATCATATAGAAACACTAATGCTTGTTCCTCTCCCTACAGATGCACATTTCATGTTACAGAGAAGTAAAATGCCAGACCTTTCACTTAAATGAGAAAGCAGCCCAATGAAAATAGAATTATTTCAGCTTTAAGAAGTGGTAAATCACTCATGAGTGAAACCTTGTGAAAGAGTCCTGTTCCTTTCAGAAGTGGTGGAGAGTTACTGCTCTCCTGTTTTATGAGGATGGCTTTAAACTGACAGAGGGGATATTCAGAGTGGATCTGAGGAAGAAGTTCTTCCCTGAGGGTGGTGAGCTCCTGGCACAGGTTGCCCAGAGAAGCTGTGGCTGCCCCATCCCTGGCAGTGTTCAAGGCCAGGTTGGATGGGGCTTGGAGCGACCTGGTCTTAGTGGAAGGTATCCCTGTCAGTGGCCAGGAGTTGGAACAGGATGAGCTTTCAGGTCCCTTCCAACCCAAACCAGTCTAGGATTCCATCATTACTAAGTTAATTAAGGAATGGAGAAATATCTTGTGTATGATTCAGATACACAAGCATTAAGGATGAGCTCCTGCTTGTGTGGTAACACTAATGTTCCCCTTTCCCCTTTCTATAATAGCAGAAAGAAACTGCTATTACACATCATAAACCCACGCTTTCTTTCACCACATCATTAGGTGCAGTTTAGCCATCCTGTGATAAACTGGGGCATCAGGGTCCCTCTCCCCACCTACTTCCAACTTGTGAACACCCAGATCACATCCAGAGGCATCAAGCCCTAAATGCACAGCCCAACAGTCTGCTCCATTTAAGTTCATCCCACATATGTTGTTGTGATCCACCCACTTATTTGTGGCAAAGCATTCAAGAAAATAAAAAGCATTAGCTCCTTTTTTAATGCTGGGCAGTGCTACTCCTTCTCAACATGGGTAGCACTGTATCAACCATGGTTCTGATAGCAGTGAAGTAAAATCTACTGCAGTTTCTTGGTCTGGGCAGAAACACTTCTTCCTTCGATAAACCTGCATCTCTAGTTGCTTTTTAAATAAACCTTGAAAGAAAGAATTCCAATACTACCAAGGTGGTCTTAACTACCCCAGTTGTAAAGACTGCTTTTTAATTTAAGTATGGGGTGTTCTTGACTGACAAGCAGAAATGCTAAATGATCTTACTTACTCCAAACTGACAGATTCACTAAGACTGCAGGTGTGGCTGCAAAGGTTTTTTATATGCTAGGTAGTACAGGAGACTGGGATAGAGCTCAGCTTGTTCTCTCACATAATAAATTGAGGAAGACTCTGACCTCTTATAGAAGCAGTGGTGGGTAGCTGGAAAAGGTGTCACCTATCACCTGGCCAGCAAATACCGATTCATGTGTTCCATTATTAGCCATAGTTCTTCTCCAGTTTGGAGAAATATTCCTGAGAACCATCTTAACGTTAAGAGAGTCTGTTTATACATTGCAATCCCAATTCCAAGTTCACAACTTCATTTCCCCCCAACACAATCTGTATGCGAGTGACGCTGAAAAGCAGCATAGAGAAGCAGCAGTCTGATTTCATTTACATCCCTTCACCACACCCGCTTGGCATTTTTATCTTGCCTGAGCTATCAGAAAACAGGTAGTGCCTGGTATGCATACTGTCCCATCATGTTTGCTACCCCTATAATATCTAGTTCCACATCCTGCACCAGTAGTTCTTGTTCCTCAGCTCTTCTGGTTCCCAAGCTCCTTGTACTTTTAGCAATAAGCATTTCAATGGCTCCACTAACTCCATCCAGTTTCCTACAAAGATTTCCTCCCCTGAATTACCTGTATCCAATGAATACACTAAACTACTTTCTGCTTACAACCCAGTCTCTTACCTTCTATTTTTTTCTCACCAGAGAATTCCCCAAATGCACCCCCCCATCTATAATAAAACAGTTATTCTGATGAGTCCCACAAGCATATACATATTTCAGGGCAAGCGTTAACAATTTATTTCTGCTTTTTATAATTTTGAAGTTTCTTACTACTTCAAGCATCAACTACTTGTCTCACTGTTTCCAGCAGGAGCTCTTTTGACAATGAAGTACCACCTCTCCTTGGTCAATGAGAAAGGCATTCAAATTACCTTGGGAAAGCACCCAAAAAGGATGCACAACAGAAGCAAGGAAGTGATCCTTTATACCCCCCTCACAAAATCATTCCAATTAGACAGTCTCTAGTTCCAGTAATTTAGTACTTGCTGTATAAACAGTGCTTGTACCAATCTGGTTTATGTTGCTGCCAAAGACAATGGTGGCAGAGCAAACCTCCAGTTATATTCTATATTATCCCCCTTACCCAGCTCAATCAAATGGACTTCAGTGCAATGAAGTTTACAGCAAAGAATGTGACATTCCTCATACCAGATGCCCTTATAGGCTCCCTCAGTTTCTCTAAACTAGTGACATTTCTGTTTTCTTGTCCCCAGATTTAGACTGTTTCCCATATCCTGCAAGAGAAAGCTAAAAGCTTCCTGTTGTCTCTCACCCTTCACACTTTGCTTCCCAATCTCTAAACAGCTTCCTTTAAATAGCTCCTCATCTTAAATATGCATGGTACATGAAGATCACTTGATATGAAAAGCTAAGAAGGGTGGCACAGATTGCAGCTACAGCATTCCTCATGCAAAGCAGCATCACGTTGTCGAATACCACAGGTTCAAATGCACTCTTACAAACCCTGGGCTATATACGTGGTGGCTGTGAAACCCAGATATGAAGGCATCTCAGATTTTCATCCCAGTTCTCTCCTAGAGGAATAACGCTAGCAGCAACCAACACAAGTAAAACTGCCTTTATAGATGTAAGCCCCTATATTGTCACCTTGGCCATACCTGAACTCACCAATTTATCCAAGAATATAGGATGGACTTTCTTCCTTCATGGGTCCCATTGCCAAGTTGTCAATGAATTTTTGTTCAGCATCACATTCCTGTTCACACACTTGTATGTGGCATATCAGCTAAAGCTGACTGCATTTGAAAGAGTCTACTTTTGGACTTAGGTTGAGGCTTTTAAGTAGCACTTCTCCTAAGACAGGTTGAAAGTACTGAGGTTAAACTAATAAATTAAAAAGTCTTCCAAACACAAGAAGCAGTTCCACTGAGCGATAAGAGTGGATAAACTTCTACGGAAACATTCATGAACAGCAAGTTAGACTTTAATGGTAGTCATGCAACTCCTACTTGTACTAGCAGACCATACTTCCCAACTGCAGGTAACACATGGAAGAACAAAGGTCTTAAATTTTAAAGCAACCAGATACTCTACAGTAATACCTACATTTAATACTTATTAAAGGGGACAGGCTTTAAAAAATAGTCTTCTGTAGCGATTCAAGTTGACAAAGTTAAAAACTCATGAGGTTCATACAATCAGACAGTAAATAAGCAGCTGCCTGAGTGTAGCTGTTTTTACAGCACCACAGATTTTCATATGTCAAGAGTGATTTGACTAAAGAAACAACATGCAATGATTCTAGAAAGTTGGGAGAGTGACTCAGAGATTGCCAAATCACCAGTGTCAAGGACCAACCAAGGACCTTCCACAACAATCCTGAAAGGCTGGACAGAGCAGGAAATGCTCATTAAGAGATGAGCTCCAGCGGCCAACAGTCTGGTTAGTCAGCGCACAACCAGGGAGGGTGGAAGAGAGCATTCAACTTCACTACAAAACAGAATACACACGACAAGAGGCTGAAAACACCTAGAGAAGGCTGAGATTAAGTATTTTGACAGAAGTGATCTCCGAATCATTTTATAGATCTTTCAAATGTGTCTAAATGGAAAAAAACAACCTTAACACTCAAACATCCACAAAAAGAAAAGCACCACCAAAAAACAATGCAGAGAAAGCCCTTGGTAAGAAACAACAAAGCACATTCCTTTTCAGTACAAGCTCAATAAAAGTGATTTAAGCAAGACCAAAGTATCTCTTTTCACAGTTGAAGAGCTCTTCTGCTAACAAGACTGAATTACTAAAATTACCTCTCACCGTTGCAGTCCCAACAGCACCTCTAGTTTCCTGTGTGGATGAGTGGGCTTGGTGAAAGCACTTCTCTTTTGCATTCAGAGCATGCAAATTTAAGGAGAATGGTGGTTTCTGACCAGTTCCCTCAACAAACACTGATGCATAAGAGAAAAAACTATCTTGCACATTCAAGTTTAATCCTCTTCTGCAATATTTATTTTTGGGACATTTCATTGAACAGTAAATCTTCAGCCAAACTACATCTAAAAATAAAGTTATTAAGAATTCAGGAATTCTTCCTACTGTTATACCTACTCAATACAGATCCACAGTGACTTCTGTCATATGCTTTATTTGTCAAAGCACATGCCCACACCTACACTTGGACAGTGTTATTCAACAATCTGCCATATTTTTGGGAAGCACAGACCAGAGATATACATGCTTAATGATTTGAGATGTTACTGAGATTGATAATGTACAGATTCAGCTGCATGCACATGAGAAAAAGGAGCAGTAAGAACCTGAGTCAAGTCCTGAGCTACAACTGGTGCATGGTCCTATTTCAGTTCAACTCTGTGCAACTGAAGTTCCTCCAGTGGCCATTTTGCCTTAGCTGGGGCTGAACACTAATGATCACTTGATGAAGACAAAGACAAAAGAAGCTTTCATTATTCAAATTTCACTTGTCCTCTAATGAAAGGCTGCTAAACTGATTATATTTCCTGCAGTCAGGAACACAAACGCTACCTCCCTGCTAGGAAGCTCAATGGCACAGTTGACTTAAACATGCCCAGGAAAGGGCTGCATTCCCACTTAAGTCTGACTTTTTAAACCAAGGTGGCTACACACAAATGGCTTGAGCACAGTCCTGGTCCATGCCAGCTCTTGAATAGCATTCACCAGTCTCCAGGAGAGTACTTCTGCCCTAGGCCAAAGACTGCAACAGGAAATATTCTGCAAACAAAAAGCCCAGACGCTGTATTCCAGCAGTACCAGACGTCACTAAGCATCACGTAATTCACTAGCACAAGTAGAGCTGGAGACACCAGACTATGAGGTTTTACTCAGTAAGTTGTTTTGATATTCATGTCACCCCAGTTTCCTAGAAACTCCAGTAGTCCAGCTCACCCTTATCTACCACTGCAAAATGAGCATACCACCAAGAAAGCCTCCCCAGCCCATGACTATAAGAAACAGGGTTGTTTGCAAAGCCTTTTTTTAAAAAAAAAAAAAGCACTATTCTTGCTAGTCTTTAATAAGTCTTTTAGAAAGTCTCTCTGCTCTAGATTGTTCTTCTTATGCAAACTGAGTATCTGGCACATCTGGTTTTGACAGGTTATCATTAGGAGGTTAGCAAAGACAACCAGCAACTCTCCACATGTTCTCCTCTGGTTTTCCTCTATCCCTACACAGCATAAGCCATACATTCATGACAACTCCAGCTAAAAGACAGGGCTGTTTCCAACCCAGCTCTTTTTTCACTGACACTGATGAAATTCTTATCTTTTAAGAAGTTGTTCAACAAACAGCTGGCAGTGTTCTCTTCACCAGTGATAGATGATTCCCTCATTCTTTATACAGCAGTAGATGTTGCTCCATTAACAGTATTTCTCAGCTGTGGAAACTCTTGCTGTCACTTTGCAAAGGAACCTCTGAGCTCCATCCTATTCAAGCCATAGCTAATGCTTCATTTTTGCCCCATGGAGGCAGCTAGCTACTATTTACAGACGTAGGTGAACACGGGTAAGGAAGAAACAGAAGACTTCAGCCTGCAAGTTATAAAAAACACTGAGGTCCCATGCCCAGCAAACAAGGCTGAAATGGGTTTATCAGTACCCAAGTTGTTCAACATGTCCTTCTCTTTACTGATTTCACCCTCACTAGACTCTAAAAGAGTAGCAGTAGAGAACTCCACTGTTTCCCACACTGAATCTATCAAGTCGTGATGCGGTTCAAAAACACAACCATTTGTTTCCCTTCCACTTCCACAGATAACAGACTCTCACTATGCAGGTCAGAGAGTCAACGGAGTGGTCAGTGATGCTATGCACACTTAAAAGTACAATGTAAATGTCTGTCAAATATACCCAGCTATCAGTGCATCCCTGAATGGATGAACGTAGTCAACTGGACTACGAAATGTTTTCTTTCCTTGACTTCGGAAAAGGAAAACCAAGAAGGAAGTTACAGGTGCCAACAGCACCTTTACTAAATCAGACCAGAGTAAAGAATGTCATCTGCAGTGTCAGATGATGTGCTAGCATGGGCAAACAAGGGAGAGTTTGGATTTCCCACATTTCTGGGACCTTGAAGGCTTCCTCAGTGATGACACATTCCCATGGCAACATCCTTAAAGCAAAACACTACTGGAGAACTCTGAACTGTCTCCCAACATTTTACTATTGTAAGAAAGTATGAAAGTTTGTGACACATATGTTTCCAGGTCAACACCTGCCAACTTCCATAATTTAAGTGCCAGACTTGCCCATTACTATCTCAACAAGCAAATTTCCTACAGAGGTCCTCATCTTCCTCGTGTATCACCACTCCAGGAGCAAGTGCAGTACAGAGAGGATTATCCTGCTAGTACGTATGGACAGAAGCAATGAGGACACAGAGAGCGCAGCACAGCCGCGGGTAATTTTTCAGGGATACTGGTAATTGACTTCACTGAGCACTTAAGCATCTGGCACATCTTAAAAACCACCTATTAAACCACTATAATTTTTCTATTAAAAGGATTCACACAGAGAACAGCAGGTACTCTTTAAATTGAGGTTTACTCAGTGCTTGTGAATTGATTGTTTCACAGGAACTTGAGGACTCAAGTGTGGCAGTACTGCTGACCTATGCTGCTTCACCTGAGATCATGGAACTGCCCCAATCTAGAAGTACCCTTAAAACAGAGATTTCCTACTTATTTAATATTTGGGTTTTCAGTTTGGAAATTTAAAATTATAGAATCCTAGAGTGGTTTGGACTAGAAGGGACCTCAAAGCTCACCCAGTTCCAGCCCCCTGCCACCTTCCACCAGACCAGGTTGCTCCAAGCCCCGTCCAGCTTGGCCTTGAACATTGCCAGAGATGGGGCAGACACAGCTTCTCTGGGCAACCTGTGCCAGGGCCTCACCACACTCACAGGGAAGAACTTCTTCCTAATACCTAATGTAAATCTCCCCTCTGTCAGTTTAAAGCCATTCCCCCTTGTCCTGTCCCCACGTGCCCTTGTCAAAAGCCCCTCTCCAGCTTTCTTGTTGGCCCCTTCAGGCACTGGCAGCTACTCTGAGGTCTTCCAGAGCCTTCTCTTCTCCAGACTACAGAAGTTCAGCTCTCAGCCTGTCTCCAGAGGGAAAGTGCTGCAGCCCTCAGAGCATCTGCTTGGCCTCCTCTGGACTCACTCCAACAGCTCCACATCCTTCTTACATTGGGGCTCCAGAGCTGGATGCAGGACTGCGGGGGGGGGGGGGGGGGGGGGGGGGGGGGGCGGGGAGTCTCACCAGAGCAGAGGGAAGAATTCTGTCCTTGACTTGCTATGAATGTGAATGACTGAATGCCACAAAATGGCAGAAGGGAGCAGAAGGAGTGAAGCAGGGGAACCAGAGGAATAAACAAAACAGATGAGTACATAATTTTGCTACTTAAGTGCTAGAAATCAGCATGCTTTCCTGTTTGCTTTTTGTGGAATTCACTCCTGAACACAGATGCTGCTTTACAGGAAATTCTATCTTCCTTCACCTGGTATCTATTCCCTTTGTACACATGAGCTTCACAGATTCGTTTCCAGTGTCTTGTGTTTCTTACCGAAACCGGAGACAGGGTTGAGCAGAATGGCTCTAAAGGGTATGAACAACAGGACTGGTGTCAGAACAGCCAGATAAGACGCAATTAGAAATACCTAACACTCCTTATTAGTCACAGGTGAACAAAAGCATTCCAAGGGCAAGTCAGAGGCATGCTATTTCTTAAAAGAGATGAAAAAAGCAAAACATTTCATCTATGAGCAAGAGTACCTATAATTCAAAAGGGTAGAAAGAAATTATAATTCCCCTTGTCTCCAATACTTAAGTTTAGCCCATGCCAAAATGCAACAGATTATAAACATGACACAACCTTATTTCACTTTTACATTTTCCATATCAATTTCAGGACTGCTATTTAGCCAATGACAGAATCCCAGACTGGTTTGGGTTGGAAAGAACCTTAAAGCTCATCCAGTTTCACCCCCCTGCCACAGGCAGGGACACCTTCCACTAGATCAGGTTGCTCCAAGCCCCATCCAACCTGGCCTTGAACACTGCCAGGGACGGGGCAGCCACAGCTTCTCTGGGCAACCTGTGCCTGGGCCTCACCACCCTCACAGGGAAGAGCATGCAAGAATATGCAAAGACACATCACCAGCTCTGATTAGACAGAGGGAATGCAATTTTTTTATTCATGCTAGACAGCAATGTAACTAAAATAACAAGGAACACATTAAAATAAATAAGACCAGTTATCTTTATGTTCCACTGCACAAAGCTAGCAGGTTTAGAGTCCCTGCTTCATCAACGGATTTCCCTCTGCATTCTCAAGAACCAACACATTAACATGGATCAGAAGGAGGAAGGCAAAATAAGCACTTAAACCCAGTGCGCAGACACACAGTCATTGCTACTGAAGCATGAGGCATCAGTGAGCTTTCCTAGTTGCTTTTCTGGAATCCACTACTACTAAACTAGTTGCTGCCTTGCACATCTGTAGGACAATCTTCACCCAATTCCTGCAGTGGAGAGAACCAGCTGAGAGGAAGCAACGCTCATTCTGTGACAGCACAACTGCAGAGACAGATGACCTTTCTGAGTACAAGGTTAAAGCTGTTCAGGGCTTAAGTGACCTACTACATTTGCCAGCTGAATATCTCCAATCTTGCTATTTGAAAGTCTGAATTGCACAATGAAGAATTACAGATCCTCACTGTAGTTCTATAGCATGTGAAAACATACATCACTCACCTTTGAGGAGAGCAGTAAAACAACCCTTGCAGAGGTTTTTGTTGCTGAGTTGTGGTATTTTCCCTCTCTTCTTCAAACCCAAAAGCCTTTCCAGGAATTACAACTATTCAATAGCACAGATACAATGTATTTCAGCTAGTATAAAAATATTTGGAGAGACATCAGTTTGATATGTGGACCACTCGGTGGATAAAGAACTGGCTGGATGGCCACACACGAAGAGTTGTGGTCAATGGCTCAATGTCCAGCTGGAAACCAGTAACGAGTGGTGTCCCTCAAGGACTGGCATTGGGACCGGTCTTGTTCAACATCTTTGTCGCTGACATGGACAGTGGGGTTGAGTGCACTCTCAGCAAGTCTGCTGATGACACCAAGCTGTGTGGTTCTGTTGATACACTGGAGGGAAGGAATGCCATCCAGAGGGACCTTGACACACTTGTGAGGTGGGTTGATGCCAGCCTCATGAAGTTTAACCATGACACGTGCAAGGTCCTACACCTTGCAAACCCAGGCACAACTACAGGTTGGGCAGAGAAGAGATTCAGAGCAGCCCTGTGGAGAAGGACTTGGGGGTGTTGGTCAATGAGAAACTGAACATGAGCCGGCTTCAGTGTGCGCTTACAGCCCAAAAAGCCAATTGTACCCTGGCCTGCATCAAAAGGATGCATGACCAGCAGGTCAAAGGACGGGATCCCCCACTTGGAGTATTGTGTGAAGTTCTGGTGTCCTCAACATAAAAAGGACATGGAACTGTTAGAACAAGTCCAGAGGAGGGCCACGAGGATGACCAGGGGACTTGAGCACCTCCCATATGAAGACAGGCTGAGAAAATTGGGGCTGTTCAGCCTGGAGAAGAGAAGGCTGCATGGAGACCTCATGGGAGCCTTCCAGTATCTGAAGGGGGTCTATAGGGATACTGGGGAGGGACTTTCCATTAGAGATGGTAGTCAGAGGACCAGGGTAATGGGTTCAAATTTAAACTGGGAAAGTTTAGATTAGATATGAAGAACTTCTTTACTGTAAAGGTGCTGAGGCACTGGAACGGGTTGCCCAGGGAAGTTGTGAATGCTCCATCCCTGGCAGTGTTCAAGGCTGGGTTGGACAGAGCCTTGGGAGACATGGTTTTGTGCGAAGTATCCCTGCCTAGTCAGGAGCATTGGACGTAGATGATCTTAAGGTCCTTTCCAACCCTAACTATTCTATGATTTTATTTACCTCTAGACCGGAGGGCATCCTCCATCAGAAAAGTCAGTGATACTCAAAATCATTACAGACACAATGCAAAGTGTTATAGTAACAGCAAGAGCATTCAGAACATGAGCAACCTCTCCACCATTCACGGAAGCAAGCACTGAGGCATTAAGAGGGTATAGGGGAAGAAAACAAACCTTCCCCTATTATTTATCAAACAGCACCATCGTGTAAGACTTCCAGTTAAAATCAGAACAACTAACAGTGGATTTGTTCTGTCAGGTGTGTGAAAGTGATACCCATTCCTGATGAAAGGGAAGAAGGGGAGATAAAGGCAGAACAGTGTAGCCAGATAGGGTTAAGATCAGTAACATTTAGTTATTTCCCTTTCAGCTTGTGGATCACATATCCAAAGTATCAAGCAGCCCATCTTACCCAAGCTTTGGGGGTTTTCCGTAACTCTTAATATTTTGAGGTGATGTGGGGAAAAAAAAAAAAAAAAAAAAAGGAAGTCCTGCCACAAAGGAAATACTGGGCTGCAAGAGCAGTCCTTGGGACTCAGACAGGGAAACACACCTTTTCCAGATCGAACTTTTTTGGTTAGTTGGTTTTCCATTTTTACAGATGGGTTGAAGAAACAAGCAGCCAGAATAAGACTCAATGCCAGTTTGTAAATAGATTAAACATTTGGTTTGAGCTGGAGCGTGTCCACATAATCTCTATCAAAACTGTGACTTTTATGGTTTCTAAAGCACAGTGGTACTCTCTAGGAAACTCAAGACAAATGTGATTGGCCTGGTAATTACCTGATAAATCCTTCAGATGTTTATTTAAAATTTCAGAAGAGTAATTAAGGTTTCTAAAGACACACAAAAAAAAAAAACTGTAACAAAAACCAACACTCATTCCCCATTATGCAACCACCTCCAAAACCAGATCAGTTCAACTCAGCGTGAAAAAACAGGATGGAGTGTTAGGACCCAACAACAGATGATGACAGGTTAAAACAAGGTGCAGACAGCTGTGTTAAACCAGAACAGATGAACAAATTGTTTCAAGATCTGAAACACGATACACCTAACAGTGTATTTGACACAGACAGGCTCAAAAATAACACCCTGCAGAAGATGGCTGCAGAGCAGACCACCATGGTGCAAGACCAGTAATCCAGCACCCACTCTGCCCCGCACTAAGGCACTACAATGCATTGTTAAAAAAGAACTTTTATTTATTAAAAAAAAAATAATAATAATCTATCAGTAGTTATGGTCATACCAAACCCAGCCAGAAGTGTGGAGCATGAAAGTGTCATGATCTTTTATTCTGCTGCATTTTTGCAAATTCCCATTCAATCACAGTAAATAGTGACATGGAGAACTGCAGCGGGGGGTGAGAAACTCAGCATTTTAGATTCCTTCTCCTATTTTATTTTGGTGAAGGCAGAGGAGCAGTATTAGTTTGTGCTATCACAACAGTGATACCCTACACAAAGGGAGCTTGGTGGAACTGTTTGCTCGTTAGTCAGATTCTGTGCTTATCAAGGGAAGCAGTATGTGCTCTGAACACACAGCAATATCAGCTTGGGTTGGAAGGGACCTTAAAGCTCATTTCATTCCAATCATCCTTCCACTAGGCCAGGCTGCTCCAAACCCTCTCCAACCTGGCATTGAACACTGCCAGGGATGGGGCAGCCACAGCTTCTCTGGGTAACCTGCACCAGGGCCTCACCACCCTCATAGGGAAGAACTTCTTCCTCAGATCCCATCTCAATCTCTCCTCTGTCAGTTTAAAGCCATTCCCCCTTGTTCTGTCCCTGCCTGTCCTTGTCAAAAGCCCCTCTCCAGCTTTCTTGTGGCCCCTTTAGGCACCAGAGCTGCTCTAAGGTCTTCTGAGAGTTTTCTCCAGGCTGAACAAGCCCAGCTCTCTCAGCCTGTCTCCATAGCAGAGGTGCTCCAGCCCTCCTCTGGACTCACTCCAACAGCTCCACATTCTTATCATGTAGGGGCCCCAGAGCTGGCCACAGGACTGCAGAGGGGGTCTCACCAAAGCAGAGCAGAGAGGAAGAATCCCCTGCCTCAACTTACTGTCGTGCCGCTGTGATGCAGCCCATGATACGGTTGGCTTTCTGGGCTGAAGTAAATATCCCATCCTGTTTTCAGTCTGAACTTAAAACTTATGAGCTCAGACTCACTGGGGGTAGGGGGATGAAAAAAAAAAAAAAATCTGTTGATATGATCATCCACAGGTTCACTTGTTTCCTGGCTGAACCACAAATTAGGGAGCTCTGCTATGGGCCACTACTAGGAGCGTACCAACCAGTCTGCCCATGAGCTGTCACTCTACTTACCAGCTCCTGCTTAAACACACAAGCCTGGCTTCTGTAGGAGTTACTTATGAATTGGGCTTGTTTGCATTTTGGAGTTAATTACGTTTTCTGATTAATTTTAAGCTCACTGGCAAGATCCAACAAATGTGTTTCACTGTCTGCAGGTGTGTGAACTGCAACTTTGCACATATAGGCTCTACTCCCAAATACCATGTTCACCACTAATGAAGTGTAACCAGGAGGTGGGAATATGGTTAAATTGACCTGTACAAAACACCTGACAGCTACTCACAAAACATGGAATTGTATGAAGAGCTCTGGTCCTCTGCCACCAAAGATCTGAGGATTCCTAAATCAACAACATCTAGCGGAAATGCAGTCACTCCTATAAATTCTCTCCTCTCAATCCTGCATTCAGATTTAAACACTGTTATGACTAAAATTACTAACTAAATTTTCCATAGTTTTTACAACAAATTTCAAACAAAGGAAGACAAATATAACACACTGTCTCACATGCAATTCTATTTCTACAGTTCTCAGCATTTCATTAATTGAGGAAAATAGGATATCTGCATTTGAGTTCCAGCAGACTCCAAACATTCTGACTCCCCCTACACACAGATACTGCATTTTAAATTGGAACCAGCATGTAAGTCTCAATGCATCCAAGGACAACAAATCACCATTATCAGTGTGAGAAACTGAAAGAACAAAAACAACAAGTGTTACAACTTCTAAGGTTTAAAGCTGACTTAGAATGCCTCAAACTCACTTGTCTTTGGCACATCACTGAATTCTAACTCAGCAAGTAAGACAGATACAACTGTCAGCTCCCACAAGAATCACAGAAGCTGAATAGCTGGGGTTTGTTCTTACTGTAGGAAATTTTTCCAATCAACTGCTTATTTTAAAGCAATAGTTTTACAATTTTTAAATTGGAAATGGGTAGAAAACACATGAGATTTCACTATGAACCACTTCTGGCAGATTGCACTATTAAACAAAATCCCATTGTTTCCAGAACTTTAACTGAAAGTCAGTGATCTCATACCCAAACTCTGTTCATGCACAGAGCAACATGATGTGGGGAGAAGAGACAAGGTCCTCTTCTCAACAGTTTCATTGCCAAAGGCCAGAGAACTTCGTCCATGGCAGCACAAATACACTGACAGCCAATACTTAGTAGTGAATGCACCAGGGTTTGCTCTGAGCTGCAGAGTGGCTACAGGAATCACTCAGTGTCTTTGCTGGGTAAGTCTGCGACAAAGTTCATCTAAAGAGAACATCAGATAAAGGCCCTAACCCAGTGAAGAGATGCCTTCTTTTCTTACTCAGGGCAGACATTAATGCACTGCAAAATACAGCTGGGTGAATTTAACACAGAAGGCATATTGACTCACTGCACTAAGCTTTAAAAAATAACAACAAAGCTATTAAGCTGGGGATTGCTGTTCCAGCATTTTTAATTTAAATCTTTCCTATAGATCTTAAAGTCACAGAATGGTTTGGGTTGGAAGAAAACTTGAAACTTATCTAGTTCCAACCCCCTGCCACAGGCAGGGACACCTCCCACTAGACCAGGTTGCTCCAAGCCCCATCCAACCTGGTCTTGAACACTGCCAGGGATGGGGCAGCCACAGCTTCTCTGGGCAACCTGTGCCAGGGCCTCACCACCCTCACAGGGAAGAACTTCTCCCTCAGATCCCATCTCAGTCTCCCCTCTGTCAGTTTAAATCCATTCCCTCTTGTCCTATCATTACTACATACCAAATAAATGGGATTGCCAGAAAAATAACTACAGCAGATTCCCAAGAAGCAGTTCATGCTTAACACACCTTGAAGATTAGCTCTTGTTTGTAAACTGAAGTGCAAAGCTCCATAGACAGCATCTCCTACCTGCTGTGCACCACGGCTGCAGTCAAGCACACCCTCAGCTCCCCCCAGCGTGACCAGATTACTCGGTGGTCAGGTGATGCAGCATACTTTTGTTTCAGCAAATAGTTAGAGCATTGCACAGTGACCAGTCGGTCACCAGGATGAGATCATTCCCAACAGCAAACTTTATCAAAAAGCTTTTTGTTACATGCTGTTGTATTTCAGAAAGTTAGCTTCATGTTAAGATTCATTTGTAAAGTTGGTTTATAGAAGGGTTCACTTTATTACTCAGAAAATATTCACTACCTCTTTTTTCTTCCTCCTTCATTTCTACCTCTTTAGATTTAGAATGCTTGCAAGACTTTTTTTTTTACCCAAATTATTAGAATCCTAAGGGGATGACTTCTGACAAGTATCAGAGGGGTTCAGGAGGGACCTTTTAGGGTTTTTTAATCTTAATCTTTGAAAGAAGAAATACTTTTCTATTTTGGAACATCACTTCAGTCAGGCTTTACATCTTTGCATTTATTCCTAAAGCAATTAATGCAATATTCTGAACCACCCACACCTTGTCTCAGGTTGAAAAAAAAAAAAAAAAAAAGGAATACACCAGTATGTAAGGAGAAGGTTGCTACTGCACAAAGCACCCTTGCTGGAGAATAAGCAGGGGAGACTAAAAATAGTAGCCATTGTACCATTCCCCTCCCATAAAATCCAAATACCGTTCTTGGCCCCATGAAGTTCAGCTCAGCAGACTTGAGACACTTACTTTCAACATGTCAGTTCAACAAAGATTATGTAGTCTGCTTCAGTGCCCAATAGGCTCCAGACAGCCAAGTCATAGAATCATAGAATAGTTAGGGTTGGAAAGGACCTTAAGACCACCTAGTTCCAACCCCCCTGCCATGGGCAGGGACATCTCCTCCACTGAAAGCTTCATTCAGCATTTGAAGTTTCGATTTGTACCTGTGCAAGGGCACCAGCAACTGATTCAGCCTAATACCCAATGTATTCTAAATCCAGAAATTCAGCATCTTCACACAGGCCTTCAAAGAAACTGATCCAAAGCATCTGGTGCGTACCCGTTTTAAGTGAAGTACGCTCCACTCCACGCTCCACACCTCGGGAGCTAGAGAGCCTGGTTCTACCTCCCCCTCAGCCTCAAGGCATTCAAACACAACTACCCCTCTCTTGGAATGCACACTACCAACCAAACATTTGTCACAGGTATTTCATGCACAGGGCACAACTCCTACATGTAAGGTAAGCCCAAATGTGGGAATTAAAAACCCCAGAGACCAGTAAGACCATGTCTGTCTATCCCTCTCCTAACCAAGCATTCTAGGTTTTGACTTCTGTTTCAGGAACTGTTCCTGCATTTCATACAAGATAATAACAGAAATAATCCTAAGGATACAAGCCAGAACACCCAGATCCTGACACCAGAGCATCCTGTTCTCTCTGCTGTTACTGAGCATGCCATTTTTTGAACCTCCTTCCAGATCTATCCCATTATTTTATTCCAGTCAAGCAAGAATCCTCATCTTGGCCACAAGAAACAAAAGAAAACTGGATGCAGAATTAAGATTTGCCATTGTAAAGCACACAGCTGAAACAAATAAAAATACAGTGGCATTTACTAATGGCTAGAACACAGAAATTAAGAACAAAAACTAGAAGTCATGCTTTTAGAAATCAAAAGGACTTTTGCTTATGTTCTACGAAACAATCGATTCTGCAGATCCCTAGTGAGGCACAAGCTGTCTATTCTCACCTCATTCTTGAGGAGGGAACACAGAAAGTTTCACCCTGTGGATGGTTTGTTTCTTCTTTTATCCAAGCATCTGCTGCCTGCAATTCATTTTCCTCCTCTGCGGCCTTTCAGCTTTAGCTACACAGAATGAATGAGTCAATTAATTAACCTAGAGTTTACATGAAGCAAAGGTGAAAGCAAGAGACTGCCTTTAATCAGATCAGTCAGTGAGTATCAACACACTTTTCTTTCTTTAAATGAGTTAGTACACTAACATAAGTAAAAACCAGCAAAGAAAGTATGATTCACAGGCAAACCTCAGACTAAAGAAACTTAAGATTTGAGTCAGTTTCATAAAATATAACTTACATCCACATTCAGTGGATGAAAATTGTCTCCTCAGTATACAACACCCTTTCTATATTAAGCTTCTGCAAAGAGTAATACAAAGCATTTCATCTAGAACTTGTGTCCCCTGTACTGAGAAAGATCGAAAGAGAAACTCTCAAAAGAGATAAGCAGGGACATGGAAGCAATTAGTGTGACCTGGAAGCTACAACAGTGAAGACAAAGGTAACAGTGGTGACGAAAAATTACCTTTTTTTATTTAGAGATACTGAGACTTTTGAGCCAGGTTATTTCCTCAACACCACCAGCACTTCCCTGTTTACAGATTATTTACCTTCTATGAAGGACAGGAATTTTTTGTTGCAGTAGGTCAGCTCTGGTAGCACAGCTGAAGAGGCTCTGAAACACCTAAGCACCCCATAGGATCACACATGCTTCAGACATACACAGGCTACAGCACAAAGGCTACTGCTCAGCACCAAGGGGTCCAGCCCATGTCGTTAAAAGGAAACAACCCACACTTAAGCCTCATCTGAGCATGGAAGGTGAGAAGAGGAATATAGGATAAAATGAAAAACATGCTGCTGCACAAATCCACAGAGGTAAACCTTGTGCCCAACCCATTGTAGTTCTTACATTTGGTGTTGGTTTCATATGCTGCGAAGGCAGAGTGAATAATTCTGTCTTGCTGAGTTACAAAAATATACCAAACTAATTAATAGTGACTTACTTCAATCCACTCCTCTAGTGTTCATGTGACATTATTTGTTTCTATTTCCTACCCAATACAATCAGATTTATTCCTCTGATCTAGCATTTTCCCCTACCCCCAATCACAACAAAACCAATTTCAAGCTTGAGTTTAAAGCATTAACAGGACTGCTGAAAGACTATTACTTAAAAAAGTCCAATATCAGTAAATGGGAAGTGTAGCTGGTGGAGGGGGGCTTTTTACAAGGGCAGGTAGGAACAGGACACAGGGAATAATGGCTTTAAATTGACAGAGGGGAGATTTAGATGGGACGGATCTGAGGAAGTTCTTCCTCAGAGGAAGTGGTGCTGAGGTGCTGGCACAGGGTGTCCAGAGAAGCTGTGGCTGCCCCATCCCTGGCAGTGTTCAAGGCCACGTTGGATGGGGCTTGGAGCAACCGGGTCTAGTAGAAGGTGTCCCTTCCCATGGCAGCGGGTTGGAAAGAAATGAGCTTTAAGTTCCCTTTCAACCCAAACTATGCTGTGATTCAATGATATACAGCTTACCTCTGCAGTTTTGACTTCTCTTAATAAAGCAGTAATATCTTTCACCTTAACCCAAACCATAAATAATTAGATCCAACAATCTTCACTTTGAAAATTAAAATAATCTGAGGGCAAAATGTAGGTGCTCCAAGTCACTTACAGAGTTACTGCTCTTTAAAGATATGCATTAAAAATTCCATATGGAGAACAATATCGCTTAAGGTTATCTGGTTTTCGACAGATAATATTCACCAGCAGAGAATACCTCTAGCTCACTTTCTTTTTCAGAGGACAGTTTACAACTCTGTGTTTATACTTTATTTCTCCATTTATAAATTGTGAGGTTTCTATTACATAATGCTACGACTGTTCAGAAAAATGTGTCCCTTTACAGTTCTACAATTAGGTGCTCTAGTGCATTCCAACTTAGATCAGCTATTTTCATGTACTCATTGTGTTACCCCCTCGCATTTGAAAAATCAGTTCAGCACAATGTTTAATTATTTTAACAGAACTGAAAAACTCCCACTGAAATTCTGATGAGATGTTAAGAATATGTAACCATTGGTCTTGATTCCCTCCCCTCTCCTCAGGCATTCAATAAATTGACTTCTCTTCAATTAAAACAAAATGAGCAAAAGTGAAATAACTGAATACCACAAATATTTACTGCAAATAAATATATAAAAAGAACAAATGCATTTTCATTCCACACAGATTTTAAGAGCAGGTTTTGCACTATATAATTTCCTGTTCAGCTCACATTCAACCATTCGATTACATCAGCACCTCAAAATTACATTAGAAGTGAGGCTTGCCAGAGAATTTCATTTGGGAAACATAACAAGCACAGTCAGCATATTTGGCTGCTGAAAAATAAGGCTACAGATAAATTACATACTAGAGAAAATAAACATACCCCAGACTCGAAGAAAGAAAAATTTTGATCAGTCTTGGGCATATCCAATGATTCTACAGGCATATTGCAGACAAAAAGCAATTGAGGGTCCTTTCAGAAACAAACCTGCAGCCACTACCACACCGTGTCTTGTTCCACAGGATCTTGCCTTGTCTGTGGGATCCCAGGCAAACATGGGAATCTGGGCTTAGCATTATACAACTAGCAATAATGATGATCAACACGCATTTAGGTCCTATCAGCACAGGACAGAGAGCATTGTTTTCATTAAGATAGGCCAACAGCTCCACCAGCACCATCTCTCAGACAACCTGTCCTCCCACTCCCACATGCAATTTCTTTAATAGAAAGCTCACAAAGAAAAGGAGGTTATAAGACAAACAGAGGGATGATCTTATCTGATAAATCAAGAATGGCAGAATCTACAAGTTCAGGCTTTAAAAACTGTGATTTCCAAAGTGGATTCCACACATGAACTTACTACACCTACAGAAATTGTAACTCCTTTTACCCTTCTCTGCAGGACAAAAACTAACTGGTGCCAGAAGTATACATCCATTCCAGAGTACCCCACGTCCTGGAGCCTACCAGGATACTTGAGGTCTGCCAAAAATCTAGATATGCTGACCTCAGAATGTACCCACAAGAGCTACACATTTACAAATGTGTTACCTAGAGTACAACATTGATTTTTCATAGATAGAATGCCAATGAAGCTGTGAGCCAAGAGAGGCAGATTCCTGTTTATTTTACTGAAGATGACACTTTAAAAGGATCAGCACTATCTCAAAGCTCAACAATTTAGCACAGGTTACTGAGGAAGCAGAAGAGAAGCAAACAGAACTAAGGACTAAGTTAATGTTAGTCCCTTTTCCGCCTTCCCCCCTGTGTTCTGTGTTCCTCCACAGAGGAAAAGACAGACACAAACTGGTACAAAACATGAGACTAGCATGAGAGGGGGAAAAAAAAGAAAAAAAAATCAAAACCACAATGAGCAAGGAGATAGAAAATTATTCCATTACACAACAAAATGCAAGTATCTAGAGTTAATATCTTAAACTGTTTTTGAAGAGCCTTATACAAAAGAAACAACCAATATTCCAGTTTAAATCAAAAAAAAAAAAAACACAAATAATATTTAGTTTTAAATCCAAACGTACATCAGACATGCAAGCATGGCCACTCAGCATGGAGTGTATTTTGTGCGCAGCCCTGAATTTGAATTCCTCCAAGAGCAGACTGAAGACTCAGCAAGTTTAGCAACCCCCTGCCAGAATCCAGCTGGCTTCCTGGTGAGTTCGTATCGCTGCCTCTTAACAATGCCCGCTGAGTAAAGGCAATCTGCTTTAGAAGTGTCAATACTGCCCTCCCAGTAGCATTAAAAGCCAGGTTTGACTACCAGCTACTACGTAATTCTTTGCAAGATTGCCACAGTGGTATGGGGAACAGAAGCTGCAGGCAGGGGAAAAGAGTTCCCTGGTCTGGCACTGGAGGACCACAAAACCACACACAAGTTAAAAACAAATCTATACTTACATATTCAAATCAAAAAAAGCAAAACCCAGCACAGCTCTTACAGGTTCAATCTTCAAGACATATTGTGCTTAAGAACAACACAGCAGCTTATTGAGGAGGTCAGAAGTAGTTTGGAAAGAGTTGAATCTTTTAAGAGGAATCCTACATGTGCACTGTACAACTCTGTCCTTAACATAACCTCTGTTCTGCTGCTCTGCAGAGGTCAGTCCCCAACTTAATTCTTTAAATGTATTCCTATCACTTTCCAAAGAGAATTCAAGTTACTAGTATGCTCCTGAGCATACTTCCTATTCTCCTAACAGTCAGCTACCAAAATAACTTTTCTATTCTCCCAATGTCACTTCTGAACCATTTCCTACTCTCATTATGTAACCATGGACCTCTACTTTAAAAGAGAATCTCATTTTATCACAGGAAGTCAGTCCCCCTAGGGAAAAACACATCTCCAGTATGTTTAAATAAGACACAGCATCAGCTGATGCCAGCCAGCATTAGGATTTTTAGGAGCACTCTATTAAATTACATCTCCAGTCAACCCTCAAACAGCCTTTCTTAAAGGTCTTTGGAGCACCAAAAAAAAAAAAAACCACCCTACCTTCAATACATTCAGATGGTCTACACAGGATCTGGTAGGCAAGAAACACAAATACGGGAGGAAAACAGCAGCATAGGTCAGATGCAAGTTTTGCCAGTACAGATGCAGATAATAGAGAAATCGAGAGGAGCACAGCAGTAGTAGGGTCTCAGAGTAGAACCTGTAGCACAAACACAGCCCACGGTAATTAATAAAAATAAAAAAAATAAAAAAGCAACACTTTAGAACTGAAGATGTTTGTCAAACGTATAAGGAGATTTAAGGTACAACAGGTCTATCTGCTGTGAACTGACAAATTCGGCTTGTTTAGTGAATCATGATCATTTACTAATTCACAATTACCTGAACACGATTTTAGGAGAGTCAGCCAGCAGAGAGGAGCACACATTAACTGCACACTAGATTAAAATGGGAAAATCTTACTGAAGTTACAGATTTAGATGAGATATCAGAAGAAGTTCTTCACTACTTGGGTGGTGAGGCCCTGGCACAGGTTGCCCAGAGAAGTTGTGGCTGCCTCTTCCCTGGCAGTGTTCAAGGCCAGGCTGGACAGGGCTTGGAGCAACCTGGTCTAGTGGAAGGTGTCCCTGCCCATGACAGGGGGTTGGAACTGGATGAGCTTTAAGATCCCTTCTAACCCAAACCATTCTGTGATTCTATGATCCAGCACTGGATGCAAAGGAACCAGCAAGAGTTGCCTTTAGAGACAGATGCAGAAGGATGTAGCCACAGGGTAAGTCTGCCAGCAACCCCAACAATTACCAGTAATTTGGCAAGTTAAAAATCTTAGCTGGAGAAAATGAAGCTTGAAATTGCAGGGAGTTTCTTTTTATTTCCAAACTCTTTAAAAATCATATTTACTTATTCTAGGAAAGGGAACTCTCATAAAAGCTGCCAGCAAAGGGACACAACACATCAAAATAATATACAAAGCCATGAGTTACAGAGTTGCTGTAGTTTTAAGAACAGGACAACTGCTATGAATTCAACAAAAGAATAGCTGATCTTTTTTTTTTTTAACACCATTAACATGAATAGGTCTCAAAGAAGTACACAGCTATTGGATAATTTTGGTTTCTGGCAACCAGCCAATGCCACACAACACTCTTCTACACTCACATGTAGAATTATCATTCCTAGTAAAACCATCATTACTTTTAAGGGAAATAAAAGTCTAAAAATGCTAGTTTGAGGCAAATTATAGGATCTCTTCCTTAAAAGTGAACCCCCAAGCTGAAGGTGGTTTGGACCAAGAGTAAATACGCGAGAGTTACATCAAGCCAGTACTAATGCATCTATACATCCCTACAAATCCAGTCAGTCATTCACCAGTGGCACCAATGCAAGCTACTAAGAGGGTCATTCCAGGATAAATATGTAATCCCCAATGTGACACTTGATCCTATTGCCCTACGTGCTCTGCCCAAATCCCAAATAAAAAAGTTTAAAAAAAAAAAGTACAAAAAAAGGTACATTTTACCTAAGACAAAAAAAAATCCACTCCTCAGAACACAAGATGGATCCATCCTTTAATTCTCATGTTGTAAATGCTTAAGTAAGTTAAAACACAGTCTAAGAAAGAAATATATATGCTTTAAGCATAAAGAGATCCTGAAAAAAAAACAACATCACAGATCACACACATTTGAGCTTCCTCTATAAATGCAAATTTGTTACATCAAACACGGCTTGAGCCACCCCCAGCATCCTACAGAGCTGCTGCCATCCTGGTGTCACAATAGTAGCACCCGATAAATATACTCGGTGACAAGCGTTGCTACAGCATGTCATCCCAAAAGCAGTCTGTGCAAGATTTAAACCCCAACAGTGATTGCTAGTTTTAGAGACATCACAATGACAATGTCCCATCATTCTGTTCAACTGTGCTGGTGCTGGTGGCACCAATTTACACGCTAGGAGCTGTATTCTGTAAGCCTCAGCCAGAATGCAGCCACTGAAAGCACAGGCATCACTTGCTGCCATGACCAAACATTTCCTCCAGAATCTCAAGATCATTTTAAAGGCTTCCTTTCACATCCACATTTCTTTCCAGCGGTTTCCCTCTGACTTTTCAGGGAGAGAAGAAAACATTAGCATATATGATGTTATAATCAAAGGAATACTACAGGCCATAACATAAATTTACTACTGTATAACTAGATCACTTTAAAATCCACAGTTCCTGCTATTTAAGGAGTCTAAATCATCTAGCTATTAACATCTAGAACCCTTTTACTAACTGCTTTGATTCATGACCAAAAAGAGAAATTATTTGCTCCCACCAAAAAGTCAAAAGGAAGGAAGAGCCAGTGACTCAGATCTTTGTCTCATTCTTTGCCTCCCATGTCTGCAGAGCCTAATTCGAAGCCTCTGCTGGAGCTGGCTTGTGGATTTTTGTCTTTACTTTTCTAGAGTTGTAAAGTTTCAGTTACTTGAACTATGACTAATTAGGTAACTATGGACAGCAGAAAAACTGTTCTGAGATTCTTTAAGACCAATGCAGGTAAGCACAGGAGCATCTTTAAAAAGAGCATTACTTTTAATAAACTGCAATTGAGAAACACCCTTTAGAGAGTCAGAAGACAGAGAATTGAATACTCAAGGTTAAACACAAAAAGCAAGAAGAGACCATGAGAGGGGTAACAGGAAAATAGTCAGCAACAACAAAAAGAAAAGTTCAGCATTCCTGTGTTTGGTGTGAGCATCATTTCAGTCCAACAGAAAGAAACCTTAGTGTGGACAGTGATCAGGCTACAGGAAGGAATTAAGCCCTTTAAACCGCTATGAACAGTGCTAACGATTACACTTTAAAATGCTTTCTGTAAGCTGCTGTTTGTAATAGGGCTTTCCTCAATATTTCCAGCAGTATTTCAAACCTAACATCATTAATAATTTCACAGGACTACTCAAGTGTAGCTCAAGCCATACTTACCCACATAGGAACAGAGCACACGAGAACTTCCTAAGCAGACATGAGAAAGACTTCTCAACCAAAGGCACCTTTAGTCTAACCCACGACCAGTGACCTTTTGCCACACAGCACACTTCCTCCTCTTACTGTGCCTGAAACCAGTCAAATTTAAAATACTAATAGCTAGTCACTTATAAAATGCATGGTACTTTCCACAGGGGATCAAAGGGAAACTGTCTGTAAAGCACAATTTCCATATTCCCATTAATGTCCTGGCATGCCAGTCAGTTTAAACCTTTCCAATCAACAGTAAGTATGGGCTGGATTTTCCACCTCCAAGCCTTAATGCTTCGCACTGCTCTTACTCTGTTGTGCCCTGACAGTGTTTTCCCACATTTTTCCCAACAGAAAGCCAGTCTGATGTATGCTGGGCATCCCTTTCTCCAACTAGTTGTTTCTACATCCCTTTTACTAGGACTGATGCAGCTTGTAAAAACAGTTCTAGAAATCCCACTACTGACCCATTTTACAGTACAGAGTTACACTGGTGTAACAAGAAAACGCATAACATGGAAGAAGGCTGGAAGCACAAGCCAGTTTTGTTTTAGAGGGAAAAAAAAAGGCAAGCCACAATATGGAAATAAACTCCCAGAATCACACTCCTGGAAGGACAAATTGCCAGAGTATCTACAGCAAAGAGCTAGATCAGACATACCAGAGTTGCAAGAAACAAGTGACAATTTGGGGGGGTAGCAGGGGGAGAAGGATAAGACCAAGTAAAAACACGTGCATGTTTTTCTGCTCCTTTCAAAGAATTTTAAGCATTTCACAAACATCGTATTTACCGCAATCCTCAGTTTGTGAGCTGAGGGTTCAAAACTTTGGCAGAGGGATGAAACCAGGCACACTCGGAAAGCAGCACTCCCAGGAGCAGAGGGTCTTCACTGACAATTGATCTCATATTCTAGCATTTCAGGAGTCATAACTCAAGAGTATGTAAAGATACTTTGAAATTCATCTGAAAAATGCTCCCATAGTTTTACTTTGTTTAATGCAAGTGTCAACACCCTAAATTCAGCTGAAAAACAGCTTTTCAGGATGATGTAGCTCTAATGCAATTTTACAAAAGGAACAATGACTCACTCCCAGGCGGGAATCTGTTGGAAGTGTATGACCTAATACTCAGAGAGAAGCTCACTTTTTCAAAAAAATCTAGGTTTAATACGTACAGTAACTCCCCAACAAGTTTTAAAAAGGGAGAGTTTTTGCACAAAAGAAGTTACAAAATTATCTCCTTTTATTTTTTTGCTTTTCTCCTCATCAAAATCCAAGCAGCCTATCTGCAAGCAGATCCCTTAGCCTTAATTCCAGCCTAAACCTGGTCATCTTCCCATGGAATTCTATCCACAGCTGACTTCTTCACCTCCCCATTTTAGCCCCAGACATTTGATGCAAGGACAGTACCAATCTGCCAACCAACATGAAGAGATCATCATCAAATGGGGATGGAGGCATTAAAACATGAGCACATACTAGATAGGAAACATTAGCAAGCTATAAGCACTTGACAGACTAGCAAGACAAGCCTCCTTCATGTTCAGCTGGATTCCTGACAATCTTGCTGAGGATCCTCTGGCTGTGAAGGGCTGATTTTTAAGGTTTTTATGTTCACACAGCAGCTGTACAGCTTATTGAAAAACCTGCTCACTATAGCAATAAAGGGCAGAATTATTTGATCAATTTAGAAACCCAGTGACTATCCCTCGGGTTTGAGTCTGCATTGTTCTCAGTCCGTCTTATGCTCATAGTTGCAAATACTCCAGATAAAAGGGGTGAAGTGTAGGTGGAAAATGGGAGTGAGTGACACAGGCTAATCAGGATTTTAATCATGCTAATGGATGTGATTAACTGCATACTTCTCCTGGAAGCTTCCTGCAGCTACACATGAGTAGCTTGATAGCCAGAATGCAGCAGGAGTGAACTCATCCCATTTTAATCTCCAGCTACACCATGTGTGTCACGTCATCCAACAAGCAAGGATATACCTAACACTTAACCTTATTTTCCACCCACGTACCAAATTGTCCACCATGCCAACACAATCATTTTGGGCAGGGTACAGAGACTCCAGATCTGTGTTTGTCTGTGCTAAAGTCTCTTTACAAAAAGTTACCTTTCCCAAAGAGTGGAAATCCAACCTTTGCAAAGGAAAGCTAATACAGGGCCTATTGCATTACACAAACCTGCCTGAATAATTCAACTACAATGATTTCCCACCTTCTTCCCCGCTCTTGTTTTGTCCAAATCACAGGGACATTGCTAGCTTTGTCTCAAAATTAGTATCTTGCTAATCCTTGGGGGAACTATTAATTCACCGGTTGCTGCTCTCTCAGAGGAAAACTGATAAGAGGCCAAGCAAGGATTAAAAGAGAACCAAGAAATAGACTTTTCTAATAGCAGGAATGTCAGGTGGGCAGGGCATAAGATTTAAAAATAAAAATAAATACAAAAATCAGACTCTTCCCTCATTATTTCTAGAGGAGGAGAAGTGCACAGCAACAAGATAAATAACCCAGCATCCTCCCCCCTTCCAGCAAGTGCTTCAAAGGAAGAACACAACGTACTATGGAGTTTGAGTAGACTATCATTTACACAGAGATCCATTTTTCATCTACATAGTAGACTTACACTTCCCATTAACACAGCATCTCCCCTATTTTCTAGAGCAACAACTGCAAACATTCTGCTATCCTGCACACCAACATTTACAAAATATGGCTTTGTATGACAGCACACATAATTTAACAACTTATTCAGAAGAGTCCAGACTAATCTTGCTCAGGAACAGACTTCCCCTTCCAGCCCTATCCAGCACTATCCTGATACATTTTTTAAAGAGTGCCAGAGCTTAAATACCAGGCTAAAGTGTGTCCATAATCCTCTGGGGTTAGAATTCCCAGTAATTTTAAATAACTTTAATCTTTTATTAAATTATAGAATGGTTTGGGTTGGAAGGGACCTTAAAGCTCATCCAGTTTCAACCCCCTGCCATGGACAGGGACACCTTACACCAGACCAGATTGCTCAAAGCCCCATCCAATCTGGCCTTGAACACTGCCAGAGATGGAGCATTTAATAATTTCTAACATCAGGCTTTATTAAGAAGTCTCCCCAAGACTAAGAAAGGGCACTTGTATGAGCCAGCCAGCCAACTCTTTCAGTTTTATTGTCACCAAGCTCAAATGTGCATAACATCTACAGCAACTGCTTTCAGTGACCTTTTCTTCCCACAAGAAATTCTTTTACATGTGCAAAATACAAAGTCATGAAATTGGCTTCCGAGTTGTAGGAGGCTGGCAAAATTCGCCACAAGGGAAACATGGTTTTGCCACTGCACAAGCCTCCCTGTATACATTATTCACATAGGTTGTACTTTGTTCAACACACCAGCTTTTGTGCCACCTCCTCAAGAACTGGATCCAAAGTACATCTACTCTTTCTTCTGAGAGGTGAACTCTGCAGCAGATGCTGGCAGTGATGATGGCTGAGGCTGAAGACTTGAGCTGTTCTGCCATCTGCTTTAACCACAGACCCCTGCATTTCTCTGATCTATGGCCGAGTAGAATTTAATTTGCCTTCAAGAAAAAAATGGCACAAAGAAAAATCACTTCAATTGCTCTGTTAAGACACAAGGAAGCCATATACACAGACATCTGACTAAGCAAAAGATTGATCTATTTTAGCTGGGACAGGAAGTGTAAACAAGAAGCTACAAGAAATAACTATCTGCCTTTCAGAGCAATATTAGCTTCTTCAGGTTTGCCTTTGAAACTCCAGAAGCACATTTACAAAATATAATTTTGCCATCTATAATCAGACTAGCAACAACATGATGAGTAACATGCCTTGAACGCTTCGTTCTCAGAGAAGGAGACTGGAATTTTATCTTCCAATCTATGTCTGGACTAGCCAAATAAATTGTCATTCTTCTGGACCAAACCAAGGTATACTTATACGTTATTTGGCTTTTAAGTAACTATCACTTTCATTTGAATTGCAAGTAGCTCAAATTCATCTTGACAGACTTATACCCAGTCTGACCAGTGGTTTCCCTTAGTCATAAGTTTGACATACATCAGAATTTGGAAGTCTGCACATCAGCACTATGTGCATAGAGACAAACATACTTTTAGTAGAAGTTATTAGCTGAAGGTATCAATGGTTTAGTAAACAGAAGGTATGTTTAAGAATAGCATGCAAGAGAAAAAACAGTACTAGCAGTGATGGGTCTAAAGTAGACCTGAACTCTGCACAAATTCAAATCTAATTTAATGGCTCAGATTCATTTATTTCCAGGGAAGAGGGATAACCACTAAAATACTACAGAGGTTGGGACCTCAAATATAATTATAGCTCCATTCGCTAAAATTAAGGCTGTGTCAGCCCTTTTACAAACACCAGGAAGAATACGTAATTCATTTGTTTAAACTAAGTATTCATCGGACTCCACAAAACAAGCTTAAGACTGCAAACAGCTTAAGACATGCAAGTCATGGACTACGGTCCACACAGCCTTACCTATTGACCCCTCAAAAACCCATCATGTTTCTGTTTGTCTTGTGCTTATATTGTTGGAGTAGACGAACACGATGAAAAGATAGATGATAGAAAGAACATGATAAAAAGAACAGTTTAAGCAATAACTTGGTATTTAAAACCTAGACTTAAATGCTTAGTGTCTCTGAAAAGGAAACAAATGAGGCACTGAACACTAAAGCCAAATATGAATAAACCTCTGAACTCTAAACCCAAGTACATCAGAATTAGTACTGTCATCTTTAAATGGCACTTACCGGTACTGTAAGGCACGGCACACAGAGACACCAGAAAAAGTCCAAGATGGTTTCAGCAGTTTATGGGAGCCTGTTGTGTGATTATTCACCTCCCAGTCTCTTCGCTCTACTCTCTACACTGCCCACATCCAACTCATACTAAGCAGCGGGCAACAACTAAAGCAAAGCATTTACCCACACCACCACACTACTCATAACCTTCAAAGTTTCCCACAGACAAATTAGGCAACTTGTTAAAACAGATCTCCAGATATCCTGCAAGACTGAGGTTGGGCAGTTCCCAGAGCAGAGTCGTGGTGTTCGACACTCCTTGTAAATGTCCTGAGGATCACTGGCCAGCAACACATAAACTGACTGACAGAGTCATTACCTTTTAAGAAACAATCTGATAAAGTCAGATATTAAAAGCTTCAACAAGTATCCACTGGAATAAGTATACTACTAACAGGCTTCCCATTTGCTCTTTAAGGACAAGAGTAACATAATCCTCTGCTAGTATCATCTGAGGACTCAGGGGGAATGAGGGGTGACCCACAAACTGTACCCATGGCAACACTCTGCTCTAGCTGAACTGCAGGGCTGTGGTCTTCACACCACTAACACTTCTTTGTATTATCTGGTATTTCCCTGATGCCATTTCTGCAGAGACATATAATACAGATTTAATAATATCCACATCCTTCAGTTTTAGTCAACAATCACATTCAAAAACAGATCAACTATTCTGGCTTCAAGCTTATTATTTGTCAGCAATGTGTAATTATTACCAAGGAAAACAAAAGACACAGGATATTGCTGCTGTTGCAATAGCAAATCAGTTGAGCTCTTTTTAAAACTCAGAAAGAGCTCATCTCTCCTGATGAGAAAAAGGCAAAAGAGATAAAAATCAAAAATAAGAGTCCACGAATCCTCCAAAATGTACCCAAGAGGAAAATCAGAAATTTCACCACTTCTCATATGGAAAAATTAACCAACACAACAAACTTACAGCAACTTTTCCACAGAGGTCTGTCCAGCCATTATCATTTTTATCACAATTGTATTGCTACAGTGACTATTTTTGAGTTCCAATTTATTTGTCTTCCTCAGGTAAAGAGAAAGTTCATCAAGCTGCAACAGCACCTCATATATATAATACCAGTAAAACATCCATTAATAGGTGGGATAATGAAGCCTTAGCAAAGAGGAAAAAAGCTTCACAGTTGTAAAACTCCAGCACAGTCCTGTAAGTTCACAAAATGAAGCTACAGCCAAGTTGTGTATAGAGCCCTGTGTAAAGAAGGTACAGGAGGTACAGAGAAAAGTTTGCTATTCCACTGGCTGGAACACTGAGAGCACACCAACTATTGTTGGTTGACTATTAGATTAGTCAAGAAGCCTTCCAGATGCTCTGCTGAAATTGTAAGGTGGGAAGATCATGGTTCATTGAAAACAGGGTGCCAGCTTTGTTTTGGGTTTGGTTTCTATTGGGGTTTAAAAAAAAAAAGTTTGTTATATCTCTGCTGGAATTAGAAGGAAAAAATAAGAGGAAGAAACAAGTAAGAGTTATCAAGAATCACCTAAAAACCCCACAGAATTAAAAAAAACAACAAACCCCTGCATCTAAATGCAGGTTCAGTATGCTCACAGATCATGCACTTACCCCTCTAAGAGGGGAAGAGCTTGCAACGAAGCCTACCACCTACGGCAAGATACCCTTAGAAAGAGCTTTCAGTAGAAGAGTACCTTCATAACCAAAAACTTCATTTGTCTTGAGTTTAAGCTTATTAGCAGCAGTCTGACACTGGTGCTCAGTACACGTTTAATACTTATAACTGCTCTCTCTAAAAGAAGTTTGCTCATCTTGAAACCGGGCCCGCTCTATATAAATAGCTCCCTGTTTGACTCTGCCGGTGACGGGCAACGCGGCCGCGCAGGCCTCGCGGCCGCCGCATCTACTGCGCTGGCCACACCCATCGCACCAAGCGGCGGGTGAGCAGTAGCTCCGCAAAGACTTATATCCCTTCTGTGCTTCCGAGTTACGGCACAAATACCCCTGATGCAACACCACAGCCATCCTTATAAAGCAGGGAAGGAAAGCGGCCAACCAGGAGAATAGCGGGGAAACAGGGGAAAACCACGTTATAAGTTTCCAGAGGTCCCAACGAGATGTGCGTGTTCAAAGCGTTGCCCTCGACCAAAAAACCTCATTTCTGACTTTCGGATGCCGGGGGTGGGGGCCGACTCAGCTCTACAGGAGGTCGCTCAGTCCAAAGCAAAGCTGTGCGAGCAGCAGCCCTCCCATGATCACCTCAGCCTCTTCCCGCACTGCAACAAAGACACTCCCCGGCAGCTCCCGCTTCCTCCGGGATGACCCATGCGCAAACTTCGCCAGGCAGATGCTCTCCGGATGCTCTGGGACTCTCTTCCAGCCCACCCCGCTGCTCCCCTGTCACCCACCGCGCCGCGGCCCTGCCGAGCCCGCTCCCGCGCCTCCGGCTGCTAATCGCTCAACCCGGCTCCCCGTGGCCCGGCTCCCCCAGCGCCCCTCACGAAGGGCTACAGAGTGCAGCCGCCTCCCCCGACTAGCTGCCCATTCGGCCTCCCCGAGCCCCTCCCTGCCCCGCAGGCCGCCCGCGACCCCCACAAGGGCGAGGCCGGAGCCCCCGGGCCGGACGGCACCTCCATCCCCTCAGAGGGCGCCCCGCTCGGAGCGGGGTTGTTCCCTCTCCCCGTAACCCCCCGCAGCTGGAGCCCAGCAGCCGCAGCCCCCCGGCGGCCCTTACCAGACACGCAGGGGTACGCGGGGGGCTGCCGCCGGGACGGAGCCGCCTGGTGAGTGTCACTCTCCCCTGCGGGCCCAGGGGAGGAGGAGAACGAAGGAACAGAGCGGCCGCTGGCCTCACGCCGAACGCACTACCCTGCTAGCGCTGTGGGCGGGCTCTCGGCCGCTCCGCCAATAGCGTCGCGCCGCGCCCGCCGTCTGCCAATCCCTCTGAGCGCGGGCGGTGCAGGGCCTGGCGGGCGGCAGGCGGGGGTGAGGCGGTGCTGCAGTGACAGGGCAGTGGGGTAGGGTGCGGTGCGGTGCGGAGGGGCCATGGCGCTGGGTGGGGTGGCGGGGGCCGGGAGCGGTGTGGTAGGAGTGGGCTGAGGAGGTTAGGGGGTGTGGGGAGGGGAGTGAGGGGAAAGGTCATGGCTGGGGGGGATGGGGATGAGGGGAAGAGCCTGAGGGGGAACAGAGAGGGGACGTGGCCGTGGGAAAGAGGTGGGGGGAGGAGTTTGTGCTGAGGGAGGTAGGGGGTTTAGGGGACATGGGGCAGTCAGGCACTGATGGGGCCTGAGCTTGGCTGGGCGCTGGGAGGGTGTCTTTGCAGCAGTGCTTTGGAGTCGGTGCAGTCTCTGTGGGGGTTGTAAGAGCAGGTCCCTTCCCCAGGCAGTGGGGAACAACCCCAGCACTAGCATTTGTACAACACTGACACGCAGAGATGAACAGCAAGCAGCACATTTCTGTTCCTGGCAGCAAAAGTTTGTCATCTCACCTCTGGGGACCAAGATGGTTGTCACAGAGACAGAAGTTGGAGCATGGATGAGGGCAGATGGGATGAAGGAGACGTCATGAGTTGGGGACAATGAGGTGGGGTGGGAAAGGACTGTGTTTGGTAGGGGAGAGCATGTCCTGGGCTCATGTGCCTTCTTATAGAATCATAGAATCAAAAATCATTTAGGTTGGATGGGACCTAGGTCTCTGTCAAAGATCAAGGCAGGAGCAATATTCAAATAAAAGAGCACCAGTAAGAATTCTTGTTTGCATGTGTCAATATATATATATATACACCTGCACACACATCATATATCATAGAATGGTTTGGGTTGGAAGGGACCTTAAAGCTCACCCTTCCCTCCCACATGTCAACTACACCACACAGCTCAGTGTCATCAGCAAACTTGACGAGGGTGCTCAATCCCACTGTCCATGTCACTGACAAAGCTGTTGAACAGTGCCAGTCCGAATACTGACCCCTGAGGAAAGCCATTAACCACAGCTTTCCAAGTGGGTTCATCCAGCCAATTCCCTGACCCCTGAGTGGTCCATCTGTCAAACCCATGTTCCTCCAGTTTAGAGACAAGGATGTCATGTGGGTCAGTGTCAAGGACTTTGCACAAACCTGTATAGATAATGTCCATCATTCTTCTGTTATTCACCTGTCACAGAAGGCCACCAAATTTGTCAGGCACAATTTGCCCCGAGTAAAGCCATGTAGTGCACATGGCTGAACCTCTTTAAGAAATGAGGTAGGTGAGACCATCCAGTATTGGTCCAGTGACAACAACCACTCATGAGGAATATTCAGCCTTGTTCTTCATGGTTTAAACCATTACAACTTTTCGTGTAAATTAATCCATTACGAGAGGAAGATCATCCCCTGTCTGCTGAAGAGCAAGGTCCTCCAAGTGCCCAAGGGGTGTATCTGTCACTCATCTGAGCAGAGGGAGCTACAGAGCTACCAAAGCTGGTGAAAATATGTGGCAGGTTGGCCAGCTAGATAAGAAAATCCAAGTGTGGTGACTAAATGAAAACAAAAATAGGTGTGTCTCTTATGTCTGGTCACTTTAGGGAGGAAACACCCTTTGTATCAGGCTGTGGAAGGGGGCACACCCCATCCATGTGGATTTAAGGTTGCAGCTTCTGCCTGCCTCCATTCTCCCAAACTTGAGAGTATAGGTACGTTTCCAGGGCCAGAGCTTGTAAGGGGAAAGCAGCGGGGAAATCCCGTGTCCTCATGAAAGGCATATATATAACAACTGTTTGACCATGTGCTATTTTTAAGCTCTAAGATAAAATAGCATCCTAATGGCTTTCTTTGGGAGGATCAGGCGACGGTTTGAATTTCAGGGTTGTCTCAGCCTACCCTGGGCTTCAGGGAGGATCATAGGCTTAGAGATCCTTCTCTGTCCTTAGTAAATCCAACTTTCTTCTTCTTTGGAGCCTTTCTGCTAAGTGCTCTCCAAAACAGGGTAGGCCCTGGTTATATTGCAGGACAGTAATTCCTGTGTCTGTGAAGCAGATACAGTAGTTCAAAAAGGAGTGGGTTATATCAGCACCATGTTAGGGAGTAGATCTGACCACCAGGCTGACCTGCTTTTGGCTTCAAAATGAACTTTTGGTTGTTCACCAAAATGCCCAAAAGGAAAACATGGGAGTCTTAAGTCTAGCCTTTAATGCACAGTGGTCACACAGGAGCAAACTGTTGGTGTTTTAAGGAGACAGAAGTGTCCTCCAGACTTCACTCTGTCAAATGACAACTTTGATAACTCACCCTCATCCCAGCCAGGCACACCTACCATAAACCAGAGCAGGAAGCAGCCCTTTAATGCAAGAGGTGTGCCTATTACAAACTATATGTTGCAGCAGGCAACTGTCCACCATAATCCAAACATCCACCATTTCATTGCACAGGAGGCTTCCTACTTAACAAAACCTGCATGTCACAACCCTGAAAGGTGGGCTACTATCAGCCCAAAAGCTGTGGGTTTTACTTCCACTGAAAATAAAGTAAATCTGTTCCTACAGCATGTAGGATCACAGTCCAGGTAGCTGGCTCCCATTGCTGTTCTTCCACACACAATGCCAGCTGAGAACCCATTCTTCTGGTTCTCTTATCCCCATCTACAGCTTCTTCTTTGTAATATGTGCTATGCTCCTTGCACATCCTAAGTGGTTATGTTTTTTTACTCCATGATGTGTTGCTTTGCAGTACACCAAGAACTGGCCTTCCTGATATTTTAGGTCCTGTCTTGTTTCAGCTGAAACTGGTTGAATTATCATTGCCATTAGAAAGAACAGGATGGAAGAGAGTGTTTTGCAGTTTGACTTACATCTGAAGAACAGAATAACTTGTTCCTGACTAGAAGGAAGGAAGGAAACACAGTATATGGGAGCTGCACACAGGTGAATTCCCATAACTCTTCAGAAATCATCAGTGTAAAGGCAGGATGAGTTCCCAGCTGCACTCGTTCCTAAGTGAACAACTTTTCCTAGTTGTTAGTGTGCTTACAAGCCTAGCTTGCCCAGAAAAAAATGCTGACTACTTTATTACTCTTACCCAAAATAAGTTTAGCTTTTGCGTGGCACCGTTTAATGTGAAAATTCTTGGTTTAGTTTAAAATCTGAAGTCTACTCTTTGCAACTTTAGGTCAGAGCAACTTTAGGTCAGACTCCATTTGTTGCCTGCTTACTTCCCCTATGCAAAAATTCTAAGCATCTCATTTATCTTTGTTTATCCCTCAAAGGAATATAACCTACTTCTCCACTTGCTTTTCCAGCTGCCTTTCCCGACTCCCCAAGTCCTCTCACAGCTACATTTCGCCTGAAAGGGAGGGCAGCATGAAACATTTGGTCTGATAATAGAAAAAATCTGAGACACTACAGGTGTGTCAGTCCTTGTAATAGCAATGGGGGGTTATTCTTGGGGTTTTGTGGGTGAGGTGGAGGGAAGAAAGCATGTAGACAATGTCTTTTCCCTTTCATCAAGCCAGACAGTGAAAGTAGATGGGGGAAAGGGAAAGGGACCTTCTCATCTCCCTAACAAGTCACTCCTAGCCAGGCCCATTAGCCCAGCAGGGCAGGTAAAGCAGGCCAGCAGTTAGGCCTAATTTATTTCAAGTGAGTCACCTGTGAGCACTGAGGGAGCTGGAAAGAGAAGGCTCATTTGTGGTAAATGCTCATTTATCACCACTTTGATGGGAGCCAGTGCAAATTAAGGACACTTGGTAATGTGGCAGGCCTTGGATCTGCCGATTCCAGGTCACTGACAGCAGAGGTCTTGGAGAGAACAGTAGTGAATGATGCATCTTGCCCATTTTTCAAGTTTGTCACTCTCTCCTCAAGGCATACGATGTGATAGCCAAAGGTGAATGTTCAACACGAGAGGTGCTTGCGAGGCAGAACTGCTGTGGTTTGTCTTGCCTCCACAGGCATGCTGCCTGATGTGGTGGTTGTTGCTGAGGGTTTTGCTGTCATTCCTCTCATCTCGCATGTCAGACATGCAGCAGAGCCCATGGGAGGGGTCATTTCCAAAAATGACCGCTCTGTGGCAGTTAGTAAGTAATGAACCTGAACCCTCTATAAGAAAGAAAAGGGGAAAGGAGGGCAGAGGAGAGGATAGGAACCAGATCTATGAAGTGTTTGAGTGGAGCAGAGAATTGCCTCAACACTTAGAGCAGCACCAAGCAGACTCTCATTTTCAGGAAATGTAGTTTTCTGCATACTTTTGAAAGTTAATGCCTGTAAGCATCTTTGAGGATTTGAATACTCTTACAAAACTAGCCTGCAATATTCACTCTCATGCTGCAGTCTTCATTTCACATCCACTTCCCTATCATGAGTCAGGCATCCAAGTAGAAGCTAACTAGCCAGAGTGGGGCAGGACACTGCCAGCAACAACAAAAGCATTGTGGGCCACTGGCAGATATGCGCCAGCCAGCCAGGGCTGTTATGCTCATCAAAGCTGACTCCAGCACAATGGAAGTTATGGAATTTTGGCCAGGGATCCTGCCATCCCAGAGACCTGTCAAGTCTCTCTGACTGGTCATGGGATTTGCCTTGCAGCTGGCACACCCCGTGATCTCCTGTTCTGGGATCTGTCCGTCAGCTGTAACCTGCTTTGCAGGGCCACAGAGGAGGAGCATGGCTGAGACGTTGCACTGAGGCAGTGGGAGTACCAGTGTGAAGGGCTCTGCAGTGCCAGGAGCACTGGCAGAATCTAGAATCCCAGAATGGTTTGGATTGGAAGGGGCCTTAAAGCTCATCCTGTTCCAAACCCCTACCACAGGAAGGAACACCTTCCATTAGACCAGGTTGCTCCAAGCCCCATCCAACCTGGCCTTGAACACTGCCAGGGATGGGGCAGCCACAGCTTCTCTGGGCAACATGTGCCAGGGCCTCACCACCCTCACAGTAAAAAATTTCTTCCTTACATCCAACCTAAATCTCCCCAGTTAAATTTGAACCCATTACCCCTTGTCCTATCACTACAGTCATAGAATCATAGAATAGTTAGGATTGGAAAGGACCTCAAGATCATCTAGTTCCAACCCCCCTGCCATGGGCAGGGACACTTCACACTAAACCATATCACCCAAGGCTTCATCCAACCTGGTCTTGAACACTGCCAGGGATGGAGCATTCACTACCTCCCTTGCAACCCATTCCAGTACCTCACCACCCTCACAGTAAAGAATTTCTTCCTTATATCCAATCTAAACCTCTGCTGTTTAAGTTTCAACCCGTTACCCCTTGTCCTCTCACTACAGTCCCTAATCAATAGTCCTTCTCCAGCATCCTCGTAGGCCCCCTTCCGATACTGAAGTCTACACATCTCTAGCTGCTCTCCTGCATCATAGATCCTGCTGTGGCTAACCCAAGGTTTAGAAAACTTCCTACACACAGCAAATGAACCAGAGCATGGGTTTTTGCAAGTGGAAAGAGAAGAACCTGCAGAGGCTGGTCATGATAGAGTAGCTGATATTTGCACTGTTCTTTGTCTAAGCAGATACTTGTCCTGGGAAGCACAGGGCAGCCTGGCCTTCTAGATGGCTTAACTCTGCTCCTCTGCACTGGAGAGTGCTTTTAGCATCAGGTTGGCAAAGCTGATCTCTTCTCTAGACTGGGCCTTCATAAACCAGGCCCAATTATTCTGTGGCAGAAAAATTGGGTCTGCACTGTAATGAGAGAATGAAATGTCCTCAGGAATTTGTGTGTAGCCTCGAGTTACCTTTTATAAATAGGTTAACAGCTGGAGGGCCTGTGTTTGTTTAAAGGGAAAAGACATACAGTACATGCCCTATATGATATGCTCTGTCCTAAGCAATTCTGACATTCTGTTGGTTTATATCTGGAGATTATAAAGGATTTGCCTTTCAATCAAATTATGCTCGTCAAACTACCAAGTGGGGGAGAGAGGAGATTTTGATCATGTTCTCCACTCTGTGCAGCTATCCCTGGTGAAGCCCCAGACATTTCCTCCCTTGCTGTGCCAAACATGCAGCTCACAAATTACTCCTGATCACTTTGATGATGATTTGCTATTTCTGTCCTGCTTCTGGTGCACAGGACACTTGAGGGACAAGAACGGGTGAGAGGTCTTTGGGCCCGGAGGAGCTTCCAGCCTGAACTAGATGGAGCATGTAACCGGGACTGACAAAAGCTGTGTGATGAGACAGAAGACGACTGTTCTGGGGAAAAGCAATCTGCAAACAGCCCAGCTCCATTAGGCCCTGAAGGTCTGCAAGAAGTTTTGTGCAAGTCATGTCCTGTACCAAAAGGAGAGCATCTCAGGGATCAGGACCTAGTTTTAAGCTTACTATTCTTTTCCTTGCTCGGATGATCAGGTACAAAATGAGGTGCAGAGATCAGCAGAGGAGAAAGTTTTCATCTAGAGGCTGGAAGGAACAGATCTGAGGGTGATGAGAAGGACTCAAGTATCTGGAGGATTGCCATGCCTCTGTTATGAGACAGGGGGTCTTTGCTATAACAAAATGAGAGAATTATGAAAGGCAAACAAGCCTCATGTGTTTTTAGTGTCACACATTGCATCTGATGATAGCTGGTGCCAGGTATGCTGTAACAGGCATGATCAAATCGCCAGGCCAGAATGGAGGCGATCTCATGTTGAATCTCTCATCCTGGACTCTGACAGCTGGACTGAGTAAAGCTCTGGGACAGGAGGTTTAATACACTTTCCATGCTACTCATGAGGACTGTTCTAGGCATTCCTGGGACCCAATGGTCCACTCCCTTTCTGAGCCTCAATAAGCCAATGGCAACACTTTCTTGTGGCAACAAGTTACACGGGGTAGTGGTACATATGCACATTTGTGGTTTGGAATGTGTGGCTTTCTAATTCCTTTGCTTTTGTGTTACAACAGAAAAAAAGAAATTGAAAGTTCCTGCTATACCTCCTCTTGCCCATTCAGTGTTTTCTCTGGTCCTGTCACACCATTTCTGACTTACCTTTTTTCCCGAGGTGGCTTGTTTCTCAGTGTCTCATTATGTGCTCTTATCTCTTCCATGTCTGCTCTCTCTATTTGTGGTGACTCTCCTGAATTCTCCGATTTCCTTGCTGTGTTGGGATGAGACAGTATTATGGGTATTGTCTTCAGAAAGACTATACCCTTTAAAGACATCTCCTACATCACTCATATGTGTACTTTCATTATTTTCATTATATGTGTACTTTCATTATTCTTCATGTTATTTCTGTTAAATCTCTAACATCTTATTCCTTTTGATTATAGACCAGGCAGAAGCAGGGCAGTGCTATGTGCTGTAATGCCCAGAAACCTGACTCCTGTGAAATTCCCCTTGGTTCATCAAAATGGCTGAGAGCACTTTGGCTGTCTGAAGAATTCCCAAGGTATTTCTGCTGTTTGTTTTCAGTTTGGGCAGCTAGTCCATTTGCATGAACCCTGCGAAGGACACGTGGGATGGGAAGACTGTATGTGTGATGCTCATCCACAGCTGTGCAGCCGCTGCTAGTCCTATTTTGCACACTCATCAGTTCAAACATGCAAACAAAGGGTGTGTAGCTTTCATGTTTATGCTTTAGCTTTAAAAATGAGCCACACATGAAAATTGCATGAAAAACATCTTTTCAGGCTAGAAGCAAGCCCTCTGTGCGGATTAAAGGCAGTGTCACATTAGCAGCAAGGACAGAGCTCAGCCATTCTTGATCAAAAGGCTTCTGTCTTTGGGTTCAGCTTTGCCTGTGGCCACACCACCCTGAGAATGCCCAGTCTTGTCTGATCTTGGAAGCTAAGCAGACGGCTTGGTTAGTACTTGGATGAAAGACTGACTGGGAATCCTGGGTGCTGTAGGCTTTTTTCTTTATACCACAGCACATCATGCCCAGTACATAAACTGGTGGGAGTTACCCTGAAGGGACGATGGCTGCTAGGATTGGGCTGGGTATTGGTCAGTGGGTGGTGAGCAATTGCATTGTGCATCACTGCTGTTTATTGGGTTGGTTTGTTTTTACTTTCTCCGTTTAGTTTTAGATTCTCTTCCCTTGTTATTTCCCTTATAATTATTATTGTTGGTGGTAGCAGTAGTGGTTTGTGTTATACCTTAGTTACTGGACTGTTCTTATCTCAGCCTGTGGGGGTTACACTCTTTTGGTTCTCTACCCCATCCCTCTGGGGGAGGGGGGGAAGCAGGAGGGGAGTGGGTGTGCAGCTGCACAGTTCTGAGTTACTGGCTGGGCTTAAACCACGACAGCTTCTTTCCCCTGCAGCTTGAACTAATGCAGGCAGCAATATAGTCCCTGTGCCAAACACAAGGTATTCAGATACGGTACAGCAGAAAGCAGAGAGATCATAGAATCATAGAATCTGAAAGTGGTTTAGGTTGGAAAGGACCTTAAAGCTCATCCAACACCCCTTCCACTCAAGCTCAAAGCCTCCTGCAGCCTAGCCTTGAAAACTGTCAGGGATGGGGCAGCCACAGCTTCTCTAGGCTCCCTGTACCAGGGCCTCACCACCCTCACAGGGAAGAACTTCTTCCTCAGATCTCATCTCAATCTCCCCTCTTCTATATATATAACACCCAACTCACTCTGTCCCACCTGAGAGCATCACAAGAAGTCTTTCAAAAGTCAGAGAAGGTCAGATGGTCCCTGCAAGCTGCTCAGCACCAGCCAGGCATGATGGGCTGAATCCTGTGCAGGCAGCACAGTCATTTGCCTTTACCAGATAATGAACGTACCCAGCTTAGGAGACACAGAACAACAGGCTGTGGACAATGGAATTTCCAAAACATTCAATGTGTTTTCTCACTGAGATGAGTTTTTTGGGTGTGCAATTGGAAAGGTTTTCTGAATCTTCTCCCAAACCCTTGCTGCCAAAACAGAGTTGAATATATGAACCAGAGAAAATCAGCTAACCCCTGAGGCTGGGGTTAGAGAGGTGATCTCCAAGGAGTTACCTCATCCAAAGCTGTAGTAGGAAAAAGAGGGATAAGGGCGTAACTGCTAGAAGCTGGCCCAAAGGAGAAAAGCGAAAGTGCATCACTGTCCTGCATGACATGGCTGCAGCAAACGGCTACTTGAATTATATATAAAACAGAGGGCAGATGACATTAGAATTAAAAGTTGCCTGAAAATGCTGAAGGATGAAACTCAATCTGTCATATAAAAATTTAATCACCATGTTGTTAAACCAGAGCTTACTGGAAGAGTCAAAGTAAACACAGTTTCTAGAAGACTATTTCTTCCCTTGGGGCTCCATAGCAGACCTGGAGACCTGCCTGCAAAATTTCGTCATTGCCAGGAGAAGAAATGAATGCATACAATACCCAAAGCTTATGCTCAAAGGCCACAAACTGCAATGTTTTTTCTACTTATCTTTCTGCTGTCACTTTAAAAAGAGATGAAAGCCGAGGGAAATGACAGCAGCTCTCATTACTACGGGTGAGAATCCCTCTTTAAATTCTGATTCATCTTGGGAAAAATAGAGCCTTTAAGGAAGGGGTTGGAGGAGGGAGGGAATGCACTCAGTTGCTTGGAATAGAAATACAACTCGTTCATACAAAGCATGGAAAATAATGATAATCCAAAGAAAAAAATCTTGGCAGACTATGAAATTCAGAAAAGGAAGGAGGGGAGAGAAAAGGCAGAAGACTGTAGAAAGTCCCAACAATTGCAGGCGTTGAACTCAGCAAGGAGGCCAAGGGACAGCTCCCCCCCCCAGCAGTATTTCATGAGAGTCACTGGGTAAAACATGCATTGGGGAGAGCAAGCAGCTATTTAGGGCTCAGCAAAGGAGGGCTGTTGGGGACTGATTTTAAGTATTATTTCAGGGTTTAATTTTTACAGTGGAGAGGAATTATCACAGAATATGGTATGGCAGCAGACAGGCAGAAATTAAGGAAAATTCAGGCACACCTCTGTGAATCAAATGTAATTGGAAGCATACATCAGACCAGGATCCAGGCAGCCAAATAGCCCAACTCCACTATTTTCAAGTTTTTGATGAGTGAATCACTATTAGCAGCACTTAACTGTGAAATGGTATCTGTGTTAAAGACTGGCTTTTAAAGGGAGGAGGACAAACTCTGAAAGGATCAAAGCCCCGTCATCTAAACTACTCCCCAGTTATTTGATTTGAAGGTTTGCAGCAGCTGGGAACATGATGGACACGAAATGCCACAAAATAAGTGATAAATAAGTGATAAAGACCTCTATAAATAGATGTCTTCAGTGCCAGCACCAGTCAATAAACAGAGAATTGTACAGATAGAGCAAGCTTGGGAAAATGAGTACTAGAGAAGGAGTGAAAAACATTACAAGAGAGTCATGAAGACTTAGAAGATTAGAAAGCTGTGTCACAATTAACTCGTTTAAGAGTATGGTTGAATACATTGGCGACAGACACTGGCAAGCAAACCTTTAGAAACATAAAGATGTCATATGAAAGAGAAGAAGATATTGGTTTGGAAGTCTGAAATGACTCAAGAATTCTTTCCTAAATTAAAAACAATCCCCAAAGGTCATTATACATCATAATGAAATACATGCTGCTGTTAACACAATGTAAAACCCTCTAGTTCTCAAATAGCCCAAGTGCTGGAGTTACTCAAGTAGATCTGCAAGCAGCAGATATGTGGGATTGATTAAACCGGAAATTTTAGGTAACCTGAGAAAATTTAGAGGCAAGAAGGAGTTTGAAAGCTGTAGGGTCAGATAATATCTAGACAAATGTCATCAGGTATTTAAGGCATTGTTAGCACATCCCTGAGGGGTGACATTCAGGCTGTTCCTTTCCAGAGGAATGCCCTTTGTCCATGAAATAAACTCTTACAGTTTTTCTCCTGGTGAGATGAGCCATTGCTTTGTGCAGTTCTTAGAGGACCATATCATTGCTAAATTGCTGTCTAAAGCTTTTAGCTAGTGAATTGCAGCCTGTGCTTGTGGTTTATATAAACCCCAACTGAAACTGGATGAAACAAGGACGATGTTCAGATCCTGCTAACAGAGCACTTGGAAGCCTTCGTAGTTGTGTCCCATGTGGACATCCCTCCCATATATTGCTTACGGACAACTTCTATCAGTGTCAGCCCCAAGGCAGTTTTAAAGTCAATGGATTAATTCTCTGTCTGAGAACAGGCTCCAATGCCCATTGTCTCCTCTACTTGGAAGAAAACAGGAGATAATCAGTTTGTCACAACTGTCAGGAACACACTGCAGAGAGCTCTGCATGCTGACAGAGTAGTGCTGGTTGTAACCAGCCCAAACATTTCCCTAAAATTACTACTTAAATAAATCCATTACTTTAGGAAAGCATCTGCTTTTGAATTAAATTATTCCAGATCTGAATATTAGCAATATTTTTGTTAAACTTGAGCTGTCACCCTACAAGAGCATGATTAGATGTTAGTCTGCAACAGATTCCTCAAGAAACATAAGAAGTAACATGTGAAACCACTAAGAAGAGCCAAACGACTTAAATGTCAAATTGCTGCTTCAGCAAATGGAAGCAGATTTGGAGCACTGGGGGAATATGCAATTTCTTGGTTGAGAAGATGAGCCACAGCCATAATGAATGTTTTGCCAAGCCTATATCTGGTTTCAAAATCTTCCCACAGTCATCCCATGCAATGGGAATGCAATGTTATTAGAAAGGGGGTAGAATAAGAGCAGCCTGAGCACTAATGAATGAATGTAGGTTTGTAACAGAGGCTGGGGAAGTAGTTCAAAGGTTTTAAAACACAGTCATGTCTCTTGCTAAAGTGGGAATGGGGAAAGCAAACTGTATGCTGAGTCTGCACTTGGTGGGTCCCTGCTGGAGCTGGAAAAGCAGAGCCCTGCAGCCTCACACCGCTGCTGCTCCCAACCTCTCATGCGCCTGATGTGCTCACTGCTCCACATGTCCTGAAGCCCTCAGAGGAAAACTGCATCCCTTTCCACATGTGTGTGGTCTGCTCTGTCTGAACTATGTGCGTGTGTCCCTATGTGCATGAGGGGATCCCTGGGGCTCCCAAGCAGCTGACTGATCCCTGTTGTGATACTGGACTTGTGCCACTGCCTCCAGCAGAGTCACAAGCTACAGCAGCCACAGTGAGGTGGAAGCCCTTAGGGACAGCTCTGACTCCTCCAGATCAGCCACACAGAGACAGGAGAGGAAATGAAAATGCACGTATGGTAGTGAAGTGGGGTGGGAGTCCAGAGGAAGCCACGGAGATGCTCCAAGCACCGGGGCACCTCTGCTATAGAAAAAGGCTGAGAGAGCTGGGCTTTTTCCAGCCTGGAGAACAGAAGGGTCCCCAGAGACCTTGGAGCAGATTCGAGTGCCTAAAGGGGCCCACAAGAAAGCTGGTAGAGACAGTTTCTGTCCTATCCCAACCTGCTCTTTCAATAAGGGCAGGTATGAATAGGACAAGGGGGAATGGCTTTAAACTGAAACAAGGTAGATTTAGGTTAGGTATTACAAAGTTCCTTACTATGAGGGTGGTGAGGCCCTGGCACAGGTTGCCCAGAGAAGCTGTGGCTGCCCCATCCCTGGCAGTGTTCAAGGCCAGGTTAGACAGGGCTTGGAGCAACCTGGTCTGGTGGAAGGTGTCCCTGCCTGTGGCAGGGGGGTGGAACTGGATGAGCTTTAAGGTCCTTTCCAGCCCAAATCATTCCAGGATTCTGTGATGATTCTATGATATGGCACATATGAAGAACAGAAAAGGGCCTATTTGAATTGCTGCTAGACTGGCTCTTCAGGTACTGTGGGATGGGATCAGGGCCATAGCCTCAAAGGGAAAGTGGACAGAAGGGCTGTAGTGCACCTGATTTCCCTTCTTTACTGGGGAAAAGGCTGTGAGCGTAATTATTGCTGCCCTATATTAATTAAGGAAAAGAATCACTGCCTCCAAAAATGCACTTTTTTGTTGTTATCTGTGACAGAAGCACCTAGGCATTGCTCTTTCTCACCAGTTTTAAACCTTGGTCATGAAACAAGAGATATAAGCATTGGGAAAGTAAAGAAATACCTAAAATTGGCCAGCTGGTAACTAAAGAAACTTTCCTGACTTATTCAGAAATGGAATTAAACTCCACTAGTTTTCTGGTTAAGCCTGTCGGGCCATATTTAGGCAGTAAACACAGCCCAGGTCCCTGTGCTGTATGTTTACCAGTGGCTGTGGGGGAAAAGGGGCTGGAGCTGTGGAGATCAGAGGAATCAGGGCCACCTGAGTCCCCACAGCTTCCAAATCCTGTCATTCCCTTTCAGTGATGGTGCCTGCCCAGTGAGGAAACTTGCAAGTGAAAAAAGTCATTCTTACCTTTGCTGATGGCTTTGCTGACAAGGTTGTTCCAAACTCCGCGTGTGCAGCCACAGCATCAGGCTTTAGTCTGGGAGGAGAGAACAGACAACTTCATTTGGCAGTATGATGAAAGAACATCGATGTAAGTGTTGTTTCTAGGGTTCCTCATAGGGTCAGGTTAAGAGATAGGCAGGAAGAAATCTTAGAGGGATTGTGATGAAAGAGAAAGTCTGTGTTTGTATGGTAAACATGCCCAGTTATTAAAGAGTATTATGATGAGATTTGTAACCAAATATTACAAATATACCTATTTATTACCAAGTGATCCTGTGGTAATCCCTTGGGGCTTCCCAGCCAGAATACTCAGGCATGAAGAATGGAGAGATAATCTCTCTTCTGCAGTTGACAACAGACAGCCCCTTGTTCAGAGAGGAAAATCAGGCCAAAACTGCAAGAACAATTCAGAAAAAAGGAAGTCTATTGTTAAGGGAAGGCTGGGGTGTCAGCGACCCACTGCACAAAACCAAGAAGTGCACAAGTGGAGCACTTCGCTGTTTCGCTGCCGTTTATTTATTACTGAAAACACGCTTAGCTGAAAACAATCAGCATATTTTTAACCGCTAATGTTTGTTAAAAAAAATGACTATAAATCTTCTATCCTGCCAGGACAGCTGAGGGGGGGAGCTGCATAAAATATCAGAAATGACATCCTGATGTTGTGCAGAGGCTCGCTCCAGAGCAGAGCTCTTTCAGCGGAGTCTTGCAGTGATTATGTCTGGTTCTAATATTTATGGGCCATTAATTTTAAAGTGTTTAAAGTTGCTAAACAAAGAGACAGCATAAAATAGCTATTTTATGCATATGTGTATGCATAATGATGTGCAGTACAGGATTGCTACTATTACTTCCTCATAAGGTGTTCTCGAAAATGAGTAGATGATGTTGCTCTGTCATCTACAAAGACCAGCCTGTGGCAGGTTGCTGCTCACCACTGAGCAATGGGAAAAGGGTAGGTAGAGGAATGACAAGGGTGTCAGAGGGAAAGGATTTGAGATGCTGCCAAACACCACATTTCTAAAAATGCCAGGGCTTTCATGCCTGCAGCTATTTTCTTCACCTTGAACATCCCACATCTGTGGGAAACAAGACTCAGGGTTTGCTGAAAAGCACCTCTTGTCCAGTTTGTCCAGCCAGGCATGTAAAAAACACTAAAGATCATGAGGACAATGGGAACGGCTTTAACTTGGCAGAGGGGAGACTGAGATGAGATCTTAGGCAGAAGTTCTTCCCTGTGAGGGTGCTGAGGCCCTGGCACAGGTTGCCCAGAGAAGCTGTGGCTGCCCCATCCCTGGCAGTGTTCAAGGCCAGGATGGATGGGGCTTGGAGCAACCTGGTCTAGTGGAAGGTGTTCCTGCCTGTGGGAAGGGGGGTGGGACTAGGTGGTCTTTAAGGTCCTTTCCACCCCAAACCAGTCTGAGATTCTGTGATTCTATGATTACTGCCATTTGTACAAATATTTTAGTAGTACCATTTGTACAAATCTTGGCTGCTGTTAGTTGCATATCGAAATTCATCTCAGTGGAAGTCTGGTGAAACAGAGAAGTGCCCTGGGGCATTGGTTATGGTGGGGAGAGAATATGGTAAATCTCAGTGTCTCCTGGACTCCTTGAAATGCTATGTTCTGAAAGTCCCCATGTACGCAGATGAGCCATGAAGGTCTGAGGTAATTTGTTCTTTTCAGCTGGAACAGTTTCTCCTCCTAGGCTGATTAAAATGTCTTGTAATGGATGCTTTAAGCAACCTGATACCATGACTCAACTGAAATCCAGCCCTGGATGAGCTGGCTGCCCAGAGATCTGCTGCAGAGGCAGTTCTTGATAGGCCTGGTCTGCTGGAGCACAGAGCAATGGTCACCATAGCACAGAGGCAGCCTGATTGCACGGGCAACTGCAGGGAACTATGGCAAAGACCAGCTCTGTTTGGAAATAACTTAGTTATTTATGAGTGGGTTGGTATCTGCATACTTTTGTCAATAGCAACATCATTCTAGAGAAAGAAAAGTCTATTCTAGCTGTCCTGTGGTGCGGGAGGAGGAAAAGCCCAGCTCACTGTGCAGGGATCAACTCATCTTTCGCAGGAGGAAGAAAAAGATTCTGAACCCTAATTTTGCCACCAAAGTATTCAGCAAGGCTCAGGATCTCCTGCCCAGCTTTAGCCAAAAGCAGAGTGTGAATGCTTAGCTGCAGAGATGGGAGAGGAAGCTACTGTTAAGCTGTTTTGTTTTTCTCAGACATTCTTACTGCATCCCAGCTAACACACGGGCGGGTGTGAATGCATGTAGCAGCCAGCGTTTCCTGCCACCCGCCAGCTGCCTGTGTCTGTGAATGTTCCCTCTGCAGCCGAGCAGCCCTGGGTCAGAGCCCAGGCTCCAGTCCAGACTCGCTGCTCTTGACTTCCCACAAACATGCTTCTGACAAAAAGGACTCGTGCATCCATCTGGGGAAGAAAAGAGGCAGCACAAGAGCGTCTGGCTCCAAGTCCAGCTCCTGCTTCATGGGTATGAAATGTCCAGCTTGCTGCAAATCCCCAGTGGTATTCAGCCATGCTTAGCAGATCTCTGGGTCTGTGCTGCTCCACTCGGATCTGCTGCACCAGCCCACTGCAGTGGGGCAGGGCTCATGGAAAGATGCTCCATCAGGCAGAAGCAACATTATCTCAATAAAGTGGAGTGTGTGTTAGAGGGTGAGTAACGCACTGGGGCTCAATGACGCACCTGAGCACCAATGTGCATCCAGACATGGGATACCCAGGGCAGCCAGAGCTACTCTGGAGCTCATGTGTGGTCTCAGCCCATTGTAGCCTGGGCACCGGAGCACTCTGCAGGGTGAGGGTCTGCATGCTTCTGGGGGCTCTGTGCAGCCCACCTTCCTTCACAAAGGCTGATAGATTAAGCAAAGGGCAGAACTGAGCATCCCACAGTTCCCAGCCAGGATCCCAGCCACAACATGGAGGCTTTGAGCTTGCACAGCAGCTCAGCAGGCAGCCAGCAATGAAGACAGGCAGCATAGCAGATATGGCCTTCAGGTTACATGTGGTAACTCCTCATCTCACAGGGCCTGAGCATCAGCACAGCCTGGTGTCAGCAGGTCTGAGGCATCCAGGAAAGCCCACGCGGAAAATCCCGGAGCATTTTCCTATGAGGCATGGCTGGTTGTTTCTCTTCCAATCCCAGCACCCCTGAGCCAAACCCCATGCTTGTCCCTCGGCCACAATCCCACTGGAACCTGCCTCTCCCAGCAGCTGCAGGGCTGCTCTCCGTGCACTGGTACCCACTGCCAGCACAGGCACTGCCAGCCAGTCTCCATGCTCAGGATCAGGGAGCTTCCTGGTGTTGTGAGGAGCATTGGGGAATTGTTTTCCACAAACTCCAGCTGCTGTTTAGCCGTGCTCAACCAACAGCAGTGCAAGCACCCTCCAGGACTCTGCCGCAGCCTCCGTGCATGACAGCCACCCGCCTCTTTGAGCCCTGTCCATGCTGTGGCAGTAACAATGGTGCCTTTGTCTCCTCGGCCTGAATGTCTTTATTTCAACTGTTGGCTCTCCGGGCAAGAGCCGGTCTCCTAGGCCACGGACACACGTTCGTTTTGCAAACAGCTGCCGCAGTTTGAGATAGTGCCCTGTTCCTGCTGGCCGCTTTCCAAGCTGTTGTTGCAGTTTCTGATGCCTGGAGGAGCTGGCACTGAGAGCGATCCCTTCTCTGCCTCAAACCCCACAGTGGGGCTTGACACAGCCCAAAGTGTGGGCTGACGTGGCAGATCACATCCTGCCTGATGTGAGTTTGGGGTGAAATCCCCTAGGAACATGCAGAGTGAGGTCAGACCAGGCAAGGAACAGGGCACTGGTGAGTGGAGAGAGCCACAGGACCCCTCACACACAGCCGCTGGTGCAGAGGTTTGCTGCTATTGTGGCTCCTGACAAAACCCAGATTGTGAACAATTCCGATGGTCCCACCGGTGCATCAGCCAGCTAAAGGGTCAGCTGTGAGCAGCTGGGAATAGCAGCACATTAAACCCCCTCGGAAGGATCCAAAAGACATCTGTGCACAGCTGTGGTGTGTGTCTGTGTGCATGTACAGCCCGTAGGACAACAACGCTGTGATCTCAAGCAATGTTGCTGCTAATCAGAGAGAGACTTTGGGCAATCTTTTAAGCAGGTGGTGCTGTAAATGATGGCTCTGCCCTGGTAATCTTCCTGAGCTGAGGGAGGAGCAGGTGCTGCTGGTTTCTGACTAGAGAAGCTGGAGGTGAGGAAAGAGCCTCCAAGGGAAGGAGGTGAAGCTGCATTCCCTCTCTGCAGCCATACCCCAGCTGGCTGTGGCTAAGCCTGGTGAGACTCAAAGAGGGGGACAAATGCCACCCCAGCCCCTGTGTGAGGTTGTCATGGCTCTTAACCCTGAGGTGGTGTAGCCAGGGGAGAACAAGGGGAGATGCCAGCTAGACGTGAGCTCCTTGCTGTCTCTGAGATCCCTAAAATGATCCTGCAACACAGGGTAAGTCCCTGTGGGCCACTGCTCCTCTGCTGGCTGTGGATGTTTGTGTAACTGGAGACACAGGGGTGGCACAATGAGAGTCCTCCTTCGGAAAGTGTGGGCAGCTTTTCACTGGGAGTATCTTGGCCTGACCACTGTCCAGCATGGCCTTGAGAGGTGGTCTGAAAGCTAACCAGAAAGCTGGGGAGGTCTGCAGTGGGCTGGGAGTGAGCCTGGTGCTGGGAAACAGGGATTTCTGAATGTGCTAGAGCTGGTGAGAGTGGGGAGGAGGGGAGATCCTTAACCCATCATCCATGGAGAGAACAGGGAGCTCTGCATTCCAGGACCTGCACAACACTAATGTTAGTAACACAGAGACTCAGCACAGGGCCTTGGTCTCTCACCTCCTCTGAGCATCTTCGGGGTTTAACCAGTGTGGGGCTGTGCTTTAGGAATGGGTTTCACCCCTGGGGAGAAAGGGCCCTAGCTAATGCACCCGGTCAGGTAGCCAGGCTTGCACAAGCTGAAGAGGCTGCACTGCTTCCCATTCCCACTTGTCTGAGAGCACCCTGGCATCTTGTGTGGTGGGTTTCAAGCCATGGGCTGCTTCAGCACAGCTGTTTCCAGCCCAACCATGATGAAGGACAGAGCCAGGATCACCTTTTTGAGGAAGAGCTTCTCGGTGGTGTGCCAGCTCCCACTGCTCACGGTTTTGCAGGGCACACCCTGCCCATGGGCAGCATCTTCCGGTTGGTGCAGAAGCTTCTGAGCAAGCACCATGGTGGGCAGTGGTCGGTGGTGTGTGTGCTGCTGAAGGGCTCCCTGCATTGCAGCTCCCATTGGAATGGAGGTGGTACGTGGTCCTTCCTTGCAAGTCCTGCCTTGGTTTTGGCCAGGTTTCCCAGGGAAACAAGGCTGAGCAGTGCTGCATTTGTGGATCTGACTTGCACAACAACGGCCCAACTTCTTACCCAATTCCAACCATGACTGATGGAGGTGAGAGGCACAGGGAGGGGAACACAGATCCATGGGACCAGCAGAGATGTGACCAGTTGTTTCCAGTGTGGAGTTTGGGGCACCGCTCCTCCTTCTGCAGTGACAGGATAACAGCCAGGACCAAACTCACCCCCTCCTCATGCAAAGCACCGACTGCACCCAGGAAAGCCCCAAATGCACTTGAGGTTGCTCTGCAGAGACAGATCCCACATCTCCTGGGACTGAGGTGATGCCTGGAGAGCTCCCATGAGCACAGGGATCCTGCATGGACCTTGCTGCACACCAAACTGGTTAACCCAGTGATGGGATAGGTTTGAATCCATCCTAGTGTTGCCTCCCAAAGCATGGCTCTGCTCTTCAACCTGCGTGAGAAGGGCTGCAGTGGGTGGTGGCTGGAGTCAAAGACCTGCATGGGCCCAGCTCCTGCTGATGCGACTTCTGCCCTGGGCAGGAGGATGGCAGAAGGAGGAAGCAGAGGTGAAGCAGGGATGAGCCACAGCAGCCCTGGCACCTTCTAATTACAGTGTTGCTCAGTGTCACGCAGAGCCAGGATTGCTGCGGCACTGCTGGATCATCCCTCATTAGTGCACAGCCCGGGGGCTGTTCCCAGGGCACACCCCAGAACCCCACAATCCCACTGCAGCACTGCCCTCTCCCAGGGACACGGCATGGCCGTCTGCTGCACGAGGAGCCGGTGCCCACAGAGGGGCTTCAGCTCCTTGGGGTGCCTCCATGCAGCACCAGGCTGCAGCAGATGATCCATGCTGGATGGCATGGAGGCCTGATGGCACGTGGGTTGGCCTTCAGGGCAGCTGCCAGCATCCCCTAGGCTCCAGCCACACTTTGCAACCCACCACCAGGACCAGAGTTTGATTGTGCAGGGTTTGCTGAGCCACAGCACGTGGGGAGGCCACTGCCCAGTGCAGGAAACCTGGTTATGAGGTTTGTTCAATAGCCTGTGGTGTTGTTTGCACATGCTAATCCTGTCACTGCAGAATAGCCTCTGTCTCCTTCCCCACCCTGCTTAATTCCGTCTGTGGAGACACCCTGGATCCAACCACAGGGCTTCTCTGCCGCCACCACACACATCCATCCCACTGGAGCCAACCTTCCTGTCCCATCCCCAGAGATGCACCCTATGCAGCCATCCACCGAAGGGGAGTGAAAGCTGCAGCACAGTTTCACCCTGGCTCCAGATGGGAGCTCCTGCCCTGGGCCCCTCTCCTCTGGCTGACCCACCCCCAAACCCCCAGTCTGCCATCGGGGACCCTCCTGTCTCATAGAGGAGCTGTTCAGGGTCAGAGCTGTGTCTCACCTGGTGCAGGGAGGAGACACAGTCCGTGGTCTCCGGGATTTCCCTCACAGAGCAAAAAAGAAAGAAGGAAAGGGCACTTGGATGTGTTCCTCTTGGCCTCCTTCCACTTTCCTCTTTTGATGTTATTCTCCCTTTTTATGGCTCCTTGCTTGAGCCTTAAGCCCCATCAAATGTTGCTGGAGAGTTCATCTAACAGAAACAAACGGGACATGTCTTCTGCAGGTGGAAAGCAGAAACTGCCCACCCAGGGGCCAGCACATCCTGTCTGCAGCCACTTTGCTCCCCAAAGGCACATTGAGTTCCCAAAGGCAGACCTGCCCTGGCCCAAGTGTCTGAGCTGTGGGTGCCTCAGTGACATCCCTTCTCCAAAGGTGCCCAACGCTCTGCGCCATCTTGAAACGCTTGTGAGCATGGCCCTGTTACAGGAGGTGAAGCCAAGGAGCGAAGCCTGGATGGGATATGGAGGTGTCTTGGGGCTGCCTCCCCATGCACACCTGCCCTTCCTCCCTAGTTTAAAGCCATTCCCCTTGTCCTGCCCCTACCTGCCCTTGTCAATATCCCCTCTCCAACTTTCTCATCAGCCCTTCAGGCACTGGAAGCTGCTCTAAGGTCTCCCTGGTACCTTCTGTTCTCAGCTTTGTGCACCTAAAACAAGACATGGGGCAGAGCTGGGACTGCCGCCTGAGAGTGAACCAGCAAGAGCTGCACCGAGGGCAGCAGCAGCCCTGGTGCCAGCAGGGAAAAGTACAGGGCACTTCTGGGGAAACCCTGTTATCCTTAACACTGAACAGACGCTCTGTACCCCCCATGCAGGACCCCAGCATGCCACTGCCTGCTGAGTGCCGCTGCACAGGGTGGCAGCCAATTCACCAGCCCTGAGCAGCCTTAGTAGGCAGCAGCGGACTGGGTCCCTCAGCTCCAGCATGGGCCTGCAGGGGACATGGGAGGACCCAGTGACATCCGACACTGACACCACAGAGCTGTGCCTGTGCCCAGTCCCAGCAGGGAGAGGCAGGGGTGCAGTCAGTGAGAGCCCCAGTGTGGGTGCATCATGGTGGCGGTGCCTGGTGCCCCAGCCCCTGGGGCTGCCGTGCTGAGCCAGCCCAGCCTCCAGCCTGCCTTCCCTGTGCAGCGATGCTGCAGCCGCTGACAGGCCCAGGGCTGGCACCAGCACCAGTTTTCTCCAGCACTCCTGAAGCTTGGCTCGACAGCAGGAGATTAGCTTCGTTTCCAGCTTTGCCTGGATTTAGTGACCTCTAACGAGGACCTTCCACCCAGGCTGGCAACCTCCATTCCTTGCTCCCAGCAAAGGGAGGGCAATGGGCCCCACTCCCAGGGGCAGAGCCACACTGAAATAGATGAACTGGTGCAGAGTCAGGAGCCAGGACCATTCCCTGACCCTTCCCGGTTCCAGCCTTGGTGATGGGATGTAACTGTGCCCAAAGCAGAGCAGGGACCACAGAGCTTCTGGTAAGGGATGAGGAAATGGCAGGACATCCCTATGGGAGAGGGAAGGCAGGTGAGATGTGACACAGCAGAGTCAACTCGTGCGGGAAAGGGCTTACAGGGCACTGGGTTGTGCCACAGCAGCAGGAACATCCCCATGGGAGCAGCCACTGGCCAGCTCCAGTTCAAAGGAATCTCAAATGATAGTCTGGCCAGATCCTGGTACTAATATCTGCAGGAATTATGCGGCACTGCCACCCATGGACCAGCTCACCAGAGGACAGCTTAGTCACGCTTGTCACTGAAAACCAACGGCAAGATAAGCCAATGGTTTTCTTAACAAAGCAGCTTCTGCCCAGAAAAGCCACATGTAGAACTGGAGTAATGGTTGGGCTTGATCTTAATGGTTTTTTGCAACCTAGTTGATTCTATGAATCTTATTCAAAAAGGATTGCCTGTGTCAAGGTAAAGCCAAGATTTTCATCAGACTTGACTGCAATTCTGAGTGCGACCATCCAGCCAATTCCTTACCCACTGAGTGGTCCATCCATCAAATTCGTGTCTCTCCAGTTTAAAGACAGGCAGGTCACGCAAGACAGTGTCCAAACGCTTTGTACAGTTGTAGCCGATCATTTGAACCCCTCAATCCAAGCCGGTAGCACTTGAGCCCTCACAGGGTACCCTACTTTGCCCTTTCACCATGCTGGGTGCCAGGCAGAGTTAACACACTCTGCTCCTGCCCCAGGCTAATTCCTCCTGGCCTGGCAGAGCCTCAGGTGGGGGCAGCTTCACTTAACAAATAACTACAGACAGTGGCTGGGTTTCACAGCAGCCAGGCTGCTGCATGTGGAGAAGGGAAGGCAGCTGCCTGCCAGGAATCCTGCCTTAGCTGGCAGGAGCACAGGATGCAGGAAGAGGCTCCAAAAGGCTGGGGACTGCCATCACACAACCCTCCATTGGGGGTTGGAGCTGGATGAGCTTTAAGGTCCCTTCCAACCCAAACCACTCTGCAATTCTGATACTATTCTGTATCACAAGCATCCTTTTAGGCCACAAAAGGTAAAACAATATAAAAGAAATCATGAAGCATTGCAGCATGCAGGAGCCCATGGTAAAAGCTGATGCAACCTTCAGCTGCTTTCAACATCAGTTTTAAGGATGACAGATGGAGGCAAGGAAAGTAAAACCAACCCAGTTCTCCGCTTTAGCCTCCAGTGGATTTGAAGCCGCATTGCTTATTTTAAGTGAGGCTTTTAATGCTGACCCCATTGTTGGCCACCTGCTCTTCATTCCCATGCCTTCTGCAGAAGCCATTAACATCCTTGATAAAACAGCACTCTCAGGTGCTCCACTGGGAAAGCATCCAGCACAGAGAAGGATCCTCATCCAAAAATGAGCTGCAGCTCCCCACAGCATAGGTGGGATGCTGGAAACAGACTACTCTGAAATGCAAATGGCTGCAGCCCTACTATGCCCAAGTCAGTTGGGTGATTAAAGACTGGACTGGGGGTGAACTGGGTCTTTCCAGCTCCATCCAGCTCTATCCAGCTCTGCCAGGATCCTGGGCCCCTGCACGAGGCTGTGAGCCCTTCTCACCCAGCTACAGGTGCACACATATCCCAAAAAGGGCCATCACCAACAGAGGGTTTCTTTTCAAGCCATGGTGAAGCTGAGCAGCTCACCAGTACACCTTCTGCTGTGAGACTAGCAGAGATAGACAAACCATCTGGATTTTAAGTACTTTATTCTCTTAGACCCCTGAAGTGTATTACAATTGCAGGGCAATATGGTACAGATCCTTTTTGGAAGCACCTTGCAGCCTTTTCCTTTCCCACCACCCCAACTCCTAATAAAACAGCACACACAGAATTAGCCGGGTGTAGAAAGAGGGGTCTTGTGTCCATCTCCACAGGTTAACAGGCATGGCTGAGCCCTCAAAGCACAAGCTGGGGCTCTTGGCCCACAGTAGCACTGGGGGCTTCCTGTCCACCTTCAATTTCCTAAATATCAGTGCCTTTGGGATGACAAATTGAGTCAGGGGCATTCACAGGAAGCGCAACCGTAAAGCCAGAGATTGCCAAAATGTTTTTATCCACCTGAGTGATCTCAGAGAAGAAAATCAAGTCTCCCTCTGCTTTTCTCAAACAACTGGTGCATTAAACTTTCACGTGGAGCAACTACTCATGCACAAAGTCGCACACAGACATGTTTGCTAAACTGATTATTTACCACTGATGCTTGGTGCAGCTTGGGTGCATTAGCAGCCAGCCTCCCCCTACCACACAGGCCCAGCTTGCTCCAGTTCAGACTTTCCAGGTGAGAGGTGGCCATCACCCTTATAATTCTGCATTGCACCTCCTCCCCCTTCCAGGTCTTCAGTTTTGAGGGAAGGGAGCAAAATCCAGTTTATTTTTTTTAAAATGAGAAAGCTCATGGTTCATGCGTGCAGGCCTCAAGGTTAACAGCAGGGTTTGAAAAAGGAGTTTTAAAAAATCAAGTTAAAATTCCACATAAGTTACCTCCATTTCACTATTTTTTGACACAGGTACAACAACATGCAGGACTAACACACAGGAAGCAAGCCAAGCTGTGCAAAGCATGGATTTCTGCTAAAGAGCCATGAGCTTCCAGGATGTGGGGCTGCTCCTAGGCTATGTGCCAGGCCTCAGGAGCAACACTTCTACCGAGAAGTTCATGTGTGAGGAAGACAAGCTACAGTAATCACCACAGCATTGCTGCAGCAAGCAGCTGGCCTTACCCTGAAACCACTCCTTCAACACCAAAAGCAGCAGCAAAGCTGTTCAGGCACTGTTGTGCCATAGAAGCATGTGTTCTGCTTCAGTTTGTAGGGCTCAGTTACAGGGTACGACACACTCTTCCTTCAGGAATCAATTCTATTTCCTGCCTTTCCCAGCAGAAGGTGCTTCTGCTACTGGAGAAGCAGCTGAAGTCAAAGCAGAGTGGTTTCAGAGCAGCCTCCCAGAGCAGGATCATAAGCATGGCTCCTCACAGCTGAGTTCTTTTCCAGACACAGTTCATGATAATAATATGCAGCCTCGGTGAGAGCAATCACAGTAAATCGCTGCTGCAGGGAATCCTGGGAACAGCTTTGGGACCTGGCCCTCCTGGGATCACTGAAGACACCTCAGCTCCTAGAATTTCTTCCTACTTTGAAACACCAGCACTAGAACTAAAGGAGCAGCCAAATTCAAATCGCTATGAAATAAAGCAATCTAAGAAAGGGAGGTGAACATATTTAAGTACAATAAGTAATTTTCCTTTAGACTGTCTTTATGAGGCTTCCAGAGCAGAACACAGGAGTTCAGTGACCTGGGAACCTCTACCTGTAATGAACCATTTCCCATTTTTTCTTCACCACAATGCATTACACTAGAAAACCACGGAATCAAAGCTGCAGCTGAGAAAAATAATTAACACCCCCCCACCAGCAGGCCACCCTTTAGCAGAAATGCAGTGTAAGTACAATTCATAGGATTCAACTGCAGCAGCATTAGCTTCATTTGACTGTATTTAAATAAAAATAAAGCATTAAAACAAAAAAAAAAAACAGGCACTAAAATATCTTCCCTGCTTATAGCACGTACCCCACGTGCATGGCACTTAGCAGCCTCCCCACCGCTCCCTGGGCAGGATGTTGAGCTTTGTGGATGCTGCAGAACACAAGAAGCCATTTCCAAAATGGAGCATAATCAGAATAGTCAGCAGAATCAGCTCCCAGACAGCATCCAGGTTGCTGGGTTCAAGCCTGCAGCCCCAAGTTCCAGGGTGTTCCCAGTGAGGTGACAGATGAGGAGAGAGCCAGTGCCTGATCACTGCAAGCCAGGAACAGACTTTTCTCCCTCCTACTGCAGCTTTCCCCCTGGACAGGCAGTCTTTGCTCTGAGTTCAGTTCAGCCTTTAGAGCTTCTTCAGGCGACTGTAGAGTTCCCTTTTGCTCTTCTCGCCAGCCCAGGTTCGGCTTTTGGTGCGGAACCTTTTCAAGTCTTCTTTAAAGTCCTCATGGTGCATGGGGCGATAGCTCTGGGGCTCACAGAAACTCTGGGGAAAGAGAAGCTGTTTTCACTGTGGTTGTCTCACAGGAGCAATGGTCTTGTTGAGACCCCCTGACAGAGCCTGCCAACAACTGTTCAAACAGCTACCACCAGAATAAACAGAAAGAGACCACCACCCTCAGCTCTCTGCAGGAGCTTTATACCACACACTCATGAGCAAAGTCAAGTGATATTCAGACTACAGCTACTTCTTGGGGGATAATACCTATTAAATGAAGGACTTCCAGCCCTGTGTACAGAGCTCTCATCCAGATATTCTCATAGACATCAGTACATAAACTAAGGCTATCTAGTATTCACCTTGGAATAGCAAAGATTTGAAGAACACTTGTACCAGAAACCAACCAGCCCCTGGTGCACACAGGAGCTGCCATCGGCTGTTTCATGCTGCCACCTTGAGGCCCTTGGTCCTTCCACCTCAGAAGGGGGCACCTACAGGCCCCAAAACCAAACCCAGGTGCACCCACTGCCATGGGGGAACCATCAGGTCACAGGGAGCACCAAAAACCAGGAGGAGCACTCCCTAACATGAACAGAAGCATCCCAAAGGCTGGAAAAGCCAACATGCCACTGAGAAAGAACACCCTGCATCTCCCTGAAAACACACCAGGTCACAGAACATGAAGGTAATCTAAGAACTGCTCTGCAGTGCAGGGGTCCAAAAGGAACTAAAGCAACTGTCAGGACACAACTTTGTTACACTCAGAAGCACAGGAAGGACTAGCTGGAGAAGGACAAGTACAGCCGCTGAAATGCCAAGGCAGCAGAAGGCAAGGGATACGAAAAGTGCCATCCCCACAGTGTTGCTGTAAGAGCTGCTGGGCATCTTTTAGTTTCCTTTTCTGAATTAGATGTTGAAAACACAAAGCTCAAATTTTTCACTTTGCTATTTCAGTGTGAGACTTCAGGATTGTTATCAGCTATTACTGTCAAGGCTGCCTTCTCTTTCAGTCCTTGAAGGCTGAATAGTCTGAAATTCCTTCTCCAAGTGACATTTTGAACTCCTGGCTGTTATGCTAGGGTAGAAACCAGTTTTATACTATGTCTTGTCATGAAACAAGTGGGAAAACCTTTCAGCTATAGCAGCAAGAAAGTTTTGGAGCATGGAACAGGCTTCAAGTGCCTCACTACCAAATTCTAATTATTCTCAGTATGGGAGACCACATTGAAACAGAGGAGGAAAAGCACCCCTGGCAAAAAAATGTTTTACTCCAAAAGAAGCCTTATTGAGCATGAATACATCAGTATTATTTACCCACTGTTTCTTCTCTGAGTGTGAGATGCATTTAAGTGAACATTACTTACACGGCATCTTAAGAAGAAGTCCCTGTAACCCCCTTTCAGGATGTACAGTTCTGGGTAGTGGAGGTTGGGGTATTCATTTCCCAGCCTGTCCCGCTCTCTCACAAACCGGCACCTGCAGCAGGAAAAGACCCTGCATTAAACCTTACACTCCACAAACACCACATGAAAACAGCTCTCACCCAAAACTTCCCATGCCTGGGGTTACAGAAGTAAGCCACTGTTGCAGCTCACCTGTTTTCTGTTTCCACCTCTTGTGCCAGCACAATTCCAATATACCCCTTCCCACCATGGACTGCACTACCTCCCAACCAGAGCTGACAACCAACAGCTACTCACAATAAGCTGCTTATTAAATGGCCCACCAGCATAGTAACTGGTGCCACCCAGAAGTTTTGTTCCCTGCTAGCACAGCAATAAGTTCCCATAGAGAGGAGTGTGAGATAACTCACATTCGAGGACCCCGCTCTGAAGAAAACTCGCAGTGAAACACTATTATCACTCGTTTGTTATCCGATGACTTAATTGGCTTCTTAAGCAAATAGTTTTCCACATCCTCTTCCATATGTAGGTTTACAGCACCCTGTAATGCACAAGCACATGGAGTGAGTGGAGGATTGTAATGAGCCCATCCCACTTCCTTGCAAGCAGTTTATCTTAGTTTCCCAGAGGAGGTCTGGCAGCCCTCTCTAGCATTGGGAAGACAGCATCAAACCCAAGCAGAACATTACAGATGGTCTGTAACACACCCACATGGCCTTGGATGCTCCTGAATGAAGAGCAGCCCCCATGGTGCCAAGTGACCCCAGTTTGCAATTTCAAACAACTCTACATTGCTCTTACAGGGCCAACATACCTTGATGTGTCCTCCTTCATACTCATATGGGTATCTGCAATCAATTATCACACATTCCTTGATGAAGTTTGCAAACTTCCCAGTCAGCACAGACACAATCTGGGGAAAAAAAAAAAAAGAAAATAATAGAACTGCACAACCCCCCCAGAGTTCAGGTGTTTCAAGGCATTCTTGTCTTGCTCCCCCCAGTAAAGATTTTTTTCTTCCTGTCCCTGGAGCACTTACCATTTCAGAGTCGATATATTTCAAGTCTTGATGTTTGCCATCGACAGTGTGGAATAAATAACTCTGTAAGACAGACAGCATTCAAATGAGAAAATTCCAAAGGCAGGCCATAGCAGTGTCCAGCAACTGTGTATTTTGTAACATTGCAGACAAGAGCCCTTCTAGCCAACATACTTTCCCGATAACTGGAATATGCACCGTTGAAGGGACTTGCTTTATTTGGGCTGCTTTGAGATATCTCCAGTAAGAGAGGCCATTAAAATACTCGAATTAACACTTAACCATTAAATCCTTACCTTTGAGAAGTCACCAATAAGGTCTGTCTGGTCACCATCCAAAATGTTTTCGATCTCTGCTGTGGAGCATTGTGTCTTCACCATTTCCAGATTCTAGAGGAAAATGGGTTAGAGATCAATGCTGAGCACTGACAGCAGAGAGATCTTTTTTCCCACAACATAACATAAAACTCAGAGTTTACTCTGAAGCGTTGAACTACGACTCCCCAGCATCCCCTTTGGACTAAGGTGAAACTCAGACTCAGGAGCATGCAATTGCTGCAGCAGCTCCCCAAAATCTCCTCACTATGGAGAGAGAATGCAGTTTTGCTAGGTCAGCAATTCACCTAAAAAAGCTCTCTCATTAACCTTCACCAGCTAGACAAGTTAGATCCTCTCCTAATCAATTCTGTTACAAAACTGGATGCCAAGCCACTAACCGTTGAGTCCTCAGAAGCTGTTCCAGTCAGGCTTTTCCTTCTCTTGCTTTTGCCTGGAGTATTCTCTTCCTGGGATCTCTCCATCCTTTTCTGGGTGGTTCTTCCCACACCACTAGGCAGAGATGAAGAGCCAAACAGCCGGCATCGTTTGGCCTACGAGGAAGGAGAAGAGTTGTCTAGCAAAAACTGAGCTTGGAAACTAAGCAAGCCTCAGACTCTCAGACCATTACAAATTTTGCCTTATTGAAGACATTGCCACAGCACAGCAACAGTGGGGATATTAACAGGGTCATCTAAATTCAGAACCTACATTTCTTGCCCTGGAGGCTGGGTGAGCCTGGAACACCAGAAGCAACATCAGGTGGTGGCAGTGTTTATACCAATTAACAGACAATTTATCAGCAGATTAAGGAAATTTTTGCTGGAATTTAGCCTCCCTTCACAGTCTCTTGTCAAAATATCTGGCTACAGGGATTCCAGGAAAGTCTGCAGGATGCATTCAAGATGAGTCAATAAGTATCTGATAAGGGAAGTCAAGATCATCTTGCATTTATGAAGTGGCTTTGGAAAAAGAAAGTTAATGCATATATATATGCACACAATGAGCATTGTTCCACACTGACAAAGTCTTTCAGTTAAATAATCTTCAGAGATAACAGAACACTGAAGGGAGCTTATGCCTTATCTTATTGTGTTGGTTTTATTAGGGACACAGGGCCAGAGCCAATGTGATCACTTTTCCCAGCAGTGAAAACAGCTGCAAGAACAAAGTCCCTGTCTCTGTTCTGTTATGCTCCCACAGAACACTCACCCAATTGTCTGTTCTCCTCATGACTAGTGGTGCAGTCCAGAGGCTTGCCACATCAGATGGCATCTCCTCATCATTCTGAGGAAAAAAAGTAAGTTCATTCTCATCTATTCCACCATGGGCAGAGACTAAATACACTTTATGCACAGCTTGGGCCAGTGTTTCAGTTGAACTCATGTTAGTGATGTTTTAGGAATTTAACTCAATCACTAGTCCAATACTATGAAATAATGGAACCAGGTAGAGATGTGTTGGAGAATGTAAGTTACACCAATTCATTGACTGATTAACAATGATGTTCCTCCAAAGCTTTAAGCATTTAAAATTCAATTAGAAAGTCTTCTGCTTAAATAGCTCAGAAGCAATCTTACCTCTAGCTCTTTTAGCAAGTTTCCAAAGAAAAATGCTGACTGTTCCACTAATTCCCTATAGTAGTGCAATTCCCATCAGCCAATACGAACAGGAGGAATTCTTAAATTAGCTGCTGTTCAAACCCCAAGTAAATCTCACTGTCTGCACTAGGAAAGAGCACGTATAAGATAGAGACTGAAACTGAATTGAAAGAGGTGATAACCTTTTTGATTCCCTAGTACCTAGTTTTTTGCAGTCCGACTTTCCACATTGACTTCTGCTAGAGCATATGTGCACCACAGACACGTGTTGTAGCTGACTACTACAGAACAAGTTTCAAAATGCCCATATTTCCTTTGTACATACCTTCAAATCTTGGTCGTCTAACAACTCCAGGAATCCATCATCATCTTCACTTTCAGAGGAAGTCAGAGAAGACTTCTGCAGGAAAACTGGGCTGTAGTGTTCCTGTTTACCCTTGGGTGTTTCACCCATGGGAAACTGGGAGAAGAAAGATAGTTTTAACAACACTCCTTCCCTTTACTGCAGAGAGCTGTAACCACAGAGACAGTGCCTTGCCTCTTACCTACATTACAGAAAACACTGAGTGTTTTCCCCCATCTTGAGTACACTGACTTGGCAAACCCCAAACTGAGTTCCAATACTTCTATTTGATCCCTACAATAGCAAAGTGCTTCATTAGACTCATTAAGCAATAACCCTCATCTGAGAAAGACACCATCCAGGGAAGGTGCAATGGAGAGAAATGGTTGGTGTCAGTGGGAACAGGAGGTAATATAAACTCTCCAGCTGATAAACACAAGATCAAGAGTACTAAGCAGGACGAAGGACCTGATTCAAGGAGCAGAGGAAAGGCTTAGTCCCCCAGCATTGTTTCTGTGCAAGGAAACATCATGGCTTTTCAGTTGCTTCCTGGATGTCATATCTGGACATAAGATCCAGTCACATCTACACAGTTGTTGGAAATGCGTCTGCCTCAATTTAGTTGTTTACTTTATTGATAGGGAAAACAATTATAAACGAAATTATTCTATTCCACATCAACATCCACTCCCTCAACTTGCTGCCACATAAACCCAGCTCTGTACTGACTAATCTTTCAGACTACAGAACAATCCATGTTTCAAACTCCTGATCCTCTTACAAGGCAAACGTGAGAAGTCCTCTTATCTGCAAGACAAGTTTTTCTATTTGACACATTAGTGGTGACTAACAGTGCTGCCTTAGAACATGATGCAATTTTTCTTCTTCCCAATTTTTCTTCCCTTTCTGCATATCTCTAGGTATACAGAAGATTAGGTGAGAATTAGTTGTCAAGAACACTGTTGTACTTACCATCTGAGCTGGAGATGAATTCTGCCTTGGTCCAGGAACACCATTTCCAGCATGGGAATACACATGCACAGAACGAGAAGCTGGTTTGGTTGGCTTCTTAAACTCAAATGGTTCCTGAGTGAAAAATGAACAAAGTTATCATTTTACCAAAATCAAAAAGTGTGTAAACCTTTAGGGTCATTTTATCTTTTTAAGGGTTTTCTTTTTAAAGCTACCTGATGTTGTGGTTTTAAGTTCCCTACTGCCAACATGAGTAGTCTGAAGGCAAATGTTTTCAAGTTAAAGATGCTAGAATAGTAATTCATTTAACATAATTAAGCTTTTATCCTATTGATATCACCCATAGGGTTAAGGCTTTTCTATTTCTTTTGTCAGCCAACTTCTCTGCAAAAGGAATCATTTTTAAATTCTGCTGACACCTGCTCTTCTGTTGAGACCTGTCAGAATCCTACCAATGGGATTTCCAGCAGCAAAGCCTTCCAGACCAAGTAGCCAAAAGGACATTGGTGTTGTGAGAAATAAGGCTTTCCATGCCAGTAGTGGAAAGAGATGGGGTGATCTATTGAAACAGCTTTCTAGAGGCACCCCTCATAGCTATCTAAAGTGAGAGGCATGAATACATTTTCCCTTGCCACAGTCTAAAAGAAGGCAGGCTCAGCAGCACAAAAGTAGAGCTGGGCAACCAAAGTCTTCCAGATTTTTTGTGAATATATAATCAGCTTGCAGTCGCTATGATCAGTGCTGTTGCACTTCACTGCAAGGTCCCGTGAGATAAGCTATGCAAAACTTTGTCATGTCTGAACTACAGCTTGAAAAGGGGAAAAGAAGCCTTTTCTACCACATCCACTGTTGAAGGGGTGTGCTAATCCAGCTCTCTTGGTACCACCTCTTATGCCTATCATCGCAGCAATGGAAAGTAACACTTACATTCTCCTTGTTTTCATCTTGTTCCACCAGCTGAAAAGCATCACCATCCAGAGAATCGGAATGGTTTCTCTTCAGAGCAGGACTGGATCCCAGGAGGCTTTGCTGCAATATTCATACAGAAGTGCCAGTTCAGTATTGTGCAATATATGTCTTTGCACAACTGCATTTAAAACAAAAGAGCAGTTAATAAAGACTGTAAAGACTACAACTCCATCTGCGAACTATGTGCAGGAGTCTATGCTGATATCTTGGTTCAGGTACCAAAAAGAGTCAGCTGCAGTAGTGACAGAGCCACATCACTGATATTTCATGCTAACTTAAATGAGATATTGAGTTTACAAGCTGCAATTTTGACAGTTTTCATTAACTGCCACAGTAGCTGTTCTTGCAGCCAGAAAATTAACAAGTTACAGAATGTATCCAACTAAAAGCACTTAATATGCTAAATCCTTTTAGATTTATAGAATACCAGCACCAATTTCACCTACCGGCAGCGAATGGATTCTTCTGAAAGGCATCCGAATGCTACAATGAAAAATAATAAAAAAGATTTATTTCAACATGTTGTTTTAAAAGACACTAACATGAGTAGAACTCTCTTCTTCTCCTACCCCCCCGTAAAACTCCACAAGCTACCACAGTCACTGACAAAGGAATCGGAAGTAGAAATACACTTACTTCAGTCGGCTGGATTCAAGAATTGCTTTCTCAAACCTAAAAGCAAGCGAGATGCCCCACAGTTAGCACCAAAGCACAGTACACTAAAAATCAACTTTTATTTTCACTTAAGAAGTGTTATGCTAAGCAGAAGCCAAGATACTGCTTGATGACACTGTCTTTCTCAAAAGCTATTTATAGCCAGCTGATCCCATCCTAGTTTTCAGACCATAAGCTAGACTCCTTTCTCCCCCTCTTTTCCTTAAGTTCTTTTCAGCAGCATTTAGACAAGATGCTAGGCTGAAGGAAGAAAAGCTCAATACATGAGTGACCACAAGCATCTGCCCCATCCCTGGCGACAGAAGGTTAAGGCAAAAAATTAATTGAGAGCAGCAAATGCAAAGCTCAAAGAAACTGCTTGGTATCAGTACGAACATATGGATGCATAAATTATAGTTTAAGTGTTGAGTGAAAACTACAACTTACATGCAATTTGGTGCAGCCTCAGCCTCCTGGTAAGGTGCCCATGTCATGCTTAAACAGTCTGGTTGGTACAATAAATTAACCCAGACCCAAGACTTGTTATGTACTCTGGGATGCAGACAAGACAGAAACCCTAGCAGCTCAAGCTGCAGAGCACTGCAGTTTTTCAGAGACAAGAGCCCACTGCACATGTGCCAGCAAAGAAAAGCTGCATCAAGCCTCCTATTAGGCTACATTTGCTAACAATGCAACATGAAATGCCACAAGTCAGACTTAGCATATGGTTACATACGTTTCCTCCATATTATCATTTGAGGATGCAGGAACAGGTGAATCCAAAGCACAACCTGAAAGAGGAGAGATAACAGAATGTTTTCTATTGAGTATTAGCTAGGAAACACAAAATATTGGACACTGCTACAGATTTCCTCAGACAGACCATGAGCTTAGACTGGAAACTAATGCAGAAAGTCCCACCTGCAGCCTCACCTCAGGGTAGAAGTAAGTAACAGTTACAGATACTCCACAGCACTGGCTTTTACCATAATCAAGGGTTAGTGATTTGGGTAAAATAGGAGTAATTAAAAAAAGCACTCATAAGCCCTGCCTAGAACATCATATAGACCAGAGTGCTAATACATAACATGGAACACTCCTGGCTTATTCTCCCTCACACACACACCTTCAACAACTTAGTCCTTTGGGTTTTTTTAAGCCATGTTTTTAGTTATACCTCTTCATAAGATGAAATTTTGGGCTCATTTCAAAAAAAAGTAGTCAAAATGCCCTTCTTAATGCCTGCTAGTGTACTGGAAACAAATAGCAAGCACTTTGTAAGCACAAACCAAGTGAAACATTCCAGCTACATAGCATCTAAGTACAGTCAAGTGTGAAGCTTACTTAAACAGAGAGTCCCCAAGGAGTTTTTGTATTATATTCACAAGACCTAGTGAAAGGCCAGCAGTGTACTGGGTACTCTCTAGACCATCATGACAAGACTTGTTGCTATTTCAGTGACTGTGTTCTAAACAAACAACTACAAAGAATTAACTTGACTAGCATTGTCAGGAAGTGGTCTCAGCACAGCAGAAATTTTAATCACAAGTGTTTTGTAAGCACTTAAGACGTGCTTTGGAGACAGAAACAAAAAAAGCCAAGAACGTGAAGATTTAGCAACCTCGGTTACTTTATCCTGCTCTGTGGTTTGTGAGCTATACTTGTGTTTTAGCGGTTCATAAAGCTCCTTTGAAGGCTGAAAATACTATGCACAGTCAGACTGGTGCATAAATTCAGCTGGAGACACTGATTACCATCACTGGGCTGAACAAGTGAAGTATCAGAAGCTTCCCTGACTCTACGAGTTACAGGGTAATGGCTTATTTCATTTTCACTGATAAAGTATCTCATCTGAAAAAAAGGATAAATACTTCTAGGCAAGTATCAGTATTTCAGGTTTCACACAAACAATCAGTTCATGCTAACTGCCACCAAAAAAACCCAAACCACAAGACAAACCCTGCTCAATGGCCTCAATTCGAGTATGCAGGGCAGGTTAGCACAGTTTGGATTTAAAGAGAGAAAACACACAGTGATGACTATTTCAGTTATCGCCCTCCAGAAACTCAAGTCAGTCCCATTCACAGACGAAAACAGATACGTGATGGATCATAACAATGAAGGGTGAAACACTATCTCCCCATTTTTTAGACCACAGCCCCAACATGCAACTCTAAACACCCCCAAGCCAATATCTCAAGACACCACAGACTAGAGAATGGTGGGATTCCAATTCCCCAGTGAAGCCTATCTTGGGCTATCTTCAGCAGGCTTCATCTTCAGCTGCCTCTGCTGCAAGGAAGGCTGAAACACTCATGACAAGTTGTTTACCTACTACCACGTAGGGAGCAGAACATCAAAGCAATCAGAAACTGGTAGTGATAAACATCATGCTGCAAGTACAAAGCCTGACAAGTCAGCAACCGTGTCTCAACAGCCATCCTAAGAAAAAAAGGGAAAAGCCCTTGTGCCAGAATCCCCCAGTGAGGGGGCTAAACCAGTTTTTCCTCCATATAGCTCTATTACTAACACACTCCAAGACAACTTAAGCAAAAAAAAAAAACAACAAAAAAACAAAAACCCATCCACAACCCAAACTGCATGAATTGCAGAAGCTTGCTGAGTAATGGCCTGCCTCCCTGCTTTTAAGCATGAGAAGTAGCTGCAGGGATTGCAGGCAGCAAAAATTCACTATCTACACCCTGGAAGCTGCTTGTAGTGGAAGGTATGTAAAGATAGGACACTTCTCCTTTCTTACTTGTTATTTATTTATTGAGAAATCCATACCTGAGTCTGTTGATTCTGTTGACACAGTTCTTTGTAAACTACTAGTATTCTTGTTTCCCAGATCTTGCTCAGCGTTTTCATGTTGGCTGTAAAAGAAAATATGTATTTGTTTTAAATGCTTATTGCAGCAATAGATACATATAGGAGTGCCTGCCTGTAAACTTATGGCACAGGTAATCATACCTCAAAACCATTATTATTGGCCAGATGGAAGGATTCCAGCTTAGCAGTCCTACAGACTGCAGTCTCCTGTGCTCTGTGTGCTCTCAAGTACAAGGACAATGTCACCACCAGATCACCAGGCTTACAAATACACTGATCTAACCCCGACAGGGACTAACACTTCAGGTTTTGGGGTTTTAAACCTGCATATGCACTGTGGATAATAGCAGAAGTTAGGCTTCCAAAGGAGAGACAGGAGAGTGTCATTTAAGACAGTAAATGACTATCCTGGTTACCTTTCTGGTCACCTCACGCCAAGCTTTTCTCCATCAGGTGCTATGAGGGGTGTTTTGAACATTTTAGAGCCTGTCCTGAACTGGTGCCTTCACAATGAACATCCTAATATAACAAAGTGACAGACTTTGCAATAAAACTTTAGGACTAAAACCAGTTTATGTCATAGGTTACTGGTGCCTGGAATCATATTTGCACCTCCCACACCAGTCTCCAGAGTCCCATTATCCTTGTCAGGACTACAGCCCTCTCTTTGGCAGTCACTCAATTAATGTCTACACGGAAAAATTAACAAGCTTCTAACTCAAACTCATTTTTACAAGTAGTTAGCTCCCAAATTTTGTTTTATCAACTATGCAAGTTCTTCTCTGCTCACGTAGCCATCAGACCAGTCTAAATAATTCTGTAGGTGAAGAGGCTTGAGGCATCTCCTGCCTGACTGAGCCACATCAAGCATACACTCATTTCATACGTGGGCAGGGGTCACAGCAGCTTCAATACAGAGATGTATGTATCACATGTAGCCTTATCCAAGATTACCTTAAAGAAGGGAAAGCTACTTGAGTGTGGCTCCTCCATCACATGGGTTAATGAAAAAAATGCACCAGGGCATAAGCCAGGGCCACAAACTCAGAGGACACAAGAATGAAATGCAGGGGACTTGGGCAAATTGTTTGCAGGAATTTCAGGAATCTGAAGGAGGGAAGGATCATAAAGAAAGCAGGTGATTACAGAAACAAGAATGATAGAAAATCAGAAAATAAAGGACAAATACTAGGAGAACAAACAAGACCAGAGTAGGCCAGGGCAAACCAGAAACTATACAAGAGGCAAACTACAGAGGTTACTGCAGGAATAATGACATTAAACGAGTTACAACTAGTAACAGCAAAATGGGATTGAGCAACTGCATGTCTGGAGTTCTGGGGAGAGAGGAGCTGCAGAGCTAAGAGAGTGAAGCACTTCCTATATGTGAAATGGCAAAGAGAGGACGGGGTGCATAGGAGCCAGGCAAAGTGGACCAAGAACAGAGCTGAGATACTGCAGCTAATGTGGTACAGAAGGCAGGAAGGACAGACACAAAGGTACCAGAAGTAATTCGTGGGAGAAGGGAAAGCACCCAACATGGGGCTCAGAAGTGTGGCAGACACCCAGATCAGAACCAGGGGAAGATGGTGGCACGTGGTGGGACACCCAGGGAGAAGATGGCCCACAGCACCGGGACCACAACCACATGTGGGCAGGAGCTCCCGTGGGAATGACTAGGGGGGTGGCAGTCTCCGTGCTGCCTGAGGGGGGTTATTCGGTGGGAGCAGGGGCAGGAGGGAGAGTGGAGCTCAGCAGGGGTGAAGGCATCAGAAAAGGTGAGGGTGAAGGGAGTCATGAAAAGCCTGGGTTTGCAAGGATGGCATGGGGGATACATAGGAAGAATTCCTCGAGGCCTAATTGTGTGTGTGGGGGGGGGGGGGGTGTGGGGGTGTAAAGAAAGGAAGAAACAGCTCCTTGCAGCCTCTTTTGGGACGTGAGTTCCTCCAGATTTCAGTGTTAAGGATGGGGGGTGCTTGGAATGAGAGAATAAGGGATGAGGTCCTCGAGACCTCACGTCTGAAAGGAGAAGGAGATTAAGATTAGAGATCCTTAAGGCCTCCATTAGGGAGGAAGAAGAGATCCACGAGGCCTCACTTTTTTAAGGGGTGAGGGTCAACGCCTTGCTTGGGGCGGAAAACGGGAGAGAAATATTTCTCGGGGCCTTAAATTTGGGGGTGGGTAGAAGAAAAAGTCCACAAGGTCTTAGTGCGCTGGAGGCAGTTGGGGGGGGGGTGTCGCTTGTGGAACGAACGAAGAACAACGGCTCGAGTCTTTGCTTTGAAATGGGGTGAGGAGAAAGAGCTCTCCTAGGCCTTGCTTTTGGCGTGGGATAGAGGAGAAGAAACCCTTGAGGCCTAGTATGGCGGGGGTGGGGGTGTAAAGAAAGGAAGAAACAGCTCCTTGCAGCTTGGGGTCAGGGAGGGAAGACGGGGGAGGAAGAAGCCCTCGAGGGCCCGCTTGGAGGTTTGTTGAGGGGGAGCGCGGTAGAGCCCCTCAGTTAGGAAAAAACAGAAGGGATAGAGGGGGATCCCAGGAACAGCAGAAGGGGCCCGAGCTTTACTGACCCGCGTCCCAGCTGCTCCATGGTGAGACGGAGGTTGGAGACCGGCGAGAGGTCGTCAGGAAAGAGAGCCTTGACCACGGCGGGTGAAGCAGAGGAGGCCGGGGAGAGAAGCAGGAGGCGGCGGCGATAGGAACGGCGCGGTGCGGGATCCATGGAGCCGGATGAGCAGAACCGTGCTCCTGTCAGCGCGGCCAGCACTGCTTTGACTGCAGCCGCTACCCGTCGCTCGCTCCGAAGCTGGCGCCAAACCGCCCCTCGACCAATCAAAACCGGCCCCTAAGCGACGTTCGAAGTGGGCGGATAAATTCGCTCACATCCCCCCGCCCACCGCTCTCGTTCTGGCCAGTAAGAACAGCGGCTTGGGGCCTACTCCCCGCCTCCACCTGTTGATTGATGTAACTCCGGACCAATAGAGAAGCCAGCCAATAGGGTGCCCCTGGGCAGCACGGCTGCCAAAGTGAGGACTACATTTCCCAGCATGCAGCGCCGCTCCCCTCCTCGGCAGTGCATTGTGGGAAATGTAGTCCCCGCCTCACCAAACCCCGGCTTTGCCGCCACGTCTTTGACCGTCTCCGTTTAACCGTGTATCCAACCGCCCCGGACCTGAGGGCAAGGGGGTAACGCTGGAACGATGAGGGAAAACGGTCACACTCTGACCGCGGCGGACGTTGCTCTCATCCACTACCTGCAAGACACTCTAGCATTTACCCAGGCACTGCTATTTGCCTTAGAAATGGAAACAAGCCCAACTCTTCAGAGGGCTTACTGCCTGCATTGCCCAATCCCTTCTCTGTCCCCTGCCCACAGTCACTGAGCAGGATGGAGGCAGCAATGGCTGGGCTGTGGGGAAGGGAGTGTTTGCATGGGTCGTCCCTCAGGCCCCAGGCTGTGGACACTGTGGGTGCAGGGGGAGCAGTGCCAGCTCCAAAAACACAGTCTCACAAGTGTAGAAACACACTGAAGTAATGGGTTGGAACTAGATGATCTTAAGGTCCTTTCCAACCCTAACCAGGGTTGAGATAAGAATAGTCCAATAGCTGAAGTATAACATTAATAATATTGTCATAATACTGGAAATAACAAGGGAAGAAAACATAAAACTGAAAGGGGAAAAAAAAACCAATCAACAGCAGTGATGCACAACACAATTGCTCACCACCCACCAACCAATACCCAGCCCAATCTGACCAGTGATGGGTCCTTTTCAGATAACTCCCCCCAGTTCCTATACTGGCCATGACATGCTGTGGTATGGAATATCCTTTCAGCTAGCTTGGGTCAGGTGTCCTGTCTCTGCTTCCTCCTGACTTCTTGTGCCCCTCCTCACTGGCAGAGCGTGAGAGACTGAAAAGTCCTTGGTCAAGCTGAGTGCTACTGATCAACAACTAAAACACTGGTGTACAATCAGCACTGTTCTCAGACTGAAGCCAAAACACAGCACTGCATCAGCTAATAGGAAGGAGAAAAATAACTTACTGTCAGAGGATCCCACACCTCCAGGACACAACCCATGTCCCTCTGCCTAGGCCCTGCCATCCCCCACATCCACACAATGCTCCTGGTTTCTGGTATGCGCTTCCCCTCTGACCACTCAGGCTCCCACAGATCCCCATCACACCCCCACTGCCCTGTCCTTCTAGCCTGGAGAGGCTTGGGCTGTGCTCTCTCTCCAGAGCTCCACTCAACCATGTCCCCTTCCTCAACATTTTCCTTTCAAGCAGGTTTTTAGTTTTCCATCAGCAATTACCACCACCATTAGCACCTCCATGGCTCCAACCTGTTCTGCCTGCAAAGTGATTGCACCCCCATGCTGCCTACAACACAGCACACCATATCAAACAAAGCAAGCCATGCAGCGCTGCCAAAGACCACCGTGGGCAATCAGAACATCTTCCCTGCCTCCCTCCTGCTTATCTCTCTGTGTCCTCAGGGATCACAGGGACAGGTGGACTACTGTCACTTCCAGATCCGACCAGGATACCGGCATGCAGACACCCCCAGGCAGGACAACATGGCTTTAATGTTCCAAAGTACTTGGCAGGGGGAGGTGCAGCAACACACAGAGGAGATCCAACTGCAGGGAGTTTGCACAACGATGGTGCATCATTTCCACAGTTCATGCCTGCTCAGCTAGGCAAGAGTCCAGGCAAGGGACCAGGAGGCATGTGAGCCCATCAGGCACACAACTGTATGTAGGTTTCTTGTGACCAGAGCCAGAAGTATGGGAAGACCTTCTCAGTGAAGGTGGCTTTGAACTGCAAGATCTGCATCATGTTCTCTGCATTATAAAAGGTCACTTGGCCCCCTTCGTAGTCCAGGTGGACCCTGATTTTCCGGAGCTCTTGGTTCAGTTCCAGTGGGGTGGGGGGCATGTGGAGTGCCGTGTACTGGTGATTCCAGTCCAGCCGCAGGGCCCAGATCTTCCCCAGGGCCATGCTGAGCGAGTCCTTCCTCCGAACAGATTCCAGGGCCACACCAACTGCCCAGCTGTCCCCATGCCCTACCTCTAGCTCCCAGTAATGCCTCCCAGCTGTGAAGCCCTCGGAGCCCAGGACACTGGAGCTGCCTGTGAATCTCTCAGGGTTGTCATGGAGTTCTTGCTCTCCACTTGCCATCCGCACAGTCTTGCAGTCCTTTGAGAGGTACAGGTACGGGCTCGCTGTCTCTGGGTCCAGCCATACCTTCACTAATGCACGACAGAGAGGACTGTCAGTCCATTGCCTGCTGAGGAGTGAACCAGCACCTCTCCCTCCTCTGCCCTGGGGCTGGGGTCCTGGGAGCACATTGGGCACTCATGCCAAATAAGTACACACATACAGCACCCGCAGCCCCCTTGAGTGGCATGGGACACAGGACCCTCGATGCCCTCCCCGGTGGGACCCAATGAAGCAATGCTTTCTGAAGCGGGACTGAGCCAGGCAGTGTCCCCACGTGCAGGGCACAGAGATGATGGACCTTGATAAACCTGCTTCCAGGATACTGCTGGCCCTGAGTTTGTGGGGCTACAGTAAGGCTGAGTGTGGGGTAGTGATACACCTCCACGGGTGTAAGGAAGCACTGCCTGCAAGGCAGCAGTGGTGCCATGGCAGTCCCTGCTCCAGCGACTCAACAACTTCTAACCCTGCTCCACCAAGTCACCAGGCAGTCTCACCGCAGAGCTGGAAATGCCCGTTCATGTGGGATGTTCTGCTGCCATCCCGCGGCCATCCCACAAGGCCACAGAGGTGTCACCGCACAATGCCAAACCCACTCCTCTGTAGCCCCAGATTTTGAAGCAGGCTGCATTGTGCTTGCATCAGGTCTCTCATCCCAACACCTGAGAAGGCACAGACCAAGCTCTGCAATGCTGCCAGGACCATGTGGACCCAAAGCACCTGCAAAAACGTTTCCAATCTGTGCCTAAAAGCCAGCTCAAAATGCACAGGGCTCCTCTGCTTAACTACTCAGTCTTACATATCACAGAATAACAATAAAGTCTCCGGCAACAGGGAAGCTGAGGGACTCATACTATCCTGGCTCTCGGCTGGTGTCTGGGTGCTGCTTGGCGCAGGGACAGATCTGGATTTTTATAGTCAAAATGAAGGGACCTGGTTTTAGATAGATCCTGGAGTTAAATGTTGTGGTTAGAGTCCAGCTCTGCACCAAGAACACAAAGAAACTAATTCTGAAAAGCTTTTCTCCCTCATTTATGCTTATCAGCTCCAGAAACTCACCCCTTTCTCTGTCAATCTTACTCAGCAGGGTCACTAGAGGAGGGAAAGGAAGATGCATGAGACTCTTGCAGCAGTTCTGCTCCCCATTAGGACAGCAAGCCAGAGATGTGGAGCTTGCTCCTCAGCTCCCACAGCCCCAGGCTCCAGCAAAGCCCATCTAGGAGGGTCCCGTCTGGAGCAGACGTGTTCTGCTCCCAAAGCATGGTGGTGAGGATCAATGTCTGCAGCTGGGCCCAGGGAAGCACAGCAGAGACAGCAACACACCCGCCTGGGGCCTGGACACCAGCTACACAGCAAGGCATTGCTCGTTGCTGCTTTGCTTTACCTTTGAATTCGGCCATCACAGCTGTGAGCATCTGGGTACTCTCAAAGAGTCTCTGAAGGGTCCTCTCCAGCCCCGGGGAAACCGGCTCAGGGATCGGGGTCTTTGCTGCCTCACACCTGAGGGGGAAAAAACATGGAGAGGAGCTCTGACCCCAGCAGTCAGCCAGCATGTGGGCTAGGAGAGAAAACAGGGGAAAAACCATACAGCCCTGAACTCCAGGGAGCTGTCCCCCAGCTATTGGCATGGGAACCCTGTCTTCAACAGGGGTGCCACGGTCTCTCTGGTTCCATATAACATCCTGTTAAATCCCAAATACCCAGCAGGGCAAAGTTATCTCCCTCCTGGCTGCTGCTGCTCAGCTGGCTGCAGTGTTCCCAAACCTCTGCCCAAAAGAGTCATGTGGGAAGAGAGTGATGTGGAGCCCATTTCATACCTGTCCATGATTTTGCCAACATCCTGGAAGAGAGGAAATACTAGGTCAGCTCTGGCACTGCCAGGAAGGACCATGGTCCCTGCAGCAGTGAGTTACAGCAGCTCCCCTGCTGCATGAAACAGGGAGATGGGGTTGGGGAGATCACACCAATCTCCTGGGCACTCTCTGGTGAGTCACTTGCCCAAATCCTCAGCTCACGCTGCAGGCCCAGCCTCACACCACACACTGCAGTGTTACAGCCCAGCTTCGCTCCCGGGCTGCATGGGCACCGGGATGCAGTGTGCCCCCAGCCTCACCAGGGATGATTGCAGTGCCCAGGTAGGTAATGCAGCCTCACCGTAAGGAACTCTGCCATTGGCTGGTCACATTTCCTCTCTATCTCCGCAATCAGCGTGTCCCGCAGCATTTCCCTCTCTGAAATATTGGAGATGTATCTGCAGCGCTCCTGGTTGAGCTCCTCATGCACCTGGTCAAGCTGGGCTAGCAGGACATCCTCCTGCTCCTGCAGGAACTCCTGCAGCTGCGTGAAAGCATCTCGCAGGCTCTGCTGCTCTGAGGCCACCTTCCCCTGCAAGGAACCCATGCAGAGGCCCCTGAGCCATCCTGTCCTCCGGCTGTCACACCACGGCATGGGAAGGGGGCTGCAGAGAATGGGGCAGGATCACAGGAAAAAGAAGTTTTGGAGAGAAAAAGCTGGTAGAGGGGAAAAAGGGAGGGAAGGATGGATGCAGATGGCCCCAAAAGGACAGCAGAATCTGAGAGAGCAGGAGGGACAAATAATATATGGGATGGACAGAGGGAGAGAGAAAGTGGTGTGGTTATGGAAAAGGAGATAAATATTTATGGCAACTGTGAGGACAGGATGTGGCTATGAAGACAGGAAGGGGCACAGTATGCACATGGAGAGAAACACCTACCAGTAGGCTATCACTTTTGTTTTGTCCCATGGGCCTAAATTCTTCTTTCTCTTTCTGTAGAAGAACCAGGTTGTTCTGGAGTGTCTCCTGGGTTAAAAACACCAAAAAAAAAAAAAGGAAAATAGGGATATTTGGGGGTTACATACGCAGTAGTGAGATGATGTTGCCAAACAGCCCCTGTGGGGCTCCAAGCTCAGCTGCACTCAGAGCCAGCACCCACCTCTCTCCCAGCATGTGTTACGCCAGGCTAGGGAGATCCCCATGCACAGCTGCTCCAGAAACGTTCCTGGAATAGCTTCATGTGGAAAGCCTGAAGTTTGTGGTTTTGTTGGGGTTTTTGGTTTCGCTTTTGGTTTGTTGAGTTTTTTTTCTTTAATTAGAAAAACCACCTTTTGGTGTTGTAAGTGGGATTTGTGGCAAGAGGTCTGCAGTGACAGCAGCCCTGTGTGTGAGGCATGCTCCATAAAATTAACAGTGTTAAATATATCCCCTTGTGCTCCTCCAAGCCATGGTCTGCAGCAGAATAGGGTGCTGGCCTGGGGCACCGCAGCTGACGTGCTGGGGGCAGAGCCCCTGTCCCCTTTAGCCCCAACCCTGGCCCTGGCTGGGGAACATATGGGGCACTCGGGACCTTGTGGGGCGACAGAGCAGGGAGCAGTGAGACCTGCACCCCTGGGTGGTCTGCAGGAGGCAATGGGCAGTGGGAGGCCCAGCAGCCCAAGAAGGGTAGTGGAGGTACAAGGACGCCAGCCTGCCATCAGACAGGGGCCCCAAACCCATACCGAAATGAGGACCCCAGCCAACTGCTGGATGAGGACCCAAAGCTGCAGCTCCTAACCTGTGCCTGGAGAGGAACCCAGCCCATGTGCAAAAGGGACCCAGATCTATGCTTAGAAGGAATCTCAACATGTGCTTGGGAGGAGATTCCAGACTGATGCCTGAGAGTGGATCCCAGACCATGCCCAGACGAGACCCCAGCCTGTGCCCTGGGTTGACTCTAACCTGTGCTTTGAGTGACCCCAGCCCAAGCATGGGGGACCCCAGACCTATGCCTAAAGGGGATCCCAGCTCGTGCTCAGAGGGAACCCTGCTCCGTTCCTGGAAGGGACCCCAGCCCATGCCCCAGCGGGGCCCTGACCTGTGCTCAGAGAGGACCCCAGCCCGCGCATGGGGAGTACCCAGATCCGTGCCTAGTGTGTCCTAGCCCGTGGCTGGTGGGTACCCCAGCCTGTGCCTGGAAGGACCCCAGCCTGTACCTGAAAGGACACCAAGCCGTGCCAGGGAAGGGGCCCAGCCGGCTCCCCGAGAGAACGCAGCCTCCCTCCCCACCAGCCTCCCGTACCCGGAGCTGCCGGGCGGCCTCCTCGGCGAGGCGGGCGGGGTGGTCGCGGTGCTGGGGCTCGTCTCGGCACAGCGGGCAGAGCAGGCAGCGGCAGGTCTGGCAGAAGAGGCCGAGCAGTTCGCCGTGCTCCGGGCACTGCGCCCGCCGCGCCTTGTCCAGAGCCTCCGTCAGCTGCGCCATGGAGCGCAGCGAGCGGTTGGGCCGCAGCGAGGCCGGTGCCACGGCGGCGCGGCACTGCGGGCAGTCGATGGGGCGCGGCGGGACCCCCATGGCCGCGGCTAGACAGGGCCCGCAAAAGCTGTGTCCGCAGTCGGTGATAACGGGCTCCCGGAAGAGCTCCAGGCACAGCGGGCAGGTGGCCTCCTCCACCAGGTTCTTGCTCAGCGCCAGTATGGCCCGCGCCATGCTGCGGCCTCCGGGAAGGACGCGCCGGAGGGGGAGGGAAGGGACCGGGCGGGGCACGGGCGGTGCCGAAAGCTAACGGGGCCCCGGGAGGAGCCCGGGAGCGGCGGGGAGGTGTGTGTGTTCACATGCGTGCGCATCGGTGCCTGGACGTGTGTGTACATACGTGTGTGTCTGCATGCACCTGTGTCAGTGCATGCGTGTCTGGGTGCATACAGATGTATGTGTGTACGTGTTGGGCCCCTCACCACAAGAAAGACTTTGAGGTGCTGGAGCGGGTCCAGAGAGAGGCAGCGAAGCTGGTGAAGGGTCTGGAGCACAAGTCTTGTGCAGAGCGTCTGAGGGACCTGAGGTTGTTCAGAAGAGGAGAACACTCAGGAGAGACCTTACCACTCCACAGCTGCGTGAAAGGAGGTTGTAGTGGGATGGGAGTCAGTCTCTTGTCCCAAGTAACAAACAATAGGACAAGAGGAAGCGGCCTCAAGCTGCTCCAAGGGAGGTTCAGGTTGGATACTGGAAAAATTTGTTCACAGAGAGGGTAATCAGGCATTGGAACAGGATGCCCAGGGAACTGGTGGAATCACCATCCCTGGAAGAGTTCACAAACCGTGTAAGTGAGGCCCTCAGTGACATGATTTAGTGGTGGTCTTGGCAGTCCTGGGATAACATTTGGATCCAATGATCTTAAAGGTCTTTTCCAACCTAGCTGATTCTATGTGTATAGCTCTGCATGCATGTGTATGTATATAGAACTGTAGAATAGTTAGGGTTGGAAAGGACCTTAAGATCATCTACTTCCAACCCCCCTGCCATGGGCAGGGACACTTCACACTAAACCATATCACCCAAGGCTTCATCCAACCTGGTCTTGAACACTGCCAGGGATGGAGCATTCACAACCTCCCTGGGCAACCCATTCCAGTACCTCACCACCCTAACAGTAAAGAATTTCTTCCTTATATCCAATCTAAACCTCCCCTGTTTAAGTTTCAACCCATTACCCCTTGTCCTGTCACTACAGTTCCTAATGAATAGTCCCTCACCAGCATGCGTGTGAGTGCGTGTGTGCATGCCTTTGTGTCTGTGTCTGTGCATATGTGGGCATGTGCATACATGTGTGTCTGTGTATATGCATGTGCATAAATCATTTAAAAACCACTCACTGCAGCTCCTGGGAGCAGTTGGAGCCCTCCTGGGCACACAGGGCTGCAAGCCGGCATGTTCAGCACTGTGCTGCCGGCCAGCACGGCTGCTCTAGCTGTGTCAATAAATGTAGTCAACTATAAGCGCTGATTGGAGGATCGGAGGTGCCGAGCAGGGTCCTTCACAAGGAGGCCTCATGCTTGCAGGAGCCACTTCCCGCCCGCCAGGGTTGGGGGTTTAATACAGTTGAAGGGATTGTGGCAGCACAGCAGCTGTGACATGAGGGAGCTGAGTGTAATCTGGCCCATGAGCCACGTCCCTGCACTGGCTGCCTCGCTGTGTGCTGCAGGCGTGAAATCCCACCACACTGAGCTGCTGCCCTGGGGTGGGGGGCATTCATGCTCCAGATTCTGTCCCTGCCCCCTACAGCCACCACCAGCACTCCCTATGGCTCTTCCCTCACCCCAAAACATCTGAAACAGGTGCTTAGGGAAGAGAAGAGGGCCCTTGAGAGCCCCTTGACCACATGTCCCTGATGTGCGGACGGCAGCTGGGCAATGAAGCTGTTGAGCAGCCCCCTCCCCACGTCTCCTTCCCGGCATGGAAGAGGCTGTAAATTACACATTTAGGAGGGGTTCATACACACGGAAAGCCCTGGAGTGAGGACTTTGATTCTACAAAGGCATTAACAGGTCCTGACAACTTATCCCATCATCACTCTGTTTATTGATGCCACTGTCCAACATGAGATCCGACACCGCCCTCTCCACAGCACCCATTGGCCAAGAGCCCAGTGTGCACCAGGGAGCTGGTGTCACTGCCTCAGCCATAGCCCTGCCCTTGTGGTGCATCTCACCCAGCTACAGGAGCTGTGATGAGGATAAACCAGGGCCACAGAGAGCTGAGCTGCTGGAGACAGGCACTCAAACCAACAGCCAGGAGGCTGACCCATGTCCCTGCCACTGTGACTACAGCCACAGCTGCATGGCAGGGAACCGTGGCAGCAAGTGCCTGGGAGCTGGGAGGTCTCCCACAGGCAGCCCCAAGCTGGCCACAGCTTTTTTTGAAGCCAGCATGGGACTCACTCCTCTGCCTGGGGCAAGAGTCCCACTGCTCCTACCACTAAAGAGTGTATGGACGATGCCACTGGGATGGGCAAGGGCAGCCTGCTTGCCACAGCGTATGTCAAAGAGAGCAGAAGAGAGGTTAAACATGTCAAGGTCTCATGCCCAGGTACATCGTGACCCCACAGCACCCTGTGGCAAGACCCACAGCTCCAGTATGGAGATGCCTTTGGTGCAACTCCCATGGCAGCAGGAGGACCGGGCACCTGGATCACCGCTCATCAGAGAGACATCTGCTGCTGTGGAAGGATTAAGTGCTAGAAATGAGTGTGTGGAGGAGCCTGGCTTGATGGGGTCCTACCAGAAAAAGGTTCTTTTACTGCAACTAGTATTTTATTCTACTGTATAACTCCGGAGTGCATCACAGCCTCAAGAGCCGGGCAGGCACCAATCAGTGCTTCCAATCTAGACACACGGAGAACTTCCTCATCATCTGGATCTATTTATTACTCACCTTCCCCTGGCTGGGAGCTCCTTGTCTCCACACGCTGCTGAGCGGCTGTCACGTCCAGCCTGGAAAGCTGGGACGAGGCAGCGTCTCTGCAGATCTCCTGGACAAAAAGTGACTGTGCCAGAATTAGCCTACAGAGCATTGAAAAAAAACAAAAAAAAATCGGAAAACAAAAATCCTCTTGGCCACCCTAAGTTTGCTTATCAAAAACATCCCTCAGTTCCTCCACATTTATTAGAAAACCAAACAGTAGATTTAAAAAGCAGTTAAAGAGTCCTACTCCGGCAAAACACCCTGTACAGGTTTCTTTTTGTTGGTGGTTTGCTTGCCTTTATGTTTTCTCTGATGGTGAGGATTCCCCCTAAACCAGCTGCTTCTGTTAACTGTATACATACATTTAACCTCTTCACTTTGCCGCACATCACTTGCTTTAATTAATTAATTTATTTCCAATCAGCCTAGCTGTCTCCACCAGAGCAGCGGTGCTACCACACAAAGCTTCCTTGATGTCCATGCCCTGAGCTGGGGGAAGGGAGATGGAGAGAAGGAGGGAGAGATGAGTGGAGAAGGAAGGGGAAGGCTGGAGGGAGGGAAGTAGGCAGGGAGGGAAGAGAGGGAGGGAGAGGAAGCCGTCAGTAGCCCCTCACTCTCCCATGTGCGTCCTCAGGTGGTATTTGAGAGACTGCTTGTAGCGGAAGCACTTGGTGCACTCAGTGCAGGGGTAGGGCCGCTCGCCGGTGTGCGCCCGCTGGTGCTCCAGGAGGTGATGCTTCTGGGTGAAGTTCTTGCCGCACTCGGTGCAGTGGTAGGGCCGCTCGCCCGTGTGGATGCGTTGGTGCTCCAGGAGGTGGTGCTTGCGGATGAAGCCCTTCCCGCAGACGGCGCAGGCATGCGGGCGCTCCCGGGTGTGGATGCGGTAATGGTTGGTGAGCTTGGACTTCTCACTGAAGGTCTTCTCACACTGGCTGCACTGGTAGGGCCGCTCACCGGTGTGAGTCCGCTGGTGCCGCAGGAGGTGGGAGGGCCGGGTGAAATTCTTCCCGCACTGGGGACAGAGGAAGGCCATCTCATTCTTGCCGGCATGGATCCTCTGGTGCATGATGAGGCTGATCTGCAAGCGGAAGCTCCGTCGGCACTCGCCGCAGGTGAAGGGCCGCTCCCCCACGTGTGTGATCTGGTGTTTGCTGAGGCTTGACTTGTGGCTGAAGCTGCTCTCACACTCAGAGCACTTGTAGGGCTTCCCCGGAGGTGGGGGCCGTGGCTGGGGCTTGAGACCGTGCTCAGGGCGCCGGGGGACCTCCACACCCCGGCGCGTGTGGCTGCGCTGGTGCAGCAGGAACTGCTGTTTGTTGCGGAAGCTGAGGTCGCACTCGTGGCACTCATAGGGCCCTTCCTTGAGGTGGTTGCGCTGGTGGATCATGAAGTTGATCTTGAGCATGAAGCTCTTCCCGCACTCGGGGCAGATGTAGGGTCTCTCCCTTGTCCGGTTCCGCTGCTGGCCGACGGCTGGCTTCATGTCTCCAGAGTCCCTCTCGCACGCTGGCGGTTTCCTCACACGGGCGGCCACCAGGCTCCTGGGCTGTGTTTTGGAGCTGCACTGTGCCTCACAGCCCAGCCCGGCCTCATGGCTGGGGAACACCGGCGGCTCGCTCCTGCCTGAGAACATGTCACACGGCTCCAGAGTGTCGGGGTCCTCCTCCTCCTCCTCTTCTTCCTCTGTCTTGATCACGATCCCGTCCTCTGAGGGAGAAAACCGGAACAGTGTTAGGGTTATTGGGTGGGATGGGCGGCCTTTTATGCACCTGGGGGCTACTACAGAAACATCTGCATGGGCTTCTGTGTGGCCCATCAAACATCTTTTTCAAACATCTGCAGCTGTTTGCACCTGCCTGTCCACTTTGCCCAACCACCCGGACATGAAAAGGCTCCAGCTTTGGGACAGGCCATGTCCTCCTGCAGTAGCAAGGCAAGTCTGCACACCCCGCCATGGGGAAGACAGAAAAAACGCCTCCCAGACAGGCTCCTTCAGAGGGTGCAGTGAGCCCTGTCTGCCAAAAGGTTTTGCAATTTCATGATGCTACAAGACAGAGGGGGTAAAAGCACCAACGGTTTGCAAGGAATCAGGTGGCCAAGTGGTTTTGGAGCAGCTCCATCTGCTACCATTTTGCTGGGCTACACCACCACACCTGCACTGCACTGCTCCACAGAACCACCACACAGGGCTGCTGGCCTCCAGCTCCACTCCTGAATCAATGAACGTGGCCTGGGACTGTCAACCTCATTCAGCTTCACCGGGACAGGGCACTGGGAGAGACCCCCTCCTTCCCCAAGACAACCAGCAGTGCAGTGGATGGCTACAGTTCCGGCTCCCCCCTTGTGTCACCAATGCCAGAGGTGACCCGGTTGTTTCTGTTTGGTGAGACTGGCTGTGGGGACATACACAGCAGGACACACAGCCAGCATGTCCCGAGGAAAGGCCCATGGTGGATCCCTCACACGTCACCCAGCGCTGGACTTTGAGCCAGGCCTATGTACTTTTCTAGGAAGAGCAGCCATGCTTTCCCAAGAAGAGGCAGCTGATGGGAGCAGAGTGTATCAAAGCTCTCCCCTTCAACAGAGGGGTCTGTGGGGAAAACCCGCATTCCCAGATCCTTCTCTCCTCCTCCTCGCAGCAAGGAGCCTTCCCTTTGTGGATCCAGTGGCTGTCACTGCTCGAGCTGGCACCTGCACCACGGTCAGAGCATTGCTGCAGCTCCCGCTCAACCCCACCAGTGGGGGCCCCAAGCATTGGCAGAGGTGCTGGCTTTTGGATGAGGATCAGCTTCAGCTGCACTGGTGGCTTGGCTGGTTTCCTTTAGAAAACCATGAGGAGACCACAGGATCCACGAGACAGACTGGAGGAGAACCTCAAGAGCCCAACTTTATCTTACTTGGTTTGTGTTACACCATTGCAAAGCCATCAGAAGGCAGGGAACCCACCGTTCCCAACAGCCCATCTCTCTGCCTTCCCATCTCCACCCACAGAGCATGTCTGTAGGATCTGGCCCATACCAGACCACTACACAGGAAGCACCTGCTGCTATCATCTCATATCCCCAGTAAATAACCTCAGTCTTCCCATCCTCTTCCGGCAGCTCCCACACCACAGCCTGCTGGCCACTCTCCTCTCTGTCTTCCACACCTCTCCTAAGCAACCACCACACTGGTCAACATGCTGGACCTCATACGTTTCTGCAACACTTTCTGGTGTGTAAGCATCTGAGTGGCTTACACCATTCCTCTGCACAACTAACACCAGGGCAGGAGTCCTCAACCAACGTCCTGCCCTCTGCAACAGTAGGATTTTGGCAATAGGATCTCACTGGGGCTCACAAAATGCTGCCTGACACATGTCTTCCCTTGGTCTCCGTGCGTAACAAGGGCTTTTTCCAACTTCAGAGGTGCTTGCTCTGCTCTGGAGTGGGTCGGGTGCCCTTAGAGACAATGCTCTGATGTGTGCTTCCATGTGTGTCCTGCCTCCTCCTCCTAGCCTGAGTTATGACCACAGCTGCTCTTGAGGTTGCTACAGCCAGAAACTTTCTTTCTGTTCCTGATTCTGGGGGGATTTATCCCTTCCTCCATCTCACCCATTCCTCACCGTCCCCTAACACACTACAGCCCCTCCTGTCCCCCTGCCATGCCATGCAGAGCCATGGGCCGAGCATCTCACCTGCGCAGCTCCCATGGTGAACGATGACTCTCTGGATCTCGTTGAAGTCAGATACGTATTCAGACGAGTCACCCAGGCTGGTTCCTGGGAGGTCCCTTGGAGGTGAGACAGAGCCGTAGGGACTCTCACAGGCTGCCTCCTCATCCGGACTCTGGAAGCTCCCCTCCGACTGCCCCGACATCCCATGCAGCTCAGGGTTTTCAGGACTGTCTTCAGGAAGGAGCTCCTCCGTTTTGATCACAACCCTTATGCCAGCTGCAGCAAAGAGAGATTCCCACCCACCATCATTCCAGGGAGTCAGGACAAAGAAACCACTTGCAACAATCCCCAGCAGCTCTGGCTGCTGATCCCGCAAAGGGGTTCAGCTGCTCCCCCTTCAACCACCCCTGCCATGCTCCTTCCTCTCACCTGGGATCTTCTGCCGGCAGAGGGAACTGGATCTGCCTGGTCTGAGGTCTCAACACTTGCAGCTCAGCACCCCTCCACCACCCTACATCCCTGGCTGCTGTGCTGGCTAGCAGCTCCCTGTTTTTTCTTTTCCTGTTTGCCTTGATCTAACTTAAAGATCCCTGTGATCAAGATCACAGCAGGGGATCGGAGCGACTCCATATTCACAGCCTGGGGCAAGGGGAGCTGACACCTTCTCTTCTTACCTCCTTATCATGCCCCCTTATCTCAGAGCAGGAGTCACTGCAGGACTCTGGGTCCCTGGTTCCCTGCTCTCAGCCCAGCCCTGCCCTCAGAGAAACCCCTCAGCACCCCAGTGTCCGTGCACAGGATGGAGCAGGCTTCCCTGCCTGGGGGTTGCTCCCAGGATAAACCCAAGCACCACCCACACAGTCAGAGAGGGCATAGAGGCATTTTTCAGTGGCTTCCCAAGGATCTGGTCTGGACACAGATGCTTCCCTTGCTGATGGCTCTTCGTGTCCAACTGTCTGGGCTCTGCCTGCCCTGGCTTATATGTTGAGATGTACCTGGACATCCAACCACCCATTAGCCAAATCTTTCCCACTCCTAAGCAGGGCTCCTCCTAAGCAGGCACAGCTCTCAGCAACACTTGCTTTAGCCTCAGGGTGAGCACCTCCTCTGCACTTATGTCTCCCTTTGTGCTAAGCTGTTGCCTCACCTGCAGTGGCATCAGTAATGATCTCACTCTCCTCCAAGTCTGGCTCATTCCTGACCCGCGATTCCTCTCCTTTCTCAATCTGAGACAAGACACCGGGTTTGGAAATTGCATAGTCTGTTGAGAAAGGGATGAAGAGAGGGATTACTGCACAGGGAAATCCTAATATTGGCTTCCACCTTTCCTCATTCCTGGGGGGGACAGAGGAAGACACTCAGATACATCCACAGAGGGTCTGCAGACAGGAGAGCCTGGTGCTGTGGGCAGGCCAGGCTCCCCAGGAGGGCAGAAGGGAGTCACAGAGGCAGAAGCTGAGGAGCCACACACAGAAGAACTCCCTTCAAGAAGAAACCCAACCTGTGTGTTTTCCTGGTGGGCTTTTAGAACTTCTCAGGTAAATTCCTGGCTCTCCTGAAGCCAAAAGCATTTCCATTCTGGCTGCAGCAGAGCCAGGATTTCTCCTGCAGCTTCAGCAGGAAACACCTCAACAGAGCACACCTAAGACCACCTCAGACAATTTTTCTTTCTGGAAAAGTTTTCTCTGATGGGGTGCATGGGCTGGTACCCACTGCAGACCCAAAAGACAAAGGGAATCTCTCACAACAGCCATGGGGAAGGTGCTGAGCTTTCACCAAGTAATGCTGGCTGGAAGGACCATTGGAAGGTCTCCAGCCCACCTTGTTTTGTGGGCTCCCCCTCCACCAAGCTGGGACAACACTGTACCCCGAGCCAGGAGTGAACACTGCTGGAGGGATGCCCTTACCCAGACCAGAAACCTCCTTCTGTGATTTTAGGTCTCCTTTTAACAGGATATTTGGGTCTCAAGGGGATCCAACGGGATCTCCAAGGAAGACTTGGAAGGTGCTCAAGCCTGCAGGCAACCAGAAACCCTGGAGAACCCATATTTACCCAGGGAGATCAGCGACTCGTAATTCCCTTTCATCACGTTCTTGTACAGCTCCTTCTGCCACTCCTCCAGCTTCTCCCATTCCTTGTTGTTGAAATAGACAGACACGTCGTCAAACGTCACCGGCACCTGCAATCACAGCAGCACGGGTTCAAGCAGCCACCTCGCTCCCCAGGAGCCCCACACCTTATCTCCAGCCTGTGGCAGCAGCAGCTCGTTCCTGTTTGGACATGGCCAGGATTCAGCTACCTCATGGCCATCAATGAGTTGGTTCTTATATTTAAAACAGCTCCTGGAGAGATATTTCTATGAGATCAAAGGTCTCAGTCAAATGGCCGGACCCAGTCATGAACCAGGTCATGATTTCCAACACCAACATCTTCCTCTTGGTCCCCGTACCAGCAGGGACGACCTGCAGAGGTGATAGGGCTTGTGCCCACATGGAGGGACGGTCAAGGAGATAAAAACTGGGTGCTAAAGCTGGACCTCATCTCTATTGATGAGCTGATGTAAAGCCCCAGAACTCGAGGGAAAGCTCTACCTCGGCCTGAAGGGCTCCAGCTATCATGAGTTAGTGTGTGCACATGGGCTAGGAGCAGACTGCAGCTTTCAAGTCTGTGTGCCAAGAAATAATTTCTAAGGATAAATTTGGGATGTGCAAGCTGCACCATGTCTGAATGGAGCTCTTCAAAAGGAGATGCAGCACTCAGCTTTAACTCCATGACTGCACTAACGGAGTGTTTGGGACTGAACCCCCCTTTTCTGTAGCTCCTCCACTCTCTCCACTGATGTCCCTTTGCCATGTTCGACATGGTCCCATCTACAAAGCTGCTTTTACTGAGATGATTGTGAAATGCAGGGAACTGAATACTGATGGTGTGCTCCTTCTGAAGCTCAGCTAAGCCCAGCTGCGAGAGCAGAAAGCTCACTTGCCTTCCCCTGAATCCCAGAGGTCCCCCCTTCCCTGCAGCAGCAGCTCCTGTTTGCTCCATTCCTGACCCAGGAGGCCCCCAATGCAGCGCCAAGGTGGTAAAAGAGCCACCAAAGCTGCAGGGTTTCTCTCAAACATTGGTAAAAAAAGAAAGGGGGGGGAGGGAAAGTGAATTGCTGCTGGGCTGTGCAGTGTGGTGTAGAACTGAAACCTCCAGCTTCAGTACAGGGGATCTTGCCTTTAGGTCCATCTCCCACCACAGGCAGGTCCCATGGGAGAGATGCCAAGAAGCCGAGAGCAGCAGCTCCGCTGCAAGTGACTCACATGTGCCAGGGCTGTCCCTGCTAACCCACTGCCTCTTCCTCATCTCCTGCCCTCCATGAGGGTTTTGGAAGCATTTTGGGTGCAGACCCTGCACCCCAGAACACCGTTACCTTGGGGACTTCCCCCTTTCTGCCTGGGGGCAGCCTCAGGATCCAGAAATTCCTGTTCTTGAGGAGGTTCTCCATGTTCTCCAGGCGCCGCTGGAGCAGTCCGTACTCCTGGATGAGGGTCCCCAGTGCTGCACACTTGCTTTCCAGTTGGTTCCCCAGTTCTGCTGCCGTCTTCTCACAGTCAATCAGTTTCTTCTCTGCCATCCCCGTCCGACCCTCCAGGTCGAGCAGGCGGGTGGAATGGGAGTCCACCTTCCTCTCCACTGCCTGCACCGCTGCCACCACCATCAAGGACACCTCAGCTGTCTGCGTCTCCTGCTCCGAGGTGCGTTCGTGCCCAGCCACCGGCCGGAAGGGTGAGGAATAGCACGGCTGCTGCACCGGCTCCGGCGCCTGCAGGAAGAGGTGTGCAGGTGTCACGGTGGGGGGAGCATCCTCAGGGTGACAGGGACCCCCGAGGGGGAGCATTACAGAGCCTAGGGCGGTGGGGAAGTGCCCGTGTCTCCGCAGGGCACTGACCCTGATAAGCTGCTTACGTCGGTCCCACAGGATGGGCAGCACCAGCCACGGGGGGAGAAGGAGGCAGTGCCCCGACACCGCAGGGCCGGCTGGTGACACTGGGGGAAGGGGATGACAGGGGACAGCTGAGCCCCGTTGCCATGGGCACGGCGAAGAGACACCCCGGGGGTGCTGTCGGGCGCTGTCGGGGCAAGGGCACCCCATCACCATGGGGACAGAGCGGTGACACGGCGGGGGGGGCAGGAAGAGTCGGCCTATCAGCTGGGGGCGGCGGGTCTGTCACAGGGAGGCTGCTCCCGACCCGCAGGGCCCGGCAGCCGAGGCTGGGGAGGGCAGCGGAACGCGCAGGCCCGGCCCCCGACGGCAGCTCGGGCGCCTCCGGCCGCGGAGGCCCGGCCCGGCCCGGTCCGGTTGCACCGCCCCCCCGGGGCTGCCCGCGCTGCTGCCGCAGCCGCCGCCGGCCCTGCCCGCCCCGTCCCCCCGGGGGGGCGGCCGCGGTGCCGCACGCTAACAGCCCCCGCCGCCCGTGCGCCCTGCCGCCCGCCCCGCCGCCTCCCGCCGCGGCCCCGACGGCGCGGCCCTCCCCGACGTGCGGCCCGCGGGCGCCGGGCCGGGCCGCGACCCGCTCTGGGCAGACGGCGGGGAGCAGCGGGCGCCCTTACCTGAGCGGGAGCCCCCTCGGCCATGGCCCTTTGTTCCCTGCCCGGGGCCCCGGGGGCCGCGGCCGGGAGGTTCCAGTACCCGCTCGCTCCTTCACCTCCGCCCGCCGCCGGGCATCGGGCTGGGCCCGGGGCGGCGCGGCGCGGTGGGGCGGTGGCGGGGCGGGGGCGCGGCGGGGCGGCGCGGCGGGGGCGGGGCGCGGCCCGGCCCGACCCGACCGGGGAAGGCGGGGGCGAAGGTCGGGGGGGGGGCGAAGGGGCGGCGACGTGAGACCGAGCAGCGGCTCCGCGTCCCGGCTCCGCCGCTCCGCGCTGGGCGCTCCGGCCCCGCCGCTGCCCCGCCGAGCCGGCAGGGGGCGGGCAGGCCGCCGCCGTCGCGCGCGGGCCGCGCCGGGGGCCGCGCCTGGCAGGGCGGAGCGGGGCGCCCGCCGCCACCGCAGCGCCCCCTGTCGCATCGACGGCATCACCGCGCGCGGGCACCCGCGCACCGTCGGGGCCCCCCCCGCCTGCGCTGGCCCGGCCGGCTCGGCCCAGCTATCGAGTCCGCGGCGCGGGGAAGGGGCCAGGGGGATGTGGGGTTTGGCCCGGGATCGGGTCTGTGGGTTCTCCGCCCGGGGAGCGGCTGCGAGAGGAATGGGGGGGACTGGGAGAAACGGGGGTGACGCAGGGAAGGCTACGCGGGGGGCGGGGGATGGAGACGAGACTGGGGAGAACTGGGGAGGGACTGGGGTGACTGGAGGGGCTGGGAGAAGTGGGGAAGTATGGGAAGCGACTGGGGAGCAACTGCGGTGAGATCGGGTGTGACTGAAGAGGGACTGGGGTTAAGTGGAGGTGCTTGGAGAACTGGGGAAGGACTGGGGGCAACTGGGGCAAGACTGGGGGGAACCAGGGACAGACTGGGTGACTGGAGGTGCTCGGAGAACTAGGGAATGACGGGAATGAACTGGGGGGGACCGGAGGGGAATTGATGTGACTGGAGGTTTCGGGAGACTTGGAGAAGGTAGGGGAGAGGACTGGGGAGGGCCTTGGGTGACTGGGAAGGGACTGTGGAGAATTGAGGAGGGACTGTCAGCAACTGGAAGCACTGGGGTTAACGGGAGCCCCACGAATAACTGGTCTGACAGGACTGGAGGCACAGGGGATGTTCCTGGAATAACTGGGCTAAGGGGGAGAAGTGGGGTTGATCTGAGGGTGGCTGGTGTGCGAGCTGGGGAGGATTGAGGGCTGGCGTGTGTGAGGAGTAACTGGGAAGGCCCGAGGGGAACATGGAGGACTGGGGGTAAGCCGGGGCTCCTGGGGGTCCCAGGGGACTGATCTGATTGCGGGGTGGGGGGTGAGAAGGGCATAGGAGAGACCGTGGTGAACGGGGGGCAGATCGGTGTGCCGGGGCCGCCAGGGGATCCGAGGGCCCTACTGATCCTCTTGGGGAACTGGGGAAGGACTGCGGCCACTGCGGGGGGGTCACTGCGGATGCCACGGGCACCGGGGGAGGACACCGCGCATGCAGGGAGGGGGGGCGGGCCCGGCCCGCACCGTCGGGCGCCGCCATGGCCGGGGCTGGTGCGGGCGCCCCCTGGCGGCCCCTTCTCCCCAGCACGGCCCCGCCCCCCCGCCCTGCGGCCTCGCGCCCCGCGGGCCTGTGAAATGGCGGCCGGAGGGCGGTGTCGCCATGGAAACCGGCAACCGTTTAAACACCCCCCCCCGCCGCCTCCCTGCAGTGCCAGCTCCGGCAGGGACCCCCCGGGACCCCGTCACCTCCCGCTTGTCCCCTTCTGCCCCGTCCTGTCCTGTTTGTGTCATCCGGTCCTGCTCGATCTTTCTGCTCCTGTACCGTTTCCATCCCCATCCGTAGCCTGTCCCATCCCAACCCCATCCTGTCCTGTCCAATCGCATTTCTTTCCACCCTGCTGTGTCCTGTCCAGTCTTGCTATATCACATGCTGTTTCACCTTATCCATCCCACTGCATCCTGGCCCATCTGTTCCATGTCTCATCCAGTTCCATCATGTCCCATTGCATCCCCATCTCTGTCCCATTTCTTTCGACTCTGTTGTGTCCTGTTTAGTCTTGCCATGTCCCATCCTGTTTCACCTTATCCCACAACATCCTGTCCCATACTATCCCATCTGTCTCATCCAGTTCTATCATGTCCCATTCCCATTCCACCCCCATCCTGTCCCTATCCCGTCCCCATCATGTTGCATCCCATCCCCATCTCATCCTGTCACATCCCATCCTCATCCTGTCCTATCCCCATCCTATCACATCCTATCCCATCTCATTTCCACCCTCATCACATCCCATCCCCACCCTTGTCCCATCCCCATCCTGCCCTGTCCCACCCAGTCCCATCCCCTCCTGCCCCAGTGTATCCATGTGCCTGCACACTGCCCCAGCAGTACCTGGTATGCAGCCCCTGCTGTGGCGCATGGCCTCACTCCCTCTCCTGACCTCAGGGATCCCTGGCACAGGGTGACAATGACTGAAGTCAGTGACAAAAATCCCAGGCAAGGGAAGGGAACCCTTTGGTTTGCAGGAAAAGGGAGCAAAGGGATGAGGTTGCATCCCATCACTAATGCAGTGCTGGGACCAGAAGCTTCGGCTTTGGGGTACAACACCCACTCTACCCAGCCAGGGGAGGACAAGGCAGGGACCCGGATTGGGGCACCCCTGTCTGATCCCCTGCAGGCTGTTCCAGGGAGCCACAGCCCCTCCCGCTGGGAGTGATGGAAACCAAGAACAGCTCTTTACTGTGACCAGACAGAGGGTTCAGGAAGCAGCCACTGTTGCTGTGTTCATGTGAGTGCAGTGTGCCCATGGTCCAAGCTGCCAGCCATGTATGCATGTATGTATATTCACAGGCACACGCCAACAGCATGTGGATACACCATAAAGGTACACGGGTGCGTTTACGGTGTCTCTGTGTGCTCATACGTGTTCAGTCTCATCACTGCCACTGCCCTGTGCCTGGGCTGCCAGATCTGCTTATGAGCCTTTTCTCTCCCCCTCCTCCCTCTCCCCACCACATCCAGAATCCCTGCACCCACCCTACATGGGGCAGCCCCATCCTGCCTGGTTGCTCAAGAGTGAACCAGGGATTTGGCCAGGCTCACCCACCCTGGGGCTCCACAGGCACTGGGCATGGTTGGGGCAGGTGAAGAATCCCTGGCACTGTCCGGTGTCAGCTGCTGGCAACCTGTGGGATGTGAGTGCCATGTCCTTGCGCTGGCTCCGACCCATGGACAGGCCCAATGAGCCACCCTGCCCACACTCCATGTTTGGCCCCAAGCCAGAACAACCCCTTGGGCCCTTGTCTAAGCTCGGGGGGGGGGGGGGGGGGGGGCTCTGGTGGCTGCACCCACAGGGAGGCTGGGGCTAGGAGAGGGACCAGCCCCCTGTGCTGGCCTCTGTAAGGGAAGAACCTGGGGGACACTGGGCTGGGGGGAGCTCCTGGAAGGGCAATATGTCCCCCCTAGCATCCCACAGGGACATCCAAAGTGTGTGTGATGGCAGCCAGGAGCAGCCCAGGATGCTGACACCAGGGCTGGGGGGTCTGAAGCTGTGCCAGTCTCCCCTCCACAGACACTTAAAGTGAGAGGGGACACCCCTGGCACACACTCAATGGGTTGAGGGGATGAAGATGCAGTGCAGCACTAGAGGATATGCTGTAGGGGAAGAACTGGACCCTCCTGGAACACCATGGGGCACTGGCCAGCCCCACAACCCCAAGGCCATGCAGCTCCGCACCATGTTCCCCCAGGATGCACCAGGCCCCGGCGCAGTGAGACAAAACGGCGTGCAGCCCCGTGGGGCCAGGCCTGGCAGGAACAGTTTATTGGCAGCCCCCATACAAAGAGCTTGGGTATGTGCGAGCAAGGAAGCAGCAATGCAAACCCAGCATGATCCGGCTCAGCGGCTGCCCTCCCCACAAGCCACGGTCCCACCAGTTCCGCTGGGACACCACACGGCACGGCAGGGCCAGGCTGCCATATCTGGTGAGAGATGAACCCGCAGTGTTGGCAGCTAGGTGCTCAGCAGTGCACTCCTGGGCTGTTCTTGCCTCAGTGCTAGAGAGTCAGTCCATCACATCCCAGCTCTGAGGTGCAGGGCAGGGCTGCAACCATGTACAGTGGCGCTTCTGCCGGCGTGGGACTGTCCCGGCTCTACCCATCAGCAGAGCCCAGCTGCATCCGGCGACTCCTCAGCCAGTGCTGCAGCCCTGTCTGTGTGTGGCACAGGCCAGCTTCTCACATAAAACCAAAGTCTGCTTCCAGCCATAGCCGCAGCAGAGAAAAAGCTCAAAAACACAAATCCGAAATGCCAGACACTGACTGCAGCAGCTCCAGAGCTGCCCCAAGCAGCCTCACCTGCCGGCTCTGGCTCTCCGGCTTGGCTTGTGTGGTTTATCAGTTCTGCAAGTTACCTGGAAAAAGCTGACAGATAACAGCCAGGGGCTGGGCATGGGTGCTGCAGCGTGGTGAGCAAGGACGAAACACAGGCAGTGAGGGGACCAGGGCTGCCAGCACTCACCCAACACTAGCTTCAGAATGGAAACACTGTATTGACAGACTTTACAAAAGTTATTACAAAACACAACCACGAACCAGCAATTGACAATACACAGCGGAAGAGACACCACTTAGAGCCACCTCAGAACAACACCAATTAGCTCCGAGAAGTCAATCAATATTTACACAGACATCTGAAAAAACTGTTATCCCATACACTTAAATGTTTTAGATAGACTGTGAAATATAGTGCCACATTTCCTTGTAGTATTATAATAATAATAATTAATAACAATAATAATATAATATCATATAATAATAATAATATTCTACGTCTAGCATTAACTAAAAACCAAACAGCTCTTTACAGGGGTTAGGAGAAGTTGCTTTCACTCATCTGACTTACCTGAATGTGAGACCAAACTCAGTAAAAAATAAGACTAAAATCACCTTCATTGACAGGAATCCGTGTGACAGACCAGTGGCTCCGTTCCCTCGGGCCACAGGGAATCAACAGCCTGCCTGATGCCAGTAACATCCTTCGAAAGAACAGAGATGTGTCCTCCTTGGGTGAGTCACTTGACTGCACTTCCACACGCTGCCCTTCCCAACTCCTCCTGCTCTGATGTTCACAGGCCCTTCTCCTGCCTGTCCTTTCCTCCAGCACCTACTCATTCTCACCTTGCTCTTTGCCTCTCTCTCCCTTCCACTTTTCTGCCTTCAACAAATCCTGTGTTGTGTCCTTCACCATGTCCCTACTTTGCCTCTCTTCCCTTCATCCCAGCCCAGCCTTGCAGCAGAGGGCTGTCGTTCCAGGCACAGCAATACAACAGGAGCAGGCAGCCAGTTGCCTGGCAATGACACCTTCCCTCCTTTTTCCTTCCCTCCCTCCCTCCCTCATGCTTCCAGCCTTGCAGTGAAAAGAGTGGAAAAAAGAAAGCAAAAGCTTGTCACTCCTGAATATGCACAAAGATAGGTGGGGGAACACCTGCTAGATACAGACCCCAGAGAACCGCTCGGGATTATTCTCCACAGGCAAAATGCAAACCAACGTAGAAGACAACTAGTACAAGGCCTGTGGAAGTCCCCCATCACCTCGCAGGGTCGCAGAAGTGCCTGGGCCATCTGGTCAAGAGTTTGTTTTTATAAGAGGAATTCCTTTGATGCTTCAACAAAGTGGGCTCTGTAGCATGACCACATGGATTAGCTGCGACACAAGTTCGCCTCCCATCATGCTGCACGTCCACCTGCGAGGCCATTCACAATAACCATGAGCCCTTCCACCCTGGCCACCCTGTGCCAGTGCTACTGCTTAGTTTCTTTTTTCACACACAAGAGGCTGGTCTGAGTGCCAGACTCCAGCCTGATCTGGGAATCCTCCAAGGGCCGGGGGTTGCGGGAGTGGATTTTCTGGTGGCAATTCAGAGACTCTTTGTAGCGGAAGTGCTTCCCACAGACGGGGCACTGGTAGGGGGTCTCCCCAGTGTGCACCCGCCAGTGCTTGAGCAGGTGGTCCCGCCGGATGAAGCTCTTCCCGCACTCAGTGCACTGGTACGGCCTCTCCCCCGTGTGGATGCGCTGGTGGCGGATGGCTTTGGAGAGGTCGCGGAAGTCCTTCCCGCAGTAGGTGCATGTCAGTGGCCCATCACCCTTCCCTGTATGGAGCTTCTGGTGCAAGATCAGGCTCACTTCCAGGCTGAAGCTCTCCTTGCACTGGGAGCAGGTGTAGGGTCTCTCCACCATGTTGTTCACCTGGTGCCTGACAAAGCCATACTTGAAACCAGAGCTCTTCTCCCCATCGGAGCGTTTGGACTGTTTGGAGCGGGAAGACCCCTGGCCTTTTGTTTTGGATTTCTGCCTCAAGCCTTCTCCGTGCTCCAGGGAAGTGCAGGCTTCCTCGCTGGCGTGTGCTTTCTGATGGGTGGCAAACAGCTGCTTGTCCAGGAAGCTCTCCCCACACTCACAGCAAATGTATGGCCCCTCTACTGCAGCCACATCCTCGGGAGCATCCTTCTTGGCCAAGTCTCTCCCACGGCGAGAGGAGCGCCTCAGCCCGTTGCCTGTTCTCTGCTGCGAGGTTGATCCACTCCGGCTCTTGCTGCTTGGCTTTATCTCCTCCTCTGGGCTTGAGAAAACCTCTTCCCACTTTCCTGCCAAGGAGCTAGGAAGCTCAAGGATTTCGGAACCTTCCTCATCACACTGCTGTTCATCTGCCAGAGCAGAGATAGTCATGTCATTTCTTTGAGATAGGAACTGTCCCATTATTTAGACCCCAGTTCTCTTAGGTCAAAAGTGGTCTCTGCTTCACACACTCAGGACAACACCTGGTACTACAGCATTACAAGTCCCACCTGGGAGCCACCTCAGCAGTATGGGAGTATGAACAAAGCCAAAGCATTCTGACTTAGAATCACAGAATTGTTTTGGTTGGAAAAGACCCTTAAGATCATCAAGTGCAACTGTTAACCTGGCACTGACAAATCCACCACTAAACAATGTCCCTCAGCACCAAATCTACGTGTCTTTTTAATCCTTCAAGGAATGGTGACTCCACCACTGCCCTGAGGCAGCCTGTTCCAGTGCTTGATACTTCCATTTAACAATTTTCCCTAATATCCAACCTGAACCTCCCCTGGCACAACATGAGGCCATTTCTTCTTGTCCTATCACTTGTTACTTGGGAGTCTGACCCCCACCTCACTAAAACCGCCTTTCAGGTAGCTGTAGAGAGTGAGATCATGTCCCCTGATCTTAATTTTCTCCAGGCTAAACCACCTCTCCTCAGCCACGTCTCACAGAACTTGTGCTCCTGGCCATCTTTATTGCCCTTCTCTGGACACACTCCTGTACCTCAACATCTCTCTTGTAGAGAGGGGCCCAGAACTGAACACAGGATTTGAGGCACAGCCTCCCCAGTGCCCAGCACAGGGGGATGATCATTGCCCTGCCCCTGCTGGCTACACTATTGCTGATACAGGCCAGGATGCCATTGGCCTTCGTGGCTGCCTGGGCACAAGCTGCTCATGTTCAACTGTCGACCAACACCCCAGGTCCATTTCCACTGAGCAGCTTTCCAGCCACTCTTCCCCAAGCCTGGAGCATTGCATGGGGTTGTTGTGACAAAGTACAGGACCTGGCACTTTGCCTTGTTGAACCTCATACCATTGCCCACAGCCCATTGATCTGGCCTGTCCAGATGCTTCCTACCCTCCAGCAGATCAACACTACCAACCAACTTGCTGTCACCTGCAAACAGACTGAGGGGGCATTTGATCCCCTTGTCCAGATCACTGATAAAGACTTCTTGGAAAAGCTGAGACAGCACAATGATGAGATCTCTACATGTAACTAGACAAAGGGAAGCAGAAGTGGATTCCAGCAGGAGGTGAAGCAGAGCAGGTCTTTAAGAACCTTCAGTTTAGGGTAAAGGCAAAAAAAATAAAATAAGGGAAGCGGAATAAAACCTCTTTTTCTTCGGAACTTGCATAATGCCTGGGGCCGAAGGATCTCCGCTAAGGACCTAAGGATAGCCGCTAAGCACCCTGGCAAAAGGATGAAAAGAACCCAGAGATTCTGGGGCTGTCGGGAGGAGAGCTGGAAACCTACAAGTTTCTGCAGGGTGCGAGAAGGCAAAGCTGTACTGAGCACTTGCATGCCCAGGGAAGACCTCGGCACTCCCTGTTGCAGGCTCTTCCTCTGCTTGTCACTTGTGACATCGAAACGTGGGCTTGAAAACAGGCTGCCTTCTCTGCCTCAGGCTGATGCTCTGGAAAAGCACCAGCCAGAACCACTGAGCTGCTTCTGAGAACAAGGCTGGGAAGCCAAAAGCACATCCTTGCACGGCATGCTTCCCAAAGCAGCTCACACATCCCTGTGCTTCAGAGCTAACACCATCAAAAGCTTGCCTGTGCTACACTTATCTCCACTTCAAGGCTGACCAAATACACACTCTCACCAAGTGATGAGACACTGTACAGGTGGTCTGCATGCCCTAGCCAGACCACAGCTGCTTCTAGAGACTGCTGCTCATGTACCGCAGCTTCTGCACGTGTGCTATCCATCTGCCTCAGCTGCTGTCCAGCTCCCACAGTGACCCTTGAGGCGAGCCTGGCAGAGACTGCGGTGAAGGCAGGATCTCGCCCCAGGCAATCCCCAGCATGTGCCAAGAGCCTGAGCCCGCTTCTGTCTCCCTCTTTGTGCAGTGCTCAGTGTAGCTCTGCAGTTCTAACTCACATGTACAAGGGACTTCCATGCCTTCTTCTTCTTCTTCTTCTTCTTCTTCTTCTTCAGAGCCATCGTGGCTTTCAGCCAGAGCCTCTTCGTATTTACTCCATGAGCAATCATCAGGACCAGGAAAGGAAAATTCTGTGCACAAGAACAACAGGAGTTTATGCTGAGGCCTCCCAGCTGCTTTACAGAGGATTTCATGAGATGGCCACATCAGGTAGGAGCTGGTGAAGAAAACTAAGCCACCGGTGCACCCAAGGGCAGAGCTGGCCAAATTCAACAGCAGATGCAAGTGGAAGAGCGCAGGCAGGTGCTCTTCCACTTCTGCTTCTTCCACACACCTGCTTTCCACCTCCCTAGTGTGTCCTAGGAATCTTATGGCTCACCAGTGCTGGGGTCTGTAGGGGTTTCTCCTCCCTCAGAGTCATCCGGATCCTCCGCGTTGGGATCCTCTCCTTGCTCAATCCGTGACAGAAGGTCTGGCTTGGAAATGGCCGCATCTGCACATGAAAAGAGGATCAAAACATTTCTTTCACCCTCACGGGAGTGAGACTCTCAAACCTTTGCCCACCAACCTTCCTTCGCTGCTGGGGGTGACGGGTAATGGAAAGAGAGGCTCATGATGCTCTCACACGTCTGCACCGCTCACCTTGTCTGGGCCCTGGGAACATGAGCGGACTGCAGGAGCACACTCTGCTCAGGTGAGGAGCACCTCCCAGCCTGCAGCGCGAGGAGGAGAATAAGAAAATGCATCTGTGCTTACCTCCAGGCTTCCTTTCTTCTCCTCTCTGCTAAGGTCCGCGGATCCATTACAATGGGGACTTCAGCTCGGGGACAGCACCAGAGCTGTCAGCCAGCAGCAGCAGGGAAAGTGCCCTCCCCATGCGGTTCCCTCCATCCTACTCGTCCGAGTCACAGGCTGCTTGCGGATTTTGGTGGGGGAAAGGGGACAATCACAATCTCTCCTAGGGTGGAGAGCCGAAAAATTCATTCCCAAACTAGCGTGAGTCTCTGGGCATTAATTTCCACCGCTGCTCTGGTGGATCCGTTTGCCTTATGCGAGGGCCAAACCCCTGAACCTCATTCTCAAAGGAAACCTTCAGACGAAGCACAGATACATTTCTGTAAGCTCCAGGCTCAGATCCACAGATCCTCCTCAGCAGGACTGTTACATTCCTGCACCTCTAGAGTGGACATGGGGGTGGATTTTAACATAATGGGGGCAGTATTTACCCTTCACCTTTTTCCATTGCTCACGGAAGACCTCTGTCCAAAAAAAAAAGAATAAGAAAGGGGGAAAAAACCAATGAAAGGCCTGGCTGGGCCAGTGTTGAACAGCAGGGTGGTGGGTGAGCCTGCACACTAGAGGCCTCAGAACAGGGAAGAGATGCCGGCCTACCAGGGACTGTGTCTGCGCTGCCACGCACTGCACACAGACATCCAGCCAAGGGGAGGTCACTTTTGAGAACACACATAGGTGCTCATGAAGGCACCATATCCCCCAGAGGGAATTCCCGCAGCCAGGACTGGAAGGAGTTAGCAGAGCACTGAGTTCATTTCGCTGTGAACACGCAGCCCTACCACAGCAGAAACCACAACAGCCTGAGCAAGAAGCGTTCCCTGGGATGAGGCAGGGGTCAGAGAGAGCACCAAAGCAGGCAACAGACAAACCTCACTCTCCTCCCATACAGAAGCTGAAAGACTATCACCAGGGAAAGGGCTGGAAGGAACCTCAGAGGCAGGGCACCCCTCTGCTGCCCTAAGCCGCGAGCGGGCTGACACACCCAGCGCAGTGGATCTGTGGACCTTTGCGTGACAAAGAAACTCCCCTCTCCCCCACCTTTCCGTGGCTGGAGGGTCCTCTCGCTTCCCCTCCTTCTCACGACCCAGCAGCTCGCTCGGCTCCTACTGGCCACAGAGACCGTCAGGGAGACGAAGTCACCACAGCGATGCTCGTGACGTCTGTCCACCGTTAAACTGAACTGGTGAGGACTGAACTACCTGCCAGGGCTGCTGGTGAAAGCCGGCACAACGTGTTCCCAGAGCAGTACACTGCCCACCCTCCCCAGCCCTGCCAGGCACAGCGGTGCTTCCATCCACCAGGCCCTGGGAAAACCTGGTGCAGCAGAAGGCTCAGGGCAAACCCCAGCCCATCTTTACCCATTGAGATGACAGCCTCGTAGTTGCCTTTCATGATATGCCTGTAAAGCTCCTTCTGCCACTCATTCAAGCTCTTCCACTCCTCCTCAGAAAAGTTAAAGGAAGCATCGTTGAATGACACGGGGACCTGTAATGAGATGCATTGTGTGTTTGGATGTTGTGTCTCTTGTTGAAGTGTCATGGTTTAGACCCATCTGGTACCGCGGCACCAAGCAGCTGTTCACTCACCACCCCACTTCCCCACTCCAGGGGAGATGGGGAGGAGAATCAAGAGAATGTAAACCCTACAGATTGCAATAAGAACAGTTTGAGAACTAAAGTATAATATAAAACTACTACTAATAAAAAGGGAAATAACAAGGAGGGAGAATATAAAACTAAAAGAAAAAGAACAACAACAAAAAAACACCTCCAAACTAAACAGCAGTGACGCACAACTCAATTGCTCAGCACCCACCGACCGATAACCAGCCCGACCCAAGCAGCGACTTCTGGCTAATTGCCCCCAGTTTCTGTACTGGACATGACCTGCTGTGGTATGGAATACCCCTTTGGCTAGTTTGGGTCAGGTGTCCTGTCTCTGCTTCCTCCTGCCATATTGTGCCCTTCCTCATTGGCAGAGCGTGAGAGACTGAAAAGTCTTTGATCAGGATAAGTGCTACTGAGCAACAACTAAAACATCAGTGTGCTATCAGCATTGTTCTCAGACTAAAGCCGAAACACTGCACTGCACCAGCTACTAGGAAGAAAATTAACTGTTACAGCTGAACCCAGGACATGAAGAAAACACCCAGGGATGTTTCTTCATTCAAATTCCTCAAGCATGGTGCAGGACAGCCCCATGCAGCAACATCTGCTCCTTCCCAAACACCTTGCTCAATCTCCATGCCAAGCTCAGGCAGCTTCACCCCTGCCCACAAGGGACACAATGGGGTTTTCCCTCATCGCCTGCCTGCACCTTGCCCCATTGCTCAGCCTCCTCCTGCGGGCCCTGTTGTAGGCACAGGGCCTGACACAGGCTCTTTCCCCACTTCGTTTTTGACACAGTTCTGTTGTTAACTGCCTCTGAACAGGCACTGGTGATGTTACAAACCTGACAGGTACACAGGACTGAACCACACAGTTCTGCACAACTCAGACACAGCTCCAGCCATGCTAAGGAGTTTGTGATCCTATACAGAGCAGACTGTGTTTTGGCAAGGCTCACACGTACAAAACAAGTGGTGCATAATTAACACATAGGGACCTGTGCTGTTGCTTCTGGCTGAGCATTAACACAGGACATTACTACAGGGCAGCTGAGTCCTACTCAGCACTGCAGTCCCTGTGAAACAGGGCTGTGAGCACGGACTACGTGCCAAACAACCTCGTTCCAAAGATGGAGCAAAGGACCGTTACCTTGGGGACCTCCCCCTTCACCCCTGGGGGCAGCCGCAGGATCCAGAAGTTCCTGTTCTTCAGCAGGTTCTCCATATTCTCTAGTCTCTTCTGCAGCTGCCCATACTCCTGGATGAGGGTGCCCAGGGCTGTCCACTTGCTCTCCAGCTGATTCCCAAACTCCACTGCCGTCTTCTCGCAACCAATCAGCTTGGTTTCTGCCATCCTCATCCTCCCCTCCAGGTTCATCAGCTGGGCTGCCTGAGCATCCACCTTCCTGTCCACGGCCTGGATCTCAGCGACCAGCGTTACGGAGATCTCAGCGGCCGGCAGCTCGGTCTCGGCGGCAGGGCCCTGCTCCGGAACGGACAGTGGCTGCTCCAGGGCCAGCTCCTGGGACTCCATATCCCACTCCAGGTCCTGCAGGAACACAGACACTGCCGTGGGCTCCCCCGCCACAGCGAAGCGGCACCGTGGCTGACCTCTGGGCGATTGCGGGGCGAACGGAGCTGCCCTGGGCCCACACCGGCGCCGACAGCCCTCGGGTGCGGCCGCAGACGGGGGACGAGGGGCGGCGGCTGGCGGAGAGGGTGGGGGATCGGCAGCAGCGCTTACCTGAGCGGGGGCCCAGTCTGCCATGGCCCTGCAGAGGGCGGCGAAGGGCGGCGGGCGGCAGCGGCGGAACGGGGCGGAGCGGGACGGGGCGGAGCGGGCGGCTGCGCGGGCCCGGCGCCTACTCAACAGCGACGGGACCCAGCGGCCATGCCGAGAGCGCAGTGAACACTGGGAGTGGCGGCGGTACCGGCGGCAGGTGGCGCCGCAGTGACACCTAGCGGCGGGCGGACCGCGCAACACCAGAGACGGGGGGACCGCGCACCGGAACGCCCAGCACCGCATCCCTGACCCCGCGCTGACTGATTGGGCTGCGGTGCGGCCAACCCGCGAGGCGCCCGCGGGCGGCGGGCCAATGGCAGAGTAGAGCGGAGCGGGGGGGCGGGGCTTCGGGTGTGCCGGGGAGCGCGCTCCCGCCGGTGGCAGCGGGACCGCGCGGGGCGGGAGTGGCGTGGTCGGGGCTGCACCGGGACTCACCGGGCGGGAAGCGGCCTGGCCCAGGTACGGCACCGGCGGTGGTACCGCGGCCCACGGGGCTCGCTGGCCGCGCTCCCATCCTCTTCCTGGTCGGCCCAGCGGGCAACGCCAACTCCCCGTGCCCGCCGTCCCTGCGCCGTCATCCCGGTGCAGCGAATCGTTCAATCGCTGTTGTCCCGCTCGCAGGTGAGGCCTTGCCAGGAGCAGCACCGGGAGCAGCACCGGGAGCAGCTGCGTGCCTCCCCAAGGACCGACCGGGACGGTGCCGGTGCCATGAAGGAGGACCCCGAGCGCCCCGTCGCCTTGGGTGAGGCTCGCGGGTCTTGCCCGCCACCAGCCCTGGCGCTGCAGGTCATCGCCTGGCCGGGAGCGGGTCCCGCGGCACGGTGGCGGCAGCACCGTCCTGGTGGGTGGGGGCACAGGGCGGCCGTGGGGCGGCTCCGGGGTCACCGCTGGACCGCGTCTGTTACCGCGGGATTTCTGGGGCGCGGGGACACCAGCAGGGGCCAGCTGTGACCAGCCGCCGTGCAGCGGCATCACCGGTAGCAGCACCGTTAGGCCCTCCTCTTGTTTCCATAACAGGTTACACCGTCACCAAACCCGACATCCTGGCTGAGCTGGAGCGAGGGGAGGAGGCAGCGGCAGCAGCAGGGCACTACAGAGAGCACCAGAGCCCTGGGCCACACATGGCACCCACTGGCCCCTCCCAGGGTGAGTGGGACAAAGGGCTCGGGTGGTAGGGCCAGATCCTGCTGAGCAGGAGGGCTTCGTCCCGCGGGATACCCAGTGAGGGGATCACCCCCAAACAGGATTCTGTCTCTGCAGGAGACTGGCTGGGGAAGGAGGTGAAGAGCGAGGAAGGTGTGTCCCCGCCGCCTGGCTCCCCCCCATCCCACCGCACTGCCTCCAGCAACTTCCCTGTCCTGCTGCAGGAACGGGGCTGCAGCTATTGCGGCGTCTCTGAGCCAGAGCTAAATCCCAGTGTCAGTAACGGGGGGTTCATCCCCTCACCCCCTGCCTTTGAGAGCCGCCGGTGCCGGCCAGGGGAGCCGCTGCTCGAGTGTGCTGAGTGCGGCCGAGGCTTTGGGCAAAAGCCAGACCTGGTGCGGCACCGGCTGGTGCACAGTGGAGAACGCGCCTATGCCTGTGGCCGTTGTGGAAGAGGGTTCGCTGAGGTGGTGGGGCTGGGGGCCACTGGCGGCCCCTGCCACCCAGCTCCCTGTGCCAGCCGCTCCTCAGGAACAGCAGAAGGGACAACAGCAGCACCACGGAAGGAGCGGAAGGAGCTGTCACTGACAGAGAAGGTACGGGTGCTGGAGATGTTGGAGGGCCCCAAGGTGTCACAGAATGAGCTGGCCAAGCGCTTTGGGGTGTCACAGCCCCAGATCTGCCGCATCATCAAGAACAAGGAGCGGATCCTGAGCGAATGGCACCGTAATGGCGACCCTGAGCGGAAACGCAAGCGGGAAGGGAAGGACGTAGCCTTGGAGACTGCTCTGCTGCGCTGGGTGAAGGGAGCCTGCGCCACTGACCTGCCTGTCAGTCGCCCGCTCCTCCAGTTCAAGGCCAAGCATCTTGCTGAGACACTGGGCCAGCCCGACCCAGAGCCCAGCAGTGGTAGGCTGGCTCGCTTTGGGACGCGTCACATCCTCACCTTCAAAAAGCCACTGGTGGAGAAAGGAGACTCGGAGCAGCCCACAGCTGAGCATTGGGCCAGCGCAGTGCTTCCTGGCCTCCTCTGCAGCTACACGCCTTCTGAGATCTACGCCTGCGGGGAGACGGCCGTCCTCAACCCAGCCAGCTCCCCTGGTGAGAGCACTGGTGACCGGCTGACACTCCTGCTCTGCACCAATGCCAGCGGCTCGGAGAAGGTCCCACTGAGGGCAGTGGGGGAGAGCCCCCAGCCCCGCTGCCTGCGGGGTGTCAACCTGGGGCAGATGCCCTGGAGCTACCGTGCCAGCAGCCTGGCCAGTGTGACCGCTCCCCTCTTCGCTGAGTGGCTGCGGGAGTTCAATGAGGGGATGCGGCGGCAGGGGAAGAGCATCCTTCTGCTCCTCAGCAAGCACGAGGCTCACCCCTACCTCCAGCTTTCTAATGTCAGGATGGTGTTTGTCCCACCAGCCAACAGCCTGGTCCAGCCCCTGGACCGCGGCATCACCAGTGACCTCAAGGGCCACTACCGGCGCCGCCTGCTGAGGTGGCTTCCGGCAGAGCGTGGCGTGGGGCAGCCGACCCTCCTGGATGTTCTGCACATGCTGGCGCAGGCGTGGGGTGACGTGCACCCCGGGCTCATTGCCAGCTGCTTCCGTGCTGCCGGCTTCTTCCCTGATGCCAGTACCGAGACCCCAGCACGGGGCTTGCTCAGCCAGGAGCAGCTGGAGCACCGCACGCTGACAGACAAGGAGCTGGAGCGTGATGGAGAGCTGGCGGATGGGGATGAGGGGACAGCAGATGGTGAAGATGGTGGAGAGCTGGCAGCGGTGCAGCCCTGCCCCTCGGAGCGGGAGGTGTGGCGGAGCCTGGCCACTCTGCGGCGGTACCTGGAGTGCCAGGCCACCTCACCAGACCTCTTCCAGGCCTTCTACGAGCTGGAGGATGCTGTGCACATGCTGTCAGCTGGTATCGGGCAAGGCCTCACCGGGGACAACCCTCCCAGACTGTGAGCACCAGACCTGCTCATGTCTGTGATGGGAACTGGTGTTCATTGGGACCATCACCAGCTTGGCCTGGCCACCATCTCCTGCATCACTGCCAGCTGAGTTGTGCTGTGGGGTTTGCTGTGGGTCCATGTGGCTCAGGGACAAAGGGGGTGCCCGGTGGGGTGCATGGAGGCTGTGAAACTGCCATGCTCAGGGACTGGCTGTGGCAGCACTGGGGGCATGAACCTGCTGCCAAAACCTTCTCCCAGAGGATGGTTTCTGCAGCAACAGGAGCTGTCATGGAGCTGCCCCTGGGGAGGATTTGCCCTGAGTGGGGTGATTGTGTTTACTGGGGGGGGGGGGGAAATTGGGTGGTGCTGGGGTATCAGCCATGCTGGGGGCTCCTTCCCACTTCCCATGGGGGTTTTGGGGTGATGGGTGGCACCAGCTGCTGTCACCACTTGGTGCCCAGAGGTTTGCAACAGGCATTAAAAAGGCAGAACTCAGTAAAGCACAGCACAGGTGGTGATTGTAATATTTTAACCAGGACAGAGACCCCACTATCCCTGGGGGCCACCCTAAACCTCCCCTTCACCTGCCTCACCTTGGCCAGGACCCCAGGGGGGGTGGGTGAGGGGCACGTGAGAGGGTTTGGGCAGGAGGTGCCTGTTGGGACACACCTGGGCAGGACACACAAGAGGTGCCCATCGGGGTATCTGTGGTGGGAGGCCCATTGGGATGCAGTGACTGGGTACTGAGCAGCATCAGGGTACACAGGACAGAGGATGCAGGGGGTATTTGAATGTGTCCATCTGGGTGCCTTCCAGAGTGAGCGGGACAGGGACAGTGCAATGGGTGCTCCTCGGGTGCACAGGGCAGGGTGCACTGAGTGATGCCCACTGGGATGCATGGGAATACAGCAGCCCCCCTTGGGTGCAGGGGATGGGATGCACTGGGAAGTGCCCACAGGGATGTACAACGATGAAGATTCAAGGAGCGCATGGGAGGGTTCAGGCACTGGCTTTGTGTGACGTTGCCTGTGGGAATGCACAACACATGCAACTCATGTGCAAGAGATCCTGCAAGGGATACATGGGTGCAGAGAATGGGGGCATGTAGGGATGTGCCTAGGGGGATGCATGGTCACGGCGGTGCAAACAGCAGCTGGGGGGTGCAGGCACAGGTTGCATGAGTGCCCATGGGAATGCAGAATCACGGGGGTACGAAGGGGGAGGGTGTCCCACGGGTGAGAGCATCGGGATGCAAGGGATGTGCAGGTATGCACAGGGAAGTACCTACAAGGATGCACAATCGCGAGGCAACACACCGAGGGGGAGCTGTGTGCAGGGCCGCAGTGCGCCCTGGCAGGGCAGGAGGTGCCTGTTGGACACACCTGGACATGCCACGGGGGTGCACAATCACGGCGGGGGGGGAAGGGCACGCAGCACACTAGGCGGGTTGCAGGGTGCAGGGATGGGGTGCAAGGGGGGAACGCCACGGGGATGCACCATCACGGGGGAGGGGTCCCGCAGCACCCAGGGGGAGGTGTGTGGGGACGGGGGGATCCCCACCGGGATGCAGCACCCGCGGGGATGCGTGTGGATGCACGGGTGTCCGTGTGTGCTGCTCCCGCCTTCCCCCCCCACCCCCGCGTAACTAGCCGGCTCTCCGCGCCGCGCCGCGGTGCCGCCAGGCGGCGCCCAAGGGCGGTGGCGCGCAGGGCCCGCGCCGCGCCGCGCCGCGCCGCTCGGAGGCGGAGGAAATGAAGGCGAGTTCCGCCGAGGCGGGAGCCATTACCCGCCGCCACCGCCGGAGCTGAGCCCCCCGCCGAGCCCGGCCCCGCCGCCGCCGGCTCCCCTCCCCGCTCCCCCCCTTCCCCCCCTTCGCACGCCCGTCCCGGCACAGGTAGGCGCAGCCGTCCTGCCCCGCGGGGTGCTGAGGGAGGGGGGTGGAAGGCCTGTGGCCAGGGCCGGTGCCTGCCCCCCGGCTCCCCCCACCTCCTCCCCTGAGGGCAGGCCCCGGCCCCTTTGTCCCCGGTGCCCGGCGGAAGAACGAACAAAAGCCACCCGCCGAAGGGCCCAGCCCTGCCCCGGGGGTGCAGTCGGTACCGGTAGCCCCCCCACACCCCAGGCATCCCGCGTCCGAGTGGGGAGAGGCCGCTGCTCTGAGGGGAGGGTGATTGCGGTTCTGAGGTATTCAGCCAGGGCCCTGAGGTGGCTGATGGAGGGCTGTCCATGGGGCCTGGAGATGCTGAGGGTGATTGAGGAGTTTGCCATGGTGCTGGGGGATGAGGGGAGCAGTGAGGCCAGGCCTGCGGTGAGCCATGGTCAGGAGCCTTGTGACATGGTGTCCAGGTGATCACCACTGCTGGGGGCTTTGCTGTGAGCCCAGTACATGCACTGTGGTCACCACGGCCTTTGCCAGCGTCTTGAAGCTCTTGGAGCTTGAGGTGTTCACAATGGCCAAGGTCTTTGCCATAGCTTTGGAACACTTGATGTGGCCTTGGGCTTTTGCTGTGGTCCCAAAGTCCTTGTGAGTGCTTGAGTTGTTTGCCATGGCCCAGGGTTTCACCATAGCATTGAAACACTTGCTGTAGTCATGGGTTTTTTCCATGGCACAAAGAGCCTCAATGGAAGCTTGAGGTGTTCACCGTGACCAAAGCTTTCTGTAATGTCTTTGCCATGGCCTTGAGGTGCTCACCACAGCCAGCAACTTCACCATGACTCCAGGGTCCTCACCAGGGACCTGAGGTTTTCAGTGGAGTCTTGAGATTCTCACCATGGCCAAGACCCTTGTGAAACAAGGGGAACACGGTTTGTTCCTGGAGTTTTCTCCGAATCACTTGCCAAGGCCTGCATTATGGCTAAAGTATTCATCATGCCCTTGAGATAATCACCATGGCTAAGACTTTTGCTTTTGCCATGCCCCCTAGACTTATCCTATTGCCAACGTCTGTGCCATGGTCCCAGAGCTGTAGCTGGAAACCCAAAGTGCTCATCATAGCCAAAGCTTTCACCATTGGCCTGAGGTCACATGCTGCAGCCATAGTGCTTCCACCATAGCTATAGCCCTTGCTATAGTGCTGAGGTGCTTGCTGTAGACCTGAGGTGCTGACCACGACCAAGGCTCACTGCAGCCCAGAGGTGATAGCCATGGCCCTGAAGTTGTTGCTGTGTCTCCTGCTGTGGCCCTGGGGTGTTCACCCTGTCCTGGAGACACTCAGCATGCAACCAGAGGTGCTCCCCATTGCTGTCAGCATGGCCACATGCCCCTCACTGTGGCCTCCAGGCACTCCCCATCACCCTAAACCTGGTCACAAGGTGCTCCTCAGCACCCTCTCTGTGGCCCTGAGCCACCTGCCATGGCCCCAAAGCACATGCTGTGGCTGAGGTGCTTGCCATGGCCTGTGCCATGACTATGACCCTCTCTGCGGCTCCTGTGGTAGCTGGCTGGGGGCCCCTGGGTGCCTCTGGTTGGAGAGGGCTGGGGGCCCTCGCCATCACCCCACACTGCCACCACCCACCGCTGCCCTTTCCTTTTCTCCCCTCCCAGGTGCTCTCGAGCCGGGGCAAGGGGATGAGGTGCCCCTCTGCCGCGTGGTGTGTCGAAGCGGCTCTTTAGATCCTCCCCGGCCCAAGCCTCCCCTGCCATGGATGCCTCGGGGGCTCTTGCTTCGGCTCCCTCCTCCGCGGCTCCCTCGGGCTCTCGCAGCCCCATGTTCCCCCCAGGAGCTGACAGAGAGGAGTGGGGACCGAGGTTCAATTGTGCCCCTTCCACCTCTGCCGCAGCCTCGCAGGCGATGCCAGCGTCTGGCCGGAAGAGGAAGGCCAACTTCTCCAATGACGAGACTGAGACGCTGGTCTGGAATGTGGTCCGGCATTTCAGCGCCCTGTATGGGTCTGAAGCCCTGCGGGCTCACCCGGTGCGGCGGAAGCAGCTCTGGACCCAAATCCAAAGCCGCGTCAACTTCCTGGGCTACACCGAGCGCTCCATTGACGACCTCAAGCACAAGTGGCGCGACCTGCGGCTGGACGTCAAGAAGAAGATCACCTCCAAGAAGCACCTGCCCATGAACCGTGCTGGTGGGCCACTCCACAAGCCGCGCCTCACGCCCCTGGAGAAGATGGTGGCTTCCACCTTCTTGCAGGCCAGCCACGACTCAGAGCCCGAAATCATCTTGGACCCAGGTCAGTTGTGGTTCTCTGGGGAGAGGAGAGTTGGAGTAGGAGAGTCCTGTGCTGCATCCCTGTGAGTGACATCTGGTCTGGTAATGTCGCCAGGGCACAGTCCTCTTCAGCTCTGGGGTCTGCTGGGCGTTTGCGTTCTGTGCTCCTTCTGTGGAAGGAGTCTTTCGGGTTTTACTCTCCTATGTGGTTTGTGTTGTGATCACAGCATCTGCAGGGCTGTGGTCCTGTCATGTCTGAGTGGCAAACTACCAAGGCTAAAAACTGTGTGCACTGGAATTCAAAATCCACTGTGGAAATAACCTGGGATCAACGGGAACACCTCAGACTTTGTGGGAGTGGGTCTTTTTTGTTGTCTTTTTTTCTTTCTTGGATGCAGTGCCTGGCCTTGCTGGACACCACCTAAAGGCAGCTGGTAAAAGATGGGATGGCATTTTATTTCCCCTGTTCCTGTCAGGGTCAGTGTCCCCCATCGGTAGCTGAGATCAGAGGAAGTGGGAGCATCTGCTTCAGTGCAGAGTCCCACCATCCTCCCACAGCATCTTGCACCCAGATGTCATGTCTGACTTCTTTGTGTCCCCAGAGGACACCAGGATTAGCTGCCATAGAATCATAGAATCAGAGTGGTTTGTGTTGGAAGGGACCGTAAAGCTCATCCAGTTCCAGCCCCCTGTCATTGGCAGGCACACCTTTCACTAGACCAGGTTGCTCCAAGCCCTGTCCAATCTGGCCTTGAGCACTGCAGAGGTGGGGCAGCCACAGCTTCTTGAAGCAGCTTATTCCAGTGTCTCACCACCCTGCTTCTTCCTCTGCTCTTTGATTTCATCTTGGTCCAACAGATTTCACTGGAGGCAGACTGGGCAGCATGGGTCTTGTTCCACTCGGTTCAGGCTCAAGACTGTGTCTGAACCAGATGCCTGTTTTGCTGCAGAGCAGAAGGGTTCTGGGCTGGAGGCAGAAGTCCTGCAGGACGTTAGGGGGTGCCAACACCCTCAGAGCTGGTTGAGTTTAGGACAGTCTTGAGAGAGGTGAAAGTGAGCGATAGGGCAGGCCGGCCTCACAGGAGGAGCATCTGTGCTTTGGTGTGACCCTGTCCCCCATGCAACATCATTCCTGTGCAGATTCCTGTGGGACCATTCTCCTGGGGAGCCCCATCCGCCTTTCTGTGGGGGCACGTGAACTGGCAGTGCCGTCGGCGCAATGGCTGAGGCTGGCTTCTCTCTGTCTCGTAGATCTGTTCTTCCCTGGCGCGACCAAGCAGTCCTTCATGCACCTGCAGCCTGGCATCAGCCATCCCAGCATCTACATCGACACCAACGGGCAGCCCTCATCCCTGCCAGACGTGGAGGGCTCTGCTGTGCCTCGGCTGGCGGTGCAGAGCCCTGACCCCTCCGTCATCTGCGAGTACAGCCGAGGGGAGGGACAGAGTAGTTCGGGTAAGGCTGCAGTGGAGATGGGCTGCTGCAGTGGAGGGAGGGCTCTGGGTCTGTCTGTTTGGGAGGTAAAAGGTTGTGGTGGTGGTTTGCACTGAGAGCTGTGTCCTGGTGCAGCAGAGTGCTGCTCGTGGGGCTGGATGCAGCCCTCAGCATGGCACTGGGGGTGTCGTAGTGGGGGACACTGATTGGAGATGTTTCCCTGTGCCTGCCCCGCCTGTGTGGTTGGTCTGTGAGTCCTGAAGGGTTGCAGATGCATAACGGGGAACCTGAAGCACGGTTTTGTGACTGCCAGTGGTTTTTCAGTGGCAGAAGGTGGCAAATCCCAATGAAGGCAAAGGCAGTGGCCATCCCTGTGTCACACAGGGACCTGGGGAACTCAAGGCAGTGGTGAGCAAAGCTGGTGGATGAGGGCTGTGCAGATGGAGCACATTGGCCTGCTGTGTCCATCAGGGATGTCTGTGAGGAGGGTGTCCATGTGTCAGGGAGGGGTAGGGGGCCGGGGCAGCAGCTGAGGCTCACCATAAGGCTTCTCTTCTCTTGCAGCCGAGTCGGGACCAGAGCTGCGGACTCCAGACGTGTCAGCCATTTCCCCGTCCCTGCGAAACGAGTCCCTTGTCTCCTACGCCTCCATGTCAGAGGAGGAGGAACGGGAAGGCCGGGAGGTGGAGAGAGGCCACGGCGGGGCCGTGGGGATGCAGTCGGGGCCTGAGGCCCCCATGCCTGCAGAGGAAGACATGAAACTGTCCCGCCAGGCCATGCTGATCCGCAGGTGCAGCTCCCAGGGCTCCGTCACCTCCCTGCCTGAGGACCCTCTCAACCCCGTAGATGCTCCCTCGGACTGGGGCCACGATGGGGTGTCCGACCTGCCCTCTCTGGGCCGTGGGCTCGACTCCTCACACCCTGAGGAGCAGGCGGGGGGCCCGGGACCAGAGATGGGCGCTTTGCCCAGGGTACTGATGGGGCCTACCTGGGAGAAGGCAGCAGCAGAGGAGGAGCCCCCGGCCCGCTCCCCGCTGCATGGTGCCCTGACCGAGGAGTCACTGCCCTCCTCTGCCTCCCCCCCAGGGGATGCTCCTGCTGCCCCTGGCCCACCCCGCGGCCTGGGCTGCTCCCGCCTGCGGGAGGACCGCCGGGAGAGCTGGAGGACTAACATCCATCACCTGCTGGACCTGGAGGAGCAGTGGGACCACCTGTACCACCAGGAGCTGGCCATGTGGCAGGAGGAGCGGGCAACCCAGCGTGAGGAGAGGGCCCGTGACCGCGAGCTCCAGTTCCGCCTGCTGGGCGTCCTCACGGACATCCGCGACGAGCTGCGCTACCTGCGCCAGGAGAGGGCCAGCGCCCGGCAGAGCCAGGTGCCGCCGCCCGAGCCCCATCCAGACCCCAGCCCACTCCTCGAGCAGCCCAAAGCCGAGCCCAGCTTCCCTGAGCCGCAGGCCGGGAGCACCAGCTGGGGAGAGACAACCGTGCCCAGCAGAAGCCCTTTTGGGAACCGGGGCCGGGGCCGGCGTCGGGGCCGGCCACGCGGCTCTGCCTCCAGACACAGACGTCTCTTCCTCACCAACAGCTAGGGACGGGCGGGAACACCGTTCCGCCAAGGACATGGTTGTGCCTGCAGGGCTCCGGCTGCGCAGCAGGTGCCCAGCCACGGACAGTGGGGCATGTGCGTGGGGAGTGGTGTGCGAGGGACCTGCCTGGCTCACAGGAGGTGTGCAGGGCGCCTGGGTCCCCCCTGTGAGCGTGGGGAAGGTACAAGGGGGCACGGGCGGCCGACACCCGGGGAGGGAAGTGTGGATACACCCGTGTCTGGTAAAGGGGTGTGTGTGTGCCCAGCCTGTGCCTGTGACCGTGGCTCTGCCTGCGTGAGCAGCCCAGAGCAGGGCCGCTGAGCACGGGGCATGTGTGAGCAAGCAGGGAGACACACGGGGGTCAGTGGGGCCACGCGTGTGACAGCGCTAGTCGAGTAGGATTACTACCTTCGGGGGGTGGGGAGTTAGGAACACTTAGTCGCTGATGTGCGAACATTTTATGCAAATCATTTAATGACCTAATTTGCATATAACCATAAACTTCTGTTAAAAAAAAAGCCCCAGAAAAACAGAAAAGCTGTCTCTGTGTGTGAGCTCAGGGCTGGGGTGCTGTGGTGAGGAGGGGCTGGTGAGCAGGACCAGGAGCTGTGCTGGGTGCTGAGCTGCAGTGATGGACACCTGAGTTAATCCTGCCTTTGTGAAGGCAGTGCCTCACAGGGGTGAGGGGCCACATGCTGCCCCTGTCCTCCAGCCCACCCTGAACCCTGTGGGAGCAGCTGCTGCTGCCCATGGGGGCACCCCTATGTGCCCTCCCCACAGCACCCAATGTGGATCCATCCCGGCTCCCTGTGTAGCTTCCGGAGCCTCCTCCATTACCCCGGTCGCTGCTCCCTTGTGCCAGTGCTGCTGGGCTGCTGTGTCATGCTGCTAATTCACTGCCTGCCTGAGGTTTCTCCCTGCTCCAGTCCCTGGTGCTGCCGGCACTCGGCTGCCCTGGCTGGGGAGCTGGCCACAGTTGTGGTGCAGTGATATGGAATAGTTAGCTCCATCGCCCTCCCGAGCACAGCCAGTACTGGGACATACAGTGGGGCAAAACTCTGGGCTCGATGGCACCTTCAGGGGAAGCCAGCACCCCGGATGAAGGCTGAGGAGAACAGGACCTGTGCTGCCTGGGCTTGGACCTGGCAACCTCAGCTGCCTGCTTGGGTCTGGGCTGGGGTGACAGCATGTATGGCTCAGGGGCAGCATGCAAGGTCCCCAGCAATGTGCAGGGTGTGAAGCAGTGCGCAGAGTCCCCAGGGTATGTGCAAGGTTGCAGGGAGTGTGCATTGTCTCCAGGGAGTTTGCAGTGTCCCTGGCATCATGCATGGCCCCTTTGGCAGCTGTCCCCAGGGAGCAAGCAATGTCCCCTAGGAGTGTATAGAGTCCCCCAGGAGCTCCAGCCCCTCACACTCTCCCTCTTTCTCTGGCCAAAAGGCCACCCTGGGCTAATGCTCCCCCCCATCTACCCTATGTGGGGACCCACCGCCACATTCCTGCTTGGTGGCAGCTACTTTGCCACCCAAGTAAGACAGAGCAGGCAGTGCAGCCACCGAGGGAGGGTGGCACTGCGGGTACTGAGCAAAGCCATAGCACTTGCTGGGTGACCAGGCTTTGGCTGTGACCTCCCAGGGTGACCCAAATCATGGACAGGAGGGACCTGGGAGCAGTTTGGTGATGGTAGGCAGGAGCCCAGGGCTGGGATTCAGCTGCGTAAAGTGAAGGCAGGAGTGGTGCCTGTGCTGCAGCTGGCATGAATGAGCAGGACATTGCTACCTGGTTGTTTCACTAGCTGATGAAATGATTTGCAGCAGGGTGTGGAGGCACAGGGAGGAGATGCTGGGTTCTGGGCCACAGGCCCATAGATTTCACAGAAAGGCAGGAAAAATGAGAAATGTTGGGAACTGGACATGCTGGGAAGGGTCTGGCAAGGGGGGCTGAGGGTTTGGGGCTGCAGCCACTGGGGAGACCAGGACTCACCACCCCAGAGCGCATGGCTGCATCCAGCAGACCTTAAAAGTCATGGCTGGTATGTGCAGACACACACAGAGGCACCCTGCAGCACGGTTGCCTGTCCTTCCCTCTCCCTGCAGGTTCACCCATGGGTGCAGGCACTTCTCACATTGCCAGCACCAGGCCATGGTGGCTGGAGACATCAGGCAGCTGCCATGCCCTTTGGCTCTGTGGTGCTGCCATTCCCACTGCCCTATGCCCCATGCTGAGCCGTGATTTCCCCCTATTCCCCATCACCAAGCTTGCAGGCACTGCCACTGCCTCCCCAGGATGCCGGACCACGGGGATGTGGCAGGAGCATGGCTGCAAGGCCTGAGGGCCATGGGGAACCCTGAGGGGCCAGGGGCCAAGGCGCTGCAGCCCAGCATGACTTTATTCTGTAGCACATTGTCCATACAAAACTACACCCCAAGCACTGTACAGAGCAGGATGGCACGGGGCGGGGGGCAGTAAAAATAAGCAGCGGGGGCCAGGGGAGCAGAGCAGCAGGCGGGGGCTGGCAGCGAGGGGGCAAGGCGGGGGAGCTGCTCCCCATCCTGTGCAGCAGGATTGTCCGGTGCGGGGAGCAGTGGGGGCCAAAGAGCGTCCGTCCATAGCAGGGGCTGGCCCCGGGGATCCCCATGTGCCCCCGCTCCGGCTGGGCACCTCTATTTGGTAGGAAGCTGCGTGGCCGGTGCCTGCCCCCATCCCGGGGGGTATCAGTCTGTGGCAGAGCAGCCCCTAGTCCCCAGGGGGCATGATGCCAGAGGGCGGCAGCGGGGGGGCCCCCCCCTCGGCCCCATGGACCCGCTGGTGATCCTTGAGGGATTCCTTGTAGCGGAAGCTGCGTCCGCAGGACGGGCACTGGTAGGGCCGTTCTCCGGTGTGGATGCGGTGGTGCTTGAGCAGGTTCTGCTTGCGGATGAAGGTTTTGCCGCAGGCGGCGCAGGCAAAGGGCCGCTCGCCCGTGTGCAGGCGCTGGTGGTTCTGCAGGTGCTCCTTGCGGCTGTAGCACTTGCCGCACTCGGTGCACTTGTAGGGCCGCTCGCCGCGGTGGATCATCTGGTGCCGCACCAGCCCCGAGTGGCAGTTGAAGGTCTTGCCGCACTCGGCGCAGGGGAAGGGGGGCTCGGGCGCATGGGTCCGCTGGTGGATCCGCAGGCTCTTCTTCCCGCTGAAGCTCTTCCCGCACTCAGTGCAGCCGTGTGGCCGCTCCTCGGCCGGTCCCGGTGTCGCAGTGGGACCCGCTGCCTCGGCTCCCGGTCCCGGCTCTGAGCCCGGAGCTTTGCCCAGTCTGTGCTGTGCTGGCAGGGCCACCGCTGGAGCTGGTGTCACCGCTGCCTGTCCCTCAGGGTTCCCAAAGCCTGTGCTGGGGAAGAGCAGCTCCCCAGAGCTGCCCGGCAAACCCACCTCATCGGGGGGCTCGGCATGAGGGCACCGCTCCTCCATCTTCACCAGCAGCCCATCGCCAGCTGCAGGGGGGAAGACCTTAGTCAGCGGATGCTGGAGACACCAGGGAAGTTCCTAGCCCTATCCCAGCCCCACAGGGCTGGACTCAGCATCACTCACCAGGACCAGGGCCTGTCAGCATCTCCCTCTCAGGCAGCTCCCAGGGCTCACGGACGCAGGGCTCTTCCTCCTGCTTGATCCATGACAAGAAGTCGTGGGCAGTGATCAGGGCGTCTGCACCTGCATGGAAGTACAGGGACAGGGACTCAGACACATCCTGCACAGGGCAGGCTGGGAGAGGCAGCAGCTCTAAAAAGCAGTGGTTGCTGCTGGCACTGGGCAGCCAGTGGGTGTGCAACACAGCCCTGGCCTCACCTGCACAGGGGTCTGCCGGCATCGCCCGCTCCTCCGTGAAATGCTGCTCCCCAACGAAGGACACCTCCTGTTTGATCCGGGACAGGACGTCGGAGGTGGAGATCAGTGACTCTGTTCACAAGGAGAAACTTGGCCAGTGCCAAGATGCAGCCACCCAGTGTGACCCATGGCCAATACACCATGGATGTGGGACCTTGGGCTGTGGCCACATCGGATATCCCTATCCCACAGCAGTTCTTTGGCACCAAGTACCCCTGGGGGATCTGTGGGGATGGGTGACCTCAGGACAGCCCATAGGGATGGGTGACAGTGGCACAGCAAATGGGGATAGGTGACTATGGGACAGCCCTTGGGGATGGGTGACTACAACACAGCCAACAGGGACATGTGTCTGTGATGCAGCCCATGGGCTCTGATGTGATGTGGTAGTGGTGGGGAACACATGGATCTCCCAGTGATGGATGCCCAAGGTCCTTGGCACATCAGTCACAGGGGATTTTCCAGAGTAAGTCATGGTGGCCCCTGGTAACACAGCAGGGAACAGAGTCTGGCCACAGCTTGGAAACTGGACCTGGAGGGCTGGGACCACCAGGAAAAGGGGAAGGATGCAAGCAGTGGGAAGAGGAAAACAAGCTGGGAGGCAGCAAGGCCAGGGACCATTGTCTCACCCGCACAGGCATCCGTTGGCAGCTCCCTCTGCTCCAGATCCCTCTGCTCAGGGACGCAAGGTCCCTCTGGGCGCTCGCTGCGGGGCTGTGCCTCGTTTCTGGAGAGGGCACCATCTGCACAGGGAGAGAGCACAGATGACACCAGCTGAGGGGCTGCACCCAACCCACCCTCCCCATGCCAACGGGCAGAGAACCTGCCTAAATTCAGCAGGACCTCCATGCCAGAGACCTGGGTAGCATTGATTTTGGGGGAAGAGAACCCACTGCAGCACCCTCGGGACTGGCAGCACAGGCTGCCCCACGTGGCGGCCCCGGCATAGCACAGCACATCATCCCATCCCTATGCACCCGCATCTAGGACCCTTTGTGTTGATGCAGCTGGGAAAGGGGTGAGAAGGGATGTTTACCCAGGGAGATCAAAGACTCATAGTTCTCCTTCACCAGGTTATTGTACAGCTCTTTCTGCCACTCCTCCAAATTCTTCCACTCCTCCGCGGAGAAGTAGACAGCAATGTCAACAAACGTCACCGGCACCTGCAGGGATAAGCCCCCGGCAGCTCAGCAGCATCCACTTCCCAGGGGCTCTGAGGGTACCCGTCCCACAGCCCCCCCAAGAGCCATTACCTTGGGGACTTCACCCTGTGGGCCAGGGGGCAGCCGCAGCACCCAGAAGTTCCTGTTCTTGAGGAGGTTCTCCACGTTCTCCAGGCGCCGCTGGAGCAGCCCGTACTCCTGGATGAGGGTGCCCAGCACAGCCCACTTGCTCTCCAGCTGGTTCCCGAACTCCATGGCTGTCTTCTCACAGTCCAGGAGCTTCTTCTCGGCCGTGCCGGACCGACCCTCCAGGCTGAGCAGGCGGGTGGCGAGGAGGTCGATCTTCCTCTCCATGGCCTGCACCGTGGCCACCACGGTCCAGAGGGAGGCCTCGGCAGAGTGGAGCTGTGCCTCTCGCACGTGCGCCCGCTCCGGCAGCAGCGGCGGCTGCAGTGGCATCAGGTGGGAGCCCTCCACATTCCATTCCTGCACCTGGGATGTGGGGAGGGAGCCCATGGTGGGCAGGTGGGAGGGGGCACACGGTCACCCCCCAGCGGGTTGTGCCTGATTTTGGGCTGATCTGGGCCACCCACTGCCCAAAGCCGGCAGCACTAACCCCACCTTGACCTCCTTGGCTGCAGTAGGGGTCCCACCTAGTTCCCCCAGCCCTGGGCACCCTAGGGACCTGTCCTGCAGGCACCTCTGTGTATGCCCAACCAGCGATTTGGCTGAGCAGGATGTGACCCCTGGCGCGGTTGGTTGGTGCTGCCCAGGCAAGGAAGGAGCTGCTGGGATCCAATCTACGCACCAGAAAGCGTCAGGACAGATAGAGCAGTGCTGAGGGGATGGTGAGAGGCAGACAAGGCTGGGCTCTGCTCGACCGGTAGGTGAGGGAGGGATTGCAAAGTGACCACGGGGTTAGCACCAGTCACTGTCCCCGTGGGGCACTGGCCAGCACCATCACTATGCTATGAGGGCAGAGGCCCCCACCCCAGCAACCCCCACCCCCCCACCCGTTGCTGATCCCCATCAGGCGGGATCCCCTCGGGATGGGGCCAGGGGCACTGGGCAGCCTGACGCGGATGCCCGGGGACATCCCGGGAGCACACGGAGGCATCCCGGGTCAGGGGTGCTGAGGGCACCCTGGGACTGGAGCCTGCGCGAAGCATCCCGGGGTCACCGGGGCATCCCACGGGCAAGGGGACATCCCAGGTCGGAGGCGCCCAGCCACACCGTGGGGCCGGTCCCGGGGACATCACGGGAGCACCGGAGCATGCCGGGACAGGTCTCCGCCAGCGGCCCGGGGCTGGAGGGCGCACGGGGTGGTCGGGGCTCTGCGGGCCGGGAGTGCGGGGAGGTCCCGGCCGGTCAGGCCCGTGGCGGTGGCGGGGATCGGCGCGGGTGGAGCGGCTCCGCCTCCGGTACCGGTGCCGATTCCTCGGTCCTGTCCGGGCCGCGCTTACCTGGGCGGGCGCCCACTCGGCCATGGCCCCGCGGTGCTGGGCCGGGCCCCGGCAGCTGGGCCCGGGCCGCGGCGGGGAGAGCGCGGAGCGGAGCGGGGCCGCGCTGCCGCCCACCTCCGCGCCGGGGCCGGTAGCGGGGCCGGGACTGGAGCCGCTGTCGGTGCCTGCGCGCTGCGGGCCGGGCCCCGCCGCCCCGCCGAGGAGCCAGGGGCAGCCGGGGAATTGCATCCGCCTCCGCCGGGCTTCGCGGCAGCGGGCGGGGGAGCGGCGCCGAGCGCGAAGCACTGCCGCCTACCGGCACAGACACCCGGCCGCCCCGACACCGCTACTGCCAGCGGCACTACCGGCACCCCGGCACCGGCACTGCCGCAGGCACCGAAGTCAGCGCTGGCACCGGCAGCAGCACTGGCCCTAGCACGGGCACGCATCGGCGCCGTCACTGCCGCCAGCACCAGCATCAGTATTGACCCTAGCACGGATTCAGCATTGGCACCTGTGGCAGCATCAGCGTTGGTATCAGCAGTAGCATGGGCATCAGTATTGGCATTAGCACGGGCACCGCATTGGCACCACCACAGTCACCGCCCCACCACTGGCACTACCACTAGCATCAGTACCAGCAATAGCATGGGGAAGCCATTGGCACCAGTGTTGGCACAGGCATCGGTGTTGGCAACAGCGTCGGCATGAGAACCACCACTGATACCAAGCCCCAGCACCAGTATCAGCATCATCACCAGTGTCAGTGCTGTTATCAGCATTGGCACCAAGCCCTGGTACTGGCATTGGTGCTGAATGTTGGTGCTGCTGCTGGCACCAACATCAGCACCAAGCCCAGGTATTATCACCAAACCTCTGCCCTGACACCAGCACCAGTTGCAGCTCTGGTATCAGCACCATCGTGGTGGCCTGATGGGTGCCCTGAGCCCAAAGTCCCCAGGTTACCATGCTCTGGTTGCAGCTGGGCACTGCATCCCTGCCAGCACCCCAGGGTGACAGCCCACAGGTGGCAAATTGGGCAAGGGGGTGTCCCTCCAACCCCCGGGGACACTCTGCTGCTGGGACCCCCCTTCTCCCTCCAGCAAACACCTGGTGACACACGGAGGGCTGCAGGGTGAGGGCCTGGTGTGGGCAGAGGAACACAGAGCCACCGCCAGCAGGACCCCTGCCCCAGCCAGAGATCAATGTGAGACCCACGTGCGGGGATGTTCTGGTTTTGCCCCCCCCCCCCACCCCAGCTCGGCCCAACCTTGGGACATTTCAGTCTAAGTTCCAGGGGCTGGTGTCGGTGTCAGATCAGGGAAAAACGTTGAAGTCCTGCCTTCATGGAAACCTCCTGGGGAAAGTTCATGCTTCAGGGGCATAGGGGTTGGCACAGAGGGGGCTCCCCTCCACAGGACACAGAGAGGCTTGTCCCAGCCTCTGAGCAGAGAGGGTGGTGGGCTGAGAAGGGTTAATGGGCTGAGCAGGCATCACGGGAGCCAGAGCAGCCATTTCACTTGAAGACGGCAGGGCTCCTGCATCTCTTCCAGTGCTGCATCCCCCAGCTCGGGCACCTGAAGGCCCCTCAAACCCCGGTCCCTCTTTCCCATGGCCCAGCACAGCTGCTGGCACCCACCAGAGCCTGGAGCAGGAGAAGCACTGGGGGTGGCAAGTGTGTCTCCTGGGCCCGAGGGTACAAGCTGATGGTGCCCCACAGGGCCTGGGGACCTCCCAGCACTGGGAGAGGTGGGATGGGGACCCCAAAGGGAATGGCTAAAAGCAGCGTTCAGGGAGCTCAGTCTCTTGGTGCAATTAAAGGTAGGGAGTGGGAAACGATGGTCTTTGGTAAAACAGAACACCAAAGAGGACATGGAGGTGCTGCTGTCCTGCACTGCCCTCTCCACCCTTGTCTCAGAGGTGCCAGGATTTGGCTGCACCATCTTGCTGGGACTTCGGCACACAGCACCCGTGGCCCAGCAGGGCTGCAGGGGACAGTGTTTGGTGACGGGACCAGCAGACAGGCACAGCACAGTCATGGAAGCCTTGTTCTTTGGGAAACCAGCAAATAAAGGCAGTTTACTGGTTTTTTTCACACCTGATTCGGAGAAAGCTCCATGAACAAACTCGCCAACAGAGTTTCAAGTTGACAAGCAGGTATTCTTTATTACGGCGCCGGGAGACACGGCGGATAGCTCCTCCTAACGTGTGTCCCCGTATTGCTCTAGAGGCCATCCTTATATAGTCACTGGGAATATGACATCATTTCCAGAAAGTTTCCCGCATTCATACAAAAATATGATGGTCATTCCCAGCTTAATTAACATTACAGACATAGCAATAATCCTGTTCTTTTACTTATCAATACTTTTAACTGCTCCCATCCTGGCCATCAGCTAGTCCCAGGTGCTACCCACCCCCTGGTCGTTTTCCATTCTGTTTTTGGCACACCTTTTGTACTGAGGTTCTGAGGACCTGCAACTGCCTTCAGACAAAACGGTTACTTTTCATTACAAAGCCAAACTTATCATTACTTTAGAACTGATTACATTTTGTGCCTTCTTGTTTCACACCACACCTGGCAACCAATAGATCTGGATGGGAAGGAGCCAGCTCCTGACAGCAGTCATGGCTGTGCCTACTGTGGAGGGATGGTGACCAGCTGCTCTCCCACGTTCCCTCTGGCTCTGGGTATGAGATTCTTGCTTGTGGGGAGCAGGTGCATCCCAGGGACAGCTCTCCTGCTTGGGAATGTAAAGTCAGGGCTCCATGTTCATTAGTACCAGCTTTAGATGCCATCAAGCCAGAGGGAATCCTAGAATGGTTTGGGTTGGAAGGGACCTTAAAACTCATCTCATTCCAATTTTCCTTCCATTAGACCAGGTTGGTTCAAGCCCCATCCAACCTGGCCTTGAACACTGCCAGGGATGGGGCAGCCACAGCTTCTCTGGGCACCCTGTGCCAGGGCCTCACCACCCTCACAGGAATGATTTTTTCCCTAATGAATATTTCCTATCATTTTTTCTTTTTTCCTTCTGGGAATTTATCCAGTCAATTCTGAACCAGTGTAAAGTCCCTGCACCTGCAGCATCTTTCTGCATGGGTGGCTCCAGCATAAGGAACCGCCACATTAGGAATCCCTGCCCTCCCTTCACTTGGAACCCACTGCTCACTAGATTTGCTCGGTGTCTCCCAGGCACCTGCTACACACCAGGTTCCAGTTCTGCTCCAAACTAGGCAATGGGAAGCGCCTGGGGTATGGAATATGTGGGCAGGGCTTGGATCTGCTCAGGATGGGATGTAATGGGGTAGAGTGGAAATTACGCACAATAAACATGATGAAGCCAAACTTCCCCAACAGCAGATGGAACTTTCTGGGAAAGGGCTCTTGTTTTGGTTGCTTTGACTAAAAATCCACACAAAGAAGGGAAGATGATCCCTTCCCAAAAAGTGCTCGTACCAGGCCTCTGTTTCTGTAGTTTTGTGTTTATTTGCATGAGGGCAGGACCCACAGCCCAGGTGGCACCAAGTGAACACAGAGGATGAGACCCTTCCTCTGCATCCGGTGGAGAGAGGGAGAAGCTCAGAGAAACTTTTATCAGCATTAATCACAAAATGCCAGACCTCTCAGTCTGCAAACTGGAGAAGGGAACGGGAGAGGATGCTTCAGACAGCAATCCATCCTAGTTAAACCAGGAAGGGCAGAAAAGCCTCACGTGTGACTTCCTGACCTTGTTTGTGTCTTCTATTCTCAGGTGTGTTCCTGTCACTGCTACTCCTGGTGAGGTGCTACACAACAGGGTGAGCTTTACACATTGTTACTGTGTATTGTATTGTTAATTTACACATTAAACACCACCTAAAGCTTTATAAAAACAAATGGTGTTGGAAACTCTCTTTAAAGAAATCCTCTCTTGCCAAAGATCTGGCATTTTTTCCCCTCTGCACAAATGGAAGATTCTACACAGTTTCTTGTACTTCCCTATGCATGAATGCTATTTCTCAAGGCAGGCACTGAGCCTCACCTTAGGCATCTTACTAAATAACAAAGACTACGAAAAACTCTTCCTGCTATAAGAGAATTCAGATAGTTTCCCAATGAGGAATTCAGAGAATCTCATGATTTCCAGAAGTGCTCCTGGGAAAAGACTCGGGTAAGGAAGGGCAAGTTTCTGCAGCCCTTCCAACCTCAACTTCCCAAGGACCTCAGCAGGCACCGCACTGAAGGACTACCCACTTGCTACTGGGGTCTTCTTCAAAACATTCTGCTTTGCTTTAGTGCTATTTTTCCATGAGGACTGGAAAACACAGTGTTTAAATACAGCTTCAGAAAGAATGAGTTTTGAAGTTCATAGCAGCATCTTGTGAAGCGAACAATTACTCTTGCACGTAAACTATTTGACTAATCATTCTGAGCTATACAAAGGCTCATGAAGGCCAAAATTCCCACTGGCAGCAGTGGAGTGGGAAGGAGGGCTCTATATGAGAAACAAACCCAAAAGGACTTATAATTTTTTAACCTGGGTATCTGTATGGAACAGGCTTCTCAGGGAAGTGGTGGAATCACCATCCCTGGCCGTCACACCAGAGCCCTTCTGCTTAAGGTGAGAGAAAACTGGCACTCCTGTTTCCAAATCATAGACAATGCCTCTCTTCCTAGTTCTTCTGCTGCTCCTTTCTTAGTACCCAAGTCATGTTAGGATGGTCGACTCCAGGTTTCCCCAGCACAACTGAATATTTACCAGTTAAATGAGCATTAAACATGCTTTACACAAGCACAACTCCTGTAGCTGTTACCCGTTGCCATGTCCATGGCTAACACAAGGGGCCAACGTCTCAATGCTTCCCACAGGGGAGACACCTCACTTTACCACTGAATCTTTTTTGACATTTTTTGCTTCATTTTGTGGTTTAATATTTGCTCAGTATTTTGTGCAAGTAAAACTTTACACTCTGCCATCACATTGGCTAGCACACTGCCTTTGTGGCTTTCCACCTCCATTGAATCTCAGTTTCCACTTAAACCTCTAAGCAAGGTGATAATTTCTTTTCAGTGAGGTCTTAGGAAGTTCTTCCCTGTGAGGGTGGTGAGGCCCTGGCACAGGGTGCCCAGAGAAGCTGTGGCTGCCCCATCCCTGGCAGTGCTCAAGGCCAGGTTGGACAGGGCTGTAAGTGGAAGGTGTCCCTGCCCATGGCAAGGTGTTAGAACAGCATGATCTTTTAGGTTCCTTCCAACCTAAACCATTCTGTGATTCTATGAAGAATAAAAGAAAAAACTGTCCAAAGGGCAGTTAAGAGAAAGAAATAATTGAGAGGCCAACAATAAAGAGTTTTCTGAACATTTCTCCTGCAATTGAGTAGTCTGGGATCCCTTGGGGCCAAGTGTATTCCCTCAATCCCCTTCAGAACGTATTGAACCCCATCACAGAACCAGCTGGTTTTTGCTCTACTGCTCCTCAAGGGAAGCTGATGACATTGACTTTGCTCCTGGACTCAAAGCGGCTGCTAAGCCACTTTTTCACTCTTTGGCCTCAACTGGAATAAGTGAAAATGTGGGATATCAGCAGCATGGAGGCAGACAACACATAGTCTTGAAACAAATGCCATCTGCCAATCTTCCCCCTGGAGCTGAAGCCACCACTTTCTTTGGTTTACAACATAACATTGCCTACACTTTGCACACATGTTAAGAATACACCCATGGTCTGTTCCAGAGCCTCAGTAATTAAACTGGCACCTCTCCCCCTAGTAAATAGATGTTTGAAGCAATTGATTCTGGTCACTATTTCCATGTGACAGCACTTAACTTCTCCTCTCCTGCAACTCCAACTGCCGAGCTTTTTTCCTTTGGTTGCTATTTTTACATCAACCATGACCACTCATCTTAACCTCAGTTCTCAGAGGCTCCACTTCCTGCTCACAGCTCTGCAATCCCATTCTGACCATGACATTTTCCTCTGTCTTCTCGTACCTGAAGTACTTCCAGTGTTTCTTTGCATTAATATGGGCATTCTCTAGCATGTGCTCTTTGGTGCACCAGATATATTTAGTAATGCTTTTGGTACAGTCCAGACTGCTCTACATCCTCCTTTCAGATATGAATCATCTAGCTGCTATTTAAAAGCAGCTCCTAATCAATGAATGCCAGGCTGGCACCAACCTGACACCTTTCATGCTTGAACCTGATGCAGTTTAGTAAAACTGTTTTATCCTAAAGCTTCCCCTATAATCACTAGACAACTATAAAACACCATCTCAACAGGCTGAGAAAGCTGGGCTTATTATGATGGGGAAAAGAGATTGATCTGGGAACAACTTAGAGCAGTTTCCAGTGCCTAAAGGGGTCAACAAGAAAGCTGGGGAAGGGTTTTTGGCAAGAAGGACAGGACAAGGGGGAATGGCTTTAAACTGACAGAGGGGAGATTGAGATGGAATCTGAGGAAGAAGTTCTTTCCTTTGAGGGTGGTGAGGTCCTGGCACAGGTTGCCCAGAGAAGCTGTGGCTGCCCCATCCCTGGCAGTGTTCAAGGCCAGGTTGGATGGGGCTTGGAGCAACCTGGTCTAGTGGAAGGTGTCCCTGCCTGTGGCAGGGGGTTGGAACTGGATGAGCTTTAAGGTCCCTTCCAACCCAAACCATTCTGTGATTCTATAATCTTGGAACGGAAGGAGGTTTTTTTTATAACTGGATGGAATAACCAATCCCAGCAAGATTTGGCACACTGAGTACATGTGTAAGTGATGAGTTTGCAAGTGTTAATGAGTCTGGGTTTTCCCACAAAACTTTTTTCACATTCCATACACTTTTATGTCCTCTGTGCTGTGTGAGTTCTCTGGTGTCTCATCAGGCCTATGTGGCAACCAAAGCTTTTTCTGCAGTTTGTGCACATGTACAAGGACTCTTGAGCCCTTTTGGTGTGAATTTGCTTATGTCTTTGAAGCCCAATTTTCAATTTACAAGTCCTATGACATTCCATGCACAGATACAGGCGTTCTTCTGCATGGGTTTGCCAAAACGAAGGATCTACTTGAATTCACTGGGATCTCCTTCCTCAAGAGAGGTGTCACCTCTTCAGTTTCCTGTTGGGTTTGCCTGACTGGTGCTGAATTCTGATGACATTCAGATGTTACCCCCTTGAATGAAATTGGGCAGCTCAGGTCTTGGGATCCTCCTGGGAATGACACACACAGTTCTGTACTTCACACACTCTGCATGACTCTGCAACTTGGATCTGATCACAGCAAAGCCTGGAACAAGATTCCAAATGTTCCCTTTACCAGATGTGAAATAACATTAATCTCCAAAGAACAATTCCTGTTTCACCATGGCTATGTCCCTACAAAGAAAACAAGTTTGGGATAAAAAAGCAGGCATGAGCCACGATCCCCCTTCCTCTAATCCTACCAGCCTGTACAATCTCAATGTGCTTTCTGTTTAATTTCTAATGGCTCTCACCCACACCTGCACTAAAACTTGTAGGAATGTCCCTTTTCTCCAGATCTCATTGATCCTTGATGTGCAGCACCTTGTGTGCCTGGATGCTGCTTTTGGAAGGAGGACAGTCTGTACAAGGAATAGAACATGGAAAACATAGAATAGACTCCATGACTAGAATCATAGAATCGTAGAATGGTTTGGGTTGGAAGGGACCTTAAAGCTCATCCAGTTCCAAATCCCATATAATGGTGATTATTCTCCTCTGTTTTTTTTCCCCTATCATTAGGAAGATATTTCCTAACCTACTTCATTGTATAGATGTAGTCAAAGGGTACATTGTGCAACAAGCAGCCCTAAAGACAGCTTGTTGTCAGCCTGTTCCCTTCAAGTCTCTGTGCCCTGTACTTTTGCCCTTGCTTTGTAACATGAGCCTTTTTTATTCATTTACATCAAAAATACCACCTTTTCCTTTCTTGAAGTATAACATTTTCCTGGTTGTTCCTAGAACTGTACCAAAAGACTCCATGATGCTGTTTTCCAGCACACACCTGCATATCCCACTGTCTAACAGCACATCTCTTACACTGGGGAAAGGTCCAACAAAAGGGCATGTGCAGCTGCTCTGGCATCTAAGAGGGTGGCTGGGAAGCAAGTGAGAAGCATTTGTCTTTCATTTTAGAAATACAGAATCATAGAATAGTTATGGTTGGAAAGGACCTTAAGATCATCCAGTTCCAACCCCCCTGCCATGGGCAGGGACACTTCACACTAAACCATATCACCCAAGGCTTCATCCAACCTGGCCTTGAACACTGCCAGGGATGGAGCATTCACTACCTCCCTGGGCAACCCATTCCAGTGCCTCACCACCCTCACAGTAAAGAACTTCTTATTTATATCTAACCTGATCTTTGTCTGTTTAAGTTTCAAGCCATTACCCCTTGTCCTGTCACTACAGTCCCTAATGAATAGTCCCTCCTCAGCATCCCTGTAGGCCCCCTTCAGATACTGGAAGGCTGCTATGAGGTCTCCATGCATCCTTCTCTTCTCCAGGCTGAACAGACCCAACTTTCTCAGCCTGTCTTCATATGGGAGGTGCTCCAGTCCCCTGATCATCCTCGTGGCCTCCTCTGGACTTGTTCCAACAGTTCCATGTCCTTTTTATGTTGAGGACACCAGAACTGCACACAATACTCCAAGTGAGGTCTCATGAGAGCAGAGTAGAGGGGCAGGATCACCTCCTTCGACCTGCTGGTCACGCTCCTTTTGATGCAGCCCAGGATATGGTTGGCTTTCTGGGCTGCGAGCGTACACTGAAGCTGGCTCATGTTCATTTTCTCATTGACTAACACCCCCAGGTCCTTCTCCGCAGGGCTGCTCTGAATTTCCTTTTTGCACAGCCTGTAGCTGTGCCTAGGATTGCTCCAAACCAGGTATAGAACCTTGTACATGGCATGGTTAAACTTCATGAGGTTGGCATCAGCCCACCTCACAAGTGTGTCAAGGTCCCTCTGGATGGCATTCCTTACCAGTGTATCAACCGAACCACACAGCTTGGTGTCGTCAGCAAACTTGCTGAGGGTGCACTCAATCCAACTGTCCATGTCACTGACAAAGACATTAAACAAGACCGGTCCCAACACCGATCCCTGAGGGACACCACTGGTTACTGGTCTCCAGCCGGACATTGAACCGTTGACCACAACTCTTTGAGTGCGACCATCCAGACAGTTCTTTATCCACCGAGTGTTCCACCTATCAAACTGATGTCTCTCCAATTTAGAGACAAGGATGTCATGTGGGACAGTGTCGAACGCTTTGCACGAATCCAGGTAGATGATGTTACCTTCTCTACACCTGTCCATCAGCTCCATAGCCCCATCATAGAAGGCCACCAAATTGGTCAGGCAGGATTTCCCCCTAGTAAAGCCATGCTGGCTGTCAACAAGCACCTTGTTGTTTTTCATGTGCCCTAGCATGCCTTCTAGGAGAATCTGCTCCCAGATTTTGCCAGGCACAGAGGTGAGACTGACTGGTCCGTAATTCCCTGGGTCATCCATTTTCCCCTTCTTGAAAATAGGGGTTATATTTCCCTTTTTCCATTCATCAGGAACTTCACCTGTCTGCCATGATTTTTCAAATATGATGGCCAGTGGCTTTGCAACTTCATTCGCCAGCTCCTTCAGGACCCGCAGATGGATTTCATCAGGTCCCATGGACTTGTGCACATTCAGGTTCTTAAGATGGTCTTGAACCAGATCCCCTCCTACAGTGGGCCCAAGGTCTTCATTCTCACACTCCCTGTGTCTGCCTTCCAAGACTTGGGTGGTGTGGTCAGAGCCTTTGCCAGTGAAGACCGAGACAAAGAAGTCATTCAGAACCTCAGCCTTCTGCAAATCCAGGGCAGCCACAGAATCACAGAATCCAGAATCCCAAGGGTTGGAAGGGATCTTGAAATATCATCTAGTCCAACCCCCCTGCAAGAGCAGGGTAACCTAGAGTACATCACACAGCCAGTTCTCTGTCCCTAGTCTGTCTTTTGTTCACTACGTACCTATAGAATCCCTTCCTGTTATCTTTCACATCCCTAGCCAAGTTTAATTCTAACTGGGCCTTAACTTTCCTCACCTAGTTCCTACCCTCTTGGACAACATCCCTGTATTCTTCCCAGGCCACCTGTCCTTGCTTCCACTTTTTATAAGCCTCTTTTTCCCCCTCTAAGTTTCCTTAGCAGCTCCTTATCCATCCAAGAAGGTCTCCTGGCCCTCCTGCTGCACTTCCTTCTAGTCGGGATGCAACACTCCTGAGCTTGTAGCAGGTGATCCTTGAATGTTAACCAAGAGTCTTGGGCCCCCTTGCCCTCTAGGGCTATATCCCATGGAACCTTGCTAAGCAGGTTCCTGAAGAGTCCAAAGTCTGCTCTCTTGAAGTCCAGGGCAGTGAGCTTACTGCATACTCTTCTCACTGTCTTGAGGACCTCGAATTCAACCATCTCATGATCACTGCATCCAAGACTTCTCTGGAGAGTCACATTTCCAACGAGCTCACCCTGTTGGTGAGCACGAGGTCAAGCAGGGCACCTCTCCTCGTCGGCTCCTTTATTGCTTGCAGAAGGAAGTTGTCTTCCACACAATAGAGAAACCTCCTGGATTGCTTGTGCCGGGCCGTACCATCTTCCCAACAGGTATCAGGGTGGTTGAAGTCCCCCATGAGAACAAGGGCCTGCGAGTGTGACGCTTTTCCTATTTGTCTGTAGAGTTCTTCATCCACAGGTTCCTCTTGATCAGGCGGTCTGTAACATATCCCCACAGTAATGTGTCCCATCACTGATTTCCCCTTAACCCTGACCCATAAACTTTCTGTTAACTGATCACCTGTCCCCAGACAGAGCTCCATACTCTCCAGCCTATCACTGACATATAGGGCAACTCCCCCTCCCCTCCTACCGGGCCTGTCTTTTCTTCCATTCCAACACTCCAGCTGTAGGAGCCATCCCACCATGTTTCTGTGATGCCTATTATACCATAGAATGGAGTCGGGGCGGTCCGCGGCTGCCGCCGTTCCTCCGCTGTCTCCCCGCCACTCTTGTGCTGCTGCCATGTTCGTCTCTGACTGCCACCGGGAGTTCTACGATGTGATCATCAACCAGCATGTCCTCCTTCTTGTTGCTTCAGATGTTGATGCATTATGTGCTTGTAAAATACTCCAAGCTTTGTTTCAGTGCGATCATGTGCCATATATACACTCATCCCAGCATCTGGATGGCAAGAACTTGAAACTGCCTTTCTCAAACATAAAGATCAGTTCAAATATTTTGTTTTTATTAATTGTGGTGCCAATGTTGACCTTCTGGAGATCTTGCAGCCTGAAGAAGACATTGTCTTTTTTGTATGTGACAGCCACAGACCTATCAATGTAGTGAATGTTTATCATGACACACAGATTAAGTTGTTAGTTAAATAAGACAATGATCTTGATGTTCCTGCTTATGATGACATCTTCAGAGATGAAGAGGATGAAGAAGAGGACTCTGAGAATGAAGGTGATGGGTCAGATCCTCCAGAGAAACATAGACCTTTGAAGAGGATGTAATAGAGAGAACAATGAAGAGGAGGAAGAGGTGGGAATGGGAGGCACGCAGGCGAGAAATTCTTTTTTACTATGAGCAATATGAATACCGTGGGATCTCATCTGCAATGATGATGTTTGACCTGGCATGGATGTCTAAAGACTTGAATGACATGTTGTGGTGGGCTATTGTTGGGCTAACAGATCAATGGGTCCAAGATAAAATCACTCAAATGAAGTATGTGGCTGATATTGGGATCCTGCAGCGTCATGTGTCTCGCCATAACCACCGCAAGGAAGATGAGGAATATTGTCTGTCAATTGACTGCATGCGAATAGCATTTGAGTATGATTTGTGCCTGGCATTATACCAGCACTGGTCTCTATATGAAAGTCTCTGCAACACTTCATACACTTCTGCTAGCCTTAAGGTCTGATCCATACAAGGGCAGAAGAGGCTCCAAGAGTTTTTGGCTGACATGGGTTTGCCTTTGAAGCAAGTGAAACAGAAATTTAATTCCATGGACATGTCTTTGAAAGAAAGTCTTTGGGAAATGATTGAAGAATCTGCAAACAAATTTGGAATAAAAGATTTAAGAGTTCAGACTTTTAGCATTCACTTTGTCTTTAAGAACAAGTTTTCAGCAAGTGACATAGTTTATGCAACAGTTTCTCTTATGGAGAATGCAGAAAAAGAAGGGCCTGAAACAACTAATGTAATTAAAGCTTTGGACAGTCTCTCCAGGGGTAACCTGGACAAACTGCACCAAGGACTGGACTTAGCCAAAAAGCAGTCACGTGCCATTCAGCAGATCGTAGCCAGCTGTATTTGCACCAACCTTGTCATTTCTCAGGGGCTTTTCTCTATTGTTCTCTCATGGAGGACACACCAGATGTGAAACTTTTTTCCAAACCAGTGTCTCTATCCCTGCTTAGTAAATACTTACTCAAATCTTTTGTTTGCTCTACAAAACATCATACCCCCATAGATGTGCCCACATCTCTAACTCCTCTTGTGAATGGTTTTCTTTAGATTTTCTTTAGATAGTCCAGAAATCCAACAGGTTGGAAGGTGGAAGTTCAAAGGTGGAAGGACTCAGATTGATTCCAGCCTCAAAACCTAATTCAGCTGGTGCTCTGTGTTCTGATTCATTCTAGCTGCCTTTCTGATATGTGAACTTACTTTCCGCCAGCTAATTCCTCCTCCTGCAATGCACAGCACATATTCTTTCAGCAGAGCAGAGCTGTAGAAAAAACAGAGGCAGCTGTCTGCAGCCTCTAGCATTTCTACTGTAAAAAACCCAGAAGGTATGTAAAGAATTGGGAAAAAAGGGGATAAATTGTCTCTTTATTCCATGTAATTTTAAATTTGGAAGTGCAGATATGGCAAAAGAATAGGGATAGCTCTATCAGCAATTCTTAAACCCTACTGAAGAGCATCACAAAGCACAAACTGGAGTATGTGATAACACAGGCTCCTGGGGTTCACAGCACTTCTGTTCCTCTGGTCCAGAAGACACGTAAAAGCACTTTTAGCCCTTAATTACAGCAGGTTCTTCTATTTATCCAAGGAATTATCTGAATGTTGAGGCCCCAGTGGGGGCTCACACCTTCAAATTTAAAGAAAAAATTATCACTTCAAACAAATGTATAGCTGGGCACTTAAAACTGACTGGTAAGACTTCTTCATTTTCATTTTCATCTTAATAGAAACATAAACTCATTTGCAGCCCTGCATCCAGCTCTGGGGACCCCAACATAAGAAGGATGTGGAGCTGTTGGAGCGAGTCCAGAGGAGGCCACAAAGATGCTCTGAGGACTGGAGCACCTCTGCTATGGAGACAGGCTGAGAGAGCTGGGCTTGTTCAGCCTAGAGAGGAGAAGGCTCCAGGGAGACCTTAGAGCAGCTTTGCTTTCAGTGCCTGAAAGGGCCAACAAGAAAGCTGGAGAGGGGCTTTTGACAAGGGCAGGTAGGGACAGAACAAGGGGGAATGGATTTAAACTGACAGAGGAGAGATTGAGATGGGATCTGAGGAAGAAGTTCTTCCCTGTGAGGGTGGTGAGGCCCTGGCACAGGTTGCCCAGAGAAGCTGTGGCTGCCCCATCCCTGGCAGTGTTCAAGGCCAGGTTGGACGGGGCTTGGAGCAACCTGGTCTAGTGAAAGGTGTCCCTGTCTGTGGCAGGGGGTTGGAACTGGATGGGCTTTGAGGTCCCTTCCAACTCAAACCAGTCTGGGATTCTATGATACACCCACAGGATGCAGTGAGGCGGTGACCTTGGAGCAGTCAGGAAAGTGACTGTCCTTCAGTCTTTAAAGACTGTGGAGCTTATAATCTCCAACAAAGGTTCAGAAGTATCTAAAGTTTAATTCACAAGAAATCAAGGGATTTGAGGAGTGACTGTTAGACAAGAGCCAAGTCAGGAACAGCATGGAGCTGTTGGCCTTCAGCAAGAAATGGAAAGCTAACCTTTGTTGTTTAACTCCGTGCGGTTAAAGACTTGTAATTCTCCTTTATCACTTTCTGGTAAAGCTCTTTCTGCCAATCTTCCCCTCATGTGCTGCAGCACCATCAAACGTCCCAGGGACCCAAACCAAAGCAATCAGTAGCTACGGCCACCATCCTCAAAAGCCCTTTTCTTCAAACAGCAGTAAGGAAGCAGTCCCCAGCCAACTGTTTCTGTTGTACTGTTATGTACCACACTGCGTACTACCAGCAGACTAATTAAGGGCTTTATATAATTAAGGCTTTCATATACGAATCTCCTATTGTTACTTCTGCACATGGCTTAGAATGAGTAAAATGACATTAGAATAATGTGACTCAAGTGAAGCAATGGCTTTCTGTAATGACTGGGTCAAAAATTAGTCTTAAACCAATAAATACCTGTGGTTGCCACTGACACTCAGTGCCATCAGGGAATGTAGCTCTTCCTTTCACTGAAAACCAGAAAACACTCCAGGGGGTATTTTAAACAAGCCCTAAGGCAGTGCCACAGGCTGTCAGGGTTCTTCCCTAATAATAAATGTTAACACAAGTGACAAATTAAGCTCTATGAATACCAAGAGATTAATACTGTGGGACTTTCTGTGGGGTTTTACATGGGGTATACATATGTTGAAGCTGCACTTTATATCCAAGTACTGTGTTTGTGCGTGCTTGCCTTTGAGTCCGTTTTAATTTGCCTTCCAATCTAACGCCCATCTCGCCGGCTGAGACATTTTGCAGCTCACATCATGTATAAACTCAGTTGTACACATCTGCTGCCAAGGGAAATAATTAAGTTCCAGCAATTTGTCGCTAGATGGGATCACAGCCCCAGTTAAATACATAGGGGAGAAGGCTGAGCAGAAGTTCAGCCCTCGGCTCAGCCCCAGACACCCACACTGTGGGCACCGACAGGTCACCTCAGTGACTCCAGGGGAAGCTTTCCCAAGCATGAGGAGTGTCATGTACAAATACAGGTCTGTGGGGAGTGAGTTCGTTCCACAGTGTGAAGCGGGACCGCATTTCCAGCCAACAGCAGATTTGCTCCCCAGGATGCTGGGGAGGGGCTCTTCATCAGGGACTGTAGTGACGGTACAAGGGGTAATGGGTTAAAACTGAAACAGGGGAAGTTCAGGTTAGATATAAGCAGGAAGTTCTTTACTGTGAGGGTGGTGAGGCACTGGAATGGGTTGCCCAAAGAAGTGGTAAATGCCCCATCCCTGGCAGAATTCAAGGCCAGGTTGGACAGAGCCTTGTGTGGCATGTTTTTGTTAGATTCGTCGCAGCCCATGGCAGGGGGGTTGGAACTTGATGATCTTAAGGTCCTTTCCAACCCAAGCCATTCTGTGGTTCTATGATTTAGGCATAGCATTGGAATTTGAGTGCAAAGAGCACCAAGATGCCTTTTAATTCCCAGTGCCACCTCTGCATTCTGCATTCTAACCCTAACCCTAACCCCAACCCATATCCCATACTGCTGCTCCCCTAAAGGGTTCCACATAAGAATCTTCTTTTAATTTAAGGGAAATAAAGACAACAGCAAACATCTTAATTACCTGTAAAGGCTTGGGATTCTGGATTTGCTTCTGAGATTGATTACTTATCCCAGCACGGAAACTCCACAGCACGCTGATGAGCCAGTTCCCATCTTCCCCAAAAGGAATTTTTTTGGGAATGGCTTCTTTCAGCAGCCATCAGTTTTTTCTCATTTTTAAGGGCTCAGTTTCAAAAGAACTGTCCTCAAAGTGCTTCAGACATAACCGCTGGTGCTTGGGTGGCATTTCCATGTCCCAGCCCATGTTGTGAATCCATTGCTTCAGGAGAGGCTTATTTTGTAGAGGAAAACCATAGGCAGTTAACGATGCTGTTCTTGTACGTGGTGGCATTCTGACAGCTCAGCACCTAGCAATAAACCATCGTAAAATGGAAAACAGGAACAAATCCCTAAATAACAAGCCAGGAAGAGAGTTTAAAGAGTTTCTAATGAACTTCGGTATTAAACAGGATAAAACTTCTCAAAAAAAACCATGTGGGTTTAAAAGACACAAAGAGTTGAGGTCATTGAGATGTGAAACACGGCTCTGAACTTCATTGCCAGAGACGTGGAGCCTGTGGCACATGGAGAGCAGGAGCCAGGTCTCCTTTCACACGCTGCTTCCCTCCTTCAAAGCCACATGTAGAATCTGAAAGGCAAAATTCTTCAAAATCAGCTTAACAGACTATTATGGTGCAGATTTACATTTAAAGCAACTTCTGCTATGAAGACACATATGGATATGCTTCCTTAATCTGCATATCCATGAGGAATACTCCCATGTGCCACAACAAAGCTCGTTGTGGTTATTTAGAATACAACAACAAAAGGGCAATAGCCCAGTAACATAAAAAAAAAATTAAGGCTTGGATTTTAGGTGGGGTCTGAAAGAGGATTTTCCCATTGCATGGGCTGCAGGAGTCAATCTTGAGGATGTCAGTCGCAGAGGAGATCCTTGGAGAGGCACATTGAAAAGAAGAGAAAACTGCACAGGGGCACTGGTAGAAAAGGGAGAGAATAGAAACCATCAGAGCATGTACCTGCAAAAAGAACCAGGGAGACAACAGGGCTCTGGCAGAGCACATGGGGGAGTGTTTCTGGGAACACGGATGGGATGCTCCACAACACATTCTGCTATCAGATGCAGAAGGAAATCATGCACCCCTGTGCCAGGGCATTGGGCCAAATTGAAGCCCTGCTGTGGAACCCACTCACCACCCATTCCTGTGCGGCAGTGCCCAGCGGGTCAGGAGGAGATCATTACTCCCACAGGGCCGACATCTGAGCTCTGTTAAACTGACCCTAGAGGAAAACACGGCACCCTCGCTTCTCTAGCAGCCGCTGCTGCCTTCCGCTGTGTGCCCGGCAGTGTCCGTGCCACCCCCTGTGTGCCCGGCAGTGTCTGCCATCCCCTGTGTGCCCGGCAGTGTCCGTGCCATCCCCTGTGTGCCCGGCAGTGTCCGTGCCATCCCCTGTGTGCCCGGCAGTGTATGTGCCTTCCCCTGTGTGCCCGGCAGTGTCTGTGCCTTCCGCTGTGTGCCCGGCAGTGTCCGTGCCATCCCCTGTGTGCCCGGCAGTGTCCGTGCCATCCCCTGTGTGCCCGGCAGTGTCTGCCATCCCCTGTGTGCCCGGCAGTGTCCGTGCCATCCCCTGTGTGCCCGGCAGTGTATGTGCCTTCCCCTGTGTGCCCGGCAGTGTCTGTGCCTTCCGCTGTGTGCCCGGCAGTGTCTGTGCCATCCCCTGTGTGCCTGGCAGTGTCTGCCATCCTCTGTGTGCCCGGCAGTGTCCGTGCCATCCCCTGTGTGCCCGGCAGTGTCGGTGCCTTCCCACAAGCTGCAAGCCCCGGGCCGTGCAGGCCACCCGGCCCCCGCAGCAGGCACAGGCCTCGCAGGGGCTCGCGACCCCCAGGCGGCCATTCCCGCCTGGCTGCCACACTGCACTGGTGCCGACGGGAGCTCCCTCACAGCCCTGTCCCCCCCTGCTCGCAGCACTTCCCGCGGCACCGCCGCAGTCCGCTCCGCGGCACCACGCCACGCCCCTCGCCCGAGCCGCAGCCAATCGGGCGCGGCGCCTGCCTCCACGCGCAGCCAGCCCTGGGCTGGGCCGACGCAGCCCACATTTCCTCGCCATTGGCCTGTCACTCCTCGCCTCCGCCCTCCCATTGGCGAACAGGCGTCACGACAACCAATCACAGCGCGCACGTGCGGCGCGGCCTCCACGAGGAAGGTCGGGCAGACACGTTCATTCCCATTGGCCAGCGAACGAAGAAACCGGACGCCGATTGGAGGATGGCAAGCGCACCCTCACAGGGCGGGGATGGCGAGCCCGCTTTTACTTGTTGTCATAGCGACGCGGACCTGCGGCGCTCAGAGCCAGAGGGGGATGCGGTGTCCCGGTGAACGGGCCTAGCTCTGCCTGTTCCCGGCCCGGCGCGGGAGGCCTCACTCAGCAATGGAAGGGGGGACAGACTGCTCCCCCTCGTCCCGGGTCGGTCACTACAGCAAAGCTGCGACGTGAGACGGCAGCCCCGGAGCTGCTCCTCTGGCTTCAAGCTTGCCCATCCTCCCTCCTTCCCTTGTGGAACAAACAGCGAAATTTCTCCTAACAACTTTAATTTAAAAAACCGTGACATTTCAGCAGACGTAAACCCATCCTCACAGAACTGAAACAGAAACATGCACGTAAAAAAGACTTTAACAAAGTGTGTCTGGTGACGATGGAGCCCTGAACCAAAACAGGCTCTTCCCAATCCAGCCAGTGCTGCTGCTTCTGCATTTTGCTTGTGACACCATCAACATGGTGACATTGGGTACATCCAGGCTTGGATCATGGAAAAGAATAAATCATGTCCTTGCAGTGCCATGGCACTTCAGAACCTCACAGGCCTGATAAGAGGAACCAAAGACAAGCAAAAATACATTTTTCTGTAGGAGAATGTTTAACAAGCATCTAAGGGTCTGCTTTCACAGGATTTGGCAAACTGAACACACACAAGACCTGCAACAAGGAGGGAAAGTAACTGCTGCACATCTTTAAGGCTATGCAAAATCAAACCCCTATTCCAGGCGAGGATCTCAGCCTTCAGGAATTCACAGTCTGGGTTCAGCAGCACAGAGCCCCATGAGCCCCATGATTTAACTGTGGGAACAAGCTACTTTTTGTGCTCTGCATCCCTCTATCCCAGTCGCCACTCTTGAAGAGGCTTCTTCCAAAGACCCATAGGGCCAGCGCTTCCTTTCTCATGTGTCAGAAAAGTAGGTCTTTCCTGACACTGCTCCACCTGGAAAATTAGTGTTAGCAACTTCATTTCCAGCCCAGTCCCCAGACTCTTCAGACTCTCTGCAGCCTAGGGGTAACACTGTAGACTTTCTCCAGCCCAAAGTGTTACAGAATGTTCCCTGTGTCAATGAGCTTTCTCTCCAGTGTGGACTCACAGCTAACAGTAACTCTAAGCACTGCAGAATTCCAGGACAGCTCCATCATGTGTCCAGCAGCAACAGGCACTGATGAAGGGCAGTGAACTGGCTCCACACACCATTTCAACACCATCTGTGGAAAATAACTCCCCAGCCTTCTTGCTTTGCCTGGAAGCAGGCTCAAGATGGCTGTTCCACAGCTGCCTCCTCCTGCCATGGCCCAGCACAGAGCATGGGGATCTTGCTATGGCCCTGCCCAGCAAAGGTGACAGCTGAGGGTGATGCAAACCCCCCAGCTGGGTAGGATTTTCTATATGGAGTGCATTACAGCCCCCCTGATCTCTGTGCAGGGCCAACTGGCCAAGGCCAGGTGTGTTTCTTGCAAGTGAGTTTCCTGATGCTTCATGAAACTCCTCCTGAGCACAAATCTCTTCCTGCAGAGGGAGCACTGGAAGAGCCCCTCTCCTGAGTGCCGGCGCAGGTGGTTTAGAAGGTAATCCTTTCGTCGGTAGCTTTTGTCACACTCGGAGCACTTGTATGGCCTCTCTCCCGTGTGAGTCATCTGGTGCCTAACAAGCCATGAATGGCACACGAAGCCTTTCCCACAGTCACTGCAAATGTAGGACTTGCCCCTGCCTTGGCTCTGCTGCTGTCCTGCGGGGCTGCCCCGTGGTGCCAAGTGCTGCTGGCACCTGCTGCAGGCCTCCGCCTTGTCCTGGGGGTGATCCCAGCAGGGGCTGGCCAAAGGGTTTTCAGCAGGGAAGTTCTCCTCGCTTTCTGCTGGTGGCTGCTCCTCTCCACCCAGGCCATGGTGCTCATGAAGCCCAGGTTCACCTGCAGGGTTCTGTCCACAGTCGGGATGGGCAGCAAGCTGTGGCCCCATGGGTAGCCCCTCATACGAGGCAGAAGGAGGCCCCTGCCCGGCTCTTTTTTCAGCTGCAGCACATGGCTGTGAGTGCAGCACACAGAATGCCCTTTCATTGACAGTCCTCTCACACATGAGGTGTGGAGACACATTCCCTTCTTGTGCTCCCTGGGGAGCCTGGAGATGTTCCTGCTGGGTGGAATTTCTCTCCCGTTTGTTGTACGTGCACGGTCTCTTTCCGACGCTGTTTTCCTGAGTGCTGAAGAAATCCAAGTGTTCACCAAATCCTCGGGTGTGCTGAGTGTCATCCCCAAGACTGCTCCCAGCAGCGTTTGTTTCCATCATTTCTGAATTCCACTGACTGTTCCATGTCACTCCAGGGCTAGGATCCTTGGAAAACTGCTCTCCAGGTCTTCCTGGCACCTCTGAGTCACGTGCTGTGCTTTCAAAGCAGTCTGCTGGAGGGTCCCTCTTCGTGTTTTCATCATGCACTGAAACAGATACATTTCAGAGTGTTTAGCTAAAACAGGAGAAGTTCAGGTTAGATATAAGGAAGAAGCTCTTTACTGTGAGGGTGGTGAGGCATGGGAACAGGTTGCCCAGAGAAGTGGTAAATGCTCCATCCCTGACAGTGTTTAATGCCAGATTGGACAGAGCCTTGAGCAACCTCGTCTAGTGAAAGGCATCCTTGCCCATGGCAGGGGGTTGGAATTGGATGATCATAAGGTCCTTTCCAACCCAAACCATTCTAGGATTCTATCATTTTAATTAAGTAAGCCTCTTCAGAGTCCATCCAAGCCTACAGCCACACTAAGGGACAAAGTAAATTACGTGGGAGGTTTCAGTACCGATGGGGGAGCAAGTACCAGTGCTCCACTGAGAGAAAATCTTCAGGAAAACAGAAGATTTTTTTTTCCAATTATTTTTTGCTTTTAAATCTACACAACAAATCACTAATGCAATATCTTATCTTCCCCCTCTCACAGAGATACCTGAAATGTGAGGCCTAAGTTCCTTGACAGAGTGGACATGGCCACCCGCTGGTGCTCTCTGCTGCTCTCCAGGCACTCCAGCAAGCATCTAGAGCAGGAAGGGCCCCAGCCAAGGCACCACTGCCAGCTTGGCATGTCCCTGGGGCTGGATCCCTTTCTGGGATCCCCGGCTGGGCTTCTACAAGGAGATGTTCTCTGGCTGGGTCTTTCTCCTTGGAGAAAGCTCGAGTGGCTGAGTGGAGGAAGGTCTTGCACATTACAAGTGATCCCCAGACAGGCACACAGCTCTGGACTGGTGCAGAGGCATACCCTGACAGAGAGCTGCCTCTCACCTAGATGTCTCTCCTGCTTTTCTCAGAAAACATTTATGACTCCTGACAATCCAATCCAAAGAGGCACCTGGCACAGCTCTCCCTCTGCCACTGGACAAAACTGTCCTGCTGACCTACAAATTTCCCCTGTCCGTGATTGTGTCCAATGTTTCATTTTCCAGCTTATTTCCAACAACACTCTTCAGTCCAGCTTTCTAATGCTCCATAATTTTCCTGTCCCCTAAGACCTGTGACTCTTCCAACATCTGCCAGTTACTACAGAAAGACTCCACTGGGTATCATGAAGGACCATGAGCCTCTCAGCAGCATCACTCAGTTGAATCCAAAGTTACCTGCACTGCAAAAACATCTCCAGCCCTTATTTCTCCAGTGGTGTATGGGAACAGCAGCACACAAACATGTTACCACAGGCTGAGCTAAAGCATGAATGCAGAAGGTACTGGTTGCTCTATGGCAGTTGCCTAAGCACGTCCTCCCACCCCAGTAACTCCAGGTCATGTGTACGCACAGGCTGGAAGGTCTGGCACAAGCAGAGTGGGCTGGGAAGCCCACCCTGTGAGCTCTTGAAGCAGTTGTAACAGGCATCCAGTGGGAAGGGGTGAGCTGGAGCAGATCCAGCCTTACACCAGGGTGATATCCTGCATGACCTTTTCTGGTGGGGCAAAATCATGCACACTGTCAGTTTCAAAGCAGTTACCAGCATACCAAGAGTTTATCCCTTGATTTACTCTATAGTGACTTCACCACATGCTATGAATGTTTAACTAACTTAGGTGAAGGAAGCAGGCATAATCCATACGCCAAGTGTGCTCTGCACAGCAACTCCAAATGAACGAATGTCAGCATGCACATAGCCAAACAGCACATCCCAAAATTCTTTTGCATTAAAGTCACCTTATCTTTAGCTGCAGGCCAGCTCTCCTGCTTGGGAATGCAAACTCAGGGCTCCTTGTTCATTGGTACTACCTTTAGAAGCTTCTAAGCCAGAGGGAACCCTTGAATAGTTTGGGTTGGAAAGGACCTTAAGGATCATCCAGTCCCAACCCGTGGCCACAGGCAGGGACACCTTCCACCAGACCAGGTTGCTCCAAGCCCCATCCAAACTGGCCTTGAACACTGCCAGGGATGGGGCAGACACAGCTTCTCTGGGCAACCTGTGCCAGGGCCTCACCACCCTCACAGGGAAGAACTTCTTCCTCAGATCTCATCTAAATCTCCCCTCTGTCAGGTTAAATCCATTCCCCCTTGTCCTGTCCCTACCTGCCCTTGTCGAAAGCCCCTCTCCAGCTTTCTTGTTGGCCCCTTTAGGCACTGGAAGCTGCTGTAAGGTCTCTCGGAGCCTTCTCCTCACTGAACAAGCCCAATTCTCTGCCTGTCTCCACAGGGGACGTGTTCCAGCCCTTGGAATCATCTTTGTGTCCTCCCCTGGACTCTCACCAACAGCTCCTTTGCATGCTGGGGATCCCAGAGCTGCATGCAGGACTGCAGGGAGGGGTCTCACCAGAGCCTCTTCAGCTGACTGAATCTCCAGTTTTTGAGAACAAATACTAACTAGCAGACTGAGGTTTGCTCTAGTTCTTTCATATCTTAAATTACTAGTTCATGACATCAAATAGTGTATAAAAAATAATCTAAATTAGATTTACTGTCCCAGAAATCTCAGCTGAAATCCACTACTAACCTGTGCTTGAATCTGCAGAGACCTCTTTCTCCAAGTCTTGTTGTTCAGGGCAGCGTGGCTCCTCTTCTTGCTTAATCCATGATAAAATATCAGTTGCATAAGTCTGAAATCCTGCTCATGGGGGAGAATGTACACAGTTGAGAATCACAGCACAAAGATGCAAAGCAGAAAGTATTTGGGAACGCACAAAGACAAGGAAAGTTCTGACAAAGCCTCAGGGAAGACTTGGCAGGAGGGGCAATTCCCTCAGTGGGAGTTTTTGCCAGGGAATCCTCACCATCAGGATTTCCTGCGAGGTCCTCACCCTCCACACCTGGCAGCTCCCTGGCATGCACCTCTTTGCCTTTCTTGGGCTGATTTGAAGACTCAGGCTCGTAAAACGCTTGCTCTGCTAAAGGAGAAAATTGAAGACAAGGACATAGTACCTGCGTAAGGTCAGGATCTCACAAGGGTGGAACCTGCTCTGCTCTTGATTTTCATTTTCCCACAAGCCAAGCTCCCAGAATCCCCATTTCTTAAAGGTCTAAAAATCCCAGCTTGTCACATACTGGATGCCATGTACAATGATGATGGAGCCAGCAGGTAGAGCTGCTGCCCTTTGTAAAGAGTAAGGACAGCCAAGCTCCAAAGCAGAATAGTTTATGTGTAATACAAAGAGGTACCACCAAGTGAGAAGGCAAGAAACAGGTCCCTGGGCTGTTCAGGCTCCCTGTACTGCACCAGCACCCCCAGGAGCCCATTCACTCACTCCTGTACGCAGGAAAAGCACAGGAGAGGAGGGAAAAGGCAACCTGAGGCCTCTGGATGTGCAGGAGGAGAGGCACCATAGCCCTGCGAGAGAAAGCTGCAGGGGCTAGGGAGCTGCAGAGCTGCCACAGCTGCTCTGACCCCCCGCAGACACCCGTGCAATGGATGGCACCAACCCCACACCTCATCCTGGCACTGAGGTTTGTCTCTTCCAAGTTAACCTATCGACCCTCAAAAGTAACCAAATGTGATGATATATTTAAACAGAGCTGTCAATGTGAGGTAATAAAAGTGAAGAAATTAAGGGAGAACAAAACATTTCCTATTCCTCACTGCACTGCTTGGATGGGAACCAGACATGTGCTTTGCAAACTCCAAAGTGGCTGTGAGAAGGGCAAGACAGAATACCAGCCCTTACCTGTCAGGACCGGTGGCAAGTCTGTTCAAAACCTATGAGCCTTCCATAAAACATCCAGAATACATGAGAAGAGGTGGAAAAAAAACCCAACCTTGGAATTTAATCCTTGTATTTCATTTTCCCTCTGAGGTATGCAGTTACTCACCCGGGGAGGGCTCTTCAGGAGCCTTTCCAGCCTCCCTTTCCTGCTGATCTGCAGAGGCCAACTCTTCCTCTTTCTTAATATGGATTATGGTGTCTTCTGTTAATGGGAAACAATGTTATTTTAATTCCATACACAAAATTAATTCCAATTCTCACCCCAGCAGCTCTGTCCTAGCTCACAATCTAGACAAAACCCTCACATCAGTTCTTGCTGACAAGGGTCTCTCAAACAGACCTCAAGTATTTGCCACAAAACCCTCAGCAGACATTCTGAGCTTCAGAAACCCACAGAAACTTCACACAGGTGAAATGTCTATTTTGTGGTGTTGCCCATCAGCAGCTGAAAACCCATCCTATGCCATCCTGGGAAAGGGCAGTGCCACCTGAATTCTTGTTTTTGAGGTTTACTTCTCTTTCGGCTCTGCTAGTCGCGTCAATCCCTTTGCAGTCACTCTCAGTAAAACACGCACTGCTTCCAGCCCATCAAAAAAGCTCTAGTGAGAATTACAAATGTCATGTACCCAAAAAATGCTATGAAATCAGGAAAAGCAGATGGGCTGCTGCTCTACATGTCACCTCCATAATACAATGAACTGGAAGAACACTTCATGCATGTGTAAAAGCAGTCACATCTGGCACGTCTGTGCACACAGAATGGAAAGGGCTCTTGACATCCAGTGGTCAAGAACTGACCTTCACCCTGCTCTGGCAATGCAGACATAGGAGTGCAGCAACCAGGAGAGGGGAAATAAGTGTTTTAATGTAGCCTCCTGGTAAGGCTGGTAGGGATGAGGTGCCCAACAGCTATGTTTGTAACAGGACACTCAACACAGCGAGTGCCTTGGAGAGGCTGATGTCCCAGAACCGGCCCATCTGGGGGGGTTTTGGCACCCCATGTCCCAACAGCCCACTCACCCCAAAGCCACTTACCAGTCTCCACAGGATCATCTCTCCCATTCCCACCCACGCAGCTCTGAACACACGGCTGGATCCCATCTTCTGACCGGGCCTGGGTATCACGTCTGGGAGCATCCGGCTCTGCAGGAGGGGTGAACTGACGAGCAGCCACAGGTTCCGCTTGCACAGGGCCAGCGGGGACAGGGCAGCGACCCTCTTCCTGCCCACCTCCCTCTCCGACCCTCACCACACACACCCGGCTCGAGGTGGAGGTCGAGGTCAGGCCCTTACCGAGGGAGAGCAGCATGTGGTAGTTGCTCCGCATAACGGCCCGGTGCAGGGCCTGCTGCCAGCCACGCAGCGCCCGCCACTCCCGCTCGCTGAACTGCAGCCACACGTCCTCCAGGCTCACCGGGCCCTGCCCTGCCCGGGGCCGGGCTGCCCGCCGGCCGCCGCCGGCCGCCCCGCGCCTCGCTGACATCCGAGGGGCCCCGCCGCAGCTACCGCTACAACCACCGCCGGTCTCCAGCCGCCGCTCCAGCGCCTGGAGGCGGCCGCGCAGAGCCAGCGCGGCCCTCAGCTGCCGTTCCGCCCGCGCCAGGCGGGCCTCCAGGCGGAGCAGCCGGGCCGCCACCGCCTGCGCCTCCGCTCGCTCAGTCTCCGGACCGGCCATGGCCGCCCCGCCGGCACAGCCGACACCGGCCGTTGCAGCTCCCGCGAGCGGCACAGCAGCGCCCCCTGCCGCCGACCCGCCACGAGCACTGCGGCGCCCCCCGGCGGGAGGTCTCGGTGCTGCGCGGGGCACCGCCGAGGCGGGAGGGATCCGGGATCCTCCGGGAGCCGGGGGGGATCGGGGATCACTTCGGAGCCGAGAGGGATCCGGGATTCTCCATGACTCAGGAGGGATAGGGATCCCGACAGAACGGAGATGGACCCAGGTTTCTCCATGACCTGTGAGGGATCAGGGATCCTCAATGAGCTGAAAGGGATTGGGATCCCTTCAGAGCCAAGAGGGATCAGGGATCCTCTGTGAGCCATGAAGGATTGAGGATCCCCTCAGAACTGTGGGGGATCAGAGTCCTCTCAGAGACATGAGGGTTCAGGATCTTCTCAGAGCTATGAGGGATAAGTTTCTGTCAGGACCATGAGAGCGCAGGATCCTCAGGGCCATGAGGGATCAGGGTCCCCTCAGAGCTGCGATGGAAGAGCCCCTTTGGAGCCATGAGGGAGCAGCATCCTCTCAGTGCAGCATGCCCTCAGAGCAGGGGTGCTCAGGGTCCCCTCAAAGCCATGAGAGGTCAGAGCCATGAGCACGCAGGCTCCCCTCAGAGCTGTGGCAGCTTGAGGCTCCCCTCCGAGTCATGAGGGAACAGGGTCCCCTCAGAGCCATGAAGGACCAGAGGGGTGTCCTGGTTTGAGCACTAGCAGTCATTTTTCTCCTTCTTGGTAGCTGGTGCAGTGCTGTGTTCTGACTTTCGGGCTGAGAACGGTTGCTGATAGCAAGTATGTTTTGAGTTACTGCTCAAATGTTTGGTTTGTCCAAGGCCTTTGCTGAGCTCATGCTCTGCCAGGGAAGGAGGGGAGGCCGGGAGGAAGGAGAGACAGGACACCTGACCCAGGCTAGCCAAAGAGGTATTACATACCATAGCACGTCATACCCAGGAGGTAACTGGGGGAAACCCGGAAGGGCTGGAGCTCTCGGGGATGGAGGAGGTAACGGTCGGTGCTCGGTTGGGCAGGGTGGGGTGAGTTATGGATTGGTGGCTGGTGAGGTGTTGTATTCCCTTCACTTGTTATTTCCTTTATCATTATTATTTGTAGTAGTAGTGGCAGTAGTGATTTATGTTATGCCTTAGTTATTAAACCGTTCTTATCTCCATCCGTGGGGGCTACATTCTTTGGATTCTCCTCCTCAGCTCTCCAGGAGTTGGGGGAGCAAGGGGGGGAGTGAGTGAATGAGCTGTGTGGATTTGGGTTTAAATCACGACAAGGGGTCAGAGCTGTAATGATTCAAGATCCTCTAAGAGCCATGAATGTGCAGGGTTCCCTCAGAGCTGTGAGGGCTCAGAGTCCCATTCAGAGTCATGAGGGTACAGGATCCCCTCAGAGCCCTGCATCCTAGGGGATCCCTCAGAGTCATGGGGGTTCAGGCTCCCCTCAGAGCCATGAAGAACTGGTGTGCCCTCAGAGCTGTGGATGGTGCCGTGTTCTCTCATAGCTGTGAGGGATCAGTTCCAGGCCCATCTCACAAAGGGAAACCGGGGAACAGGGCTGGTAATATGGATGGTGGAATGGTTCTGCTGCCTTTGGTGAGGGACAGACCTGCGGTGAAGGCCCAGCTGCCTGAGGGTGGCTGTACCTCTTGGTACTTTGGTGTATTCATGTTGCCTTGTGCTTAATCATCTGTAAGGAGCTGGATGCATGAGACGCCATGTACCTCTCCAAAATACATCTGTGTTCCACGGGACACACAGATTTTCTACTTGTACATGGCAAAAAAGCACAGAGAGGCTTTTATAATCAAAAATCTGAAGTTATAAATAAAACCCCCCAGAGTTAGAATCACAGAATAGTTAGGGTTGGAAAGGACCTTAAGATCATCTAGGTCCAACCCCCCTGCCATGGGCAGGGACACCTCACACTAAACTGTATCACCCAAGGCTTCATCCAACCTGGCCTTGAACACTGCCAGGGATGGAGCATTCACAGCTTCCCTGGGGAACTCATTCCAGTGCCTCAGCACCCTAACAGTAAAGAACTTCTTCATATAAAATCTAAATCTCCCCTGTTCAACTTTTAACCCATTACCCCTTGTCCTGTCACTGCTGTCTCTAATGAAGAATCCCTCCCCAGCATCCGTATAGGCCCCCTTCAGATACTGGAAGGCTGCTATGAGGTCTCCACGCAGCCTTCTCTTCTCCAGGATGAACAGCCCCAACTTTCTCAGCCTGTCTTCATATGGGAGGTGCTCCAGTCCCCTGATCATCCTCGTGGCCCTTCTCTGGACTTGTTCTAACAGTTCCATGTCCTTTTTACGTTGAGGACACCAGAACTGCACACAATACTCCAGGTGAGGTCTCACGAGAGCAGAGTAGAGGGGCAGGATCACCTCCTTGTACCTGCTGGTCACAAGCCTTTTGATGCAGCCCAGGATACGGTTGGCTTTCTGGGCTGTGAGTGCACACTGAAGCCGGCTCATGTTCAGTTTCTCATCAACAAACACCCCCAAGTCTTTCTCTGCAGGGCTGAACTGAATTTTCTTTTTGCCCAACCTGTAGCTGTGCCTGGGATTGCTCCAACCCAGATGTAGGACCTTGCACTTGTCATGGTTAAACTTCATAAAGTTGGCATCAGCCCACCTCACAAGCGTGTCAAGGTCCCTCTGGATGGCATTCCTTCCCTCCAGCGGATCAACCGAACCACACAGCTTGGTGTCACGGGCAAACTTGCTGAGGGTGCACTCAATCCCACTGTCCATGTCACTGACAAAGATGTTGAACAAGACCGGTCCCAACACTGATCCCTGAGGAACACCACTCATTACTGGTCTCCAGCCAGACATTGAACTGTTGACCACAACTTATTGCGTGCGACCATCCAGCCAGTTCTTTATCCACCAAGTCATCCATCCATCAAACTGATGTGTCTCCAATTTAGAGACAAGGATGTCATGTGGGACAGTGTTGAATGCTTTGCACAAGTCCAGGTAGATGACATCAGCTGCTCTACCCCTGTCTATCAGTTCCGTAGCCCCGTTAGGAGTTGCTCTAACAACAGCAAGTACTTGCAAAATGAATGAACAAAAGCTTGAACTTCTCTTAAACAAAACAATTTGCATTTGCCAGAACCTGAGAATCTGCTAAGATGTGTCTGTCCTAGGTCAGCTTATTTCCCTCCCTCTTGTTTTTCTCTGCGTGAGTATTCCTTCTTTTTGTGAAAAACGTCTCAACCTAGATATCTGGCTTTGCAGCGGATAAAAGCTCAGCGCTTGTTAATGGAACACATGGACACTCCACAATGCATCTTGGGGTGGGCATAGGAGACCACATGCTCCCAAAGAACTCCCTCCCTCCCCATCACCATGTCATCTCTGTCCTTCCCCTCTAGCTTCTGCTCTTTCCCATAAGTGTTACTCTACCTGCACACAAGGGAAGATTTAGCCTTTTCCTCTTGTTCTTGGAAAAGCAGCACATCTCTATGGCACTTGACATTTCTTCTTGGATTCACGGTTGGATTTTTTTTTTGCAATTTAAGCAGCATGAATTTCAAAATAGCTCTGAAGTTTGTTATAAATACACATATTTGCCTCTGAAATACACAGGAGCTGGGCTGGAACAGGGAAACTATGACCCACCTTGAAAAATGCTGCTTCATCTGTATTATCCAAAGTAAATCAAGAAGGTGATGAAACACAATGCACATGAGGTGCTTCTGATGCTCAGGCAGTAGCTAATCTGTGAAACGTCTCGGTCAAAACTAGGAGACTGTCATCAAGGGATCCTCTCAGAGCTGTGGGAGCTCAGGGTCCCCTCCAGCTCACATGGCCATCCAAAAGCCATAGTTTATAGTCTTATAGTTGCACCTATGACATCTCTCACATGTGAACACGAAAACATCAGATATCAGCAGCTCTTTCCTTTTCTTTAACTAACATTTAAAGCTTAAGTATCTAATAATAATGAAGTGATGGGTCAGCACTAGAACATACACAGCAATAGTGCAATAGGGGAGATAGCACCATGGCATGACTTGGATGCTTCTTGTTATTGCCCTTTTGTAAGCCACAGAAACAGCCCAGAAAAGGCACCTGTAGCTGTTTGTGTGCTGCCAAAGTGATCCTAACCAAGACTCAGGATGTTCTGGCCACGAGGGAATTGGTGACAAGCACCCCTCTGCTGCTTTATGCGGCAGCATCTTTGTGTCTTTATCCCAGAACCCATCTTGCTTTTCAACTGATAACAAACTGCAACGCTGAAGTTGCTGGAAACCTTTTGCTAGCAGCAGGATCAATGTGATCTGCCTGCAGGGTGAGAATGGTACAGTGAGCTTATTTAAGTCCTATTTTTATCTACCCTTACTATTCAGGCCCTGTCTGGATCTCACCTATACATGTGGAAAAGAATTCTCCTGCTCAGGTTATTAATTGCAATATTAGAAAGAGAAAACACAATAACCCCCCCTCCTTCCTTTTTTCTGGTTTGAGGGAGACTGTTGTCTCTCCATCAGTAAGGTATGATACTATAACTGCCATTTACCAGGTCAGGTAAAATGATGAAGAACCCAAACAAACAAACAAACAAACCCCACAAATCAAAAAGCAGCATTTTGAACTTCACAGATTGAATCTGCTCAAGTTTATTGTTATTAAAAATCAATGGCTACAAATTTAACTGGCATTTTACAAACCAATAAAAACAAGTTCCCTGCCTTGATGGCTCACATTCTAGGTAACAAAAGAGTAAAACATGAAGAAGCAGTTTCACTGGAGACAGCAGGAAACCACTGGAGAAGCTATTAGCTCACATGCTTATTGGACAAAACTCAAACTGCTTCTCTGGGTATCAGATGCCCTGTACTGCCAACTGCCAAGAAATTCTCCCTTCAGCACATCAAATGGCAGAGAAAAAACAGTTCATGTTCATTGCTTCATGGTAGCAAGCAGTCCCCAAACACTGGGAAGTGGCAAATACAAACCCCTCTGTCCTCACAGATTTCTCATTTGGAGTAAAATATATGGATATGTGCACAGAGAGGGGCTCACCACAGAAAGACCTACTCAGACATGTCAGGAGCTGAGAAATCAAAGACCTCAGTAGCACCAGGGATGAGAAAAGGTGCAGACAGCTGGTCACCAGGCAAACACCTGCAGTGGCTGAAGACACCCTGGCAGGCACAGCTCTGTGCCAGCTCCCGCAGTACAAGCTCAGAGAGGTTCACACAGGCTCACCCTGATCTGCTCTGGGCAAGAATCAAATCAGCTTGAACAGTCCAGAGCTCTGAGCTGCTGAGCCAAAGTGGGCACAGGAGTTCTTGTCTCACACTCTGCTGGCAGGGCAAGCAGCAATGAATCTGGAAAAAGACCTCACTTCTCTTGGCCAAAGTAGTTTCCAGACTAGAACACCTGCCACAGCAGCCAATTGGAGCTGGAAGAACACCTCTGCCTGAGGCGATGAGCCAGCCACCAGTACCCTCCCGCTTTGCAGACACTTTGGGACCAGAAGCAACAGAAAGGTTTCTAAAGCCCAATTAATGTCAAGAAAATGAACAGCAGGTTTAGAACAAGTCAAGCAGCCACACCACCCCTGAAGCTGCACTATGTATTTGGGTAATTTGCTAAACACATCAGATACTGGGAGTTTTTTCCTAACTTGGAGCAAAGTCCCCACAGCTACTGCAGTGCAAACCCAGCACCTCGCACCCTAGTGCACATCACAACTCCAAGCACAAGTGGCCTCGTTATCATAATTTATGGAAAACTAACTGTTTTCAAGCTCTAAAGACAGAGCTGAACCTGTGTTTTCCAGCCAGCTTCCTAAGCAGAAGCAGCAGCAAAAATATCATTCAGCCTGTGCCAAGGCACAGGTAGAGCTGGGAACAGACTGGTTGCCCCTCCTTGGTAAAGGTAGTGCCCATACAAGCCATTGGTGAGGTCTCACCCCGTGCATGTGTGCAGTCACCAGGAGTCTTTTGCAAATGTAGAACTCAAACTCACCCTTAGAACTGAGAACAGCAGAACTTTGTCAAGGGGAGCAGCCAGGACAAGTCCAGGTGAAGAACTTCAAAACACTCAACTTTGCTGGAACGAGCTCAAACAACTGATTCAAACTCAGAGAGGCCCAAAACACTTTTATTCTTGAGTTTTGGGCAGATTATGAGGTACTGTGGCATACCACCACCCCTATGAAGGACAGGGCACTGGTGCCACAGCAGATCCTAATTCTACTTTGCTTTGGATCTTTGGGATAAATTATCAGACAGCCTTTAACACTGAGCAGCAGAGATCCTCTCCTCCCCTCCAAGGGCTGCAAGGCTGTGTGAGCCTGCACAGCCTAGAATAAGCGTAGCTGTTTCTTCCACATGCCAGGCACTGAGTCCCTCTTGTGCAGGTGGATCCTCTCACACTGGAGGAGGTGTTCCTTCTGGGTGAAGCATTTTGGGCACTTGTTGCATGTGTATGGATTCTCGCCCATGTGGATCCTCTGACGCCAGACCACACTGGAGGAGCGGGTGAACCTCTTCGCACAGTACAAGCACCTAAGGATCTTTCTTCTCCAGTGTGAGAGCATATGCTTGTGGCTGCCGAGGGTTTTCTTCTGGGAGAACCATGCCTCACACTGACTGCACTTGTAGGGCCTTCCTTTTGGGTGGGCACTCAGATTTGGCTTGCAGATAGCATTGGCATCATTGCTTTTCAGGCACCTGGGACTGCTGGACACCTTGTCCATGGCTGGGACACTGGCGCGGGCTTTGGCATTCTGGTTCTGCTTGAACCTCTCTGTGGCCACATGGGTCCTGTCTTCAACATGGGTCTGGTGGCACAGCTGACAGGAAGCCATCCTCGCCTCCAGTGTGATCACTGCTATCCTCTGTGCTGTGGCTCTCCTGGTGAGGTGTCAGCATCTTCTTCAGACAGAAGCCCTTTCCACAGGCTGTACATGAGGGAGGTCTCTTTCTGGGACAGTTTTGCCCATGGAAGTTGACAGCATTGATTTCACTGAGACCCTCTCCCTCTGCAGTGGATGGCACCACACTGCTCATGCTCTGGTTTCCCTGCTCTACAGAAGAGCTGTACTGACTATCAAAGGGCAGCACCTTGCTGGGACTCTGGGAAAGCAGCTCCTCTGCCTCCCCAGTTACAGTCATGGGAGGCTTGGAGCTTTGGGAGCATTCTTCCAAGCCCGGCTGCTCTACTTCGAACGTCATTGCCTCATCTGCTGGAACTGACAAGAACAATAAAAGAGACATTCACTGGTATGAGACACAAGAGGCTTTCAAAATCTCCCACACTCCTTCTCCCACCATCTGGGAAGCAAACAGGCCCATCTCACACAGGAAGCGTAAATGCAGCTGTGCTCACACAACAGCAGCCAACTGAAAGACTGATAGAAAATACAAGTGAAGAGCACAAGGAACACTTCCCTTTCAGCTGGCTGAGCTGCATGAGAAGCCTCAGCCATGAGGAAGGGGGCAAAAGTGCTGCCTTCCAGGACAACAAAGTTCAGCCGCTTCCAAAATCACCTCCAAATGCCTTCCACTCCTCCGCGCCAAGAACTCATGGATCTGGGACAGCCTTTGCTTCCATCATCAGCCCATCTGTCTCCCTCCCCACTCTTCACTCTGCTCCCTCTCACTCTTCAGAGCACCACTCTTCCAAGATCCACCTTCCCTCTGTCATCAATGAGTGAGCCAATCTCGTTCTAGAACGCGAATTTATAAATTTCTAAAATTGAGCAAGCGATAGCAGACAAAAACCAGCGCTGGGTGCCCCAGGCAGTCTGCGCTCCACCCAAGACACGCACACGGGGTCTTTGGGGGGCTGTCCTTTATCCTTGTCGGTTCAAGGCTTCAGCCAATCCCGCTGCCTCCTTTTGCCCAGATGTTGACGTGGCGCTTTTCCATTGCTTCCCTCTGTTGCTGGGGTCTCATTGTCGAGAAGTTTTGAGAAGCTCCCAGAAGCTTCGAGAAGTGTCCTTTACCAGCCTCCCCATCACCGGAACCTCTATTCTTTATACGGTGCAGGTAACCAAACTACCTAACTCCCCCTCCCTCCACCAGCAGGGGTGCGCTCTGAACACCAGCTCGATCTCGCTGGCTCCAACCTCAGCACCGGGCTCGGGGCTTCCTCTCCCCCCCAGTCCCGTGCAACAATACAGCTGACTTCCCCTTTATAACTCACAAAGTACAATAATTACAAAAAAAAAAAAAGAAATATGGTTCCATACAGTGACAGTTACAGAGTGTGTCTTAAGAGTGTAGCAAGCAATATTTCCCTTTAAACCTTTTGATGAACAAAGCCCACACATTACACCTCCACACGCAGAACATGGTGACTTGCCTGCACATCCCTCTTCTTGAAAGCGGACACACAAACACTAGTTTTGAATTGACACGTGCCTGCTACTACTCAGGATGAGAGGAAGCCTCCTCTGCAGACCTCACTGAGGCAGTACAAATACGTTTTCTCCAAGAGTTCATTGCTTTTCTTCGCCAAACTAGGTGCCTGGGGTTTTCTATTCATGCTAAACATGTCTCAGACTTTCGCCTGACTCTCATTCTTACATGAACATTTCATCTGAGTTGACCTAGATGTGAATATAACCCATTGGTGGAAAACCAGTCAAAGGCAGGGACAGAAACTGCCAACACACAGCCATTTCAAATGCTGTTGACAATGTGAGGTTAAAATCTAAGCAGGGCTCAGCCTCCTGTCTGGAGAACATCACTCTCCAGTCCACTTGTGCTGCACAGCACCTGACAGCAGAGGGGTGACAGCATGGCACATGGGTGATGAGAAAAAGCATCTACGAGTTAGTCACAGCAGGGCAAATACCATCAAAAACCAAGCAAGTCCCACTGACACTTCTAATGCGGCACAAGGAGAATAAACAGAGACCAGGACTGAGGGTGAGGAAATGACTGGTGAGCTGGGTTGGTCTATTAGTCGAGTAAATATCAAGTTATTATTTGGAATAGTGGAGACATCCCAGCTTGCCAGTGATTTCCCTCTGTGTAGCCATTGAAGCATCACTCTGGAGCACAGCTCCCTCCTCTGAGGATACAGCCACCAAACAGAAGAAATTCCAGAAGAGCTACAGATATGCTCCAGAGGACAGGAGACAGGACCCACAGGACAGAAGGGTGCTGAGAAGCTGGGGGACTGTAGGGAAGAGCTGAGCTCTGCACCAGTCACAGCCTTACCAAACGCTGAAGTCAGCCTTCCTGCAGCCGAAGGGGAGCTGGAGGTGATGTTCCATCCAGGCATTTGCCCAGGCCCCTTCCAAGCTGGCTTTGCTTCCAGCCTTTGCTGTGCCCTGTGGCAGCATGTCCTACAGCTTGCACACATATGGTAACAGCAGTTTGCTCTGCAAGCGCCTGCTCCCTGGATCTCTGACAGTTAGGAAGCACACAGGTTTGTTCCTTTGGCTCATGCAGCGCACCGCTCACCCAGGCACTGACCCCCATTGTATCCCATTCCCTGCCATGCTTTCCCTGGGCTAAGGAATCCCGCTGTATTCCATCTCTCCTCATTCGGAAGCTTTCTGCCTAGCTTCTCTGCTCTGGACAGCAGCCCTGACTACTGCATTCCTTTCAAGAGAGAATGAGCAGAACTTAGCTCAGCTCCCCGCGTACTTTGGCATAATGCTGTCTTTGAGAATATCTTGAGAATTGTTCTCAGCTTCATTCCTAGTGTCTCCCTGTATTCTGACTGGAGGAGGCTCAGGGGGGACCTTGTCACTCTCTACAACTGAGGAAGTTGTAGAGAGGAGGTGGCTGATCTCTTCTCCCAAATAACAAGTGATAGCATAAGAGGTAATGGCCTCAAGCTACTCCTAGGGGAGGTTTAGACTGGATATTAGGAAACATTTCTTCACCAAAAGGGTGATCAGGTATTGGAATAGCCTTCCCAGGTAAGTGGTGGAATCATCATCCCTGGAAGTGTTCAGAAACCATGTAGGTGAGGCCCTCAGTGACATGGTTTAGTGCTGGACTTGGAAGTCCTGAGGTAATGGTTGGACTTGATCTTGAAGGTCTTTTCCAACCCAGCTGATTCTATGATTTGTTTCAGGGATGCCCATCTCCTCACATCCAGCACCTTGTCTCCCAGCACTTTAATCTTCCTGCCAGTAAAACTGTCCGTACCATTTCTGCCTACATTCCTGTCGTGGTTTAAACCAAGTCCCCCAACTCCTGGAGAGTTAGGAAGGAGAATCCAAAGAATGTAGCCCCCATGGATTGAGATAAGAACAGTTTAATTGCTAAGGCACAACAGAAATCACCACTGCCATTACTACTACAAATAATAATGATAAAGCCAATAACAAGCGAAAAGAATACAACACCCCACCAGCCACCGACCCATAACTCACTCCACCCTGCCCGGCCCAGCACCGCCTGCTCCCTCCTCCATTTTCCTCCAGAGCTCCATCCCTCCTCCTCTCTCTCCCAGTTGCATCCTGGGCATCACGTGCTATGGTATGGAATACCACATTGGTTAGCCTGGGTCAGGTGTCCTGTCTCTCCTTCCTTCTGGCCTCCCCTCCTCCCCGGCAGAGCACGTGCTCAGAAAAAGCCTTGAACAAAAACACCCTCAAAACATGCTCGCTATCAGCAACTGTTCCCAGCCCAGAAGTCAAAACACAGCACTGCACCAGCTACAAGAAGGAGAAAAATGACTGCTACAGCTGAACCCATGACAATTCCTAACCTCAGTGTGGCTCTTGCTCCTTTCCCCACTGCTCCACCAGCCCCTCCTCAGTCCCCGTGTCTTGGCATATGCTGTCCCACAGCAGGAAAGCCAGGGACTCCCAGCATCTCCAGCTACATAACGCACTGTGGGATTGCCTGGAATTCACCCACAGAGCTTGGTAAACTCCACATCCTCCATGGTTCCCTGCTCCTCCATACACATCTCTTCTTCCTGCTCCACAACAGCTGCAGAGCTCAGCTCTGGAATACCACAGTCTGCCGCAGTAAAGAGGAAACTTCTTCAGTGGCTGTTGCAGCACTGCTTGGCTCTTCCCTCGCTGTGCTCCAGGGCTTTGCTCCTGGCTACCCTACTTTCATGTAAAACCTCGCACCAGCATCCCCCATCCCTATTTCTGGAAGCTTTTACCCCAGAGCAATGTGGCAGAGAAGTGGTTCCCCCTCACTCCCCATTTCAGAGGAGTGTCCTCCCTACCCCAGAATCCAAGCTTGCCCTTACAGAGCAACATTCACCAGGTCCAGGCTCAGCCAGCACTGCTCTTCCCTCCAGGCCTTCCTGAGCTCCTGCACTGACATCCTGGCTGTTTACATCAAGTTTAAACAACAGAGCCTCTGCTAACAAGAAAGATCAAAGCCGCTACCCAAACTCTCTGCACATGGCAGGGGGTTGGCACTAGATGATCTTTGAGGTCTCTTCCAACCCAAACCATTCTATGATTCTGGGTTTTCCTAACACTCTTACTACCCCTGAACCTGTTCCTCCTGAGATCTAAGAAGTTCTCTCTGCAGCAAATTGGGACTATTACCTTGCAATATCCTCTAGTGATTCCACCATGGAAACATTACACCTGAGACAAAAACTGTAATTAATCTCTTGCCTGCATTTGGCTCTGCTGAAACCTCTTTTGAAGCCACCTCATCCCCATTGCAGGATGCTTCCCCTCTCTGGAGCTGGGACAGAAGATCATGGTTGGAGATTGCACAGTCTGTTGAGGAACAGAGAGATTAACAGCGTCCTCAGGGAGGGACACACTCAGCTGCGCTCTCAGAACTGGATCCATTGGCCACAACGTACCACATGGCAGCATGAGAACCCTCTGCACTGTTCACCTGGAGTCAGAGGCTTCTGGAATGAGCTGGGACACTGAGGTGACCACAGCCAATGCCCACACTCAGAGATGGTGGGACTGGACATATGCTGCCCACCACAACAGGCACTCACCGATTTTTCCATGTGCCTACAGGTCCACTTCCCAGGTGGGGAAGAAGTCCCCAGAACAGAACCAACTGGAATCACCAGGAACTGACCAAAACAGAGACACTTACCTAGACAGATCTGAGGCTCATTATTCCCCCTCAGCTCATTTATGTACAGCTCCCTCTGCTGCTCCTGCAGGTTTGCCCACGCTTGAGCAGAAAAGCACATGGTCTTGCTTTGGAACACCACTGACGGACTTACAATCACAAGGGGAATGCACTCACCACCAGGCCTGCAGAAATCCTCCAGAGGAATTCTCTACCTGAATCCTATGCCACCAACAGGCATCAAGAAAGGGGGAAAAAAATCCCTTCCCTGGGGCACCTCACAGAGAACAACGATCACTTTAAGAATTAATTTCAAGGCATTTGACTTGCAAATTTCACAGCAGGCTTCCCAAGGTGTGGAATCACTGTCCCAGGAAGTGTTCAAAATCACCTAGATGAGGCCCTTAGTGACATGGTTTAGTGGTGGTCCTGGCGGTCCTGGGGTAACAGTTGGAAGGTATTTTCCAACTTTTCTGTGATTTTATGATTAAATCTGCAGATCCCACAACATTCAAACTCCGAATGCCACACTATCCACATCTCCCCCTCTGCAGAGCCCGAGCCCATCCCATAGGCACTTTACAGACCTCAGTGAGGAGGAAGAGCCTACTATTTATGTTAAAAACATGACAACAAGCTCTTTGGTGATATAATACTGCAGAAATTAAACATAAATCTATGAGCAAATACTGCCTGCTTGATGCTTCAGGCCATGGGGGAGATAGTGGCAGGCAGAGTTAAAGTGCGATGGAACTCAGTGAAGCCCCACATGTTCCCCCATGCACCCTTCACTCATACCTTGACCCCGGGAGCAGCTGCAAGATCCGTAAGTTCCCACTCTTCAGGAGGTTCTCCATGCTCTCCAGGCGCTGCTGGAACTGCCCATACTCCTGGAGCAGAGTGCCTACCGCTGGAGACCTGCTCTCCAGCTGGTTCCCAAAATCCACCACCGTTTTCTCGCGTTCCAAGTGGTTCTTCTCGGTGTCAGCCACCCGGCTCTCCAAGTTCAGGAACCGCGACTCCATTCGCGCCCTCCGCCAGCAGACGAGCGGCGGAACCAGCAGGTCAGGGGCTGCGGCGCGGCTCCCAGGAGTCCTGCGGGGCTGCGCGCTGCTGGGGGAGCAGGAGGAGCCGCGCTAGGAGCGGCACTGCGGGCACCACCCCTGACTGTCCCACCTGTCTGCAAGGAGCCGCGGCTCGCCGGCACCACACCCTCCGCACAGAGCTCGGAGCTCGGAGCCTGGAGCCTGGAGCCTGGAGCCCGGGGCCCGGAGCCTGGAGCCCGTCCCGCCGCTGCCGCCACTGCCACCGCTCCGCAGCCGGACCCACCTCCTTGAGCCGCCCCACCTGCCGCCGCTCTACCGTACCGCCAGGGGGCGCCGTGCGGCCGCCGCTCGCCACAGCGCCTCCCCGGTGGGCGGAGCCTGGCCTCACGGCTGGGGGATTGGCAGGTGTCAGTCACAGAGAGGAGGCTGATTTGAAGCGGGGAGGTGCACAGCTGGGCTGAAACCCTGCTTCGCCGTTCCCACACAGCGGCGGCGGCCCCGGGGAACGAGGTGACACCGGGGCACCCCCTCCCGTCCAGTCCAGTGTAGTCCAGCCCAGTCCCGTCCCGTCCCGTCCGGCAGGGCACTGAGGGAGGCAGCGGGCGGTGGCGCCGGGTCGGCAGGAGGAGCGGCGCGGCGGGCACGGGGCGGTGCTCTGCCTGGAGGTGGGAGGGCGGGCGGGCCGGGGTCGGGGTCAGCGCCGCTGGAGACCCCGTGCTGATCGTCCCCGGCGCCGCGGTGGGGTCATGGCGGACGTGAGCGCTGTGCTCGAGGCGCTGGAGCAGCGGCTGCCGCGGACCGAGGCGGTGCTGCGCGATGAGGCCCCCTGGGCGCTGCTGCTGCCCATCGTACGGACCGGCCCGGGGCGCGGGGGGAACCGGTCTGGGGGGTGGGAAGCGCTTGTGGAGCCGGTGGGGGCTTAAGGGTGGTCTGGGGGCTGGCAATCCCCATAGCCATGGAGGCATGCAGGGGACTCTTGGGGGCTGGAGGTGGCGTAGGGGGTCACTCATGGGGTCATTGTGGGGCTGAGCGGGGGTTTGTGGGGCTGGTAATGAGCTGTGAGGCCACTTGGGGTGCTACTGGGTGATGTGGGCTAGGGGAGAGTCTGTCCACTTAAGAGGCTGGTGGGAGCTCGTGAGAGCTGGGGGTGAGCCTGTGTAGTCGCTTGGTGTGCTGTTGTGAGGTGATGGGGTCACAGGGGTGAGCCTGTGTGGCCTCTTAGGGGCTGTTGTGAGCATGACTGGGCTGAGAATGAGCCTGGAGGTTGATTATGGGGCCGTTGTGGGGCTGGGAGCTGGTTGTGAGGCTGCTGAGGTGGCTTTTAGGAAGCTGGGTGAATCCAGTGGGGCTGCTGGGAGGCTGGCAGCTGTTTGGGTTGGGCCTTGTGTGAGTCCGGGAGGCTTGTGGGGAGCTACTCTGGGGGCTGTTAAAGGGCTGGGGTCAGTTCTGAGGGGTTGGGAGCTGGCCGGGGGGGGGGGGGGAGGGAGGGACCTTCCTCCCTTCCACAGCCCAGCCCTGTGCTCCCAGGTTCCAGTGACGTTCGAGGACATCGTGGTGCACTTCAGCGGGGCAGAGTGGGCAAGCCTGGATGAAGAGCAGAGGGAGCTGTACAGGACTGTGATGGAGGACAACTACGAGATGCTGGTGTCCCTGTGTAGGCTCCATTTGTGCTGGCTTGGCAGCCATAGCCACTGCCTTCAGGGCTCTCTCTTGGGATTATTCTTTGTGTTTCACTGGGATCTCCAGCCCTCAAACGATCCTCTCAGTTCCCTGCCCCCTCTGGCAGCCCTCAGCAGGGGGATAGTAAGTGCTCTGTGTCTTCTTGTGGAGAACAGGTACATTGATGTCCCTCCATTGCCATCATGGAAATTTCCTCTCCACGTCTTGTCTAGATCCTCATGTGGTTTCCCATCAGTGTGGTAGATGTGTCTGTCCATTCTGGAGTAGGCAGTGGGGCTGGTAAGGCTCCTTTGCTGCAGGGGCAGAGCCAGGCAGGGGAGCAAATCTGAGACAGCCTTTGGGGTGCTTCTGGTTGGATTTCTCAATGCATGGCCCTCACAGCTGGAAATGAGCTTTCCAAAAAGTCCTGTTAGACTTGATCTTAGGGATCTTTTCCACCCTAACTGATACTATGATTCTGTGACACCCCGCTTGGCTCACTTAGTTTTTTATATTCTCCCTTAGAAGTGCTCTCTGCATCTGTAAGTCCCTGTGTGCTGGCAGTGATACTGTCCCAGTTGGAGATGAAGCTTTTCTGGGCTGGGGGTGACTTTGTGTTGACTGTGGGTGCTGCTCTGATGTCTGTCTTGCTCTTGAGCAGACTGTACCATATCCAAGCCAAAGTTCTTACTTCAGATCGAAAGGGAAGAGGAGCTCCACGTGCCGGCAGCAACGGGAGGCCTGGAGGGAATTGAAATGTCCCTGGAGCAAGCCACAGGTGTGTGACACCAGGTTTTCTCTATGCCAAGCTCCTGGCTGCTTACCAGGGTGATTGTGGTTGTGTCTTTCAGCCCTGGGGACGTCATCAAGTTGCACCCCCCTGCCACAGCCAGGGACACCTTCCACCAGACCAGGTTGCTTCAAGCCCCATCCAACCTGGCCTTGAACACTGCCAGGGATGAGGCAGCCACAGCTTCTCTGGGCAACCTGTGCCAGGGCCTCACCACCCTCACAGGGAAGAACTTCTTCCTCAGATCTCATCTCAGTCTCCCCTCTGTCAGTTTAAAGCCTTTCCCCCTTGTCCTGTCCCCACCTGCCCTTACAAAAGCCCCTCTCCAGCTTTCTTGTTGGCCCCTTTAGGCACTGGAAGCTGCTCTACGGTCTCCCTCTTCCCAGAGCCTTCTCTTCCAGGCTGAACAAGCCCAGCTCTCTCTGCCTGTCTCCATAGGGGAGTTGCGCCAGCCCTCCAGGCATCTTTGTGCCATCCTTTGGGCTTGCTCCAGCATCTGCATGTCCTTTTTACCTTGGGTCTGGATCCCTTCTGACCCAGCTGTGGGCTGCAGAGAACCTTGTGCTTTGTGGGACTCGGAGGGGGGACCGCTGTTTGTGCTCCCTGCTGGCTGCTTCTGATGTTGAGTGCCCTTATCCCCCTCAGAGCCAGACAGCCTGAGCTGCACAAGTGACAGTGCTGTGCTGGAGATAAAAACAGAGTCTTGTGAGGGCACCTATGGGAACCCAGAAGAAAGCAGTACTCCCGTGGTCTCAGGCAAGTACAGCGCACATGAGTAGCTGCAACCCCCGCTGGCACCAGGTGCCCTGCACCCTTGCCTGGCTCTGTCTCTCCCAGTGCCTTCACAGTGCACGTCCACTCCTCTTGCCTTTGCAGTGCACATCCCTCATGAAGCCGCTGCTGTCCCAGCAGCCCTCGGCCAGCCGACGCTATCCCCTTCCTGCCCTCTCACCATGTGCTGCCTGGAAGTAGGGAATCCGAGTGAGTCTCTGTCACCTCCCCCTGCAGCAGGTACGGGGGCAGAGTCCTTCATCCTTCCTTGAGGAGCTCTGGCACACTCTGAGAGCAGGAGGAGCTTCCCACAGGGCTCGCTCTTGGCCTGGGGCTTTTGGGGCAGGGTTTTACATGATTCAGAGGGACTGTGAAAGGGCTCAGGCAGCACTTGTGCTGCCAGCCCTGAAATCAAACGGGCCAAGGCATGGCTTGGTGTCAACCAGCCAACGCAGTGGATTTGCCTCAAAGGACAAGCCTGGTGGTTTTGTTGGACTCCCCCCATCCTACCTCGGTGACATGTGTCATCTCACACTGTCCCGGGGGTGTCTGGGGGATGAACTGTAGCTGTGCTTGATCTTTATGGAGTCTGGGTGGGAAGACACTGAGCTGGAAGAGGGGAGCAGGGCTGACATTTGTGCTGCCTGTGGAGGGTGGGGTGGCAGGAAAGCCCTTTGCTTTTGATGCTTTGGCCTCAAATCTACATAAGGGTGATGTCTGGGCTCTGAATATTTTCTGGCAGATGCTGAGATGGGGATCCCAACGGAGGTACCACAGGAGGATGCTGCTGTGGAGGAGCTGGCAGTTCCTGAAACACCCTCGGTAGGTCTGAAGGAGGAGGACGTGAAGGATGTGGAGTGCAGTGGCCAAAACTTGGAGGCAGAGCTTCCTGCAGACCCAGGGAAGGGGGCAATGCTGGATGACTGTGGAGTAGTGGCCCAGGCAGATCCCAGCTGCACAGCCACCACTGTGGGAGAGCCTGCGGAGGGCTCCTGTGTGGGCCAGCGGAATTCCATGCGGGAGAAGACCTACTCCTGCTCCGTGTGCAGGAAAAATTTCCTGCTTGAGATCAACCTCATCATCCACCAGTGCAGCCACAGCAACTTGGTGCCCTACATCTGCCGCCACTGCGGCCGCAGCTTCATGTCCAAGAGGAAAATCCGGCGTCACATGCGGGTCCGGGAGGTCCTGGGGCTGTGCCAGCCCTCAGAGGTGGAATGCTCTGTGTCCCAGCACCGGGGCTGCAGCACTACCAGGAGGAAGCCAAGAAGCAGCGAATTCCCGCTGCCACCTGGGAACATGATGTATACGTGCAAGGAGTGCATGGAGAACTTCTCCAGCCAGAGCTTCCTGATGGTGCACCAGTGGCAGCACAGCCAGGAACACCTCATCCTCTGCCCCTGCTGCAACCAGAGCTTCACCTGGGCTTCAGACTTTGTCCGCTGCCACCAGCCCCACATAGGTGAGCGACCCTACCAGTGCGGTGTCTGCCAGAAGGCTTTCAAGCGCTATCAGCACCTGGCCATGCACCAGCGGGTGCACGAGCGGCAGAACAGGCCCTACCCCTGCACGGAGCTGCTCTCTGTGCCGGCAGCACCCATTTAGGTGTGGAGGTGGGAGTGGGAAGCGGAGTAGAAAAAGGGGTGGGAAGCTGGGGGGTCTCCTGGGAATAAGAAGATGTGGTTGGACTTTCTCCTCTTCCCCTAACTGACTGTGGATGCAAGCATATTGGGTGAAGGGTGGAGCATGGGTGCCATCACCTGGTTCCTCCATGGGGATTGAGGACCCCCAGCGTTGCAGTGCGTGTGTCGTCATGTGTGGTACATGGGTTGCGCCTCTTGCCTGAGCCCTGGTGGGACAGCTGGGAGCAGGAGCTGCCATGGCTGTGGATATGTGCCTTTTCTGGAGAGTGCCAATAGATGCTGTAGAAACCAGGATACTCCCTCTGGCTGAATGTGGTTTCATTCAGCTGTGGGGTGGAGGGAGCATTAGGAATGCTGGTGGGGTGTGATGGGGTGAGGCAGTGGGGGCAAGGAGGGGTTGTGGCCTGGATTAATGGGCAGGAGCTGCCGCCCCTGTATGGAGATGGAGAACGGACTGGGATGGGATGGGGACAGAAAGGAGGTGAAATAGAGATGGGATGGGACGGGATGGGTGTGGGACTGGATGGAATGGGGATGGGATGGGAATGGGAATGGGGATAGGGATGGGATGGGGATGGGTTTGGGGATGGGGATGGGGATGGGGATGGGGATGGGGATAGGGATGGGATGGGGATGGGGATGGGGATGGGGATGGGGATGGGGATGGGGATAGGGATGGGATGGGGATGGGGATAGGGATGGGATGGGGATGGGGGGCCCGTCCCAGTGTGGGCAGGGCGAGGGGCGGTGCTGCGAGCGGGCCGCTAGGGGGCGCTGTGGCGCGGCGTCGGCTGCAGCGCGCGGCCATGTCCCGCTGGGCCCCGGCTCAGGTACGCGGGGGGGATGGCGGCGGCGGCTCCTTACACCTTCCCCCCACCCCCCTTCCCTCCCCGGCACCGCGGGCACCGGCCGGAAGGCACCGGCCATGTCCCGCTGCCGGCCCGCCGGGGTGTCAGCCCGCGGTACCTACCGGCGGCCCCCAGCGGGCCCGGAGCCGCTGTGAGGGGCGGGAGGGGCCGGTCCCACCGGTACCGCGGCGCCGCCCGCCCCGTCCCTACCCAGCCCTGGGCACCCCCTCACCGCCCCTCCCGCCCCGCAGCAGGAGCCCGGGTGGGGGCCCGAGGCCTGGCAGCAGCTCCCGAGCGCCGGCCCCGAGGGGACGAAGCCGTCGGCGGTGCCCGAGGTGTCGCTGTGGACAGTGGTGGCGGCGGTGCAGGCGGTGGAGAGGAAGGTGGAGTCGCAGGCGCTGAGGCTGCTGAGCCTGGAGGGCAGAGCAGAGACAGCCGAGCAGAAGGTGACCGGGCTGGAGAAGGCCGTGCTGGACTTCGGCAGCCGGCTGGAGCGCCGCTGGGCCGCCCTGGCCACCCTGCTGCAGGAGAGCTCCCGCCGCCTCGACCACGTCGAGCGCCAGCTCCAGCACCGGGGTGGGCCCGGGCCCGCTATGGTCCTTGCCGGGGACGAGCCGAAGGTAATGACAGGGATGAGCCCATGGTGACAAGGACGGGCTCCAGGTGATGGGGATGAGACCAAGGTAACTGGGGATGAACCCCAGGCAACTGGATGAGCCCAAGGTGATAGGGACATGCCCACAGTGATGGGGACGAGACCATAGTGACAGGGGTGAGCCTAAGGTAACAGTGGCAGTGAGTCTGGGGAACAGGGAGGAGCCCACCATGAGCCCAGGATACTGGGGATGAGCCCAAGGTAGTAGGGACAAGGCCCAGCCTATGGGGACATACCCACAGTGACGAACGGGTACAAGCTCCAGCTAATGGAGACATGCCCAAGGTAACAGAGTTAAGCATCAAATAACAAGGATGTGCCCAAGGTGACAAACAGGAATGAGACCCAGGTAACAGGGACATGCTTAAGGCAATAGAGATGTACCCCAGGTGACCATGTGGCCAGTGAGATGTGACACTGGCTCTCGTGGGGACCTGCTCAGAGCAGCTTGTTCACAGTCCCACTGGTGCTCCAGCACACCAAGGCAGCAGCCAGAGAATTCTTGCTATTCCCTGTCCTCAGTGAAGACGGGAAGCAGGACGCAACCTCCCCACACATTTTCAGCCTGTTGGCTCCTCCTTGGTCACCTTGCTGGTGGGACAGTGCCTGCGTGAGGGGGTTGCTGCTCACCCAGCTCCTTTCCATCCGAGCTGTGGGGCTGGCACTGCTTTACCCACAGTCCGCTTTCCTGGGGGAGTCGTGGAGATTGGCGAGTGCCCAAGGTGGGAAGCACCAAGGTGGTGCCATATGTGATTTCAGATGCCAGCGGCATGCGAGGATGAGGTGGCAGGTTTGCCAGAGCAGGAATGGGGGAGCATGGACAGCCAGCAGAAGGAGATCTCCAGGATGGCGATGAAGGGGAATTACGATGAGGCTGGAGTCTTCCTTGGTGAGGATTGGTCTCTACTCATGTGTCAGACATGTTCTCATCCCCTGGGCTGGCTCCAGTTTATGACTGTGTGTAGGCGGCTGTGTTCTCCAGGTGTTCAGAGGAGAACAGGTAGTGAGGGGTGACGCCTTTACACTTTCCAGGTGCCCCTTGGTTGTGGGTGACAGCCATGCCTCGTGCTCACCCTGCACATCCAAAGAACACCAGCAGTGCTGTCTGGGGCTGTTCAGACACCAGGAGATGGTCCTCTGTCAGCCCCAGCTTACCTGTGGGAGTAGAGGAGAGCCCTCCTCATGTGCTCAGGGTAGTGTGTGGTGGGGATTTTGGGTGATGTACCCATGCTGTGTCGTGCAGCCTGCATTCATGCACTGTTTTTTTTTGCCAGGACATGGGCCATACATCTGCCATCCTGTAGGGTTTTGCTGCAGCCAGTCCTAGATTTTAACACTCATTACTTTTGACTGAAATTTTAAAGGCTGGGCTCCCGACAGTCACCTCTTCTTGAGGTAACTGAAATCACTTGCCTGGTTGGGCTGAAACCAACCTGCTTGCTTGCGTGGCACTGGGAAGTCAGAGCAGCTGCTCTGGGAATCCAGGACCCCTCCAGGCACCCCAGAGCTCCCACTGTGTGAGAACAGCCCTTTAGTCAGGGGAACTGGTGCTGGTCACCACCATCAGCTGTTCATACCACCAACTCCTTCTTCCAGGGCCTGCGGATGCCAGCTCCAAACCCACTCTACTGCTGCCAGCCGAGGATAGGGAGGATCCGGGTGCAAGGACACAGGGGCTGCCGGACGAGGGATCGATGCTGGGGCACCTTGGCTGCAGTGAGTCACAGCCACGAAGGCTGAGAGAAAGCACCAGGGACACAGTGGGGCCAGGCAGGGTCGGCACTGGGTGCGTTGGTCCAGTGCTGTCCGCACACTGCCACTGCCTGCCCACAGAGTGAGGGGCATGGGGCCTGCCTGCTGCTCCCACTAGAGATGGGGCCAGCCAAGCCCAGCATGTCCCTGCAGGGAGTGTTTCCAGTTTTGCATGGGGTCAGAAGGTGCCGGGAATTTAAGCTATGCGAGTGGGGCTTCCTTAACACTTTTAAGACCAAATGTTTAAGGCCAGAAGAGCCCCCTTGCCAAAACGAATGGAAAATGATGCCGCATCCGTGAAAGTGATGCCCCATCCCTGGCAGTGTTCAAGTCCAGGTTGGATGGGGCTTGGAGCAACCTGGTCTAGTGGAAGGTGTCCCTGCCTATGGCAGGGGTTGGAACTGGGTGAGCTTTAAGGTCCTTCCCAAACAAAACCATTCTATGATGCTATGATTCCATGAAAATAGGGAGGCCTGGGCAAGGCTTGGTGCGAGCGTGTCTCTGTGGCTGTTTGCTTGCAGGTAGACTGCTCTGGAAGGTTTTGCTTTGCTCCTTTTCCCCAGATTCACCCACCTAAACTCTGCCATTCCCAACAAAACTTCCAGGACAGAGTACTCTGCAGCCTCCACTTTGCCTTCCCATTTCCTGTGTTTTGGTTTGTTTATTTATTGCTTTGTCAGTCCACGAAACCTCCCTGAAGTTCAATGGGATACCCTGATAACCCCTAAGAGGTGCCAGCACCCTCTCCACCACCTCATATGTCCTTCTCCGACTTTGCTCTTGGTAAAGCCTTCCCATTCCACTTCTCATGCCACACTTGCTGGTTCATCTTGGTGATGTGCTTGCAGGGAGGCGCAGCTCCTGCTCCTGCAACTGTGAGCATGGGAGAGCTTTCCTTGCCAGGAATAAATTGCTGTCTCTTGGCAGGTGAGAACATTGTGATCAAGACAGAAGAGCAGCAGCCTCAGGAGGAAGGACCACAAGTCCTGGCTCTGCCACAGGCACCCTCGCTGAGGCTGGAAGGGGAGGTTCCCCTGAGCCAGGAGCAGCCTGTGCCCTGGGACCACCATGCTGCCATAGATGGGCAGAAGACAGAAGGATCGGGCTTAGGAGACTTCTGCACACATGAAACCACCACCCAGCTTGAATTTAAGCCCGTGGTTGTGCCCGTGGAAGCTCACCCTGCCCCAGGCTTGCCCTTCCCAACAGAGCATGTGCTTGGTGTGGGGAATGACCAGCCATTTGCCCTGCCCCAGGGCATGCCACTGGGAGCAGAAACTAGCGCGGAGGTGGCCTCATCGCAGCTCAGCTCGGAGGAGCATCGTCCTTGCGCCGGGGGAGAAGAGCCCTGCGCGCTCCCGCTGGGCTGGAAGAGCACCCGCCTGAAGCGCAACCTCCTGGCGCGGCAGCAGAGCAAGGCGAGGAAGAGCAACGGCTCCTTCATCTGCACAGCCTGCGGGAAGAGCCTGGCCCATCACGCTGCGCTGCTGCGGCACCAGCGCCTGCACACGGGCGAACGCCCCTTCCAGTGCCCAGCCTGCGGGAAGAGCTTCAACGAGAAGTCCAACCTCAACAAGCACTACCGCATCCACACCGGGGAGCGCCCTTACCGCTGCCCTGCCTGTGGCAAGGGCTTCATCCAGAAGCACCACCTCCAGAAGCACCAGCGCATCCATGGGGTGCAGCTGCGGGGTGGCTGGGCAGGCCGGGCCCCACGGGCCAGCGCTGCCGGGGAGCGGCTCTACCGCTGCATTGAGTGTGCCGAGAGCTTCCCCCAGAAAGTCTCACTGGAGGAGCACCAGCGCCGGCACACGCAGCAGCGGCCCTTCCAGTGCAGCGGCTGCACCAAGAGTTTCCGGCACCGGCAGTCTCTGAACCACCACCAGAAGATCCATGCTGTGGCCAGCTCTCCTGCTGTCAGCTTGCCAAGCCAGGACCGGGAGCTGGACACAAACCCCTGCGCCGCATTGACCCAGGACAATCGGTAGCGTGAGGGGTACACAAGGGAAGGGGCAGCGTTTTGTTTCTCTGGGCTGCTCTGCAGAGGTGCGGCAGCCTCTGACAATGGAACACACGAGGTGGCTGGTGTCACACCGCTGTGGGGCTGTCCGTGACACCGTGGGGCTGGTGGTACCGCCATGGGGCTCTGCACTGCATGGGGCTCCAGGAGGAGGAGGAAGGCTGGAGTGCTCTGCAGGCAGCAAAACATGCAGGGGGTGAAGAGACTGGCCTGGAGCAGTGGAGGAGGTTCTGGGATCCAGAGCTGAGCCGGGTTGTGCCGCTGCCCCGTGATGAGGGATCTGGCTGAGGAGGAGCCATGTTGGGCACTGCAGGGTGGTTGAACTCAGGGTTATTGAACACCACCAGTGTGGCAGGGCTGCGGGGTAGAGGCTGGTCAGCAGCTGGGGAAGAGACATGGATAAAAGACTGGGCTGATGTGGTGGTCTCCTGGTGCACTCTGGGCTGCTGGGGTAGGGAGACAGGACTTGTGCGTACATTGCCCATGAGTTACAACACACACCTTGACCATAGCTGCAGTCAGGTGTGTGGCTCCTGCTCTGCCACCCTGCAACTTCCGATCGCTCACTCTGGTGGAGGGAAGAGCCCGGCTGTCACCCTAGTGTGAGGCACCCTGAGGATGATTCCTCACACTTCATACAAACCAGGAGCCCAAGTACAACCGGGCCCTGGACTCCATGTCAGGCCCTGGGCAGCTGCTTCCTTCTTGGCCAGGAGGGGAGGAATCTGAAGCTGCCCCATGGTAATACAGAGCTGCCTGATGGGAATGTGGAGTTGCTAATCACAGCCTATTCTGGGGATATGGGCCCCATGGCAATTCCTGGGAATGCTGAGGGATACCAACCCTCCTGCCTGCAGCCCTGCCTGTGGCAGTCAGGGCCACACCATTGCCTGTCCTTTCCCAGTCCCTTTGGGTGCTCAGCTTCCCACATCCCAAAGGCTCAACGTTCCTGGCCAGAGTCCTGAGGTAGTTCTTATGTCCCCTTGCTTTGGCCCTCACACAGCATGGCAGCTGCATCCACTTGAGGGTGTCCCTATGGCTTTGGTGGCCATGTCAATTAAAAGCAGAGCCCTGGAGCTTGGGGGGGACCTAGGCTGCCAGGGGCAGGATCTTACCCTTCTGCTGGGCCCTGGGGCACACACCAGGGTGCTGGGTCCAGCACAAGGGACTGGGGTGAACTAGGGAGTGTCCAGCAAGGACTGGGACAGTGGCAAAGGGCCAGCATCCCCTGCATTAGTGGCTCATGGGCTTCTTAGTACAAGAAGGGAGCAGAGGCTGTGACCCTTTATGATCCTGCTGCCCTAGGCACAGCCCTGCTTTCTGGGATCTCCCAGCCCCACTGTGCAGCTGCAGTGGCAGATGACAGCCCTGTGCCTTCCCCACACATTCACCATTGGGACATTGCCCGGGATCTTGACCAGTCACCATACACAGAAGGAGGTGATGGAGCTGATAGTGATGACTCCCAGGCTGGAGCTGCCCTTTACCTCACTGCCCAGGCAGAGCCAGGTTACTCCTGCACCAGACAGGCACAGGGTTGCCATGCACAGCAGGCAGACATACAGACAAATATTTTATTGATTCCATAGCCTGAGAAAAGGGTCTGGGATTTCATAGGAAATGCTGGTCCCATTCACAACAGCTTCAAAGGAAAAGCCCTGGCCAGAGCAGTTGGCCAGAGGGAGAGGCCGGCCCCTCCACACCACTTGTGCTGGCCTCGGAGACATCACCCACCAGCAAAACCATCACACGTGTCATTGGAACCTACATGGGAGCTCTACCCAGGCAGGGGTAACCAGTGCTGTCACTACCACATCACCATGAAGCATCAATGGCCCTGGTATCCTGCAGTGCTCTGCTGCAGGAATGTGTGTGGCACCATCACCCCCTCATGGCAAACGCTGCATCCAGGCACTGCAAACCATCCCAGAGGAGCAGTGGGAAGTCTTGTGTGTCCCCAAGGAGCAGCAATGACACTGCCACGCCTCCCCCAGGAGTCACCAGGAATGAGAAATAGGATAAAAGCAGACTGCTTCTCCATGCGACTTTCATGGAGGAGTACTCAGACTTGGGGGTGTCAAATAATTACATCAAGCAACGAAGAATGAAAATCCTGAACAGAAAAACTAAACTCATGAGTCTCAGCAGCTCCTCTGGGCTGCATGGTGCTACCTTACTCTGTACATGGTCTAGTGTGAGGTGTCCCTGCCCATGGCAAGGGATTGGAACTAGATGATCTTAAGGTCCTTTCCAGCCCAAACCATTCTATGATTCCATGATTCTGTGGCTGCTGGGCCTGGCTTCCATCGCTTACCAGGCTTCTATTACCCACCTGCCTCAGGGCAGGCCTCGCTCCAGAAGCCATTTGAGGTAGCAGAACTAGTCCTCCATGGGATTAGTTACAGTGGGATTTTGCACGTGACTAAAGGAGACAATATGCAGTTTGGAGAGCAAGGGCTTCCTTCTTTCTGCAGTGGGACCAGGTGGCAGCCAGTACTGATGTGTGGCAGCTGTCATGAAGAGGGGGTTCCTTGCGTGGAGTGCTGTAGTGCTGCAGGTGTCACCTTACCTGTGAAGTGCACCTGTGCAGGCTGCTCCTGAGAGGACACTGACAGGTTCCTGCAGGCTGGCCCTGTTGCCAGAAGGTATTGCTGGGACCCTGAAATCACCTGCAGCACCCTCACAGCTGGAAAATGTTATGGTTTGATTTGTTCTATGGATCTTCCAATGCAGATTTTGTCACCAGGGTAGGGTATCAGCTAACTATGGCCAGTATACAGTGGGGTCTCAGAGATGCCACACTCTCTTCATCCAGCATCCTGGTCAATGAACTTCATCAGTGACGCATTCTTTGGGAATCTTGCCTGGCTCACTGGCGTGATTCCCTTCCCTCTGTCCTCTTCACCATGTCATTGTGCTTCCACACACGAGGGGCCATCAAGTAATGGGTAATCAGCTGCTGTTTGCAATTCCTCTCTGGCTGCAGTAGATGTAACTGATGATTCCCCAGAAAGGTCTGCTTGGGAAAACTTGGGGAATAAGCCAGTAGACACAAGAGTCTGAGGAATGGCAAAGCGGTTTGGATCACTGGAGGCTTCTGTAATTTGCTGCTTAGGGTGCCTCCAAGCTTGTTCCTTCTACAATTCAGGAAAGCTCCTAAAATCCAATGGACAGATGTTTCACAATCCCAGTGTCTCACCATGTGCAATATCAGTGCTCATGCAGTTCCCCTCTGAGGTCACGAGCAGTTTGGCTCTGCCCATTATCATTTCTCCATCAGCTTCGAAACCACTGCCCTGTTCCCCAGCCTAACCACAGGCTGGACGTCTTGCCCAGCCCAGCTATGGGAGCTCACATCCAGCCTGAGGTCTGCCAGGCCAAGTGGGAGCGCATTTGCTGGTACAGTTTCGGCTGGAGGGCTCGTGTTCCACCCGGATGCCTCAGGTGGTGAGCAAGGAACACTCCTGTTCATGGGCACCTCTGGGGCTTCTTGCGACTGGGGCTGCTGGGACACTGGCACACTCTGCTGGACTGCAACCGTAGCCTTCTGGCGCTCGTGTATCTTCTCGTGGCGCAAGAGGTGGGTTTTGCGGGTGAAGCATTTCTTGCAGATGGAGCAGCAGTACGGCCTGTCCTGCGTGTGGGTCTGCAGGTGCCGATGGAGGTTATAGGTGCAAGAGAAGATCCTTTTGCAAAGGTTGCATTTCAATATAGGCTTCTTCTGAGACTTAAGGCTCTGCTGCCGGGTCAAACATGTGCTGGACAGGCTCGGGCTGTCCACCTCCTCCTTGGGCTGGGCCAGCCAGGGCCCTCCCCCTGCATAGGTCCCACTGGCCAGGCTGCGCGCATCTCTGAAGAGAGCCCCGCAGAACTTCCCTCTGGGCCGGATCCTCAGCTCGGGATGGACATTACCCCAGACTTTGGCACCAAAGGCCCTGTCTTTTATGTGGATGCTCTGGTGCAGGTCGAGGTGGCGTTTGTCCGTGAAGCTGATCTCGCACATGGTGCATTCATAGGGCCCCTCTCTGGCATGGCTCCGCTGGTGAATGATGAGGTTGATCTTCAGGCGGAAGCGCTTCCCACACTCGGTGCAGGGGTGCGACCACTCGCGCACGTAGCCGCGCCGGCAGTTACCCATCAGCAGGCTACTGCTTGCGCACCGGCTCGGCTTCTTCTTGCTCCTGGCCTTGCCCTGCTCGCTTCTGGGGCCGTTGGGGAAAGCTGTGCTGGAAGAGGCTGCAGAAACCCCTTGTAACACTGCAGGCTCCTCTTCCTTCACCTTGACTTTTTTAGGAGCTTTGTCACGTGCCGGTTGCTTTTCTGTTAATAAACCTTCCTCTGAAACAGAACCTGTGCATTGGTGACTCACACTTCCCAGACAAACCCAGGTTAAGTTCCAAAGCACTGAGCAGGTTTTTACATATCCAGGAGCTACCTCCAACTGTGGAAGCAGAGTTTGGGAAGACAGAAGTGGTGCCACCACAATGTCCTGAGCCACTCAGTGTGGTCTCAGGGTCCCAGGAAGAACCAGGCTGTGGTCTGCTGCCATGCCAGCACAGAGGCATCTGCCTCCAAAACCATGACACCAGTGACAGCCACAAGATGTAGCAGGAAAGGTCACTGAAGAACTGACAGCCTGCAGTACTATGAGCTCTTCACTTCTGTCGAGCTTGAGTCTGACACCAAACCCAAACGTTGTGGCCAAACCAGCCCCTCTTTGTGAGGGCTGTGGCAAACTACCCACCTCCCCTGCAGCCCAGCCATTGAGCTGGCATAAGCCATTCCCAGAACCAGTGGCAGAAACAGGTTCCGAGCCCCTGACGAGGGAAGTGCTCTGTGTATTAGCTTGGCAAAGCTTCAGCACCAGAACAGAGGGTGTCTGCACACGGCCACCCTGCTTCCTGCACCCCCGGCTGCCAGCATGGAGAACTGGGCCATGCCACAGGAAGCTCAAGGCTAGCTCTATGACAGCACAACAGAGCTGGAGGAAGGAAGTGTGCTACCACTGCCAGCTCTCCCTCAGTTTCTGATAGAAGGAACTGCAACTGGCCCATAGCTCCTTCCACACAGATGATGGGGCTGAAATGGCCAACACCAGTCCCCTGCCTTGCTCAGTGATCAAAGGGAGGCTTGAAGCTTCCTTCTCCCTCCCCATTTCCAGCACATTAGTGAGCTGGGAGCTGCTTCCTTCCCGCAGTACCCTGTGTCTCCCCAGCCTAGAGTTACTCACTGGTGCTGGGCTCAGCCGCATTCTCTCCCATCTCTGGTTCTGGCCGATTCTCCCTCCGCAGCTGTTTCTTCTGTGCACTCAGGGACATGACATTCACCACCACGATGGGGAGTTCTGCTGGCAGAAAAGAGCAATTGTAAAGACCTGTGGAAAGCTATCTTTCTGCTTTGGTGGGAGCATGGAGAAGAGACAGAGAATGCTGCAGCTCAAGAAGCCATGACATGTTTTAGCAGGGGAAGTTTAGGTTGGATATTAGGAACATTTTCTTCATCAAAGGGTTGTCAAGCATTGGAACAGGCTGCCCAGGGATGTGGGGGCGTCACCATCCCTGGTGGTATTTACAAGACTTGTAAACATGGTGCTTTAGGGACATGGGTTTGCGGTAGACTCGGCAGTGCTGGGTTAACGGCTGCACTCAATGATCTTAAAGGACTTTTCCAATCCAAACAATTCTGTGATTCTATGGAAAGCACGTGAGGTGTTAGAAGGAACAGGAGTGAAGTCACACACAAGGACCAGAAGCAGAGAGAGGGCTGGGAAGAGGGAAACCAAGGTGCTATGTGCCGTCACCTCTGGAGGGCAGCCTCATCCCTCCTAAACCCTTCCTCATCAATTCCACGGGCAACATTCCCACATTCCCTTGGGTTCAATGCCTTGAACCCTTTCTGCTTTCCATGGCAGCACCTTGACAACACACTCCAAGGCTTCTTGTTTTCCCTGCTGATGCTCCTTTTAAGCACAGTGACCTGCTGTGCCCTCTCCAACAGAGCTGCTGGGAGCCCTCCTGAAAGCTGGGACAGGACAGCCTAGGGAAACACATCCCACTGGTACCCACCAAACTCACCTCTGTTACCTTCCACGGGGTCTTTATCTTTTCCCAAAGCCTTTTTCACCTGGTTCATCTCTTCTGGCGTCTGTTGGGGCTTCTGACCATCCGTAACGCCTGCCTGAGAAGCCTGCTGCCTGGCTCTACTGCGTGTCTGTCGGGGCTCATCACCCACCTTGGCACGTCTACGTGGGAGCTTTGGGACATCTTTGGCACAGACCTCTTCATTCCTCTCGATCTGGGAGGGGACGTCAGGCTTGGACATGGTATTCTCTGCTCAGAAGGCAGAGGACAGTGTGTTTTATTAGGAACTGGCTGCACTTTTATCCTGTCAAACTCCAGAAGCGATGCTTCTCTCCCTACCCCTGGAGCTGGCAGGAAGTGCAGGTGACTGAACTGAGTTACTGAGATCTTCAGTAAGAGAACATGAAAATCCCCAAGGAGAGCAGCAGCCTCTCTCTAGGAAACATCTTTTTTCTCTCTTCCTGGGAGCACTTGACAAACCAACCCCCAAAGACACACCTGGGGCTCGTATCATTTGTGGTAGTGCTCCCCAAAGGATGGAGCCTGCCCTTTGCCCCTCATCAGCACTCATCTGGCCTCTCCTGGGGCTTATTTCACCCTCAACTCATGAGTCTTGCAGGAACAAGCTCTCCATCACAGCTCTACCCATATGTCTCCTCTTCTCCTGGCTCTGCCAGGGTATGTCCATCCCTTTCCAGCCTTCACAGTGAACAATTGATTTTCTGGCTCTCCCATGCCATGGCTCTCCTCACTTCTGCTCCCCGACAGCACTAGCAGGGCTGCTCCAGCCTCCTTCTCTGTCGTGGTTTAAGCTCAGCTTGTAATTCAGAACCACACAGCTGCCCGCTCACTCCCCCGTCCCCCTGCCAACATTCTTCCTCCCCCCATTCCTGAAAGGATGGGGAGGAGAATGGAAAGAATGTAACTCCCACGGGTTGAGATAAGAGCAGTGCAGTAACTAAGGTATAACACAAACCTCTGCTGCTACCACCAATAATAATAAGGGAAATAACAAGGGAAGAGAATACAACCGCTCACCACCTGCCGACTGATACCCAGCCTGACCAAGCAGTGATCTAGCCCTTATGGGTAACTGCCCCAGTTTGTATACTGTGCATGCCGTGCTGTGGTATGGAATACCTCTTTGGTCAGTTTGGGTCAGGTGTCCTGTCTCTGCTTCCTCCCGGCTTCCCCTCCTCTCTGGCAGAGCGTGAGACTCACAGGGTCCTTGGTCAGAGTAAACATTACTGAGCAACAATTAAAACCATTGGTGTTATCAGCACTGTTCCCAGGCCGAAAGTCAAAACCACAGCACTGCACCAGCTACTAAGAAGGAGAAAAATGACTGCTACTGCTGAACCCAGGACACTGCAGGTTCCCCAGTTCCTCCCTTCCAACTGTATCTCCTCCCTCACCGAGGCAAGCAAGAGCATTTTTGGAAGCCCAAGGTTCCTTTGTGCAATCAGGTGAAGGAGGATTTCTGAACTGCATAGAAACAGGACTGGAAGGGATCATAAGACCCAGGTCCCTCTGCTCCAAGCTCCATCCCAGCCCCTCCCAACAGGCTTTGTCTGGTTTTCTCATGGGATTCATCTAACTGAGCATAAATATTCCTGATCAAGCTGAGACAGGAAGCTCCATGTCTTCCTGGCACCACCTCACTCACCTCTGTTAGCTTCCATGGGAACTTCATCTTCTTCCAAAGCCTCTTCCACCTGGTCATCATCCTCTGGTGCCTGGGGGGGCTCCTGATCCTCTCTAATACATGTCTGTGGGGACTCCTGTCCATCTCTGGTACAGAGCTCTTCACCCCTCTCAATCCGGCACAGGATGTCAGGCTTGGACACAGCATAGTCTGCTCAGGGAGCAGAGGACAGTGTGTTTTGTTGGGAATTGCCTGCACCTCTATTCCATCAAGCTCCCAACCATTTCCAGGCAATCCTTCTCTCCCTAACCCCAGATAATGCAGAAAGGAAGTACTGTGTTCTTGCCCTGTGGCAGGACCCACCTGTGAGCACAGCTGGGGCTCAGCTACAGAGAAGCTCTTAAGTAACAGAACGTGAACTAAAATCTCAAGGAGTGGGAAAAGCTTTGTCTTGAACATTTCCTCCCATTCCAACCCTAACAGTGACTTCAAGAGCAACTCTTGAGATACCCTTCTGGTGTCAGGACAGAAAACTCTCAGCCCAAGTCATCCACTAACATGCTGAGTGTGCTTAGAAAGACTGAGCACCATCAGGTTGGTTCTTCACGAAGGCAGATGGAAACTTCCCTGCCACTTCACAGCGGGGCTGAACACACTGAACACAAGAACTAGTTCAAGGTGCAAGTATCAGATTTCACCCAAATAATTCCTGCACTGTGCAGGAAGCTCATGATGCTTCCTTGACCCTGGAAACCTATTTGCATTGGGTTTCCATTGGAAACATCATCTCACATAGATTTTTTTTTCAATAGATATTGTTTGTATTAGTATTGCTATTATTATTTCCGACAGACGGTTCCTGATAGAATGGTTTGGGTTTGAAAGGATGTTAAGATCATCCAGTTCCAAACCCCCTGCCATGTGCAGGAATGCCTCACACAAGACCATGTCACTCAAGACTCTGGACCCTGTCCATTCTTGACAAGCAGGAGGGAGTGGAAACAGGTAGTTTTGACTGCTCAGGAGAAGCTCGGCTGCCTACAGGCTGTGGCAGGCAACATCCAGCCCACCCCATGTACCTTACCCAGGGAGATCAGTGTCTCGTAGTTGCCCCTCATCACAGCCCTGTACAGGTCCTTCTGCCAACAGTCCAGTTGCTCCCACTCCTGCTCATTGAAGTACACCGAAATGTCATCGAACGTCAGTGGCACCTGGAATTGCAAGGATCACACACTCGGTGACTTCCAGTGTCATTAAATAACTGGAAACACACAACCACACACACAGCCTGCGTGTGGTTGGCTTGGCTTTGGCTGCTGGAGCTCAGCGTACCCAGCCACATCAGGGCTGCTGCACCCTGAGCTCAGGACTCGCAGGGGCTCAGCCTCGATCACTCCAGTGTTGCCCGACCCCCTGCACAACCTCAGTGGGTGCTCCCAGGGGCCAGGCTGGACACTGTTACCTTGGGGATCTCACCCCGGGAGCTGGGGGGCAGCCGCAGGATCCAGAAGTTCCTGTTCTTGAGGAGGTTCTCCACGTTGTCGAGCCGCTGCTGGAGCTGCCCATAGTCCTGCAGGAGGCTGCCCAGGGCTGCCAGGTTGCTGTGCAGCTCCCCGACCAGGTTCTCACAGGCCAGCAGCCTCCGTTCTGCCCTCTCTGTCCGGCTCCACAGCTCCTGCAGCTGCTGGGCCTCCACCTGCCCTGCCGCAGTCCGTGGCCCCATGGCCTGCACCACCTTCTGCTGCTGGACACCCAAGTCCAGGGGAGAAATGGGAACTGAAGGGGGAGGCCCTGCCCTGGCCAAAAGGCAGCCAGGGCCTGGAGACCCACTCGTGGTGCCCCCCATCAAGGGACTCCCAAGACCCCACATCCCCTGGGGGACCTGCCATTCCTTGACTGCGCCCCCACTCCCAGGGGCAGTACCCCTGAGGGACACCCCCCAACAGGACCCCCCAGCCCCAAATCCCCCACTACTGGCACCCCTGGGGGTTCCTCAGCTCCACCTGCCCCTGAGCTGCCTCCCCTGGGACCCCTCCCTCACCCCAGGAGCAGCACCCCTGAGGACCACCCTTCCAGCCCCACCTCCCCTGGGACCGGCCCCCTGACCCCAGGCTGTGTGGCCGCGGGTCCAGCCTGGCTCTGGGCCCGGTCAGACCCGTCCCGCTGCACCCGGCGCGCCGCGGCCCTCACCTGAGCCGAGCCCCGGCGGGACATGGCGCTCCGGACCGGACCCGCGCGCCCTGCGGCAGCAGCGGGCAGCCAGGAAGCACCGCCTGAAGGGGCGGGGCCCCGCGGGGTGAGAGCGCCCCCTCGCGGCCGGGAGGATAAGGAGGCTGCTGGACGGAGGGGGCGGGCTGTGACTCCGGGGCCCGGCGGGACGTGGGGGCTGACCCCAGTGCCACCGAGGCACGGACCCCACTCACTGTCCCTGTGCCCCGGTGCCATCGGCCCCCTGCGCTCCACGGGCTCCCCGGCACTCCCCCTGCCACCGGGACCCGTCGCAACAGACCTCACGCACCCTATAGGATGTGCCGGGACCCCAGCACCATCGACCCCACAGACTGTGCCAATCCCCCGGTATTCCTAAACCCCGAAACTCTCGGTGCCACCAAACCCCGCAACTCATTGACTGTCCCCGTGCCATGGACCGCCGGTGCACCCTGGTGGTCCTGCCGGACATGGACCTGCCGACACCCTGCACTGCACAGGCTCCCCCGGCACCCCTGGTGTCACCGGCTCCCGGACGCTATAGACTCTCCCTGTCCCCCGGTGCCACCCATCCCACACGCCACAGTCTGCCCCGCACCCGCCGGTGCCACCGAGCCCCGGACCCCATTGGCTGTCCCAGTGTCACCGAGCCCAGCCCCACACCTCCCGCCGGACGCCCCGTGCCGCGCCGGTCACTCGGTGCCACCGCACCCCCCGCTCCGGGGACGGGGTGAGCCCCGGCACCAGCACCGGCGCTGCCCCACCGGGGGAGGGAGCGGGGGCAACTGCCCGGGGCTGCTGCACCGCGGTCCCGCTCCGAGCCGGGCCGGGGGTGGAGCCGGGAGAGGAAAGCCGGGAGCTGGGAGCGGGGAGTGGGAAGCGGGGCTGCTCCGCCGCCGGTTGCCGTCCGGGAGCGGGCACCGGAGCGGTCCCCCGAGCCATGGCCGCGCCTCAGCAGGTAGGACCGGGAGAGCACCGTGAGGGGAGCATCGGGATGGGGAGAACAGGGATGGGGAGAGCACCGGGGAGAGGAGAGCACCGGGAAGGGGAGGGCACTGACATGGGGAGAACAACAGGATGGGGCAACACTGAGATTGGCGGAGGATCCTACAGAGGGAGCACTAGGGAGAGGAGCACTGGGAGACTGGGAGATAACTGGGAAATTGGGAGATGAGGATTGGGAGATCACTGGGATGGAGAGAGCATTGGTATAAGGGGAACACCGGTATAAGGGAAGCACCAGGATGGGGAGCAAGAGGATGAAGAGAGCTCCAGCATGGGGAGCAGTGGGATGGGGAGCAGCAGGATGGGGAGCAGCATGATAGTGGGGAGCAGCAGGATGGGGAGCAGCAGGATGATGAAGAGCAACAGGATAGTGGGGAGCAGCAGGATAGGAAGCAGTGCGATAGGGAGCAGTGGGATGGGGAGCAACAGGATAGTGAAGAGCAGAGGGATGGGGAACAGTGGGATGGGGAGGAGCTGGATGGGGAGCAGCACGATAAGGGGAGCAACATGATGAGGAACAGTGGGATGGGGAGGAGCTCGATGGGGAGCAGAAGGACGTGGGAGCAGTGGGATTGGGGTAGTAACAGGATGAGGAGCAGCAGGATGGTGGAGAGCACAGGAATGGGGAGCAGTGGGATGGTTAGCAGCACTATGCAGGGAGCAACAGAGTGGGGAGCAGCAGGATTGGGAGGAGCTGGATGGGGAGGAGCACTGGGATGGGGAGCAGTGGGATGTGGGAACACCACTGGAACAGTTTTGGGAAAGGATCCAGCCAGCAGCATGGTTCTGGGGTGCTGCCTGTCCTGTCCTGTCCTGTCCCATCCCGGAGGTCACAGTCCCACCAGGGTGGTTGCAGGCACAGCAGAAGGGGGCCAAGAGTCAGGGGGTGTTGTTGGTCTGGCTGCTACTGTGGGCAAATGGGGCCCATCTGCAGGCTTGGGGGTGACGGGTGGGATTCAGGGGCTGGCTGGTGCCAGGGCTGCTCCCGCCACATCCATGGAGCTCCAGGGGATCCTTGTCTTGGCAAATCCTCACACATCTGGTTCCAGCAGGACAGGTACAGCGACAAGGAGCTGGCAACAGCCATCGCATGTGTTGGGCTCCTGCCCAGCCGGCGCAGGGAGGGAAAGGTTGGACGAAGTGATTCCTGCTGCAAATACCAAGGTGTCAGGGCAGGTTATCCCATGAGCTCCCTGACGAGCGGGAAGTGCGCAGGGACCTGTCAGTCAGCATGCTGGGAAGTGTGCTGGGAGCGTGCCGGGAGCATGCTGGGAAGCCCTTACCTCCGTGCCTATGCAGGATGGGTGCACCAGCCCTTTCCCAGCCATGTGCCAGCCCTGGAGTGCAGTGTGCCTGCTCGCACTCACCATCCCTGCACACCCAGGCCCATCTGGGGTCCTGCTGCTGCTCGGTGTGTCTCTGTGGTTTATTCCCTGCTCTGCCCCCTCGGCAGGAAGAGGGCTGGGGCTCCCCAGGCGTATCCCTGCAGGCACCGGTGACATTCGAGGATGTGGCAGTGTGGTTCTCAGCAGAGGAGTGGGAGCTGCTGGAGGAATGGCAGCGGGAGCTGCACCGGGAGGTGACGGAGGGGACATCCCAGCTGCTGGCATCCCTCGGTAGGGCCGTGCCCAGCGCTGCTCCCAGCCAGAGCAGGGACAGCATGCGGGTCCCACTCATCTGGCCAAGTGGAGCTCGGTGTGGGGGCTGCCTTGCCTGACCCCCACCTGCCCTGTCCCCAGGGCCCCCCAGCAGCCCGGCCCTCACTGCCCTGGTGCAGCTGGTGAAGGAGATACCTGAGTTTCTCTTCGGTGGCCCCAGGGCTGATGTGGAGCCGGGTGCCACCACCAGTGGGGACACTGAGCGGATAGGCGTCAATGGTGAGCACTGGCGCTCTGCAGGTGGGTGACAGCCTGGTCCTGCTCCAGTGGGCACCGGGGACACAGGGGCTCTGCTTTGGTGCCTGGCAGGGTGTGAGGGCGAAGGTGTGAGGGTACCGGAGATGAAGCCACCCCACAGATCCTGCCAGCTCTGGCTTCATCACTGGGGTTCCAGGGAGCCAAGTGCTGTGCGCTGGGCAGAAGGTCCTGGCGATGGATTCTCAGGAGCATCCAGCCCTGAGCAGGGCTTTCTCCTGACGTTGGCACTGGCATTGCTGCAGAGAAGGGTTCTGCCGAGGGGAAGCCCCTCACCAGACCCAGTCACCACAGATGGGCTCTATGGTGGAAACAAGAACCCCAGCACAGGGATGAGGGGCTGCAGGCGGCTGGTACTGAGGATCTGGGCATCCCACAAGCCCCATTGCGGTGTGTCCAGGGGTGTCCTCCCGCTGCTGGGGATGCCAGGAGCTGGAATTTGCTTTCACAGTTACAATGGAGACGCCATCTGAGAGCTGCCCACTCCGCAGCCTGGAGAGGTGCCTGGAGGAGCTGGCAGGGAGGGGGTCTGGCCCCTCTGTTCCCCCAGCAAACAGCCTCTATGGCCCCACTGAGAGGCATCAGGAAGAGCCCAGTGGTCACCAGCCTCTGTGTGGGAGGTGCGCACTCAGAGGTGTGGCATGGCATGGCATTGTGCCCATGCTTTGGCAGGGCATGGTGTTGTACCATCCGGCATGGCATGGCACTGAGCGCATGCCACAGCACAGCATGGCATGGTACAGTGTGCACAGCATGGTATGATGTGGCATAGCATGGCACGGCATCTTGCAGCATGGCCTGGCATGGCACAGCACGGCACAGCATGGCACAGCATGGCACAGCATGGTGTGCCAGGGCTCAATGCTGGTTTCCAGCATCCGCGGTGGCAGTGGGATGGAGCTGCCTGGACACCATGCTTGGGGCTTGGGTACCACCGGGTGTCCCTCATGGGTGAGTGCCAGGGATGTGCTCTGTTCCCGGGAGTCATGGATGCCTTGGGCTGCAGGGAAGGCTTGGCCATGGTGAGCCAGGTCCCATCCTCTCTTGCCCTGAGCGTGTCCCACAGGCCCCTTGCAAGCCGTGGCACCAGCAGTTGCTGCCCACTGCTGCCCACAGGTTGGGGATGGTGCCAGGTGCCCCGTCACCGTGTTCGGCATCTCCTCCACCAGCACCAGTGCTGGGGAGGCAGATCCTGATGGGCGGACGCCCATCCGCTCAGTGTCCCCACTGGTGGTGGCACCCGGCTCCACATCAGCCCTGCAGCATGGGCTGGAACGGGGGCTCTGCCGCAGCCCCATGCTGATGGCGGCTGAGGACTTGGGGGAGCCCTAGGGGTCAAGGGGGGATCCCCTCAAAGGGGTCTGGAGGGGATCTTGGAGTATCTCAGGGTGTCCTGGGAGGTCTCAGGTAGGTCCTAGAGGGTCTCAAGGAGTCCCAGTGGGTGCTGGGCAGCCCTGGAGGAGGCAGTGCTCAGGCTGGGGTCCCACAGTGGGACGCTGGGGCAGGATTCAGTCCCTGTGGGGCATGTAAGGATGGGGAGGGGAGTGCTGAGTCCCAGTGTCCTGGATGGCGAATGCTGCCCCTGGGGAGCAGGGGCTTCCCTGTGAGTCTGGGCTCTGGAGGGCCGATCTCTGGGGGGGTCCCCCAGGGATGGGGACACCCATGTGGGGGTCTGAGCTTTGGGAGAGCACCCCAGGAGGTCAGGTCCCCAAGGAGCACCCCTTGGTGTGTGTTCCCTGGGGATCCCCTTGTGCTGGGAGGGGGATGCTGAGGGCCCCTCCACCCCTCACACCTTGGGGTGACCCTGCAGGGGGCTCACCAGCTGGGAGTGTGGGACAGAGCCCCCTGCGATGGCTTCAGGAGTGCCTGCGGGGCATCAGCATCCCTGACCCCATCCAAGCCTGGCCAGCAGCTACCAGCGGCACTGGGGGGGCTGTGGGGAAAGGCACCGGGGGGCACAGCCCCACTGCAGCAGGTCAGTGGCAGGGGGGCAGTGGCATGGTCTCAGTGGCACTTGTTGGTGTGAGGGGCCAGGGCCCCTGGTGGGAGAAGGGGCTGGAACCTCTGTGGGGATAGAATGGCCGTGCTGGGTACATGGTGATGGCGGTTCGGGGCTGTGGTGTTGTGCCGGGATGACCCCATGGCTCCAGGTCCCCTCTCCTGCATGCCCCATGGTGAGGAGCAGGGCAATGGCCAGGTCTTAGCATTGCCTTGGACTGGTGGCCCCTTATCCCCTGGGGCTGGGACACATGTGGGGCCCTGCACCAGCACTGGGAACAGGCAGCCCAATGGGATGGCAGGTTTGGGAGGCTGACAGGTTGGCTGTGCCACTTCCCAGGGGTGACAGCACCGGTGGTGCCCCCCCAGAGCCCCACTGAGACCCAAGCATTGGGTGCATGCAGCACCGCCATGTGCAGGAACCCCCACCATGCCGGCAGCACACGGCCACCTGCCCGTCCCCCCACCATGGGGACAGTGACCAAGAGACCCTCGACAGAAGGTACCGGGGGGCTGGGGCCGGGCTGGGGGTGGCATGGGAGAGGACACCGGGGCACGGGCTGAGCTCCCACCTCCTGCTCACAGTGGGTGCCATGTCCCCAGTGGGCTCCAGCACGTGTCCCAGCTGCACCAGAGTGAGCTCACCCAAGAGGAGTGACCCCAGAGGGAGCCCCCCTGCCCCACAGCAGCCCCCCGGCAAGGCTCAGCACACCCAGGCTGCGGTTGGCCCTGTCCATGTGCCCATAGCGGCAGAGGAGCTGGAGTGGCTGTGCCGGGAGCTGTGCCGTGTGCGGAGTCGCCCGGTGCGGCTGGAGCGGGGCTGGGCGTGGGAGCTGCCTGCTCTCACCCACAGCACCTGCACCTCTGCCGGTGCTGGGTGCTGGAGACCCGCTCCCGGCTCCCCCATGGTGCGGGGGACGCCAGCGCCATCAGCTCCCTGCAGACCGAGCTGCTGCCAGCCCTGGCACAGCCGCAGCTCCACGGCCTGCTCCCCTTCACCGACACGAAGGTGCTAATGCAGGCAGCCCGTGGGTGCCCCCAGCCCTGCAGCTGGGCCGGTGCCCACCTCACCATTGCTCCCATTGCCTGTCCGCACCATGCTGGGCCTGCCCTGCTGCCACCCGGTTTGCCTGGAGGGTGCCTGCCGGCCATGGCCAAGACCCTCTGGGGCTGTGAGTGAGTCCTGGGGAGTGCCAGATCCTTCCCCCACTGCAGCGGTGCTGAGCCCCTGTGTTCTGCAGCCCAAGGGCTGCTCATGGCAGACCCGGCCCTGAGTCAGGAGGGGCTATCTGGGCCACACCACAGGGGTAGCCCCACTCCTGGCCACTTAGGTTCCAGGCAGGCTCCTCCTGCAGCTGGTACTCACTGCTGTGGGGCTTGGCCCCCCCATCCTGCCACCCCGTGGGTGTCTGTGGTGCCCCCCGCTCCCTGAATTAAACAGTGATTGCACAATGAGCCGATGTCTCCTCTGCAGCTCCTGCATCCAGCGGCAGCGGAGGGTGCCGGGGAGGACTTGGAAGTGCCTCACGCCTCATCCCCCGGGGTGCAGGGGACAGGCAGGGAACGCTGCTGCCTGCGACCATGGGGGTCCTGCAGCTCGGCCCCCCCAGTTCCAGTGTCTCTGCCCATGCTGTGCTCCCCCAGGCACATGGCGCTCATTGGAGTGGATGGGCCCCAGCATGTCCCACCTCCTGTGCCAGGCAGCTTCTTGGTTGGGTGCCCGTCAGCACCGAGGGGTGAAGGCAGGAGAGGGGCTGCAAGAGCTGCAGAGCTGCTGCTGCCCCTGTGCCAACACTGAGCCCACCTTGGGGCCCACATCACTGCCTGGCACATCAGTGCTGAGCCCTCACTGCTCAGTGACGTGGTGACCTTTGTGTGTGTCCCCTGGGGCTGACGGTGGCATGTGTGTGTGTTCCTGTCACTGTCACCACTGTGCTACACCCCATGGCTCCAGCAAGAGCTCCTGGGCATGGACTGGTCAGAGCCAACACTCCTGTGGTTGTCATTAATCACAGAATCATGGAGCCATTTTGGTGGGAAGGAACCTTAAAGCCCATCCAGTCCCAACCCCCTGCCACAGGCAGGGACACCTTCCACCAGACCAGGTTGCTCCAAGCCCCATCTGGCCTTGAACACTGCCAGGGATGGGGCAGACACAGCTTCTCTGGGCAACCTGTGCCAGGGCCTCACCACCCTCACAGAGAAGAACTTCTTCCTCAGATCCCATCTCAATCTCCTTCTGTCAGTTTAAAGCCATTCCCCCTTGTCCTGTCCCCACCTGCCCTTGTCAAAAGCCCCTCTCCAGCTTTCTTGTTGGCCCCTTTAGGCACCAGAGCTGCTCTAAGGTTTCCCCAGAGCCTTCTCCAGGCTGAACAAGCCCAGCTCTCTCAGCCTGTCTCCAGAGCAGAGGTGCTCCAGTCCTCAGAGCATCTTTGTGGCCTCCTCTGGACTTGCTCCAACAGCTCCATATCCTTCATGTGTTTTTGCCCCAGATCTGGATGCAGGGCTGCAGGGGGATCTCACCAGAGCAGAGAAGGAGTCAGGAGCTGCAATCCTTTGTTGTCCTGCCTGGGACCCTCAATCCCGGCTGCTGGAGCCCAGCCTGCTGCCCAGGGTCTCTGCCCTAGCTGGAGGACATGGCTGCTGCCTTGCCCATGTGGGTTCAGCCAAGCTAAGGTCATGTCCCAGACGCACACAGACAGGACATACGGACAGATGCACCCCCATGCTCTGGCTCGCTGGCTTTATTCAGTGTCTTGGCAATGCAGGGCCCAGGGGCTGACCCCGAAGCACTTTGGGGGTGCACAGGGTGGTCAGTGGGGCTGGGCTTCTCCAGGCACAGGCTCATTTATACCCTGTGGATGGTGGAGGTGGGCCCCCCAACTGCCTCAGGGCATGGCCTGGGGTTGGCCAGGCCCCCGGTTCTCTCCCGGCATGCGGCTGTGCCAAGGCACCAGCTTTGCTCCTTGCCAGACCGTCTGGGCGCTCAGCACCTTCTGTAAGACACAGTGGGGGCTGCCAGGGGTACCCGTGACCCCCGTGTCCCCATCAGCAGGCTCACAGATGGGTCCTGGCGGCGGTCCTGATGTGGCTCTGATGTTACCTGTCCCGGATGGTGCTGGGGTATCTCAGGCTGTGCCAGTTCCTTGTCCTCCCTCCTGTCCCTCTCCTGTGGGAGCGAGCACAGTGTCACACCAGCTCTGGGGACAGACTGACGTGGGGTGGGGGAACATGGCTGGGGGCTGCCTGTGGCACTGCTGGACCTTTCACCATCCTCCTCCAGCAGCTCCATACGCACCCGCCTGCGCGGCTGACCCTCATCACCCTCGCTGGCGCGCCACGACGTCGACCGCGACTCCTATGGGAGTGACAGGCACCATTGGGGTGACACCAACAAGTCACAGCCACGTCCCCCGGTCCCATGGTGTGGTGTGGCACAACCACGGCCCGGCTCACCTCGCTCAGGACGGAGAAGCACCCGGAGCAGGGTCTGTGGGGCCGGCGCCGGCCAACGCCGCTCGTCCCCTGCGAGGGAAGGGCTGTTACCAGCTGTGCTGGAGCCTGATGCTGCTTAGGGTCACTTTGGCCTCTCCATAAACACCCTAAGCCTGTGCTGGGTGGTAGGAGCACAGGCAGGGAGGTGCAGGCAGGGAGCAGAAGCAGGAATGGTGGCTGGGCCTGGGATGGGGAAGGACCGCAGTGCCCAGGCCCTCCCCAGCTTCTCCTGGTCCTTCCCATCAGACACCCATCCCCTGACCACGTTTTGGGTGTTTGGAGGTGATGTGCTCCCACTCCCAGCCCTATCCCAAACCCTTTCCCTGCTCTCCCTTGGTGCAGTGAAGGCCCCGTTCCCCCAGTGCTACCGCCCCATACCAAACGTTTGCTGGTTGCGCAAGCCCTGGCGCTGCATGAGGAGCCCTGTGGTGTCAACCCTCCAGCGTGCCAAACCCACCCTCTGCCTCACCGGCACCTGGAGCCCCACAGGGAGTCTGGAAAATCTGCTCGCCTGCAATTTGGGCTGCCCCATATGGGGCTTTGGCACAGGGCACTGCTGCTGGAGCAGCTGGTGTCCTCTGGGGTGCTGTGCACAGGGTTCCTCTCCCCACAGTCTCCCCCATCCTGGTCCCATTATTCCCTGGCTTTAACCTCCCCCTTCGTACACAACCAACCTCTCTCCGCTGTGTGACCTTGGTTTCTCCATGGTCTGCTCCAACCACTGCCATGAGGGCTGCGGTGGCAGTGAGGCCGCAGAGCAGCCCCAGCCTCATGGTGCTGCGGGGGCCTGGCTCTGGCTGTCCCGCTGCTGCCGCAGTCTCCAGGCTGGACCTTGGCCCCTGATGTCAGTGCAGCTCCTGGGCTGGCCCCTGGCTGCCCACTGCGGTCAATGGGAGTGAGGAGGGGAGGGGAAGGGAAGGAACCCGCTGGGGATGAGAAGACGTGGGCAGTGCTGTCACTGCAGGGCAAAGGTGGGGCAGATCCACTACCATGAAAATTAGGATGGAGAAAACATCTCCCCCCACTCTGACCATGACCCTGCTCTGCAGGCAGCTCCATGGGTTGCTCCTCTGTCCTCCCCAAAGCACTGATGCCTCTTGGGTAGGATTTGCATGTCCGACTGTGTCGGATGACACCCGGGTGGAGCAGAGCTTCATGGAACACCAGCTGGTTTGTTTTTCCATAGGAGCTCAATTACTCATTGCCCAGCTCTGGATTTTAGTGCTAATGCAGGAAGTGAATTTATCAACTGCCATCCCCAACCCGTGTTTCTGTCCCTTCAATAGACCCCGTTCTTCCTGAATCCATAACCATGGAAGTGGAATGTGACTGGACATAAGAGTGTTGGATTGGTTATAACCAGGGAGAAAGCAGAGCTTCCCCCAGCCCCTCTCATGTCCAAGGACTGGCTGGAACACAAGGGGGGGTATCTGCTAACAAATTTCTACGCTCTTCATGCAACACCTGGCTAAAAACATAAGATACCCCATAGACTTCATGCTAAAAAGTCCAAAAGCAGGAGCAATAGGCGCCATGAGGGCTCGAAACCACACAATGTACACAAGAAATGAAGGGTCAGTGTTAGTTTTTAACCTAGTGTGTTTTCAGTTGGCCTCAGCACTCTGCAAGGCTGCTGCAGCTGGAAATTTGAGTTACAAGTGATGGTGTTGACTGAAAGCGGTTCCATTGCACATGAGGGGAAACAGCATGGGAAAGGAAAGGGAATCACAAGGGAATGAAGACCACAGACCAGGTCGGTGAAGTGTGAACAGCTCAGGTTGATACCTCAGTGCGTGCCTGTCTGTTGCATGTGCAGAGAACCTCAGGATTTACACTGGTGCTTCTGCCCGTTTATTCCTGTTTCACCGTGGGTGGCTCCCCTGTACAGAAACCTATTCACTCCTTACATTCCTAACTCGGGTGCAGGAGAAGACCCTCCCAGCCCTGAGTCACGGGTGCCGGGGAGGGGGCCGCCGGGCCCCCGCCAGGCCCCATCGAGCCCCAGCCACGTTTTCAGCTCTGGCGGCAGCTCCACGCACCCCAAACCCGCAGTGTCCCTGCATGAACCCCCCGGGGCAGGGGGCCCGACACTCCCCCTGTACCAGCAGCGCCCCGGTGCACTCCCGATGTCGCCTGACCCGCACCCAAGGGGGCTGTGCGGGAGCCGCAGCGGGCCGGGACAGGCTGGAGGCGGGGCAGTGGCGGAGCCGTGTGTGGGGCTGACCGCGCCTGGGGCTCCGGTGGAGGGGCACGGGTAAGGCGGGCACTGGCTGCTCCCAGCGGGCACTGCTGCCCGCACTGCCCGGTCTCTGCTCGGCCCCGGTGCTGCGGGGGGGGGGGGGGGGCACGGGGCGACTCGAACCCGGCCCCGAGAGGCGCCCGGGGCTTCCGACAGCCGCGTCCCTCGTTACCACGGCAACCGCGGGACAGGGGCGTGCCCGCACATGTAAACATCCGCTGACGCACTTCCGGCAAGAAATTAGTCTTTCCGCCTCCTTGCACTACGTAACAACCTCCTGACCCGGACGTTCTTACGATGTCCCAGAAGTCCCGGCGCCGCCCCGCCTCCCACGTGACACCCACCGGCTCCGCCATTGGCTGCTCCCACAGGCAGCACCATCTTGTGGCTGTCGTCCGCCGCTCCCGGCCATGGGCCCCAGGCCTGGGCCTACCCGAGAGGACCGCTGTGATTGGCTCAGCGTCGCATGTGACCCACGCGGCGCGCTGCCATTGGGCTGCCTCGGACCGGCTCCGGTGAGCAGGGCGGGCTGGTGGGGGCACAGCAATACGGTGAGGGGGAACTCGCTCCCGTGTGGTGCCGCGGGCAGGTGCTTGCTCCTGACGGGTAGGGCAGCAGAGCCACCGCGTCCCGGCAACGTGAGGAGCAGCTGCAGGAGATGGGTGCTTTGGCCCGATGAAAAGGGGACTTGGGGCACTATTGCTCCCTACAGCTGTGTGACCGGAGGTTATAGGGAGATGGGGGTTGGTCTCTTCTCCCAGGTAACAAGTGATAGGACAAGAGGAAATGGCCTCAGGCTGCACCAGGGGACGCTTAGGAAAGATTTCTTCACCAAAGGGGCTGGAACAGGCTGCCGAGGGACATGGTGGAGGCACCATCCTGCAGGGACTGAAAAGACAGGTGGAGGTGGCACTGAGGGACACTGGTCAGTGGTGGACTTTGCAGTGCCCATCTTCTCCAGTCTGAACTATTCTGTGATGACAGGTTTGGGATCACAGTCAGTGGAGCTTGTTAAGGTGAAAGTGGCTGTGGCTTGGCAGTGCCAGCACTCCATTCACTTCAGTTAAACATGGGAAGCTCAGAGAGCTGGGCAGAGCAGAGCAGCCAAGCTCAGCACCGTGAACACAACAGGGAATTCCTCCTGCACACAGACAGACAGACCAGTGGACAATAACTCCAAATACTTTAATGGGAAGACAGGGAAGATTGAAGCTGTCAGAAGACCTCCTGCCCCTGCAGCTGGCCCACCCGTGCTGTCTCCATTCTCTCTGTCCCATTCATCCTTCCCTGGGCCTTTTCCTTTGGACAACCCGTTTCTGCCACAAGCACTGCACAATTCTTCTCCCAGGGATCCCTCCTCTGCATGTGTCTCATCGTATTTCCTTTCCCACACCACTTGTGGAGCAGTTTGGCTGCAGGGAAGAAGGTGCTGTCAGCTGTCTATGCGGATAACTGAAGGCCAGGTAGGCACATGCCAGCTATAGCTGTTGAGCTGCATTTTGTAGCACACGGATCCATGTGTGTTGTCCACCGTCAGCGTCCATGTTTTGTAGGTAGCTTGGATCAGTATCCGCTTTGAGTGAGCAGGGTCCTGTTCTTTGGTGCTCTGGTTAACATCAGAGCTGCAGATGGGCTCCTCTGTGCTATGTGCAGACACCTCAGGGTGCAGCACTTCGCTACTCACCACCGCAGCTGCCTCTGAGGGTGGGGGCACAGGCAGGGGTGCAGGAGATGCCACAGGGGTGCAAAGAGCTTCTTGGGAGCTGATTCTGCTCTCAGAGAGGGGCAGCATGTCCTCACACTCTGCAGGAGAACCAAGTGATTCACACCTTGCCACCAGGGGGACTGACTCCACCTTTCCGTCAGCAACAGCAGGCACAGTACTGCCAGTGCTGGAGGCACGCCGAGGAACCCGCAGCCTCCTGCTGATTTGGGAATTGCAGCGCCACATAATCTGCTTGGCTTTTCTGATGATCCGCCTGATCTGGGCTCTCTGTGCGGCCAGCCTGCGCAGCACGACCCAAGCTTTGCCACCCAGACGAGCCATGTTACCAACCCTGGCCCTGAAACAACTCCTCTGCGGGAGGCAGTATGCATGGTCCTTGAGCACAGTTATGCCTGGCACCTGCAGCTGGCAGTAGCTGTGGTCTGTGGGAGGACAGGGCCAGGAGCCACGGTGCCAGATCTGTATCATGCTCACCCTACAGTAGCAGTGGTCCTTCCAAATAGCCTCCTTCACATCCTTGGCACACAGTTCCCTGGGTCCCAGGAGGAATGGAGCTTCTCCCGAGGGGCAGAAGCTTTCGGAGGTGCTCCTCTGATATTCCTCCTTTGGGTCAACGTAAAGGTGTTCCTGAGGATATGACTCGTGGTTCTGCTGTTCCATCCAGGAATTAAGTGTGAGTTCTCTGCCTTGTGCTAGGTTTGCTGTCACCCCGTGTTTATTCTCTGCTGTTTCCTCCTGCTTGGGCCAGACAACAGTCTGTGCATAGTTTTCACTTCGCGCTGGTGCCACTTCTCTGTTGGCCACCTCCACATTGCTGTGATCCATGAGACATCTTAGCTTGTTCAGGAGTGTTCCAGGCTGGAGATTACACTGCAGGCTCTGTCCTCCATCTGAGCATGTGCTGGTGGGAGTCTGCCTTCTGTCTGGCTGGGGCTCTGGAGAAATGGGCCATGCTGAGGGGATGGGAAAGTAAGAAACCCCCATCCTCCCCAGTTTAGGGCCACCAGGGCTCTGCTTCCCCAGAATCTGCATGGCCAGTCTGGCCATGGGGCTGGAGAAGCACCAGTGGCACTGACTAGGCACAGCAAGATCCTGCTGACAGCTCCCTGCTCTACAGCCCAGTGGCAAGGAAGAGGAGGGACCAGGACTCACCTTGGCAGGGGGACTGTGCCCTCTCCTCTGGCGCATCAGCCCCAGGCCACCAGCCCCATGGAGGCGCCTTCAGCAACCTCATGGCCTCAGCACATCCTGCAGGGAATGCAGACGGATGGATGTCACTTTCCTGGCAGGGAAAGTGTCCCTCCAGGTGGCAGCTGTTGGACAAAGGAGGAAGCCCTGTCCACTGCCGGCACCCTGGAGTGGTCCTACAGGACCTGTTGTTCCTGCTCACCTGGAGAGAGGCAGTCAGGGCCCTTCCACCTCGGTGGGCTCTGTGGCGAGCAGACCCATGGCTCTTCCCCACGCTCCATCCGGTATAAAATGTCAGGTTTGGGGCCTGTGTAACCTAGGGGGTGTAACAGAGTGTGTTGTTGTAACACAGACTGTCAGAATAAAATGTTACCATGAGAAAATAAAGGTATTCCCTATGACACTGTGCTTCACTGTGACAGGAAGAGCCCAAGCAGAAACACCATAAAAAGGGTGAAAAACATCAAGTGAAGTGTCAGAGCTGCTGCCAGTGAGTGACAGCAGGCATGTTATCCAAAAGGACCTTGCTGTACAATGAGGGGTTGGCTCCCCTGTACCATGCCTGGTGAGTGCTACGCCTGCCCTGCTGCAGCCTGAGCACCAGGTACAGAGTCACTGGGTAAGAACCACTCAACCCCAGGGCTGGTAGCTCAAAGGGCCCCAAACCTGGCACATTTCACAGACTCCCAGGTTGGTTTCAAGTGGAAAGGACCTTAAAGCTTGTCCAGTTCCAAGCCCCTGGAACACCTTCCACTAGACCAGGTTGCTCCAAGACCCTTCCAACCTGGCCTTGAACACTGCCAGGGATGGGGCAGCCACAGCTTCTCTGGGCACCCTGTGCCAGGGCCTCACCACCCTCACAGGAAAGAGCTCCTTCCTCAGATCTCATCTCAGTCTCCCCTCTGTCAGTTTAAATCCATTCCCCCTTGTCCTGTCCCTACCTGTCCTTGTCAAAAGCCCCTCTCCAGCTTTCTTGTTGGCCCCTTTAGGCACTGGAAGCTGCTCTAAGGTGTCCCTGGAGCCTTCTCCAGGCTGAACAAGCCCAGCTCTCTCAGCCTGTCTCCATAGCAGAGGTACTTCAGCCCTCAGAGCATCTTTGTGGCCTCCTCTGGACTCACTCCAATAGGTCTACATCCACGTTTTCCAGCACTAACGCCTCCAGCACTACAGTGCTCATCATAGTTATCCCAGACATAGTTCCATACGTGTCCATCAGTGCTTCAGGTTGCTGGAAGCAGCATGGTCCTGATGGGGTCTAGCATGCAGGACCCCCCCAGCCCCAGATGTTCCAAGTGGAGTTACCCAGGGATGTCAGGAGCCCGTAGTTGTCCATCATGACACTGCAGTAGAGCTCCCTCTGCCCTGCGGTGATGGCGTCCCACTCCGTGCGGCTCATGTAGACAGCGATGTCCTCGAAGGTCAGTGGTTCCTGCCACACACACTCTTGGCACCCTCCTCCCTCACATGCTGGGGGCCATTCCCACAGGGTGGGGGGAGGAGGGTTGGATGGGTTTTCTCTTCCAGGTGCTATTAGGAAACCTCTCACTGTTGGGAATGCCAATAGAGCGCACACACCCAGTGGTGCTGTGTGCCATGCAGGGCTATGGGTCATTGGGGACCAACCACAAGGCACTGCCCAGAGCCCCAGGGGTGTGTTCAGGGTGCCCCATAGCTCATTCCCATGGAGAACCCCCATGGTGGGAAGCGCCACTGCAGTGGCTGCGGGCAGGAGGGGCAGGGGAGTGTGGGCTCCCCCCGCGCCCCAGGCCTGGCTCCTACCTGTGTCCACCCCGCCATGGCAGGGGTATGAAGAGCCTGCAGGGGGGGCCCCGCTCCCCGCTGGGCCCCACAGGGAGAGTCACCGACGCCCGCACGCTGCGAGCCGGAAGTAGGCCGCATGACAGCTCCTCCCGCAGTTACGGCCCCATGTGTTTCCGGCCACGCCTACACCCGGAAGTAGCCTGCTAGCACGTGACCCGCCGCCATCGCTGTGCGGAGGAGAATGAGCGTGACCGGATGTCAGGGCCGTCGCCGCCATTTTGAGAACTGCTCATCCCTCCATCTTGGTCAGGTGATAGGAAGGGGCGTCGCCATTGGTCCGGCAGTGGGGCGGGGCGGGGAAACCTCCGCCATTGAGTGTGCTGTGCGCAGCAGCAGTGGTTGGTTGTGCTGGGGCATGGGGCGGAGCTTTTGTGGTGAAGGGGGTGAGGCCCTGGCACAGGCTGCCCAGAGAAGCTGTGGCTGCCCCATCCCTGGCAGTGTTCAAAGCCAGGTTGGATGGGGCTTGGAGCAACCTGGTCTGGTGGAAGGTGTCCCTGCCCATGGCAGGGGGTGGAACTGGATGGGCTTTAAGGTCCCTTCTGACCCAAACCATTCTGTGATTGATTTTCCCACACCTGACCGTTTCTATGGTTATGGGGCAGTTTCTGCTGTTGTGGGGCAGCACCAGCCCCTAACTGAGGGCTGGTTCATGGCTGTGGATTCAGCTCAGGGGATGTGCAGGGCAGAGAACTCCCTCCACACACACATCCTCTCCAACACGCGATCGCGCTGGTTTGACCTCAGCCGTCTGTCTAGAGACGGAAACCCACACCCTGCAGAAGGAGCCAAAACCCCAGAACAAAGAGCACAGGTTCCTTGGTGAGGTGTTTTAAATCCTGCTTCTGCGATTCCACAGGAAAAAGGAAAAGATGGTTACACGGGCTTGTTGTGATTTTCATGGATCAGGAATACCATCTTGGACAAGATTTCTCTCCAAATAAGAACTGAAAGTCAACAGAGATGGACATTCCAGCTGCATTTCCATAGCAGCAGTTTAACAGCTCTTTGTTTTCATGTTTGCTTGTACCGCCATCACATGCCAGCTCCTTACAGAATGTTGTCTTCTCATGTTCGTCTGTGCCCTATGAGTATCTCGGTTGAAAGAAGGAAAGGGCAGTTCCCTGCTTAATTTTAACTCCAGTGAAGTATTTATTTTCCTCCAAACTTTTCACCTGAGTCTTTAAAGTATGTTTTGATTATTTAAACTGCTCTTTATTCTTTCCTTATTTTTCAGAGAGGAAATGGCAATGGGAATAGAGTGGAGTAGAACAGAATGGAAAGGAACAGAGTGGAATAGAACAGAGTAGCATAGACTAGGCTAGATTAGACTGAACTGGAATGGAACAGAATATAGGATAGGATAGGTTGGGATGGAATAGGTATTGAATAGAACAGATATTGAATAGAATATATATTGAATAGAATAAATACCAAATAGAAAAAATATAGTGGAATAGAAACAATAGAAGTAGAATAAAGTAGAAAAAGAATACAACAGAATGAAATGGAATAGCATAGAGTAGATTAGGGCATAGAGTAGGATAGGGTAGGGTAGAGTAGGGTAGGGTTGGGTAGGATAGGGTAGAGTAGGGTAGGGTAGGATAGAGTAGGTTAGGGTACGGCAGGTTAGGGTAGGGCAGGATATGGGAGAGTACAGCAGGGTAGAGTAGGGTAGGGGCAATTAGGATAGGGTAGAGTAGAGTAGGGTAGGGAACGGCATGGTAGGGTAGGGCAGGGTAGGGTAGGGTAGGGCATGGTAGGGTAGGATAGAGTAGAGTAGGGTAGGGCAGGGTAGGGTAGAGTAGCGTAGTGTAGTGTAGAGTAGGATAGTGCAGGGTAGAGTAGGCTAGGGTAGGGTAGATTAGGGAAGGGTAGGGTAGAATAGGATAGGGCACAGCAGGGTAGGGTAGAGTTGTGTAGGGCAGGGTAAAGTAGGTTATAGTAGGCTAGTGTAGGCTAGGGTAGGGTAGGGTAGAGTAGGATAAGGCAGCGTAGGATATAATAGGGTACAGCACGGCAGGGTAGGGTAGAGTAGGATAAGGCAGCGTAGGGTAGGGTATGGTAGGGGAGAGTAAAGTAGGGTATAGTAGGCTAGGTTAGAGTAGGGTAGGGTAGATTAGGATAGGACAGGGTAGGGTAGAGTAGTGTAGAGTACAGTAGGATAGAGTAGGTTATGGTAGAGTAGGGTAGGGTAGGATAGTGTAGGGTAGAGTACAGTAGGGTAGAGTAGGGTATGGTAGGATAGGGTAGATTAGAGTATGTTAGGGCAGGGTAGGGTAGGATAGAGTAGGGTAGGGTAGAGTATGGCAGGGTAGAGTAGGATAGGGTAGGGTAGAGTACAGTAGGTTAGAGTAGGGTAGAGTATGGCAGGTTAGGGTAGGATAGAGTAGGGTAAGGCAGGGCACAGCAGGGTAGGGTAGAGTACAGTAGGGTAGGATAGAGTAGGGTAGGGTAGGGCAGGGTAGGGAAGAGTAGAATAAGGCAGCATAGGTTAGAGTAAGGTAGGGCAGGGTAGAGGAGGGTATAGTAGGCTAGTGTGGGCTAGGGTAGGGTGGATTAGAATAGAGCAGGATAGGGTAGGGTAGGGTAAGGTAGGGCACAGTAGGGTAGGATTTGGTAGGGCAGGGTGTGGTATGGTACAGTAGTGTAGGGGAGGATAGGGTAGGGCAGGGTACGGTAGAGTAGGGTAGGGTAGGGAACGGGATGGGGGGACAGGGTAGGGTAAGGTAGAGTACAGTAGGTTAGGGTAGGGTAGGGCAGGGTATGTTAGGGTAGGGCAGGTTATGGTAGAGCAGGGTAGGGTAGGGTAGGGTGGGGCAGGTTAGGGTAGTGTAGAGTAGGGTAGGGTAGGTCAGGGGAGGGTAGTTTAGAGTAGAGTAGGGCAGGTTAGGGTAGGGTAGTGTAGGTTAAGGGAGGGTAGGGTAGGGTAGTGTAGAGTATGGTAGGGTAGAGTTGCTTAGGGTAGTTTAGAGTAGGGTGTGGTAGGGTAGGGTAGAGTAGGGTAGGGCAGGGTAGGGTAGGGTAGGGTAGAGTACAGTAGGGTAGCATAGAGTTGGGTAGGGTAGCCTAGAGTAGGGTATGGTATGGCATTGTAGGATAGAGTAGGGTAAGGCAGGGCAGGGTAGGGTAGGGTAGAGTAGGGTAGGGCACAGGAGGATAGGGCAGAATAAGGTAATCTAGAGTAGTGTAGGGCATGGTAGAGTAGGATAGGGTAGGGTAGAGTAGGTTAGGGTAGGGTAGAGTAGGGGAGGGTATGATAGGTAAGATAGAGTAAGCTAGGATAGAGTAGGATAAGGCAGCGTAGAGTAGTGTAGGGCAGGGTAGAGTAGGGTATAGTAGGCTAGCGTAGGCTAGGGTAGAGTAGGGTAGATTAGGATAGGGCAGGATAGGGTAGAGTAGAGAAGGGTAGGGTAGGGTATAGTAGGATAGGGCAGGGTAGGGTACAATAGGGTAGAGGATAAAAGGGGAGGGGAGGACAGGGTAGGGTAGGGTAACATAGGGTACAGTAGGTTAGGGAAGGATAGGGCAGGGTATGTTAGGGTAGGGCAGGTTATGGTAGAGTAGAGTAGGGTAGGGTAGGGCAGTTTAGGGTAGGTTAGGGCAGGGTTGACTGATCCCAACACCATGCCCAGGGCAGGTGCTGCTCTGGCCTAAGGAAGAGCACAGCTCCCACAGCCACCCATGGCCTGGCTTTTGCCATCTCCCTTCCTTCCAAACCCTCCCTCTTGTCTCATCACACGGGATAAGCATTGGGTGGCTTCTCCAGGAGTGCTGGCAGCAGTGGTAAATCAGGGTGCCTGGGCTGCACTTGGCACTGCAGTGGGATCGTACCAGGTCAGGTGTGGTGGGTTTGGAGTGGTTTAATTTACAGTGTCTCTTGGAAATACATGGTAAGTACATGAGGACCCCCTGGGCTGGAGAGCAGCACGTGGCCCTGGAGTAGAGTGCTCCATGTGCCCAGTGGACATGGACACACTGGAGTGTGTCCAGCAAATCCAGTCAGGAAATCAAAGTGTCTGACAAATGGGGTGTTGCTTTAAGAGCGTAGAAATTTGTTAGCAGATACCCCCCCTTGTGTTCCAGCCCGTCCTCAGAGGTGACAGGGGCTGGGGGCAGCGCAGCTTCGTTCTTGGTTCTAACCAGTCCAACACTCTACGTCCAGTCATGTTTAACAGGAACCTCCATGGTTATGGATTCAGGAAGAATGGGATCTATTGAAGGGACAGAAACACGGGTTGGGGATGGCAGTTGATAAATTCACTTCCTGCATTAGCACTAAAATCCAGAGCTGGGCAATGAGTAATTGAGCTCCTATGGAAAAACAAACCAGCTGGTGTTCCATGAAGCTCTGCTCCACCCCGGTGTCATCTGACACAGTCGGACATGCAAATCCTACCCAAGAGGCATCAGTGCTTTGGGGAAGAGAGAGGAGCAACCCATGGAGCTGCCTGCAGAGCAGGGTCATTGTCATCCTCTGCCATGGGAGAGCTCAAATGCCCAATTTATACTTTGAGAGACATGGAGGTAAGACTCAGTTTACCTTTGCTGCCCTCATAGGTGGTGTGGGGGGCAGCCATTTTCTCCCTTTGGTGTATTTGTTATCTGTAGATGAGGGATAAGAGAGTAAATAAGGCTGCTCAAGGGCTTGCACAAGGGTGGAATAGAGCCATGAAATATCCTTAGCATCTTCCACCCTGCTAAGGCAGCATGAAGGGCCATCCAACCTTCACCTGGTCACCCCTGTCAGGTTGTTGCCATTAATCTCTTCATCACATATCTCATGGCCTCGGGCCTCATTCCTACATGGGGGAGGCTGGGAGAGCTGGGGCTATTCAGGATGGAGAAGAGGAGGCTGCAGGAGATCCTCTCCTCACCTGATGGAGACTAAATGGTGCCCAGTGCCAGGCCAAGAGGGGATCAGCAGACCAGTAACATGTGAAATTAATCCCCACAGGATCCCAGACTGGTTGGGTTGGAAGGGACCTTAAAGCCCATCCAGTTCCAACCCCCTCCATGGGCAGGGACACCTTCCACTAGACCAGGTTGCTCCAAACCCCATCCAGCCTGGCCTTGAACACTGCCAGGGATGGGTAGGTGCAGGTCAGGAATACTGCCCATGTCAATGACTGTGATATCTTCACCACCATCTTCTTGCTTGACTGCAAGCTTAGACTTGAACACATGTTCCCTGATGAGGTTGGTCTCAGTGGTGCTTATCCATTCCAACCCTAACTATTCTATGATACTATGATTCTATGCTCCACTCTTCCCAACCAGGAGGAGGATCATCCCCAGCCCCCACCATCCCCAGGGGTGTGCCAGACATCCATGGCTGCAATGGACACAAGCAGACATACATGATTCATGTTGGTGCCACAGTGCTGCCTGCACCATGTCCCTGGAGTGTCCCCCAGGAAACTCTTCCCAGCTCAGGTGCCTCCCTGGACAAGCAGGCAGGGAGCTGGCAGTTGCCACAGACCACGTGCCATGGGACCAGCACCATTCAACAGCTTTGTCAGTGACATGGACAGTGGGACCGAGCACCCTCAGCAAGTTTGCTGATGACACTGAGCTGTGTGGTGCAGCCAACAAACTGGAGGGAAGCGATGGGATCCAGAGGGACCTGGACAGGCTGCAGAGGTGGGACAGTGCCAACATCATGAAGTTCAACACGGCAAGTGCAAGATCCTGTGCGTGGGTCAGGGCAATCCCGAGCACAAACACAGGAAGGGGGAGACTGGACTGAGAAGAGCAGCCCTGAGGAGAAGGACTTGGGGCTGTCGGTCCATGAGAAGCTCACCATGACCCAGCAGTGTGCGCTTCCAGCCCAGAAACCAACCGTGCCTGGGCTGCATCACCAGCAGCGTGACCAGCAGAGCGAGGGAGGGGATTCTCCACCTCTGCTCCACTCTGCTGAGACTCCCCCCTGCAGCTCTGCATCCAACTCTGGGGCTCCAACACATGAGGGATGTGGAGCTGTTGGAGCGAGTCCAGAGGAGGCCACAAAGATGTTCTGAGGACTGAAGTACCTCTGCTATGGAGACAGGCTGAGAGAGCTGGGCTTGTTCAGCCTGGAGAAGAGAAGGCTCCAGGGATACCTTAAAGCAGCTTCCAGTGTCTAAAGAGACTACAAGAAAGCTGGAGAGGGGCTTTTGACAAGGGCAGGTGGGGACAGGACAAGGGGGAATGGCTTTAAACTGACAGAGGGGAGACTGAGATGAGATCTGAGGAAGAAGTTCTTCCCTGTGAGGGTGGTGAGGCCCTGGCACAGGTTGCCCAGAGAAGCTGTGGCTGCCCCATCCCTGGCAGTGTTCAAGGCCAGGTTGGATGGGGCTTGGAGCAACCTGGTCTAGTGAAAGGTATCCCTGCCTGTGGCAGGGGTTTGGAACTAGATGAGCTTTAAGACCCATTCCAACCCAAACCACTTTATGTTTCTATGTCCTGGAGCCCTGGATCACTCCCATTACCTGTGCATGCTGCTGTTGGTGCATGTGCCATGCTGCAGCCACAGCCACAACCATAGAATCATAGAATCATAGAATAGTTAGGGTTGGAAAGGACTTTAAGATAATCTAGTTCCACACCTCTTGCCATGGGCAGGGACACCTCACACTAAACCATATCACCCAAGGATTCATCCAACCTGGTCTTGAACACTGCCAATGGAGCATTCACAACCTCCCTGGGCAACCCATTCCAGTACCTCACCACCCTAACAGTAAAGAATTTCTTCCTTATATCCAATCTAAACCTCCCCTGTTTAAGTTTGAACCCATTACCCCTTGGCTTGTCACTACAGTCCCTAATGAACAGTCCCTCCCCAGCATCCCTGCAGGCCCCCTTCAGATACTGGAAGGCTGCTATGAGGTCTCCACGCAGCCTTCTCTTCTCCAGGATGAACAGACCCAACTTTCTCAGCCTGTCTTCATATGGGAGGTGCTCCAGTCCCCTGATCATCCTCGTGGCCTCCTCTGAGCTTGTTCCAACAGTTCCATGTCCTTTTTATATTGAGGACACCAGAACTGCACACAATACTCCAAGTGAGGTCTCCTGAGAGCAGAGTAGAGGGGCAGGATCACCTCCTTTGACCTGCTGGTCACACTCTTTTTGATGCAGCCCAGAATACGGTTGGCTTTCTGGGCTGTGAGTGCACACTGAAGCCGGCTCATGTTCATTTTCTCATCGACCAACACCCCCAAGTCCTTCTCCACAGGGCTGCTCTGAATCTCTTCTCTGCTCAGCCTGTAGCTGTGCCTGGGATTGCTCTGACCCAGGTGTAGGACCTTGCACTTGTCATGGTTAAACTTCATGAGGCTGGCATCAGCCCACCTCACAAGTGTGTCAAGGTCCCTCTGGATGGCATTCCTTTCCTCCAGCGTATCAACCGAACCACACAGCTTGGTGTCATCGGCAAACTTGCTGAGGGCACACTCAATCCCACTGTCCATGTCAGCAACAAAGACATTAAACAAGACCGGTCCCAACACTGATCCCTGAGGGACACCACTTGTTACTGATCTCCAGCCGGACATTGAACCATTGACCACAACTCTTTGAGTGCGACCATCCAGCCAGTTCTTTATCCACCAAGTCGTCCATCCATCAAACTGATGTCTCTCCAATTTAGAGACAAGGATGTCATGTGGGACAGTGTCGAACGCTTTGCACAAGTCCAGGTAGATGACGTCAACTGCTCTACCCCTGTCCATCAGCTCCATAGCCCCATCATAGAAGGCCACCAGATTGGTCAGGCAGGATTTCCCCTTAGTGAAGCCATGCTGGCTGTTACCAAGCACCTTGTTGGTTTTCATGTGCCCTAGCATGCCTTCCAGCTGCATCAGCTCCCGGGCTGAATCCACCACAGCTGCACTGTCCTCTGAGCCTTATCCCAGTGGAGGGGCTCCTCTGGGATGCTGCCCTGAGGGATGCTCAGCACCATGCCCTGGAGCCTGCAGGGGTGAGGTGCTGCTCCCAGGCCCCCACCTTTACTTCGGGAGCCATTTTGGCCTGCACAAAGCAGGACAGCTGGAACCAGCAGCCCGTGATAGTGCTCCCATGGGTATGCCGGGCCCAAGTTCCCCATGGGAAGGGGGTCTGAAACACCCCTGGGATGAGTGGTGCTGCTGTGGGAGCCCTGCAGCCCCCTGGGGCTGTGTTAGTTCAGCACAGCTCTGCCAGTCTGATGTCTCCCCAGGGGACCCGTTTCCCCTCCAGCAGCACTGGTGCACCTGGATACCCAGCTCCATTTGCTGGCTCTGACATGTTCTGGGCTTTCCCTACCTCCGGGGACTTCCAACTGCCAGTAGCAGGAGCCTGTCAGGATGGGGCTGCCTCAGCCAGCTGCATCAAAAGCACCGAACCGCACCGGAATGGGGAAGAGGCTGAGCTTCGCCCTGTTACTGGAATCGAAGCGGGGGGAAGGAAACCTTACCCACACCACCCCGCTGCCAGGGGAGATGTTTGTCCTGTGACACTGGTGTTTTTCCCGAAACCTCCCCTGGTCTCAGGTGTTTGAGTTCTGCCACTGGGGATGTCCCCCCATTCCCATCCACAGCTCATATACCACTTCTCCATGTCCCCCCGCCCTCCACCGGTTGCTGGGATGAGGCTGTGTCCAGCTGCTCCAAGGTGCCAAGACATGCTGGCCCCATCCCTGCTTGACTCTGGTACCAAACAGCCCCAGTGCTGGCTACCAACTTCCCGGAGCACAGCCACAACACTCAGTGTCAGCACAGGGAGCAGCAGCGCTGGGGCAATGGGGACATGGGGACACTGTGTGTTGGGAATATCAGGGCATTAGGAACCTGAAGCCACTGGGACACAGTACACTGGGATATCATGGGTGTCAGAGACATCATGACCTGGGACATTGGGACATTGGGGACACAGGGGAGCAAACCCCGCTGCAGCCGCACGCAGCACAAACTCTCACCCAAGAGAGAGAACTCCCCCAGAGCTGTGCCACAAAGGACAGAGCTCCATGGAACCAGTGCCATGCACAGTGGTGCAGACCTGGGCACACTGGTGCCCACATCAAGGGGTTTCCTCCTCATGCCCACCCCAGGGACAGACTGACCAGGGCATGGGGACCCACTGGGCTCCCAGTGAGATGGAGACGGGGGTTCCAGGCTTTAATTCATGTCATGATACACATCAAAGTACTGGCAGGAGCAGCACAGGGATCAGGAGGGGGACGGGGCAGTGCGGGGGGGGGGGGGGCTGTGCAGGCACTGCACGGGGCTTCGCTTCGTGGTGGAGGTGCTGCAGATGAGGGGAAGCTCGTGGGCAGCGCGGCGCCGGCCGGCAACCCACAGCCACCGCAGCTGAGCCCGGCCGGCGCCGAGATGTCCCTGTGGAGGGTGACACATCTGGGGGAAACATCCTTGGGTTTGGAAGAGGCAGTTCTGCTCTGGCTGGTTGTTACCCACACAGAGCATCCCGCTGGGGATGGCATCGCTGGCAGGACTGGGACACTGCTGTCACCGGGAGCTGGAGCTGCGCCATGCACCAATCCCCACCTGCAGCCGCCTGTGCCCAGCACAGCAGCAAAGTGCAGTTTTCCCATCTCCCAGCCAGGCTCCCAACCAAACTCCCATGCTGTTTGGTGTCGGCACATCTCCAGAGCGGAGCCTTCCCACCATCCACATGCCCGCGGTTCTCCCACTGGCCCAGCCCCACACCTGGTGCTCCCGGGTGCTTCCAGGTCATCCTTCAGCTCCTCACCACCAGCACCACACCGGGGCCTCAGCGCTGCTGGGGCCGGGGGCCCTGCCTCGGCGCAGCCCCTCCTCCGTGCTGCGCTGCTGCCAGTGGGGAAGCAGCCTCCACCCTCGGGCTTTGTGTTTGATTTCATTTTTATTTCGCGTGCTTTCTGCCACGCTGGGGGCTCTCGGCGCAGCCGGGACGAGCCTCCTCTTCCTCCTCCTCCTCACACCCACGGCAGCGCCGTGCTGCAGCTCCTTCCTGGCGTAGCATGGCACGGGGATGCGGCCGGCGGCTGCTGAGATCCGGCTCCGCGCTGGCACTCGCCGCCGTCATTCCCTGGGCGAGCAAGCACAGCAGAGGTTACCCCGCGCCAGCACTGGGCACGCCGGTGCTGCGGGGGGCGAGCGGGGTCACCACCAGCCACACCAGGCAGGGCAGGGCAGGGGGATGCTGGGGATGCCATATGGAAACCTCCCTCCTCCTCCTCCTCCATGGCTGGGGGGAGTTCAGCTGTGGCAATGGGGAACTGAGGAAGGGCTCCTCGTGAACCACGTGGACTGCTCAAGGACAGGAGGGCTGAGGCTCCGGGTGCTGATAGCACCGGCCTTGTGCCTGTCAGCAGGGGAACCTCAGCAGAAGGACAAGGGGTGGGAAGCAGGCAAGGAGCATGGCCAGGTGGTTCCACGGCCAGCCTGCAGCTGCTGGCACCCTGTCACACCAGGCAGGGCTGCATGTGCAGCCCCAAGCAGGCATACCAGCAGCTCCTATGCTGACAGGACCATCACATGCCCCCAAACCCTAGGGAGCATCCAGTGACCCCCAATTCCCACTGGGACAGAATCCCCTGCTGCAGAAGGGAGTGTGAGTGGAGCGCTGGTGCTCCCACAGGCCTCAGGAGGGGAACTGGCTGCAGGGGGACACGCCGGGAGGGAGGGGGCTCACGTGAGGGCAGCCTCAGCCCTATGGGCACACTGGTGCGCAGTGAGGTCAACCTCCTGGGCGAAGCTCTGGCCGCACTGGGTGCAGGAGAAGGGTGTCCCAGCAGTGTGGGTGCGCCGGTGGATCCTCAGGGAGCCCTTTTGGCTGAAGGCCTTGCCGCAGTCGGGGCAGGAGAAGGGCCGCTCTGTGCCGTGGCTGCGCTGGTGCGTGGCCAGGCTGCTCCTGCAGCTGAAGCCCTTCCCACAGCGGGCACAGGCGAAGGGGCCACCAGTGGCTGCTTCATGCAGCTGTGGTGAGCGGCTGCCGCCAGGCTGGACCTCGGCGGCAGCGGTGCCAGGCTGGTCCTCGGCGTGGGTGCGCTGGTGGTTGAGGAGGAAGCGCTGCTCGCGGAAGCGCTTCCCGCAGCGCTGGCAGGAGAAGGGCTTCTCGCCGCTGTGGATGCGCTGGTGGGTGAGCAGGTTCTGCTTGAGGCTGAAGCTCTTCTGGCACACGTCGCACTGGTAGGGACGCTCCCCGGTGTGGATGCGCTGGTGGATGATGAGGTTGTGCTTGAGGCTGAAGGCTTTGCCGCACTCGGCGCAGATGAAGGCGCGCTCCCCGGCGTGGTGCTTCTGGTGCCGGGCGAGGCTGGGCTGCTGGCCGAAGCATTCCCCGCAGAGGATGCACTTGAACTCCTTCTCCACCTCCTCCTCCGCCTGGCTGTGGATCACCAGGGCCTTCTCGTCGCCCAGGCCCTCCTCGCCCCCCGGGAAGGCGAAGGGCTTCTCACCCGCCGGCGACGCCAGATCCGTCATGGGCACCCGCTGCCCTGGGGAGCGCAGACAGGGAGGGCTGCAGCTCCGGCCGCTGGCCCTGGTGCCCCAGTGCGGGGCTGTGGCAGCCCGGTGTGAGGAGCCCCACGGAGGAAGGTGACAGGACCCGGCCCCGGCTGGAGCGGGACCGCGGCGTGGGCCGGGCCCTGCGGCAGGCTGAGGCAGCTCTCCGGGAGCCGGAGGGCTTTGCCTGGATGGGCCGGGCCCGGCTGGAGGGGGCGGGCGCTTCAAACCCGGCAGCGGGGAGACCGGGGCCGTGAACCGACCAGGAGCCGCCGCAGTGCGCCTGCCGGGCCGGGCCGGGCCGGGCCGAAGTCAACCGAACCCGCGCGAGCCGGGCCGAGCAGAGCCGAACCCGCCCGAGCAGAGCCGAGCGCAGCCGAACCCGCCTGAGCTGCCCTTACCTGCGGTGGGCCCGCCCCGGCGGTCGGTCCCGGTCCCGATCCCAGCCCCGGCCCTGGTCTCCCCCGGCGCATCCTGACCTGGCGGGTCCCGCGTGTGTCCGCGGTGGTTCCTGCGCCGGTGGGGCCGGACCGGGGCCGCAGCGGGGCCGGGCCCGTCCGAGACGCAGAGGCTGTCCCCGGGCCCGCTCCTCCCTCCCCTCCCCGGGGCTCCCCGGTCTCCCCCGGCCCCCCCCCCGCCCGCAGCGTGTCCCCCTGGCGCTGACCTGCCGGAGCCGCTGCCGTACCGCGTCCCGCCGGCCCCGCCCGGCCCCTCCCGCCCGGCTGACGCACCGGCGCCCGCCCGCGCCCGTCACCCCGGCCTTGCGGCGGCTCCGCCCGGGGGCGGCGGGGGAGCGGTGGAGCTAGGACCGGCAGCATCGCACCCCCCCTGCGGGGACCGGCACGACCCCGACTCTGCGAGGGGACACCCCCACACCACGCATTGCTCCTGCCCCATAGCAACGTGTATGTGTTCTTCCCCCCACACACACCCCCGAGCCCTGGAATTGTCCCAGATCACCCCAAAACCAGAGGAACCAGCCCTGCAGCCCGAGCAAGTCTGGTGGGACTGGGAGGGCCGGGCCCGAGCCGGAGGGTCCTCAGCGCAGCCATCAGCAATGGGGGTGGCTGTGCCCCAGGACAGCGGCAAGAAGCCCCCAGGTCCTGCCCCTGTCACCTCCTCCAGCCCACCCCGGGGTGGGACCCAGGTGTCTCCAGCCGGGCCGGTGGCACACGGGGTGCCAAGCACACGGCTCTGAGCTGTTTCGGGGCTGTGTGCACTGAGGGAAGCCCCTTGTGCTGGCTGGGTCCTGGGTGCCACCACCAGCAGGGACCTTCATGTGGCACATGGCGTGGCCATTGCGGCTGGATTCAGCACCAGGATGTGCTGGCAGTGCCGAGGCACTGCGGTCTGCAGGGCAGCAGTGGCTTCTCCCAGACCAGGACAGGCTGTGCCAGTGGAACCAGGGAGCCCAACACATCCCCAGCAATGAATGAGAGCACCATGGAGTGAGAGCACCAGTGACCCTGGGAACACTGGGGGTGATCTGGTGGTGCAGAGCAGATGTGACACAAAGCCAGCCATGCCACTGTCACACTGTCACTGGTGGTGACAGCAGCGGGTGCTATGGCACAGAGTGGAGCTCATGGCACTACAGGCAGCTCCAGACTGGGCTGTCAAGCAGTGGTTTGGCAGCCATGGGGCACGGTGGAGGTGTTGGGCCTGGTGCAGCAGCTCTCTGCAAGCTGCAGCGTGCCAGGGCTCAGCAGCGCACTCAGCCGGGACACCCATCGGCAGAGATTGTTATCGCTGTTGTTTGGACCTGCTGCGCTGGGGCCTGGTGGTGCCAAAACACCAGCTGTTTGTGCCTGCCAGTGCCAGGAGCTAGTGGGGCTGCCCAGAAGGCGAGAACTGTTCCCTAGGGGGCTGAGGCCATGAGCACTGGAGCCAGCTGAGAGGTGGCTGTGGAGCCACTGAGCTGGTGTCATCCCTGATCCAGTGGAGGTGGTGTCGCTGGAGACAGGAGAGGAGATGTTGTTCCCTGAGCAGTGGCAGGGGGATGGTGGAAGGTCACCTCCATGCCATGGCCCTCCCAGAGCATGGGGAGCACATGCCAGGGTTGGTGAGTCTCTAACAAAGGATACCTCCCTCCCTGGCCGGGTCATCAGTGAGCACTACCGCTAATGAAGCCCAAAGTGATGCTAAACCAGAGCCCTCCTGCCCCTGCTGAGCCCCAAAGCCCTGGTGGCCCCAGTGGACTTCACCTGGAGCCCACAGCAGCAGGAGGGAATACCAGCTCCAGTGCTGCTCCTGGGCCTCGGCCACGAGGTGATTCTGGCAAAGGAAGGACCCTGGAGCAGCCAGGATGTTACTGATAAGGGTCCCCAGACCCCAAACCAAGCCACAAAGCACCCGATTTGCCAGCAGCCCCATACATTTTCCCTGTTAGGATCTGGTTGCTGTTAGGATCGGGATGCTGATGTCCAGAATGCTTTGGCAAGTAGCTCAGCCAGCAGCCATAAACTAAACTGCTGCAAGATGAGAGGAGCAATCAGCCGTGGGGTCGAAGAACTGGGGCCAGCCGATGATGGAGTGCAGGCTGCACTCCAGCTCAGGGCAGAGCAACCCCAGTGCTTCCCAGGACAGAGGAGGCAGGAGCCTGCTGTGAGAAAGCTTTTATTTTAAATAACCTCAAAAAAATAGAATTGCAAGGACCTGAAACACAGCTGGAGCGGAGCGAGAGGGAAGGGGGTGGCGAGGCTCTGGTCGTGACCTGTGTCTGGTGTTCCCTTGGCCCTGGTGGGTGGCAAAGCTGCACGCTGCATCCCTTTGGATGCACCCCAAAGACGTGCGCGGCGCTGCACCGAGCTGGGCACTGGTAACACCACCCCCCGTGTTTCCAAGGAAGGTCTTTGCCCAGCAGCTGGAGCCACGCACAGGGAGACACCAGTTTCCCTCCGGCAGCAGGCAAAGTTCTTTTCCCCTTTTGGATAAGGACACCTTTTGAGCATTCGGTTCCTATTTCTGCCCCAGCCATGCAGCTCCATGGCTCTGCCACACTGAGGGGGAAGCGGAGATGCCCAATGAGCCCCGGTGAGGAAACCTGTACCTCCTGCAGCCCCCCAGCTGCTAGCAGGGAAAGAGGCAGACACTGCCACCAGTGCCACTACAACAGCTCCAGCAAGACCACAGCTGCTGCAGCTCCACTGGCGTGTCCGTGTTACCTGTTCAGGAGTGAAGTGAGTACCAGAAAGAGGCGCGAGGCAGAATGATTACCCACAGAGCAAGCAGAGAAGCATAAGCACCCACCACCCTCCCTTTCCCACCCCCCATCTTCCCCCGTGCCCCTCCGACCTCAGAGGAGAAGCTTCTCCAGGTCCCTTTTGGAAGCAGAAGTGAGCTGAGATGCTTCCAAGCCATTTTCCCAGCTGTTTCCCATTTTCCTGGCTCCTCCTGCCACCCCTGGGGTAACCCCAGGCTGGACTGTGCTGCCTATCAACAGGAAGTCCCGGTTCAGTCCTAGTCCTGCTCTGGCCAGGCCAGTGGCTCGCAGCTCTCCATCCCAAATGCATCCATGTGGAGTGACATCCACTCTAGAAGAGAAGGACAAGGGGTTCTAGGAGAAGCTCTTGACCCACGGAGGGCCCTACCTGCCCCACAGCGTCTCTGGGTCCATGCATCACCCAGCTGAGCTGGAGGCAGAAGCAGGCAGATGTGCCACTGCCTGGCATAAGTGTATTTTTAAGCCGATGGATCCCAGATCCTGAGCTCCTCCCATTCAGAATGGTCTGTGCAGCCACAGCAGGAGCTGGTGCCGCAGATCCAGGGTCGGTCTCTGCTCCTCAGCTCCGTCCCCTCTAAAGATTTGGTACGTTCAAAAGACAGAAGCTCCTGTGGCACATCCAAGTCCTGCTTCCGAGTCCTGCACTGGGGCTGTGGAGCCTCCCGAGCCGCCATCACCTGTGTCCTGGCAGACACCACAAGTCCCAGTCAGGGGCTCTCCCTTGGCACTGTCCTCATTTGGCGAGTGCGAGCTGCCGCCTCTTCAGCTTCGGTGTCTTAGTGCAGGAGCAAGGTGGTGCAGGCTCTCGCCAGAGGCGGGTCTAGGCAGCCCGCACCAGTGTTACAAGCAGCTGGGGCACGGCGAGGGCTTCTCTTCGCCATGCGCTCTCTCAGGCACTCTCAGGACTCGTTTCTCCTCAAAGCTCCTGGCACAGCCACCGTACTTGCACCAGAGCTCCGCTCGGCACTCGGGCTGCGGCTTGAGGAGCAGCTGCCGCTGGCTGAGGCAGTCGGCGCAGCAGCACTGAGGCAGCAGGCTCGGCGGCTTTGGGCTCAAGCCTTCCCCGCTCTCGGTGCACTTACAGGGCCCTGGAGGTCCCTCCTGCGAGGGGTGGGAGGCAGGCACGAGGTGCTGCTGCTCTTCCTGCATCAGCTGCAGGAGGATGTCGGCTGCGCCCGAGGGGCTCTCGGGTCTGTTGGGGGGCTGCGCTCCCGGCCGGAGCTCATCCCGAGGCAGCGATCCATGAGCGGTTCCACGGGAGCAGGGGGGCAGCAGCAGGCTGGGGGTCTCCGAGCCTTTTCCCAGGGGAGTGCCACTGCCATCTGGCTCGTCTTGGTGTGCCGGGCAAGTGCCTTCGCAGCAGGAAGGTGGGATGGCACCAGCATGCGTCCTGCGGTGCCGGAGCAGGTGAGCCTTCTGGCTGAAGCCCTTGCCACACTCGGTGCAGCGGAACGGTCTCTCCCCGGTGTGGGTCCTCTGGTGAACAGCCAAGTTCACCTTCTGGCGGAAGCGCTTCCCGCACTCAGCACAAGCGTGGGGCCGTTCCCCGGCGTGGCCCTGCCGGTGCAGCTGCAGCTCCCCGTGCTCCTCAAAGCTCTCCCCACACAGTGAGCAGGGGTAGGGGCTGCTGGCGTGGCTCTGCGGTGCAGGGGGCTGACCTGGCTCGCCCTGGGGCCGCTCGGCCACGTGCACCCGCTGGTGCACCCGCAGGGACAGCTTGCTTTTGAAGCGCTTGGGACACTCGAGGCAGGTGAAGGGCTGCCTGCCCGTGTGGGTCTTCTGGTGGGCGATGAGGTTGGGCTTCTGGGCGAAGCGCTTGCCGCACTGGGTGCAGGCGAAGGGGCGCTCCCCGGTGTGGGTACGGTAGTGGGTCACCAAGTTGCCTTTCTGGTTGAAGCGGCGGCCGCAGACGCCGCAGGTGAAAGGGCGCTCACCGGTGTGGATGCGCTGGTGGGTCACCAGGTTGGTCTTGAGGCTGAACCTCTTACCGCAGACATCGCAGCGGTAGGGCCCTCTGCCACGGTGGTTCTGCCGGTGCTTCACCAACCGATCATACTGGGGGAAGCTTCTGCCGCACTCAGGGCACAGCCAGGCCCTCCCCTCTACCTGCTTGTCCTGGAGTGCTTTGGGGGAGAGCTCATCGCCAGAGCTCTTCTCATGCTCAGGGCACGGGTAGCACTTCTGCCCGGTGTGGCTCTTCTGGTGGGCCACGAGGGACAGCCAGAGGCCGAAGCTGTTGCCACACTGGTTACAGATGAAGGGCTTCTCTGTCCCAGGGGCCGTGGGGGCCGCGGCGTTCGCCTCACCAAGAACTGGCTGCACGCCCAGCGGCCCCAGGAGGTGTGGGCCATGGGTGAAGGCTGCTGTGCCAGCACCAGGAGCCTCAGTGGTGGGACCGTGTTGTGGCCTGAGGAGAGCCACCTTCTGGCAGAAGCCCTCCCCGCACTGGACACAGGGGAAGGTCTGCTCACCTAGGGCAGCATGCTGCGGTGGCAGGAGCGGCTCCTTTGGGGGAAAGCTCTTCTCTGTGCAGGAGTACAGCTCCTGGCCCTCAGGGATTTTCTGAATGGGCAGTGGCGGCACAGAGCTAAAGGGGGGCTCTTGCTCGGGCCCCCCAGGCTGCAGCAGGGTGGGTGCAGCCCCATAGGGCAGCCCAGCAGCGGGACTGCGGCCTGGGCAGCGCCGCTGGCGTGGGGCGTGTGTCTTCTGGTGGGCTTTGAGGGAGACCTTGTCCTTGAAGCACTTCTGGCACTGCCCGCAGGGGAAGGGGCGGAGGTCCGTGTGCGTGCTCTGGTGCGTCACCAGGTTGGTTTTCTGGGTGAAGCGCTTGCCGCACTGGGTGCAGGCAAAGGGGCGCTCTCCGGTGTGGACGCGGTAGTGGGTCACCAGGTTGGTCTTCTGGTTGAAGCTCCTGCCGCAGAGGAAGCAGGTGAAGGGCCTCTCGCCAGTGTGGATGCGTCGGTGGGTGATGAGGTTGGGCTTCTGTCGAAAGCTCTTCCCACACTCGGGGCAGACGAAGGGGGTGTCCTCCTGGTAACTCCTCCCTTGGGATCGCAGCTTCGGCTTGCCGGAACCACCATCCTCCTGCTCGCCCCCAGCTAGTGCCTTGTCCCCAGCGGCGTGGATGCGCTGGTGTGCCAGGAGGTTGGCCTTCTGGCTGAAGCTCTTGCCGCACTGCGTGCAGGGGAAGGGGCGCTCCCCAGTGTGCACACGGCGGTGGGTCAGGAGGTTGGGGCGCTGGCTGAAGCTCTTCCCGCAGTCCCCGCACCGGTAAGGCTTCTCCCCGGTGTGTATCCTCTCGTGCGTGATGAGGCTTTGCTTCTGGCGGAACCCTTTCCCGCACTGGGCACAGCGGAAGGGGCCGGCACCGAGCTGCGGCACCCAGCAGGCCACCCGGGTGGAGAGCGGGCTGAGGCTGGCGGTGCCATCTCGCTCTGTGCCGGCACGCTCTGGAGCGCGCTGCCCAGCGTGGAACCAGCGGCTGGAGCTGCTGGTGGTGGCTGGGTACAGCTCCAGGGCCCCGGCAGCTACCCCAGGCTTCTCCTCAGGCTGCTCGACTTTGTTCACTCGGCCAGGCTCAACTGGATGGGTTGCAAAGAGATTTGGGATGTTAATTTCAGGCTTTTGTGGGATCACAGAACATCTCGCGCTGGGACCCACAAGGATCATCAAGTGTGGATCCTGGCTCCTCACAGCACTGAACCTGAGCACAACCTGAACCACTGTGAGTTGTACCACTCTGAAGGATCACAGCCATTCCCAGAGCCTGCTCCACCCCTACCTTGCCTATAGCGGTGCTGGCAGCAGTAGCACAGCAAGGACTTGATGGTAAGTGGCCTCAGAGAGCTGCAAACTGGCCTCAAAAGGCCATAAATGGCCTGGAATGGCCACGTCCTGGCCCAAGCTATTTGCAAACTGGTCAAAAATGGCTACATACTGGCCCCAAGTGGCCACAAACTGGTAAAAAATGGCTGCAAACTGGCCCAAAATGGCTGCAAACTGGCCGAAAATGGCTGCAAACTGGCTGCATACTGGCCCCACAGGGCTGCAAACTGCCCCAAAATGCCAGCAAACTGGCCCCAAATGGCCACAAACTGCCCCAAGATGCTGACAAACTGCCTTCAAATGGCCAGAGACTGCCCCAAAATGGTTGCAAACTGCCCTAAATGGCTGAAAGCTGTCCTAAAATGACTGCACACCAGCCCCAAAGAGCCAGATACTGGCCGCCAAAATGGCCCCAAATTGGTAAAAAATGGCTGCATACTGGCCCCGAAGGGCTGCAAACTGGCCAGAATGGCCCAAAGATGTTGCAAACTAGCCCTGAAGAGGACATTCCCCCACCCACCCAGGGCTGTTTCCCTGTGGTGCCACAGCCAGCACCGGGTCGCAGGGTGCACTCACTCGCGCAGGGGCTCACGAGGATCTTGCTGTCCTCCTGCATCTGCTGCCCTTCGGCGTACGGCTCCTCCGACTGCTTGATGCCGAACAACCCCCCGGGCTTGAAGAACCTGTAGCCTGTTTGGAGGGATAAGAGCCGGTCACCGGGAACCGGCACAACTGCGGAACGTGCGCACTGGGCACAGACATGGTCATGAAGAAGCTAAAATTAACGAGGCCGGGGGGCATCGCTTTCATCTATTTTGAGCTTCTGCTGCCTGGAGTGTAATTAAAAGATAAAAGGAAATACCAGCACCTGGCTCCCTCCTCCTGGCAAGGCAGAAGGCGGGAAGGAGCGCCATTCCTTGGAAGACAGCACTCACCGGGTAACTGCAGATCCGGCGTAACGCTTTTCCGATCGGATTTCAAAGGCTACCGCAAAAATGCACTTAATTCCAGGCTGGGCCTCCCAAGAAGAGGCTCCATCTTGAGCAGCACAGCTCGGGGTGGGGGCAGAGCGGGTGAAGGAGCTGCCTCAGGGTGTGGATTCTTCCCAGGGGTGCCACATCTGCGCACGTTTACATACATCCCTCCTAAATCCCCCCCCCTCCCCCCCCCCCGGTCAAGAGGAGCAGTCAGTTGGAAGTGGGGTTCCCATAGGATAGACTGGAGAACACCCAAGGGCACCCACAACCCTGTGTCACCTGTGCAAGGATCAGACGGGATCTCAGTGCTGACAGCATCCAGCTCGTGTCCGGCTCTTGGCACCTCGCTCAGCCGGGGGTATGGCAGCAGGTTCAGAGAGTGGGGAGGCTGGTGATGGAGATAGGAGAAGGGTTTCAGCAGGTCCCCATTGTGGCTTTGGGGCTGCTTCTTTGGGGTTTTTGGCTGGTGGGATGAGGGCAGGGACCATCGCCCTGTGGTCGACACTGGTCAGGCCACAACTCAAATCCTGCATTCAGTTCTGGGGCCCTCAGGACAAGAGAGGCATTGAGGTGCTCGAGCCAGTCCAGAAAAGGGCAACAAAGCTGGCGAAGGGTCTGGAGCACAAGTCTTGTGAGGAGCATTGAGGGCACTGGGGCTGTTTAGAAGAGAAGGCTCAGAGGAGACCTTATCGCTCTCTACAACTGAGTGAAAGGAGGTTGTAGTGGGGTAGGGGTTGGGCTCTTCTCCCAAGCACTAGGACAAGAGGAAACAGTCTCAAGCTGCACCAGGGGACGTTTAGATTGGATATTGGGAAAAATTTCTTCACCAAAAGTGTTGTCAAGCACTGGCCCAGGCTGCCCAGGGCAGCGGTGGAGTCACCACCCCTGCAGGGATTTAAGATGTGTAGATGTGGCACTTGGGGACATGGCCTTGGCAGTGCCGGTTTAATGGTTGAACCCAGTCTTAAAAGTCTTTTCCCACTTCAAGAATTCCCTTTCAGATTGGGCTTCTTGATCAGTGCCCACAAGCCACCACCAGCCCCACAGTGAGGTGACAGGCACATCACACCACTTTCAACAAAAGCCCTTGCACCCCTTGAACCTGAACTTGAGAGCTAATGGAGGAGGGGGAGAATCCTGACTCAGCAGGATCACCCCTGAAGTGTTCTCCTGGCACTCTGGATCCGCAAACCCCACCCCACCCCATCCAACGGGATCCCTTCATGGGATCAGCCAGCCCAGCCGGGGTCTGTGCCTGGGGAGGGAATCCCTGCACAGATCCAGATTGGCTCTTCCTGGGAAGCTCTAAACCCAATCCACCCATCTTCACCATATCCCCCCCAGGATTCCTCCCCTCTCCCTCGGAACTCCTCCGCAGCTTGGCAGGAGCGAGGGGAGCAGATGGCAGGAGACGCGGCACCCGCCGCGCTCTGACGCCTGCCGTGACTTTCAGAAGCGCCAATTTAGAAGAAAATAAAACTCTTGTGGGGGGTTTGTTCGGGAACTCGGGGAGAAAAGCACCGGGAGAGCTCCCACCGCCGGGAAAACCCCCAACAACCCCCCCCCAATGGAAGAGAAGCCGGGGTCTCTCTGGCCACCCTGACTCTGCCACGGCTCCAAGGGGCCGCGCTGCAGCAGCCGTTCCACCGGGATGGCGAGGATCCCGTTACCCCCCTTCCCCACGTACCTGGGGCGCTCCCCCTGCAGACATGGCTCCCCTCGGGGCCGCCCGGCGAGGGGAGAGGACATGAGCGCCGGGGAGGGCGCCGGGCGGCGGCCGGGCTTCCCCTCCGCCTTCCGCCACGGTCGCGGGCTCCGCTCGTCCCCGACTTCCTCCAAATGGCTGCTCCGGGGCCCTGGCAGAGCGAGAGAGAGGAGCCGGTGAGCGGGGAAGCGCCGAGAGGGGAAGCTCGGCCGTGCAGGGAGAGGCCCCGCTGTGTCTGTATCCCTCCTCCTCCTTCTCCTCCTCCTCCTCCCCCGAGTTATTTTAGGGGAGAGGAAGGCGCCGACCCCGGCTCTGGCCCGGATTCGTTCTGTTTACGGCGAAGCTTCCCCGCCGCTGCACGCGCGGCGCTACTGGGATTTGTAGTCCGTGCCAAGAGGCCCCGGCACCGCGCGCTGGGGGACCGGGAAGTGCCCGGTGGGGCCTCAGCCTGTGCCACAGGGAGCCAGGGTCCGGCTCCCGAACACCCACCTGCAGAGAGCCCCCACAAACGCCTCCAGCCCCGGCTTCAAGCCTCAGCCTCTTCTCTAGAGGTGCCCAGCCCACCCAAGCACCCTGGCACGGTGCCTCGAGGATGGGGCTCGGGGAGAACCCCTGTATCCCACATCACTCCTGCAGTACTGCCAACCGCCTTGCTCATGGAACACGGGTTGGAATCTGGCTGGTGAGAGGGGCTGGGCCGTGTGGGAGCTGGCAGGATCCCAACCCTTCCTCCCTCCCTGGTGGCACCGGGACTGTCTGGTGCAGGCATACGTTATGGCGACATGGTTCCAGGCATCGTCAGCCCCATCATTAGGTGCCACCATGGTGCCATGGTGAGTGCAATGGAGGTGCATCACTCCCCACAGCCATCACCAGCACAGCCAAGGGGCATTGGGAATGCTCTGTGGGGTGGGGGATTCCTGAGGCTCTCACAGGGCAGGAAGGACCCTGAGCCCATGCTTCCCATGGTACCATCCCACTGCCGCAGCCACTGCTCCAGAGGGGAGAACCGGCTCCCAGGAGCATGGGTGGAGGACTTGGACTCAAAACAGAGAGGTGTCAATGCCCCATCCCATGACACCTGGAGAAGGGGTGGTGCTGACACCTGATGTGACAGGTCTTCGGCGGTGCCAGAAGCTGGCCACGGTGCCAGACCCAGTGCGACACCCGCGGCCCCGGCCCCCACCCCACCGGTGCTCCCATCCCAGTGCTGCCTTTCACACCCCCGGAAGCAGCGGTGCTTTCCCGCCTCTCCTCCGTGGCACAGGCGGGTACGGACACGGCACAGGCGGCGGCTCCCCGGGGGTGCCAGCACTTCCCGGGACAGCACTCTGCGGTGCACCGGGATCTAACGGCCCTGCTGCCCCGCGCCCCCACCTCCGGTACTCAACACCGCCTCCCGGGACCCCTCCGTGCCAGCCCGCGCGTTGCCATGGCGACACCTCCCCCCCCCCCCCCCGCCAGGTCCCGGAGCCGCCTCCCCGGGGAAACTCACGGGCGGGCGATGTCCCGCGACACGATGACGTCGTCGCGGCGGTGACGTCACCGCGCTGGCGGCGGAGCGGGGGGAAGGAGGGAGGAAAAGGAGGAGGAAAAAGAGGGGAAAAGGGGCGGGGCCCGCCGCGGCGCGAGAGCACTTCCGGGTCGGTTCCCCAGCGCTGCCGCAGCGCCCTCTGCCGGCACCACCGCTAAGCGCTCCCCCCTCTCCCCCCCACCTCCCCCTCCGGTACCGGCACCGGCTGCACCCCCGGGGCTTTACAGAGCGGGAGGCCCGGCCCGGGTCGGTGCGGGGTCCCGGCCACCGCCAGCACCCAGCCCTGCTCCTGTATAAAGTGCCATGATACTGATTTTGCAGTCGGCCATTAAACTAGCGTTAACTGTCGGAGCACGGTAACAAGATGGCGGTTAAGGCGGGAAGCTCTGTCAGGAGCTGGGTTATCGGTTACACCCCATAACAGGCCCAGCAGCCGGCAGACACCACAGCACAAGGGGGTAGCACACACGGGCACGGGCATCTCCCGCTGCAGCAGTGGGGGATGCGGGCAGGGGCGGGACTTCACGTGCAATGTGCAGGTGCCCCGGATAGGCTTGAGCCGCAGAGTGCCCAACCAGTGGGAAACAAGGGAGGGACTTGGTGGAATAAAGGGAAGAAGTTTGTAGCCGTTGGGTGTGTTTACTCACCAGGACACCCGGTTTTGCTAACAGGGTTGGTACATCCCTGCTTCGCAGCAAGCAGTGTGTCTGACCTCAGTGTTCCAAAAGTGGTTTGAGTTCTAACAGATGGGGTTTGTCCGAGGTGAAGGCGGCGTCGAGGGCACCTCTGCTGCCACTGAACGGGGAGGTGCATCCTGTTGATGTCAGCAGCCTCGTGCGGCGTCGATGCTGGTTCCGCATCCACTGACCTGAGACCGTCTGTATAAGGTGGACCCAGTGAACTAGAGGGGGAAAAAGGGAGAAGGAAGAAGTTTTTCCTTCTATCAGAGACCAGACAACTCCGTGCACAGACCAAGGTAAGAAAATGGGGTGTTAGAGTGTTACCTTGGTGGTTTGGGCACTCTGAGAGACTTGAGTGAGTGTGTTTGAGATGTACAAATAAGTATGAAGAGCGTGTGGAGTCTGGATCCGTGTTGCTGTTATTCCGCAAGGGATACAGCCGGAGAAGGACAAGAGCATAAGGAGTTGTTGAAAGGAGGTTTGGGGAAATAGAATGGAGAATAAGAGTAATAGGCCTAAGGAAAAGAGGGGATGAGAAGAATTATCCTGGGAATAACATTCCTCCAGATAGTCCCTTAGGGAGGATGTTAAAATCTTGGAAAGATAAGTCCTCTGCAAGAGGGAAGGGTAAGAAAAAGGTGATGCAGTATTGCTGGGGTTTTTTTGGACAAACGAGAGTATTGAACCACTGCATGTTTTCTGGCCAAAATATGGAGTGGATGAAGCTTGGGTACGTCAAACTTTAAATCTGTACATAAATAGTAAGAAATTCTTTTTGCAGGAATTATTATGCTGCATGCTGAATAGGAAACCCTGCAACTCAGTTACTTCCTTTGAAAAGAATCAGTGAAAAACAAGAAGAAGATCCTGGGAAGTCCAAAGGCTGTGATCCATTTAAATGTTTGCTCTTTTCCCCAGTTATCCTTAGTCCTCCTCCAGAAAACCCTGATGAAACTGGCTTTATTCCAGCCTCTCTCCCATGAGGATGATCACTTAACTCATCAGGGGGCTACAGCCAGTGCCCTGCCTCAGGTTGAATATTCTAACCTAAGTAAAGAACTGGACCAATGTAAGGAATATCTCATAGACTTTCCTATGCCCATGGGAAAAGAACTGCCTAAGAAAGGGGGGATTGCCAGGAGCTTCTGTCTCCCGCAGGAGGTTCCGCTGAGGGCAGGACAGGTAGGGTGTGTGAGTGCCCCACTCATCAGCCCTCAAGTTAGCTAAAAAACCTTTAATCAAAGACCCTATAGGGTTAGCAGAGCAATTAGATCAGGTTTGGGGACCCAACTTTTATTCTTGGGAAGAAATGGTATCTATAATGAGTATCTTATTTACGGGAGAGGAAAGGGGAATGATTAGAAGGGTAGCCCACAGAGTGGGAAAGAAGGCACCTGCCTGGTGAAGGAGTTATACCAGCAGAACACAAGTTTCCCAATGTGCAGCCAAACTGGGATAATAATAACCCAGCTCACCAGGCTAATATGAGAGACTTAGGAGACTTAATAATACAAAGAATAAAAGAATAAAAAGGGTTGGCCTCAAAATCTCAGAATTTTGCAAAGGCTTTTGAAACTGAACAAGCAAAAGATGAAACCCCTCAGTGTTCTTGCAGTGATTGAGGGATCAAATGAGGAAGTATTCAGGAATGAATCCTGAAGATGCTGTAGCCCAGGGTCTACTGAAAGTCCATTTCATAATTAAGGCTTGGCAAACATTAGGAAAATAGGTGAAGTGAAATCCTTAGAGGGGTTACTAAGGGAAGCCCAAAAAGTTTTTGTAAAGCGAGAGGAGGTGAAACAAAAGCAAAAAGTGAAAATGATGATGTCTGCAGTGAATCCAATAGTGGAAAAACTAATTAGAACCAGTGGTTCAGAGGGGTCAAGGAACACAGACAAGGGGAAGAGGTATGAGGGTTGTAATGCTTCCTCCTCTCAGCAGGGGACAGGGAAGACCTTGGCAGTCACCACAGGTTGTCTAGGCATCAGCATGTTGCTTCCTGTGTGGAAAATGTGAATGTCCCAGTCTGGAGAAGGAGGAGCAGGTAACCCTGTCGATGACCTTTGAAGATAACTGAGTGGGGGTGTCAGGGGTTTCTTAACTTGAAGTCCCACCAATAACCCTTGGTAAATTTGAAAGTGGCACTTTCCTCGGGATGAGGAAGTGGGGTTTCTTAGTTGATATGGGAGCTGCTCAAACCTCATTAAATTTTATACTCCAAGGATTGAAACTGTCTGATCAAAACCTGATAGTCACAGGAGTGAAAGGAGAAGGATTCTCAATCCCCATGTTTGAAAACACCATGTTAAAATTAGGAAATGAAACAACTAAAGGGATTTTTTATATGTTCCTGAGGCATGGAATGCATTAGGAATAGATTAGATTGTACAATTAAGACTAAGTTTATGGTCCTGTTAACAGAAAAAGATGGAAAGGAAATAGATCCAGTGGTTAGGGTGAAAGAAAGAAATAGGGGAAGACTGGACATACCCCCTTTAAAAATCAAGCTGAAAAGCGAAGGTGACATAATAAACCAAAAGTAATATCCTGTCCCACTGGAAGGATGCAAAAGGCTTCAAAGATGGGCTGTTGGAACACTGTGTGTCCCCTTTTTACCTGTAAGAAAATCCGACAGGTCACATTGTTTGGTCCAGGATTTGGGAAAACTGAACCAAATAGTCCAAGTCTGGCATCCAGTGGTCCCCACTCCTTATACCTTAATGAGCAAAATATCACATGAACATGAACGGTTCAGTGTGGTGGATCTGAAGGATGCCTTTTTGGCATGTCCGTTGGATTCAGAAAGCCAAGGCATGTTTGCACTGGAATGGGAGGACCCCTATATGGGGCATAAACAGCAGTAGAGATGGATGGTGTTGCCGCGGGGATTTAGAGAGTCACCAAGTTTATTTGTGCAGGTGTTACAACGAGTATTAGAAAAATTCAGACCACCCCCACTCGTCACCCTGTTGCAATATGGGGATGATTCGTTCATTTCAGGGAAAAAAGAAAGAGGCAGTAGCAGAACAAACACATTATTAAACTTTCTGGGAGAACAAGACCTAAGAGTATCGAAGAACAAATTGCAGTATGTAGAAAGAGATCAAATACTGTCCTGGTTTCAGCTGCAACAGTTATTATTCTTCTTAGCAGCTGGTGCAGTGCTGTGTTCTAGCTTTAGTCTGAGAGCAATGCTGATAACACACTGATGTTTTAGTTGTTGCTGAGTAATGCTCACTCTGGTCAAGGACTTTTCAGTCTCTCACGCTCTGCCAGTGAGGAGGGACACAAGAAGCCGGGAGGGAGCAGAGACAGGACACCTGACCCAAACTGACCAAAGGGGTATTCTATACCACAGCACGTCATGCCCAGTATATAAACTGGGGAGAGTTACCCAGAAGGGACAGTCACTGCTCAGGTCAGGCTGGGTATTGGTCAGTGGGAGGTGAGCAGTTGCATTGTGCATCACTGCTGTTTATTGGTTTCTTTTCCTTCTCCCCTTTTATATTCTCTCCCCTTGTTATTTCCCTTATCATTATTATTACTGGTGGCAACAGTAGTGGTTTGTGTTATACCTTAGTTTCTGGATTGTTCATATCTCAACCCATAGGATTCACATTCTTTCAGTTCTCTTCCCCATCCTGCCAGGTGTCAGGGAGGGGTGAAAGAAGGAGAGGAGTGAGCGAGTGGCTGCGTGGTTCTGAGTTACTGGCTGGGCTTAAACTGTGACAAATACCTGCAGCACTTGATCAGCGGAGGAAAGTGAAATATAAACCTAGAGAGAATAAAAGAAATAGTTGAATTACCTCTCCCAAGGGCTAAAAAGGACCTGAGAAAGTTCCTAGTGCTGACAGGCTCCTGTCACCTGTGGCTTGAGTCATATGCACAAAAGACACAGGGGTTGTACTTAAAATTATTAGAAGAACCTCCTGATGTGTTAGAAGAAGAACTAGTGCAAAAGCTAAAACAAAGTTTGATAACTGCTCCCGTGTTAGCTTTACTGTCCCTAGACAATCCTTTTCGTTTATTTGCCACAGGGAGCCATGGGCTTGGAACTGGAGAGGCAAATGACAGCTTGTGGCTTACCTTTCTGAATTATTTGATCCAATCTCCCGAGGATGGCAGAGTGTGTACAAGCTGTTGCATCTATTGCCCTTTTAGTAGAGAAAAGTAGAAAGCTAACCTTTGGAGGAACATTTGTGGTGACCACTCCACATCAATTAAAAATCTTAACTGAGAAGCAGGGAGATGGCTTACTGATTCGAGGATTCTGAAATACGAAGTTGTATTAATGGAAAAAGATGATCTGGTCTTAACTGGTGGTTTGTGTTTCAATCCAGCCACCTTTTTGTGGAAAGGGGAAGCAGATGGTCAGAATCTTGAACACAATTGCCTTGACATGTAGAGTACCAAGCAAAGGTACATCCTGATCTAAGAGATACACTGTTAAATGCTGGCCTCCACCTAGTCATTGGTGGCTCCTCCCATGTCATACAGAGGAAAAGGCACAATGGTTATGCAGCTGCTGATGGGAATGATCACAGTGTAAGGGAAGCAGGGCAACATGAACACATGAATTAAATGCCCTGAACCAGGCTTTACAAATATTAGAAGAAAGCGAAGGAACTATCTATACAGACTCCAAATACACCTTTGGAGCCATATAAAATGTTATTTGGTCTACCATATGTGGGTAAAGTAGGTGAGATCCTGCAGTTTGAAACTAAAGATATCTTCCTAAAGAATTATATACTAGAGCTGTATTCTTCTTGTCTTTTCTCAGAAACAAAGGACTCCATGCTTAAACGCCACCCTTGGAATTCGCAGTTCATACCATTCAACCAGGGGACCGGATACTGATCAAGTCATGGAAGGACTTTAAATTACAGCCTGTATGGGATGGCCCTTTTCCCGTAGTGTTGACCACTGAAACTGCTGTGAGGACTGCCGGAAAAGGTTGGACACACTATACAAGGATAAAAGGACCAGTGGAACTCCCATCTGAAGACTGGCAGTGGTGTGTGCCATCAACTGAGAACCCCCTCTATGTTAAGATAAAGAAACAATAGGCCTATACTCCTGCTTCCAAACATTTGTAAGAACCTTTATAAGATTGGCTTGTATTTGCTGTGCTGAAAACATAGGTTTTGGGGGTAAAAGTGAAAGGGAGGAGACTGATTAGCAAAAGAGGAAAAAATGTGGAAGATCATAGTGCTAATGAACTTTTATCTATTAGGAGTTCAAGGAAAAAGTTTGGAACAGGAAGCCTATGTTGAGCAAATGAGAGGATTGCTGGGATACCCAGTCACATTGCAGATAAATATTACTAAGGCACAGAATCCACAAACTATCCAATTTGACGCCTGTCAAGTGCTCAAGTGTGGAGATCTAAAAGAGCAAAGGAAGTTAAGCAGTCACGATAAATACTTATGCCCGGAGTATTATCTCCAGCCATACTGGGGGCCGCCTTGTCCTGGGTGGAGTGATGTTTGGTTTACCACTGCCTTTAATGGCTGGGTCTCACCCAACGCTCGGGGAAAGTCTCTGAAAAGTAAAATTGCAATGTTTAAAGGTCACATAAACCCTGACTGTAAGGATTTAGAATGCAATCCCATAATACTTACCATTACAAATGCTGATGGGGAGGTAAGCCAAACTTACGGCCTAGGGGCAGATGTGCCAGGAAAAGATCCACTTGCTAGACTTCGAATTGTAGTTTGGGAACCAAAGAGAAATGAACGTACCCAAACTACAGACACTACCATTCCTCCATTGGTAGAAGGGTCTCCACCAAATAATCCTAAGGTAGAAAAGGGGAAAGATTTGAAGCGGACGTCTGAAACAGAAGCAGGATATGGAGATACAAATACCAGGGTAGAACTGGTCAAATACAGAGTGAAAAGTTTAAATAGAAGCAATTGCGATGCATGCGCTTCGGGGCGACCTACAGCACAGGTAGTCCCTTTTCCTTTAGGATGGAGTAAAGATGCACAAGGAATGAGGTGTATGATTGCGTTGTACCAGGAAAGGACTGCGTGGGGAAACGAAGCCTGTAAGTCCCTTTCCCTGCTGTTCCCTGCACTGCGGAAGAAGGACATCAGGGTACCCCCCACCTTCTCCTCGGCAGCTGGTAACCATACAGCTTGTCTCTCACGGAAGGGTGCAAGTGCTACCAAAGATCTTGGACAACTGGAGATGTGCACGGAATTACTAAACGTGGCTGAGGAGGAAACAGGTAATTACTCAGCTCTGAGTATCCCCAGAGCAGACCTGTGGTGGTATTGTGGAGGAAGAGTCTTGAGACCTACGCTTCCTCCAAATTGGAGAGGCACGTGTGCGATTGTCCAGTTGGCCATTCCATTTACCTTGGCATTTGAAAAGGGAACAGCATCTTAGAATTTATGCAAAAAGCAAATATTCAAACAAAAAGGGGGAATTGTGAAAAGTATGAAGATACTGGTTTTGCAGTCGGCTATTAACGTAACTGTTGGAACACAATGGCAAGGCAAGAAGCTCTGTCAGGATCTGGGTTAGTGGTTACAGCTCATGACAAGTTCAGCAATGTGCAGAAGCCATAACGTAATGGGGTTAGCAAATAAGGGGAGTGGGAGATACAGACAGGGGTGGGACTTCACATGGGATGTTGGGTAGGCTGTGCACCTTGGAGTACCCAACCAGTGGGAAACAAGGGAGGGACTTTGCGGTCGGGGATAGGGAATAAAGGGAAGAACTTTGTATTCATCGGGTGTGTTTACTCACTAGGACACCCGTTTTCTCAAAAACATTCAATAAATCATTGCTTCACTGCTGTGGCTGACCTGAGTGTTCACAAGGAAAGTGTTTAAGGTTCTGACACTCCAGGATGGAGACCTCATCCCCACTGGGGTGCCCCAGCTGGAAGCAGGGCGTTGGTCTCAGCCAGCCTGACCCCCCTCACACCCCTTGAGGCTGATGTGCTGAGCTCCCCCTCTGCCTCCAAGCCCATTATGTGGGCCTGGAGGTCCCCCATGGAGAAGGGGGTGACCCACGGTCAGCACCCTGAGGCTCCATTCCAACACCTCCAATCACCCTGTCCCACGGTGGGGGAGAGCCTTTAGGGAGTCCCTTCCTGGCACAGCCACACTCGGCTGCCAGATCTGAGCAGCTTTCCTGCCCTGGACTGGAGATCTGTTTCCCTGCTCAGGCTCCTTGGCAGCGCTTCCCACAGGCCATGAAGTGACCTGGTGTACCCCCGGTGTGCCGCAGTAGCCGTGGCCAACCCCTCCTACCGTGGCCGTGCCAGAGGGGCCGTGCCGAGGGTGGGTTTGGGGAGGGGGGGGGGGCACACACGCTGCGCAAGCGGGGCCGGCCCTGGGGCGGAAAAGAGGGCAGATCCCAGGAAATCGGTTAATGAAAGACCAACACCGGCAGTGGGTCGGTCGCTGCGGGTGCCTGGGGTCAGGAAGCCCCCTGCCGCAGGGATGAGGCTCCCGTTAGCCCTCTGCCTGGGCCTGGTGGCTCTGGCTGCCGCCAGCCAGTCCCCGCTGCAGCGGCGGGTGGTGAAGGAGGCGCTGGACTATTTCCACGGGCGCAGCAACGTGCATTTCCTCTTCAAGGAGCAGGCGGTGGAAGGGGCCGTCGAGCGGGTGAGCGCTGGGGCTGCAGAGGCCCCGTGTCACCGGGGTGGTGGGGAGGGGGTCAGGGTGACAGAGTGTCCTGGAGCAGGGCCAGGGAGCAGCCCCATGGGCACGGATGGTCGTGGGGGTCAGAGCTCAGCTATTTATTAACTATTGGCACCTGGCAACACCAGGAGCACCGACATTGAGCCTTGATTGTTAAACAAGAAGGGCTATGGGTTCTGAGACCCTGAGTTTGGGCCACTTCATGGGGTCCCAGCAAGCTGGATGTCCCCTTGGGGCTGGGGTCCCCCGGACGTGTGAAGCAGCCCCTGGCACAGGGTTGGCATGGCATTGAGGGTATGGCACTGACAGCCCTATGTCGGCCACCCCATCCCCCTGCTGTGGCTGACCTGCTGTCCCATATCCCTGCAGGAAGACTCCTCAGGAACCTTTGTCCAGCTGCGAGTCAACCTGGTGCAGACGGCCTGCAGCAAGCGGGCACCGCGCCGGCAGAACTGCAGGGTCCTGGAGAACCGGGTGAGTTGAAGCTGGCAGCGGGCACATCCCTTGGGGACACAGTACCTCCATCTGCCCCTGCCTCCCAGGGAGGGCTGGGGGGGACAGCGGCTCCAGCCATGGCATGGCGAGTGGCACCCAGGCTGGGTGGATCCCAGGCACAGCTACAGGCTGGGGGAGACTGGATTGAGAGCAGCCCTGAGGAGAAGGAGCTGGGGGTGTTGGTTGATGAGAAACTGAACACGAGCCGGCTTCAGTGTGCACTCACAGCCCAGAAAGCCAATTGTATCCTGGGCTGCATCAAAAGGAGCGTGACCAGAAGGTCAAAGGAGGTGATCCTGCCCCTCTACTCTGCTCTTGTGAGACCTCACTTGGAGTATTGTGTGCAGTTCTGGTGCCCTCAACATAAAAAGGACATGGAACTGTTGGAACAAGTCCAGAGGAGGGCCACGAGGATGATCAGGGGACTGGAGCACCTCCCATATGAAGACAGGCTGAGAAAGTTGGGGCTGTTCAGCCTGGAGAAGAGAAGGCTGCGTGGAGACCTCATAGCAGCCTTCCAGTATCTGAAGGGGGCCTACAGGGATGCTGGGGAGGGACTATTCATTAGGGACTGTAGTGACAGGACAAGGGGTAATGGGTTAAAACTGAAACAGGGGAGGTTTAGACTGAATATAATGAAATTTTTTACTGTTAGGGTGGTGAGGTACTGGAATGGGTTGCCCAGGGAAGCTGTGAATGCTCCATCCCTGGCAGTGTTCAAGGCCAGGTTGGACGAAGCATTGAGCAACCTGCTCTGGTGGAACTGGATGATCTTCACGTCCTTTCCAACCCAAACCGTTCTAAGATGCTATGTTCCTAAGACATGCACATGCCATGCTCTCCCCACAGAGGAAGCCGACCTGCCTGGCTTGCTACAAGTTTGACAGCAGCGATGTCTCCAAGGTGCTGGACAAGTACCACAACTGTGGCCCCAGCCATCACCTGGCAGTGAAGGTGAGCTGACCCCCAGCACCAGCACCAGGCAGTGCCGCGGTGGGTGCCAGCACTGTTCTCTGCCCCACAGGAGATCAAGCACCGGGACGAGGCTGAGTGCCGGGCAGTGGAGGAGGCCGGCAGGGGTGGGGATGCGCTCTACCTGCCCGGGATGTACGCCTTCTCCAAGGGGCTGCCGGCCTAGGCCCCGGCCCCTCACGGTAGGTGCCACCTGCAGCACCCCAATGGGATGAGGGGGCTCCCCTGCCAAGATCGGAGCCAGACTGGGACCCCCAACCAGGGGGGCATCTCCCAGGGCTGCAGCTCCAGGGCGAGCTGGCCCTGGGGACATTAGGTGGGTGACGGGGGCTGAGGGGTTCCGCTCACAACCAGCCCCCCCTCCATGTCCTCCTCCAGGCTGCCGCTACCCTGAGGACATGGACGCCACCCTGGGGTCCCCCTGCTTGCTGCCCCCCAGCACTGCGTGACCGCAGGACACCCTTTGCCCACCACAACTCAGCAGTAAACCCGGCTCTGGCTCCTGGTGTTGCTGCTGTTATTCCCATCAGGGGACTGGGGGGGCTCAGCTGGGGGGCCTCCAGGTGCATCACCCCCCATCTGCTGTCCCCAGTGGGAGGAGGGATGAGGAGCAAGCTCCCCCTGCCTGCTCGGTGCCCAGGATGACACAGCATAGAGGGACCTGGGAGGACACGTGAGGACAGCACGGCTTTACTGCATGGCCCCATGATGGCCCTCAGGCCTTGTGATGTTTATGTGACATCCCCATGGCCCTGTGATGTCCCCCAGTCCCACCACATCCTCTGGTCCCCATGACGTCCCCACAATGTGCCATGGACACCACAACATCCCCCAGTCCCCACAATGTCCCCGTGACATCCTCTGGTCCCCAAGATGGCCCCACAATGTCCCTATGACATTCCCTGGTCCCCACAATGTCCTAATAACATTCCCAGACCATCTCCTGGTCCCTGTGTGTCACCTCCCAGCCCCGCAGGCTCTCCTCCAGGCTGGATAGCTCAAGGCTGGCCCCAGGTCTCCAAGGACATCGCTGCTCCCCTCACTGCTCCACCAGGCACAGGGAGCCCTGGTCAGCCCCCAGCCCGGAGCCCCAGTGATGGAGTAAAGCCAAGCAGCCCCACGGCTGCCTCTGGTGCTGCCCCAGCTGCCCATCCCGTGCCTCTCCTCTGTCGATGGTACCGGGCCTGGCATTGCTCAGAAGACAAAGGAGTTGGGGTCATGGCGGGTGCTGAGCGCCCGCTCTGCCTGGGCGATGGTGTCGTCGGCGCGGCGGCCCAGCTCCCGGCACTCCTGCAGCACCTCCCCGAACTGCCTGTATGCCTCCTCCATGATGGAGCTGCGCCGCGGCGGCTGCGCCTCCCAGAAACCAGCCTCTACCCAGGGCTGAGCTGCACGGGGCGGGTCAGCACCGCCACCAGCACCGGCACCATCACCGGCACTGCGTCCCAGCGAGCTGTCGAGATCCCGGCAGAGCTGGTAGAGCTCGCTGCCGCGGCCGGCCACCCGCTCACCGTCGATGGCCTTGAGGCCGGGCAGCATGTCAGCCAGCGCGTCGCGGTAGGCAGCCCCGGCGCAGAGCGGGTTGTCGAGGCGGGCAAGGGGGTCACGCAGGCGCAGGCTCTCGAGGCGCCGCAGCCCCGCCAGGCACCGCAGTGCCCGCAGGCTGCTCACCAGGTTGCCGGCCAGGTTGAGGCTCTGCAGGCTGCGGCAGGAGGCCAGCGGCTCCAGGCTGGACACACGGTTGCGGGACAGGTTGAGGACGGTGAGGGAGCGGAGTGCGGCCAGCGGCCCCAGCTGGGTGATGGCGTTGCCGGACAGGTCCAGCCACTCCAGGTTGGTGCAGTCGCCCAGGCAGCCCAAGTGCGCGATGCCGCGGCCCCGCAGCCGCAGCAGCAGGATGGACTCCAGGGCAAACTCACCAGTGGTGGCCTTCAGCAGCTGCGGGGTGATCCGTACCCCTTCCTCCTCCTCCTCCTCCTCCTCCTTGGCAGCTGCCTCACTGTGACCCTCCATCCCAGCCGGGGACCCTGGATCTGTCAGCTTGGTGGAGGGGGAAAAAGGAGGGGATGGGTTATAGCAGAGGCAGCCCTGCACACCCCGAGACCTCCAGTTGTGGGGCTGGAGCCTGGGGGTAGAAATGGGGCTGGGGGCTGGCACTCATTGGGTTGCTCTGGGGTGCATAGACGTGTGGGGCACCTGTGGGGTGCATGGGTACAAGTGGGGCATGCTGTGGGGTATCCCACGGGTGCAGGGAGAAGGAGTCCCATGTGGCGCCCTGGAGGGTATGGGGATGTGTGGGACACACAATAGAGTATCCCAAGGGTGCAAGAATATGAGAACATGTGGGATGCCCTGAGGGGCATGGGGACATGTGCAGTACATGATGGAGTATACTGGGGTGCAAGGGCAGAGGGATGTATGGGGTTCCTTTAGCGCATGAGGCCACGTACTGGGGGGCACCACAGGGTGCCCTGGGACATGAGGCAAATCACAAGGTGCCCTGGTGGCATGCACTGGGCAAACCGTGGGGTGCTGGGACACACTTGGGGCATCCTGGGGGTGCAGGGACAAGTGTGGGGCCCACCGTGGGGTGGGTATTCCGGAGGTGCAGGGACACTCGTGGGCTCCAGAGCCCGGGGGGGCGAGGGGGCCGTGTACACGCGTGGGACAGATCCATGGGGGGCCTCGGGGGATGCAGGACACGCGTGGGGGCCCCCAGACCCCAACCCCCCCCCCGGGTGTCCCCCGCTCCCCTCCGGCCCCATCCCCCCGGTGCTCCAGTTCCCCACCCCCAGCTCACCGCACAGCGGCTCCCGGCAGCCCCCGCGGCCCCGCCCCCGTTGCCATGGAGACGAGCGGCTTCACCGCCTCCCCCCGTAACCGTGTCCGTTCCGCCCCCCGAACCGGGGCCCCGAGCACACGGACGGGACCCACCCGCAGCTCCCGCTGGGCCCAGCGCCCCCCCCGATACCGACCGTGGGACGCTGGAGCAGATCCGGTTTATTGCGGGTCTGGATGGTTCCCCCCACCCGCCGCTTCAGAGCCACGGTGCCCCTGGAGCCATGCGCTGAGCTGCCGGTTCCAATAGGGAACGGCACCGGAGCCAACCGGCACCGGAGGATGGGGCCTGGCTGGGGGCTGCGGGCAGGAGCTGGGGGGGGGGTCGCCAGCCTAGGGACGGTACTGAGGATGCATTGCTGGGAACCGCCAGGATCCCTGGAATGTCCCAGCATATTCCAGTGCTTGGCCTTCAGAATTCCCCAACACACCTCAGTTCTTGACCCCTGCACACCCCAGTGCTCAGTCCCCACGGACTCCGCATGTCCTGGCATGTCCCAGCATATCCTGGTGCCCAGGGACCCCAGCATGTCCAAATACTCTGCTCCTGGCACATCATGGTGCTCAGCCTTTGGGAACCATGGCACATCCTGTCATATCTCAGCATGCCCAGTGCTCAGCCCCCAGAGTCCCTGGCATGTCCTGGCACTTGGCCTTCTGCCCATCTGGCACATCCTGGCACAGCTTCCAGGGACCCCGGCACATCTCACCGTGTCCCAGCACATAGTCCCCAGCACATCCTGCTGATCGCACCCCACCATCCCCATCTCAGCACTGGTCCCCCAGTCCTCATGGACAGATGGTGGTGGATGCTGGCACAGCGGGTGCTGTCCAGCTCTGCTGTGGCACACTGTTGGCAGCGGTGGTGCCGGCAGTGGCGTGCGTGCGCTCATGGCGCAGGAGGTGCGTCTTGCGGCTGAAGCTCTTGCCGCAGTGGGTACAGATGTAGGGCCGGTGCCCGGTGTGCACCGCCTGGTGCCGCACCAGGTTGGTCTTGGAGCTGAAGCGCTTGCTGCACTGCGCACAGGCATGGGGCCGGGTGCCGGTGTGCACCGCCTGGTGCCGTGACAAGTGTGACTTGCGCCCGAACCTGCGGCCACACAGCTCGCAGGCGAAGGGCCGGGCCCCGGCGTGTGCCTTGGCGTGTGCCATGAGGTTGGTCTGGGAGCCGAAGTGGCGGCCGCACTGAGGGCAGGCAAAGGGCCGCTCGCCCGTGTGCACCCGCAGGTGCCGCAGGAGGTGATGGCGCAGGGCGAAGGCACGGGCGCACTGTGGGCAGGTGAAGGGCCGCTCGCCAGCGTGTGCCAGCTGGTGCGTGGCCAGATTGGGCTTGTGGCTGAAGGTCTTCTCGCAGTGTGGGCAGGCAAAGGGCTTCAGCCCCATGTGCCCCCGCAGGTGTGCTGTCAGGTGCCGCTTGTCGCCGAAGCCACGGCCACACTCGGCGCAGGAGAAGGGCCGTCCCTCGCGGTGCAGCCGGCGGTGCGATGCCAGGTTCTTCTTCCAGCTGAAGCTCTTCCCGCACTCGGGGCAGGGGAAGGGCTTCTGCTCGGCCGGGACCCCCTCGCTGTCCGCTGTCTCCACCGGCTTGTCGTGCAGGCGCTGGTGCCGCAGGAGGTGCTGCTTGTGCGCGAAGCGGCGGCCGCAGCGGGCGCAGGGGAAGGGCCGCTCGCCCGTGTGCGTGCGGTGGTGCCGCACCAGGTGGGTCTTCTTGCGGAAGCTGCGGCCGCATTCAGGGCAGGGGAAGGGCCGCTCGCCCGTGTGCGTCTTCTGGTGCGAGCGCAGGTGGATCTTCTGCCGGAAGCGGCGGCCGCACTGCCCACAGGGATAGGGCCGCTCGCCAGTGTGCACCCGCAGGTGCCGCGTCAGGTGAGCCTTCTTCCCGAAGCCCTTCCCGCACTGCGCACAGGCAAAGGGCCGCTCTGGGGCTGGTGTCCTGCAGCACCCGTGGGGCTGGGGCTTGCCATCGTTGCCATAGCCATCACCCGCTGGCAGCCCTGGGCAGAGCCGTGCCTGGCAGCAGCGTTCACAGCTGTCAGCACTGGCAGGGCTCTGGCCCAGGAGCGGCCATGGTGGCAGGGTAAAGGTGGGCAGTGTGCCGTAGCCCAGCTCCTCCGGGAGCAACGGCTCTGGTTTGCAGGCGCAGCCACCAGCGCAGTCTGGCGTGCCCGCGGTGTGGGGGAAGGCACCATCTGCGGGCTGCCCCCCCAGCAGGGTCTCTGTGCTGGGGCCATCCGTCCACTCTTCATCCTCCTCTTTCACCTTCACCTTCCTCACCAGCCAGTCCTCTGCAGGGCACACACAGCCATGTGGTGGGACACAGTGCTAAGGATGGGTGGCTCCAGCATCCCCGTTCTGCCACCGTGTGCCCAGCAGTGCTGGGATTGTGCCAGGCCACCCAGCGGGTTTGCCATGTGCTGGTGCCACCAGCCTGTGCCCTCACCTGAACAGCTGAGCTCCAGGCCCCCCAGCTCCCTGGCAGCCCCCAGCTCTGCGCTGTCACCCTCAGCCATCTCCTCGGCCTTGGGGACCACCAGCTGTGCTGTGGAGGCAATGGGTGCAAAGCCACAGGGTCCCCCACTGGCTCTGTGATGGCCCCTTGGGGACCCTGGAGACCCCTGGGGTGAGGCAACGGGCAGGGAACAGGCAGGACCCACCTGAACTGGCACAAGCTGGCACCTCCATCTCCTCCGCCTGCTCCAGCACCAGCTCCGGCTCTGGCTTAGCCATGGGAGACCTTGTGGGATGGCTTGGGCTGAGCCTCCCCCCGAGCTTCCCTCCAAACGGCAGCGGGTGCCTCCCTCCCACCCACGGGGTCTCAGCGGGTGTCAGTGATAGACGGGGGGGCGAGGGGTCCCCCCAGCCCTGACCCTCCCGCAGAGGGGTGGCAGCCAGGGACACATCCCAGGGTGTCACCCACCAGTGGTATGTCCCCACCCCAGCCCCCCCATCCCATTCCCCCTATGTCCCCCTGTGCCCAAGCCCCCTCTATGCCCCCTACGCCCCCCCAAACCCTTCTTTTCCCCCCTCTGTCCCACCACACCCCTCGCCCGGCGCTTACCCCCCCTCCATCCTGTCCCGCCCCCCCTCCGGTTCCCCCGCTCCCTTCCTGCCCCCCGCCCCTCCTCCCACCGCCCTTCCTGAGCCCCCCACCCATTGCTCCCTTCTTGTCCCCCTCTCCCAAGCCAGCTCCGGAGGTCGCGCGTGCCCCCACCGCCGGTCCCGGTGCCGGTCCCGACCCCAGTCCCGGTCCCGGTGCTCGCTCTCCCAAAACGCGCCCGTCACCGCAGCCTCGGGGCGGGGGCCGCTTCCCCCACCGCTCCTACCTGCCCCGCCGCCGCCGCCGTCGCGGGGCCCCGCCTCGCCCGCGGTGGCCGCCGGTCCCCCCGCCCCTGCCGGGTCCGCCCCCCCATCCCGGGCACCGGGAGAACCGCTCCCGCCCCCTCCGCGCTGCACCCTCCGTGTCCTGTACCCCCCCCAGACCCCCCCGTTATCCCACACAGTGTCCCCCAGCCGGGCCGTCCTGGGCCGAGAACCGGGTCGTGTCCCCGCGCCACCGAAGGGGCAGGGGTTGGGGGTGTGGGTGGGGGGACACGGGGGGATGTGAGGGGACCCTGGCATGGGGCTGGAGGTTGTGTGGGAACACGGGGAGAGACATCGGGGACTCACTCATGGGGCTGGTGGCAGCGGGGTCACACGGGGGACACAACCATGGGGCTGGCTGTGATGTGGGGACACGGGAAGACAATGGAGATCCGGTTGTGGGGCTGGCAGTGGCTGGGATCAAAGCCCTGTGGGACAGCCAATTGGCAAGCAGGAACCGAGAGCTGAGTCCCTCTAGGGACTATGGGTACCCCAGCACATCTATGATCCTAATGCTTAATCTCAGATGTGCCGGATCCAGGATGTGGCCCCACTGGGCTGAGCTGCACAGGGGAGCTCCAGGTCCACTGTCCCAGCACAATCCTGGGGCTTCACCCTGGAGACGGGGCGATGGGGATTCCCATGACCTTACCTCCTACCCCACCTGGCAGCTGGGCCCAATCGCCAGCCCCACAGCTGGGCAGCCCCACACCATAAAAGGGGGCAGCAGTGCTGCGGCTGGGGGAGTGGAAGTGCCAGAGCCAGCCAGGACAGAGCGGGGAGCCCCCAGGTAAGAGGAGCCGTTTTGGGAAGTCCCTATCTTCGGGAGCTGCTGGTGAGACCCATGGGGGTCCTCCACTTGTGACACAGATCTCCCTCTGCCATGGTAGCCGTGGTGGCATGACCATGGTGCGCCGATCCTGGGTGTCCGGTGAGGTCCTGGCCTCCCTGCTGCTGTGCATGGCTGCAGTGGAAGCAGCCACTGGGTGAGTCCTCAGTGCCACAGCCCCATACCAGCAACCAGGATGAGGTGTGGTGTGGGGACACCGTGCCCAGCTCGGTTTGGGGGTACAATGGGTGCCGTGGTGCCACACAGGCAATGGTGCAAGCGGACTGTGCAGGATACAGCAGAGGAGGAGGTGACCCCACGGCGCGAGGACGCAGTGCCCTGCACCAGCCTCTACCACTACAGCCTGGCGGGATGGCGGATTGACCAGGACCGAATGCGCCGGGTCTATGGTGGGGACCACGGTGAGCCCCAGCCTGACTCTGGCACCCCCCTCTGCTACATATACCGGTGAGTGCTGGTGTGGATGTGCAGTGCGTGGCACAGGGGGGGCACCAGGGCACCCATCCCTGTGCTGTGCATCCCATGCCTGATGCCACAGGCCCCCAGAGACGCGGCCAGTGGTGTGGAACCGCACGGTGCTTGCCTGCTGCCAGGGCTGGAGCGGGCCCCACTGCACTGAAGGTAGGGATGGGTATTGAGGTGCAGTGGCACCACCGTACCATTGTCCCCAGTGATCACCTGTAGAGACAAGGTGCTTCCCTGTGCTGCAGGCGAAGGCTTGCTGGGGCACTGCTATGGCACATGGCAGTGCCAGGACACTGCCGGCAGCCGCAACCTCTCTGCTATGAGCCTGTCCGAGTGCTGCCGGCACCCCTGGGGGCACAGCTGGAGGAACGGCTCCGGTTCCAGCGCACCGTGCCTCTCCTGCACCCGCCTGCCCCTTGCTGGTGGGTCTGGGGGTCCCGGGGGGCTGGTGGGTCCCATGGGGTGTTTGCAGAGTGCCCTCGCCTCCCCGCTCCAGGAGAGGTGTCCCCACAGCCATCGCCTGCTGTGTCTCTGCATGGAGCGGCCGCCCACCACCAGGGCCTCTGGGCTGGCTGCATGACCTGGGCAGGGTCCCGCTACCGCACCTTTGACGGGACACACTTCCACTTCTCTGGCGAGTGCACCTACGCCCTGGCTGCTGCTGCTGATGGCACATGGGCCATCACCATCACTGCCGGCAATCCCCGGGTACTGGCGGTGGGGTGGGGTGTGGTGGCTGCCAGTCCCGGCCCTGGCTTATACCATGCCCCCACAGGCACTGCACATGACCTTCGGGGTGGGCACGGTGGTGGCCCAGGGACAGAACATCTCTGTGGATGGTGTGGTGGTGCCGGAGGGACAACCGTACCTGCACAACGGTGAGGGGAGGGTGGGTGGCCAACCACTGGTGGCACTGGGCTGGGGTCTTGGTGGGGCCAAGACCCCCGATGGCACAGGTGATGGTGGTGGCAAAGCTGCCGCTCGGGGGATTCAGCCACTGCCTTGTCCCCATCCCTAATCCCAAATCCCTGTGGTGCCTCAGGGATCAGCGTGACGTGGCTGGGTGACTGGGTGGCTGTGGCGAGTGCGCTGGGTGTGCGGGTGACCTCGGACAGGAGCCGGGCAGTCACGGTGATGGTTGACACTGAGCTGTGGGGCGGCACACGGGGGCTCTGTGGCCCCTACAACGATGACCCTGCTGGTGAGTGTCACCTCATGGGTGGCAATGCCCATGCAGGAGGAGAGGCAGTGCCAGGGCCGTGTGCTGGGCCCATGTGCTGTGACTCCTGCCTACCGCAGCCTCCCTGTGTCCCCAGATGACTTCCAGCAGCCTGGAGGGAATGTGGCCACATTTGCCGCCAGCTTTGGCAATTCCTGGAAGATCCCAGACAACAGCCCAGAGGTACCAGGGCAGAGCCAGGTCTGGGGTGTGCCAGGACCCCGTGTCTGCCTGGGGGTCCCTGTGGGCCCACCCCGGCTCTGAGGGTCTCCCCGGGCTCAGCCCCGGTGCAGGGATGCAGTGGAGCTCAGCCCCAGCTGTGCAGCGGGCAATGCAGCACGGCAGGCAGCCGAGGCCGAGTGTGAGAAGCTCCTGGCCGAGCCCTTCCATGCATGCCATGACAAGGTGAGGGGCAGCGCTGGTGCTGGGGCACTGAGCGTGCTGATCCTGCCACCCTCACCTGCTATCCCCACACCAGGTTGACCCTGGTGGCTTCCACACTGCGTGCCTGGAGCTGCTGTGCCGGGAAGGCGATGCCGGGCAGTTGCTGAGCTCCAGCATCTGCGACACCTTCGCTGCCTATGCACGGGAATGTGCCCGGCACCAAACCAGCATTGACTGGCGCCGGCCTGGCTTCTGCGGTAGGGACCTGGGAATGTGCTCTGGCACCAAGGTCTGATCCCCCAGGCCTGGTGCCAGTGCTGAGTGTGGTGCATGTCCTGGCAGAGCGACACTGCGGTGAGGGACAGAGATTCTCGGACTGTGTCTCCTCATGCCCTGCCAGCTGTGCGGCTGTTGGCAGTGCCGAGGATGGGCCATGCCACCAGGACTGCGCCGGTGGCTGCGAGTGCATGCCGGGGCTCTACCGGGACGGGATGCTGTGCGTGCCCCCAAGCCTCTGCCCCTGCCACCACCACCGCCAGCGCTATGCCCCGGGACAGAGCATCCGCCAGCGCTGCAATCGGTGGTGAGCAATGCCATGGCAGGCTCCAGAATCACCAGACTGGAATGAACCCCGTGGATGGGCACGATTCTGGTTTGGGGGGGCGGGGAAAGTACCCATGCCCAGTGTGGTCGTGGTGTGTCCTGTCCCCTCCCAGTGATCCCAGTGTCCCCTCCTGTGCCCCCAGCATATGCGAGGGCGGGCGCTGGCTCTGCAGCCAGGACCGGTGCCCCGGGGAGTGCGCGGTGCTGGGCAGCCACCACTACATCACCTTTGACCGCCGGCACTTCTCCTTCCTGGGCACCTGTGCCTACACCCTGGTGCAGGTGAGGGCAGCTGCCGCGGGGGCTGTAGTGGTGCTGGGGCTGTAGGGACCTGCCCTGGGGTGGGATCTGCCCCAGGGATCTCCTCAGCAGGGTCTCTGTGCCCCAGGACTTCGTGGAGGCACAGCTGCTGATCATGGCTGAGCACGAGGCTTGCGATGGCCGCCAGCCCCTCGGCTGCCGCCGGACCCTCACCATCAGTGCCCGCCGGATCTCTGCCCGTCTCCATGGCACAGGTGACTTGCGGGGACCCTCCTGGTGCTGTGGTGGGGTGGGGGCTGCCAGCCCATGGCTGTGCCCTGAGGTGGCTGTGCTCCGCCGGCACAGGCGAGGTGATGGTGGATGGGCAGGAGGTGATGCTGCCCTTTGCCGGTGCCGAGCTGAGCATCCGCCGCGTGTCCTCGGCATTCCTGCTGCTCCAGACCTTTGGGGCCCATGTCCTGTGGGGAGTGGATGCTCCTGCTGCCTACATCACCCTCCAGCCCTCCTTCGCCCACAAGGTCAGCCTCAGCTCCTGGTGGTGCCTGATGGCAGAGCTGGGCTGGGATCTAGCTGTGGGATCCCATCCTGAGCCAGTGCTGGTGCTGTAGGTGCGGGGTCTCTGCGGCACCTACAACTGGAACCAGGGGGACGAGTTCACCACCCCAGCAGGTGATGTGGAGATCAGTGTCGCTGCCTTCGCCAACAAATACCGGGTGTCCAGCGAGTGCCCTGCGCTCGGACCCATCCCACTGCAGCCCTGCGGTGACTTCAGCGGGCAGCAGGCGCTCGCCGAGGCTGCCTGTGCCATCCTGCAGGGCCCGACCTTCCAGGTACCACAGATCCCCATCCCAGCCAAGCTCCAGTGCCCGGTGCCCAGTGCCACCGCCATGGCTTGACCATGCACTGCCACTGGCAGCCGTGTCACCAGGTCATGGACCCAGAGCCGTTCCTGCAGCTCTGCCTGTGGGATGCCTGCACCTGCCAGGATGGGCAGCGCTGCCTGTGCCCGGTGCTGGGTGCCTATGCCCGGGAGTGTGGCCGGGAAGGAGTGGAGCTGGTGTGGAGGAACCAGAGCTTCTGTGGTGGGGATGGGCGGGAATGGGATAGGACAGAGGGGAGATGGGGGTGGGATAGTGGTGGGGTGGGATGAGAATAGGATGGGGATGGGGATGTGAATGGGATGGGGATGGGGATGTGAATGGGATGGGGATGGGGATAAGGAGGAGGTGGTGACGGGGTGGAATGGAAATGGGATGGGATGTGGATGGGATGGAGATGGGGTGGTGAAGGTAAGGATGGGGTAGGACACTGTGGGCATGGGATGGGGCTGGGAATGGCATGGAATGGGATGAGAAAGGTGTGGATGAGAATGAAGATGGTTATGGGATGAGGGTGGGGTGGAATGGGATGAGAATGGGGTGGAATGAGATGAGAAAGGGATGGGATGGGCTGCAAAAAGGATGGGATGTGGGTGGTATGTGGATAGGTTATGGATGGGATGTGATAAGGATGTGTTAGGAATAGGATGGGATGGGCTGAGAAAGGGATGGGATGTGGGTGGTATGTGATTAGGGTATGGATGGGATGTGATAGGGATGTGTTGGGGATGGGATGGGACAGGATGAAGATGACAGTGGGATGGAGTGGGATGGGAATAGGATGTGGATGCAGCCACCACATGCCACAGGACAGTGGGAGCTGGTGCCAAGGTTGCATGGAGCATGGCAGGGCAGAGACGTCCCTGTCAGTGACATCCCCATGTCCCTCCCCTAGATGTGCCATGCGGCGGAGGGCAGCGGTACCTGGACTGTGGCCACCCCTGTGGCCAGACCTGTGCCGACCTGCGTGGTGACAGCAATGGGACCAGCTCCTGCCGCGGCCTGGATGGACTCTGTGTCCCCAGCTGCCAGTGCCCAGCCGGGCTGGTGCTGGCTGAGGGCGGGATGTGTGTCCCACCTGGAGCCTGTCCCTGCCAGCACGGCACTGCGTTCCTCCCGTCTGGCAGCCGCATCCGCCGGAGCTGCAGCACCTGGTGTGTGGCACAGCTGGAGCCCGGGGCATGGCTGGGGTGGGTGGTATGGGGGATGCTGATCCGGTGCTGAGGGATGAGGCAGCGGCAGGAGGTGTGTGATGAAATCCCCCTATGGCCCGTTTGGGATGGCACCGCGGGATAGGCGGCTTTCATCGCCCGTCCCTGCTGCAGCACAACTGGAACACCAAGGAAGAGCCCGTCCCTGGCCCCCAGCATGGCTGGTGGGGATGGAATGGGGACGGGATGGGATGGGCATTGGATGTGGATGAGGATGGGAATGGGGATGGGATCAGGATATGATGGGATGGGGTAGGAATGGGAACAGGATGGAGAAGGGATAGGGACAGGACAGGATGGGGTGGGGACAGAGCAGGACATGATGGAGCTGGATGAGACAGGTGGGATAGAATGGGACAGGATGTGGTGGGATAGATAAAGTGGAACAGGATGCACAAGGCAAGACTCATCAGGACACAATAGCATTAAAGGAAACAGGATGGGATAGGATGGGATAAGATGCAATGGAATGGGATGAGATAGAATGGGGCTGGGCAATATGGAGACCATGGTATGGATCTGGCTGGGAGGGGGCTCTCTAGACTGGTGGGTGCTGGATGCTGCCCTCACCGTACCCTGTCCCTGCAGTGTCTGTGCTGGTGGATCATGGCACTGCACCGCAGCTGCCTGCCCCATGGCAACCCTGTGCCCTGGGGGGCTGATCCATGTGCCAGGCTCCTGCCTGCGCCACTGTGACAGTGCCGAGCCCAACGGCACCTGCGCTGGCATCGCCGACGGCTGCGTCTGCCCCCCTGGCACTGTCTTCCTGGTGGGTGCCCCTCTCTCCATGGGGATGTGCCGGAGAGGATCCACATCCAGCTCATGGGGGCTGTGTGCCGGCAGGACGGACGCTGTGTGTCTCCGGCAGAGTGCCCATGCCAGCACAGTGGGCGGTTGTACCGGCCCAACGACACCATCGTCTGGGACTGTAACACATGGTGAGACCCCCCCAGCCCCATTGGGGACACCGGGCACACTGTGCCAGGGCTGAGCACTGTCCCCTGCAGCGTGTGCCGGCAGCAGCGCTGGCACTGTGGCCAGGAGGAGTGCGCTGGCACCTGCGTGGCCACGGGAGACCCCCACTACATCACCTTCGATGGCCGAGCCTTCTCCTTCCCTGGCGACTGCGAGTACCTGCTGGTGCGCGAGGTTGACGGGCTCTTTGCTGTCACCGCCGAGAACGTGCCCTGTGGCACTGGAGGCGTCACCTGCACCAAATCAGTGGTGGTGGTGATGGGCAACACCGTGGTGCACATGCTGCGGGGTGAGGATGAGGATGATGGCGCAGGGACAGGGACGTGCTGGGGGGGTCACTGTCTCTGACAGCCTGCACTGCCCCGGCAGGGAGGGATGTGACAGTGAACGGGGTCCCGGTGCGACCTCCCAAAGCCTACACCGGCACTGGGCTGACTCTGGAGCGCGCCGGCCTCTTCCTCCTCCTCCTCACCCGCATGGGGCTGGCAGTGCTCTGGGATGGAGGTGAGACCGGCAGGGGAGGGGGTGCTCAGCACTGTGCTGCAGCTGGCTGCCGGTGCTGAGTGCCGTACCGTGCCAGGCACACGGGTGTACATCCGGCTGGAGCCGCGGCACCGGAGCCGTGTGGCCGGGCTCTGCGGCAACTTCGACGGTGACGCCGAGAACGATCTGTCCAGCCGGCAAGGGGTGCTGGAGCCCAGCGCTGAGCTCTTCGGCAACTCCTGGCGCCTCAGCCTGCTCTGCCCCGAGGTGGACGGCGCTGGTGCACGGCACCCCTGCACCGTACGCATTGGAATGGGCAGCCAGGGGGGTGGTGGCGGGGGGCTGGGTGAGGGATGGAGCCTGATGGTGGCACTGGCTCCCCACAGGAGAACCCGCACCGGGCAGTGTGGGCCCGCAGGCGCTGCAGCATCCTCCGGCAGCGGCTCTTTGAGCCGTGCCACGATGCAGTGCCGTGCCAGCGCTTCTACGACTGGTGCATCTTTGATGCCTGCGGGTAGGTGGGGTAAGCCAGTAAGTGCTGGGGGAGGGGGATTGAGGGTCCCACTGTCCCCATCCCACCAAACCCTCTGTGATGCCAGCTGTGACTCTGGTGGGGACTGTGAGTGCCTGTGCACGGCCATTGCCACATATGCCAAGGAGTGTGGCCAGCATGGCATCCACGTGCGATGGAGGAGCCAGGAGCTGTGCCGTGAGTCACCAGCCACTGGACAAGGCTGCAGGGGTCCCATGACTGAGCCAGACAAGTGATGGGGACGGGGAGGGGGTCAGGAGGCTCCCATGGGGCTGTGGGGAGGAAAGTGTGTGAGTGCCGTGGGGCAGGGGGTCCCGGCCTTGTCCAGACCTGACCCCTGTCTGCAGCCCTGCAGTGTGATGGGGGGCTGGAGTACAGCCCCTGCGGACCCCCCTGCCCTCCAACCTGCCACAACCTTGGCCGCGAGCCCCCAGAGCACTGTCGGGACCTGTCCTGCCTGGAGGGGTGCTTCTGCCCCCAAGGAAGGGTCCTGCACGGTGAGGCTGGGCACTAGTGGGGCTGGTGTGGGGTGGTGTGGGGTGTCTTGGGCAACATGGGGTGATATGGAGCTGGTGTGGGGATGATATGGAGCTGCATGGTGTGATGTGCAGCCAGCATGAGCTGGTGTGGGGCTGGCATGGGGTGTCATTGACAGTGTAGGGTGGCAGGGAGCTGGTGTGAGGCTGCATGGGGTGTTGTGGGGCTGATGTGGATCTGGTGTGGGCTGGTAGGGGGGTCATGGGTATGGCATGGTGCTAGTGTGTAGATAGGTTGGACCAACATGGGGTTGTATGGGATGGTGTGGGGTTGGCATGGGGCTGATGTGGGGCCAGCCATGCTGTCATTGCACCCAATTCCCTCCTCCTGGCCATGGTGCTTGGTGCTTTGACCTCTTCCCGGCCCATGGCTCAGTTCCATGTTGGAGGGTCTAACCCAGCCTTGTGCACCAGATGTGGTGCTGTCAGCTCAGCCTGGCTGGGCCATGTGCCGGGGCTGGGGCAGCCTAATGCCTCCTTTCACCCTCCCCACTGGCAGACGGAGGCTGCATCAAGCCTGACGAGTGCCCGTGCTTCTGGGATGGCTTCTCCTTCCCGGCCGGTGCCACAGTGCAACAGGGCTGCAAGAACTGGTGAGTCCGTGCCTGGCACTGGCCCGGCACAGCCATGGGGACCTGGGGGAGCACCGTGGGGCTGATCCGCCGCCATCCCCGCAGCACATGCGCGGCAGGTGAGTGGCACTGCCCATCCTCACCGGAGCCGTGCCCACCCGTGCCGTGCGCCGCGTGGGAGTTCTCGTGCCGCGCCGACGGGCGCTGCGTGCCGGGTGCCTGGGTGTGTGACAACGAGGAGGACTGCGGCGACGGCTCGGACGAGGTGTGCGCCCCGCGCTGCGCCCCACACCAGCACCGCTGCGCCGGAGGGCAGTGCCTGGCCTGGGGTGCCCGCTGCGATGGCGTCCGTGACTGCAGCGACGGCTCCGACGAGAGCGGCTGCCCCACAGCCTCCTGTGTGCCCCCTGAGTTCTCCTGCGCCAGTGGCCGCTGCATCCCCCCCGAGCGTGTCTGCGATGGGGAGCTGGACTGCGGCTTCGCCGATGACTCAGATGAAGCAGGCGAGTGGCCCCATGGCTGCCCCACGGCTGTGCCTGGGGGTCCCAGGTTGGGCAGTGTTGTGGGGGTCCTGGGGAACAGAGCAGTGGCAGGCAGGAATGAGCTGACAATGGGCTGTGCCCCACAGCACGGTGTCCTGAGCCCCAGTTCCTTGAGGGTCTCTGCCCTGTGGCAAAGGGGTCTGAATGCCATAGTGAGGGGTCCTGAGCCCTCTGACCCTGAGGTTCTGTGCCCGATGGGCAGGGGATCTGAGCCTCATGGTGAGGAGGAATGAGCCCCCCATCCCTGAGTGACTGTGCACCATGGTGAGGGGTCCTGAACTGTGTGTCCCTGGGGCTCTGACCCCATGGGGAGAGAGTCTGAGCTTCTCATCCCTGGTGGTCTGTGCCCCATGAGCAAAGGGGTCTGAACGCCATAGTGAGGAGTCCTGACCCCCATGACCCTGAGGGTCTGAGCCCCACAGTGAAGCATCCTGGGCTCACCATGCCTGGGGATCTGTGCCCCATAGTGAGGGGGTCTGAACACCTTGTCCTGGGAGTTGAGTCTCATGGCAAAGGGGTCCCTGAGCCCTCACTCCTGACTATTTTGCACTGTGATGGGTCCTGAGCCCGCAGCCCCTGGGGGTCTGAGCCCCATGGTGCAGGGTCCCTGACAGCTGCCACCACCGCAGGCTGCAGCCCGAGCTGCGGTGTGGGTGAGTTCCGCTGCGCGTTGGGCCGCTGTGTGCTGTACCCACACCGCTGCGATGGCCGCGACGACTGCGGCGACTTCAGTGACGAGCGTGGCTGCGTCTGCCCCCCTGGGCACCTCCAGTGTCCCGATGCACAGTGCCTGCCCCCAACCACTGTCTGTGATGGCCACTGGGACTGTGCCAACGGCACCGATGAGGAGTTCTGCCCAGGTGAGGCTCAGTCCCGCACCGGGACCCCCGACCATGGCGGCATCGCCCCATGGAAGCGTTTTTTTCCCCCTAGACCGGGTGACCTGCGCCGCCGGGGAGCTCCCATGCCCTGATGGCTCCTGCATCAGTGAGGCTGCGGTTTGTGATGGTGTCAGTGACTGTCACGATGGCTGGGACGAGAGCCCAGCGGGGTGTGCAGCGGCACTGCCCGCTGCAGTGCCCACCACCAACACCTCTGCAGGTGAGGGGCAATGGTGCTGTGGGGCAGCCAAACCCCCACATGGCACCCCATGGCTCCTGCACCGGGATGGCGCATGGTGGGGACCATAGGGATGGGCACCCCATGGTGACCCACTGCCCACAGCACCGGCATGCGGCCCCTCGGCCTTCACGTGTGGCAGTGGAGAGTGCGCACCGCGGGGCTGGCTCTGTGATGGCGAGGCCGACTGCGGCGATGGCAGCGATGAGCTGGGCTGTGCTGGTGGCTGTGAGCCCGGACACTTCCCCTGCACCCATGGCACCGACTGTGTCCCCTATGGACACCTCTGTGATGGCATCCCACAGTGCCATGACCGCTCTGACGAGAGCGAGGACCGCTGCGGTGAGCCAATGCAGCTGGGACCACTGGTGTCCCATCCCCAGTGACACCCGGTGTACGGGGACACCCCATGGTGGTGTTGTCCATGGTGGGGTCTCAGTTGATGGTGCCCCGGCACAGGCTCCACCACCATCCCGCTGTGCCCAGGGAACTTTGCCTGCGATGGTGGCCTGTGCCTCAACATGTCTAGGGTCTGCGATGGGGACACCGACTGTCCCCAGGGCGAGGACGAGCTGCTCTGTGGTGAGGGCAGGGGGCTGTGGGCTGTGGGTCGAGGGTGGGGATGGACACCCCACCACGACCACCCCACTACAGACTGTCACCTCCGCAGGGAGCCGCAGCCTTGTCAGTGGGAGCAACAAGACAGGGGGCCCCTGTGCTGAATACGCCTGCAGTGGGGGCGAGTGTGTTGCCTTCCAGCAGGTATCTGGCTACAGAGACCCCCAACCCTGCTCTGGTGCCACCATTACCCCCTCCCTGGCTCAGCGCTGCCCTGGTGTTACAGGTGTGCGATGGCATTCCGGACTGCGGTGCCGGTGGGGAGGACGAGCGGGATTGCGGTGAGTGGGGGCCATGGGGGCCGTGGGGCACCTGCACCCATTCCTGTGGCCCCGGCCTGCAGCACCGCACACGGGGCTGCCGCCAGCACCATCCTGGAGTGCTGCACCGGTGCCGCGGGCAGGCTGTGGAGCAGCGGCAGTGCTTCAGCATCGCCTGCCCCGGTGAGCCTGCGGCTGTCGACAGTGGGGGGCTGGCGCTGGGGGGGGGGGGACTGTGGTGGCAGCAGTCCAGGGGACTCTGAGGTGCCTGGGGGGTTTGGGGGTCCTTGTGGTCGGGATGCCAAGGGGGGTTCAGGGGTTTTCATGGCTGAGGTTGCTCAGCAGTGTATGGGGGTTCCCATGGGGATCATCATGGCCAGAACTGCCCAGGGGATTTAGGGGTTCCTGGGGAATTTGGTGGTTCCCATGGGGGTTTCAGGATTCCCAGCAGAGTTCCCATAGTCTGGGTGCTGGGGAATTGGGAGTTCCCATGGCTGATGCTACCTGGGGGGATTTGGGGGGCTCCCAATACTCCCCAAGGATCCCCTAATACTCCCCTGCAGCATCCCAATACCTCCCAGATGATTCCAATCCCCTTTGGTACACCACATTACACCCTTAGGACCCCAGTATCTCTTCAGAACCCTCCAAAACTCCCCCAAATCCCCCAGTGTCCTGGCTGTGGGTGCAGAATCCCCATGGGGGATCCCATGAGGGGTCCCATGGGGGCGTCCCACCCTCCTGCCTCCCTCCCACCACAGTTGACGGTGCCTGGGCCGAGTGGGGTCCCTGGTCCTCGTGCCCTGGGGGCTGTGGGGGGCTGCGGCAGCGGCAGCGGCAATGCCAACCCCCCCGGAACGGCGGCCGCCCCTGCAGTGACCTGCCTGGAGAGACCCCCGGTGCTCTTGAAACGGGTGGGTGCCCATGGGGTGGGGGGTCCATAGGGATGGGGGTGTTCATGGAGTGGGTGGGCTCTGTGGGGCAAGTGGGCTCCAGGGGATGGGTGGGTTCTGTGGGTGCGTGGGCTCTACAGGGTAGTGGGCTCTGTGGGGCAGGTGGGTCCCAAAGGGATGGGTGGGCTCCATGAGGTCGGCTCCCTGGATTAGTGGGCTCCAAGGCGTAGGTGGGCTCTGTGGGGTAAGAGGGTCTTGGTGGGATGGGTGGGCTCCATGGATTGAGTGAGCGCTGTGGGTTGGTGGGTTCCACGGGATGGATAGTTGGGCTCTGTTGGTGGGTCCCTGTGTGCTCCATGGGGCAGGTGGATCCCCACGGGTGAGTACCAAACCCGCCCCACCCAGCCCCCTGCACCCCGGGTGGCTGCCCCAACACCTCCTCCTGCCCGGAGGGGCTGCGGCCATGGCCCTGTGCTCCCTGCCCCGCATCCTGCGCCGACGTCTCCACCGGTGCCGCGTGCCGGCAGGACCGGTCCTGCAGCCCAGGTGAGGGGCGCGGGGGCCGCGGCGCCCCGGGGTGCCCACACACGGCGGTGGGGAGGGCCAGGGGTCAGTGACCGCGGAGCACCCACTGCGCACCGCCCCACGGCAGGGTGCTGGTGCGCGGCGGGGCTGGTGCTGGACGAGGGCCGGTGCGTGCTGCCGCGGGAGTGCCCGTGCCACGCCGCGGGGCTGCGGCACGGCTCGGGGCAGCCGGTGAAGGTGGATTGCCGGCTCTGCGTCTGCCTGGGCGGGCAGCTGCGGCGCTGCCGGCAGAACCCCGACTGCGCCGGTGAGTCCCGGCAGCGGCGGCACCGCGGCGTGGGGAGGAGGTGCCGGTGCCCCGCGCTGAGCCGGTGCCGTCCACAGTGCACTGCGGCTGGTCGGCGTGGTCGGCGTGGGGCGAGTGCCCCGGGCCCTGCGGCACGCAGAGCGTGCAGTGGTCGTTCCGCAGCCCCACCAACCCCAGCCAGCGCGGCGGCGGCCGGCACTGCCGCGGCATCTACCGCAAGGCGCGCAGGTGCGGCGGGGGCGCACCGGGTGGTGATGGACGAGCGGCGGGCTCCCGGTGACCTCCCCTCTCCCGCAGGTGCCAGACGGCGCCGTGCCGGCAGTGCCAGTCCCGGGGCCGTCGGCGCGCACCGGGGGAGCGGTGGCGTGAGGAGCCGTGCCACGTGTGCCAGTGCCTGCCCAGCCTGGCCGTGCGGTGCTCGCCCTACTGCCCGCACCGCGCCGCCGGCTGCCCGCAGGTGAGGGCGTGGGGGGACCGCGACACCGGTGCCGGTCCTGGCACTGTTGGCGCTGATGGTGACGGTGACCTCCGTAGGGCCGGATGCTGGTTGATGGCCACGGGGACTCCTGCTGCTACTGTGCCCCTGCGGGTGAGTTGGGGCAGCGAATGCATGATGGGGGTCCCATCCTAGAGGGGCCGCCTGACACTGTCTCTGCTGCAGGTGACAACGTGACGACCACCCCCCCGGTGCTGCCGACAGCGGAGGCCCCCTCGTACGCGCCGACAGAGCCCCCCAGCTCCTCCCTGCTCACCTTCCCGCTGCCTCCCCTTGGCGGTGAGCACCACCACCGTGAGGCTTGCCAGTGCGGGCAGGGTACAGGCAGCCGGGACAGGGATTGTGTCCCCAGTCCCTGACCTACTCCCACATGCTGCCAGATCCCTGTTACCTCCCGCTGGGCACCGCGGCTCTGCCGGACAGCAGTTTCAGTGCCTCATCGGAGCAGGCGGAGAGCCTGGCACACGCTGCCCGGCTGCACGGTGGTGACCCCAGGGAACCGCTGCAGGGCTGGGCCCCCCCGGATGATGCCTACACGGCACTGCCCGACGATCCCCCCTTCCTGCAGCTGGACCTGCTGCAGCCCACCAACATCACCGGTGGGTGCCGGGCTGCCCGCCGCGGCGCTGATGGTGCCACCGGTGCCACCATGTGCTGCGCTGTCCCCGCAGGGGTGGTGGTGCAGGGAGCCGGCTCCTCTGACGCCTTCGTCACTGCCTTCCTGCTGCAGTTCAGCGCCGATGGCACTCGCTGGCACCTCTACCGCTACCTGACCAACGGCACCACCAATGCCCAGGTGCTGCCGGTTGCACATGCAGTCATGAGTGCATGTGTGATGGTGCACATGTGTGTGTACATGTATGTACACCCCTCTGTGTTTGTCTGTGTCCCCCCACCAGCTCTTCCAGGGCAACCAGGATGCCAGCACACCAGTGGCGCGGCTGCTAGGCCGCATGGTGCAGGCGCAGCATGTCCGCATCCTGCCCCAGGACTTCCACAACCGCATCGTGCTGCGCACTGAGCTACTGGGCTGCCCCCCAGGTACCGAGGGCAATGGGGGGCAGTGGTGGGAACCCCCCACCCCACCCGTAGGTGCCCTTGAACTGCCCACCTCTGCCCTCTCCCCAAGTGCCCCCAGCCTGGCATGGGGCTGTGACAGTGCCAGTGACACCGGTGATGCTGCCAGTGATACCTATGATGCCAGTGACACTGACGATGCCAGTGACACGGAGCCAGCGCCCCTGTGCCATGGAAGAGTTCCAGTGTAGGAATGGCGAATGTGTCCTTGGGGGTCCCCGGGATCTCCTCTGTGATGGTGTCACCGACTGCCCTGATGGCACTGATGAGGCTGGCTGTGGGTCCCCCAGCACCACCAGGTACCATAGCAGGACTGGGGGTTCCCATGGAAGCTGGGGGTCACAGTGGGTGACCACTAATCTTGGCTGTACATCCCCAGCCCTGTGGCCCCTGTGGCAGCCGGCATCCTGGTGCTGAGCACAACCATGCAGCCACTGCCAGTGCCCCCAGCCACGGTGAGCCCAGGGGGAATGGGGGGCACAGGGGATGGGGGCAGCAGATGACACCCCTCTGTCCCCACGCAGGTGTCCCCTGGGATGGGAACCCAGCTGCCACCCAAAGGTGCTGAGCCCACTCCACCAGGTACCTCCTGTGGGAAAGAGGGGGGCCTGGGAGTCAGATGTGGGGCTGAGGGGGGTCTGGGCTGGGGTTCCCTCATCCTTGCATGCAGCTGGGGTGTCGAGGTCAGTTCTGACCCCTGAGCTGTGTCCTACATACCCCAGGGCATCCAGGGGCTGAACCCCTTCCCCAACCTCACATGATGGCCGTGGGCCCCCCTACAACCAAAGCCAGCAGCCCCATGGAGCCCGGGATCACGGAGCCAGCACCGGAGGCCCCTGACACCCCAACAACCCCCAGCACCCTGGGGATAGGCACCAGCCCCTCCACAGGGCCACCCTCCACCGGATCCCCCCCAGCACAGACAGGAGTCTCCAGCCCGACCCCCCAAGGTTAGGGGACCCCAGGGCATGGGGTAGGGTCAGGCACGGCCCCCCCAGATGTGGGGGGCTCCCCCAGAGCAGGATAGGATGTGGTGGTCCCTGGGACAAGGAAGACAGCACCTAGATCACACCATGGGGCTGGGTGCCAAAGGGTTGGGGGTGCTGTAGAGTGGGTGCCCTAGGTTTTGGGGTGCCAAGGGTTTAGGGGTGCTGTGGGATTTAGGGTGCTGTGGTTTTGGGGTGTGGTGGACTGTGTACTAAGGGGTTTGGAGTGCTGTGGGCTCAGAGCTACCATGGGGTTTGGGGTGCTGTGGATTTAAGGGTGCTGCAATTTTTGGGGTGCCATGGATTTTAGTCTTCTGTGGGTTTGGGTGTGCTGGTGCTGGGGGACACCATGCATGGGGAGCACTGGGATAAGGGTCCAGGTCTGGGGGCACCATATCTGCAGGAATCCAATGTTGAGGGGCCTGGGGACCGCTCCCATCCCTGCCTCCCCCCCAGGCACCTGTGCTCCAGCCCCTTGGGGGAACTGGGGTCCCTGCAGCCGCTCCTGTGGGCTGGGGGTCGCCCTCCGGCAGGCTCTGCCCGGGGGTGGCTGTGCACGGACCCCCCCCGACACCCGCATCTGCTTCCTGCGTGCCTGCCCAGGTATCCTTGGCACCTCCAGGGATCCCCATCACCCACAGGGAACCCCAGGGTTACCCCAAGGACCTTTTCCCACCCTGAGGACCCCCAGAGTTCTCCCTGGTACCCCCATCCCTGGGTACACTCTGCCACTCTAGAGACCCCCATGTACCCCCCCTCCACCTTGGGACACCCCAGGTACCCCGAGGGTGCCCCCGAGATCCCCCAGGGACCTCTGGGTACCACCCCGCATCCCAAGGACCCCTGACACCCCCATTTGTTCCAGATGGTCCCAGGGCTCAGGGGGCCAGACCCTCGCATGGGGGGAGCAGTGGCTGAGGCGTGGGACAGGGGGAGGCTATAGGGATGTCCGGCGTTCCTCACACTCTGCTCCTCCTGCAGTGCCTGGCGGGTGGGCAGCCTGGGGGTCCTGGTCCCCCTGTGATGCCACATGTGGGGGGGGCGTGCGGAGCCGGGAACGGAGCTGCAGCGACCCCCCTCCAAAGAACGGGGGGGCTCCGTGCCCGGGGGGGCACCTTCAGACCCAGCCCTGCAGCCTCCAGCCCTGCGGAGACCCCCCAGGTACGGCGAGGGACGGGGACACAGGAAGGGGAGGGGGACACCGGGTGCCCCTTGCATCCCTGAGCACCCCCTGTGCCCCCGGCCCCAGCCTGCGGCCCCCGCATGGTGCTTGTGCGGACCGAGGACTGCGAGGGGGAACGGGACCCCCCCTGCACCCGGAGCTGCGGTGACCTCGGTGCCAACGGCACCTGCGAGCGGCGCTGCCAGGCCGGTGAGTGATGGGTGCGGGATCTGGGTGTTTGTGGGGGGGGGTCTGGGTGCCGAGTTCCGGTGCTGAGGGTGCCACGGGACAGGCTGCTGGTGCCCGCCGGAGCTGTTCCTGCAGGACGGAGCCTGTGTCGATGCCGGTGAGTGCCGGTGCCATGTGCCCGGTGAGCAGCGCCAGCCCGGCGAGGTGTTCCTGCAGGACTGCCGGCGGTGGTGAGTGCGGGCCCCGTGTTGCACCCCAAGGGGCTTGGGGAGGTTTGGGGGTGCCCCTGGGTTGCCCCCATGGCTCATCCCGGTGCCGGTCCGCAGCACGTGCCACAACGGGACTGTGACATGCGAGGACGCGTCCTGCCCCGTGGACTGTGGCTGGTCCACGTGGTCACCGTGGACCCCCTGCAGTGGCAGCTGCGGCGCGGGGACGCAGGAGAGGTTCAGGTGTGTGGTTGGGTTGGGGCTCTGCCCCATGGCCATGGGGCGGCTGCACCCCACGGATGGGGCGGCCACGTGGCGCTTTCCCGCAGGTCACCCACCAACCCCGCGGTGGCTGCCGGAGGAGCGCCCTGCACCGGGGCGGCGCGGGAGCTGCGCGAGTGCCACGAACCCTGCGGCACCGGTGGGTGACACGGAGCACATTGACCCCCCCCCCCACCTGCCGCGGGCACCCCGCAAACCCCACACGTCCGTTTGTCCGTCCCGGCAGAGCTCGGCAGCGCCTGGAGCCCCTGGGCGCCCTGGTCCGAGTGCTCCGTGTCCTGCGGCGCCGGTGAGCAGAAGCGGCACCGGACCTGCCCCGAGCCGGCACAGGGGGAGCCCTGCACCGGCCCCCACCTCCAGACACGGGACTGTAACACCCAGCCCTGCCACGGTGCGTGACCCCAACCTGACCGCACCTGACCCGCTGCTGGGGGGCTTGGGGTGCTGTGGGGTGAGGGTGATGCGGGCTGGGTGCTGTGGGATTAGGGGAGCTGTTTGGTTTGGGGTGCCGTGGGCTGGGTGATGGGGCCTTTGGGGTGCTGTGGGTTTGGAGGTCTCATGGGTTTCAGGGTGGCTTGAGCATTGAGGTGCTGTTGGCATTGGGGATCTGTGGGATCAGGGGTGCTGTGGTCTGGGCGCTGTGTGTTTTGGGGTGTTAAGGATAGGGCGCTGTGGGTCTGGGTGTGTGAGGCTGCCTGGCTGCGGCAGGATTGGGGTATACCCCGGGATTGGGGTCCCACCAGCTCCAGGCCCTCCATCCCTGCGGCATCCACCCACTTGCCAGCGCTGGTCTGGGGAGCTGGGAGGCACCAGAAATGAGAGGTGCTAAGACCGGGGGGCACTGGCAATGGGGTTCCAGGTTTGGGAGGCACCAGGGATGGGGGGAACAGGGAGAGAGCTCCAGGGCCGTGGGGTCCCTGGGGTCGGGCCCCCTCCCGACGCTGTCTCCGGTGCCCGCAGCGCGGTGCCCCCTGCCCGCTCGGTACCGCACTGCTGCCCAGTGCCGCGCCACGGGGGGGCCCTGCCCGCGCCTCTGCCTGGACCTGGCGGCGGGTGTGGAGTGCGCCGCGCGCTGCCGAGACGGCTGCGCCTGCCCCGCGGGGCTCCTGCTGCACAACCGGAGCTGTGTGCGCCCCGCGAGCTGCCCCTGCTACCACCGCGGCCGCCTGTACCTGCCGGGGGACACTGCGGCCGGGGACACCTGCAACAACTGGTGCGGGGCCGGACGGGGGGGGCCGCATGGAGCTGATGCCGCCGGCGCTGACCCCTGTCTCCCGCAGCACCTGCACGGCCGGGGCCATGGTGTGCGGCACGGAGCCATGCACAGGTACCGCCGGCTCACGGGGTGATGGTGGGACCTGTGAACCGTGTGCCGCGTGGTGCCGTCTACTGCCTGTTGTGTGGGGGCCGTGGGGCTGAGCCCCCCAAGGGCTGTGGGTGTTGGGGGGTCACCGTCCGAGCCAGTGGCCCCATCCCGTGTCCCGCAGAGGCACCGTGGGGCGCGTGGTCGCCGTGGGGCCCCTGCAGCGTCTCCTGCGGCGGTGGCGAGCGGCTGCGCCGGCGGCAGTGCCACCGGCCCGAGTGTGCAGGGCTGGGCCTGCAGAGCCAGATGTGCAACACCCACGTGTGCCGCGGTGAGTGCCGGCCTGACCCATAGCCCGGACCTATAGCCCTGACACATACCCGTGCCTCGCAGCTCTGCCTCATAGTCCTATTCCTTAGACCTGCCCCATGACCCTTCTCCATAGCCCTGACCTACTGCCCTGACCCACAGTCCTGCCCCATGGACCTGATCCACTACCCTGTCACTTAGGCCTGCCCCATATGCTTGTCCATACCCGTGCCCCACAGCACAATCCCTTAGGCCTGCCCCATAGGCCTGCCCCACACCCTTGCTCTATAGCCTTATCCCTTAAGCCTGTCCCATGGCCCTGCCCCATAGCCCTGCCCTACTGCCCTCACATGTACCCCTGCCCATACCCACACCCTGCAGCTCTGCCCCATCTCCCAATCCCTTAGACCTATTCCATGCCCCTAACCCACTGCCCTGACCCACAGCATTGCCCCATGGCCCTCACCCGTACCTCCACCCCCAGCCCTGCCCTATGCCCTTGGCCCATGCCCGTGCCCCACAGCTCTGTCCCATAGTCTAGTCCCTCAGGCCTTTTTCATACCCGTGTCTCACAGCCCTGCCCACAGCCCTGCCCCACACTCTCGCTCTATAGCCCCGCCCCACAGCCCAGTCCCGTTCCCTGCCCCACAGACTCGGGCTGCCCGCGGGGGCGGGTGTTCCGCGAGTGCGTGGGCGGGGCCTGCCCCTTCAGCTGCGCGCACGTGTCCGGGCGCGTGGGCTGCGGGGGCGGGGCCTGCGCCCAGGGCTGCGGCTGCCCCGTGGGGACCTTCTTGCACCGCGGGGAGTGCGTGGGGGTGAGCGCGGGGACGGGAACGGGAATGGGGATGGGGATAGGGATGGGAATGGGGATAAACGGGAATGGGAAAGGGATGGAATGGGGATGGGGTGGGAATGGGGATGGGAATGAATGGGGATGGGAACGGAGATGGGAGTGGAGATGGGAATGGGGATGGGATGGGGTGGGCATAATGGGGATGGAAATGGGGTGGAATGAAAATGACGTGGGGATAATGGGGATGGAATGGGAATGGGGTGGGAATGGGGATGGGAATGAATAGGGATGGGGATGGGGATGGGGATGGGGTGGGATGGATCATACCCGGGGTTGTGGAGGAGCCCAGGACACGGGGTGATCCATGGGATGTTGAGGGATGCTCGGGTCCATGGATGTTTCTGGGGGTGGCGGCTGCTCCCTGAGGCCATGGGTGCTGTGCACACTGGGTGCTCCATGGAGCGCTGGCTGCCCCCGGCTCCATCCGCGCTCCGGTGCCTCTGTGCAGGAGTGTCCGTGTGCGCTGCCGGCCCAGCTCCTGCGGCAGCTGCATGACGGATCCAGCGGCACCGCTGAGCCCCAGCTGCTGCCCGGGCAGGAGCTGCCCGCGGGGGGCACCGTGCGCACGGCCTGCGCCAACTGGTGAGTGACCGCGACCCACACCGTGACCCACACCGTGACCCACAGCCAGCACCCGCCCCACCGCCCCTGCACACGTGCTCCTTCCCCACCACCGCATAGCCCACAGCCCTTCCCTGTCACCCCACGGCCTTTCCCACCCCTCTCTAACACCACCACTACCCCACATCCCTTCCCCATTGCCCCTTGGCCCTTCCCCACCACCACCGACCCCATGGTCCTTCCCCTCCCATCACCCAGCCCCTTTCCACCCACACCCAGCCCCCAGCTCCCCTTACCCATCACCCCATTGCCCTCCCCACCACCCTGCTGCCCCCCTGCCCCAGCCCCACAGCAACCCTGTCACTGCCCCCCAGCACGTGCCATCACGGCCACCTGAACTGCACGGAGCTGGAGGACTGCTGGCGGGATGGGGCTTGGGGGTCCTGGAGCCCCTGGAGCCCCTGTGCACCCACATGTGGGGGGCTGGGGCTCAGCACCCGCCAAAGGGTCTGCACCAGCCCCACACCGGCCCATGGCGGCCGGGACTGCACTGGAGCCCACACTGACACCATGTACTGCCGGACCCCTGACTGCCCCGGTGCGTCACAGCCCCATTCCAGCCCCCTTGATGGGTCACAGCACCATCCCCTCTGCTATGGGTCACAGCCTTTCTGCAGTGTGTTATGGCCCATCCCTGTCCCCTCTGCCATGGGTCACAGCCCCTTGTGTCCCCTCTGCCATGGGTCACAGGCCATCTCCATTCCTTCTCCCATGGGTCATAACCCAGCCTCAGCCCCTCTGCTGTTGGCCATGGCCCATCCCAGACCTTCTGCCATGGGTCACAGCCTCATCCTGTCCCCCTGCTGTGGGTCACAGCACATCCCCATTCCCTGTGCTGTTGGCTCCATCATGCCAGACCATAGGTCTCAGCTGCATCCCCTCTGCCTTGCAGAGTCCCATCCCCATCCCCATGTCATGATCCACATGACTCCCAGCCCCATTGCCTCTGCCCTGCCGTGGCTCCCATTCCCATCCCCATCCCCTCTGCGGGTCCCACAGGGGTTTGGAGGTGTCACCATGTTCTCTACCCCCAGCCATGCTCACCCCCACGCCGAGGCCCAGCCCCACATCCCCGGGTGCCGAGGCCGGGGGAGGCTTCGGGCCCTGGTCTCCCTGGAGCCCCTGCTCCCAGAGCTGCACCCGCCCCGAGGCCCCGGCCACCAAGAGCCGCAACCGCTCCTGCAGTGGCCCTGGGGACTGCGGTGGGGAGAGCCAGCAGCAGCAGGCCTGCAACCTGCCCCACTGCGACGGTGCGGGGGGAACCTGCCCCACTGCATGGGGGGTCACGGGGGGGAACCTGCTCCATTGTGTGGGTGGGCTACGGCAAGGAGGGGTGGACACCCAGCCCCACTGCACAGGGAAGCTATCGGGGGGTGTCCTGCCGTGTCTACAAGGGTGGGCTATGGGAGTGAATGGACACCCTGCCCCACTGCATTAAGGGGAGGGGACCTGCCCTACTGTATGGGTGGGCTATGGTAGGGGAAGACACTCCCTGCCCCACTGCACCGGGGAGCTATGGGGGGCCCTACCCCAGTGAATGTGTGGGTTATGGGGGGGACATCCTGCCATGCTGCATTGGGGGGCCATATATGGGGACCCCTCGGCTCATGGGTGTTGGGGTCCCATAGCCCCCCCCTGCCCTGGTGGAGCCTGTGACTGCGAGTGGACATCGTGGGGCCAGTGGGGCGGTTGCTCCCGCAGCTGCGGGGGGGGGCTGCAGCTGCGCCTGCGGGCGTACACCCCCCCCGGGCCGGGGGGGCGATGGTGCCCCGACATCGACAGCGGCAGCACCGAGCGTCGCGCCTGTGGCCTGCGCCCCTGCACTGGTGTGGGGCTGGGGGGACTGTTGGGGGGCTCAGAGTGGGCTTGAGGGGGCTGGGAGGGAATTGGGGGGGGCTTCTTGGGGTCTTGTAAGGTCTTGGGGTGCTTGTTGGGGTGCTTGGGGTGGGCTTGGGGAGCTCGGGGGGGATGGTGGGAAGTTGGGGAGGTCTCAGTGGGATTGGGGTGTTTGTTGAAGGGTTTGGAGTGGGACTGGGGGCTCAGGGTGGGTTTGGGGGAGGCCTCTTGGGGAGCTCAGGAGGCAATTGAGGGGTTTCTTGGAGGAGTTTGGGGGTCTTTGAGGGTTTGTTGTGGTGCTTGGGGTGAGCTTGGGTGGCTGTAGGGTTGTTGGAGGGGATTGGGGGGCTTGTTTGGGTCTTTGGGGAGGTTGTGGGGGGTCAGAGAGGGCTGATGAGGGGACACCCGGGGGGATCTGGGGGTCGCGATCATCGCCCCCCACCTGACCCCCCCCCCCCCCCCATGATGCAGTGGACGGCGCCTGGTCCCCCTGGAGCCCCTGGTCACGGTGTGACCGGACGTGCGGGGGGGGCCGGTCCCTGCGCAGCCGCTCCTGCACCCGTCCCCCTCCCAAGAACGGGGGTGAGCCCTGCCCTGGGGAGCGGCACCAGCTGCGGCTCTGCAACCCCCAGCCCTGCGGTAGGGACACGGCACCGGCGCACCGGGAGGCACCGGGATCCCCGGGATCCCCGCGGTCACCGGTCGTGTCGGTGCCGCCCCCAGGGCAGAGCTGTCCCCCGGGCACGGTGCTGGTGCCCTGCGCCAACCGCTGCCCGCGGCACTGCGGGGACCTGCGTGCGGGGCTGTCCTGCGGGCCCGAGGAGCGCTGCCTGCCCGGCTGCCGCTGCCCCGACGGTGAGTGCGGCCCCGCTCGGCTCGGGGCCCGCAGCCCTGCGCCGGTGCCGTGTCCCACGCGTGCCCCTGTCCGCAGGGCGGCTGGAGCAGGACGGCGGCTGCGTGCCCCTCGCCCGCTGCGAGTGCACGGACGCGGCCGGGCGCGGGTGGGAGCCCGGGAGCCGCCACCGCGACGGGTGCGAGAGCTGCGAGTGTGACAGCGGCCGCCTGCGCTGCACCCGCCATGGGTGCCCCCAGCCACAGTGCCGCTGGAACCCCTGGGGCCGATGGGAGCCCTGCACCGTCACCTGCGGGCACGGGCGGCAGCACAGGCACAGGTGGCACCGGCCGCGGGGACACATGGCACACACGGGGGATACGGTACTCTGGGGGACACACAGCACCGGGGGGGACACGGCATGGCACTTGTGGCAGGGGGAAATGGCACCTGGAAGGGACACGGGAGATACGGCTCCCACGGGATACAGAACCCATAGGTATGGCACCTGGGAGGGGACACAGTGCATGGGGACACGTTTTGTATGGGAGGGGGACACAGCATCAGGGAGGTACGTATGGCACCCTGGAATATGGAAATGGCACCCAGGTGGGACACATGGCACCTGGAAAACATGTGGCACTTGGGAAAGGGATGGCAGCACCCCAGTGATACACACAGTACCTAGGGGACTTTGGCACAACGGGGGGGACACGGCACATGGGGGGCACATATGGTACTGAGGGGGGACACACAGCACTTGGGAGGGACAATGGCACCCAGAGGACACTTGGTGGAGGACATGGCACCTGGGAGGGACATTTGGGATCACATGGTACCTGGGGGAGAGGGACATGACACATGGGGGACATTCGTGGTACTGAAGGGGGACACAGTACCTGGAGGGCACATGTGGCACTTGCAGGGGGGGAAATGGCACCTGGGGGACACTGCACCCAGGTGGGACATGTGGCACACGTGTACCCAGGAGATACAGCACTGAGGGACACGGCACACAGGGGACATATGGCACCTGTGGGGGGACACAGAGCACCCAGTGGACACCCGGGACAGGTGCTGCTGTGCCCCTCCATCCAGTGGGTGACGCCGGTGTCTCCCCAGAACCCCCATCGCAGTGGCAGGTGCTGTGCCATGCGAGGGCCCGCAGGAGCAGAGCCGGGACTGTGCTGAGGGGCCCTGTCCGGCCCTGTGCCCACGGGAGGCTGGCAACGGGAGCCTGGGCGAGAGCTGGATGCAGGGACCCTGCCGGCAATGGTCAGTGAAGGGACAGGGGTGGGGGGGGGGGACAGGGAGATGGGGACCCGGATGGGGGCCACCGCGGTCCCCACCCAGCCACCCACTCGTGTCTCCATAGCACCTGCACCCCCGAGGGCATTCAGTGCCAGGACACCCCCTGTGACGGTGAGTGCCCCCCCTGCCCTGCACACTGGACCCAGTGAGGGCCAGAGGGTCCCCGAGGTGCCAGTGACCTCCGTGTTGTGCAGACCTCTGCCTCTGGGGGTCGTGGGGGCCCTGGGGACCCTGCCAGGACCCCTGCAGCGGTGGCTACCGCCTGCGCCAGCGCCGGCCCCAGCACCGGGTGGGTGACCAGCAGTGCCACGGTGCCCGTGCCCAGACCCAGAGCTGCAACACTGCTGCCTGCTCAGGTAATGCCTGCATGCGGTGGGTGCTGGTGCCGGTGCCAGTGCCACAACCTAACACTCACCAATGTGCCCAGACGAGGGGTGTGATGAGCGGGGCCGGGTCTTCACTGTATCCTGCGCCAACCGGTGCCCCCGTGCCTGCGCTGACCTCTGGCCCCACGTCGAGTGTCTGCAGGGACCCTGTGAACCGGGTATGTGCACTGAGCTGCTACAGACCCTGACCCATAGAGTGGTGTCCCATCCCATAGCACAGTCCCCTGCCCTATAGCATGGTCTCCTACACCAGAGCACACCGCCTACCCCACAGCACACCTCTGTGCTCCGTAACACAGCTCCCCACCTCATAGCACAGCATCCTGCTCCATAGTATGGCCCCTAACCAATAACACATCCCAAGCCCTCTAGCACATCCCCTGCTCCATAACATGCTTCCCTGCCCCATAGTAGACCTCACTCCTCATAGAATGGCCTCCTGCCTCACAGCACAGCCACTGCCCCATAGCACAACCTCTACCCTATAGTACACACCTGTGCTCCATAGCATGTTTCCCACCCCATAGCATGGCCCCAGCCCCATAGCAAACCCCACCCAGTAACATGCCCCCCTGACCCTAGCACAGTCTCCCCCACGTCAACCCTGGCTGCCCCCCAGTGCACCCATGTACGTCCCCATGGTGAAGTTCCTCTGGCCCACCAGGTCCTTGGGAGCACCCACAGCATCCAAGGGTACAGCCCTGCCCCTCTGTGCCCCTAGGGTGCCGGTGTCCCCCAGGACAGCTGCTGCAGGACAGGCTGTGTGTGCCGGTGGCCCAGTGCCGCTGCGGGCTGTCCACTGCCAATGGCACCCAGGAGCTGTGGCCAGGGCAGGCAGCCGAGCACGGCTGCCACAACTGGTGGGTGCCACTGCGGTGCGATGGGTGCCCTGTGCCATGTGGCACAGCCTGTGGTCCAAGACTGATGCTGGTGTCACTTCTGGCACAGCACCTGCAGGAATGGGACCTTCACCTGCCCAGCACTGGTGTGTCCCATCTATGGGCCCTGGTCCCCGTGGAGCCCCTGCTCCCACAGCTGCGGTGGTGGAAACACCTCTCGGCACCGTGAGTGCCAGGAGAGTGCTGGGGGGGAGCCCTGCAGTGCCACTGACACTGAGGAGATGGCTGTGTGCAACCTACAGCCCTGCCCTGGTGAGTGCCAGTGTGGTGGGATAATGGTGGGGTGATGCTGTAGCAATGGTGAGACAATGGGACAATGGTGGGATGGTGGAACGGCAAAACATTGGAACAGCAGGATTACAGCAGGCTGATGGGGCAATGGTGGGATGATGGGGGAACAGTGAGACAGCAAGGGATGATGTATTGATGGTGGGATGGCAGTGGGATGGTGGCTGGCAAGGGACAGTGGGATGGTAGCATGATGGCAAGATGATGGTGGGGTAGTCATGATGGTGGGACAATGATGGGATGTTGAGATGGCGGTGGGAAGGTGGGATGGTGGCAGGATGATGGTGGGATAATGGTTGGATGGTGGCAGAACAAAGGTGGAGCAGTGAGATGATGTTGGGATGGTCAGCCAGGGATTGTGGGACAATGGTGTGGTGATGATGGGATGATGGTAGGATGGTGAGACAATGGTGGTGGGACAGTGGTGGGATGATGGGATGATGGCGGGTCAATGGCAGGACAGTAGGGCAGCAGGAGAAGCGTGAGATAGTGGGATTGCAAAGGATGGTGGGATGATGGTGGAATGGTAGTGGGACAGTGGGATGATGGCAGGATGATTGACACCACGGGACAGCAGGTTGGTGGGACAATGGAGGGATGATGGTGGGACAGCTGGTGTGGTAGGACAGTGGGACGATGGACGGATAATGGAAGGATGCCAGTGGGATGGTGGCCATCGAGGCCCATCGCTGACCCCGCTCCCGCAGGCGGCTGCCGGCTGAGCCCCTGGTCCCCGTGGAGCCGCTGCAGCACCACCTGCGGCGGGGGCACCTCCGAGCGCCGCCGGGAGCTGCTGCCGGGGCCGGGGGAGCCGTGTCCCCTCCTGCCGCCGCCGCTGCTGCTGCTGCACCGCGTCTGCAGCGCCCACAACTGCTCCCCCGGTAAGGGCTGGCACCGGGGGGGGGAGCGGGGCCTGCGCCTTGGTCCTTGCGCCGCAGCCGCCGCTCGCCCCGCAGAGTGCCCCGAAGGGCAGCGCCTCGCTCCCTGCGCCAACGCCTGCCCCCGGCACTGCGCGCACCTCGGCCCCGGGGCGCGCTGCCTGACACAGGGCTGCGAGCGCGGCTGCGCCTGCCCGCACGGACAGGTACCGGCAGCGGCACCCCGGGGCCCTGCTGCACCCTGGGACCACTCAGTATCCCGGGAACCACCAGCACCCGGGGACCGCACTGCCACCCTAGGGACACCACTGCACCATGGGGACTCCCCACCGCCCACGGACCCACCCCCATCACCCTAGGGACACCACTGCACCCCAAGGACCCCACTGCATTCCAGGGACCCAGTTGCCACCCAGGGACTCTTCTCCACCACTGGGGAACCCTGCCACCCTGAGGGCCCCAATGTCACCCCAGGGATGTCACTGTAGGGTTCCCACAACACCCTGAGGCCCCCATTGCACCCCAGGAACCCACCACCACCCAAGTACCCCAGTTTCACCCCAGAGATACCCCCCAACCCTGGGTACCCCGATGTCACCCCATGGACCCCAGTGTTACCTCAGGGAGCCCACTGTCACCATAGGGACCCCACACCATGCTGAGGAGCCCTGCTACCCTAGGGACCCATCTCCATCCTAGGGACCTCACTTAACCCCAGGGAACCTTCTCCACCCCAGGCACTACCCCTACACTAGGGAATACCCATCATGTGGGGACCCCATTTCCCCACCACTGCCTCTTAGGTGGGGGTCCTGGGGTTCAGGGTCTGGCCAAGGGGGTCCCCGCGTCCTGTCCCTGGTGGTGTTTTTAGGTGCTGCAGGACGGGGCTTGTGTCCCCCCCGCGCTGTGCCGCTGCCACCTGCCCCCTGCCCTGGCCATAGCGCACAACCTCTCCCTGGCACTGGAGCTGCCTCCGGGCACCAGCCTGCAGCACGGCTGCACCCGATGGTGAGTGCTGGGGACAGGCATCACTGGGGGCTGGCGGGTGGGTGCTGACCCATCACCTCTGTCTGCAGTGTCTGCGTCCACGGCACCTTCAACTGCTCCCAGGAGGAATGTAATGGTGAGAGCCCCGAAACCCCAGCCCTATGCCCATACCATGGTCCGCATGACATGGTCCTCGTGTCTGGTCCCTGCACCATGGTCTCCGTGCTCATACCATGGTTCCTGCAACATGGTGCCTGTGCCATGGTTCTTGTGTTGTAGTTCCTGTGTTATCGTTCTTGTGTTGTAGTTCCTGCACCATGGTCCCAATGCCTGTGCCATGGTCCCCACAATGCACTCCTTGTTCTGGTTCCCATGCCATGGTCCCTGTGCCATGTCACCTTGCCACAGTCCCCACACCATGATCCCTGTGCTGTGGTCCCCATGCCTGTGCCATAGTCTCCATGCTGTGGCCCCTGTGCTGTGGTGACCATGCCATGATCCCTGTGTGGTGGTCCCTGTGCCATGGGTCCCATGCCCATGCCATGGTTTCCACACTGTGGTCCCCATTCCTGTGATGCACTCTCCATGCCATTGTCCCTGTGCCATGCTCCCTGCACTATATTCCCTGCACTGTGGTGCCCATGCCATACTCCCTGTGCCATATTCCCTGTGCCATGCCCCCTACAGCCCCACATCTCCTCGCAGTGGACTGCCTGTGGTCCCCATGGTCACCCTGGTCCCCCTGCTCAGTGGGACGGGTGAGCAGCATTCCCAGCATCACCTGCTCTGGCAGTGCCAGCATGCAGGAGCAGAGTGCCAGGGGTCTACCATGTGCCACAGCCCCTGCAGCCTCCCCCCTGCCATGAGTGCCCCCAGCTCTGCTCCCTGCCCTGGGCACGCTGAGGCACCATCCTGCACCACATGGCACCAGTGCCATGTCCCTGTGCCACATGCAGCCTGTCCTGCCGGTGAGCGCTGGCAGGGCCCTGATGTGCTGGACGGCTGTGATCGGAGCTGCAGGGACATTGCGGAGCCCCAGCACAACTGCAGCATCCCCCTGGCCCCCGGCTGTGCCTGCCAGCCTGGGCACTACCGCAACAGCACCGGACACTGCGTCCTGGCCGCTCTCTGTGAGTGCCAGCACCGTGGGCAGCTGCACCAGGTCAGCAGTGACGGGGGCTGTGGGTGGGGGTCCTGCATGTCTGGGTGTCCCCTGTGACCCCCCATGGCCAGACTGAGCCCTCTGTTGTCCCCCTCAGGCCGGCAGCTTGTGGCAGGATGGGTGTGAGACGTGCAGCTGCCAGGATGGGAGAGTGACCTGTGCTGCTGGCTGTGCCCCACTGGCCTGCCCTGAGGTGTGGGGGGTCAGATATGGGAGGGACACGTTGAGAGGGAGATACATGAGAAGAGGGGACATGTGTTGGGATGGGACATGTGGGGAGAAAAGCATGTGTGGAGCAGGTGCATGTGGGGGAGACACGAATAGTGCAGGGGCATGCACGGGCAGGAGGCATGTGTGGGGAGGGGATACATTTGGAGCAGAACACTTTGGCAGGGGTCACACATAGGGAAGGGGCACGTGGGGATAGGGTGTACATGATGAGGGGATGTGTGTAGGGAAAAGGGCACTTGTAGGGCAGTAACATTCATGGGGAGGATGCAAGTCTGGGGAGGGGACATGTATGGGGAGAAGACCCTGGTGGGGAGGAGACAAGGGTGGGGAGTCTTACAAGAAGGGGACACACATGGGGAGGGGGTCCCTTGCTTGGGGGTCCCATACGGGAAGGAGGTCCCATGGGCGCAGGTCACACATGGTTTGGGGGTTCCCCATGGTGGGATCTGACCCTGCCATCCCATCAGGGCACAGTGAAGGTTCGGGAGCCAGGGGGCTGCTGCCCCGTGTGCCGGGAGGAGTGGCCGGGTAAGGTCCCCACATCCTACGGTGGGTCCATCACCCACCGGCACCCCATGGCACCGACGCATCGCGGTGTCCCCCACACTGTGCCATGTCCCGCAGAGGAGCCGCCCGCCACGTGCCGGCGCCTCACGGAGCTGCGCACCATCTCCAAGGGCCCCTGCACCCTGCGCGATGTCGAGGTCTCCTTCTGCGCCGGGCACTGCCCGTCCCGCACCACCGTCACCGCCGAGGTCAGCGGGGCCGGGGGGGGGTGTCGGGGTCCGCGGTTGGAGCCGGTGCGAGCCGCAGTGCGCCCCGGCAGGAGCCGTACCTGCAGAGCGTGTGCGAGTGCTGCAGCTACCGCCTGGACCCCGCCGGCCCCGTGCGCGTCCTGCGGCTGCCCTGCCCCGGCGGGCAGAGCCAGCCCGTGGTGCTGCCCGTCATCCGCAGCTGCCAGTGCAGCCCCTGCCAGGGTGAGCACCCCTGAACCCCCGGGGCGGGGCAGCACCCAACGCCCTGCACCCCCACCCGGCTGTGGCTGCAGCACCCAAAGCCCCCCGACCCCTCTCCCACAGGTGGGGATTTCTCCCGACGCTGAGACCCCTCCAGAGTGCTCCAGACCCTGCCCCTCTCTGCAATAAACCCCACACCCAGCAGCAGGGACTGGGAAGGGACTGGGAGGGGACTGAGGGTACTTTAGGGGTCTGGGATGTGTCCGTGGGAGCACTGGGGGGACGTGGGGGGCTTGAGGGGACGGAGAAGGAATTGGGGAGGATCAGGGGTGGGAATGGGAGGGACCGGAGAAACAGGGCAGGATGGGAAAGGTTCAGGGGGCAGTAGAGAGGGATGGAGAGGGACATGGGAGGGAAATAGGGAGGGGGTAATAGGGAGTAACAGGGGGTAATAGGGAGGCACGGCAAGGGACTGGGGTGACTGGGAAGGGCTTGGGGAGGACCAGGGAGGGTTCAGGGAGACCATAAGGATCCAGGGGGGGCTGGGAAGGGACCGGGATGGGACTGGGGGGAGCAGGGGGAGACCAGGAGGGGTTGGGGGAACAGAGGGGGACACTGGGAAGGACTATGAAGGGCTCAAGGTGGGTCAGGAGGGACTGGGTGGGGACATGGGAAGGCTTAGGGAGGGGGCCAGGAAGGGCTACAGGGGACCGGGGGGGACAGAAGGGTCTTGGGGGGAACTGGGAGGGAGGGGTAAAGGTTTGGGGTGATGGGGGGGGCCTGTTCCCAGTGCCTGTGTGCAGGGGCTGTCATTTCCCCATTGTCCTGCTGCCAGCCAAAGCCTCAGCAGGCCTGTCCCATGGGGCTGAGGGCTCTCCAGGAGCACCAACAGGGCACGAGGCTGCGGTTCAATTAAAGCCGCCGATCGCTCAACTGTGGTCTGTTCATTAGAGCAGTGCGGGATGGGGGGGCCCGAAGGGAAACGGGGGCTGCTCACCCTGGGAACCAGAATCACTTTGGCCAACCATGGCACAGCCACGTGCTGCCACAGCAGGAGCGAGGGGCTTGGGGAGCTCCCTCAGGCAGGGCCAGAAGGGGGGGATGGGATGGGATTGGGATGAGGTGGGATGTGATGGGGTTGGATGCAGCTGGTTCTGGTGAGGTCTGCACCCCAACATGGGCAGCACCTCTCGCCAAGACAATCCCTCAGAAGCCCGCAGGCAGATCCCAACCTCTCACCATGCCCCACCAGAGACAGGAATCTAGGGACAAGCGAGGGGATGCCAGCCCCCTGAGCCAGGCGTATGTGCTGCCGCAGTGCTCACTGCATCGTCACCACCCAGCAGCTTTTTACTATCAGGGTGGGAAAGTAAAGCAGCCGCTTCCCCCCAGCCCCACACACCCTCCAACTGCATTGCAACTGCTTACTGCATCCCCCCACCACAGCAGGTGGTTGGGCCCCATGACCCCCCCCCCCACCAACTGTGGCTGTCCAGGGTTCCCAGGAGGATCCAGTGTGGATGCTTCAGGGCAGTCTCTGATGGAAGAGCTGCCATTTGCTCTCTGTTCACACATGGTGCTCTGGTGAAGCTGACATGGGCTGCTTGGCAGCAGTTCTGGGGGGTGCAGGATCACAGGCCAGGGATGCTGTGGGTGCTCTGGTGAGCCAGCATCCAGCATCTGGTCCCCACATCCCAGAATAGCTTCTGTCAGCCACCACATGGAAGGCTTCAGAGATGGACCCCCACGTCCCATCAGCCAGCACCAGTGCACCCACTGGTGCTGCCCCTGGCTGCAGTCCTTGCTGCATCCACCACGCTGTGGGACCCTCTTGATGGCATGGCCGTGGTGGTGGATGGTGCTGGTGTTCCTGCTGTGGAAGCTCTTGCGGCAGAGAAGGGCCACTTCCCACTGTGGATGCGCTGGTGGGTGACCAGGCGGCGTTTCTGGCTGAAGCAGTGGCCACGGTGCATGTGCTGGTGCTGCCTGAGATCCCGGCTCTTGCTGAAACTCTTCCCACACTCAGCGCAGGCGCTGGGGCTCTGGGGGCCAGCACCAGGGTCCATCTGGGTGACGTGGCTCTTCTGGCGCTGCTCAAGGTCGCCGGAACAGGGGAAGCTCTGGGTGCACTGGGTACAGGCAAAGGGCCACTCACCCGAGTGGCTCTGTACATGGACATCCAGCGCCGCCCGGGTCCGGAAGCTCTGGCTGCACTCGGGGCATGTGGGGAGCGGCTTCAGCCTGGACAGACCCCGCTGACGCCTCCTGCGGTGCTCGGGCACTGCTGGGAGCCAGGTGCTGGGCGCCGGCAGCACTCCAGGAACCCCCGGCTGCATGTGGGTGACTCCAGCAGCTGGGGAGGAGACGTGGGGTCAGCACTGGGATGGGTAATCCCAGCCCATCCTGGTGACCAGAGCTGCTGGGTCTGAGGGCAGGGGGTGCTGCCCCTGGTACCTGGTGTAGGAGCTCGGCGCCGGTGCCGTGGCAGGGACAGGGATGCTGCACATGGCTTCAGCTGTCGCTCCAGCTTGGCAATGATCTCTGGCTTGACAGTGAGATAGCCTGTGCCGGCAGAGAGAGCATACGCTCCCATGGTGCCCCTGGCTCCTCCTGGCTCTGTTTCCTCACCCTCTCCTGGCTGCAGCTGTGGCTGCCCTCCTGCAGCCATTCCATTCCATCCCCATCCTGTCCCATCCCCATCACACCCTTATCCCTATCCCATCCCCATTCTGTCCCATCCCTAACCCCATCCCATTCCAACCCCATTCCATTCTACCCCCAACCCCATTCTGTCCTATCTCCATCTCTCCCATTCCATCCCATTCCAATCTCTATCCCATTCCATCCCATCCCCATCTTCATGGCATCCCATTCCATCCCTATTCCGTTCCATTTTCATCTCCATCCTATCCCACCCCCATTTGCATCCGATTCCCATCCCATCTTCATTCCCATCTCTATCTCATCCCACCAGCACCACTCTCTGCAGGAGGCACCACCAGGACAAACCCTCCCTATGCCCACGACAGCTCTGCCATCACTCAAGCCACAATAGCCATGGCTGGATTTCCCTCCAAAGGCCTCCTTCACCCAGAAGGGCGCACACCCAATGGGATGAATTCCAGCTCAGCCCGGCCCAGCAGCACCAGGAGACTCCTCACCCAGCGAGGAAACTGCCTGGTAGTTCTCCAGCATCACCTCGCGGTAGAGCTGCCGCTGCCACCCAGCCAGCACAGCCCATTCCTCAGGGGAGAAGTGCACGGTCACGTCCTCGAATGTCACCAGCATCTGCAACGGGAACCACACTGGGTCAAGGTGGCTGGGACAGACACCTCTGCCGAGATCCTGCTGGAAAGCACTGAGGGCTCCTGCATCCTGAGCAGCACCGGCAGAGCTCAGGGCATCCCACACCAGAGAGGGGCAGGGCACAGCACTAAAACATGAGGCTTGAGGCCAGCAGCTGGCACACTCTTGTCTGTGCCATGGCTTCATGCGCCACCAGCATTTTGTGACAACCACACCAATGGCACCAACCATACGAATCTCAGCCCTGGAGCTGGCTCATCACCAGCACCTGAGCCCCACCTTGCTGGAGCAGCCTGGCCCTGGCATGTCACAAGCAGATGGATTCATGGGTGATGTTTATCCAGGCAGACGGTGATGGGATGCTCCGGATCCTACCAGTGATGCCAGTCCCATGTGTAGCTGCTCCAAGATGCTGATCCTTGCCAAGCACAGCGATGTAGGGAATAACAGGGAGGCCAAAGGGTACTTAGTGCTGACAGCACCGAGCCCTGCACCGGAGCCCTGGAATACCAGCAAAGGGACCAACCCAGTGAGCATCACCCGTGGTGTGTAGGGGTGGGAAATGGCAATGGAAACAAGGGAAATGGGATTGGAGGAATCCCCAAGCACCCGAACCAGGCTCCGGTGCCCGGGGAGAGCTGCAGGAGGATGACGGGGGGTCCCGGGGGGTGCTGATCCGGGCGGGTAGGACTCGGAGCAGGGAGTGCCGAGTGGGGCCGGGAGGTTCAGGGGGTCCCGGGAGGTGCGAGGGGGATCCCCTCACGGAGGAGCCCCGCGGGGGGTGTGTGGGGGGTGTCAGCGCCCATCTCCGTGGCGCCAGGCCGCTCCCCGCCCCTCCCGTACCTACCGCTGGGCTGCACCGGCGGGGCCGTGGGCAGGGCAGAAGGCGGAGCCTGGATCTGCCGGTGCGTCAGCCCTGAGCTGCGGCAGAGCTGCTCGGGAGGTGTAGTCCGGGGGTGCGGGGGGGATACGAGTGCTCTTCCTGCCTCCATCCAATGGGATGTGGGTGGCACCATCCGCGGTGACCTTCCCAAGTTGGCAGCCAGGGATGCAGGTGCCCACCCCAGTGACCACTTCCCCAGGGAAGCAGGTTCTCCCCCTCCTCCAGCTGCAGATAAGTGGGTCCCCTCCCTCACCATCCCTCCCCCCCGCCCCCCCCCCGTGGATGCAGGGACACCTTCCACTAGACCAGGTTGCTCCAAGCCCCATCCAACCTGGCCTTGAACACTGCCAGGGATGGGGCAGCCACAGCTCTGGGCACCCTGTGCCAGGGCCTCACCACCCTCACAGGGAAGAACTTCTTCCTCAGATCTCATCTCAATCTCCCCTCTGTCAGTTTAAAGCCATTCCCCCTTGTCCTGTCCCCACCTGCCCTTGTCAAAAGCCCCTCTCCAGCTTTCTTGTTGGCCCCTTTAGGCACTGGAGCTGCTCTAAGGTGTCCCTGGAGCCTTCTCTTCTCCAGGCTGAACAAGCCCAGCTCTCTCAGCCTGTCTCCAGCTCTCAGAATATCTCCGTGGCCTCCTCTGGACTTGCTCCAACAGCTCCACGTTCTTATGTTGTGGCCGCAGATTTGGATGCAGGACTGCAGGTGAGGTCTCACCAGAACAGAAGGGAAGATTCCCCTCCCTCGCCCTGCTGGTCACATTACTGGTGATGCAGCCCAGGACACAGTTGGTTTCTGGCCTGCAAGCACATGCAGGTGGGTCATGGCGAGCCTCTTGTCACCCATAATGCAAAATGTTGGTTTGCACTTTTTATTAGTTTCTGTGTCGGGGGAAAATAAAAAAGAAGGAGCTATAAATACGTGTGTCCAGCAGCCACCTCCTGGGCCCTTCCTTGCCCTCAAACAGCCAGGAACGGGTTAACCCCTCACCATCCTGTGAGCAGCTACAGCAGCGGGTGCTGCCCCATTTTACAGTGTCAGGGACAGAAAACCTGGCACTGGGACCCCTGGCCTCACTTTTCCTATCACAATCTGCTTTTGGAATGTTTCTGAGCAGCAGCTTTTGTGTGGAGGATGCCAGTTTGTGCCATAACACAAACTGTGCCATGACATGGGGACCCGGTGAGGCTGGAGCACCAGCTCCCAACCAGAGCAGGGCACTACCAAAAGCCAGCAGCATCCCCAGCCAGCGCCTCCTCCCTGGCATCTGGCAGTTGGGAAAACCACTGATCCCACCACACCCTGGCCCCACAGCAGGCCCAAGGCTCTGGTGGTGGTCTCACTCCTCCTCTCACCACTCCATTGGTGGTAACCTCTGGGCAGGATGCTGGGCTGTCCCTATAGCCACCAACCCCTACTTGTACTTGGAGAGCGGCACAGGGCGCTGGGCACAGGGCACAAGGAGCGGGTGCGCAGGGAAGAAGGGGCTGAAGGGCTCTCCCTTGCGGCACCGGGAGAGGATCCTTTCCTCGGTGTGCCCACGCTGATGCACCGTCAGCTCCTTCTTGCGGGCGAAGATGCGGCCGCACTCGGTGCAGGGGTAGACCCGCTCCACGGCATGGGTGAGGTGGTGCGTCCGCAGGTTGCCCTTGTACTTGAAGCTCTTCCCACACTCGAGGCAGGTGAATGGGCGCTCGCCCGTGTGGATGCGCTTGTGCTTCATCAGCGTTGTCTTCAGGTTGAAGGTTTTGCCACAGTCGGCACAGGCAAAGGGGCGTTCGCCCGTGTGGATGCGCTGGTGGGTGATGAGGGTGCCCTTGCGGTTGAAGCTCTTGCCGCACTCAGTGCAGGTGAAGGGCTTCTCGCCAGTGTGGATGCGCTGGTGCTTGATGAGCTCACCGTTGTGGCTGAAGCACTTGCCGCAGTCGGCGCAGGCGAAGGGCCGCTCACCCGTGTGGATGCGCTGGTGCCGTGTCAGGTCACCGTTGCGGCTGAAGCTCTTCCCACACTCGGAGCAGCCAAAGGGCCGGTCGCCTACGTGGATCTTCTGGTGGAGAATGAAGGTCTTCTTGGCACAGAAGCCCTTGCCGCACTCGGCACAGATGAAGGGGCGCTCGCCACGGTGGATCTTCTGGTGTGTGAGGAAGTTGGCTTTGCGGTTGAAGCTCTTGCCGCACTCAGTGCAGGAGAAGGGCTTCTCACCCGTGTGGATGCGCTGGTGCAGGATGAAGGTCTGCTTGGAGCAGAAGCTCTTGCCGCAAACGGTGCAGGAGAATGGCTTCTCACCAGTGTGGATGCGTTGGTGGCGCATCAGGTCACCCTTCTGGCTGAAGCTCTTGCCACAGACAGTGCAGGCAAAGGGCTTCTCCCCAGTGTGCACTCGCAGGTGGGTGACGAGGTTCCCCCGGTGCTGGAAGCTCTTCCCGCACTCGCTGCAGGCGAAGGGACGCTCGGATGCATGGCTGCAGGGTTGCCGCGCCGGCTCGGAGCTGGGGGCCGTGGTGCTGCCTGTCCCACAGGCGGAGGGCGGGACCTGCCCAGCAGCACTCACTGGCACCATCGGAGCCACGTCCATCACCAGGCAGAGCCCTCGTGGCTTGGGGGTAACCTGTGGTCCGCCAGGCACTGCTGGGCTGTGCCGGAGCTCGGGCACGGTGCCCTGTTTCTGGTGCACCGTCCACTGGCTGACATGGGGCCGTGGCCCCAGGGAACCATCCCCAGCAGCCCCCAGGCTCTGCTCCAGCTTTGATGACCCTGGTTTCGTCTCCTCCAGCTCCTCCTTGGGACACTGCTTGCCACCTGTGCCTGCCAAGAGATGGGGACCATGTGGTTACCTCCTGTGAGGACCCACACCCACGTTCTTGGACACCACCAGAGCATGATGCAGCCATGGCACCGGGGCCACCATGACCCTCCGATCCTCTGCCCATGTCATCAGGGCACCAGCATCTTGTCCCCATCTTGGCACTGTGAGCAGGGGTGGCATCACTGCTGCTGACCCCAGGGAGGTGCTCGCACCTCTGGTGCAATGCACGCACTGTCTGCCTGGACCTGTGGAAGAGCAGCACCATGCTCCATCAGTGCCCGCACACCAAGCAGCTCAGCAGGATGGCTGGTGGTAGCACCAGGGGCTCTCCCTGCAGCTTTCTGCTGGGTATGGGACATGGCTGGAAGAGGGACATGGAGGCTGTGGGCGTAGTGGGAGCTGTGGTGAAGGCAGCCCCAGCCTCAGGACCCTGATCACAGAAAACCCATGGCAACACTGCCCCAAGGTCACTGGGCAGCCCATGAGGCTGTAGTGGGACCCAGAAGGTGCTGGTGGGACTCACAGGGCTTCCTCCATCTGGCCATCACCTCCCCATGTCCACAGCCACTCACGGCAAGGGGGAGCCCCGACACCACAAACCACGTGCAAGTTGGGTTTGTGGCAAGGAGGCACCAAAGCCAAAGTGCCGAATGAAGCTGAAGACCTAAAGGGGAAACCCAATCTGCAGCTGCAGCCAGTGCCTGTCACCAGCAGCACCCACCACCCTTGTCTTTGCTCAGCCCCTTTGGTAGCAAATGCAAAGGACCCGTAGGGGTCTGCAGCCCCTCAGAAGAGTGTTTTCTTCTCCTCCCATCACCCAGAGTGTGGGATGAGAATGGGGTCTCCATGCAGCATCTCACTGCTGCCAAGGGCACCATCCCTGTCTCTAGTCATATTCAGAAGCCTCTGGTGCTCCCTCGGGAGCTGCAAGGACCTTTCAGCCAAACCCACCACCGGATGATGCTTTAAGATCTGTATCAGCAGGACCTGGCTATTTCCATCAGGGTGACCTGCCCCAGTGAGGAGCCCTTCCCTGCTCCATGCACAGCGAGCCAGGCACTTACCCCAACACCCCCCATCCTGCCAGACCCATGGAGCTACCCCAGTGCTCACCTGTGCCACTGCAGTGACCAGGAGCTCCTGCAGGACACCCGATGTGCAGCTCCTCCAGCTCCACCTTCATGATGACCTCGGGCTTGGCATCGCCTGAGAGCAGAGAACGGTGCTGGGTGGGTGCCAACAGGGCCAGAGGTGACACAGATGGGCTTCACATCCCAGCCAGCAGTGCTGCCAGGAGCAATGGCAGGGCCGGGCTTGCATGGGACCTGCTGAGGCTTATGCCCCCATGGTGGCATGGACAGTGTCACCAAGCCCCAGGATGCCACAGGACGGAGCATCACTGTCCTCTGGGTGGTGTGGAACAGTGTCACCATCATCCCCAGTGTGGCACAGGACAGTGTCACCATGTCCTAAGTAGTTCTTGGAGGGGATCAAGAGGGGTGGCTCTCCCTGTTACATGCCCAGCTGCTGCCCACTGCCCAGCTCACCCACCCCATTCCCCCTGGCTGTGTCCCCCTGTATACCCTACCCCACTCACAGGCCATGTCAGGAGGGGTCACATCCTGCCCCGGGGAGCCGGAGCTGTAAATTCCATATGTCACATCTTCATCCTCACTTTTCCCAATTACTTCAGCCTTGATGCCTGTGGAAGGGAGGGAGGGAAGGTGCTGCCCAGAGCAGCTGGCACAGGGCAGGGGCCTCAGTCCAGGACAGGGGCTCAATCCTGGGAGCCATGGCTCCTGCCGAGCTCCTGGCCCTCACCCAGCTGCCTGCTCTGCTCACCAGTGCCAGAGACACCAGGGCCAGTGGCCTCCAGGCCCTGGGGACACCCGATGTAGGATTCATCCTCTGGTTCCATTTTCACCACGACCTCACCCTTTGCACCGTCCCAGCCCTTTCCTGAGGAAGACAAACTGCATCACACCAGCACTGTGAGGAGTGCCACCACGGGCTCCATGCTCCCTCCAGGCACAGAGGGACTATGGAGGGTAGCAGAGGGACAAGCCCTGGAACCCCTTCCATCCCCACCAGCTGCCCTGCAAGGACCTTCCCCTGACCATAATTACAGCAGCAGCCAGTACTGGGTATGGCAGCACCAGCATTGTGCTAGGCTCTGTGCAAGTGGCACCTCAGCCCTTGGGGTGCCATGGCAGGGGAAGCTGCAATGTCCCTGGGGTGCTGGGGCAGCCAGGACCTGCAGGACATCACCTCACCTGTGCCGCAGGGATTGGGCATTGCCTGAAGCCTCATGTCCAGTGGGTTCCCCCCGAACAGCTGCTCCTCTTGCTCCATTGCTGGGGTCCTACCAGAACCTGCTGGAGAGATGGGAGAGTCTCTGCCAGTGCCCCCTCATCCCTGGGCATGCAAGGGATGCCAACCCTAGGGTCCCTGTCCCAACATGGGTGCCAGGTCAGGGCACCATCACTTGACCAGCCACCCTGGCTGCTCCTCACAGCCCTGCAGCTATGAAGGTGAGAGTACAGGATCAGAGCAGGCGAACTGCAGCACAGGGACTCCCTGACAGCAGTGTGGGGCTTGGCACCAGCATGGGTTGGGTACACAGGGTCCCTACACTCCATCCCTCTCCAGCCTGGGGGTCACCGGAGCAACCCACTGGCTCTGTCCTGCTCCTTCTCCTCCTCATCTGCCAGCCTGACTACCTGCTCTAACGAGACCCTGCTCGGGGCAATGGGTGCTTCTGAGGGACCCCTGCAAGCACTGGGGCAGCAGGACCAGGGTGCTCAGGCGTTGATGGGGTTTGGTCCTTTCCGAACAGGAGCGCTTTGCTCCTGGGTTCCTCACCTCTGGTTACCTGGGAGCAGGACCAGCCCCAGGCAGGGATTTCAGGTGACTGTGGTTGGCACCAGTGGGAGCCACAGAGAGGGCACTTTACCCACACCCTGAGACCATGGATCTGTCACTCTGCACCCATCACACCACTGATGGGATGCAGAGCTGGGGGGCACCCCCACATCCCTGCAGCCTCCGTGCCCCCCTTCGCACGCCCTCCCGCATTGCACTCACCGGGAATGGGACAGGGTCTGGGGCATGTTCCCCCCGGCACGGAACCACCCCGCTCCCGGGATGTTCCTGCTCTGCTCCCCCCACGGCGCGCTCCGTCCCGGTGCGCCCCCACCTGTCCCAGTGTCCACAATCTTTGACCCAGCGTGTCCTCGTTACCTCGCTCCTGTGCCGGTGCCATGCCGCTTGCCTCCATACCGCCTTCCCGGTGCCACCCTCCCGTCCCACTGCCCCCACTCCCGGTGTCGCCCTGCCTGTCCCGGAGCGCGCCCCGCTTGTCCCGGTGTGCAGCTCCCCGGTGTCTCCCCAATGCCCCCGCGGTCCCGCTCACCCCGACAGTGCCTCCCCTCCTGCCCCGGTGTCCCCTACCCGCACCACGGCTCCCGTCCCGTCCCCGCCCCCCGCTCTCACCGGCGATGGCCGCGGAGCGCACCGGGGCGGCAGCGGCGCGCGGGGCGGCAGACAAAGGGCCGCGGCCCCGCGGGCTGCCGGGAGCCGTAGTCCGGGACCGGGGCCCGCCCCCCCCCCCCGGCCGGTCTCACGGGAGGGTGCTCCGGGGTCTGGGCAGAAGCGGGAGGCGGAGACCGATGCCGGTCGCGGACGAGGGGTCTCAGTGCCGCCGGAGCTGTCACCGGCACCGCGGCACTGGGCTTGGCGACAGAACGGGAATGTTGAGTAGGTCGGGTCATGGAGGAGGCACAGGGATGGATTGCAGTGGGATGAGAGCACGGGGATGTGGGGACATGGAAACATAGGGAAGTGGAAGGGCAGACCCCCCAGGTGGATTCAGATTCCCTGCATGATGGCAATGCTTGATTCGGCCACCCCAGCCCCTGGCACTGAGACACATCGCTGGAACCAGGACTGGCAGCACCAATCCCATACGGAAATATTTATTCCCCACCCTGCTCCACCTGCACAGCCTCAGCCATCTGCCCCAGACGTGTGCAGCAGTGGGGAGGGGATGGGAGTGAGGCAGGGTGATGTTATCCCAAGTGGGACAGGGAAGGGAAAGGGGAAAAGGGAAAAGGGAAAGGAGAAAGGGAAAAGATAAAGGAGAAAAAAGAAGGGGAAATGAAAAAGAAAAAAGGGGAAAGGTGAAATGGAAAAGGGGGAAAGGGAAAGTGAAGGGAAAATTCCAGCCCTAGGGGATGTCCACAGACCATCCAGTCCAACTTCAGTGCATCCATCAGCCCTTGAGAATGAATGCATTTGGGTTCCCTGAGCAATCCCTGGGCAAGGCCTGGCACCAAGGGAGGAAGATGAGGAAAAGGAGACCAACCCCACTCCTGCACCTCTACTGTCTGCAGCCCCAACCCGTGGCCACTCAGGAGGTGCTGTTCCCTCTCAGCTGTCCCTCCATTTTCATTCCTGCCAAAGGGATTCACTAACCTGTGAGGAATTGCGGACACCACGGTGCTCCAGGACTTGAAACACACCTACGCATGCCTGAGACTGGGGAGCCAGTGGCAGCAGTGCCCAAGGGAAGAGCTGCTGGCCCAGCAGCCTGTTCCCGATGTCACCGGCACCCCAGTATCACAGATCCAGCCATGCTCCCCACACTGGGGCTCACAAGCCCTGGGGTGCCCACCCAGACAAGCAGTGGGATGATGGTGCAGCACAATGAGTCAGTTTGAGAAACCTGCTTTCTGAAAAGGCAGCTTTTACTTGAGGGATACTCTTAATTGCCACAGTGCTGGGGTAAATCGACCCAGGGACATTAGAGATAGCCCACTGCCGCTGTTGACTTGACATGGGCTTTTGCCAAGGGCAGGTAGGGACAGGACAAGGGTCAATGGCTTTAACCTGACAGAGGGGAGACTGAGATGGGATCTGAGGAAGAAGTTCTTCCCTGTGAGGGTGGTGAGGCCCTGGCACAGGTTGCCCAGAGAAGCTGTGGCTGCCCCATCCCTGGCAGTGTTCAAGGCCAGGTTGGATGGGGCTTGGAGCAACCTGGTCTAGTGGCAGGGGGTTGGAACTGGGTGAGCTTTAAGGTTCCTTCTAACCCAATCCATTCTATGGTTCTGTGATGAGTCTACGGAGCAGTGGCAGCACAGGGTAGCCATCTTTCAGGCAGTGATGGCCACCAGCTGAGCCGGGGAGGAGTGAGGTGAGACGCACACAGAGCCAGAGCCTCCAGCGACAACCACTGCAATCTCCTTCCAGCCCAGGGGCAAAGCACAAGGCATCACCCTCCTCCCTCAGATTGGGTCTGCACCCCAAAAGCCTGGGCATGACCAGCAAAGGGGCTGGGTGCTACCAGGGGACCCATGACACCCTATGCTAGGTGCTCACCACCTCCCTGCCTGGCAGGTGATCCCAGTACTTGGATCACGGCCGCCTTCTGAACACAGGAGATATCCTCACCCTTGAGAGCCTTGGAAGCATGGCAGGTTCTGGCAAAGGGTCTGGTGCTATTTGGCCCTCCAAGTCCCCAGCTCCACCCCAAGGTAGAGACCAAGAGCAAAAGTGAAGGGCTCTGGACATGAGCTGGTGCCACGATGCAGGATGAGGCCCTTTTGTGCTGCTACAAGAGACCAGACCCCACACTCACATTGCTCGCTTCTACTTTAAATATAGACAAGGAGAAACCCCACACACAGGGGCAGGGCACGGGTGGGACCGGGAGAACTGGGAAGCGCGCTGGAGGGATATTCCAAGGCCTGAAGAGAAAATGAGGTGTTCTGGAGGGATTTCCCAATGTCCAAAGGGTGTGGAGCACAGGGATCACAAATCCTGGATGGGCACTGGGAGGAAGGCACTTTGTCTCAATGAAGTCAGGCCCTGGGGGCAGGAAGGGGCTCCTCTGGCCTCTCCACATCAGGATAAAACTCCTCCTGAGCTCCACAGCAGCCACAGCTACTGCTGGCAGCCAGCCTGCTCACCCCCTGCACCAAGGCTCCTGGCATTGTGCTCCGCATGCTCACACTGGTGCCGCAGGAGCACGCTCTTGGACCTGAAGCTTAGGTGGCACTGGGGGCAGGTGAAGGTGTGGCAGCGGCGGTGCAGCCTCTTGTGGGTGATGAGGTTGGCCTTGTTGCGGAAGGACCTGTCGCACTGCGGGCAGGAGAAGGGCTGCTCGCCCGTGTGCACGCGCTGGTGCGCCAGCAGGTACCCACTGCGGCTGAAGCAGCGGCCGCACACGGGGCACTTGTGGGAGCGCTCCTGTGCGTGGCTGCGCTGGTGGATGATGAGGCTCTCCTGCCAGCTGAACTTGCGCCCGCAGCGCCGGCAGCAGAACGGCTGCTCCTCACCGTGTGCCACCCGGTGCCGGCTCAGGCTGGCCTCGTCCTCAAAGCACTCCTTGCAGTCGGGGCACTTGTGGCAGGCGCTGCCGGCAGCGTGCTCCTTGAGGTGAGCCTGCAGCTCACACTTGTGGCGGAAGCTGTCCCCGCACAGCAGGCAGCAGTGGCTGCTCTCGCTGCCGTGGCTCGCCCGGTGCCGCAGCAGGTCGCCTTTCAAGCAGAAGGTGCTGCCGCACTCGGTGCAGATGTGCTGCTGCCGGCCCCGGTGCTTCTTGTGCGTCAGGAGGTTGCGGTGGTGGTGGAACACTTTGCCGCAGGCCCTGCACTGGTAGGAGGGTGCCGGGTGCAGGTGCTCACCCTGGTGTACTCGCAGCTGGGCCTCATCCTCGAAGCTCTGCCCACAGATGCCGCAGATGAGAAGCGTCCTGGACACCGGCACCTGCTCGCTCCCCGGCAGCCCCTGGGGGGAGGCTCCATCCCAGGTCTGTGTGTCACACAAGCTGGAGCGGAGCTGTGGGTACCACACCTTGGCCGTGCTGGCTTGCACCGTGAATGGGACCCAGCATCCCTTGTTGTCCTCCTCAGACAGTTCCTTAGCAGCAGCCATATCCCAGGCAGCTGTTGGGAACAGGGAGTCACATCAGGGGACACCCCAGCACGGCGCCCACGGTGCTGTCCCCCTGCCTGCTACAGCCTCCCCTCATCCCTGCAATGCCCATGGGGCAACTGGGCCAGGGGGCCGAGGCGGGATGCCCTGACCAGGGAGGACACCAGGCAGGGGCTGGTCTCAGTGGCCACCTCACCCCAACTTGCTACATCAGCACCCATTTCCCAGCCCAGTGCCCCTGGCCACACCAGTGTCCCAGTGCTCACTCACAGGTTCCAGAGGTGTCAGAAGCTCCCCTGTCCCCTCTGTCGCAGAGGTCCCCCACATACGATTTCTCCTCAGCCTCCATTTTGCAGACAAACTTGGACTCGGAGACTGTGCAGAAGAGAGGACCCTCAGTGTCCCCTGAGCCACCCCAGTAGTGTCACTGTCACAGAGGCTGTGTCACAGGGGCTGCCCGCTGCGGAAGCAGCAGGTCCAGGGAGGGCTGCCAGTGCCAATGCTGGCTGTGGCAACAAACTGGGATGCACCCGGATAGGGAACAGCAGTGCCAAGGAACCTGGAGCCGTTATTCCTCACCCACTGGGGACAGGCTCAGCAGGTCAGGCTGTGACCTGGCTGTGGACATCAGTCAAGCCTCCAGAACCCCAGCTCAGCCCCGGGGCCCCATGAGGTCCGTGCAGGGCTCATCCTTACCCAGGCTGGCAATCAGGTCCCGATTCTCCAGCATCACCTCCCAGTAGAGCTGCCGCTGCCACCGCATCAGTAGCCTCCACTCCTCGGGGGAGAAGTGCACGGCCACGTCCTCGAAGGCCACCGCACCCTGAGGACAAGACGGCCCCGGGGGTCCCGCAGCCGCACCGGAACCCGCGCACACACCGCCTCCCCCCCAGCCCGCTCCTCCCTCCCGGCCCCGGGGATAACGGGAGCCGCGGGCAGGAACAGCCGCCAGGACCGCAAACGGGTGCGGGAATGGGGCCGGGGCATTCCCCCGCCCCGGGATACCCGGCCCGGCCTTACCCGCTGCATCTCTGCCCGGGGCAGAGGGCCGGCCCCAGCGCCGCGATGGCTGCCGGAGCGGGCCCGGAAACGGACGGCGAGGGCGGGACAGGGACCGTGATGGGCGGAGGGAAGGGGCGGAGCGTCGGCAGCGGTCGGGGGCTGTGCTGGAGCATCGGTACCGGGCATGCGGAGCCCCCGGGAGCACCAGCCCCGGCCCCGGGTGCGGTCGGTGACATTGGGGGGGGGACAGTGGGGACCAAGCAGGGCCCGTGGGCTCCCAGCAGCAGTTCTCTCCCCCCTTTGCCACCACCTGGAGCGGGGGCCACCAGCTCCCCTTGCCTTCCCTATACTCTCATATGCATTTTCTGCTCTCCCCGCCGCCCGCAGCCTGCCAAGCTCTGGCTGAGGACACGGGACAGCCCTCGAGCTCGAGAAGCTTCCCCCATAGGGGTCCAACCCTTTGGTCCCACCACCGAACCACACCGGGTCCCATGGGGTGTTGTGCTGCTGGCTCCATCCCTGTGGGTGTTTTGCTGTAGCTCCAGGTGCAGGGATCCCCTGAAGAGAGGTGCTGGGGGGCTTCATGCACCAGGGCTCTGAGAGGGGCATACCCCGAAACCAAGGGGAGTTGCAGGTGGAAACTTACCTGAGCAGAGTGAGGTTTGGCCTCTGCTCCTCTGCCCCGTGCTAAATGTGCCAGCCCCGGGGAGGGACATCCCTCCAGTGCTCCTGGGGGAAATTCCAGCTCAGCTGCTGCAATGACAGCCAGGATCTGCACCTGGCAGGTTGTGCTGGGAATGAGCAACCACCGACATGTTCCAGAAGGGAATAAGCATCCACTGGCACTTTCTGAGAGGGAGTTAGCATCCAACAGTGTGTCCTGGGAGAAGTGTCTGCCCGTGCCTCACTAGGGCAATATTGGATCTTTCCCACCCCATCCCACTGACCTCCTAGGGATGGACTTCTCCCAGCTGGCATGAGCCTGGTGACAGTCTGATTTTTCAGAGTATTAGGAGGGAATCAGAGGAAAAGTCCTTTTGGGACATCACTGTGTCCCCTGGAAGAGCCTGCAGGTCCTTCTGAGTGACTAGTGCTCTGCAAATGGCTCTGCAGATACCAGGCTGTGCCATGGGGAGAGCAGCGTGGACACAGCCTGGCTGCCTCCATGTGTCAGGGCACGAGGAATCCAAGACCCAGCATCCAGAAGCACCAAGAGACATGTTGAGTACATTCACACGTGTATGATAGCAAGAAGGAGTCTTTGCAGGTGCCCCCCCCCCCCCCCCCCCATCTCTCAACCCTGGTGAGGCCACATCTGGAGTACTGTGTCCAGTCCAGGGCTCCTCAGTACATGAAAGACAAGGAGCTACTGGGGAGGGTCCAGCGGAGGCCACAAGGATGACTGGGCATTTGGAGCATCTCTTTTATGACGAGAGATTGCAGGAGCTGGGCCTTTTTAGTCTAGAGCAGTCTTAAGAGGGGATCTTATTAATACATATAAATATCTCAAAGGTGGATGCCAGGAGGATGGTGCCAGACTCTTGTCAGTGGTGCCCAGTGGCAGGATGAGGAGCAATGGCCATAAACTGAAACACAAGAAGTTTCACATCAACATGAGGAAGAACTTCTTTATGCTGAGGGTGGCAGAGCACTGGAGCAGGCTGCCCAGTGGGGTTGTGAAGTTTGGAGACATTCCAAACCAGCTTGGACACATTCCTGTATAACCTGTTCCGGGTGGCCCTGCCTTGAACTGGATGGTCTCCAGAGGCCCCTTCCAACCCTAACGATGCCGGTGTGCCGGTGACCCCCGAACGCTCCCGGGGACGCCCGACCGCTCGGCACTGCCGCAGCACAGGAGGAACGTTTCCAGGGCATTGCTCGGGGCGGCCGCTGGGGGTTTGTGCCGGTTGTCACACACACAGACACTTCCCCTCCCTCCGGTTTCTGGGCCGCCTCCGGGTGCGACACCCGCTGCCGCGGCCCCGGGTGGCTTTTTTGGGATGCCCTAGTTGTGCCGCCGCCGTCCCGCAACGTGCCGGGCGCACACGTGGGTCGGTGCCGGCATCCAGGCCGAGCGCCGGCCCCGTTTTGGAGGGCCAGGGAGAGCGGGGCCGTGAAGGGGAGATCTTGAGGACGTCAGCGCTCGTTTGTGCTTCACAGCTCTGAATGCCATGAAAAGGCCAGAACTGGCATTCTTCTTCCTTTGCCTTCAGAATGAATTCCTGAGGCGGGGAGACGATTACCAATTATTTTTCTGGCATCAGCCCAGAGCTGGAGAGGGTTGGGGGGGACGTTAAGGCACTGATGAGTATTCATCATCCTCTTCCTAATGCCCTTAAAGACAGATTCCTAGGTCTGCACTGGCTTAGTGCTTGAATTGATGATCACAACTACACTGAAGGGAATTTCTGGAGGCCGCTACCACATAGTACAGCCACAGTGTCTGCAGAGCCATTCTGAGCTGTGCTGGTCACCCAGAAGGACCCATGGGCTCTTCAAGGGGTTGGGGTGATGTTTGGAAAGGGGCATACACCAAAAAATCAGACCATCACTGGGCTGGTGCTGACTGGGAGGAGACCCCCATCTCTGAGAGGTCAGTGGGACAGGGTAGGAAAGGTCCAGTGTTACCAGAGGGATCAAAGCCAGACAGTGGCATTGAGGTAGGTAGCACCGTCGCTTTTTCCATAAGTGTTCCCTGGCAGCACCCTATTCTCTGGGGGATAGCCCTGTGTCCAGGCCCCAAACCAGGGGGGAGCTGCCTTCCTGCAGCCACTTCCAGCTTTCCCAAGGAAATCCAATTACTGAAGCAGCTGGTCCAGGCATGCTGGGAGCACCAGCACTATTTCTCTGTGCAGCACTGCTCATCCTGGGAACAATATCCACTGGGGCTTCCTAGCAGGGAACTCTCCTGATGGAGGAGCTGTGACCCCAAGCAGGAGGAGGTGGTGTGTCCATGCTATTTCATGCTCCGCGGCATCCCACCAAGATGTGCCCTGCATCTCCTTGTCACTACTCTTCTAATGAAGTCTCATCTTCTGGGGAATACTAATTGCAGAAAGGTCAGTTGGGATCTCACAGAGGGAGGCAGGGAAGTGTGATCCTTGGCCAGAAATACCCAACAAAGCATTTTCAAACAGCTGAGCCATTTTCCATTCAGTTGATCTATTTCTGTTGCTGGATGTGACACTTCCTCCTCTTCTCCCTCACTGGTGCCCACGTGAAGTAGGCTGAGGTTCACGACATCCCTTCAAGGGACGTGATTCTCTCTGTCTTGAGAGGAGGGACTGGGAGCCAGAGGATTTATCTTCCTGCTGCAGCCAGTCCTTGAGCATTGTCCCTGCCACAGTGATGGGGCTGCAGTGTTGGCTGGCCATGAAGATGCTCCAAGGACTGGAGCACCTCTGCTATGGAGAGGCTGAGAGACCTGAGCTTGTTCAGCCTGGTGAAGAGAAGGCTCCAGGAACACCTTAGAGCAGCTTCCAGTGCCTAAAGGGGCCAACAGGAAAGCTGGAGAGGGGCTTTTGACAAGGGCAGGTAGGGACAGGACAAGGGAGAATGGCTTTAAACTGACAGAGGGGAGATTGAGATGGGATCTGAGGAAGAAGTTCTTCCCTGTGAGGGTGGTGAGGCCCTGGCACAGGGTGCCCAGAGAAGCTGTGGCTGCCCCATCCCTGGCAGTGTTCAAGGCCAGGCTGGATGGGGCTTGGAGCAACCTGGTCTGGTGGAAGGTGTCCCTGCCTGTGGCAGGGCTTGGAACTGGATGAGCTTTAAGGTCCCTTCCAACCCAAACCATTCTGGGATTCAATGAAAACCCCTGGGTGACACAGGGTGCCATAGCAGCCAGTGGCTGATGAAGGTTCAACCTCCATCTCATTTGCATACAAAGAAATTTCCCTATGAAATCCTTGATGGAGCTTCTCCAGCTCTAAGCGCTGCTTTAGCAAAACTGCGTGGACAAAGCCAAGGGAAAGAAGGCTCGGTTGAACCTGAAGCCTGGCCACGTCCCCTGGGAACAGCACAGTGCCTTCTGCTCTCAGTCAACCAGCTACACTCCATTGGTGAAGCAAGCCAGTCACCACAGCTGACACAAAGGACTCCGTTAGTGTCAAACAACAGGACTGAGAGCAAGCATACATTCAGTGTGCGAGACAGAGGTGCAAACACCCTGGGAAAGCCAACAGCGGGGCTGGAGGCAGCTTGGAGTGTGGAGCTTCTTTCCAGAAGCTGCAGAGATGCAACCAGGAGGTTCTGCAAGTCCTTTGGCACCCCAAGGGGAGAGAAGGGGCAGCAGTGAGCCCGAGGCTTGAGGAGGACTGATCTTCAGCGGGGATATGATCCTGTGCTGTGAAACAGAGGAGCTGTGGATGCAAGTGGAAGAGCTGTGGATGCCCAGGCCAGAGAAAGCTGTGTTCACGGGGACAAGAAGGCTGGGCTTTTTAAATCCATGTATCTCAATTTCCCCAGCAGCAAGGGTGCTGCTTGGCTCTGGTTTAGCCACTGCCCTTCCCTCTGCTCCTCTAAAGGAAACACTCCCGTGGTGAAACACCGGATCCAGGCCCCAGAAAGAAACATGAACTCGTGAAAGGGTTGAGTAATGGAAGATTTTCTCCTAAAAGAAAGGAGCAGCTGGCGGAAGCGCTGGCTGCGGGAGCTGATGGGGCCATTGTGTGCTTTGTTATTCTTTTGATTACAAGTTTTTTGTCTGCAGTTAGGGAAGAGGCGGAAAAAAAGCCCTGCATCTGGTGTGAAGGCACCAGCTGGAGCAATTCAAACCCTCCCCTGAGGGGGAGAGCTGAGAACTGCAGCCACAGCACCGCGAGTGGAGGGATGGGCACAAAAGGAGGGCTGCAAAGCTCAGCTTCACGCCTCCGTGCTTCAGCAGCACCTGATGTTCACGGTGAGGTGATGACGGTGAGGGACCATCAGCCCTGCTCCATGCCATGCAGGCGTCTCTCGGGCTGAATGGGGGGTTTGGGAGAAGAGATGTTTGGAAGGTGGGACAAGTGGGGCACATTTCTGCTGCTCTGGGGCACAGGGTTCCAGGTGGCTGCTTCAGCTTTGGAGGGGGATGACAACAAGCTGTTTTGTCTCAGAAACAAGAAGCAGGTCTTCTGCAAAGAAATACAGTGGTGAAAGAAACACAGCGGAGTTGTGTAAACAGGCTTGAAGCTTTACAGACACTTCCAGTGCTTGTGTTTGCTTTTCGCAATCCAGCAGCCCCTCTGCAACTAGAAACCTTCAGTGCACGTTTTCCCCCCATCCCATCCAGGTGGGAGCTGTCTGGGAACATGGGAGGGTGGCTCGAGGCCATGGAAGCCTTGCAGGGGTTTATTTTGGAATCCCACGTCTGATAAATCATCCCCTCTGCATCCTCCAGGAGGTGCAATGTGGAACAGGGACCTGTTCACTGCAAGCACAGGCACCGCACACTGCCAGCACCAACCTCTGGCTCAGCAGTGAGAGGCCTCATGTTGACAAGAGCAGGGCTCCAGGGTTACCCAGGAGTGCTCTCTCTGCTGGGAGATATCCCACCAGAGAAGAGGTGGCAGTGCAGTCACAGCAAGCAGGTTGCTCCTCTGGCAATCTGATATTGCTGGAGCCCCAGAGCATGTCCACACTTCACACTGTGGGGATGCATGACTTCTCCCTGCCCTATCTCATAGGTGAGAAGTTGCTGGGGTGTGCCTGGGAGACAACCTGCAGGCATCAAAGAGGAGGTCAAGACCTGCCTGGACAAGTTCCTGTGTGATGTACTCTAGGTTTCCCTGCTCCTGCAGGGGGGTTGGACTAGATGATCTTTCGAGGTTCCTTACAACCCTTGGGATTCGGTGATTCTGTGAAAACCCAAAGTAGATGTCAGGAGTCACGACAATGCAGAGTGAATACCAGCTGGTGATCCTCACCTTGTGGAACCCAGAGATGTACTCAGGTGCCTCCAATAGTATTGTGAGCTTTTGCAGAGCTGTTGCCTATCTCCAGCTGTACCCATGACAAGTGGTGATCTTCAGGGGCTATGAGACTGCTCCTGTGCCCTACAGGGAGCCAGGCTAGTCCAAAGGCCAGCTCCATCTCAGGCACCAGCACAGGGTGGATGTCTCCAACTCCTACACTGCCAGAACACACATCCCCTATGAACATGAAGCTGTGGAGGTTCATAGAATCACAGGATGGTTTGGGTTGGAAGGGACCTTAAAGCTCACCCAGTTCCAACCCCCTGCCATGGGCAGGGACACCTTCCACAAGATCAGGTTGCTCCAAGTCCCATCCAACCTGGGTGCCTGATTGATGCCTTCAGAAGCCAGTGTTGAGCCTGTTCAGTGTTGTGGTAGTAGCAACATTGTGCTCCCTAGAGACAGGAATAATGTGGATGACATGTGCGACACCAATAGATTCTCTTGTCCTTTCCCTGGTGGTTCCTCCTCCTGCCAGAGCACACCTTAGGGTATCTCTGGGGAGGATACCTACACCAGCTGTGCCTTATGGTGGCTGTTCAGGGGCAGCACAGGAGCATGGTGGATGCTCAAGACCATCTTCCTGCCTCCCCACTGCTGATCCAGGAGACACTGAGGACACAGGCCACCCTGTCACACATCTGCTCACACTGCTGGGGTGTGCAGGAGGCCTGGAACTGTTTGCTGCCTGCACTGTGAAACACGATTTCCTGCTCTACACAACCCCCTGAAGCCTGTTTCTGGATAGAGGAGCATAAAACCTGCATGGGTAAACCCCTCCCACCACAGCATACTCCCTTAACCTCCGCAGGCTTCAGCTATCAGGTTTATCCAGCCACCTCAGCCGTTTCCTTCACCTCTCAGCCTTCCTCTCCCCTCTCCTTTGGCGTCAACGCCACGAGCTCTGCCCTGGTTGCTGCCTGGCCAGAGGAAGCGCAGGCCTCCGCTCTCCCACAGCCATTTATCATCTGTGCCACACTCTGTGTGTGGCTGATAATCCGCTGTGAGACATAAACACCCGCTCAGAGGTTTTGTTTCAAAGGCTCCTTTGATTCCAGACATCCTCGTGTGGTTTCCTCTTATAGAAACGGAAGAATTCTTCTTTTGAAACCAGAACAGGTTCCCAGATCCTCAGGGAGGGTGAGTTTATAACTCAGCTGCTCTGCTGGAGCTGCGATGATAAATGCTCCCATGCCTTGGGAGCAATCAGGGTCACTGATGAGGAATCGCTGTCTCTGCACTTCTGGTTCTAAACTGCTGCTAAAGCACTCTATGGCCTCAGCTTTGCCTTGGTAGTGCCAATAAAACAGCAAACACGATGCTATTAACAGCCACGTGGGTTTAGGAAGAGTTTCTGTCGCTGCCAAGGTGCTCCTGGTTAAGCTGTCTTGCTCGGAAGGGGTGGTTGTGCCCTCCTGTGTCACCGGCGGTGGCACCCAGCCTGTCTGCCGCATTCCCTGGTGCCTTCTGGGGCTCTGGCTTTCAAAGAAGAGCTTTTACTCCCCCCAGAACAGGAACTTCCCTGTGTTTACTTGAGAGACACCCCTGTCCTTCCTCAAAGGCCACAGCTGCGGCAGCCCTGCACCTCCCAGCTATAACATGATAACGGTGGAGGGCAGTGCAAAGGGGTGAGGGGGTTCCCTGCTCCCTCCGGACCATCCAGGCACAACGGCAGGGTGCAGGCAGGCAGGATCGGACCCCACCAGCCCAGCCCAGGTCTTGCTGTGTCCCGGGGTGTCCCAGGGTACCCCGCATCCAGACCAGAACGCGTTGCCATGGCGACGGCGGACGATCTGTCCGGACAACGGGAGCGCTGCGCGCGCCTTGGAGCACCTAGCCCCTCCCCTGTGCGACCTGGGGGGGAGATGGATGTGGTTGCTATAGTGATCGAGGAGGCGTTGCTGTCGGGAGGGAGTGAGGGGGCGGGGCTAAGGGGAGGCGTTGCCATGGGGATGGAGTATCGGATAGGGGGTACGTTGCAGTGGGGATCCGGTGTCGCTGTAGGGATGGGGGGAGTCCTGGAGACGTTGCCATGGAGACAGGATGTAATCATGGGGATGGGGAGTCATGGAGACATTGCTATGGGGATGTGGTGCTACTGTAGGGATGGAGAGGGTCAGGGACATATTGCCATGGGGATGGGGTGTAGCCATGGTTACCAGAGGGATATGGGGTGCATGGCCATGGGGATGGGTATAGGAGGAGCAGAGGCTTCACCATGGAGTGCTGCCACCTGCAGCCACCCCAGAGCCAGGTGTCCAGTGCTGTGCTCTTACTCCATACTCCATGCTTAGACCTGGCCTTTTGGAACTGGCATCCCTGGAAGTCCCCAGGCTTCCACTGGTTTCCTGGCAGCCCCAGCAGTACTGGCTGGCTGGCTGTTCTCCATAACAGCCTTCCTGCCCATGCCAGGGGTCGCTGGGGCAATTATCCCAGTTCAACCACCAGCACAAAGCCAAACCACCACGTTTTTGAGGACTCCCAACACCATCACCACCAGTGTCCAGCAGCTCTTCCCAAAACCAGGTGCTGCAGAGCATTTTTTGACATGCCATGCTGCACCTTGCTATGCCATGCTGCACTGTCATGCCATGCCATGCCATACTGTGTCATTTCATGCCATTTCATGCTGTGCTGTGCCATGCCATGGCATCGCTCCACAGCACAGCTCCAGGAGCAGGGGGAACACTCGGTGAATACATCCCAGCTCCGGGTCCACCCACATGCTGGACAGGGTCTGCCACCACTGTGTGCAGGAGCACCATGGCACGGTCCCACGTGAGTGCATCCCGGTGCTGTTATCTCCTGTCCCTGAAGTTTGATCCGGATGAGGCTGTGACTGGCAGCACCCTGGGGCAGGGAAGGGGGCAACGACCGGGTGGTGGCAGGGGCAGGGGCTGTGCCGGGTGTTCATTAACCCGCGGGGGCCGGGCCTGCAGCCCCACGCGTGGGGGTGATGGGGGGAGGGGCAGCACCCCATTCCCAGCGCGGGGGGGACGGGGGCACCCTCGGAGTGTGCCCGGTCCTGGAGTCCCTCTCACCCCCCCCCCCCCCACCCCACGCGTGGGCCCCTCCCCGCAACACCCCCGCATTGGCGTGTCAGGAGCACGGCAGCGAGTGGTGCGGGAGCGCGCAGGTGCGGAGCGGAGGGCACAGAACGGGAAAGGGGGGGAGCGTGGGAAACCCTTGCTGGGAGGGGGATCCCCGGGGAGGCGGGACCGGGCGGCCGCAGCCTTGACCCCGGGGGGGCGGGACAGGACGGGACGGGACGGGACGGGACGGGACCGGGGGGAGTGGAACGGGCGGGTAGCGCGCACAGGCCGGGCTGCAGAACGCGGGCAGGTGAGGGGGGGACAGGGAGGTCGCGCGGGGGGGGTGTTTCTCCCCGGGAGTCGGGACCTCGGGGTCCCACAGTAGGGCACACACTGTTCTCCCCGGGGGGGGGGGGCTCCCGTAGGAGTTGGGGTCCCGCAGCTGCTTGGGGTGCAGCCCCACCCTCCCCTCTCGGGCCCTCCACCACTCTCAACCTGCTTCTGGGGTGACACGGGGGAGTTCGGCACCGGTGGAATCCAAGGGGAGCAGCCCCACAGCAGTGGCATCTGTGGGGGTTTGGTGGTGCCACAGTTCTGATGGCTGGAGGTGGGAACCACTGTTTGTCCCAGCACCGCACGGGCCCCCTCCCTGCCCTAAAAGCCCCTGACCCAACAGCCAGTGACCCCCCTGCCAAAGCTGACACATCAGGATGGGCTCTGGCAGTTTTGGGGTGTCACTGTGTGCCCATCCCCTCAATTACCCACAGGCCAATGAATGGTGGGTATTGAACAGGGTGCTCGTGGAGAGGATCCCCAGTATCACAATGGCTGCCCAGTATCCACAGGGATCGGTGGCTCCCATGAGACTGGTGCTCACACTCAAAGGGATCCATGCTTCCTGGGATGGCAGAGCCAGTATGGCATGGCATGGTGCATGGCCTGCCTTGCTGTCACAGTGTTGCAGGATGGGATGGCACATGCCGTGGTCACACCATGGTGCCCATCCAGCTCTGCAAGCAGGGATGTGGGATTGGCTGCTCCCTGTACCCAGGACAATGGTGGTCACTGCAGCTTCAGGCAGAGCCACGGCCCTGCAGTCCACAGCTCCCTCTGTCCCAGGTCCCCCAAGGATGTGGCTGCTCCGGCTCACCTGGGCACTGCCCGTGCTGGCCATGGCGTCCAGCTCCAGCCCCAGCCCCAGCGCTGGCCCCACTGAGCTGCCTCCAGACAAAGCTTCCATCTTCGCTGACCTGTCTGCGGATGAGCTGCGTGCTGTGCGGACCTTCCTCATGAGCCGCCCGGAGCTGGGGCTGTCCCCAAGCCGCGGGGGACCCCTGGCCAAGAACACCCTCTTCCTGGTGGAGCTGCTGCCCCCCAAGAAGCGACTGGCCCTGCGCTACCTGGACCACAGTGGCCGCCGGCCCCGGCGCCAGGCTCGGGCCGTCGTCTTCTTCGGTGGGCAAGCGGAACCCAACATCACCGAATTCGCCGTGGGGCCCCTGCCCCGGCCAAGCTCCTACCGGCCGCTGCGGTTCAAGGGCAGCCGCACCGTGCCCTTCACTGCGCGGCCCATGACACAGCTGGAGTACGAGCTGCTGTACGGTGTGCTGGCACAGGCGATGCAGCCACTCCACCGGCTGCTGCTCGACGCCACTGGCTTCTGGTTCCACAACTGCTCCCAGCGCTGCCTGACCTTCTCGGACATCGCACCACGAGGGCTGGTGTCTGGTGAGCGCCGGAGCTGGCTGGTGCTGCAGCGCTTCGTGGAGGGCTTCTTCCTGCACCCAGTGGGGCTGGAGGTGCTGGTGGACCACCGGGACACCGACCCACGGCGCTGGGCGGTGCAGCAGCTCTGGTACAATGGGCGCTACTTCTCCAGCCCGCAGGAGCTGGCTGAGTGCTATGAGCGTGGCACGCTGGCAGTGGCACGGCTGCCAGAGCCCCCCTCACAGCAGCTCTTCTCCAGCTACGAGCCCCGTGGGCACTTCACCACCGGCACCCCCACCAGGGTGCATGGGGCCAAGGTGTGTGAGCCCCAGGGCAGGCGGTACCGGGTGCGTGGCAACCAGCTGGAGTACGGTGGATGGAGCCTGGCTTTCCGCCTGCGCTCCTCTGCCGGGCTCCAGCTCTTCAACCTGCGCTTCAATGGGGAGCGCGTGGCCTACGAAGTGAGCGTGCAGGAGGCCATTGCCTTCTATGGCGGCCACACGCCAGCCGCCATGCAGACCAAGTATATGGACGCCGGCTGGGGAATGGGTGCTGTCACCTATGAGCTGGCCCGCGGCATTGACTGCCCCGAGGTGGCCACCTACCTGGATGTGCACCACTTCTACGATGCCGATGGGCCCGTGCGCTTCCCACGTGCCATCTGCATCTTCGAGCTGCCCACTGGCGTCCCACTCCGCCGCCACTTTGATAGTGACTTCCAGGGGGGGTTCCACTTCTATGCTGGCCTGGAGGGGCAGGCGCTGGTCCTGCGCACCACTTCCACTGTCTACAACTATGACTACATCTGGGACTTCCTTCTCTACCCCAATGGCGTGATGGAGGCCAAGGTCCATGCCACCGGCTTCATCCACGCCACCTTCTACACACCGCAGGGCCGGCGATACGGCAGCCGCGTCCACAGCCACGTCCTGGGCAACCTCCACACCCACCTCGTGCACTACAAGGTGGACCTGGACATTGCAGGTGCAGCCACTGCTGCCCCCAAGCTGTGGGATGGGCGCTGGGTGGTGGGACCAGACCCCACATGTTGATCCAGGGGACTGGGAGGCTCATCCCAGGAGAGTGCTAATGCCTGGGCACAGCATGGACCCTCTGAAGGTGTCCCCCAGCCATGGTGGCACCTCTGCAGGGTCCCTGCCGCATCTCACAGCCTCTCTGCTTGCAGGCACCGGCAACAGCTTTGAGACGATGGATGTGCGCTTTGAGAACATCTCTAACCCCTGGAGCCCAGGTGCCCGCGTGGTGCAGCCCTGGCTGCACCGGCAGCCCCGCCACAGCGAGCGCCAAGCTGCTTTCCTCTTCGGCACAGCGCTGCCGCGCTACCTGCTCTTCTACAACCCGCGCCGGCGCAACCGCTGGGGCCACGCACGCAGCTACCGCATCCAGCACAGCTCCCATGCCGGGCCCGTGCTGCCACGTGGGTGGCGGGAAGAGGAGGGAGTCTCCTGGGGCAGGTGGGGGCCCCAGAGCCAGGATGTGGCTATGGACAGACCTACTTTGTGCTCAGCAATTGTGGTCATGGTGTGGGCACCTTCCCCTGTGCCATCGGCTCCCTGCTCTGCAGCCTGAGCTGGTCATGGTCATGGTCATGGTCACTGCTGTGTGACCCCCATAGAGACCCCAGTTCACACAATGGCACCCCAGAGCAGGCACCAACATCTATCCAAGGGGCACTGTGAGCACCCCAGTTGTGGGAACCATGGGCCTCCTGGCCTGGCACAGCAGAGATGCAGTGGTGGCCTCACTAGTGCTCATTGCCGTGCCAAGCCCCCAAGAGCTAGGACACCCTAGGACTCCCTGCCAGCCCTGGGTATCCCCACATGGTTGGGTGATGGGTGGTTTGGGCAACAGTGGGAGATGGGTCCTGCCCCTGATGCCATCGAGGGGCCCGATCCTGCCCTGTCCCACACAGGTACCACCTGGCCGTGACACGGCACCATGAGAATGAGCCCACCAGCAGCAGCATCTATGCCCAGAACGACCCCTGGGAGCCCCTGGTCAGCTTCGAGGGCTTCATCCGCAACAATGAGAGCATCGATGACCAGGTGACAATATGGGGATGGAGCTAGGGGTCAGACCTCACTGGCACTCACAGGGGGACCACTATGCCCCACTGATTTCCCATACATACAGGACCTGGTGGCCTGGGTGACTGTAGGATTCCTGCACATCCCGCACGCTGAGGACATCCCCAACACAGCCACACCTGGAAACGCTGTTGGCTTCTTCCTGCGCCCCTTCAACTTCTTTGATGAGGACCCCTCGGTGGCCTCGCACAGCCCCGTCATCGTCCGTCCCCTGGACCCCCCCACCTTCTCTCGTGCTGAGATCCAGCGCTGGACACCCGCCAGCCCCGGCCCCTGTGTTGATCCGGAGCCCTTCACCTACAATGGCACCTACCGGCAGGAGTGACTTGCCAGGGTGCTAGTTGCGGCACTGGGGACACCCTGTGCCATGGGGACACCGGGTAGTGCCATGCTGTGTCCTGGGCTCAGTAAAGGCGATGCCACCTCCTCTGGCCCCATCCCTGCATGGGCCATATGCCATCCCTGGCATTGCCTCGGGCATGAGCACTGGCCCAGGCACAGGGAATGTCACATCCCACCAATTGGCTGTTGCAATATTTAATTCCACCATCGTTCAAGCTTCCCCAGCCTGGACCACACTCCTGGCCCTTGTCCCCGTCCCACATGGGGTGCGCACTGGCGTCACCCCATGGCAGCGTTCCCCCATCCTGCGTCTCCCATGGGGTCCTGCCTATCCCGTCCCTGCAGTGGTGCTGCAGTTCTGCCGTGCCCCCATCCCGCGGCGCAGGCGCACACGGAGCCGGGGTGTCCGTCCGGTTTATTGGGGGGGCACCTAATGCGGAAGGCAACATGCAGGGCGGTGTGAAACAGCGGGGCGGGCACACGCAGTGCCCGGCTACGGGACGACGGCACGAACACGGCACACGCTATGGGGCGAACAGCTGGGGAGGTGGATGGGTGGTGGGTGGGCAGGAGCCCCCCAACCCCGGCCCTGCCTGCAGCCCCTCCCCACCGCGGCGTCCCCTTCTCTGTGCGTGGGGTGGCACCGCGGGCTGGGGCGATGCTGGGGGGCTGCACCCCCTGCCCTGTGCCACCGGTTGTGCTGGGGAGCAGCCGGGGGGGCCTGGGGGCACCGGTGGGTGGTGCAAGGAGGGGACCCCAGGCACACACACAGACACCCCCAGCTACAGGGTCACCACAGCCGGGACACAGACAGGGGGGACACGGCAACCCTGCCCCGTGCTGCGGCTCAGCGCACGCGGTGTGCACATGCACATGCATGCACACGCGTGCCACGGCGGGCGGGAAGCACGGTTGGGGCAGACATACATACAGACACACACGTGTGTAAGGGCACACGGGAGCAGTGCGTTGAGCCCCCCCCGGACACGAGCACGCACACACACACACGCACATGCACACACATGGGAGTGCAGGCAGGCAGACCCGCAGCACACGCAAACACGCATGACACACGCACACACACGCGTGCGCACCCCCGTGCAACCTCCCCCCACCGCCGCGCTGCCTCTGGCCGTGGGGGTCTGGCTGGGGAAGGAGCTGCGGCAGTACCGGGAGGAGGAGGAGGAGGAGCAGCAGGAGGAGGATGGGGAGGCGGAGAGCAGCACGCATCCGACAGTCCGGCCAGCCGAGCCGCGGGGCAGGGGGGGCCTGGCCCCCGGGTTAGGCCAGCTAACGGGGGTGCCGAGGGGCTCCCGCGGCGGGAGGGAGGGAGAAGGGAAGGATTGTCCGTGGGGGACGGCGGCCTGGGTCCCGCCGGCCCGGCCAGCGTCCTGGGGACGGGGTTCCCGCGTCCCGGCGCGCCGGGGGTCCCGGCCCCGTCCCTGCGCATTAACTGCCGGGGTCGGAGCAGTGTCTGTGCAGCGGCTGAGTGTCCGGTGCGGCGGGCAGCTGCCCGGGCAGCGAGAGGCGGCGCGGCGGGGCGGGAGGCGGCTCCACCAGCAGCACCACGTCCGGTGGCGGCGGCGGCTCGTGGAGGGGGTCCGGCGGCAGCTCCAGCGGCACCGGGAAGCTGGGAACCTGCGGGAGAGAGGACAACCGGTGGCACCGGGGCAGCCGGGATGGGACAGGGGCTCGGTGTGGCATCTCCCGGCTGCGGGCAGCACCGGTGGGCAGTGGGGATGCGGTGATGGGGCTGCCCAAAACTTGGGGCGGCCCCATTCTGCAGAGGGGCTGGAGAATGGGTGAGCGGCTATCCAAAGACTGGGGGGGCTCAGGGATGACCCCAACCCGCAAGGTATATGGAAGATGAAGTGATGGGGCATGGGAGTGGTTTACACCAGATTTAGGGTCCTCAGAGGTGACCCCAACCCACAGTAGTGCTGGAGGAGTGAGTCTGCCCCAAACTTGTGAGGCTCAGAGGTAGCCCCAGCCCACTTTGGGACTGAGGGCTGAGGAGAGGAGCTACCCCAAGATTGGGGGGCTCAGGCATGACCTCAACACTCAATGGGAATGGAGGATGAAGTGATGTGGCACAGGAGGGGTTTGCCCCAGGTTTGGGGGTCTCAGGGGGTTACTCCAACTTGCAGTGAGGCTGGAGAATGGGGTAATGGGCTTCCCTAAGCTTGGGGGGTACTGTGGGGCTAGAGGATGGGGCACAGGAGGGGGCTGTCCCAAGCTTGAGGGTCTGAGGAGTGACCCCAACCCACAGTGGGGCTGGAGGATGGGGTGATGTGTCAGAGGTGAGGTGCTGCCCCACACTTGGGGATGCAGAGACTGTGCTGTGCTGACCTGAGCAAGCGGCTGGATGGGGGTGATGGGGAGGACGGGCTGCAGCGGACACGGGGGGCCGGGGTGCTGGTGGGGGGACGAGACCGTGCTGTATGCAGGCGGCACCAGCACAGCCTGACGCTGCAGCAGCTGCATGATGGAGCTGATGTCTGCTGCCATGCGGGTCTCCAACCTGTTGCGATACGTGTGTTGGGGTGTGTGCAATGCAGGGCAATGCTATAGGGCAGCAGGACCCCATTGGAGACCCCCAGTCGCCCCGTTGGGGTGACTGGGGGTCTCCAATGGGGTCGTACTGCCCCTCAAACCCCTCCTAAGGTACCTGTTGAGCTGCTTCTGGAGCAGGTCGAGGCGCATCTCCACCTCGGAGCGCTGTCGGCGACTCATGGCTGGCAGTGGGATGCTGAGCGCAGCGTGAGCTGGGATGGTGCAACGCGGCAGCTCCTGGTACTGCCGGCCCCGGCTCTCCCCCCAGAAGCTGAAGATGTTGGAGACCCCCGAGAAGGCTCCTGTAAGGGCAGGGGACGGGAAACATCGGGGACCTTAGGGTATCCCTGAAGGCAGGGGGCAGGGATGTATCCCAGCAGATACGGAGCAAGAAGCAGGGATTCATCCCATAAGGCATGGAGCAGGAATGAATACTGGAAGACATGGTGGGGGGAGCACGGATGCATCCCAGCAGGCACAGAGGAGGAATGGAGCAGGCAGCAGGAATGCATCCCCATGGGTATGGAACAGGGAGTGAGGATGCATCTGAGGAGGCATGGAGCAGGGAACATGGCGCAGGGATGCATCTGAGAAGGCAGGGAGCAGGGATAATGCCAGCAGGCACAGGGCCAGAAAGCATGGATGCATCCCAGTGTGTAGAGAGCAGGGATTCATCCCAGCAGGCAGGGATCAAGAAGCTGGGATGCATCCCAATGGGCACAGAGCAGGGAGGCATCCCAGAAAACATTGTGAGGGGCACAGGGATGCATCCCAAAAGGCAGAGGGCAGGAAGCAAGTATGCATCCCAGTGTTCACATCCCAGCAGGCATAGAACATGTATAGATCCCAGCAGGTATCGAGAAGGGAAGCCACCAAGAGGAGGGCACAAAGCAGGAATGGAGCAGGGAGTAGGAATGCATCCCAGAAAGTATAGAGTACAGAGCAGGGATGCACCCTAGAAGAAAAAGAACAGGGAGGCATCCCAAAAGGAATGGAAGAGGGAGCAGGGAAGCATTCCAATGGTCATGGAGCAAGGAGCAGTGATGCGGCCAGTGAGAGCAGAGCAAGGAGACATCCCAGAAGGCATAGAGCATGGATGCACTGCAGTGGGCATGTGGCTCCCCAAAGGGGCACAAAGGCAGGGGAAGGTGCAGGGCACGTGATGGGGATCCAGGTGCAGGCAGAGCTGCAGCAATGGGGCTGCTGGGGATCCGCAGAACCCAGTGTGGGGAATGACGAGATGAGGGCCCCCTCCACACCCCCTGTGCCCGTCCCCACCTGAGAGCGGGTTGCACATGTCGCTGCCCTTGTGCTCCTCGGCTTCGCTGGGCACCGTGTCCTGCCCGCCCGCCCGGGTGCTGTGGAATGGTGACAGGGCAGCGGCCCCCGGCCCAGCCTCGGGGGGCTCCTCCTCGTCGCTGGACGGGGAGCTTGGGGCGGACCCGCAGTGCCACGGCTCCCACTCTGCCGGCCCACGTGGGGCCCCGGGAGCCTGGCAGCTCCGTCCCGGCCGCAGCGCCTGCGGTCCGCTCCGTGGCTCCCCGGCACCTGTGGCATCTGTGGGGGGACAGGAGGGGGGTCACCGCGGCCCCGACGGGCCTGGACCCCCACTGGCCCCCACCCTGAACCCACCTTTGTCCGTGCGCCGGCGAAAGGAGAGCTTGCGCTTGCGCAGGCGGTTGAAGCCACCATCCAGCTCCTCACTGCCAGGGGAGCCAGGGATCATGTTGGTCTGCAGGGAGAACGGGGGCCGGGGTTGGGGGCAGCCAGACCCTCCTCCTGGCATGATGGGGGCAGCAGGAAACTGTGTGGTGCTGCTGCTAGGGGATGACCCTTGGGGGCACCCCAGGGTGACTGTCTCCAAGCCCTGAGCATCCCTTGCTGGGGGCTGATGCAAGGGATGCCCAAGACCCCCTAGGTTGCCCAGCACCCCCAAGCTTCCCCAGGACCTCCGTAGTTTGCCCAGGACCCCTGAGTTTCACAGAATCACAGAATCCCAAGGATTGGAAGGGACCTCAAAAGATCATCTGGTCCAACCCCCCTGCAAGAGCAGGGTAACGTAGAGTACATCACACAGGAACTTGTCCAGGCGGGCCTTGAATATCTCCAACGTAGGAGACTCCACAACCCCCCTGGGCAACCTGTTCCAGTGCTCTGTCACTCTTACAGTAAAGAAGTTCTTCCTGATGTTAATGTGGAACCTCCTATGCTTCAGTTTACACCCATTGCCCCTTGTCCTACCACTGGATATCACTGAAAAAAGCCTAGCTCCATCATCCTGACACCCACCCTTTACATATTTGTAAACACTGATGAGGTCACCCCTCAGTCTCCTCCAAGCTAAAGAGACCCAGCTCCCTCAGCCTCTCCTCATAAGGGAGGTGTTCCACTCCCTTCATCATCTTCGTGGCTTTCTCCAGGACCCCTCACTTTGCCCAGGACCCTCCCTAGTTTGCTCAGCACCCCTCACCTTGTGCCAGACCTAGGACTCCCCCAGTTTGCCCAGCACTCACCAGCTTCTCCAGGACCCCCCAGTTTTCCCAGGACCCTCTCAATTTGCTCAGCACACCCCCCACGTGTGACAAGGACCCCCAGGTTCCCCAGCACCCCCAGTTTGCCCAGGACCCAGCTCCCCCCGGCCTCTGCATCCCCTCACATCGCGCAGGTTGAAGGTGATCTCAAGGCTGGACCAGAAGTGGTCGGAGAACTCGGGGTACATGTCCAGCACCTCCAGCAGGTCCTCACGGTGTATCTTGTGCAGGTCACAGTAGGTCAGTGCCCGCACGTCTGCGTTTGACTTCCCGGGCCGTGCATACAGGTTCAGCGGCTCCCCGAAGATATCATTCTTCCCTGGAATACACACATCGGAGAGGGGGGTCAGGCCATGGTGGACACGGTGGGGGCTGTAGGACCCTGTTGCCAGGGGCTCACCCAGGATGGCCACCACCACGTCCCCACGCAGGATCTCGATGGAGCCGCGGGAGATGAAGTAGAGCGCGGTGAGGACGTCTCCGGCGTGCACCAGTGTGTCCCCTGGTGGGGCGTGCGTGGTCTTGAACTTCATGGCCAGGGCGCGCAGGCAGCCCTTGGTGGCACCCTTGAAGGGTTTGCAGTTCTGCAGCAGGCTGCGGTTGAGGTGCAGGCAGATGTCAGCCTGCAGGCACTCGGGGAAGCCCTTCAGCACCTACGGGACACCAGGTGTCACGGGGAGGGCCGTGGGGTGCCGTGGTGGGGGTGGGGGAGCAGGGCAGGGCGCTCACCGCGTTCATATCGATCCCATTGGTGTAGGACCAGGCGTGCTGGAAGTACTCCTCGAGGCGCTGGCGCAGCGGGTTGGGGATCTGGTGGAAGCGGATGAACTCGCGGACGCGCAGCATCTGTGTGTGGTAGCGCGCGGTGCCCGAGTACAGGCGCTGGATGATGGCTGACACGTTCCCAAAGATGCTGGCGTACATCAGCGCTGCGGCGGGTGAGCGGCGTGAGGGCACTGGGCACCCACACCAGGACCCACTGAACACAGCCTCTGCCCCGGCAGCCCTGCACATGCGTGTGAGCACACACACACACACACCCCAGCCGCACACACATGTACTCTGGCTCTGTGGCACACTCAGATGTGCACTCACACACACAGCTGTGCACATGCATGTGCATGCTCACACACACACACTCACATGCATGCTCACACACACCTGCCCATACATGTATGCGTGTACTCAAACACTGACATGCACACGTGCAGTCTCACACACACATGTATGTGCTCATAGAATTAACTGGGTTGGAAAAGGTCTTTAAGACCGTCGGGTCCAAATGTCACCCCAGGACTGCCAAGTCCACCACTAAACCATGTCACTGAGGGCCTCATCTTTCAGGGATGGTGATTCCACACCATGGGGAGACTGTTCCAATACCTGACTACCCTTTCAGGGAAGACTTTTTCCTGCTATCCAGTTGAAAGTACACACACTCACGCACACATACATCCTTGTCCACATGCATCCATGCTCACACACACATGCATGTGCTTATACACACACGCATGTGCTCATACACACACATACATGTGCTCATACACACACACCCCACGTATGCTGACATATACACACATGCTCACACGCATGCCTGTACACATACCAACATACGCATGCTGATACATACCCATGCACATCCACACACACACACACTCTCACTCATAGACGTGTGTGCTCACTCAAGTCCCCCACTGACATATACACATGTATGTTCACATGCACACCCCTACACATGCACACTCATGCTCAAATGCACACTTATGCACTCATACATGCATGCTCCTACACTCACCCCCACAGATGCTCTCAAACTTGCATGTGTGCTCACATACATGCTTTGCTGACATACAGACACACACGCTCACACACATATGCATGCACTCCCCACATGCATGCTCCTGCACGCACACATGCTCTCGCACACATGCCTGCATTCTTGCATGCACCCCTTGCTCACCTATACACGTGCATGCTCACATGCACATACACACATGCTCATGTACTCATGCACACACACATGCACATGTGCTCACACACATCCCCCCCCACATACACATGCATGGTCACACACACATGCACACACCCCCCCCACACTCATGTGCTCATGGACACACACACACACACACACACGTGTGCTCACGTGCATCTCCCTGACGTATACACACACATGCTCACACACACACACATACGCCACCCCCAAATGCAGGCTCACACACACACTCCCTCACACCCATGCACACGCCCGTGCAGCCCCCCGCAGCCCATCCCCGCACCGCCCGGGGCACTCACAGCCGATGAGCATGACACAGATGGAGAAGATCTTCTCGGAGTTGGTGTTGGGGGAGACGTTGCCGAAGCCGACGCTGGTGAGGCTGCTGAAGGTGAAGTACAGCGCAGTGACGTACTTGTCCTTGATGGTGGGGCCGTAGAGGGGGTTGCTGGCGTTGAGGGGCTTGCCGATCTGGTCGCCCAGCGAGTGCAGCCAGCCGATGCGCTGGCCCTCCACGTTGCCGATGGCGTACCAGATGCAGGCCAGCCAGTGGGCGATGAGTGCGAAGGTGCACATCAGGAGGAAGAGCACTGCCGCACCATACTCTGAGTACCGGTCCAGCTTGCGGGCCACCCGCACCAGGCGCAGCAGCCTCGCTGTCTTCAGCAGCCCGATCAGGGTGGTGGTCTACGGGGATGGGGCCACAACAGGGGTCACCAAGGGATGCTGTGGTGGAGATCCCCAACCACTGCCCTGGTACCCACTGCCTGGCATCCCCTTCAGCACCACAGATGCCTGGCCCTGGTTTAGGAGCATGAGTGGGACCCCTGGACACCACCCTACAGGAGGAGCTGACACCCAGGGCACAGCAAACACCATCCTGGTACCTGCTGCAGTACCAGGGGCACCTGGCCCTGGCTCAGGAGTGCATGTGGGATCCCTCAAGCATGACCCCACAGGAGGAGCTGGCACCCAGGGGACAGCAAGCACCACCTTGGCACCACCTTGGCACCAAGGATGCCTGGCTCTGGCCTGGGCACATGTGTGGGACCAATGGGCATGTCCCTGCACAGGGACCTGACACCCAGGCAACAGCACCCATTGCTCCAGCACCCACTGTCCTGGTACCCACCATGGCACTACTGGCACCTGGCCCTAGTTTGGGGGTGCATATAGGAAGCCCTGGGAAGACCTGGCACCCAGGGAGCAGCACACACCCACTCTGTCACCCACTGTGGCATCATGGGCACTCAGACACAGCCTGGGGGCACACATGGGACGCCCAAGCACCACCCCACAGGAGGACCAGCACTGAAACAGCACCCAGCCCAGACAGAGCATGGCAGCACCAAGGCACAGCGGCAGGTACCTCCTCAGAGCCAGAGCCAAAGATGAGCAGGTCGAAGGGGATGGCAGCCACCATGTCGATGAGGAACCAACCCTTGAAGTAGTGTATGGCGATCTTGGCAGGGTGGCTGACCACCTCCTCGTTGGAGTTGACATAGGTGGTGCGGAAGTTGATGAGGATGTCGATGATGAACATGATGTCTACGATGAGATCGACCACATTGAGGGGGCTGCAGGAATAGCCGCAGTGGTGGCGCTGGACCTCCTCTTGGTCGTTGAGCAGGAAAGCGGCTGAGTAGGGGGTGAAGATGGCTGTGTAGATGACCAGCAGCAGGATCAGCCAGTCCCACACTGCCTTGAAGGGGCTGTAGTGCAGGATGGTCCATTTGTGGATACGCGGAGCCTGCAGCTTGTACTCCGGGAGCACGTCAGCGCCCAGCGACAGCACCTGGGGGTGGGCAAGGGCTCAGCTCACCGAATCACAGAATGGTTTGGGTTGGAAGGGACCTTAAAGCTCATCCAGTTCCAACCCCCTGCCACAAGCAGGGACACCTCCCACTAGACCAGGTTGCTCCAAGCCCCGTCCAACCTGGCCTTGAACACTGCCAGGGATGGGGCAGCCACAGCTTCTCTGGGCAACCTGTGCCAGGGCCTCACCACCCTCACAGGGAAGAACTTCTTCCTCAGATCCCATCTCAATCTCCCCTCTGTCAGGTTAAAGCCATTCCCCCTTGTCATGGGGCTGACCCCTCCGAATCCCTGTCCCCAAGCCGGGGCTGCACCCACCAGCTGCAGGCAGAGCACCCTTGGGCTGGGGCTGCACTGGTGGGTACTGATGGCACAGGGATGCACAGGGGAGACCTCAGTGCTCTACATGACAGGATGCTGCAGCAAGGTGGGGGCCTGTCTCTTCCCCTAAATAACAAGCAATAGGACAAGAGGAAACAGCCTCAAACTGCACCAGGGGAGGTGTAGGTTGGATAGTGGGAAAAATTTCTCCACCGAAAGTGTTGTCAAGCACTGGCCCAGGCTGCCCAGGGCAGCGGTGGAGTCACCACCCCTGCAGGGATTTAAGATGTGTAGATGTGGCACTGAGGGACATGGTTTAGCGGTGGCCTCGGCACTGCTGGGTTAATGGTCAGACTCGATCAGCTTAAAGGTCTTTTCCAACTGAAAGGATCCTGTGGTTCCTTGTGGCTGGCGCTGTGAGCGCAGGGGGAACATCTGGCACACACAACCAGGACAAAGCCACCCCACCAGCAGAGCTGCCCCACAGCCTCCTCTGGCCCCATAGCAAACACTCACACCCCCCCCCCAGACACACTTAATGCTGCCAGGGCTCCCTTGTCATGCCAAGCCCTGCTCCAGTGGAATCCCTGTGCAGCTGCTGCTGGAGCAGATCCGGCAGCCCCAGTGGCACACGCTGACGCAGCTGAGGGCTGGCACAGGCACCACAGCCTCTCACCGTGCCAGTCCCCCCGGTGCTGCCTGCACCACCTCAGGGTCTCCCTGCCCACAACAATGCCCCTCCGCACCGCATACACATCCCTGCTGCACACGCACACAAGTGTGCACATATATGTGCACACACACACATCTGGGGGGGTCTGGGGGGTTACTGCCATGCCCTGGCAGCTGTGCCCATCCATTCAGCACAGGGATTAGATGTACCAGCCACAGGATGAGGGGCATCAGCCAGAAATAGGGACTAGGTGAGCATTGCTGTTGGGCAAGGGGCCCCATGGCGGGCAGTCCCTTAGAGGAGAGCATCCCGGGCACAGTACTGGCCCCATAGTGCCTGCTCAGAGCGGCTGTGGGGCTCAGACATTCCAGGGCTGATGACCACCAGCTGCCTGCAGCAGTTCTGCATGGATCCCAGGGTACCTGAGGGCAGGGACGGGAGCTGGGGTGATGCCAGCGCAGCCATGTCCCCACATCAACGCAGGACAGCCACACAGCCCAGTGAGCATGACCTGCCAGTCCCGGCACGGGGGTGGGGGATCCCCTTCCCATGCTGCAGTCAACACCCTAAGGCATAGGGGAGGGACCAGGGGGACCCACGGCCCCTGCCCACTACCCCACAAGAGCTGGAGGACACTGAGCCTGAGTCCACCCATGGCCACCCCCCGTGACCCTCCTGTCACCCGCACGGCAGCACCCAACACCGTGCCCGGAGCAGCCCCGCCGCACAGCCCCACCGGGCGCCCTGCCCGGGTTGGTGGTACCGGTACCTTCTCCTCCCGGCTCTGCCCCGCAGCGCGGTCACCGTTGCCATCGAGGCCCAGGCAGGTGCCGCAGAGGGAGATGCCGGGCATGGGTCCTGCTCCGGCGCGGGGGGGCCACAGCGGGGGGGCCCGGTAACTCCTGCAGCAGCTTCAGGAGCGACGCCAGCATCCTCAGTGCCGCCCGTGGGGCCGGGCCCGGCCCATGGTGTGCCGGCGGCTCTCACCCCCCAGCGCCCGCCCGCCGGCTGCCCCGCGGGCACCGGGCACACGAGCCCCCGCCACTGCTTCCCGCACCCATCCCGCCGCCGCTCCTGCCGGGCACCGGGCACCCCTCGGCGGGTCGGCGCCAGCGGCGGGAGCCACGCTCCACCGGCAGCCAGGGGAGAGTTATTAGGGCGGAAATGTTTCCCAGCCTGCTCCGCTCTGGCAGCCAGAGCCAGGGCTCCCCCCTCCACGACGCACATTAACCCCACTGACACACGGGGCTCGGGGCCGCGGCACGGTGTGGGGCACCGGCACAGCCGCCGGTGACCATGGTGGCAGCTGCCACGTCCTGACACCATCGGCACCCCTTTGGCTGTCTGGGCACCCGTGCGTGGCGCTGGGGGGACACAGGCCGGCCTCATGGTGGTGAGCAGGGCATCATGGTGTGCACCCATGTCGTGAACATGCGAACGCACTGTAAGCATCCCATGAACACACCATGAGCACACACCTGCACGGTGCTCTTACTGCTCCCACCCTGCTGACTCAGCCAAAACAGCTCCCGACCGCTGTCACCAGCCCATATCGGGACACAAGACAGTGGGGGACATCCCAGGGGGACACCCCCCGTCCCTCAGTGTCCCCGTGCCCACGGCAGAGCCCAAAGAAGTGACGCAGCGCTGCGGGAACAGCCGTGCCTGTGCGGTGGCGGTGCCGGGGACACGTGGTGACAATGACGGTTCCTGTCATCAGCCCTGAGTCACCCGCTGCCACCCACAGGAGGGGTTTCCCCCTGGCACCGCGTCCCCATGCACTGCGTGATGGGATGGGATGGGACCATATGTGTGGCACATGCGGTGGGGGGTCCCAGTGGAGCAGGCATGGAATGGGGGCTGTTCACATGCCCCTTCCTGGGGGCCTGCACCCAAGCATCCCCTGTGTGTCCCAGATGTGCCACCCGCAGGCGAGGGGTGATGGCTGCTGCAGGGGCACACGGGGTCACACCTCTGTGGGGTCATATGGGGTCACGATCCCACAGGGGCATATGAGATCATGGGAAACATGGGGACCCAGGGGGTTGGGGTATCGGGCTGGGGAAAGCAGATGATAGTGCTGCAGGACACATGGGGTTGGGGTACCACGGGGACACAGTGGGGCAGGGGAACCCCAGGCAAGAGCCCCACCCCCACCCCCCGGGCTCCAATAACACACACAGCAGGTGAGAGCCCTGTGGGGGTCCTGGTGGTGTCCCCCCAGCCCTATCTCGGCTGCCCCTTTAAGCTCTGCCAGCCCGGCTCCATTTTTAGCCGGGGTGGGGGGGGCCGGGAGGGTGACAGGGGTTGGGGGGGTGGCTCCAGCAACCATCCGGCTCCTGTCTCTAAAATTAACGCAGCTGCCGCCCCAAACTGGGACAAATCCCTGCCTGCGGTGCGGGCAGGGTGGGCAGCGTGGGCAGGTGCCCTGGGACCCCCCTCTGCATCCGGATACCCCCCACAATGTGGCCCTGTCCCAGCCCTGATACTAGGGAGGCAGCACCTGGAACACCCTCAGTGCTGCACCACCACAGGGGACAACAACCCCACCGTGCCCCAGCCCTGGGGGGGACAGCCCTAAGCCTTCCCTGAAATCCCTGAGCCACGGGACAGCCCCAGTCCTCCCCAGCCACGGGAATAGACCCCAGTCCCCCCCATCTCCCCCAGCCATAGGGACAGCCCTGCTAGGACCCCCAGCTGTGGGGAGAGCCCATAGTCCACTGACCCCCAGCTATGGGGACAGGCCCAACCATCCCCCACAAGAGGAGAGAGCCTGTCCCTCTCAGCCACAGTGAAGTCCCCAGCCTCCCCCTGCCGTGGGGACATCCTCCACCCCCTACCATGTAGGCCTTGAGGAAGGCATGGCGAGGGGCTGGAGCATCTCCACCTATGTGCCCAGCCACGCATCCTGATGCCCAACAGACACACGCATCCTAAGCCCTCAGCCCAGACCCTGGCCCAGCAGAGCATGATGCCATACAGGGTGATGCCAAAAGGCAGTGGGACTGCTGTCAGTGCCACAACACCTATCAGTCACCGTGACACAGATACTGGCAGTGCCAACATGCAGTGACACGTACACCGCCCCGGCACAGGCACGCGGAACCTCGCGCTCAAGGTGACACGTACACCAACACCTGCTGGCACCCGACACCCATCCCGCACACCCGGAGACACCTGGCACAGCACCTGCCACGACCCAGACACCCGCACCCACAGCGCACAACCCCATCGCTGCTGCAAATACCCCCGACCCCCGCACCCCCCAGGCACGGAGACCTCACACTGTACTGCTGACACCCCTTACCATGGCAGCTAGGCCTGTGCTGACAACAGTGTTGTGGTGACACCGCACATCCATGGTGAAACCACCCGCCACCAAGTGCAGACCCCACAGAAACCCACAGATCCCACCACCTGCACTGACAGACACCCCAAACCAGACACCTTGCACCCATACGCCTGCACTGGCAGATACCCAACAGCCACAGACACCAACACCAGTGCCAGCACCCACCCAATGCTTGTCCATTTATCCCACAACAACGTAAATAGAAGCACCCAACACCAGCACCAACAGACACCCAGTAGCCACCCTGGCACTGCCATCAGCAGGTTTCCAGCACCCTCCGGACACACAACAACAGGATATGGATACCTACTGCACGCTGACCCTGGCGTCCACAGTACCAAACACAACAGCAACCACACCAGCACCGATGGGGGACTCGGCACCTTTGAGCATACCCAAAGCAGGACAGCCACACCGATATGTGGGGGCCCAAGGGTGCTCCACAAACCGCAGCAGCATCATGAGTGTTGGTGCCCCACACCAAGCCATGACACCCTCATGGGTGCCAGTGTCGGCATCACCCAACGCGCTCTCTGCCGTGGCAGGCACTGACCACCGGCAAGGCACCGTACACGGCAGCAATGGGGACACCGCGATGCCCAACTGTCCCCACTGTGGCAGCAGTGGCCGGTACTCACAGCATTGAGCTGCGGCAGCGGTGCAGCTCCCTCCACACCCCCCGACATGGACACCGGGGACAGGCGACCACCCCGGGCCGGAGGCAATGCAGGCACCCCACTGCTGACAGCACGGCGGCAGCACCCACATCCCGCGGTGCCGGCGGCAGGGTGGGGTGACGAGCCCTGTGACAGGGTGACGTCCCCGTGGGGCGGTGCGCACGCCCTAACACCCGACCCCCACCTGCTGACGCAGACACCGGTGCTGACCCACACCACCCCATGCCACGGTCGCACCGCCGTGCTGCAAACTGCCGTCGACGGGACACCCATGGGGACCACCTGGGGATATGGCAGCCATCACAACATCCAGTGCTGCAGCACCTCGATGAGCAGCCATGCAGCAACCCCATCATCACGGTCACGGCACAGCACCCAGCCGGGTGGGCAGCAGGGCACCCACGGGTGGGTGATGCCCCACGCCGCCCCTACACATGGAGTTTGTCTGAAGCACAGCAGATATGCCGGCTCCCAGCCCCACCAGACCCCGGGATGCTGAGCCCACTCCCATCCCACTTCGTGCCCCGCGTCTCCCCCGGCTCCAGCCCAACGTGGGAACAGGGAAACCCCGGCACCCCGCGCCTGTTCGCTCCCGGAGCCCGCTCCCCGCGTGGGGGACCCCGTCGCGTTCCCCCCTCTCTCCCCGTCCTCCGCCGGTACCTCCTGTGCCACCAGGCTGGAGATGCGGACAGCCCGGCGGACGCGGCCGCCCTTGCGCTCCCCGTCGGGGCGGTCGCCGCTGTCGCGCCGCGCCGGGGCCATGGTCGCGATCTCGGGGGAAGTCCCGCGCTGCCCCCGCTGCCGAGACCCCCCAGCCGGCACGGCCCGTCCCGGCACGGCCCCGAGCTGGCGGCAGATGGAGCGGGGCCGGCGCCCCCCCCACCCCCGAGCCCCCCCCGCTGCCGCCGCCGCCCGCCTCCGCCACCCCCCCGGCCCCCCCGCGGCTCCAGCCTCCGCCACTCCCCGCGGGGCCGTCACGGCGCGGGGAGGGAGCGGGAACACCCCCCGCGGGGAAACTGAGGAACGGGGGACACGGGAGGGACAGCCCTGCTGCTCTGTGGGGACCCCGACAGTGTCCCCGCTGCACCCCCAGTCCCGAGGCTGTCAGCACCCTCCTGCAGAGCCCCGACCCCCGGGAGTCCCCCTGGCCCCCCAGTAGACTCGCGGGTACCCCCAGAGGTGAGGTGTGGTTGCACAGCTCCATCTCTGCAGGACAGGGATGGTACAAGGTGTCCACAAGCTGACTCCCAGCCCCACAGCTCCCCGTGTCCTTGGCCACTGCCCAGCCCTGGCAGCGGGACACACTGCGCCTGGCACCACTGTGTCCCCGCAGAGGAGGCACCCTGAGGTGCTGCAGCCTCACCCAGGGGAGCTGGGGAACAGGAGGACCCGCTCCATCAAGGAGGGGCTTCCCTGCACCCCCACCCTCACATCCACCCACAGCCAACAGTGTGCAAACCCATGGCTCCCTGGAACACCCTGTCTCCTCCAGTGGCACTGTGGGCACTCCTAGCCTGAGTGGGGCTGGGGACCCTCCAGACATGCCCATCTCAGCCTCCCACCATGGGAGGCAGCAGCACATCCTCTACCACCGCCACACCACACCGGACACCAGCTCTCAAATGGGTCAGGCACGGTGCCTGCATCATCCTGCCCCAGCACCATCCTGCCCCACCTCAGGGGGGAGCTGGGCTACCGTGGGGCTACCACAGGACACTGCAGCATCACCATCCCTGTTCGGCAGTGGGGCCTTGCACCAGCCCAGCCACGCCAGACCCTGATCCCGTGCCTGTCCCCACCACGCTGCCACAGCACGTCTGGCTGGGGCCAGGCAGTGGGCCTGAGAGCATGGTGACCTTGACGGGAGCTGTGGGCAGCAATGGGTGTTACCACCCTAGGGAGCATGGTGTGGCTGCAGCACAGCCAAGACCCCATCCCAGTGCCATGAGGCAGAGCCAGCCCAGTGAGGGCAGCCATGTCCCCCCATCCACCAGGTACTGTGCAGTGACTGACAGTGGTTACAGGCAGAAGGGGATGACCAGGGCTGGTGCAGGCAGCTGCCTGCCCAGCGGCTGCCAGCACAGCATCAGAATTAATTACACAGCAGAGGCAATTGGGATGCTGCTCATTAGCACACTGGAGAGGAGCAGGGAAGGCCAGCGGCGTCCTACCGGGGGTGGGAAGGGGACTTGAGGGGACCCAGTCTTGTGCTCACCAGGTTGGGGTCCCCCAACCCCATACAGGGGTCTGCTCTGGTGAGGGGAACAGGGCTGGGTGTCCCCCCGCAGCAGGGCTGGGAGGTCCCTGTGGGAGCTGGGGTCCCACATGGGTCCCCCTCACGTGTGCGAGCAGATGCAGGCAGGGGGGGCTGGGGCTGCTCAGAGGCTGGAGCACAGACAGATGCACTGGGGCAGCTCCAGCCCCCGCCAGCTGCTGGGGACCCCAGGGAGAAGTGATGGCAGAAGTGGGACTGCCCCGGGGGAGATGCGGATGAGGCGGAGGGGGTTCCCTGCTCCCCATCCCCTCTGCCTCAGGACTGAGGCAGCCCTGTGCCAGGGCTGGATGGATGGATGGATGGACAGGGATCCTGGGAGCCCTCAGTTCATTAGTGGGAGCCGGAATCAGGGTGTAATTAAGCAGTAGCGGCCGCCTGCTCCCAACAGCCAGATGGCAGTTACACAATGTGCCAAGGATTAGACACCATCGTATCCCCCCGGCACCCCCGGCAGCCTGCCGTGACACCGGGGCCTGTGCCTGCACGGGGATGGAGCCAGGGCTGAGGGATGTCCCAGCTAGGGGGGGCTGCCCCGTGCTTCCTGCTGGAAACACGCTGGTGACCCCAGCAAGGCACAGGGCCTGTCCCAGCCATGTGCTACCCCACCATGGCACCTGTCCCTTCACCCTGCCACAGCATCACCCCAAAGGGAGCAAGTGGGACCCTGTGGATCTCAGGGTATAGGGGACAAAAGCCCCAACACAGCCAGCGGCAGCCCCAGCATGCCCTGTGTGAGCTGCCCCTCCTGGGGCACCCTGGGGACATAGCCATGGCCTCAGATTGCTCCAGCAGCCTTCAGCACCTTCTAACACCACCCTAGGAGCTCCAGCACTGCCCTGCATGCTTCAGCATTACCCTGCAAGCTCCAAGCATCACCCTGTGAGCTCCAAGCATCACTCTATGAGCTTGAAACATCATCCTGTGAGCTCCAAACATCACTCTATGAACTCCAAGCATCCTCCTGCAAGCTCCAGAATTGCCTTGCAAGCTCCAAGCACCATCCTGTGAGCTCTGGCATCATCCTCCAAGTTTCAGCCCCTCCCTGTGTTCCCTGCACATTCCAGCATCACCCTGTGACCTCCAGCATCCTGCAAGTTCCAGCATCCTGAGAGCTTCGGCACTCACCTGCACACTCCATCATTATCCTGTGAGCTCCATCATCCTGCATGCTCTAGCATCCATCGCCCTGTGCACCATCCTATGAACTCTGGCATCACCCTGCATGCTCCAGCACTTCCCCATGAGCTCGGGCAGCCAGCACCTGTGCAGAGCAACCTCTGGGCTCCAGCCATACCCCAAGCACTGCTCGACCACCTCTGTCAGGCACCGGTCACCCGCGGGCTCACCTGGGTGACCTTCTCAGTGACGTTGTGGGTACGGTCCTTCAGCTTGGTGGGGGCGATGATCTCCTTCTCGCCAGGCGGCGCGGCCAGGAACGCATCCGCCTTGAAGTCCACGAAGTTGAGGGTGATCTGGGGGATCTTGCTGATGGCCCGGTAGCGCATCAGGTCCGAGTCCGAGGTGGAGTTCAGCAGGGCGCTCCGGACCGTGGTCATGGCCCCTGGGCAGGGGGACCGTCACCATGAGGGAGCCACGGCCCTGCTGCTATCCAGGGCTGGGGGTCCCAAGGCAGGCAAGGGGAGCCCTGGGGTTAGAGAGGGTTCCCTTGGCAGGTAAGGGGAGTTCTAGGGCTGGGAGGTCCCATGGCAGGCAGGGGGAGAGGGGAGCTCTGGGCTGGGGGAACCTACATTTCGGTTTTGCAACACCCAACATCATGTTTTCATTTATGTTAATATAATTATACTCCCCTCTCCTAATGGGGGGCTGTGCATGGGCTGGAGAACGAGAGGGCAGCCCCCCAACCCCACCAGGCAGGGGTATGCACCGAGGTGCCTGTGGTTCCCCACCAGGCATGGGGAGCTTGGTGCCTTGTGGGGCTCAGGGCTGCCCCAGATCACCCACACCAGGTGATGGGGAGGCCCCATCACACATCGAAGCCGCTGGCACCAAGCATTACAGCGATGAGGAGCCTGACAGTGACGAGTGCACGGCAGCCGTGGGTCGGCACTGCCGGCGGCTCGCTCAGTGCTGGTGACAGCCCTGGCCCTAATGAGCTGCCAGCCCCATTGCCTTCACCCTGAGGCCACACGCTGCACCGGTGCACACCCAATGCCCACAGTGTGCCGCTGTCGGCGCCGTACCGGTACTGGAGCCGCGGTGCATGCTGGCACCGGTGCTGGCGTGGCGGTTGTGGCAGCGCTTGTCACCCTCGCCCTTCATAGCTTCGATGTCGTCCACGGAGGAGGCTCTGCGCACGCTGTGGAGGCTCTCCCGGGAGCGGCTGCGCTGCGCCAGGCTGCAGTTGGAGAAGGCGGTGTGCAGGGCCAGGCGGTCGGTGCGTGGTGAGGAGTGGGTGACGGGGGGCTCTGCCGTGGGGCCATCCCCCATCAGCGCCGCCTGGTCCTCAGGCTGGCTCCCCACTGCACAGCTGGGCTCCAGCGAGGACGGGGCATCCTCGGGGCTGGACTCGCTGCTCTGCTTGGAGAAGTCCACCACCACGGCATCGGGTGGCTCCTGCGGCAGGGACTGCTTGCTGCCCGCCAGCGCCAGCAGCGCCGGCAGCTTCAAACGGAAAGACTTGCTGCGCCCTGGGAGGAGAAGGGATCAGGGTTGGGATCCATCCATCAAACCAACCCATGGGCACCCAGTGCCTTCACCATATGCCATGTAGAACAGCACTTCTGACAGCCAGCAGGCATGGTCTATAGGAGCAGGGTCAATGCAGTCCCAGTGCTAGCACAACCCCTCCCCAGCCATGCCATGTGCCCCAGCTCCAGCCCTACCTGCAGGGAACCAGTTGGCAGGGGTGACCCAGTGGTTGGTGTCCTTGTCAGGTGAGCCTGGGCGCTCCTTCTCCATCACCACCTCGAAGTTCAGGATGAACATGATGACAGCCCCATCCTCATTCTTCACTGGCACCACATCCACCAGGCAGAGGAAGCAGCTGCCTGTGGGGAGGAAGAAGGCTCAGCACCACAGTGGCACAGCTTTCCATCCTTGCTGTGCACCCCCTCTTACCCCCCACAACCCCACTGGGCTCCCTCCCCTGCCCTCTGCCTTGGAGATGGAAGGGAATCAAGAACTTGCTGACTCAGCAGGTGCCAGCCCAGCTGCAACTGCATCATAAGGAGAAACTGAGGCACAAGAGGGTTCTGAGTGCTGGAACCCAACGTGCTTCCCCAGCACCCCCCAAACATCCCAGAGGTCTGGGGGGAGCAGCACTGGGGGCAGTCTGGTTGCCAGGCCAGGCTTAAACCGCTCAGAACTTGTTAACAGCTGCAGCGTTAATCCTGCATCTGGAGCTCAGCTGGGATGGGGGGGCCGGGGCAACCAGGATTAACCTCCCCTGCATAGGGACGGGGCAGCATCCTGCATCCTCCCCCATCCCCCTCACTGTGGGGTCCTCATCTGCACTGGGGGTTGTATGGCGGTGTCACCGCAGCCCCACAGCACTCACCGCAGCCCCAGCAGGACACGGGTCAAGCGCGGTGCCGGATCACCCCCCCCGCTGGCAGCGGGCCCGGCATGTGCCGGGGAGCCCAGCACGACGGTGTCGGCCGCCAGCTGGCACCGGCCCCATCCCCGCGTGGGGAATCCCAGCCCGCACGTGGGGCTGCGGGCAGGGGGCCAGAGCCGAGGGAGGGTCCCCGGCTGTGGGGGATAAGTGGCACCGACACATGGCCGCGGGGCTGCCGGCAGCGGCTTTGCTCCATCGTCGCCCACCCGGCGCCCGCGGGCAGGACTAATCCCGCTGATCCCCGCCACACGCGACAGCACCACCGGCATCGGGCACCCTCCTAGCGCCGCTGATCCGCCCCATCGGCGTTCAGCCCATCCAGCGGGACCCGCACCGAGCGTTCGCTCCTCACCTTGCTGCTGGTGGGGCCCTGGGCTGCGGGTCAGCGTCCCATGGCCCCCACCCCACGCGCCCCAGTTGCTGCAGGCATGGGGACCCCCACCCCAGGAGGGCCGGGGGACAGCGGGGGGGGCCCGAGCCCGGCCGTGGTCTCGGGTGGTGGAGGGGACCCCCCGGTCGCCCCCCCGAGCTCCGGGTCCGCGGCCCTTGGCACGGCAGCCGCCGCGCCGACTTTATGCCTAAATATGGCTGCGGGCAGCAGCCGCCGGCGCCGTGGGACGGACACGCCACGCGGCCCGGGGTCCCGGTCCGTCCCCGCGGGCACCGGCCAGCCCCAGTGTCCCCCCGCCACCGGGCTGCCCGTGGGGAAACGGGGTGCGGGGATTTGGAGGCGGGGGGGGGTGCATGGGGGTGAAGGATGCACTGGTGGGGTGAAGGGCTGGGGGCTCCGAAACACTGGACCCACCTTCACCCGCACTGTGGTATGGCCTGGGGATGCGCTGAGCCCGCTGCTCCCCCCAGTATCCCACAGCATCCCCCAGCACCCCACAGCCCCCTCTTCCAGCACACATCACCCCACATCCCGTCCCCTTCCCTGGGAATGCCACCCCCGTACTGCGACCCTCCAGCACCCTGCTCAGCCTGAGACAGCCTCCCCGCCCCCCCATGAGGAATGAGGGTCACGCGCCCCCCACTTCTCCCCTTTGGACTTGGGGAACCCGGCCACGAATGATAAGGACTCTGAATGTGTCCCACATGGAGAGGGAGAAAGGGAGGAGGGGGGGGGTTGTCCTGCTGAGGGTGCACCTCGCACCCCAAAAGCACGGACAGCCCGTTAGACCTGCGCCCCCAATCCATCCACAGCCTCCCTCCCTGCACCTCACAGATACATGTACCCCCCCCCCCCCAACCACTCCCTTCTGTCTCCCTGCACCCCTTCACCCCCACAGCCCCTCTCCAGCCGGGGCTGCGCTGCTCCCCGCCACCGCCAGGGCGCAGCACCGGGCGGGGGATCACGGGGGAATGTGAGAGACCCCATCCCCACACACACTGCCCCGGGCACCCCGACATCTTGCACAGCACTTCCTGCACCTCGACACCACGCACCCCACAGTGCAGCCCCACATAAAGCACCGCACACTGTGCCCATTGTGCGCACCCCCGCACTCTGCACCCCACTCTATGCCGTACTGTGCACCCTGCACCTCCACCCCTGCACCCACACTGTGCACATCACCCTGCATCTCACCCCTGCACCCCACATTGCACCCTGCACCGCCACACTCTGCAGCCTGCCCTGCACCGTGTGCTCCCACTCCTGCACCCCACACTCCACCAGAACCCCCCAGCACAGCACAGCCCCCACCATGCACCCTTCCCTGTGTGCACCCCAGCAGCACAGCCCCCACTGTGCTGTGCTGTGGGATCCCTGCACTCTACACCCCAGTGCTTCATTTCAAGGGCCAGCCAGGCCGGGGCACCCCAGATATGTCACTGCTCCCTACACTGTACACATAAACCTTGCTGAGATCCCCATCCTGTGCTGTCGCAGGCTCGGGATCAGCCCAGGACCCCCTGGCATACCCCATGCTGGTGCTGGCACGCTGCTCACTGCCCCACAGGACCAAGACCACCAGCATCCAGCATGGCTCCAGTGCTGCAGTGAGGGCATGACCTTCCCTGGGCACTCTGGCAGTGCTGGCAGGAGCAAACATGTCCCACTGCTCCTCACCAGCCCATGGCTATGGCTGCCAGTGTGGTGCCCCTGGTAGGGCTTGGCCGGGGAAACCCGTCCAGCACATGTGCCAGCTCGTGCGGGCAGGAGGGCACCGGGAACCCCATCTGGCTCCTTCATGCTTTCTCCCTGCTCCAGCCTGTGCCAACTGACGTCCAGGCACACGCAGTGCCGCAGCCGGTCCCAGGTGACCGAAGGTCACCGGCACTGGGGGGTTTTTGTGCACTCCGTGGCCCCCACCATGGCACAGACGCAACACAGCATCGTGGCGGCTGCCCAAGGCTGTCCCTGCGGGACACGGCACCCCCGCAGCTGCCGCGACCTTCCGGCGTCCCCGGCAGCGCCAGGGCTGTATAAACAACGTCGTGCAAAACTAATGGCTGCAGCAGCGGCTGGCGACGCAGCGGGGCCCAGCTGCTCACCGCGGCACAGCAATGCCATGCACCGCAGAACCGGGATGCGGTGGGATGAGATGGGATGGATGAGCACTGCAGAGGGGGCTCAGTGGTGGGGGGAGCTGCACTGCTGGGGAAGAGGAGTGGGGTTCAGTGCCATGGCATAAGGGCCCTGGTGGGATGAGTGATGGCAGTTTTGATGGGGACATGCTGGGGCCCAGCTTCAAGGCCAGAGCCTCCAGCAGTGTGGGCTCTGTCCCCCTGTTGCTTGGGGAGGTCCAGTTGCTTGGGGGTTCCCCATGCAGCAGGTCCCCAAGCACCCCATGTCTGCTCTCACAGCACAGCCAGCAGCCCCCCTCCATGCTGGCCCCACGGCATACAGCCAGCACAGGGCTGTGAGCACCAGGCACCACTGCAACCAGGACCCCCCACAACAGTCCCCAGATATGTGGGTGCAGGAAAACACCAAAGCCCAGGGACCAGGCACCACCATGGGTCCTGCTCCCCTGCCCCATGGGTGAGCACAGTCACATCCTACCAGGACCCCCCCATCCTGGGAGGTCCCAGAACCATCAGGGAAGGTGAAGCCCCAGCTCCCTTGTGCACTGCATGCACCCGCTGCTGCTGCTACCTATAAATATCCCATCGGAAACTCCGCGCTCCCCAGGGATGCGGCACGGGCAGCACTGCCGCAGCACCAGCCTCCCCCTTCAGCACCCACTGCTGCAGGTCCCAGGTGCCCAGCACACCTGGGAATGGTGGGATGGAGCTGCACCCTGGACCCTCACCTTACATCACCCCGAGGATCCCCCCCTCCTGCCTCCCCCTGGGTGCCACAGCAGCACCCATGAGTCCAGGCTGGGGTGGGGGCTGGCTGGGGGCTGGGAAGCCCTGCACTGCTCTGGGGAGGTGCTGGGGAACCCTGCCTTGTAGCAGTGCCCTGGGAGCTGGGCTCCCCCAGGCTGAGGGATGAGCAGGGCGCTGGGGGATGCAGGAGCACAAGCGAGGGGAAGGACCCTAACCTGGGGCAGGGGGCTTGGGGACACAGAGCCCATTCCTACCCCTGCCCCCCATGGGGGACTGGAGATGCAAAGCCTCGTCCTCCCCAGGTTGGGAGGGGGGATCTGGGGCAGAGCACCCCAAAGGCTCACCCCACCTGCCTGATGCTGCCCAGAGCCATGAAGCACAGGCAGCAGGCTGATAGGAGCTACCAACAGATGCTGCCTGGGAGTGTGGTGGCCATGGGAATGCCAGCAAGGGCCTGGCAGGAGCGTGAGCCCCAGCCCTGACTGCTGGCACGTGTGCTGGTGGAGCAATCAGCCTGGCCCTAACAAGGACTCATCAAGCGCTGCCCAAGTGGGGCCAGGGAATGCCATGTGCTGCCTGCACCCTGCCAGCCCTTGGTGCCACACACAGGTGTAAAGGACACCGGCAGCACCAGATGCACTCACCTTGCCAGACATCACAGCGCACTGAGGCACAGCAACTGAGGCAGGATGGGGCCAGGGCAGGGACCAAGGGGTACCCCCAGCCCTGCTCACCATCCTGAGCCCCCAGCCACAGCCGGGCCCCCAAACACCTCGTGTCCCGGAGACCAGTGGCTCTGGGGAGCTGAAGCCGCCGCGGCTCCACGTGGCGCGATGCCGGCAGCTGGGAGCCAGCTTTGTTTACTCTGAGCGCCGGAACCGAGGCCGGGTGCCGAGAGCCGGAGACAGCTGCCGCGAGAGCCGGGACACCTGGTGCTGGCACTGGTGTGGCTGCAGCTTGGGGCAGCCCCGGCATTGCCAACATAGGGCTGCTGGTGCCAAGCAAAGGGCTCTACAGGGCCTGGCACCTGCCTGCTGGCACAACCATCGAGTGCAGGGACCTTCACAACAGCACTGGTGCCCAGCCTGGCTGGTGACCTCCTTATGCATCCTCACCGGAATGGCAGTGCTGTAACAGACTGTGCAGGCTTGATTCCCGATGGTACACACACTGAGGCTGCTCACAGTGTCCTGCCCAGCCACGGGGCAGCCATGGGGCAGCCAGACCCACAGAATGGTGCAGGTCAAGTGGTTGCCAGCTGCCCCCTCCCTGCCACCCAGATGATGCTGCTCCAAAATGTGTTTCCCCACTGCTTCCCATATCTTCATCTTGCGCTTGGGCATCACAGTGTCCCTGCACCTCACATCAATCCCCCACTGAAAGTGCCCCATGGCAGGGGTCACGCTGCTCACAGCATGCTACTCCCACCTCACAGTCCCAGCCCCACAGCACCCCAACCAGCAGCCCTAGCACTGCATCCCTGCTGGGAGCCTTCACAGGAAGCAGGGAGGGCTGCAGACCCCTGCTGCTGCAGGACAAACCCCCACCCTGGAGCCAGATATGCAGCCCCAGCGCTGCCACTGGGCACAGAGGCACCAGGCACTGGTGCTGGGCTCCCAGCCACAGCGGTACCACACACCAGCCATGACACTGATGGATGGGCACAGCGTGGCCACCCCTCAGCAGGTCCTTAACTCTAGGGTCTGTCTGCCCGTGATGGACGGCCGCCTGCATCCCCCCCCACAAATAACCGTCTATCTCCGCCGGCGGCAGCGCGGTCCCTACCGTCCTTGCGGTAGAAGCAGATCTCCACCTTGCGCTCCTCGGCACCCAGCAGCGCCTGGGCGATCTGGGCTGCGGCACCGCGCTGGGTGCGGGGCCCGTGGAGGAAGTCGCAGGTGCTTGGCTTCTGCATCACCTCCGCCCGCGAGTACCCGCACAGCTGGCAGAAGCCGTCGTTGCAGTAGATCACAGCGCAGTTCTCCACACGGGCGTTGGCAATGATGAACTTGCGGCCTGGGAGAGAGCGGAGGATGGTCAGTCACGGCACCCCCAGCACGGCATCCCACAGAGGGGGCTTTGCTTCATCCATCCGTCTGTCCATCCACAGCTCTGGGCTCCCAGTCACCCAGTATGCTGCAAACCACCCAGTTTGCTCCCCAGGAGAGCCCTCCAGCTGCCAGCACCACCACCATCACCCTGGGGACCCCACCATCACCCCCTGGGTGCTTGGTAGGACCCCCCAAAGGGATGACACTGCTGTGGCACCCCAGCACACAGTCTGTTCCCCAGCATGGTGATCCCATGGGGTGCCACTGCCACCGTGACACTCCCCTGTCCCCACCCAGGATGCTTCAGGGCTCCAAAGATGCCAGGGTCCCCCCATTCCAGGGAAATCAGTGTCTCCCTGCCAGGGGCCAATGTGCTGCACAGTGCAGAGGGCTGGCAAGGCTAGGGGTGAGCTGCGGGTCCCCTGGCTGAGGCTCCATCACCATTGGGTTCAACCCCCCTGAGACCAGGCAGATCCCACAGCACCCTGGTACTGCTGCTGGAGGTTTACGGGGAGCAGTGACAGCACCCAGCCATGCTTATCACCTGCACCCCAAACCCACCCCAGGCCTCCCTGCATCCACATAGCCCCCAGCCCCAGCTCCGAAGCCCCCCCAGCCCCACTCACTCTGCCCCTCGAACTTGCGGATGATGGTGTCCAGGAAGGTGTTCTGGGGGGCGACGTGCCCCCGCCGCACCGGCATGCTGCCCGGCCCATGGGGCAGCGCCGCCGCCCGCTCCGCGCCGCCGGGCCCCGCGGGGGGAGGAACGGAACGGGAGCGGGGAGGCGGCCCCGCGCCTTGGGGGGTCCCGCTGCCCTTGAGCCAAGGACGGCGCCGGCGGGGCGGCTCCGGAGAGGGGAGGGGTGCGGGACCCGGCTCGGCTCGGCTCGGAACCGGGCCCGGCTCAGCCCCGGCGCAGCCCCGGGGGTGGCGGGATGCGGGGCGGGCGCGCAGGGGTTAAAGCTGGGCCCTCCCCTCGCCCGGTGCCCGCCGGTCCCGGACCCTGCCCGCCCTGTGCGGTGCCGGTGCGGTTGCCGGTACCGGCGCTGGTGCGGGTACCGGTGCGGGTACTGGTGCGGGTATCGGTGCCGGTGCCCCCCCCGCTCTACCCGCTCGGCGCGCGCCGCATCGGCCTTATTTAGTCACGGAGCGGCTGGGGGGGGGGGATGGAGCCCCCGCCCCGCCTGGCCCCGCTGGGCTCGGCTCGGCTGGGCTCAGCTGGGCGGGGCTCGGCGGGGCTCGGCCCGGTTAGGCTCGGCTCAGCCCGGCTCGGCCCTACTGGGCTCGGCTCGGCTCGGCTCGGCCGGGCGGGCGGCGGCGGCCGCTGCGTGTTGACAGCCGGGCCCGCGGGGCGGGGCGAGCGCGGCCGCCGCCAATCGCCGGGGGGGCCCCGAGGCGGGGGAAGCCTGGAGGTGCCCCCCCCCGCCACGCCCGGCCCACGGGCAGTGATCGTGTCCCCCCATCCCGGGTGTGCCCGGGCTTCCCCCCCCCCCCGCTGCCTTCCCTCAGCCCTGCCCATGGATGTGCCCTGACCACCCTGGCTCCCGCTGCCCCTCGCCTGCTCCTTGCCCATCCTTCCCACAGCAAGGCCACAAGCCCAGGCAGGTGGGACACCGAGGCACCAGGACACTGGGATGCCGGGATGCGGGGATGCTGAGACGCCAAGGATGCCAGGATGCTGGGACACTAGGATGCTGTAACATCAGAATGCTGGACACCAGGATGCTGGGACACCAAGATACGTGGACACTGAGACATTGGGATGCCAGGACGCTGGGATGCCGCGATGTGGGGCATTGGGATGCCAAGGATGCTGGGACACCAGAATATGCAGATGACCAGGACACCATGATGCTGTAACCAGGATGGTGGAACACTGGGATCCCAGGATGCTGCAATACAATGATACTAGGACAATGGGATAGTGGGACAGCAGGATGCATGGACGCTGAGATATTGGGATGCTGGGACTCCAGGGCACTGGGACACCAGGACACTGGGATGCCATGGTGTGGGGTCTCTGGGATGCCAAGACTCTAGAATGCTGTGACACTAGGATGGTGGGACACCGGGATCCCAGGATCCTGCAATACCTGGATGCTGAGACACAAGAATGCTGGGATATCAGGATGCTGGGGCACCAGAATGCTAGGCGACCAGGACACTGGGATGTTGGGATGCTGGGACACCAGGACAGCTGCCAGAGTGGGCAGAAGCTCCAAGCTCAAGTGCCAGCCAGGTCACTGGGGTCATGTGGGGTCACACAGGGTCAGGGCACAGCTGGACTGTTGGTGTCAGGGTCCCCCTGGGGCCTGGGGAGTCTGTCTGTGGCAGGGCCCATGGAGCACAGGTCTGTGTCCCTGTGCTGGGTGCTCCCCGGTGGGGATTCCCCAGCCCCACTGCCCACAAGGGACCCCCCACTCCACCTTTTGCCCCATCCCTCCCCTCACCTCAGCAGCAGTAGCAGCCACCCTCCATTACCCCATCCTGCTTCATGGCTGGAACTGGCCCCAGAGCTCCCAGTGTGGTCCCAGTTCCAGTGCTGGTCCTAGTTCCAGTGCTGAGTCCCACTCACAGTCCCAGTTCTACTTTTGTATTCCAGTTCTGGTGCTGGTTCCAGTTTCAGTCCCAGTTCTGGACCCAGTCTCAGTGCTGATCCCAGTCATTATCCCAGTCCCAGTACTGGGACTTAGTTCCAGTCCCAATGCTGGTTCAAATCATGGTGCTGGTCGAGGTGCTGGTCCCAGTCCCAGTTCTGTCCCATTCCCAGTCCAGTTCCTGTCCCAATCCCAGTCCAGTCCAATCCAACTCAATTCCAGACCCAGCCCAGCCCCAGTCTCTGTTCCAGCCCCAGTAGGTTCTAGTTCTTGTTCCAGTCCAGTTCCAGTCTAGTCCTAGTCGCAATCCTGGTCCTAGTCTCAGTCTCAGTCCAATCCTGCTACCAACCGTGATGCTGCTCCCAGTCCAAGTACCCATCCCTGTCCCCATACAAGTCCAATTCCAGTCCCAGTCTAGTTGAGATCCAGTCTGGTCCCAGAATCAATCCCAGACCCACCTCAGTTTTAGTCCCAGTCTCAGTCCAGTCCTAGTTCCAAGCATGATGCTGGTCTCAGTGCTGGTCCCAGTTCCAGTACAAATCTTAGTCCCAGACCCAATTCCAGTCCTAGTCCCAGTTCAGCCCTAGTCCAGTCCCAGTTCTAGTTTCAGTCCCAGTCTCAGCCCATTCCTGGTCTCAGTCACGGTGCAGGTCTCAGTGATGGTTACAGTCCCAGCCCAGTCCCAGTCCAGTCCCAGTTCAGTCCCAGTCCCCTATCAGACTCAGTCTCTGTCCCAGTTTAGTCCCAGCTCAATTTAATCCCAATCTAGTCCCAGTCATAGTCTCAATCCAATCCCAGTCCCAATCATCATGCTGGTCTTGGTAGTGGTCCCAGTCCCACTCCTAATACCAGTTCAATACCTGTCCCAGTCCCATCCAGTGCAGCCCAGTCCCTGTTCCTTTCCAGCTCCCTGTGTCAGTCCAGTTTAGTCCTAGTCTCAGTCACGGTCTCAGTCTCTGTCCCAGTTCCAGTTACAATTTTAGACACAGATCTGGTCGTGGTTCTGGTCCCAGTGCTGAGTCCCAATCTCAATCCCATTCCTGATCCAGTCCCTTTCCCAGTCCTGCTCACTGTGCCAATCCAGCCCAGTGCCAGTCCCAGTCCATTCCAATCCAGTCTCAGTCCCACTTCGAGTCCCAATACAGTTCCAGTTCAGTCTTCATTACAGTCCTAATCCAAATCCAGTCCCAGTCCCAGTTTCAATCCAGTTCCACTACTAACCATGATGCTGGTTCCAGTCCCCCTTCCCATACAGGACTAAGCCCAGTTCCAGAATCAAGCCCAGTCCCAATCCCAGTTTCAGTCTAAATTGTAGTGCCAGTCCAGTCAAGTCCCAGTCCCAGTCAAATCCCAGTCCCACCCATGAGGCTAGTCTCGATGCTGGTCTTAGCCCCGTTTTCAATCCTATTCCCAGACCTAATTCCAGTCCCAGTTCTAGCTCTGGTCCCAGTCCCAGACCATTCTTAGTTCCAGTCCTAGTCCCGCTTCCAGCTCCATTTCCAACCCCCTCTCTATCCCAGCCCGGTCCCGGTCCCACCGCCCGGCCGGGCTCTGTCCCAGGTGCTGAAACAGTCTCGGGATTCGGACCGGTCCCGCTGCACGGCTGCGACCGCGGCACCGCCCGGCCCGGCCCAGAGCGGCCCAGCCTAGCCCAGCCCAGCTCAACCCCCCCAGCCCAGCCTATCCCAGACCATCCCAGCCTAGCCCAGCCCAGTTCAGCCGAGCCTTGAGTGTCCTTCGGCTGCCCCCCGGGGGACACTAGTGGGGCCGGGAGGGGCCGGGCCATGGGGCAGGTGGGGCTGTGGAGCAGGGGGGGCTGTGGGGAGGGGCCGAGTCGTGGGCCAGGACAAACCTTGAGCCCCTCCCGCCCGAGGCCCCGCCCCCCATGAAGGGCAGCCAATCGGATGGGCGCTCTGCAGTGACGGACAGTCCTGTCCCGCCCCTGGCGGTCAATATGGGGGCACGATCCTTGCTGGGGGGAAGGAATACCCCTGTGTGTGTGGGGGGGCAATCTGGGAACCCCGGACTGGGACCCGGGACCCATCCGTCGTGGGGCCTCGATAAGGACCCATCGAGGGGTTGTGTGGCAGGACCCTCTCCCACGCTCCCCGCCCGTCCTGCCTGTGCTCCCCCCAACCTAGGGATCCTGGGGTCCCCCCTGCTCTGCGCCCCCCATCCCCGTGGTGCCCATCACCCCCCCCGTCGCCCCCCCACCCCGCTCCCCGCGGAGCAGGAAGGAACCTCCGGCAGCCGGGGTCGGGCGCGGTTTCCTGTCGGCTGCGCCCCCCATCCCCAACGGCAGACGGCCGGGACCCCCCCTCCAGGGCCCCGGGGACTCCGCACTTCCTCAGAGCAGGACCCTCTGTACCTCTTCCCCCCGAGCATCCCCCCCCCCCGGCACCCGGATTCCCCATCTCACCTCCCTCGGGACCCTCGTCCCATCCTGCAATGTCACCGTGGGACCCCAGCCCAGCCGGTAGCCAGGGTGACCCCCACCCATCCTGCCCCTTCTCCCCAGGCTCTCCCCCCGGGAGTGCCCAGAGTTGCAGCCCCCCCGGGGTGCCCGGCTGCGGGTCCCCGGGAAGTGCCTGGCACAGCAAAGGCAGGAACTGGGTGGAGAGCAGCAGCCCCATGCAGTGGGGCCCGGGGAAACCGGGGGCTCGATCCGGACTTCCGCCCCACAGCCCGCGGGTGGGGTCCGAGGAGGGGGCCTGGGACCCTCATGGAGCCCCAGCCTTGTGGTTCGAAAGTGGGGCCCCCAGAGGCCCATGATCTATGGCACCCTGAGAGGCAGTGCTGGGGGAGGTAGGAGGGTCCTGTGACAATTCTGAGAGTGCTGTGGCCACACTGGGGGTCCTGTGGCCACACCGGAGGTCTGTGGATGTGCTGGGGGTTCTATGACCATACCTGGGAGGTCATGGCTGTGCCAGGGGTCCCATGGCTGTGCTGGGGATCCGTGGCCATGCCAGGGACCTTATGACTGTGCTGGGGGGTCTGGGGCCATGCTGGGGGTCTGTAGCTGTGCCAGGGGCTTTGTGACTATGCAGGGGGTCTCATGGCCATGCCAAAGCTCTGTAGCCGTGCTGGGGGTCCTGTGACCACACTGGTGGTCCCATGGCTGTGCCAGGACCCTATGGCCATGCTCGGGGTCTTGTGCATGCTACCCCCCATCACCGCTGTCACTGCATCCCCCTGGAGCACAGGGAGGTCGCAGCGGGGCCGAAGCCCCCACCTCTCCCGCCCCACGGCAGGGTCCCCGGTGCGCCCCAGGCTGTGCGGTGGCGGTGGTGGGGCTCCCATTGTGCGCGGGGCGGAGGCGCGGGCCACCGAGGTCACCACTTCCCACCACAGCCGGAGGAAGCGGCCGCTCCCGGCACCGGCGGCTCAGTGGCGGCACGATGGGCAACCTGCCGGCCGTGCTGCCCGGCGCCGCGCGCTCCTGCGGCCTCGGCCTCTGCTCCCGACAGGTCAGCGCCGTGCCCGAGGACAGCGTCGGCACCGAGCGGGGCAGGTGGGTGCGCGGGGACGGTGCCGGGGTTGGGGGGTGGGTGGTGGCGGACGCGGGGCTGGCACCCACCGCAGCGCACACGGGGGCTTCCGGACACTGTGCCTCGGTGGGACCCCTTGCTTGGTCACCTCCCGCCTGGACCCACTCGTGGAGACGTCTCCACGTGGCTGGGGCCCACCGGGGACGTGTCCCCCTGGAGATTTGTCCCCACTGGGATAGTATGTGCGGCTCACCAGGGCAGGACATGGTGCAGCCTGATCTGGTGCCCCATGACATCATTCTGCCACCCCCTGCTCACGGTGTGTCCCTGGCAGCCCCACTGCGGTGCCCTAGGCCCCCCAGTAGCCCGTGAGACACACTGGGATGCTAGGATGTCCTGGGGTGGATGGGACACATGGAGATGGATATAAGGGGAGGGAGCATGTGGGGTGGTGTGGGGTGGGAGGCGGAGTAGTGCCAGGATACATGGGGACACCCCAGCCAGGAGGGGACGGGAATAGGGACGTGAGGTGGGTCCCCCCCTCGGTGGCCGGGTGCCCGCTCTGACTCACAGCCATTGTTCACACTCATGCACACCCACCAGGCCCAGGAACGCCCCACGCCCCCCACATCCTCTTCACCCCCTCCAGCTCAGTCCCCCCTTAAGCCTCTGAGCCCACTGCCCCACTGCCCCCCATACCCTCTCCGGGGGTTGCAGTCCCCAGCACCCCGGGGTGCTGCGAGGGTCCCAGTGCTGGAGCTTCTGGAGCAAGTGCAGTGCAGTTCCCCCTTCGCCGGGACCTCCAGGAGTGCTCCACGGGTGGGGCAGGCTGGGACCCCCCGTCCGTGTGCCGGGACTGGGCTCAGGGCTGCCCCTCTCCAGCTTGGCACCCACCCGCCCGGCGGAGCCCCCCCGCTTCGCCCGGCTGAAGAACTGGGAGACCGGGAGCATCGGCTACGACACGCTGTGTGCCCAGGCACTGCAGGTGGGGGGCCACGGCAATGGGGCTGCAGGATGGGGAGTGCAGGGCTGAGGGTGCAGGATGAGGGGCTACAGGTTGGGGGGTGCTAAGGGGCATGATGGGGGTTATGGGGATGGAGAACATGGAAATTGGGAGCATGGATGTATAGAGGACGGGGCTGGGGATGCAAGGCTGGGAGTGTGGGGCAGGGAACCATGAGGATGGGGCTGCAGGAATGGGGGCTCTGGGACTGGCGGTGCAAGCAGGGCTCCCTGATGATCCCCCCTCCCCAGGAACTGCCCTGCTCCGGCCAGCGCTGCCTGGGCTCGCTGGTGCTGCCGCGGCCGCTGCCGACCCCGGTCCCCGAGGGTGCCCGTCCCGCCGAGGAGCTCCTGGGGCTGGCCCGGGACTTCATCACGCAGTACTACGTGTCCCTGCGGCGGTGAGCAGGGAGGGTGCTCACCACACAGCCCCCGAGCTGTCCCAAAGCACCCCACAGCCTCAGCCCCGTCCTAGAGCACACCTCAGCCCTGCCCGACAGGCATCCCAAAGCCCCATCCTTGTCTCAAGGCAGCAGCACACCCATCCCTGCCCTCGGGCACCCCGTATCTCCATCCCTGTCACAAAGTAATCCCATAGCCCCAGCTGTGCCCCAGGGCATCCTCCATCCCCACCTCCATCCCACGGCACCACACATTCCCATACATGCCCTGGGACACCCCATATCTCCATCCCTGTCCTGATGTAAATCCATAGCCCCAGATATGCCCCAGGGTACCCTCATTGCCGCTTCCTCCCCAGAGCACCCCACATCCCCATTGCTGCCTCAGTGTAACTCCATAGCCCCAGGGCACACCTCATTTCTGCCCTGGGACACCTCATAACCCCAACTCTGCCCTAGTGTAACCTCATAGCCCCAGCTGTGGCCCAGGACACCCCATCCCCATCCGTTCTTGGAGCACCCCACAGCAGTGCAGGGGAGCTGAGACGTGGGGTCTCTGCAGGGAGAACTCCCCAGCACACACCCAGCGGCTGCGGGAGGTGGAGGCTGCCATCGCAGCCAGCGGCACCTACCAGCTGCTGGAGCCGGAGCTTGTCTTTGGTGCCAAGCAGGCCTGGCGCAATGCTGCACGCTGTGTGGGGCGCATCCAGTGGAACAAGCTGCAGGTGAGGACCCCTACCCCACACCTGCCCCATGGCTATGGGGCACCCGGGGGTGGGTGCTCCATGGGGTGGCCGCACAACATCCCCTGGACTGCCCTGACCCCATCCCACAGGTGTTCGATGCCCGGGACTGTGCCAATGTTGGGGAGATGTTCAGCTTTCTCTGCACCCACATCCAGTATGCCACCAACCGTGGCAACATTCGGTGAGAGCTCTTCCCAGCCACCAGAACCCCCGACCCAGGGCAGGAGCACCCATCCCCACAGGCAGTGGAGTGTTGGTGACATCCCACCCTGGCTCCCCAGGTCTGCCATCACCATCTTCCCCCAGCGGATGCCGGGCCGGGGTGATTTCCGTATCTGGAACACGCAGCTCATCCGCTATGCCGGGTACCGGCAGCCTGACGGCTCCGTGCTGGGCGACCCGGCCAATGTGGAAATCACCGAGGTGGGGAGACCCCTCAACACCCCTGGACACCCGGATCCCCCTGGTGTCACCCCCACCTGACGCTGCCACCCCCAGCTCTGCGTTCACCATGGCTGGACCCCTGGTGAGGGCCGCTTCGATGTGCTGCCGCTGCTGCTGCAGAGTCCCGAGGAGTCCCCTGAGCTCTTCCCCCTCCCACCAGAGCTGGTCCTTGAGGTGCCCCTCCAGCACCCCACGTGAGTGGGGCTGTGTCCCTTCCCCGGGCCCTGCCTGCCCCACATGGCCCCACGGGACTCTTCCATCCCCCATGGGCCATGGCTGCGGGCCTGGGTGCCCCTGGGGTGATGGGAATGGGGCTGGGATGGAGGCTGAGGATGCTCATGGGATTAGTGTAGATCTCTGGCTGGAATTCCCCTGTTCAGGCTGGCGTGGTTCGAGGAGCTGGGGCTGCGGTGGTATGCGCTGCCAGCAGTCTCCAACATGCTGCTGGAGATCGGGGGGCTGGAATTCCCGGCAGCCCCCTTCAATGGCTGGTACATGAGCAGTGAGATCGGCACCAGGAACCTCTGCGACAGCCACCGCTACAACCTGCTGCCGGTGAGCCCTGGGACCCCCATTGGGAGCCTCTGTGACCAGGGCAGCCAGGCTGAGCCCCCTGTGCCGTACTATGCCATGCTGTGCCATTGGCAGGAGGTGGCTCTGCGCATGGGGCTGGACACACGGACGACCTCATCCCTGTGGAAGGACAAGGCAGCGGTGGAGGTGAACATCGCCGTGCTGCACAGCTACCAGGTGGGACACCGGCACCATGCCAAGGGGACACCGGCACTGCCACCGTGCCAGGGCTCCCAGCACCCCCAGCTCTCTGTCCCCACCCATAGGTGGCTAAGGTGACCATCGTGGACCACCATGCAGCCACCGAGTCCTTTGTGAAGCACATGGAGAATGAGCTGCGGACACGAGGGGGGTGTCCAGCCGACTGGGTCTGGATCGTGCCCCCCATCTCGGGCAGCCTCACCCCAGTCTTCCATCAGGAGATGGTCAACTACCAGCTCTACCCAACCTTCCGCTACCAGGTGAGCCCAGCCCCACCATCTCCATAGCCCCACAACCCCACAGCCACACAGCTGACCCCCTGCCTGCCCCACAGCCTGATGCCTGGAAGGTCTATGTGTCCAAAGGCACCACTGTCACCAGGAGAAAGACTTTCAAGGAGGTGGCCAAGTAGGTGATCACCTTTGGCGGGGTCCTTGTGGAGGACCCCTGGCCATGGGTCCCCAGGCTGGGGCTGGATGCTGACCCAATGATCCCACATTCCCCACCGCAGTGCAGTGAAGATCTCGGCCAAGCTGATGGGACACATGATGGCGCGACGCGTCAAGGCCACCATCCTCTATGCCACTGAGACTGGAAAATCCCGGACTTATGCCTGGAACCTCTGCCAGCTCTTCCGACGTGCCTTTGACCCCAAGGTGGGCAGGAGGAAATGGGGGGAGCAACAGCCTGGGCTGCGGTGGGCTGGTTGCAGCTCCATGCCCACATCCCAACCCTGTATCCTGCTCCCCACCCAGGTGCTGTGCATGGATGAGTATGATGTGGTGTCCCTGGAGCATGAGACCCTGGTGCTGGTGGTGACCAGCACCTTTGGCAATGGAGACCCCCCTGAGTGTGCAGAGGTGAGGGGCTGCTAGGGAAGAAAGGGGATGGGATGGAGATGGGGATAGGATGTGGATGGCAATAGGATGTGGATGGCATAAGAGTGGGATGGGGATGGAATACTGTGGAATAGGATGGAAGTGGGATGGTATGGGAATGGAGATAAGGATGGGTGTGCAATGGGGATAGGGATGGGGATGGAGTGTGGCTGGGATGTGAACTGAAATGGGGATGAGGATGGAATGGGAATGAAGATGGTGATGGGATGGGGATGGGGATAGAGATGGGCACAGGGATGGAGATGGGCATGAGGATGGGAAGGGAATGGGGATGAGGATGGGATGTGATGGGGATGGGGTAGTGATGTGCCTGTGACACGTGCCCCCCCAACAGAGCTTCTCCAAAGCATTGATGGAGATGACTTCGCCATACACCAGCACTTCCCAGGCTGAGCCACCCATGTGAGCACCCTGGGGAGATTGGGGATCCCTCTGCCAGTGCCCTGCACTCACCCTCCCGTCCCACACAGGAGCTACAAGCTGCGGTTCAACAGCGTCTCTCAGTCCGACCAGCTCGTCGCCTCCTGGAAGAAGAAGCGGCGGCAACTGAGCAACACGGACAGTGCCGGCACACTGGGAGCCCTGCGGTACTGCTGGCATGGCCACAGCCATGGGCATGGGGTCCTCTGTCAGAGCTCAGTGTTCTGCTGGGGCTCAGGATACCCTGTTGAGGGTCCTGCTGCTGGTGGGGATGGGGCAGAGCCTGTGGTGGGCACCAGCCCTGGCACCAGCAGCACCAGCCCTGTCTGTCCCATGGCTGTGGGAAGGGGCAGGAGCAGCCCCAACCCTGAACCCTGCTTGTAACGGCCCTGAGCAGCCCCTGCTGACACCGACCATCCCCACAGCCCCACCCTGACACACAGCCCTGGGTGCGCCCCACCGACAGCCATGTACATTCCCCCACAGCCCTGTGTGTCCCCAGCCCTGGGTGCTCCATCCCCGCAGCCTGGTGTCCCCATCCCCTTCAGCCCCTGCCCTAAGGCCCTGCTTCACCCAACCCTGTGTCCCGATGTCCCCAATCCCTGCGTCCCGTCCCCCCCCCCCCAGCAGTGTATCCTCCACCCCTCGACCGGCGGGTCAGGGTCTGGGCTCCCTGCGCTCACCCCCCCTCCCGGCAGGTTCTCGGTGTTCGGGCTGGGCTCGCGGGCGTACCCCCACTTCTGCGCCTTCGCCCGCGCCGTGGACACGCGGCTGGAGGAGCTGGGGGGGGAGCGGGTGCTGCCCATGGGGGAGGGCGATGAGCTCTGTGCCCAGGAGGAGTCCTTCCGCACGTGGGCCCGCCTCGTCTTCCAGGTCAGGAGGGGGCACCGGGGGGGGCAGCACCTGCTGACACCCTCCGGTACCCACCGGGCCCCGCTCTGTGTCCGCAGGCTGCCTGCGAGACCTTCTGTGTGGGGGACGGGGCGTGGGGGGCCGAGGAGCTCTTCGCCCCCCCGCAGGGCTGGAAGCGCCAAAGGCACCGGCTGGTTGTGCAGCCCCAGGCCACCGAGACCCTCGCAGGTATCACAACACCCCGGGAACCGAGATGCGCCCCGGGCCCCCCCCAACACCCCAGACCCTCTGCATCACCCTCCACATGTGATCAGCATCTTCCCCATGCCCCCCTCCCAGGACATCCCCTTGCACCCCACAGCTCTGGGGACACCCCAAAGCCCCCTCGAGACACCCTCAGTCAGTGCAAATGTGGGATCCCCTACAACCCCCTGTCACCCCCTTATCTCTCCAGCCGCCCATGACTTCCTGTAAAACCCAACCCTACATCCCCTCCCAGCATCCTTGTGACTCCCCACAACTGCCCCCCAAGACACCTTGTCACCCCCCAGCCCTCCCCCAGTCCCTCCCAGCCCCCCTGTGCCCCCCCAATAACTTCAGCCCCCCCGTACCCTCCCAGGGCTGTCCCACCTGCACAAGCGCCGGGTGTTCCCCTGCACGGTGCTTTCCGTGGAGAACCTGCAGAGCGAGGAGTCCAGGTGAGACCCCCTCAACCTGGAAGCCCCCCATCCCCAGGACCCCTCCACCTCTGGGACCATCCACCCCTGGGAACCCCCCCACATGCGCCTGGGACCCCCAGTACTCCCTCGCCCCCCCGAGTTCCCGGGACCCCCCCATCCCTGTGACATTGCCATCCCTGGGACCAGGACCCCCTAGTCCCTGGACACCCCGATCCCCAGAACCTCCCACTTTCCCGTGCCCTTGGGATCTCCAGATGCCTTCATCCCTGGGACACCCGCATCCCCGGTCCCCCCATCCCCGGCATCCCCATCCCCATGACACCGCCATTCCTGGGGCCGGGACACCCCATCCCTGGCCGCCCCCCCCCCCGGGTTTCCCAGCCCTGACCCCCGCGGCAGCCGGGCCACGCTGCTGGTGCGGCTGTGCTCGTCGGGGCAGGCGGAGCTGCGCTACCAGCCCGGGGACCACCTTGGTGTGTTCCCGGCCAACCGGGAGGAGCTGGTCCAGGGGCTGCTGGCGCGCGTGCAGGACTCCCCGCCAGCCGAGCAGCCCGTGAGCGTGGAGAGCCGGGAGGGGGACCCCAGCGGTACGGGACTGGGCAGCGGGACGGGGATGGGCATGGGGAAAGGGGAGGGGAGAGGGAAAGGGCTGGCAAGAGGGCAGCGAAGACGGGAAAGGGAAAAGGAAAGGGTAGGAAAAGGGAGAAGGGAAAGGGGAAAGGGATGGGGCTGGGGAAGGGGCTGGGGAGAAGGGAAGTTTAAGAGTACAAGGAAAGGAACACGGAAGGAGAAAGGGAAAGAGAAGAGGCTGGGGCAGGGGAAGAGGAAAGAACAGGAGCTGGGAAAAGGGAAGTGGAAAGGGAAAGGGAAAGGGAAAGGGAAAGGGAAAGGGAAAGGGAAGGGCCTGGGAAGAGAAAGGAGCAGAAACCGGGAAAAGGAAAGTGATAGGGAAGAGGAGGGGACAGGGAAAGGGAAGTGAAGGGGAAGGGGAAAGGAAAAGAAAAGGGGAAGAGGCTGGGAAAGGAGCAGGAGCTGGGGAGGGGGAAGGCAGAATGGGAGAAAGAAGAGGCTGTGAAAAGGGAAAGTGGAAGGGGCTGGTGAAAGAGAAGGGGAATGGGAGGGGAAAGCGATGGGGAAAAGGAAAGGGGAATGGTCTGAGCATCCCCATGCCACCCCAATCGCTTGCTCATTGCATCCCGGCCCATCCCGCAGGTGGGTGCCCCCCTCCCTGGGTGCTGCAGAGCCGCCTGCCCCCCTGCACCCTGACGCAGGCGCTCACCTTCTTCCTGGACGTGGCCGCCCCGCCGAGCCCCCAGTTCCTGCAGCTCCTGGCCTCCCTGGCTCGGGAGCCAGGCGACCAGCAGCGCCTGCAGCAGCTCGGCCAGGTGCGGGTTGGGGGCGCTGGGGGGCTTAGTCCCTGCTGACTGGGGTGCTGGGGCCCTCCGTGGCTGGGATGTTGGGATGCTGCCCCCTCCCTGGCTGGTACTGGGATGTCAGGATGGTGCTACCCCACCTGGCTGGGATATTGGGATGCTGCCCCCTCTCTGGCTGCTACTGGGGTATCAGGATGGTGCTGTCCCACCTGGCTGGGATATTGGGTTGCTGGGGTGCTGGGTGTCTCCCTGGTTGGAGACTGGGATATTGGGATGCTGGCTTCCTCCCTGGCTGGGATACTGGGTTGCTGGAGTGCTGGGTGTCTCCCTGGTTGGAGACTGGGACACTGGGATGCTGGGCCCCTCCCTTGCTGGATACTGGGATGCTGGGATGCTGGTCCCCAACCTGGCTGGGATGGCAGCTGGGGCTGCTGGTGTGGTGGCCATGGCACAGCTGGGTGCTTTGCAGGACGCTCGGCTGTACGAGGACTGGAAATGGTTCCGGTGCCCCACGCTGCTGGAGGTGCTGGAGGAGTTCCCCTCTGTTGTGCTGCCGGCCTCCCTCCTGCTCACCCAGCTCCCGCTGCTCCAGCCCCGCTACTACTCCATCAGCTCCGCACCCGGCCTCAGCCCCGGGGAGATCCACCTCACCGTGGCTGTTGTCACCTACCACAGTGAGGGTGAGTGGGGACCGGGAGGGGGACGAGTGCTGGGGGCTGCTGCCTTCTGCCATGCCATGGGCACTGCAATGCCTGCTCCCAGCATCCTTGTGCTGCATTGTCCCCAGGGCATCTCCAAGTTCCCAGGGTACCTCAAGGGCTCCTTAGGCATCTCCAGGTTCCCCAGGGCACTCTCATGGCCCTCAGACATTCCCAGGTCCCTAGAGCATCTCCAGGGTCCCCAGGGCACCTCCAGTGTTCCCCAGGCACCTTCAGGGTCCCCAGGGCATCTCCAGGCCCTCCCAGGTTCCCACTCAGCCTCACACAGAGTGTGATGGAGCCTCCAGGGACATCCCGCTGTGCCCCATTCACCATCCCAGGCTCCACGTCCCCTGTACTCCACTGCGTGGGGATGGAAGTGTCCCAAGACCTGCTGGGGAGGGGGGTCTGCCTGCGCGGGGGCTCCCTGCTGGAGGTTGCTGCCTGCCGCAGCCCCTCCAGCCCCTTGGGTCCCCACAGACGGACAGGGACCCCTGCACTATGGTGTCTGCTCCACATGGTTGGCGAGGCTGCAGCCCGGGGACACCGTGCCTGCCTTCATCCGAGGGTAAGGGACAGCCCTGCCCGTCCCCCCACGCCCGTCTCCCCGACCCCCAGCATGTCCCAGTGGTTCCCCCTGCAGGACATCTCCTGACGTGCCCTGCACCCCCTCCACCCCTCCCCGGGCGCTGCCCCGGGGCCCCCCCACTCCCCGGTGACTCAATGTCCGCAGGGCCCCCTCGTTCCGGCTGCCGCCCACCCCCGAGGCCCCCTGCATCCTGGTGGGACCCGGCACAGGCATCGCGCCCTTCCGCAGCTTCTGGCAGCAGCGGCTGCACCATCTGCAGACAGAAGGTCAGGGATGGGGATGGGGGGACAAGGGGCACATGGAGCGGGGGTGAAGGCTGAGGGCAAGGGGAAGGGGGTGGAGGCCAGGGGCATGGGGATACAAGGACATGATGGCACTGGGATGCAGAACAAGGCAGAGGGATGGAGGGATATGGCATGGGGACTGGGAGCATGGGGATGTAAGGCATGGTGATTGTGGGATGTGGGGCATGGGACTGGGGACATGGGGAAAGGGATGAGGGCTGGGGACATGGGGACACAACTACAATGTGGTGGCATAATTATGCACAGCATGAGGGCATGGAGACATGGGGCTGGGGAAACATGGGGACAGGGCAGCATGGGGACACAGGGAAATGGTCTGGAAGCTGCAGAACATGGCAGAGCAGCAAGGCAGGGTATGAGGACAAGGGTATGGGGTCACAGAGACATGTCCCAACCACTGGCCCTCTGCAGGTGGTCCCCTGGGCAGCATGGTGCTGGTGTTTGGCTGCCGCTCCTCCACACTGGACCACATCTACCGGCAGGAGATGCAGGAGGCACAGGAGCAGGGGGCCCTCAGCCAGGTCCTCACTGCCTTCTCCCGTGAGCCAGGGACCCCCAAGGTGGGACAGAGATGGGGATGGGACGGGGACAAGGATGGAGCTGAGGGCAGGGGTACAGTGGGGACAAGGGGTATGATACAGACAAGGATGGGGACAGAGGCAGAGGGGACAGGAATGGAGTGAGGGGCACAAGGATAAAAGAATTAAGGATGCCTCCACAGGGATGGAGGCAAGGGTGGACTGGGGACACTGATGAGGATGGGGCAGAAACAAGGATAGGACAGAATGGGGATCAGGAGAGGGTGTGGATGGGAACATGTGGCCATGTGCTGGTGTCAGTGGCCACCCCACTGTGGTGTCCCCAGACCTACGTGCAGGATGTGCTGCGGACGCAGCTGGCCGCGGAGGTGCACAGGGTGCTGTGCCAGAGTGCCGGGCACATGTATGTGTGCGGGGATGTGACGATGGCCACTGAGGTGCTGCAGACGGTGCAGCACATCCTGGTGCAGCAAGCCGGCATGACGCTGGGGCAGGCGGGGGACTTCATCAGCGAGCTGCGGGTAAGGGCTGAGGACACACGGTGTACCGGTGCCAGCACTGCGCCCCAGCACACCACCCTGATGCCTGCTCCCCCAGGACAAGAACCGCTACCACGAGGACATCTTTGGCCTCACCTTCCGCACGCAGGAGGTGGCCTTCCGCATCCGCAGCCAGTCCTTCTCCATGCAGGAACGCCGGCAGCCAGGCCCAGCTCCCTGAGTGTGCTGCGGCAGAGGGACCCCTGCGGATGGTCCCCCCATCTCGCTGCAGGCAGTGCTGCTTCCCAGTAAAGGTTTAGTTTTGATAACTCCGTCCCTGTGCTTCACCTCTCCCAGTGTGGTGGGTGGCACTGCCAGCACTGAGCATCACCAGTGGGGTGAACACGGGTGCACCATGCTCTGTGGCCCCACCACAGTGGGATCACCCAGCACTGCTTGGCCACGAATGTGACAGATGTGGGGCAGGGGGAAACAGTGTTTGGGTTTGTAGGTTTTGTCCCTATGGCTGTGACCTGTATGGCTGCAGGTGAGCAACACCACCCTGGTACCCACACTGCTATCTGCCCATGCATTCCAGCATCATGCCCCAAACACCACAGCCTTGCCCATGGCAGGGCATTCCTCTGTGCAGCCCCACATACCCTGGCGTGGCCCCAAGCCTCCCACTGGCTCCTGGCACAGTCACCACTGGCACAGCCCCTCTGTAAACCTTTATTTCCCATGGCAGGTTGATGTGCCCAGTGCCTGGAGCAGGACATTGTGGGGAGCAGCAGCCTGGGCAGGCAGCAGGACCAGGGATGGCACCAGCCCTGGTAAGGGGCAGCCCAGGCCCCCTGTGCCCCCCCATAAATATAGCACCTCAGGGGCTGGCTGCCCCAGCAGCACCCCTGGCCCCTGTGCCATGGCAGGGCCAGCAGCAAGGCTCTGTGCCCAGGCAGGGCTGGCCGGACCCCAGGCAGCGGGGTGGGCAGCGGCGAGTTCTCTGCTGCCAGCCAGCACCTCCCGGCAGCTCTCCCGGCACCGTGCCCGGCAGCACCGAGAGCTCTCAGCACGCCCAGAACCCTGCAGAGGAAATGGGCCATCAGCAGTGACCACAGAACCGGAGATGCTGGCACACAGGGGTGGTCACTGACCCTCTGTGGCCACGCCATGCCCTCACCCACCGAAGCTGAGGCCAGCTAGGTTGTCAACTGCTCTTCCTCCTCTTCCTCTTCTTCCTCTTCCTCAGCCCAGCCACCCAGCGGCATCTCCCGGTGTTGAGCCTGTGAGGCCCTGGCAGCCGAGCCTGGGGCACAGGGAGGTCAGAGCCACCCCTGCTTAGGGTCCCAGCCCTCAGGACCCTACAGCTGCCCCATCCTGGGGCTCAGGCCCAGGGAAGACAGGAGTGAGCACACATCCCCAGTCCCCTGGGACCCCCAGTGAGATGCTCACCTGCGGTCATGGAGGGCGGCTTGGGTGCCCCCGTGGCCATCCACACCCCTACAGCCTGGGGCCCAGGGCCCTGCTGCTGCTGCTGGTGAAGCTGGAAGGGTGGAAGAGGTGGTCAGAGGCCCCCTCATAGTGGTCAGATCCCCCCATCACAGCAGAGCCCCCTGTCATGGTGGTCAGAGCCCCCACGGAGGCAGTCAAACCCCCATAGAGATGGTCAGAGCCCCCCATCATGGGAAGCTGGTTTCCTATGGGGCCATAGGACTGGGGACAAGGGACTGGGGACTAATACCAGGAGCAGGCAAGACCCATGGGGGTGGTGGGCAGAAGGCAAGGGCAGAGCACCCGGATGGGTGCAGCCACACCCAACAACATGCACAGGGATGAGGGCAGGGATACGGGCAGAGATAAAGGCAGGGGTGCGGGCAGGTGGCTGCTGGGGGCTGTACCTCATGCAGGTAGATGGCATGGAGGCTCATCTCGGCCGAGGCCACTTCGGTGATCAGTGCCGAGCGGCTCAGGCTGCGCAGCCGCGACTCGCTCAGGAACAGGCTGCAAGCAGTGCCAGAGAGCACATGAGGCCCTGCTACACCACCCCATCCCAAACCTCCTCCATCACCCCCAGCACCACCCAGGGGGTGCAGAGCTCCCCAAGCCCCTGCCATCACCAGGACCTCTCCTCAGGGAGCCGGCGGTCACTGTGGCAGCCAGGGCTGTCGGTGGCAGGGCCACGGACCGGTCCAGGCAGGGAGGATGCCAGGGATGCCAGGACGCTGGCGGCGGCGCTGGCGGTGCTGCAGGGCTGTGTGAAGCGCCGGTCCCAGGACACCAGCCCGCTGGCAGAGAAGATGGGCCGGGCCAGGACACTGGCCAGCAAACCATCGGGCTGTGGAGGAGACAGGCATCAGGGTAGTGCCCGCTAGAGACCCCCGGATCCCTCTGCAACCCCTGTGCCTGTCCCACTCACTGCTGCTGCTGAGTCCTCGGAGAGGAGGGATGTGCCCAGCGGCCCCTCAGCGAGGATGCGCTGGGCAGGCGGTGCGGCGGCTGCGTCCTGCTGCACCTTCTCCTTCAGCTGGCTGAGGAACAGCTCACTCTGCGGTGGCGGCTGCCAGCGCGGGTTGGTGATGGCGAAGTGCATCAGCGACAGCTCTGTCTTCCCGTTCTCCGCTTGCTGGTACACGGAGGCCTCTGTCTGCCCAGCTGACAGCCACTGTGGGGCAGGGGGTGAGTGGGGTCACTATGGCCGGGACCCCCAGTCCCACAGCACACCACACCCTGGGAGACCGAAGCCCCAGGACACCCCACCTGGGGATTGCCATGATTGCGGATGTCAAGCTGGGCGAAGGAGCAGATGTCACCAACCCCAACCACCTCCACCGTGAAGTTGCGGAAGAAGTCAACAATGTCCAGGGCACGGGAGGGCAGGGCAAAGATGAGGATGAGCGGGGTGAGGATGGGGCTCAGCAGCTCCTCCAGGATGAAGACCTGCAGGCAACAAGGGTGTCAGGGGGGGTCAAGGGGCGGTCCCACCACCCAGCCATGCCCACGCTCACCGCCTTGTACTGGAAGAGCTGTGCCATCTCACTGCGCGTCTCCGACCGGCTGGCATTGCCCTGCCAGTGGTCAGGCATGTAGTGGATGTGGGCCAGGACACGCTGCAGGAGCTGCTCCGGACACCACACCGTGTGCTCGTCCGGGATGAAGGACCTGTGGGCAAGGGCAGGCGTCCCATCTCCCGCTCAACCACCCCACATCCCCCTGTGCCCACCGCCACCACACAGCACAGCCCAGCACACTCACCTGGCCACCGTGACCACGAGCCCCAGCAGTGTAATGGCAGTGAGGATGTGCTGCACCGTGAGCACGTCCTCATCATAGACGGTCAGGACGATGAGCACGGCCAGGATGGAGCCAGCGAAGAAGCCGATGTTCTTGGCCAGCACGGTGAGCAGCGGGCTGGTGAAGGAGTTCATGTACTTGGTGGCTGGCTTGTACCCGCGGCTCAGCCGGGCCTGCAGCTCGTGGTTGAGCTCGTTGAAGTGCCGCAGGTAGTGTCGGCCATAGAGGGACCAGCGGCGGGCGCCCAGGCTGCCCGGCTCCCGCTTGATGACCTCGGCGTAGCTGAAGAAGGCATAGAGGAGCTGCCAAACCAGCACGCAGGGGCAGAGCAGCAGGTTGGCCAGCCCCACCAGCACCATGGTGCGTGCCAGGCGCTGGGCCAGCTCCCGGCGTGCGCCTGCACGCTTGCACTGTGGCCGCAGGCTCCACTTGTTCTGGAAGAGGGAGCCGGGGCCCCAGAAGAGGAGCAGCTCCAGGTTGTACTTGAGGCCCTGGGTGAGGAAGACGATGGGGCCCAGCAGAGGCACGTGGAAGCGGACGGGCAGCAGCGACTTGTTGACCATGGCCACCGTGTAGTTCTTGAAGCGCAGGATGCGGTGGTAGATGTCCAGCTCCGTCAGCTCCCGCTTGTGCACGCACATCTGCTGCTGGCGCTGCAGCGAGATCAGCCGTGCCTGCACCTCCTGCCAGCTGTAGTTGCACAGCCCCTCCTGCACCAAGGACACACTGATTGGCACCAGCACGGTTTGGCATGGCACAGACCCACCATCCCCACTGCTCACCGAGGGGATGTTGAGGGCTTTGATGTAGAAGGTGCGGATCTCCCAGTAGCTCAGGAGGCTGCATAGCACCTTCACCAGCCGGTACAGCCAGAATGCAGCCGCCATCACCAGCAGGAAGATGATCCAGCCGCTGGCCCTGATCCTGGCAGGGGACATGTGTCAGGCAGGGATCTGGCAGTGCTGGGAGCCCTGTGTGGCTGCATCAGCCCCACTCCTCACCTCTGGGCACACTGTGGGGCAGGCAGGATGGCATCGGGCAGCGTCACCTTGCTGCGGTCAGGGGCTGTCCCACCAGTGTGGTTGAGAGGCCGGTTGGCAAAGAGAACATCGTACTCCACACAGCACAGCAGGAAGGTGGAGAAGGTGACCACGAACAGGAACTGCCTGGGGGTGGCAGGGGGTCAGCACAGCCCCTCAACCCACAGCACGGCACCATACAGCACCGTATGGCACCATGGGTGGGGGTCCTACTGGCACTTACACCAGCTCAAAGACATCGGACAGCATCATGCAGGCAAAGCCATTCTTCTGGTGGAAGTGGTAGATGTTGGGGCTGCATTAAGGAGCATGTGCCTGGGTTGCTGGACCCCAACCCCCCTGCACCTCTTCCCCAGCACCGGGGTCCCCCCACCCCCCACTGAGGTGCTGGCGCAGGAAGGGCTGGGCCGCAGCCAGGCAGGGGCCCTGCAAGGATATCTTGGTGAAGAAATTATCCAGGTTCTTGATGTGGTGCCAGGAGTCTGTCAGGGAGAGAAAAACAGCAGGGGCTGAGCCAGCGCCACGGCACCCTGGGGCACCCCAGCCTGGGACCCACACTCCCCATGCTGTGACCAGCCAGAGGGCTGTGGGGCAGGGCCCGGCCCTCTGCTACCTTGCAGCCCCTCGGTGACGTGCACCAGCAGGTCCTCCTCGCCCGGGGGTGAATCCTCCTCTAAGTCCTCCAGGCGGTGGTACTCCCCCTGCTCCGCCATCGCCTGCCGTGACGCCTGCCAGGGACACTCATCAGCACCCACTGCCGTGGCCCTGGGACCCCCATGTGGCTGCAGGGAGCCCCATGGGGCGTGGGGCAGCCAGAGCCCTGCCGTGGGGCACAGGGCGAGCCGGGGTGAGCTGTCTGCCCCGAGGTCGGCAACCGGAAATGCCGACGAGGTCACGCTGAGCCACCCACGTGCCCCGAATTCGGGTGGCCTGAGCTGGCCTCCCGCACCGAGGTCACGGACACGGCCCCAGGCACGGCAACGCCACCTGGCCCGTCCCACCGGCTGGGGCACTGCCAGTGCCAGAACGTGCCCCCCTGGCACTGGGGCAGAGCTGCCCAGGGGGACCCCTTGTGCAGCCTCGCAGAGACCCCCCCCTTCACCCTACGTGCAGCCTCAGGTCATGCTGCCATACCCCCCCATCCGGGTGGAGTGGACCCCCATCCTCAGAGACCCCCTCTCCCTAAGGACCACCATCACCATGGAGACCCCTCTCCACAGATCTTCATCCCCATGGAGATCCCTGCCCACAGACCTCCATCTTCATGGAGTCCCCTCCCCGTGGACCCCCATCCCCACAGACCCTCTCCCCTCAGAGCCCACCCTGGGGCCAGTACCATGGGGCAGTGAGCATCCCAGAACCAGGGCAGCAGCCAGGATACAGGATCAAGCTTAGGCCCAGTTCTCGAGCCCTGGTGGCCTTTTAATGCCCTGGGGACCTTCGAGTCCAGGGAGGAAAGGACCACAAGCCCTCTGGGGAGGGACAAGACCCCTGGGCCTTGGGGTAAGAGGGAGCCCAAACCTCTGGAACAGAAGTCCCAGCTCCCTGGGATGACACATTCCCAGGAACAAGTCCCTTGGAGAAGGATGGGACTCCCAGCCCATTAGGGAAGGACAGGACCCCAGCTCCCTTGGGGCAGAATGGGACACCAACCCTACCTGAGAAAAGACAGGAGCCCTGGATCCTTAGGGCAGGATGGGACTCTCAGCCCCTTGGGAAGGGAAAGACAGGACCCCCATCCCCTTAGTCAGGACAGGACCCTCACCTCCCCAGGGAAGGACAGTCCTCCTGGCACCTTGGGACAGGACTGCTGGAGTCTCAGGGCAGGACAGGATCCTTCTCCCTGTGCGACTGGATGGGACTCACACCCCTCAGGGAAGAATGGGACCCTTGGACCCTCAGGGCAGGATGAGACGCTCAGCTCCATAGGGTAGGACAGGACCCCAGTACCCTTGGGACAGGGGACTGCCAACTCCTTGGGGCAGGATGGGACCCCCCCGCCCATCCTCGGTGCCCTCCCCTTACCGTGACCGGCCGGTGCTCCCGCAGCCGTCACCCGCGTCCCCTCCCGTGGCCGGTGCCAGCACCCGGCCAGGTGATGCCGTCCGGCCCCTCCCCACCGCGGGCGCTGCCGGGGCCTGACTCACGGCACCGGGGCCAGTACGGCGGGGCCGCGGGCACGAAGGAGTCCCGGAGCCCCGGGGCGGTGATTCAGCAGCAGGAACGCTGCCGCGGCCGGGCGAGACCTCGGTGCCACCGGACACACCGTCCCCCGCGCTGACCCCCGGCCCTGTGCAATTCCCCGTTGGGGACAGAGCCACCGTGTCCCCCGGGATCGGGTGTCCCGGCCGGTGACGCCGACACGGCCCTGGCCCCACGTGCCCCGCACCGGGCGGCCAAAAATACCCGTGCGGCCGGGCTGACCGAAAATAGCCCGAGCGGGGTAAACAGCCGGGGACCGAGGGTCATGGGGGGACCTGCGGGCAGGGGAGGGCAGCCCAGGGTCCCCCACGCTCCCCGGGGGACACAGACACCCGTGGGGACAGACCGGCCCTGGCAAGCGTCCCGGCAACCGCTGCGAGGACACACGAGCCCCATGTTCCCGTACATGTGTCACACAGGGACCCCACGGCCCCGCAGGGACACGGACACCCTCATGGGGACACAGGCAGTATGACAGCCCCGCGGTGACACACGCCGTGGTGGCACACACCCCGCACGGACACGACCTATCATCCAGGGGTGTCATGCACAGAGTGTCACCCGCACCCCACGGGCCCACACAGGGGGACATGGGCACCCCGGTGACCCTGTGGGGACAGCCCCAAGTGGGGCACCGGCAGCCGGTGGCCCCAGCTAGATCACGCACGGCCATGGGGGAGTCCTGGTGTCAGCGAGAAGGAACAGGATGACCCGTACGAGGGGATCCGGGACACGACCACCTTCTGGGGACACGCTGTAGCCGGCTCTCCCGTGTCCCCGGCCCTGGTGACCCCCGGCCCCGGCGCTTTACGCCCCGGCCACCATTGCCCACCCGTATCCCTGTCCCAGCTCACCTAGCCGCTCGGTGCTGGCACAGTCCCAGCGATGCCGGTGTCGGGCTCTCACCTAGCCCCTCGCCTGCCCCGGGAGCGGGACCAGGACCGCGTCCCCCCGCTGTGCATGGCCGCACCGGCACCGGGGCGGGGGGAGAAAGAAGCACTCAGCGGCGGGGTCCCCCGCCGCGGGGAGCGGGGTCGGAGCCCGGTCCTGTTCGGGGTCTGGGTGCAGGGTTCCGGGTCCTGGTGCAGGGCCCCGACTCCCGGAGCGGGGCCCTGGGAGCAGCGAGGGCCCCGGCGGTCCCGCGGTGCCGGAGGAGGCTTCGGGGAGAACGAAGTTGAAGGCACTGGGGTTAAAAGGGGTCAGAGTATGGGGTCGGGGGGACCGAGGGGTCGGTGCAAGTCGGGGCCGGCGCAGGGCCCGGGCCGCGGTGCTGAGGCTCCTCCCGCCGCTGTCGGTACCGCCCGCCCCGGGTCCGCCCCTGCCCGCCCCGGGTCCGCCCCTGCCCGCCATGCTGGTGCCGCTTCTGCTGCGGGCGGTCGGCGCTCGGCCCAGGCTCCGCTCGGTCCTCCCTGCGCTGCGGCCCCTCCCCGGCCCGGGGCGCAGGTATCGGGGAGCCCAGGGCCGGGGGCCACCGGGGGCCGGGACCGCTCGAGGAGGGGCGGGGGCAGTACGGACCCCTGGGTCCCTTTGGGGGGGCCGTGGACACCCCGGACTTCCCTTCAGGGTGCGGGGGGGAAGTCCGGGGTCTGAGGTTGCGGAATATCGGGGTGCGGGAAGATCGGGGTTCCCGGGGGGTGCAGGGCTGGGGTCGGGAAGGGGAGGGAGGATCCCAGACGCTGGGGGGTGGGACCAGGGGGAGAGTTTGATGGGTCTGAGTGCTGGTGGTTATCTGGGGGGAGCCCGCGAGTGGGGACACCGGGAGCACTGGGAGGAAATGAGGGTGTCCCCTGCCCTGGGACAGCCCGGGATGGCATGGGTGGACTGCCTGTGCCGTGTGAGGACATGGCTCTTGTTCAAGACCCCCATCCCCCCGGGGCTGGCCCCTGATTCGGGCACCCTGTGCTCACTGCTCTCCCCAGTTTCAGGTATGGAGGGGTCCGCCCTGGGCTGGTCAGCCCACCTCCACCGCCCTCCAGCACCATGCTGCCAGCCCCACGCTGCCTGCTCCTGGTTGGCCCTGCTGCAGGCTGTGTGGTGCTTGGCTTGCTGGGCACAGCTGCACGCTGCCAGGAGGCCACCGTCCCTGTTGGCCCCACCGTGCCTGCAGTCCCTGAGCCTGTGCAGCCCCGGCCGGAGCCCACGTTCAACTGGCCAGTGTTCTGGACCTTCCTGCGTCCGCAGCTCTTGGTCCTCTCTGCAGCAGTGGTGGTAAGCAGGGGCAGGTGGGCGGCTGTGGTTTCTCCTGTCCCCACTGTCCCTGTGCCATGGCGTGGTGCCTGCTGTCCCCATATGATGGTGTGACACCTGCTGTTACTGTGCCACAACGTGACACAGTATGCAGGAGACAGATGCTTCACAAGGGGCTGTAGTGATGGGGCAAGGGGTAATGGGTTCAAACTTAAACACAGCGGAAGTTCAGTTTAGATGCAATGAAGAAGTTCTTTATTGTGAGGGAGGTGAGGCACTGAAATAGGTTGCCCAAAGAAGTTATGAATGCTCCATCTGTGGCAGTGTTCAAGGCCAGGTTTGAACAGAGCCGTGAGCAGCATGGTCTAGAGTGAGGTGGCTTGGAACTGGATGATCTACAGTCCTTTCCAACACAAACCATTCTGTGATGCTATGATGCCTGCCATCCCTATGCTGTGGTGTGACATCTGCCATTCCCGTGCCATGGTATGACGCCCCCTGTGTCCACAGCTGGCTCTGGGCGCAGCCCTGCTCAATGTCCGCATCCCGGTGCTGCTGGGGCAGCTGGTGAATGTGGTGGCCCACTGCGCCCGCGGCCACATCTCCAGTTACCTGCAGGAGGTCCGGCGCCCAGCCCTGCGCCTGCTCGCTGTCTACTGCCTGCAGGTGGGTGCTAGCACCCTGAGCTGGGCAGGGGATTGTGGAGACATCCCCTCTCTCTCCATGCTCCTCCAAGCCCCTCTCCTCCTCAGGGGCTGCTGACTTTTGGGTACATCGCGCTGCTGGCACGGGTCGGGGAGCAGGTGGCTGGCAGCATGCGCAAGGCGCTCTTCACGTCCCTGCTCCAGTAAGACACCCCACGGGGCAGCAGGGGCTGGGGTGCACAGGGGGACATCAATCCACCACCCAAGCCCACTGCCCACCATCCGTCAGGCAGGATGTAGCGTTCTTTGACGCCAACCGAACAGGGCAGCTGGTGAACCGGCTGACGGCCGACATCCAGGAGTTCAAGTCCTCCTTCAAGCTGGCCATCTCACAGGTGAAGCCAGCATCCGGTGGTACCAACCCTTAACAACCTTGCCCCCCAAGTCCCCCTGGCCCCAGCACCCACTCCTGCCTGCTCCCATCCCCAGGGCCTGCGCAGCAGCACACAGACAGCCGGCTGCTTCGTCTCGCTCTACCTGCTCTCACCCAAGCTCACCGGCCTCCTGCTCGTGGCACTGCCTGTGCTGGTGGGCACCGGGGCTCTCATTGGGGCCTTCCTCCGCAGCCTCTCCCGCCGGGCACAGGAGCAGGTAACCCTGTACTTACCCACCCCACCAGGGCTGGAGCAGGGGGTGTCCTCCCCTGCTCACCCTCTTCATCCCTCTGCTGCAGGTGGCTAAGGCAACCGGGGTGGCAGACGAGGCACTGGGAAACGTCCGGACCGTGCGTGCCTTTGCCATGGAGGACCGGCAGGCAGGGTAAGGGAGTGGCAGGGGCTCCTGCCTTGTGAGGGCAGTGTGGGTGCAGGGGGGTTCAGCCTCATCCCTGCCTGCAGGCTGTACTGTGCTGAGGTGGACCGTGCTGGCTGGCTGAACGAGCGGCTGGGGCTGGGCATTGCCGCCTTCCAAGGGCTCTCCAACCTGGCACTCAACGGTGAGTGTTTGCCATGGGGTGCGACATGGAGGTGCCATGGGGCAGGAACCCCTTCAGGTCCCATCTTTACCCTGCATCCTACAGGCATCATCCTGGGAACCATCTTCGTGGGTGGCTCCTTGATGGCTGGGGACGAGCTCTCACCGGGTGACCTCATGTCCTTCCTGGTGGCCTCGCAGACGGTGCAAAGGTCAGGGAAGGGTCGGGCATGCCAGCACCCCTGGCACCCGGCATACCCATGACTCAGCCCTGAGCTCGGCCTCTCCTCCTGTGCACTGCAGGTCCATGGCCAACATCTCCATCCTGCTGGGGCAGGTAGGTGGCGGGGGGGGTCCCACTGCCCTCCAGGGCTGTGGAGCCAGGACTGGGAATGTTCCCACTGCCATCCCTGCAGGTGGTGCGAGGGCTGAGCGCCGGTGCCCGCGTCTTCGAGCTGCTGACACTGGAGCCCAGCGTGGCGCTGCGGGGTGGGAAGTCCATCCCCAGCCACTCTCTGCTCGGCCACATCTGCTTCCACCATGTCTCCTTTAGGTAAGTGCCCTCCCAGACCCCTCTGTAGGCAGGGGCTGGCACCATGCTGCCACATCGCCCCACTCCTCTCCCCACAGCTATCCCACCCGCCCTGGCTACCTGGTCCTGCAGGACTTCACCCTCACCCTGCCGCCCTGCAAAACCGTAGCCATCGTGGGACCATCTGGAGGAGGTACTGGCCTGGCCAAGACCCTTGCTCTCCCAGCAGCCCAGAGGTGCCAGATCAGCCTCTCACTGGTCCCTGAGTGCATCCTGCTGCCCAGTGGGTGCCAGGAAGTGAGAACTGGCCAACATGCCCCCCACCATCCAGCAGCTCTCTGTGATGCTGGGGTCATGGGGGCACATGGCTGGGAGTGCCATGGGGCTAGGGGCTCCTCTCCACAGGGAAGTCAACAGTGGCAGCACTGCTGGAGCGGTTCTATGAGCCCACACAGGGCACCATCACCCTAGATGGCCATGACATCTCCTCCCTGGACCCCTCCTGGCTGCGAGGGCAGGTCATCGGCTTCATCAGCCAGGTGTGGGGCTGCTGTCAGCCATTGGGCTGCTGTGGGCTGCTTCCCCCAGGCACAGGATGGGACCCCCTGAGCCCTCATTGTTCCCAGAGGAGGGGTGGAAGGTGGCCCCATCCGGGGCTCCATGCTGAGTGGCTGGATGCTGCCACAGGAGCCGGTGCTCTTTGGAACAACCATCATGGAGAACATCCGCTTTGGGAAGCCGGGAGCTTCTGATGCCGAGGTGTATGCTGCAGCACAGCTCGCCAATGCTGACGACTTCATCCGCAGCTTCCCCGAGGGCTACAACACCGTTGTGGGTATGTGCTGGGTTGGGTGACGTGGGACAGATGAAACCCAGAGCACGAGACCCTCGCTAAGGTGGCTGAAGTTCCCTCAGGGACATTGGCTGATGGTTATTGCTGGCACAAGGCTGTGCTGGGCTGCCCATGGGGAGGATGTGGTTGAGCACATTCCTGGGGGTCCTGGGCTTGGTGTGGGAGCATGGCTGTGCCCTTCTGCTCCCATCCTTGCGGTGGGTCATCTCCCAGCCAGCATGGCTCCATCATAGAATCAACTGCATCAGAAAATACATTCAAGATCATCAGGTCCAGTCATTACCCCAGCACTGCCAAGTCCACCACTAACCCATGTCACTGAGGGCATCCTTGGTTGTGCCGTCAGGCGAGCGCGGAGTGGCCCTCTCTGGGGGTCAGAAGCAGCGCGTTGCCATTGCCCGGGCCCTGCTGAAGGACCCTGCTGTCCTCATCCTGGATGAGGCCACAAGCGCCCTGGATGCCCAGTCAGAGAAGGTGGTGCAGCAGGCTCTGGACCGAGCTGCCTCAGGCCGTACCGTGCTGCTCATCGCCCACCGCCTCAGCACCATCCGCGGGGCTGACCTCATCGTGGTGCTGGCACAGGGACGGGTGGCTGAGGTGAGGGGTATGAGGGGGGATGTGGGGTGGGTGTGTGGGGAAGGGGGTGCACAGCCCCCTGGGTGACACAATCTCCACTGTCCCCACAGGCAGGGACCCATGAGGAGCTGTTGCGACGAGGCGGGCTCTATGCCGAGCTCATCCGCAGGCAGACCAAGGACGGGTACTGAGCGTGAGGCAGGGCCTGGGGAGGGCACACCCGCTCCTGGGGTGCCCCCCTGGTGCTCCCCAATAAACGAGGGGTGTAAAGTGGCTGCTGGGGCTGTGCTCTGTAGTACAGTGCTGGGAGAGGACCAAACCAGACCAGGCTGGGCAGCAGGGGAGGTACCCCTATGGGATGGGGGCCCCCTGTGTGACCCCATCTGGGTTGGAGGTTCTTTGTGTCACCCTTCAGGGTCCGGGTCCCTTGTGTCTTGCCGTGGGGTGGAGAGTCACTTCCTGCATCACCCCCCAGAGTAGAGGGAACCCCTTCATGATCCCCTGGGGTGGAGATTGCCCTGTGTTGCCCCTCAGTTTAGAGAGACCCCTTTGTCACCTTCTGTGCGTGGGAACCCCTTTGTGTATGACCTTCTCTGTTGGGAGCCCAGTGCATGACACCGGGGATGGGGGAGACCCTTGCATCGCCCCTCGGGATGGGGGGAGTGTCCTAGGCCCCCCGGGGAGGGAGGGACCTGCCTGCTGATCCCTCCCCCACATCCCGGTCACCGGGCCCCGCCGCTGCTGGCAGGGATACCGGCCGGGCCCACTCTGCAGCTGCCGGGGGGGGGGGCCCAGCACGGCCCGGGGGGCTCCTGCGGTGCCGGTCCCGGCGGGGATCCGGGCCCAGGGGCAGCGGCGGGGCCGGCTCCGCGCCCCCCACCCGTGCTCGCTGGGGGCGGCGGCGGGTGGAGCCGCCGCGGGAGGGGCGGGGGCGGCCGCAGACGGGCAGCGGCAGCGGCTGCGCCGCGGCAGCGGGAGCGGAGCCGGGAACGGGGATGGGGCCGGGGACCGGGCGAGAGATGGGGCTGCGCTGACCGGTGGCTCCGCGGCACCGGCAAGTGCGGGGAGGGGAGGGGCCGGTCCTGCCTTGCCCGTCCTTCCCGCTCACCCAGCCCAGCTTCGCCTTCCCCTCGCTCCCATCCCCTGCCTCCCATCCTCTCTCTCCCATCCCCTCCTCACCATCCCCTGTCTGCCATCTGCTGCCTGCCAACCATCCCCTGCCTGCTATCCCTTGCCCACCCTGCCCACAGCACCCTGAGCCCAGCGTGGCGATGGGGCGACCGGGGGGCTGAGGGTGGTGGGGAGCGCGGAGGCCCAGTGGCAGGATGAGGTCGGGCTCGGAGGGCAGCGGGGAGGGCGAGGGGTTCTCCAGCCTGCGGGCCTTCGCCCACAGCTCCTCGCTGCACGGCATCAGCCACGTCTTCGCCTACGGGGCCGTGTCGCTGCGCCGCGTGCTGTGGGGCGCTTTCTTCCTGGGCTCACTGGGGCTGCTGCTGCTGGTGTGCGCCGAGCGTGTCGCCTACTTCCTCACCTACCCCCACGTCACCAAGCTGGACGAGGTGGCTGCCCACAACCTCACCTTCCCGGCCATCACCATCTGCAACCTCAACGAGTTCCGCTTCTCCAAGATCACCCGCAACGACATGTACCACGTGGGCGAGCTGCTGGCACTGCTCAACGACCGCTACGAGATCAGCAACCCGCAGCTGGCCGAGCCCCACGTGCTGGCCGCCCTGCGTGACAAGGCCAACTTCAAGAACTTCAAGGCGAAGCCCTTCAGCATGGCTGAGTTCTACAACCGCACGGGTCATGACCTGTCCGACATGCTGCTGCAGTGCTCCTTCCGCGGCGTCAACTGCACCGCACACAACTTCACCGTGGTGAGTGCCGGACACGGTGCCTGGGTAGAGGTGACCGCACATGGATGCGGGTGTCCTGCCAGGGTTGGGCACTGGCGCTGCTGGGGCTGCCACAGTGCCCATGGATGAACCCAGAACCCTCCTGCCAGTACATCTGGCCACCGGCAGCACATCAGCCCCTGCCCGCCTCCCCACGTGCTGTGGCAGGCCGGCTGCCAGGCAGGGGTGTCACCACCCCATGCTCGCTGCAGGGGTGCCAGGCTGCTGGGAAAAGTGCCCAGGCAGGAGCCGTGCTGTGCTGGAGGCCTGCACCGGGCTGGGTGGCTCTGCCTGTGAGCATCCACTTGGGAATGGGATGCTGGTGGGTGCAGGTTGCTCATAGGTTCATCCCATGGCCCCGCTGCCCCTGTGCCAGCCCCAAACAACTGCGTGGGCATGGGCAGGGGTCCCCTGTGCTGAGCTGTCCCCCAGCAGCCACCCAGCCCTGTGCTGTCCCCAGCATTCCCAACTGCTCTTGGGGGCTGCGCTTGTTCTGCTCCAATCACCAGTGCCTGTGTCCTCTCACCACCCCTGCTGTGCCCCAGCAGTGTGCCAGTGAGGCCGCACAGCACCAAGCTGTGTCTCCTGGGCTGCGGAAAGCTGCCAGAGCACAGTGGGGGGAGCAGCACTGCCACGTCCCTGTGCAGTGTGGGCAGCAGGGTGGCCAAAGGAGGAGGTACCTTCCCTGCCCCATGCAGCGCTGGGTGGGCACAGGGCACCCTGGCCCCGCAATCGGCTCACTCAGCAAACCTCATCCGTGTGCAACCTGTGCTGGGCCCACCCGGGTGGTGAGGGACAGGCAGGGAGGTGGTGCAGGCAGGGTGTTGGTGCGGGCAGGATGGGCACGTCTGTGCTGCGGCAGCACCGGGAAGCGGTGTGCTGTGGGAGCTGTGCTGCCTGCGCCGGCCACGCACGGCTCTGCTCAGTCCCTGTCCCCGGCACCGTGGCTGTGCTATCACAACAGCAATTACAGGCAGCTTAAGCCTCTTAGTGCGCAAAATCAATTTTCCTTGGGAAAATTAATTCCTCGGTTGAAAAGCATCCCTTGGGCAGCAGCTCCATGGGCCCTTTGCCGGAGCAGCTCTGGTGATGCCCCTGCGGTTGAGGGGTGCGACTCTGTGTGAGGGTTGCGGTTCCCCAGGGTGGCACACAGCGGCTTGCTGCAGCCTGAGAGCCAGCGTCTCACTGGGGAGTGTGAGCCAACTGTTCCCTGCCCCGGGGTTGTGCGGGCGCCCGTCTCCATTCCCGTGCCGATGATCCACGTGCTGCACTGCTCCCGCTGCCCCCGGGGTTGTGGATGCTGCTGGGCTCTGCCCACATGTGCCACATGACAGGCTGTGGGGAGAAACTTCTGCCCGAGCAGCCGCGGCCGCCCTGGCACACGCGGGCCCCAGGGAGGCCCAGCCCTGCCTCTGGCTGCATGCGCTGCAACTTTGCCGGTGAAAGGGATGGAGCTAATGCCAGGGTTTAGTCAGGGATTATGATCCACTGCCCGGGACTCAGCGCTGAGCCGGCAGCTCCTGCCGCCACGTCCTGTCTGGTGGCACTGGGCTCTGGGGCTGCGCACGTGGCCTCAGCCATGGGGTGCCTCTGGTGTTGTATGGGGGGGGTATGCAAAGCCAGGGCATGCAAGGTGGGTCTGTGCCCTCAGTTGTGCCCCCCAGCACCTGCAGGGATGGGGCAGGCTGGGAGCCCAGGAGCAAGGGGTACTCGGGGACAGGAGGGTTCTGGGTGTGGGGACAGGATCTATAGGGAGCAGGGCCAGAGGGGCCCTGATAATGGGGTACCCCACATGTGGGGAGCAGGATTGCTGGCAGTGCTGTGGCTGTGTCCCTGTCCCCGCCGTGTCCTTCCTGTTGTCCCCTCCACCGCCAGCCACCGGCCCACAGCACATCCCTGTGCCGGGCAGCCGTTGCCATGGCAGTCGCCCCCCCCTTCCTCCTTGGACAGCGCGTTGCCATGGCAACGGCTCCCCTTTTTGGGAGCAATCCGTTGCCACAGCAGCATCCCCCCCCTTTCATGGGGCAAGATGGGTGGGACACCACACCCCATGGGGACACCCCATGGCAGGTGGGCCAGGATGCCATGGGGCATTTATGGGTCCCCCCTGTTCTCCCCCCCAGGTCATGAGTCAGTTATAGGAATGGGGGCTATGGCTGCAGTCCCCCCCTCACCCTGCACATCGAGGCAGCCCCTCTGTTAAATGGGGGCATGGGATGGCTCTGCCCCAGGGTGTGAGGGGGAGGCCAGAGGAAGTGGGGGTCTGGTTATGGGGTGGGAAATGCCCCATACATACCTGGAGGAGAAGGGACTGCAGGGCTGGGCGCTTCTGGGGGAGCAGCTCAGGGTTGCTCAGCTCAGGGTCACGCTGGGGGGCTCTGGGTGCTGAGGGTGCTGGGGGGTTTGGGCTCTGAGGTCACCGGCTGTGGGTGGTCCCTTGCTATGGGCATTGGTCCCTGGGGATATTTAAGTGCTGAAGTCCATGGCTGTGGGTGCTGGGATCTCTGCCTGTAGGTGCTGGTGTGAGTGGCTATGGGTGCTGGTCCCTGTCTGTGGGTGCCGGTACTTGGTGGCTCTGTGGGGCTGGCGCAGGGCAGGCCCTTGTGTCCCGGTGGGATGACGGTGTGGATGACGCCCTCTCCTGCTGTGGCTAAGCCAACCCCGGTCCTGGCTCTCACCCTTGCCGCTCACGTGTCCCCCGCCACCCCATGTCCCTGCTGCCGAGCTGAAACCCAATCCCCCTGCAGAGCAGCAGCAGGATGTCAGGACAGGCCGCCATGGCTGCGGAGCCGCCAGGACCCGGTGCTGGGGCACAGGAGGCAGCCACCTTCACATCCTTCGCCCGCTCCTGCACCCTGCATGGGCTGGGGCGCATCTTTGTGCCTGGGGCACCGGCACCGCGACGCCTGCTCTGGGCCGGCGCCTTCCTGGCCTCTCTGGGCACCTTCCTGCTGCAGGCAGGGCAGCGGGTCCGGCACTATGCCGCATACCCCCGCATCACCGCGCTGGACGAGGCTCAGAGCCGCGTCCTCATCTTCCCCGCCATCACCCTCTGCAACTACAACCGCATCCGGCGCTCCCAGCTCACCCTCAATGACCTGTTCTGGCTGGGGGGGGACCTGCTGGCGGTGGGGACCGAGGACTTCCCCCGCTACTTGCATGCACTGGGGCGGACCCCAAACCTCGACGGCTTCTTCCCCAGCAAGAGCTACGACCTGGGCGCCTTCTACCAGCGCGCCGGGCACCCCATCCATGAGATGCTGCTGCGCTGCCGCTTCCGTGGCCGGGACTGCGGCCCCGAGAACTTCACCACCGTGAGTGCTGCTGCCATGGCCATGGCCACCACCACGGCTGACTCTGCCCTGGGCAGGGCTTGGGCAGGACCCCAGAGCTGAGCAGGTTTTGGGGCCGTGGGACGTGCAGACTGCAGTGTGGTCGGCTGCGGGGTTGCACAAGCTGTGGGACAATGGGTTGTGTGCACTCTGTGGGGCCATGGGTTGTGGCTATGGCATGGTTGGCTGTGGGGCAGTGGTGGGAAGGGGGCACAGTGCCTGCCCACCCTACTGTCCCCTACCTCCAGGGGCTTGGAGAAGCTGCCTCAGTGCAGTGGCTGTGGGGCAGGGGGTGAGGGTGTCATGTTGGCTGGTCTGTGCTCCCTGCCAAGCATCCACAGAGGCCAGTGGGGGCTTTCTCCATGCTGGGGGGCTGTGGGAAGAGGTGGGGCAGTCAGGCAGGGGCTGCAGGTGCCTTCCCAGGGGTTGGGGTCCTGCATCCTGCCTGATGGGGCTGGAGAGGGTCTCTTTCTCTGCCATGGGGACCACTGGGAGCCTGTGAGGCAGGATGTGAGGCAGGACATGGTGGTCAGGGGAACCCTGAAGGGTGTTGGGCCTGGCAAATCCAATGAAACCACGCTGGAGCAGGGACAGCAGTGGCTGCCCCACAGCTCAACCCACAGCCCTGTGCTGGAGGGGTGGATGCGCCAGCTCCTCCTCTGCACATGGACTGAGGGGGTGCTGGGGTTCTGCCTGGGCTCTTGCCTTGGAACTGGGCTGGATCGCTGGGTGCTGCCCCCCACTCCAGCTCAGTCAGTGCAGGACAGACAGGGCCCAGCTCCTCTCCCCAGCACCCCAATGCTGCTATCCCATGGGCAGCCCCATGGCGGATGCTGAGTCTCCAGCCGTGTCCCCACAGATCTTCACGCGCCTCGGCAAGTGTTACACCTTCAACTCGGGGGGCCCGGGCCGGGAGGTGCTGACCACGCTGCAGGGCGGCGCGGGGAACGGCCTGGAGCTGATGCTCAACGTGCAGCAGGAGGAATACCTGCCTGTCTGGGGGGACACGGGTGAGGGAACCCCCAGCCCTGCCCGCGGCCCCACCACCACCCCACACCCCTGACACCTGCCCTGCCTTGCAGATGAGACCTCCTACGAGGCAGGGGTGAAGGTGCAGATCCACAGCCAGGAGGAGCCCCCCTTCATTGACCAGCTGGGCTTTGGTGTAGCACCCGGCTTCCAGACCTTCGTGTCCTGCCAGCAGCAGCGGGTATCCCATGCATGGCAATGGCACAGCCACCCTATGGCTCGGGCAGTGCCGGCACAACCACAGCCATCCCCACTGGACATCCTATGCTGAGCTGTGCCGCATGGTGGGTACCACACCACCAGTGCAGCAGCTCTGCCGCCTCAATAGCCAGAAGCACTGTGGCACGGTGTGGGGCAGCCCCATGGTGCTGCCGCAAGCACTGGCTCAGCAGTGACCCCCCCATCTCCTGCTGAACAGACTGTCAGCGGGGGCGTCATCCAGCCCACGCAGCCAGACACCTAAATTTAGGTGCCTGGAGTGGGTGTCTCCATGTGTGCCGGCGCTTGCAGTGCAGGCAGCTGGGAATGTGGCCCTTGGCACCAGTGGGTGCTGTGCTGGGCCCTGCTGGTGCCTCACCAAGCGCGCACCCACACCAGCCACAGAACAGCTCTGCTGGCCATGATGGGGACCACTGGGGTCTTGCCTGGTGCCATGTACCAGCCCTCACCTGCATCCTTCCCTCCCGCTGTGTGCAGTGACACTGGCCATGAAACCCATCCTGGTGCCCAGCAAAGAGGGGCAGGGCTGGGAGTGGGGTAAGCCCCAAGCCCTGGCTGCATGGGATGAGCTCTTCCCAATGGACGGGCACCACGGTGGGTGGGACACCGGGGACATCCTGGACACCGTGTTTTCCTTAGCCGAGGGCTGGCAGCTGGTGTACCTGCCCCCGCCGTGGGGGGACTGCAAGGCCACCCCCATCGAGTCCGACTTCTTCACCAACTACAGCATCACCGCCTGCCGCCTGGACTGCGAGACCCGCTACCTGGCCGAGAACTGCAACTGCCGCATGGTGCACATGCCGGGTGAGCCGGGGCCGGGGCTGGAGCCGGTGGGCGGCTGCTGCAGGGCCGGGACGGTGGGGAGACCCTCCTGCCCCTGCGACCGCCGCCTTCCCCGCAGGCAACGCCAACGTCTGCACCCCGGAGCAGTACAAGGAGTGCGCTGACCCCGCACTGGGTACGTACCGGGGACACCCTGCCCTCAACTACCCTGCATCCCGGCTCAGACCCTGGGCACCACCATCCCCTGACACCCCCAGCATCACCCCTGGGACCCCCCACCCCCTGCCAGGCTCCATCACTGTGAATGTGGCACCAGTGTCCCTGTGCCCGTCCTTGCCTGCTCAGACCCCACACGTGCCACCGGCACCCGCCACCATGGGGCTTTGGCCTCCAAGCAGCCCAGCCCCACTTGGGTGGATGTCATGGCCACACGATCCCGGTGGTCCCCGTCCCACCCGCGTCCCCCCCAGACTTCCTGGTGAAGAAGGACAGCGATTACTGTGCCTGCCGCACACCCTGCGCCATGGTGCGCTATGGCAAAGAGCTCTCCATGGTGAAGATCCCCAGCAAGGCCTCCGCCAGGTACCTGGCCAAGAAGTTCAACAAGACGGAGCAGTACATCGCGTGAGTGCCACCACCGCTGCGCTGGACCGCAGAGCCAGCAGCACGTGGCACAGCATGGCCTGACGGGGTCATACAGCATGGCACAGCCACAGGGCATGCCTCAGCAGACATGAACTGGCATGGCATGACAGCATCCCCGCCTCTGGAAGTGTTCACAAACCGTGTAGGTGAGGCCCTCAGTGACATGGATTAGTGGTGGACTTGGCAGTCCTGGGGTAACGATGGATCCGATGGTCTTTTCCAACCAAGCTGATTCTATGATTCAATGATGGTGTGATACAGCGCAGCATGGCCATGCAGCATCCCCCAGCATAAGTGAACCAGCACAGCTCAACGCAACGCAGCATAGCACAGCACAGCAAAGCATGGCATGGCATGGCAAGACACAGCATGGCACAGCACGGCATGCCATAGAATGTCTTTGTGCCAGCCCAGGGCAGGGCAGACCCGTCTGCCTCATCCCACCATAGCACAGTGCAGCCCCCCAGAGCCCCCCAGCTGGGTTTGCTGCCTCATGACACATCTGGCCGTCCATCCCAGCCCCATCTGTCTCCGCCAGGGACAACGTGCTGGTGCTGGACATCTTCTTTGAGGCCCTGAACTATGAGATGATCGAGCAGAAGAAGGCGTACGAGGTGGCTGGGCTGCTGGGTGAGGGACCGGGGAGACTGGGGACAGGTGTGTGTGTGGGGGGAGCGTTCAGGGGGGCAGCCCCTATCTAATGCCACCCCCCTGCCCAGGTGATATCGGGGGGCAGATGGGGCTCTTCATCGGCGCCAGCCTCCTCACCATCCTGGAGATCTTTGACTACCTGTACGAGGTGAGCACCCCCCAGCTCCCCCTGCCCCACGCCTGCCCCACAGCCGGGAGCTCTGACCTGCCTTCCCCAGGTCTTCCGGGACAAACTCCTCAGCTTTTACAAGGAGAAGAAGAAGACCCCCAGGAGTGACAGCAGCACCCTGGTAACCCCCCCACAGCCCCCCAACCCCCCTCCCCTGGCACAGCCGGCAAGGGGGGGGCCTTGCACCGCATCCCACCCATCTGCTGCTCGGCCTCATCCCGCCCGGGACCGGCACCATCTCCTGCTCGGACCCTGTGCACTCATTCGCTCCTCTCTGTCCGTCTGTCCATCCGCCCGTCTGTCCTGCACCCCACGGCCTGGCAGGAGCACCCAGCAGTCCCGGGCAGTCCCGCTGTCCCGCTCCCTCCGGGGCCCAGGTAGACATCCCAGGTCCACACCAGGGAGACAGCATCGCTGAGCCCCAAACCTGGCACTGCCAGCATGGGGAGCCATGGGGCTGCTCCCCCAGGGAGGGTAATGAGGGTCCCTGGCTGAGGCATAGCAAGAAGGATGCAACCCCCAAATTCCCCTGCAGGTGGGCCCCGAGGGTCCACATCCCCCTTCACTCCATCCCAGGCTTTTCTCGGCATCATTCCCAGAGCCGGTTATGGGGGTCAACCCCCTCACCAGCTCCGCTCCCATCCTCATGCATCACTCCCCAGCACTGTGCCCCCGGGTCCCCCCGATCAGAGCCCCGCAGAGCCAGACTGGCCTGGCAAGGGGCCATTACATCACCCCCACTGGGACGCTATAGGACAAGAGGGACCCCCAGATACTGGGGGCCTGAGAATTGCATGGGGAAGGGGAATGGGGCAGAGCCAAACACAGTGGAAGAAGTATGGTGACTGCAGGATGATGGGGTTGGGGGAGTGACTGCGTGTACCCCAGGCTGCCCCCAACCACCCCTCCTGTCCTGTCCCCAGGGCGCCTGTGCCCCCCTGCGCTGCCACACGGACAGTCTCACCTTCGCCCCGAACATGCTACCTCGTCACCCGGCTCTAGGCCCCTTCGAGGAGTTCGCCTGCTGACGGCCTGGCCCCGCACCCCCGGCCGGGACGGGGGACTGGGGGGGTCCCCACTGCCACTGGGGCACCCCACGGGGCTGCGGGGCTGGCTCCGGGCCCACGGCTGCTCCCCCCACGAAGGGCTTGCAGGGGGCTGGGGTGGCGGGGCCCCCCCGGTCCTACTCCCATGAACCTGCATGTGCTGTTTGCGCCCGTGCCCCCCTCCCTGCTGCGCTGTACATGCCAAGTCCTCTTGCTGTGCCCCCCACCCCATTAAAGAACTGCCCCAAGCTGTGGCTTGTGTGCTCCTGGGGGGGACACAGGGACAGGGTTGGTGGCAGGGGGGTCCCCAGTGCTTCAAGAAGGAGAAGCAGGCGTTGGGAAGGGGGAAGCTCTTTATGGAGGTAACAAACACTCACAATCACCCACGTACAGCAGCACGGTAGAAAAGAAATGGGGTGTCCCCCCACTTCCCAAGGGAGCTGGCACCCGGGACCCTCACCATGCCAGGGGTGGGGCCGAGAAGGAGCATAGAGAGAAGGGGTGAGGGCGTCCCACCCCCCCTCGGGGTCCCCATGCCTGGTCCCAGAGGGTCCTGCCCCTCCACCAGCACCATGGTCCCACATCCCTGGGGGGGCTCCATGCGCCTGGGGGCAGCCCCAGGGCTAGCCCCAGCCACACCACGGGGCTGGGGAGGCCACTCCAGCGTCCCACAGCCGGGGTGGTGCTGAGTTAAAAACCTAATAAATACAGGGCAAGGGGAATGGGGGGGCTGTATTTCTGGGGTGCTGGCACCTTGCTCCTCACCTCACATCCCACCAGCTGCCGTGGGGGGCTGTCGCCTCCCCACCACTGCCCGGAGCATGCTGGGAGCTGGGTGCTGCCTCCCACTCAGCGTGGGGCTGGGTGGGTGTCTGGAGTCCTTATGGGGGGCAGAAGTCTGTGAAGTAGGGGTGCTGGAGAGCTTCCTCCGCCGATATCCGCTGCACCGGATTGCACTTCAACAGGTTCTGCAGGAAGAAGGTGAGGTGGGGGGGGCTGAACCACAGGCCCCCCAGAAAGCTGTGGGGCTGCAGGGGGAGAGGGCAGCACCACGAGAAGCCAAAGGCCCTGCAGTGCAGGCTCACCTGCAGCAGGTCCCGGCCGGTCGCATTCAGCTTGGGCACTACATTGACCAGGGAGGTGGTGGCCGGGTACATGGGGTATGGCTGGGGATGGAGAGGTGAGACCCAGACCCCATTCCTGGCCCTGAGCCCTCCCAACCTGCCCCTGCCTCACCTTGTAGTCTGGCAGCTTGGCCATGGCTGGCCACTGCTCCTCCGTGGGGGTTCCCAGTAGCGTGGGCACAACAGTGGTCAAGGGCCACCGCTGCAGCCAGCGTGACAGTCAGCCATGCCCAGCTCCCCCCAGCCTAACCCCGGCAGAGCCCCCTTCAATCCCCTGCACAGAAGAGGGGCTGCCCCCCTCCTGTGGCACTGGAAGGATATCGGAAAATCCTTTTCAGCTGGTCATCCACATCATTCCCCGGGAACAGGGGCCGCCCCGCATTGGCCAGCTCTAGGAGCCAGAGAGGAGATGGGTCCCGAGGCCGCACAGCCCCAGCAGCCCCCTGTGCTGCAGCCCCCTGCGCCGACACTACCTGCGAAGATGCAGCCGGCTGACCACATGTCGATGGAGGTGGAGTAGAGCTTGGCGCCGAAGAGCACGTCCGGGGGCCGATACCACAGCGTGACGACCTGTGCAGAGGGAGGAGGAGATGTTGGGCCAGCTGTGGGATGGAACCGAGCACCCCGGGCAGGAGAAGGCAATGGGTACACCTTCCAGCTCACCTCTGCTGAGTAACAGCGCACAGGGATGCCGAAGGCCCGGGCCAGGCCAAAGTCAGCCAGTTTGAGCTCCCCATTCTGTAGTGAAAGCGCCATATCAGCAGGACAGCGAAGCAGATGGAGCAGGGGACACCCCGTCCTGCTGCCCACCCTTTGGCAGCCGCTCCTCCTTCGTCTCTTCCCATTGACCAGAAACACGAGGGACAGACAGAGTGGCAAGTGGCAGAAGGACAGACAGCCACCTACACCTCACACAGACGCACAGCCCTGGCGCTCACCCTGTTTATGAGCAGGTTCTGGGGTTTGAGGTCTCGGTGCAGGACGTTGCGGCTGTGGCAGAACGCGAGGCCCTTCAGCAGCTGGTACATGAACGACTGTGGAAAAGAGCACGGTCCTGAGTGGGACACATCGGCCCTGTCAGGCCAGTTCTTGTGACAGCTGGTGATGGTGCAACTGGGTCCCTAAGGGCTTCCAGAGCCCCCCTGGATGCACCTTGACGATCTCCGGGTCCAGGTCCCCATTGCAGCTGTCAAAATACTTCTTCAGGTCCTGGAGAAAGCGAGCAGAGACATGCTGCAGGGACTGGAAGCAGCGACCCCAGCCTGGTCTTGGCCCCCCATGGCATTGGCACCCACCTGATCACAGAACTCAAAGACCAGGGTGAGCTTCTTGTCACTATGCAAGACATCGTGGAGCCTGCGAGGGGAAGGGGGACCCTGAGGCTCCAAACTGGGGGACCTGAGCCCAGGCAGTGAGGGCAGGACTGGAGGGGACATGCAGGACCAGAGAGGGGGAAGGACGCAGGACCACGGAGAGGGAGATGCAGGACTGGAGAAGGAGATGCAGGTCTGGAGAGGGAAGGATGCAGGACTCGAGGGGAAGCAGCCCCCGCCACCTTCACAGCCCCCATTACCTGACAATGTTCTTGTGCTTGAGCTCCTTGAGCAAGCAGATCTCCCGCAGCGCCGAGCTGGGCACTCCCTGCCAAGAGAGGGGAGTGATGCGGGGGAACCGGATTCGGTATCCGCTCCGGATGCCGGTCCCCGATCCCCTCACCTCGTCGTCATCATCCAGCCGCACCCGCTTCAGCGCCACGATCTCGTGCGTCTCCCGGTTCTTGGCCTTGAACACGGTCCCGTAGGTGCCTGCGGGCGGGCGAACGGGTCATTGCCACGCCAGGCTCCGGCACCGGGCTGCCGGCTCCCGCACCCGTCCCGCACCCGGCACATCCCGGTCCCGCCGCACCTTCCCCGATCTTCTCCAGCTTCTCGTATTTCTGCATCGCGCCGCGATCCGCTCCGGCCCCGCTCTTGGCCCCGGTCCCTGGTGCCGGTCCCGTCCCCACCGCCGCCACACCTCCCGGTAGCCCCCGCGGCAGCCCCGCCTCTTCCGCCACACCTCCCGGCATCCCCTGCGCCCGCCACGCCCCCTCCGCCACACCTCTCCTCGCTGGCCACGCCCCCGCCACACCTTCTCCCCCAACCCCCCCGCGCCCGCAGTGGTTCCGGGTTCGATCCCCGGGTCCGCCCGTTCTCCCGCCCCGGAGCACTGCGGAAAGGGCCCGGCTGCGACGGGGACTCCCGTGGAGCTGGAGGAGAAACGGTGACCACGCCTGCCAGAGACGGTGCCGGAGCCGGGACCGGTGCCGACCTACCCGGTGCCGCCCCGCCCCGGCGCGCTCCCGCTGCCGCTTCTCCCGGCGGGGCCGCGCAGACCCGCCCGGCTCGGCGGGACTCTCCGGTAAGCGGTGGGAGCAGGAGTGGGAGGTGGCGGGGCTGGTTCCGTCCGGTCCGATCCGGTTCGGTCTGGTCCGGTCCCTGTGCTGCCCGAGTCCCGCTCCCTGCTCACCTCCGAGCCCCTGCCCGTCTGTCCCGTTCCGTCCCGTGCTGGCACGGCCCGACGGGCTGCGGGAGCCCCGGTCCCGCCTCCCCCCCCATCCCGGAATGGGACCGTGGAGCAGCTGCACCGGCCCGGCGGCTCTTCCTGGGGCCACGAGTACCGGCGCGGCCGCGCCCCCGTTTTCCCCCGCTGCCACCTCTGGTATCCCGGCGGGCTCGGTCCGAGACTGAGGGGTCCTTGGGACTCCGTAGTGCACGTTCCTGGGTCCCCCAGCTTCTTCGGCAGGGGAGGAAGCAGCACTGCTGACTACTGACACCTTCCTGGGACTTCTGGGCACCCCTGGGACTCCTGCACCCTCTCCTGCCAACCTGCACCCGGGTCCACGGTCCCCTGTCCGGGGCGTCGCACCCCGGCCTCACCCCATCACCTGCACCAGCTGTGCCACTGGGGCTGGACCCGCGCATGAGGCTCTGCTGGACCCAGCTCTTGTGCTTCAGCCCTTGGCATCTCTTTATTTCCTAGTGGGTACCGGCACGACACGAAGCAGCTCCATGCCCTTCCCTCCCGGCTTCTGAGCCCGGCAGCAACTTTCGGCAGGTGAGAAACATGAGGCTGGGAGCAGCCATCCATCCCACACCACCGGCTCCCTCCAAGCACAGGGAGCATCCTGTGGCTCTGCCCCATCCAGGCGTGTCCCCAGGGGTGGCACAGAGCTGTCTCCGAGGGGTTGGCGCCTGCCCGGCGCGGTGCTTGCCAGGAGCCGCCATGTGCCGTGCTGGGTGGTGAGTAGCGCTGCCCGCTTGCGAAACGCTGCCAGGGGTTGAGCAACGCCGGGCATGGGTCCAGCCCCCGCTGGTTTCCCACTTCCGCACTGGTGTGGGCTCCCATGGCTCCGGAGCGGGGACCGCGCTGCTCTGAGCCCACGGGGAGGGGGCAACAGGGCTGGGGGACACCAGGAGCGCCCATGGCAGCCTCTGATTCGCTTGGTACAGGCACGGACACGGACAGAGCAGATAGGGCTGTCCCACGCATCTGCTGGAGAGACCCCCGTGGTCTCTGAACCAGCGTCAGGGCGCTGGATTGTTCCTGGAGGAAACTGTGTTGGCAGCTTCCTGGTGGTCTAAGGGCTGTGAGGAGGGGTCTATGCCCTGGCCCTCCCCCCCATGCAGTGGCTCTGTGCACTGGCTGCAGGGTCCCACTGTGGGATTCGTGGGGTGTCATGCCTTTCAGGGTCACTGCACCGCTTCAAGCGCCTGCCAGGAGCGTGGGATGTGATTGTCCTAACAACCCTCCTGGCACCGGTATCCGTACTGCACTGTGGGCAGCCCTTCCGTCCCGGCATCCACGGGGATTGGGGGCCAGGAGCTAGACTGGCTCTGAGCCCGGGCAGGGGTTGTGCTGGGTGGCCTTTGCCCTGTGCCCCTCACTGCTCTCCACCTCGGGTGCTATGTCCTGCCTGGCCTCATGTCCCCCCAGAGATCATGCCCCCCCCCCTCGGGCCTCATCCCCCCCTCATGCCACTGTGCTGCTGTGGGTGTCTGCAGGTGAAGGTGTATTCTGGGGTCGGCTCCGAGGGGTCCCTGCACTGGTGAAGGACACCCCGCATCTCGCTTCCTCTCCCTGCCGCGCTGTGCCCCGTGCTGCTGCAGTGAGCTGTGAGAGCTTCGGGGTGGACACAGGGCTCTCAGGAATGGGACGGGGGTGGTCACGTCGTGACCCCCTGCCCGGGGACACCATCCGGTGGAAGGGAGGGGGCCGTGGGAGCTGCTGCTTGGCCGGGTCCCCGTGCGGGCTGAGGGGGTCTGGCTGCCATCTCCGGCGCAGCCCCCTCAAGCGCACCCCTATCATTAGAGGGGACGGGTGGCCGCAGGGACTGGGCTGGCTGCCCGAGGACGCCGCGCTGGGGCTTGCCAGGGGCGCCGGGGCCGAGGAGGGGCTGCCCCCAGCTCCTCCTCACTCTCTGCCCCACATCCTTTTGCCCCACAGCCCTCGTGTATGGCACTGCCTTTGGGGGATACTGAGCATAGTGCGGTGCAGGAGAAGCCCTCACGCCCGCTCCTGCCCGCACTCGTGGGGCTGGGGTCTGCATCTCCTCTACGTCCCCCCGTGTCTGGCTGCTCCATGGGGCAGGAGCGCGGCCTCTCCGCTGGCGCTTGGCCATTCCCGGCTGCCGGCGCTCGCCGCTGGCTGCCCCCGTGCCCAGCGGGAGCCGCGGTGCAGAGGTGTGGCTGCCCGAGGAGCCGTTCCCGGACTTGGCACTGCCGCTCTGTTTGGATAAAGTGGCCTGGTGCAGGCTTGCCGAAACAAAGACTCAGCGCTGCTGCCGCTGCCGAGTTTTTTTTCTCCTGCGCCGGTATAAAAACTCCCGGCAGCGGCCGGCTCTCGGCAGCTCTTCACAGTGGGGCAGAGAACGGCTGCGCACTGCCCCACACCAGGCTGCGCGGGGTGGCGCACGGGAGAAGGGGTCGCGCTGGACGAGGGTCTCGCATCATTCCCTGCTGGGGCAGGTCCCCATCCCGGGGACACGGGGCCGGCAGTCTCCGTGGGGAGCCCGCGGCAGCGGGAGCACAGCTGGAGCCGCAGCCTTGCCGGGTCGGCGGGTGATGGGGTGAGTGGGGCAGAGCTGCCTGCCGGGGCCAGGGCCGGTGGGGAACAGGGAACGGTGCATCCAGGCTCACACCTCCCTGGTAGCTGCGGTGGGTGAGTGCAGAGCCCTCAGCCCTGCCATGGGTGTTGGTGTGGGGCTGTATCCAGCTCACCCCACAGACAGGGTCCCACAGCAGCCACCAGGACCAAGTGGTCAGTGCTGGTGGGTGTCCCCGGGGTGGTACATGAAGCCCAGCACCGTGGCATAGGGGCAGCAGACCCCCGTGAGGGGCAGCTGTGCCTGCCCCTTCCCAGGGCTGGGATGGACACAGTGGTGGGGACACTCGGCAGGAGCCTCACGCACGGGGTCGGGTGCCGTGCTGGGTTGTGGTGCCACATAGAATCATAGAATGTTTTGGATTGGAAAGGAGCATAAGATCATCTAGTTCCAGCCCTCCTGCCATGGGCAGAGACACACGGTGGGTCTGATGCTGCGCGGGGTCCTGGCCTCTCCAGGGTTGGCCAGAGGGATCGCGGTGGGCTGGCAGGCATCAGGGAGCTCTGGACTGGGATGTCCATGTCTGCCCTGGCTGTCACCTCCCTCCCCACTGGGGTGGCACTGGTGTGGGTGTGGGTACAGAGCTATGCAGTGCCGTGATTCATCTCCCAGTTCCGGCGGTTTCGAGGTCATAGTACGGGGACAGGGAAGGATATTTTTGGTGGTGGCTTCTAAAGTTACAGTGTCTAGAAAATCTCTGCCTGGGTGGGAGCAGTGCTGTGGGCAGCCGTGTCCCAGCCCAGCTCCATCCTACAGTGTCCACTGTGGTGGTGGTGGTGGTGTGCGGGGCCCCAGCTCCCCCTATGGGGTGGGCACTCAGAAGGTTCTCGGGGCAGCGGGATCTCCTGGGGGTGTCCCAGAGCAAGCAGGTGAGCTGGGCAGGAGGGAGTGGGAGCAGCTGGACTATGCCATAAGGATCCCCTGGAGCAACCCACAGTTGGCAGCCTCAGTCATGGGGCATGGGTGCTGCCCAAGAAGGGAGGGGCTGCAGGGGTTCTGGGTGGTCTCCTGCACTCTGGTCCTCAGGAGTGGGCAGGGGAGCTGGGGCACTCTGTTGCTCCCCCCAGCACCCCAGCCTTGAGGACCATTTTGGAGTGCAGGGAGCTGGGGCTTGAGCTCTGCCCATGCAGGTGGGGATCCAGTTTGTGGCCACCATGACTGCTGGCAGTGCTGGCCGGAGCTGGTCAGTGGTGCAGGGAGTGGTGCAGAGTCTGGGTGCACCACTGGGGAGCAGATGCTGGTGCAGCCTCAGGGCAGTGCCAGTGCTTGGGTGGCTCTGCCAGAACTGGCTTGTGGTTCCCACACATGGGATGTGAGGACCCCAAGGGGCAGTGGAGTGAGTGTGGCTGTGCCAGACCAGGAACAGGACAAGTGGGAATGGCTTTAACCTGACAGAGGGGAGATTGAAATGAGATCTGAGGAAGAAGTTCTTCCCTGTGGGGGTGGTGAGGCCCTGGCACAGGTTGCCCAGAGAAGCTGTGGCTGCCCCATCCCTGGCAGTGTTCAAGGCCAGGTTGGACAGGGCTTGGAGCAACCTGGTCTAGTGGAAGGTGTCCCTGTCTGTGGGAGAGGGCTGGGACTGAATGGTTCTTAAGGTCCCTTCCGACCCAGACCATTCTGTGACTCTGTGATTGTATGGTTCTTTAGCAAGGAAACAGTGGGGCAAGTGTGGGGGTACAGACCCCTCCTGGGGGAGCTAGCCCCATCTGGTGCTAGGCTGCATGGCCAGGGAACCTGGCTCCCCCCTTCCATGGGTCTCACCATGACAGGCAGGTTTTGGGGCTTGGGACATGTCCACCTGGAGTCATGGGCACAGCCTGGCCCGCACCAGGCTCAGCCCTGTCCATTGTCGCCTGGAAACTGGGCACAAGCAGTCCCTGGGGGTGGCTGCCAGCTGGAGGGCCGGTGAGGAACGCGGCATGTTCTGCATGTCACCTGGCCATGCACAGGCAGGGGGTGGCAAATGTGGCTCTGGCTGCTGGCAAGTTGTGGTGCGGTGGTCACTGTCAACCTCCAGCTGTTGACACATTGTGTGTGTGAGATCCCACTTCTGGACCTGCTCCTGCCGCTGCTGTCCCAGCCCAGGTTTCATGGGGTGACAAGGTGTGGTGCTGCCCATGGCAGCAGGGTTCCTGTGGCACCAGCACTAGGCATCAGGCTTCGGTTGGCCCCTGCACCCCTTGCAGGTTTGGGGTCAGCATTGCTGAGGGGGATGCCCGGTGTGGACAGACTGCCCGGGTTGTGGCATTGTCTCACTTCCCACCCTGCTCAACCCACTGTAGCCCGGTTCCTCCTCCCAGCCCGTACGATGCCGGCGGTGGGTCCCGGCGCAGCAGAGTGCCGGGAGCATACGATCCCTGTGGGTCAGCCCCCATAGCGGTGTGGGGCGTGGGGCCGGGCCCTCTAATCGCCTCAGCGGATCAGGCAGGCAGGCCAGGGCTGGTCCCAGGAATGCGACTCCGGCAGCGGTGGGAGCCGCCGAGCCGGCTGGCGCACAGGCGCTGATCGGAGCCAGCCGGTAATTAGCGGTGCGGCGTTGGCAGCCCGTGGAGGTATCTGCGGACCTGCCCCGCTTATCGGCGCGGCCTGTTCCCTGCACAAGGGGCCATTGTGCTCGGCCGCCGGCCCGGAGAGGCCGCGCTCGGGGCGCGGGTGCCGCTGACACCTCAGTCCTCCCGTCGGCATGGCCCGTGCGTGCAGCCCCGACCTTCCCGCCCCGTGGCTGCGCCCGGAGCTGCTGAGCTGCTGGCACCGCAGCCGTCCTGGGCACCGACATGCGGCTCGTGGGACCTGTGCCCTCGCCGCCCCCATCCCGGGGGCAGGAGCACGGCGGTCAGGCGGGCACCGGGGAAGCCGCGGGAGCTCCCGGTGCGGGCTGGCTCCAGGCTCCTCTCGGCAGGGCTCGAGAGAGCCGCTGTGCCGCTCCCGGCCGGCTGCCCAGTCGTGCCTGCCGGGTGACTCAGCCACCACTGCCACCATGGAAAGCAGAAGTTGTCCTCCCCCCTCCAGTGCCCGTCACCCTTTCCAAGCAGGGTCAGGCCACGGGCTCCGAGGCACCGTGTGCCCTCTGCACCGTCCTGCTGGGACCCACAGAGGCAGTGGGGGCTATGGGTTGGTGGTGCCTCGAGGGTCAGCAGGCTGGGAGCTCCTGGTTTTGAGTCATGGGCCAGGACCTAGGTTCCCTATGCTGAGAGGTGGTGAGAGTGTGGCTTCGGGCTGCTTCCCAGCTTGGTGTTCCCAGAGAACAATCCCAAGTGTGTTCCCGGGGCTCTAATCCCCGTGAGCTGCCAGTGGGATTAAACCCAAAAAGCTGCTTAAGGCCGGGAGCAATGAGTGCCTTCCCATGTTGGACCCCTGGCACTTGCTGGCCAGGGTGGCCTAGGGATGGGTGGAATGATGGGGGCACCAGCCTACAGGAAGCTTGATACAGCAGTGATGCCAGTGGGTCCCCCTGCGGTCTGGCCAGGATGGCACAAAAAGCTCTGTGTCCAACACTACTGATCCTCTTCATAGGCTCTGCACCCCTCTCCGGTGCCTCAAAGCCCCCCATTCCCCGTAGCTGCTCACTAGCACCATGGAGCCCTTGCTGGTTCCAGTCTTCAGGTCCTTAGGTCTGAAGGGGATGCAGCTAATGAGGAGCCCTGTGCAGAGAGAAGACCCCACAGCACCCCCATTGAGTCACCCAGCACAGGCAGTTTGAGGGTCCCACCTCCATTTGAGGAGGGGGAGCAAAGGCACCAGCTAATTCCCCCCGAGTTCTAGTGCATTAGATGCACTGGTGAGACTGGAGCTCTGCCAGATCAGCTCTCTGCTACCTGTGCCATGGTGAGGGTCATGGAGCTATGAGGTGCCTATGGGGTGTGGGGGGCTCCCCTGTCTGAGTAAGGGGGGGAATTCTGGCTGCCAGCTCTGGTTGGCAGGTGCCCTGGAAGAGCGGTGTGGCAGGTCAGCTAATCTGCACTCACTCGGCTGGAATGTGGATGTGCTGGCTCTGGAAGGGGAGCGGGGATTAGGGAGCAGCTGGAGTCCGGTAGCACGGAACATAGGAGAAGGGATGATCCAGGGCTGCGGTCAGGCTCAAGGAGCTGCGGACTTAGTGAGTCCACAGCTCCTTGAGCCTGGCCACAGCCATCATGCCCATGGGGGCCAGCATGGCAGAAGGGATGCTGGTGACGAGGATGGGGATGGTGAGCCACCCATGTGAGACGCAGTCATCCGTCACCACCCTCCTCAGTCCCTACCATCACGTGGGGCCACCTCCTGTGGCAATAAACCTGGCATACAAGTGCCAGAGGAGTCAGCCTGGTGCCCGGGGAGCTGCTGAGGGGCAAGTGTGGGGCGAGAATGGACAGTGGGCAGGTGTGGGGGGCCGGGATGGGGATTCTGGGAGCTGTAGCAGGGTCAACTGCGGATGCTGCCCTCCCGGATCTGGCTCTTTGCCTGCACCCTGTGGGGCTGGGCTCATGCCTGGGGTCCTGCTGCGGACGTCGGGCCCCCTCCCGCTATCCCGGCTCCGCTCTCCTCCTGGCGTTTGTCTTGGCCTCTGCTCTCCTGCTCCTGCCGTCAGCCAAGACAAACCAGCCTGGGGCCAGCTCAGTGCTTTCCTCCAGGCAGACCTCGGTGCAGCGGTGGCACTCTGTGAACCAGTCCCTCGGAGCATCCCCGGCTGAAGCATTCCCAGCTGAAGCATCCCCCTGAGCATCCATCTGTGCCCACAGGTTATGCTGCCCCGAGAGCGTCCCCTGAGCCCCCGTGAGAAGGAGAAGGGCTAAGCCGGCCTCCCGGGGCACCGCGCCAGAACCATGACCCACTCCCAGGTATCCTCTGAGATCCACCACATCGTCTCCTCTGCCTTCCAGAGCGTAAGTGCTGCCTGCGGTGGGCACAACCCCATGGCTGCTTGGGGAGGGAACTTGGGGGGCTGTACCCCTGCTGCTGCCCAGCTGGGTGAGGGGTGCCATGGCACGGCCCTCCCACTATGCTGTGCCGTGGGGTGCTGCCCCACTGCACAGCCGTGCACAGCAGCCGCCCCAGGATAGGCTGAACCAATGGTGGGTGCCCTTGACAGGGCACAGCCCTGCCAGTACCGCACATGGTGCCATGTGTGTGGTGCCATGGTGCCAGCACCGCGGTGTGGATCCATGGGGCTTCCCGGAGCAGAGTTAATGATTAACCCTTTGCGTCGCGCTGTGCGACTGCCTGGTGCCATTGGGCAAGTCCCCATTGCCACGCACGTGACCGGCAATGGGACCTGCGGCCCCTTCCTCACGGCTCCGTCACCCATGGATTTCCTTCTGGATGCCCGGGTAAGCCGCGGCCTCACCTGGGCTGCTGGGCTGGCACATCCCTCATCTGGAAGCACACATTTCCACCTTTCCCAGGGCTGAAGCTGGGCCTGGGTGTCCCGTGGGAGAAGGAGCATGCCGGGAACATGGGGCATTGCCCTGGGAAGGGGAGCTGGCCTGGGAGGAGCTCGGTAATCCAGGCTGGGGATGAGGTGGCATTGGGTGTCACTGTGAGCACTGCTCTGGAGCAGCCAGGCCATGGGGGAGGTGGGGAGGTGCAGCGAGGTTACAGTAGCGAGTTCAAGGTCACTTTGGAGATGGCAGGAACCTGGGGCTGCGGTATGGGGACAGGGAGGTTTTTTTGGGGGAGCTGCCTTAATGGAGCTTGGGGATGGAGACTGGCAAGTTTGTGGGGTGCAGTGCAATGGGCCATGGGGTGCTGTGAGGGGGTTGCTGGAGGTAGTGGAAGGGCCATGGCAGGGGCATGGTGTGCAGCTCACACATCAGCCTCACACCATGGGGTTGTGGGCGTGATGGGACCACACAGGTCTGCCTGGTCTTTGTCACCCCACTGTGGTGCCCCATCCTGGGCTGGGGGCTTTGGGGTCATCACATGGTGGGGAAGGGGACAAGGACTCGACGCCTGGGCCAGGATGTGCCGAGGTACGGGGGGCTATAGGGCTGTCCCCCGGGGGATGGCAATCTCACCGCTGCTGCCTGCAGGTGTCCCCAGCAGGGCATGGTAAGCGGGGTGCCCCCATCCCCACCCCCGCCACCACTGGGTGGCACCGTCCTCCCTGTCCCACTTCTCCCGGTGCCCCCAGTCCCATATCTCCCCACCCGGGGGTCTGGGACTTACCTCATCCCGGGGGTCAGAGGGGCCGTGCAGGGGGTGTCCCCTCTGTTGTGAGCATTACGGGCAGATCTGGGGGACCGGGAGGGGCATCGACAATGCAGCCCCAGAAGGGGCCGGGAAGCAGGGGAGGCAACGTGCCAGCACGGGGGTTGCTTTACCGGGAGGGGGTGGCCGTACATCACCGGGAGCTGCCGACCCGACCCCTACATCCCCGAAGGGGGGATGCAGTGCGCACCGGGGAGGGGGTCACTGTGCGGCCACGAGCAGATCCGGTGTGGTGCGTTCCCGGGGAGCCGTGCGATACCAGGGGGGGTGTGGGGTGTGTCAGTGCGTTGGGGGGGGGTGGGGTGTGTGCGTTAATACATCCCTGGGGGTCGGTGCAGTGCCGGCAGGCATGGTGCATTGCCTGGCGGGGGGCGGGCCGGAGCAGGGCCTGGGGGCCGTGCACTGCTGCGGAGGTCAGAGCAGTGCCGGGAGGGGAGGGGGTGTGCGATGCATTCCCGGAGGGACCGGAGCTCGGCGGGGGGGTCGGTGCGTTCCCGGGGGCCGGTGCATCACCGGAGGAGGTGCGGCTGTGCGTGCCGGGGGCCGTGCATTGACGGGGGGTCGGTTCGCTCCCGGGGGGCCAGAGCTCTGCCGGGGGGGTCGGTCCGTTCCCGGGCCCGGCGCTGGTGCTGCGGGCGCAGCCGGTGCCCTCTGCGGGCCGCTGTCACCTTGAGGCGGGCGCGGGGCGGCTCCGTCAATATTTGGCGAGGCCGGAGAAGGAGCCGCCGCCCCCCGTCCACCCCCCCCTCGCCGCCCCCATCCCCGGCCGGGCCGGGCCGCGCCGCTCCGATAAAGCGCTGCGGGAGCTGCGGCGGGAGCGCGGCTCCGCCATGACTCAGGTAGGGACGGGCGGGGACGCGCTGCCCCCCCCAACATCCCATCCCCCTGCACCCCCCATCTCCGCAGCCCCGCACTCCCTGTACCATCAGTATCCTGCCCCTCCCAGCCAGGGAGTCCCCCCCTTGCACCCCAGCACCCACAGCTGCGGTGCTCCAGCAGCATCCAGCAGCTCTAGGGTGGAGGTACAGCACCGGGGCACCGCAAGTGTAAGGTCTGGGGTACGAGGTGCAGGCACAGCACTGAGGGTGCTGGGGGTGCATAGGGGTGCACGGCAGCAGGGTATAGTGCTGGGGGTGCCTGGCTGGGAGTGCACAGCTCTAAGACATGGCACTGGGGGTGCACAAGGATGCACTGCACCAGGGCATGGTACTGAGGTGCTGGGTCAGGGCTGACTGGGAAGCGCAGCATTTGGGGTGCCCTGGCACATGTAGGTGGAATGTGTCACCAGAGATGTGGGTCAGGGAGCTGGTCACTGGGAGCTAGGGTACTTTTTGGGAGACCAGAGCACTGGAGTGCAGTGCTGAGGCTGGGGGTGCTCTGGGCAGGGGCACAGAGAGTTGCACATCCTTTGGGTGCAGTGCCTTTGGGGACCTCAGAGAGTCACCATCAGGGTGCACGGGGGGCTGGTGGTGTGGCAGGTGGTGGTGCTGGGTGACCACTCAGCCCTGTGCCATTCCACAGCCTGAGCAGGAGGCGCTGGGCGCTGGCTCGCCTGTGTTTGGGGAGGAAGAGGAGGAGAAGGACCTGAACAAGGCACTGGGTGTGGAGCGCTTCGAGGAGATCCTGTGCGACGCGCACCCTCGCAACGCAGAGGAAGCCGGGCGCAGCTATGGCGAGGAGGACTTCGAGTGTGAGTGGGGCTGGGGCAGCGAGCAGGCAGCGGGCAGGCAGCGGTCAGGGCACCAACCCCGTGCTGTCCCCCACAGACCATCGCCAGTCATCCCACCACATCCACCACCCGCTGTCCACACACCTACCCCCGGACACCCGCCGCAAGAAGGGGGTGCCAAAAAAGGTCAAGAAGAAGCACGCCCGTGCCTCTGTCCCTGGTGAGACCCCCACCATCGAGGAGGCCGAAGAGGATGAGGATGAGGTGTGTGACACAGAGACGGAGAGGTCAGCAGAGGAGCTCCTACAGCCCGGCCCACCTGAGGCAGTGCAGGTGAGGCCAGGGCTGGGTGCGGGGGGCAGCTCTGGAGCTTTTAGGGGCACAGCCAAGGTGCCAGAGCTGATGGTGCCTGTGGCCAGGGGTCATGGCTCTACAGCAGCCAGTCCCTCCCATGCCCTGTCTCAGTTCTTCCTGCAGGAGGATGAGGTGACTGAACACCGGGGGGCAGAGGATCCAGTGACACCCCCGGAGCTGCCTGGGTCTCCCCCAAACCCTCGTGGGTCCACATCCCCCAGGGAAGCCCAGGCAGGCAGGTGAGTAGGGCTGGGGTTGGGCAGCGCAAGGGTTCGCCTGGGGCTTGGGGGCGGCAGCCCCTTCTGGCTGCCCCACAGTGGGTTTGGGGGACACAATGGGGGCTCAGCTCTGAGGTGGGTGCCTGCCTCGCAGCCCCAGTGCAGAGGAGGGAGGAGCGGTGGAGGGAGCAGCCACCACCACCGAGGCCGGCTCCCCCGGTCGCCCTGTTCCCAAGTCACAGCTGGGGCACCGCAGCTACAACCTGCATGAGCGGCGGCGGATCGGCAGCATGACCGGAGCGGAGCAGGACCGGTACCAGAAGATGCCGACAGACGAGTCGGAGGCCCAGACACTGGCCTCTGCTGACCTGGACTACATGAAGAGTGAGTGGGGGGCACCCTGCACCCCAGGGACTGTGCTGACAATGGCTGTTGGTGCAGCTGGGGCCGAGCCGTATGCTTCATGGGGCTTGGGCAGGGCTGGGACACCCCACTGCTGAAGCAGAGCCGGGCTGGGTGCAGGCTCTGGCCCCCCTCTAGTTGCTGGATATGGCTGCAAGGGACCCACTGCTGGGGTGCCAGGCATGGGCCAGGTCTGCATCCACATGGAGCATGGCCAGGAGCTAGTGTCTGGTGGCTGCAGCTGGAGGCAGCGGTGGTGCCACCCCTGGGTGCTCACGAGCCCCTGGCGAGTTGCAGCTCTGGGACTCACAGGGCTCCGAGCTCCCCAGGGAGCACTGCCTGCAGCAGGGTCCCATGCGGATGGGCACACACAACCTTTGGCACAGGGATCTGGGTTGACCTTGGTGTGAGGAGCCACCTCTGCTCCTGCTTGTCACCACTGACACCAGAGAAGCAGCAACTGGGTGACCCCCCAGTGCCACAGCCCTCACCGGTGCACAGATCCCATCCCCACCTCCCTGCACACTGAGTGCCATGATCATGGACCCTGGGGCTCTGATGGTCCTTGTCTGGCTTTGTTCCCTCTGCTTCAAGCTGCCCTGGGCTGGCTGCCAGCCTGTGGCTCCCCATGACAAGTGCTGGGACTCTGGGCTCAGGGCTGTGAGCTCCGCAGGTCACCCTCCCGCCACCATCACCATCCTCCCTGTCCCTGACAGGTCACCGCTTCGAGGACGTGCCGGGGGTGCGCCGGCATCTCGTTCGGAAGAGTGCCAAGGCGCAGGTTGTCCACGTCAGCAAGGACCACAAGGAGCCCATGACACGGCACCGCAAGCAGGACCGGCAGCCCCACGAGGTGCGGGGACCCAGTGTGGGATGTTGGGCAGGGATGGGGGACCTGGTGCTGGGGAGCCCCTGCATGGGTGCATCTTGCCTGGGGGGGCTCTGACTGGCCTGGCTGTGCTGTCAGGTGTTTGTGGAGCTGAACGAGCTGGTGGTGGACAAGAACCAGGAGCTGCAGTGGAAGGAGACGGCGCGCTGGATCAAGTTCGAGGAGGACGTGGAGGAGGAGACAGATCGCTGGGGCAAGCCACATGTGGCCTCCCTGTCCTTCCGCAGCCTCCTGGAGCTGCGCAAGACCCTGTCCCATGGTAGGGAGGCAGAGGCAGCCCCACGGAACACTGGGGGGCATGGGGGTCCCGGCTGTTCTTGTCTCAGTCCCCCCTCCCCTGCCCAGGGGCTGTGCTCCTTGACCTGGACCAGAAGACACTGCCGGGGGTGGCTCACCAAGTGGTGGAGCAGATGGTCATCACTGACCAGATCCGGGCTGAGGACCGTGCCAATGTGCTGCGGGCACTGCTGCTCAAGCACAGGTTAGTATGGGGGGCACCGGCCCAGGGGCCCCCCTGCAAGCTCTGCTCCCTGCAGCCTTGGGGTCCACGCTGTCCCTGTATCACTGGCAGGGATAGCTCTGCCTGAGCCACCTCAGACAGCTCTGGCTTTGTCTCACAGCCACCCAAGCGATGAGAAGGACTTCTCCTTCCCCCGAAACATCTCTGCGGGCAGCCTGGGCTCCCTGCTCGTGCACCACCACAGCACCAACCATGTGGCTGAGGGCAGTGAGCCTGCTGTCACCGATCCCCTCATCGCCGGCCATGCCGTGGAGCATGACACACGGGTCGATGTGGAGCGAGAGGTGAGCTCGGCTCCTCTTGTCCCCAGACCTTGGCTGTGCCACACCATCCCCAGCCCTTCCTCCTTGCCTGCATCACTCCTCATCCTCGGGAGGGGCCCTCACCCCTGCCACATTGTTCCTCTGTCCCCACAGAGGGAGGTCCTCACCCCCACCCCCCCAGTTGGCATCACTCGCTCCAAGTCTAAACACGAGCTGAAGCTGCTGGAGAAGATCCCGGACAATGCTGAGGCCACGGTGGTGCTTGTGGGTACGGAGGGGTGGCAGGGGGCAGGCAGGGTGGGCAGGGGTTGGGGACCACATGCTGGTCTCTCACCATGGCCCCCTGTGCCCCACAGGCTGCGTGGAGTTCCTGGACCAGCCCACCATGGCCTTCGTGCGGCTGCAGGAGGCGGTGGAGCTGGACTCGGTGCTGGAGGTGCCCATCCCCGTGCGGTTCCTCTTCGTGCTGCTGGGGCCCAGCAGCACCCACATGGACTACCACGAGATTGGGCGCTCCATCTCCACCCTCATGTCTGACAAGGTGAGAGCCACATCCCCACTGGGGCCACAGTGCTCAGGGACCTGCAGCATCCCCGGATGGGCACCCTGACCCCACTGTCCCCACGCCAGCAATTCCACGAGGCTGCGTACCTGGCTGACGACCGCCACGACCTCCTCAATGCCATCAATGAGTTCCTGGACTGCAGCGTGGTGCTGCCGCCCTCCGAGGTGCAGGGTGAGGAGCTGCTGCGCAGCGTCGCCCACTTCCAGCGTGAGATGCTGAAGAAGAGGGAGGAGCAGGAGCGAAGGCTGCTCCTGGAGCCCAAGTCCCCCGAGGAGAAAGGTGCCAGCAGCACGGGATGGGGCAGGGTGAGGGCCTCAGCTGTCAGGGTCTCACTGTCTGTCTGTCTGTCTGTGGGGTGCAGCGCTGCTAAAGCTGAAGGTGGTGGAGAGCGATGGTGAGGAGGAGGATGATGACCCCCTGCGGCGCACGGGCCGGCCCTTTGGGGGGCTGATCCGGGACGTGCAGCGGCGGTACCCCAAGTACCTGAGTGACTTCAGGGATGCACTGGACCCACAGTGCATTGCAGCTGTCATCTTCATCTACTTTGCTGCACTGTCACCAGCCATCACCTTCGGAGGGCTGCTGGGTGAGTGCTGGGGCTGTGGGTGCTGTGTCCTGCCCCATGGGTGCTGCAGGAGGGAGCAGGAATGAGCTGTGGGGCTGCGATGCTGGGGATGAAGGACCTTGTCCCGCTGGATGTGCCTGAGCCTGTCCTGCCCGCAGGGGAGAAGACGCAGGACCTGATCGGGGTGTCTGAGCTGATCATCTCCACATCGCTGCAGGGTGTGATCTTCTGCCTGCTGGGCGCCCAGCCCCTGCTCATCATCGGCTTCTCAGGGCCTCTGCTTGTCTTTGAGGAGGCTTTCTTCACGGTGAGGCCTGGGGACTGGAGGGGGTGGAGGGAACATTCCCGCTGCTGTAGGGCAGACATCACCCCTCAGCCCCACTGCACCTCCCACTGCCTGGGGCTCTGCCCCAGCTCTGCTGACACTGGTCTGTCTGTTCTGCAGTTCTGCACCTCCAATGGCCTGGAGTACCTGGTGGGGCGCGTCTGGATCGGCTTCTGGCTCATCCTCATCGTGCTGGTCATGGTGGCCTTCGAGGGCAGCTTCCTGGTGCGCTTCGTCTCCCGCTTCACCCAGGAGATCTTCGCCTTCCTCATCTCCCTCATCTTCATCTATGAGACCTTCTCCAAGCTGGCCAAGGTGAGTCCACGCAGCTGGGACCAGGGTGTCTCTGGGGTGGGGGCTGATGGGACCGGCCTGAGCCTTGCTGTGCCACAGATCTTCCAGGAGCATCCCCTGCACGGCTGCGTGCAGGCCAATGTCTCAGAGGCAGAGGCATGGAGGAACAGCAGCACAGCCCCAGCCAACAGCACCGCCAGCCGCACCGCAGCCAAGGTGACGGGGCAGCCCAACACGGCGCTGCTCTCGCTGGTGCTCATGGCCAGCACCTTCTTCATTGCCTTCTTCCTGCGCAAGTTCAAGAACAGCTGGTTCTTTCCTGGACGGGTGCGTGGGGCAGGCGGGACGGCAGCACGGGCGCTGCTCGGGTCCTGGGGTGAGCCCAGCTTTGGGGGCAGCGTTGAGCTGGGGCCAGTTGTGCCGTGGGGCTGGGGCTGGGCTGATGCTGCTGTTCCCCCAGATCCGGCGGCTCATCGGGGACTTTGGGGTGCCCATTGCCATCCTGGTGATGGTGCTGGTGGACTACAGCATCCAGGACACCTACACACAGGTCAGCACCAAACACCTCCCAACCTGGGGGCAAAACTCCCCCACCCTGCACCCCCTGGCACCCATTTGCCTGCTGCATGCTGTGTGCAGGTCAGTGGCTCCTGGCGCTTGCAGCACTGTCCCCACCATGGCTGCTGTGGTTCTTGGCCACCTCTGCCTCCAGCATCTTGCTTTTCATAGAAGTATAGAATCAGTGGTTTGGGTTGGAAGGGACCTTAAAGCTCATCCAGTTCCAACCCCCTGCCACAGGCAGGGACACCTTCCACCAGACCAGGCTGCTCCAAGCCCCATCCAACCTGGCCTTGAACACTGCCAGGGATGGAGCAGCCACAGCTTCTCTGGGCAACCTGTACCAGGGCCTCACCACCCTCACAGGGAAGAACTTCTTCCTCAGATCTCATCTCAGTCTCCCCTCTGTCAGTTTAAAGCTATTCCCCCTTGTCCTGTCCCTACCTGCCCTTGTCAAAAGCCCCTCTCCAGCTTTCTTGTTGGCCCCTGTAGGCACTGGAAGCTGCTCTAAGGTGTCCTTTGAGACTTCTCCAGGCTGAACAAGCCCAGCTCTCTCAGCCTGTCTTCCTCTCCCCACTTTGCTGGGAGCCCTTTGAGCCTGGCTGCAGCAGGTCCCAGTGCCTCCATGGCTCATCCCATGCCGCAGCACCACTTGCTGTGGGAGAGCTATGGGGCAGAGCTTGTGTGTGACCCCAGAATTTCTCGCCCCCTCCTGCAGAAGCTGAGCGTGCCCAGCGGGTTCTCGGTGACAGCCCCGGACAAGCGGGGCTGGGTGATCAACCCCCTGGGTGAGAAGAGTGACTTCCCCATATGGATGATGGTGGCCAGTGGCCTCCCCGCCATCCTCGTCTTCATCCTCATCTTCATGGAGACCCAGATCACCACGTGAGCACAGCGGGGTGGTCTGGGGCCCCTGCAGGGCAGCACAGGGCATGATGGGGCAGGGTGTGCTGTGCCAAGCTGAGCTGGGCCATTCCATGTCCTGCTGAGCTGTGCCATGCTGCACTGTGCCATGCCAAGCCCTGTCAAGCCATGCTGATAATCTGCCCTTGTGCCCAGGCTGATCATCAGCAAGAAGGAGCGGATGCTGCAGAAGGGCTCTGGGTTCCACCTTGACCTCCTGCTCATTGTGGCCATGGGTGGCTTCTTCGCCCTGTTTGGGCTGCCGTGGCTCGCCGCGGCCACCGTGCGCTCTGTCACACACGCCAACGCCCTCACCGTCATGAGCAAGGCTGTGGCACCTGGGGACAAGCCCAAGATCCAGGAGGTGAAGGAGCAGCGGGTCACCGGGCTGCTGGTGGCTGTGCTCGTGGGTAAGCACATCCCTGACTGCTGCGCGTCCCCTGCCAGCCCTGCTCCATCCTGTGTGGCCATGGGGGGCTCCAGGCAGCTGTGGGGAGCTGTGGTGGTGGGGGAGCAGCACGAGGAGGGCTGGGGTGCCCTGAGCCCTAAGTGTCGTGGCCATCCTGTCCTGCATGGGCACCAGTGACGCAGGACCCTCGCCAAGCACGGCCATGGCAGGTGACCAGGCAGGGAGGAGTGGGCCAAGCAGTGTGGCTGACCCTGCTCTGTCACAGGCCTGTCCATCGTCATTGGGGACCTGCTGCGGCAGATCCCGCTGGCCGTGCTCTTTGGGATCTTCCTCTACATGGGTATCACCTCCCTCAATGGCATCCAGTTCTACGAGCGCCTGCAGCTGCTGCTGATGCCCCCAAAGCACCACCCTGATGTCACCTATGTCAAAAAGGTCAGGGGGACGCAGGGGTTGTCCTAGGGGTGGGGAGCTGTGCTGGGGTTGGAGGGGGATGCAGGGGTCTGACTTGCACTGATGGCTGCCCCCATGCAGGTACGAACACTGCGCATGCATCTCTTCACTGGGCTGCAGCTGGCGTGCCTGGCCGTGCTCTGGGCCGTCATGTCCACCGTAGCCTCCCTGGCCTTCCCCTTCATCCTCATCCTCACGGTGCCACTCCGCATGTGCCTGCTCAGCCGCATCTTCACTGACCGGGAGATGAAGTGTGTAAGTACCCACTCTATGTCCCGCACTGTATCCCTCATCCTCACGGATGCTCTGGTGGGTGATGGCAGGACCCCTTGGTGCCCGCTCAGCTGCCATCTCCCCACAGCTGGACGCAGATGAGGCTGAGCCCATCCTGGACGAGCGGGAGGGTGTGGATGAGTACAACGAAATGCCAATGCCGGTGTAACCATGTGCCAGCAGTGAACCCACCTGCAGCTGCAGGGATGTGCCCAGCCAGGCCCCCGTGCTGCTGCCCTGCAAGGGACTGGGGGCAGCCTGGATGGGCACCCCACGCTCCCCGTGCCTTTGGGGGACCCTGCCAAAGAGATGCTGGTGCATAGCCCTGCCCCGGCAGGACCCCCGCAGCCCTCCCACACCATGAAGGGCCCCTGGTCCCCTCGGGGCACATCTTGACCTTGCCATGGGGCAGAGCCCCCCAGCTACCCCCAGCAGAGCTGCAGGTCCTGGCCTGGCCCCAACCTCTCTGCAGCCCCCAGCCCTGGGCTCCCACCAGACAATCAGGTGTTGCCTAAATCCCACTGTGTTTTATTTAACAGAGTAATTTAAATGGCAATAAACAGCTGTATAACTAGCACACCAGGTCCAGGGGTGCCCACATGGTTGGGGCTGGAGGCACTGGGGAGCCCCATGCACCCCTGCCCCATGGCTGCATAAGGACAGGGCTACAGGCAGCAGCATCCCAGGCACCAGGAGCTGCTACTGAGGGGACCCCAAACCACCAAAGGGACCCCCATGGCAGAGAGCCAGTGCCTGAGCCCCGAGCTGCCGGGCCGGGGGTCCCCTCGTGCTGTGCCCAGCGCAGGCTGGGGGCCGGCTGCTGCCTTGTACTAATAAACAGAATGGACTTTGCACACTTTTCACCGGTTTTATTGTAAATTTAACCCCCCAGTTCCCAAGCCCCCTCCCTCCTCCCGGCTCAGGGCCCAGGGAGCAGCCCCCCCTGTGCAAACCGTCGGCCCTGCAGGGTCTGTCACGGCTCCTGGGACCCCACAGTGGGGGCCAGGCCCAGCCCTCCCTTCCCACAGCAGTGCTGGGAGCACAGGGATCCCCCAAAGCTGCCAGGAGACCTGGCCAGGCCCCGCTGCAGCAATGCTTGCAGACAGGGCTGGGGGGGGGGCAGCGTGGGACCCCTCATCCCCAGAACCCAAAGACTCCCCTACACCCAAATCATACCCCTTCCCCTGCTAACAGCAATAAATAATCTCACACTACCCCAGCCCCACATCAAGGAGCAGGTGCCCATGCCTGGCCCCACATCCCCCCCGGCATGGGGGGCAGTTCTATCCCCCCCTAACCAGGGGAAATGGGCTGCAGCAGCCGCTGCCCCCTCCCCGCTCTGCCCCCTCCCCACCCAGGGCCAGCACATCCGTCCCTCAGAAGCGCAGCTCCCTCAGCTTCTGCCGCAGGTAGTGCTTGGCCTCCTCGATGCCACTCACCTTCTCCAGCTCCGTGTAGGGCAGCTGAAAGAGGACAGGGAGAAACAGTCAGAGCAGCCCCCCCATCATCAGCACCCAGCCCCGGGCTGCCTGGGACACCCGGCTGTGGTGGCAAGGGGGAACAACAAGGGCCTGGGCCCCTTCCTGGGGAAGGAGGGCAGCAATGCTCCTTCCAAGAGGAGGGAGGGCACAAGGAGGAGCCGAGAAGCCGCAGCGCTGCATCTCCCTGCCACAGGGCAGAGGAAGTGAGGGGGGTGCCCAGTGAGGGACTTGCTTTCCCAGCATGTCACCTCTGAAACTAGTTGCCCAATCCTGCACCTGCATCCGCAGGCAGCCTCATCCTGATCCCTACGTCTGCAACAGAGGGAGCTTTTTCTCACCAGCTCATTGAGAAACAGGGCTAATAGTAGGCATCCTGTAGGGACAGGGTGGGAACACTTGGTACAGATGACCCAGGGACTCTGTGGAAAGGCCAGATCCTGACATGGGTGCTACATGAGGTCCAGGACCTGTTTGTGACCGTCACAGATGAGCAAGTGGGATGGGACACAGAGAAACTGCAACTGCCCCAGGATAGTGGACAAGCTGCAGCCAGGTGCTGTTCTCAGTCCCAGGCAGGCCAGGGGTGAAGAAGGCAGCTAACTCTGCATGGGGAGAAGGAACCAAGGCCTCTGGCTGCAGGGAGTCTAAACCAAAGGCTTCTGGCAGCGATTCTGGCAGTTCTTGTATGGAGCCACCTCCTTGCACTGCTTCATGCTCTCTTCCTCATGGCCCAGCTCTGTGGAGTCTGCCTCCCCAGTGGGCTTGCCCTGCAGGCACTACAGAAGCATCAACAGCATAGAAAGCTCCTTCAAACAACAGGCTGGAAGCAAGAAGTGCCAGAGCAGGACAGGGCTTGTGGCAACATCAAATCTGGCCATTATTCCAGGCAGGGTACTGGGAAGGAAGGAGCATGTCCTTACCTAGAAAATTCCAAGGGAAAAGAGCTGCTGTCAATAAGAGGCCAGGACCACGAGGGAAAAGAACATCCACCTTGGAAAGGGTGAGCCCCAAAGCATCTCTGAGAGAGCGGAGGGTTTGAGGTAGGTGACCCTGCAATGGCACTCCCAGTCTGCCAGAAAGGTGGAAGGCACAGGCCTAGCTGAGCATGGAGGCAAGGAAGGGGCTGGGCACAAGACCTGGTGATGTCACAGAATCCCAGACTGGTTTGGGTTGGAAGGGACCTTAAAGCTCATCCAGTTCCAACCCCCTGCCACAGGCAGGGACACCTTCCACTAGACCAGGTTGCTCCAAGCCACATCCAACCTGGCTTTGAATACTGCCAGGGATGAGGCAGGCATTACTTTCATGGGGAGCCTTTTCCAGTGCCTCACCACCCTCACAGCAGAGAACTTCTTTCTTATACCTAACCTGGTTTATAACTTCCCCTGTTTAAAGTTAAACCCATTTCCTCTTGTCCTATCACTGGTCCCTGATGAGGAGTCCCTCTCCAGCATCCTCTGCAGTAACCACGGGCAGCCCCTGCTTTCTGTGCCATGGAAGGAGTGGGCTCTCCTGGAAGGAAGTCCTGCTCAAAGACACTGACAAATCCACACCTGCCACTGCCATGGATTGACAGCATCCAAGGAGCACGGCCCTGGCACTGTCACACAGACATACCCAGACAGCTTAGCAGCGTGCCAGACATGACAGGCACTCCAGCACTGGGAGCAGACACATGGCAGTGCAACAGCCAACAAGAGAAGGCCCTAAATCACCCCTAAGGATGGCTGAGGTGTGAGCACAGGCACCGTGTCCAGCTGGACCAGTCACAAGCTGCACACCCAGCAGTCACCATGGGGCCAACATCGTTTAGTGTCCTCATCTGCGACCTGGACACCAGCACCAAGTGCAGCCCTGGTAAAGTTGTGGATGTACAAAATGGGGAGGAGAGGCTGGTGCACCAGATGGTTCTGCTGCCTTCAGAAGGGACTTAGGAACAGGCTGAAGAAACCCACCTGCAGTGCTCCCTTGGAGAAAGGTGGCCAGTGGCATCCCAGGCTGCATTAGGAAAAGCACCAGACCACCAGGTTGATAAGGAACTGGCTGGATGGCACATGCAGAGAGTTGTGGTCAATGGCTGAATGTCAAGTGGGAACAGTTAACAAGTGATGTCCCTCAGGGATCGGTGTTGGGACCAGTCTTATTTAACATCTTTGTCACTGACATGGACAGTGGGATTGAGTGTGCCCTCAGCAAGTTTACTGATGACACCAAACTGTGTGGTTCGGTTGATACGCTGGAGGGAAGGAATGCCATCCAGAGGGACCTTGACACACTTGTGAGGTGGGCTGATGCCAACCTCATGAAGTTCAACAAAGCCAAGTGCAAGGTCCTACACCTGGGTCAGAGCAATCCCAGGCACAGCTACAGGCTGGGCAGAGAAGAGATTCAGAGCAGCCATGCAGAGAAGGACTTGGGGGTGTTGGTTGATGAGAAAATGAACACAAGCCAGCTTCAGTGTGCGCTCACAGCCCAGAAAGCCAACCGTATCCTGGGCTGCATCAAAAGGAGCGTGACCAGAAGGTCAAAGGAGGTGATCCTGCCCCTCTGCTCTGCTCTCGTGAGACCTCACTTGGAGTATTGTGTGCAGTTCTGGTGTCCTCAACATAAAAAGGACATGGAACTGTTGGAATAAGTCCAGAGGAGGCCATGAGGATGATCAGGGGACTGGAGCACCTCCCATATGAAGACAGGCTGAGAAAGTTGGGGCTGTTCAGCCTGGAGAAGAGAAGGCTGCGTGGAGACCTCATAGCAGCCTTCCAGTATCTGAAGGGGGCTATAGGGATGCTGGGGAGGGACTATTCATTAGGGACAGCAGTGACAGGAGAAGGGGTAATGGTTAAGACTTAAACAGGGGAGGTTTAGATTGGATATAAAGAAGAAGCTCTTTACTGTTAAGGTGGTGAGGCACTGGAATGGGCTGCCCAGGGAAGCTGTGAATGCTCAATCCCTGGCAGTGTTCAAGGCCAGGTTGGACAGAGCCTTGGGTGACATGGTTTAGTGTGAGGTGTCCCTGCCCATGGCAGGGGGGTTGGACCTAGATGATCTTAAGGTCCTTTCCAATCCTAACTATTCCATGATTCTATGGGAGTTAGCGGATCCTTGTCTGCTACTGAGCACTGGTGAGACACAACTGAAGTGTCTAGTGATGACCTCTCCAGAACAAGACATGGATGTACCAGAGCACATCCAGTGCAAGGCCATAAGGATGATCAGGGGAATACAGCATGTGATACGCAAAGAGAGGCTGACAGCACTGGGGAAGGATTGGGGTATCTTATATATGTGCAAATACCTGGCAGGCAGTCAGAAACAATACAGAGCCAGACTCACAGCGGTGCCCAGTGACAGAGAGAGGCAAGGGCACAAACCTGAACCACCAGAAACACCACTTAAGGAAAAGCTACTCACACACACCTCTGCCCAAACGTAAGAAAAACATGTTACTGTGAGGGTAAAGCAGCACTGGCCTTGACCCTGGACCAGGTTACCTAGAAAGCAATCTCTCTGAGTCATTCAAATCTCCACTGGTTATGGTACTGAGCACCCTGCCTGTGTGAGCCAGGGCTGGACTGGGTGATCTCCAGAAGCTCCTGACAACTGAAGCTACTCTGAGATGCAGTAAAGCTATCAGAAGAGGAAATGAACCTCAAACAAGATGAGCAAGAACAACCTGCAAGCTGTGAAGCAGCTCCAGCTCAGGAAGAAGTTGAACTGCCTGGGGTTCTTCATCTTAAAGGGGTGGCCAAGGGGAAGCAACTCTGGAAACACAAATGTAGAAGGTGGTAACTGCAGAGCTACTCTTCCCTCCCTCGTGGTACCAGACCCAGCAGCACATGTCAGCTGAGCTGACAAGCTTAAAACAAACAAGGGCTTGTTGCAGGTGATAGTGCCTGGAGCTGCCTGGCACCAGACACCACAGGTGTGGAAGAGAGCAGGCTCAAAGAAGAATAAAAAGCTCACAGAGAAGAGGTCCACTGGGGAGATCAAACACAGGTCTCCGGGCAGGTGCAGGAGTTCTCAGGCTATTTATGATCTATGTCTCATTTTCCAAGGATCTGTCACTGCCTGCTGCTGGAAAGGGACTAGAGGGGATGGGACCAGCGTGGCCATCCTCACACACCCAAGGGGAGCCGACCACAGGAGCAGCTGCCCCATGATCACACTGAGCAGAGGGGAGGAAGGAGCTCCAGAGCGTCAGTCATGCAGGTCCTGACACCTAAGGCATACTGCAAGATAGCTCTTGCTTGCCTGCACTCCTGCCCTTCCACCTCGCTCCTCAGGGATGCTGCTGGGCTGCTGGCCACAGCCTCCTTCTCCTGGAGCAGCTCTGACACGCAGTAATGGTCACCATAGACAGTTTGAGATGGGACACGGACACCGGGCAAGGCGAGCATGGTCCCTGGCTGCTCTGGGTGCAGCACAGCGCAGGCAAGCAAGGGCAACTCTGGGTCACGGTGGCCCAAAGCTGGGAGTGGAGGCAGCTGTGCCAAGCACCTTCACCAGCCAAGGGCATTCCAGAGCCCAGACACACAAGGAGAGCCTGTGGCACCAGCTGGGAGCACTCCTCCACACAGCAGAGCTGCTCAGCCCCATAGCTGCTCATCCCAAAACCCAGCACTAGGGAGACTTGGGCTGCATGGGAGAGCTGGGCCTGCTGCACTGCCCTGCAGTGATCTCCAAGGGATCTCCAAGGAAATACCACACTGTGAGTCATGGGACTGCCGAAGCTATGCATAAACAAAGGGCTTCTAAACTACGTACACTGCAAGTTATGAAACGAGGAGGAGCTTCATGTTGGCACACGGTGCCGTCAGCAGCAGGGAGGCAAGGAGCTTTAACAAATGGTTATGGGACTGCTTAATAGATCTATGACTGTAATTCAGGTGACCTCTGAAGTGGAGAAGTAAACAGGAATGAGAGGCCTGCCTTTCTGTTTTCCTCAGAAAGATCCATCCTCCAGTTACAAATCACCTCACAAAGAGTCTTGCAGAAGCTGCACACCTCAAAACAACGTCTGAAGTTACCAAAGAGGTCTGGAGACAATTACAAAGGTGTCAGTGTAGCCTTGAGGCCTTCTCCATTTGTGGCTCTTGCCACACACCTGCCAGAGGCTGCACCCAAAGAGGCCAGGGCTCCAAAACCGGCACCAAATGGAGTTTGGCCTCACATCACCTCCACCACAGCGGCCAGAGGCACACTGCACAACCCACAGCTTGGATCACAGTGCAAGGTATCAGCCTGAGCTAAATCCTCATTTCATTTCCACCCAGAAGCCCCACAGTTGATGTGCCTGCTGAGCCCAGACTGACCCAGTGTTTCCCTGCTCCCCCTCCCTGACTGGTGAGCTGGTTGTCTTTCAGCTCCACACCAGGATTCCTGCAGCACCAGTGGACATGAGGGGCTATCCCCCTATCCCTGCTTTCTACCAGCCAGCATGGAAAAAGGTCTTGGTGTGGGGAGGGCAAAAAGTAGCTGTGAAGATGAGTCACTGCTTCCTCTTGCTAGCAGCAAGCACAGAAGGAGGAAGGAGGGCTGCCACTGTGAGTGCTTGCAGTGGAGGTGCCCATCTTGCCACAGGGCCATGGGTGATCTCTGCCTGGGGGAGGGAAGGGGGAAGCCCCCCTCTTACCTGAACTAAACAGTAGCCCAGCAGTCGCAAGTGCCTGTCCCTCATGGCTCGTGAGCCCACCAGGATATCGGAGTTCTGGCAGTAATGCCACTTGTCATTGACCGACAGCACCACCCTGCAGAGGACAGAGAGCAGGAGGAGGATAGCGTTACCCATGTCACAGACCCTGCAGGCAGGATGGGCAGCAGTGCCACCCAGTCCCCACAACAGCAGAGGATGAAGGGCAGCTCAGTACCTCTGAATCTCCTCAGCTCCCTGCAGGCCATCGCTTGGCCCTCGCTTGGGGCTGGGCCGGCATGGAGAGGGTGAAGGGCAGGTGTCCTCGCTGGTGGGAGGACTCCTTTCCTCCGTCTCCTCCTGTGCCTGCTCCCCCTGGAAGCAATTGTGATCATGGCCAGTGCAGCTGGCAGTAGTCTCCTCTTCCTCCTCCAGGATCTTGCTTATGGGGAACTGGAAGAGCGTGGCTGTGGAGGTGCCCCCGGGGGAGCAGTCAGGGGTGCCAGCTGGCTGTGCGGAGAGGCACTCGGAAGGGCTGCTTAATGTGGAGCTGCCCTGGCTCTCCAGGGAAGACTCTTTGCTCAGGCTGCAGTAATAGTCTGAGGGGGGCTGGTAGCAGGGCCCCCCCGGGGCAGGGCAAAGTGTGGGGAGGAACCTCCCGGCCAGGTTGTTCTCCCGGGATCCCGGGGGGCTGCTTGGTGTCTCTGGAGCAAACGGAGCAAAGTCCTGCAAGTCTGAGGTGAGGGCCAGGACGCTCGAGCGCAAGGAGATGGCAGCAGGGGACGTTGTAGGGTGGAGAGAGGGAGCCTTGGAAGCTGCAGGAACACGGGAGAGAGGCAGCACAGTGCCCGAGCGGTTGATCCACAGCAGGAAGTCTGCAGAGAGAGAACAAGGATCAGCACCAGACTTGAGACCCCTCTACTGATGGGACATGTGCTCGGAGACCCCAGGTGTCCCACAGTGGGAAACTGTACCAGCCAGCTGAGCAGACAGGAAAGGGAACCCCCCACTACCACACTGGCCTAGCTGAGCCCTCCTGCAGTGGGGCAGCTTAGGGAGCTTCAACCTAAAGCACTGGGAGAAAACAGTGTCATGGGGAAGCTGGTGACAAAGCAGCCAAATCTAGTTCTGCCCTGAATAAGCTCCCACCTCAGGCCTCCCTGAAACACTCAAGCAGCCACAAGGCTTCTACGGTGCCCACAGCCCCGCACATTCCACTGCCAGCTCCCCTGGGAGCCATGGCCCTACCCTAGTGCAGCCAAGCTACCTGTGCAGTATCCTGGGGGCAGCACCTCATCCTGCCGATAGCACTCTTCTCCCACCAGCTGCCGCAGGGCCTCGGCCACCAGCCCCTTGTAACTAAGAGGAAAAGGAAGAGTCAAAGAACACAATAGGGAGAGCCCCCATCCTGCCCCCTCAGGCACCACCAACCCACATTGTCCCTCTGAGCACATCTGTGCAGAGACATGGAGGCTCCTGGGAGTGGGAAATAAGGAAAGCCTTTGGGCTCATTCAGCAGAAAAGCTCCTCTCAATACTGTTACACCATCAGCATATTCTTCTGCCCCAAAGGGCTGTCAATCATTGGAACAGGCTGCCCAGGGACGTGGTGGAGTCACCACCCCTGGAGGTATTTAGAAGACCTGTAGGCATGGCGCTTTAGGGCTGCGGTTTAGTGGTGGAACTGGCAGAGCCAGGTTGGCAGCCCCGGGGCAGCCCTCCCCTCCCTGCCCAGCACTGACCTGTACTTTCTGTTGGCCTCGTCGGCCGTGAGGGCGTGCTCGAACATCAGGACGCGGTAGCGCGGGTCGAGGCGCGGGCCACTGTAGTCGTGGAACTCCAGCTCCACCGCAGCGTCCAGTAGTGAGAGGTAGCGGCGCACGATCAGCGCGTAGGGGCTGCCTGTGGGGACAGGATGGGTGTTAAACACTGCCAGGCAGCTCCTGCTGCCCCAGCCACGCTCCTCGTCTCTCCAGTGCTTCCCAAACCAACCACCACCCCAGCCCTGCGCTGTGATGCCTGGAAATGACCCAACATACTCATAACATTGGTGATGAAGGCTGGGGAGAAGACTTGGTGCAGGACGGTCTGTGGGAAATGGCTGAGCTGAAACATGGACATGAGGATGTTGACAGTAGCCAGCGGTGAGCTGCCGGCCTTCTGCTCCAGGATGGCCTCCAGCTTGGGGAAGAGCTCGCTGTGGTTGGATGGGCGGTAATTCATGCGACTGAAGGGAAACACCAGCTTCTGGATCACCTGCGGGCAGGAGGAGAATGAGTGGGGCTGGGCCAGGCAGCAGGAGAAAGGACAGGTCAAACCTCTCCAGAGGTAGGCAGGAACAGGCTCTCACAACCCGTAAGAACCAGAGCACATCCTGGTTGCTGCCAGCAAGAAGAACCAGCCCAAAGGCAGAGAAGTGACGTGGTTCCCCAGCATCAGGGCAGCTCTGGAGCCAGCCCCAGGCATCCCCCAGCCTGGGATGAGCACTCACCTTGCTGTCGAGCTGCTCCCCACGCTTCAGGAGGAAGTTTGCGATGGTATCAAGCAGCCGTGGCTCACGCAGCCGGTGCCGGGCCACGTACTTGGCGATGAGGGCCATGGTGTAAGGGGTGAGGTTCTCTGCCTTCCTGGGGAGCCACTCTGCACAGGGCAAACCACAGCAGGGTATTGTCAGAGAGGCCTGGCTCTGGCTCAACTGTGGCTCTCCAGGAGCCACTACAGCCTGGGCAGAAACGGCAGTGCAGGCAGGTGGGATATAACAAGACCAAGAGCAAAGCCATCTCTCCTGAAACTCAGAAGACTTCCAAAAACCTTTAAGTTATGTGGCTTGTGAGAAGCTCAAGCAGAATCCCATCACATGCACACCAGGAAGCACAGCTGGAATATACACAGAAAGGGGTCCCTTCTCTAGAAACCCCACAGAAAACAGCCTGCTCCCAGTCTTGAGGTAAGGCAGGCTCCCAGCCCTGGAAGGATGAGGCTGGGAAGTCAGTGACAGGACAGCCAGAGCACAGAGCATCTTCTGCTCCAGCCTCACCAAGGTGTTGATCTCCTGGCACCCAGCATAAACCCCTGGTGCTGTCATAAACTGAGATGTCCTCTGGGGCCAGGACAGGAAGCTCCAAGGCTGCCAAGTGCATGGAGCCCCCTGCACTGGGGGGGAGGCTCGCACACTGGGCAAGGACCCTGCCTGTGCAGACCCTGCCCTCACCTGCCATGCTGCGGATGAAGCGCTCTTGGCGGTTCTCGTAGAAGAGCTGAGAGCTGAAGATGGCCTCCAGGGCCTTGTTGTTTGCCTCCTGGGCGCACAGGGCCAGCATCTCGTCCAAGAGGGCCAGCTCGTGCTCCCGCATGGCACTGACTTGCCCCAGCGTGTGCCTGACGAGGCGCAGGATCTTGCGGTTGTTGATCAGCTGCTGGTCGGAGGCCGGGTGTCCCTGCAGCGCCTGTGCCCGCAGCCGGTAGTAGGAAAGGAGCAGGAACAGAGTCTGGGGGTGCCGCTCCTTCTCCAGGTGCCGCTCCAAGCTGCTGAGGCAAGACTCAACCAGGGGGTGGGGGCTGGACGGGTGCAGCCTCATCACGCTGCTGAACACCATGGAGACATCCTTCTGGTTGAAGCGGCCCAGGCGGCTCCGGGATTCATCCTCCAGCACTCGCACCAGCGGTGATTCCCCAGGCAGGCCTGTGACAGGGAAGGGATAAGGGATGTCCAGACTCCATCTCCCATTTTCACTATACACAACTGTCCTCGTAGGCTCAGGCACTAGACTACAGCTGGAGGACGGGTTTGCCATGTCAGTGATCAAATCAAAGGTGAGAAAGGGAAAGGGACCGGTCTGGCAAAGCCTGACCAGAATATGAGGGCATGTAAACCACAGAAAAAGTCACATGGAGCTGCTGGGTTATTACCCCCTGCTCTGCCAAAATGGATGTCCTTAAGTTCATCTGCAAAAGTGAGGTTTATTTCTTAACTCTCTAGCTTCTTGAAGATAAATAAGACACCCCTAAAAGTACTTAAAAATAAAAGTTATGGTTGGAAAACAAACAATAAATCAAGACATCACTGAAATAAAAACTGTCTCTGTGTGATGGGAACTAATCCTTTCACATCTCCAGCCTTCTCCCTATTCCTACTGCAGCTTTAGTCTTTCAAACCTGACTCCTGGGAAAAACGCTCTCCCCCAGCACTGGGTGTATTATACAACCAGGGAAAGACGAGAGGCCAGGCGCACAGGAAAAAGGCAAAGGCCATCCTCCGTGTGTCAGAAGAGATATGTCCAGGAGACACACGGAGCATTAGGCACCGTATGAGGCCCTGGTAGCCCACTGCTCTCCTGAGCCAGCTGACGAGATTTCAGTTTTCAAAAGGGCTTTAAAGCAACGGAGGCAGCATGGGGTAAGTCGCTGCGTTTTATCATTAATCAAAAATCAGCCAGAAGGTGGAAAGAGAAGAATTGGTCTGAGCAGTTGCTTTGTTCCTTGAAGAAGAGGCGGGTGAGTGTTTTTATTAATGAGTGGGTGAGCGTGGTGAGCAGGGGAGGGCAACTGACAGAGAACAAAGTGTGGGTCAAATCCAGAGCAGGCCAGGGGGAGCCCAGCTGAGGGGAGAGGCGCCTGGCAGCCCAGAGCTCAGCGTCAACAAACACAGAGCACTGAGAGACAGAGCAGGGAAGAGCAGGAACTTCTTCCCTCCCCCTTCCAGCAGGATCTAGAGTTACTGCATCAACCCATGGCCGGCACCAGGCAGCTCAGCCAAGGCCTCAGCCCAGCGTGCAGCGCCAGTGGGGGGAAAGATAAAAGCAAACAGAATGGCAGGAGACGTGTGCATGGGGCTGTCAGGAACCACTGGGGTGGGGAAAGCATGCACCACGGGGTACCTGCCAGGCACCCTGGTATCACCAGAGCAGGCAGGAGGATCTGCAGGGCCCTTGGGGGTCCCCAGCCCAGTGGAGGCTCCATAATGCCTGGGGACTGCTGCTGAGCAGGAACCCAAACCAGCTTAAACCTTCTCTCCTGAATATCAAATGCCCACCGATACAGGGCACACAGCTTGCAAAGGGTTTAGTCAAAATCTTGCGTCGCACGCTTTGGTGCTCAGATGTTTCCCTGATTTTCAGGGCTGGAACAAAACTCGAGGAGTGGTTTATTCCACATCCTGCCAGGCAGCACTGGCCACCACTTTGGCTGCCCTTCGGGCTGACTGCTGCAGCCAGCTGAGCTCCTCCCTGAGCAGTCAATCCATCCTTCCAACCCCAAGCAGAGCCTCCTCCTCCTTCAAAGGGCACAGCTCCATCTGCCACAGAGCCACCGTCACGTCAATCCACACACAAACCCAGACACCAGTGCCTGTCTCAGTATGTCCTTTCTCCTTCCATGGCAGCTGGACAAGACAGCTTTCCTTTCACCTCCCAGACCACACGCTGCCCCACTGCCCTCCACCTCCCCGTTTGCTGTGGGTGATCCCACATAGGCCAATGCCAGCTGCCCAAACACTCACCCAGTGCAGCAGCGGCGTACAGGCAGTTGACAATACTGAAGTTATCAAACTTGGAGCAGCCACTGATGATGGCCTGACAGAGAGTCTGGAACTCCGGCTGCTCCAGCACCTGGCTGGGCCCACGGCTCTCCCCATTCACTGCAGCATGGCCCTGCTGCTGCTGCAAGAGCTGGCCCAGCTTGTGCAGGGCGATGGGGTAGTGGCTGGCAGACACCTTGCTGGGATTCTGCGTGACCCACCGCAGCACTTCTCCCACGCTGCGGGAGCGCTCAATCAGACGCTTCATTGTGAAGAACGTGTCATAACTCATCTTCTCGTGGATGAAGTTCCAGCTCTTCCTCTTGCCATGGCCTCGAGTCCTGTAGGCGTCTGGGGGGAAGGTGTGCAGCAGCCCATGGCCATAGGGGTCCAAGGGGAGCAGCATAGCCCGCTGCTTTGCTTTGCCAGCACAGTAGCAGGTGGGATACATCCCGGCCCCGCTCCGATCACCAGCGGTCAGGCCCTGCAGGACTCCGGGCCACACGCTCTCCCGGGTCAGAGCACGGAGCCATGGCAGCAGGCGCAGCATGGCGAGGGCAGGGCGGCTCGGGAGGCTTCAGAGAACCGGGAGATCCTGGGGATGAGGACAGCAGGGGGATCAGCTTGGCAACAGCCGGTGAGGGGTAACAAGCAGCCCACACCAGGACTCCCCACCCGCCCAGATCCACCTCAGTGCAGGGGTACCTGCCCCACAGACCCCCCCCACTTCTGAGCTCCCCGCTCCCGGAGTCCCCCGGCATCAGACCCCCCGCCCCGCACAGGCCCCGTTACCCTGAGACCCCGGCCAGCGTAGATGCTCCCAACCCGATGCCGTCCCTACCCCCATCCCCATCCTTTCTCCCGAGGCCCGCAGACCCCCTTTGTCCCAGGAGCCCTAGCGCCCGCAGATCCCTGTCCGGTACCGCCGGGCCGCATCGAGCGCTCCTCCACGGTACCGGGAGCGCCGGGTCGGACCGCAACGGGACGGCGAACCCGGGGCTCCCCCACGCCCACCCGCCGGGCCCAGCCGTGCCCCGCAGTGCCGGGCCCTACATGGCGCTCGCGGCCGCGCCGTGTCCCGCCGCCGCCGCCCCGGCCGCTCAGCGCCGCCCGGACACCGAGTCCACCATCTTCCCGACAGCCCCCGCCGGGCCGCGGGCTCAGTCCCGCCCCCCGCGGCCCACACTTCCGGGAGCGCAGCCGCACCACCAGCGAGCAGCCTGGTCCCTCCTCCAATGAGCGGGCGCCTCGCGCAGGGGGCGGAGCGAACCCGCCAGCTCAGGCGCGCTGCGGCCCTGCGGAACGCGTGGCCCGAGGCGCTGGCCACGCCCCCTCCTCGTGGCCACGCCCCTCCCACTGTCTCCGTCTCCCCCCCTCCCACCGGAGGCACATCAGAGCCGGGAGCCCGCGATCGTTCACAGTCCTTCCTCTTTAATCGTGACACCGGGATCCCAGGGAGCGGATACCCCCAGGCAGGGCTCGGCCAGCCCAGGCGGGAGCATCGCTCATGAGAGATCTGAGCAACGGAGTGCAGGTGTGGGATGGGGGCCAGGCTGGGAGCCCCCTCCCCAGAGGCAGACCGGCTCCAGCCCCTGCCACACCCTTGTCCCTGGCTGCTGTGCTGTCCCGGAGGTTCCTGCCTGGCTCGGCCCCTTTGGACGGAGCGCTGGGTCCACACAATCCAGGTCCAGCCCCCCCAGTTCGGGAGTGCAGGCAGCCCCCTCCTGGCACCATGCGTACTCTGGGGCACGGCAACTCTTTCGGGGCACAGAGCTGTGCTATCTGCGGTACATGGTGAAGGCCATGAAGCTGAAGAGGAGGGTGAGGCCGGCTAGGAAGGTGGTGGCGGTGGCGGTGAAGACATGGCGGTACTGGAGCTGGAAGTACCAGAGCACAGCCAGCATCAGCACGAAGAGTGGCAACATGAGGCTGCCCACGTTGAGGGCAGCGTGCACAGGGTCAGCGGAGGCATGGGGGCTGGCGGGCGCCGGGGCTGGGCTGTGCTGGGAGATGTGGCAGTGCAGGACGCTGTTGTGGGTGAGGTGCAGGGAGGCCAGGCTCTGGCTGTCATCACGCAGCAACTGCCCCTGGTAGATCAGCCGTACTTGCTGCTCCTGCCCGGGGAAATAGGCCCTGCAGTGGGGCAGCAAGGAGGAAGATGTCACACGCCCATCACAACACAGTTCCCCCTGTCCAGCCCCCCAGGTGCAGGTAGTGAATGCACCCACCCTGACCACCTGCTAAACCTCATGCCCGCACTTCACCACCCGCTGCCACAGGCAATGACATAAGTGAAGGCGCTGGGACAACACCACCACGGATGGGCACAGGCACACCGAGCACACACCACCCATACAAGAGTGCGAGTGGCAGCTCCCAGCTGCGCCAGGGAAGGCAGGAATGGCCGGCAGGGCTCGAGGATGCCCCCAACGCTGCCCCAGCCAGGGCAGCCCCGAGCGGTGCCGCCGGAGAACCGGCCTGCCCTCCCCTCACCTCTTCAGGGCCCCAACTGTGTCGCCGGGGCGCACCCGGGCCAGGCGCTCCGTGTCGTTGAGGAACTTCAGCCGCAGCACCATGGTGGGCTCGGAGGGGTCGCCGTCCCCCTCACTGAGGGAGCCCTGCGCAGGTGTGGGGCTGGCTCGGGGCCGCAGCCCCGCCGCCAGCCCGCCCGGCCCATCGGGAGCCGCTGCAGCCGCTGCCGCCGCCGGCTGGGCCTTGTGCTCCACGGGGGTTGGGGCAGCGCTCGGTCCCTCCTCGGGCAGCGGCGCAGCGGCGCGGGGCGGGGCGGCGGGCTCGGGGGCGCGGGTGGAGGCCCAGGCCAGCCCCAGCACCACGGCGACCAACAACAACGCGAAGAGCACGGTCACCTCATCGCCAACGCCCTCGATCAGCGTCATGGCGGCGGCGGCGGTAGCGGTTACCGACCTGGGGGCATAGAGCGGGGCCTTCAGCCCGCCGGGCCGCAGGCGACCGGAGCCACGACTGGCCCAGGCCCCTCACCTGCCGCCATCGCGCCGCTTCCGCCTCCCCGTAAGCCACGCCGGGAGCTGTAGTCCCAGTGGATGCATGCACAGAGCGCACCCGCGAAGCGCGCAGGGAGCTGTAGTTCTATTCTGCGCGTGCGTACAAGTTTCCCTTGCTGGGCACGCCGGGAACTGTAGTCCCCCCCCGCCCTCCTGCACACCTAGAACCAAGAAGCGGGACTACAACTCCCGGCGTGCCCCGCTCCGGGACCTCGGGTAGAGCCTTCCCTCATCCGCCATTACCGTTTGTGAGCTGCTGGTTTCTGGTGGTCTCTGCCTCAGGAGATGCGGTGCTCCGGGGTGGATAGAGGAAGGGGCTGCAACAGTCGGGCCTCGGTTCACGGGGAGGAAATGAGGAGCTCGGGTGTTGGTGTTAATGTGGTGGCGCTTGGAGAAGCTTAGGAGGGAAGGATGGCTGTTGGGAGCAATGCATAGAATAGTCTCGACTGGGCTATGTCAGCAGGAATTGACCTACAACCATCACCTGGTCCAACTGCCAGACCACTTCAGTGCTGGCCAAAAGTTAAAGCATGTTGTTAAGGGTATTGACCAAATGCCTCTTGAACAGTGGCAGGCTTGGTGCATCAACCACGTCTATAGGGAGCCTGTTCCACGGTTTGAGCACCCTCTTGTTAAATAAATGCTTCTTAATGTCTAGTCTGAACTTCCCCTAATGCAGATTCGAGCCATTCTCATGCATCCTGACCCTGGATCCCACGGAGAAGGGATCAGCAGCTCCCTCACCACCTCCCCTCTTCAGGTACAGAGCCATGAGGGCACCTCTCAGCCTTCTTCCTGCCAGACTGGCCAAGTCCAAAGTCCTTAGCTGCTCCTCAGAGGATTTGCAGCCCAGCCCTGCCACCAGCTTTGTGTCCTCCCTGGGTGCATTAAAGGAACTTCACATCCTCAGGGCCAGCGGGGCGCAGCACTTGCACACTGCTCCAGGTGAGGCCACCCGAATGTTGGATACAGTGGACAGTTCCGTCTCTGACCAGCTGGTTCTGCTGTTTGATGCAGTCCAGGCTCTCTGAGAGCCAGGGCACGGCGCTGCCTCACACAAAGCCTGCTGCCGACCAGCCACTCTGCCCCCACCCCTCCCCGCCGACCAAGTCCCTTCCTGCCCGACTGCTCACCAGCCACTCCTCTCCCCATTGATGGGATGTTCCTTGGAAACCTGTTAGTGGGACCAGAGGCAGCTGTAGAAATGCTCTGAGGGCTGGAGCACCTCTCTTATGGAGACAGACTGAGAGAGCTGGGCTTGTACAGCCTGGAGAAAAGGAGCCTCAGGGGAGATCTTGTCACTATAACTACCTGATAGGAGGTGTGTGTGGGGGGGTGGTTTGTTGTGATAGGACACGAGGAAATGGACTCCAGTTGTGCCAGAGGAAATTTAGATTGGTACCTGAGGACATGGGTTAGTGGTGGTGTTGGCAATGCTGGGTTGTAGTTGATGAGCTTTAAGGGTCTTTTCCAGCATAAAGGATTCTGTGATGCTAAAGCAAGGTGGGCAATGCAGCAAATTCCACAGGCAGTACCAGTGGCTGTAGGAGCTGTGCTCTGGTGAAGATTTGCTCTGTGTTAGGAAGTGAGCAGAAAGTGCAGTGCAGAGAAAACACGGGGGAGTGGGAGAAGCTAAAGGCTAAAACTGACCAAGTTCCAGTAACCCTTTGGAGGACTGTGAATCCCCAGATGTGTTTAAACCCATCTGCAGGCTTCATGAAGAAGGGAGGTGTGAAAGATAGATGAAAAAATAGGTGTGGAGCAGCTTTTGTCTCCAGTTTGGTTTTGATATATTTACCCTTATTTTGATATATTTACCAGGATAATTTACCCTAAAATCTCTCTTAGCCAATTAGTGTCTGCTATGAAGCCTTAATGCTGGAAGCCCAGCTTTTCTGTGGTGCTCATAAAGGACCAAAGCTGAAGGGAGCTCCCTCGGTTCAAGGCGAGGTTGAATGGGGCTTGGAGCAACCTGGTCTAGTGGAAGGTGTCCCTGTCTGTGGCAGAGGGTTGGTACTCAATGGGCTTTAAGGTCCCTTTGAACTCAAACCAGTCTGGTGTTCTGAGTGATTCTGTGGTGACAGTATCCCCTTCCCAGGGCATTGCTCAGGGGGTCCATCACTTTGATGGCAGAATGTATTTCAGATAACAGACTGGGGAGATGCACAAGATGCAGGGAGGTTCTAAGGAGCTGGGTGGCTCCTGGGAATTCATAATTTTGCCTTCTGGACTCTGGGTGGGAATGTCAGGCTGGTTGGTGGGGCTGGGGGAAGTTGGCATCCTGTTCCCAATCCCAGAGGTGGGGCATGGAGCTGGAGGTGGTGATTCTCTCAGCTGCCTCCTCCATCCTGCTCTGCATTCGTCATCACTGCTCCCAGCTTATCGTTCTGCTGCAGCAGTGCAGGGTGAGGAGATGTGTGATGAGAGAGCTCAAGGCTGCAGGCAGCACAAGTGTCATACCAGCACTAGCAGGAGGTACTGCAGACAGAACATCTATTCTCTGTGTGCTGCTCTCTTGCAGAACTCATCCTGCCGTTGCAGGGGAGGCTTTTCTGACCTGCAAACAGCAGTGAGGGAGCTGGAAAGTGAGGCTGCCAGAGCGGAGCACTTGCATGCACAGCAGGATGTGAAAATAGGCTGTTCCTGGTGTCCTCACTTCCCAGTCATCCTGGAAGCCCACGGGGCGGAATGCTTTCCAGCAGAGGAGGAGAGACAGTCCCCTGATGTAATTTGCCTCAGCAGCTACACTGCAGAGTGGGAAGCTGTGAATTCAGTCTTACACCAGAGTATCCCTGCTCACTGTCCACATGTCAAGGTCTGTACTGAGAGCTGACTCCTCTCCTCTCCCTGCAGCATCTCCCTTTGTCATCCTGGTGGGACCAAGGAGCCCTGTTAGCACCTCCAGGGAAGCTCAGCGCCTGTGGGAGGAGAGACACAGGAGAGATGAACGCCTCTGCAGCTGAAACTGCTCCTGAGGAGCTCCCACCAACAGCACGAGGTGTCAGCCCCGCTCAGAGACATGGAGACATGTTGTGGGGAGAGTTGGGCTGGTAAAAGGAGCTGGAGGGTGGGAGTTGGAGGTGCTGAGCTGCAGCATTGCGAGGTGGGGATCCACGTTCACAAAGGACTGTGGAGAACCAGCTCATGGGAGACCCCATGCTCATCACGAATGAGGGGTCTCTGGAAAGATCTTGGGAAGCTGCCCTGCAGCACAATGCTGTCCCTCACAGGGAAGGGCTGGAGGGGTCTCAGGGCTGGACGACACCAGGGGTCTAATGGCAGTGGTGGGCAGCACCCATGGGTGCAGGTTGTGCTGCTCACTCTGCCAAGGTGCTTGGGCTGATAGATGAGCCAGGAGGTTAGAGCAGGCAGGAGCCCCACCCTGAGGTGCTGCAGGATGGTGGGTGCACTGCTCCCTCCCACAGCACTTTGTTGCAAGCATGGTGCAGGGGTGAGAAGCTGGTGGGAACAAGCTGTCCCTTCCCTGTGTCACTAAGGATGATGCAGAAAGCCCTGGGCAAAGCCTTGGGGAACAGAGGGGGCTCAGGGGCTGGAGCTAGGTTGCTGCAAATGGAGAGAACATCCCAGGGATGTAAGGGTGCAAGATGCAAAAGAAGCAGGAGATTTGAAAAATACATACACTGTGTAGGAAGCAGAAGCAGGATTTATAGCTTCCAGGACGTAGAAAATAAGCTGTGTCTGAACAAAATCATTTGAGTGGTTATGACTGCTCAAATTTAATGCATTTTATCCAGTGGTTAATCACCCTCACCGATAAAATTTTGTGTCTCATTTTCAGTGTGGATTTGTCTGGCTTCAGCTTCCAGAGATTGAGTCTTTTTATATCTTTCCTGGCTCGATTAAAGAGCCATTTAATATTTCCCTGTGAAAGTAGTTCTACAGTGTAATCAAGTCACCCCTCAATCTTCTTTTGGATAAGCTGAACAGATTGTGCTCTTTAAATCTTGTGTGGTAAGGCGCTTGCTCTAGCCCTCACATCATTCTGCGTGGGGCTTTGCAGGATCTCTTTGGGTTTTCAATATTCATCTCAAATATTGTCAATATAAAGTGATGCCCAGTTCTGGGTGCCGCATGTTTTTTAGGAGGTCAACCCAGGGACAGAAAATTGCCCCTCTCCCCTCTGAAGCCATGGCCTCTGCCCATGGGATCAGGGGGGTCTCTGGGGTTGTCAGGGAGGACATGATGCTGCAGAGGGTGCTGAGACCCCTTCCTGCAGCTTTGCCGTCTCCCAGAGCTGGGGAGCATGCTGAGGAGGCCAGATCTGTATGGGAACACTGGTGACCACCATGGAGCTGAGGTCCACGTTTGCCTTTCTTCTTTGAAACTGGCTGCCTCTCCTGTCACCATTCTGCTTGTGCCACAGCTGCCTGCTTTCCTTAAAGCGTTCTGGGAGCCCTAGAATGGTTTGGGTTGGAAGGGATCTTAAAGCTCATCCAGTTCCAAGCCCTGCCACAGGCAGGGACACCTTCCACCAGACCAGGTTGCTCCAAGCCCCATCCAACCTGGCCTTGAGCACTGCCAGGGATGGGGCAGCCACAGCTTCTGTGGGCACCCTGTGCCAGGGCCTCACCACTCTCACAGGGAAGAACTTTTTCCTCAGATCCCATCTCAGTCTCCCCTCAGTTTAGAGCCATTCCCCCTTGTCCTGTCCCTACCTGCCCTTGTCAAAAGCCCCTCTCCAGCTTTCTTTTTGGCCCCTTTAGGCACTGGAAGCTGCTCTAAGGTGTCCCCGGAGCTTTCTCCTCTGCAGGCTGAACAAGCCCAGCTCTCAGCCTGTCTCCGTAGGATACACAAGGGATGTCTTGAGATAGCCAGTCACACAGAAGGAGGTCACAGTAAGAGACACAGACACTGAAGGTTTCAAGTGTGAAAGTGACAAACCATGGTTCACCACCTCTCTTGAACAAGAGCCAAGCCTGTATCTGCTCACTGGGAGCTGCGCTGCTCGAGTGCTGGGAACCATTCCCAGCACAGCCCTGCTCAGGGAGCAGGGTGGGAGAGTGCTGCCAGCACCAGGCAGCCTCTTGCCAGGCTTGGGGGCTCTCACCCCGCACTCCTCCAGCTTCATCTTCTCACCAGGTCAGGGCTTGTCCTCAGCACTGCAAACACTCCTATGGCCTTGCCCCAGCTATCTCCTGTGCTTACACAAACTGATAGCGAAGCATCAGCACAGCAGTGGTTTCACTGGCAAGGCTCTGTGGAGGTCTTGGTGTGAAACAGCCTCATGCACTCAACTATGTATTGTGCGTTTACCATTTGCTTGCTGTCTGACTGCTGCTGTATGTGGCGCTGATATGGATGGGATTAATACATGGGGTTACCTCCAAGCTCCATGGTAAGATCAAAGAGCTGCAGCTATTCTGAGAAAAGCTCTTGCCCTGATCCCTATTCCAAAGAGAAGTTACTGTGACTCAAAGGTGACATCTCTTTATTAAACAGCTCCCTCCCCAACAAGCTGCTGCCACTAACTCCCTGCTTTTCAGCAGGAGCCACAGCAGAGCAAAGTTCTGATGGGTCTAGCAAAAGGCTGAGCCCACTTATGGCTGTGGTCATGGAGAGGGGACGAGGTTCCAAGAAGACAAGCAGTGTCTGTCTCTCAGCTCGCCCCGTCAGTGACGTCCCCACAGAGATGAAGCACCAGATTTTAATGGCAGTGTAGTTGATTAAGCAACTCAGGGTCCCAAGGGCACTGAGAAGCCTTACAGCTCTGGTGAGCCCACAGCCTCTGCCACTGGGCCAGGACATCCATTTTAGCTCAGCCTTGTCATTCACCGCAGCTTGGATGTAGGGTGCTGCTCTCCAGTCCTGCATCCTGTGTGGGCCTCGGAGGTCTGTGGCCAGTGACTCTTCTCCAGTCCTGTCTCATTTTGCTCCAGCCTAGAAGGGCACTGCACTGCTCCATCCTCTTGCTCATCTTCTCCTGCCTGCTGGTGGGGTCTTGGAGCTGGAAACAGGCTGTGCCATGCCTGTTGGGCCAGGAGCTGGTGCCTGTCTTCTGCATCTCCCCCTGGCTCCCAGCCCACCAGATTGGGCACCTGTCCTGTTGCCAACAGGTTTGGAAGAGAGCAACGAGCCCCCTGCTCTTGTACTCCCAGACCAAACATCCCTGGAGCTCTGGGGACCCTTCTGTTGCCTGTGGCACTGTCTGGAATCCATAGGGCCACACAGTGAGCCGGGACCAGCACTGGACAAGCGGACCCTGACCCTTTCCTTCCACCATGACAGTTTGCAGATGGTTTGGTCTGTAGCCACCATGATGCTGGAATGGCTGGTCTGGGAGTGGGAGTGGTGGGAGGAGGAGGAGGCGGAGGAGGATGAGGAGGCATTGCTGCTCTTGGCAGAGGTGCCAGTTTAAGGCACTTGCGAACAGCAGCGTCAGATGGAATTGAGGCAGATGGAGAGTGCCTCTGAGCTGGGAAAGCTGGGGTTCTGAGCATGAGGTTCACCCTAAGAAACAGTTTCCATTTCTCCATGGCCACTGTTCTCAGGAAGTGTCCACCTGGAAATCCTTGAGTGCATTTATATTGCAGAAAGCCCGGGTCTCGTCTCCCCCACGAGCTCTTGCCTTCCTCCCCCACTTCCCCTGTTCTGAAGTCATGCGATGCGGCCTCTCGGTACATTTAAGTTCTCTCATGATTTTTTTCTCCCTTATCTGTGATAAGTACCAGCTCCATCTGTTTGCCTGCAATTAATGTGGGCTCCTCTCGCCCTGATCTCCTCTGCCTTTGCCATAACTTTGGGCTCTGATTTACCACCTCCAGCAGCACTGCAGGAACCAGCACTGCAGCTGCCCCCGACTGCACCACAGCCCTGGGCGGTTGTGAGCACTGGGAGGTCCCTGCTCTGCAGGGGGCTCACCATTGTGAGAACCCTCTCACAGGCTCAGGCTGGGTTATGCTCATCCCACTCCTGCACCCCATATCCCACATGGCAGCTTTGAGATGTTGGCTTGGGGTGATTGGTGAACACCCGTGCAGGGGGTGAGCATTGCACATCTCTGCTGGAAAAGACAGGCTGAGAGAGCTGGGCTTGTTTAGTCTGGACAAGAGAAGGCTCCAAGGACACCTTAGAGCAGCTTCCAGTGCCTAAAGGGGCCAACAATAAATCTGGAGAGGGGCTTTTGACAAGGGCAGGTAGGGACAGGACAAGGGGGAATGGATTTAAACTGACAGAGGAGAGATTGAGATGGGATCTGAGGAAGAAGTTCTTCCCTGTGAGGGTGGTGAGGCCCTGGCACAGGTTGCCCAGAGAAGCTGTGGCTGCCCCATCCCTGGCAGTGTTCAAGGCCAGGTTGGATGGGGCTTGGAGCAACCTGGTCTAGTGGAAGGTGTCCCTGTCTGTGGCAGGGGGGTGGAACTGGATGAGCTTTAAGGTCCCTTCCAACCCAAACCATTCTGGGATTCTAAGAGGAGTGGGGCTGAGGGAGCAGGTTGCATGGCAGCAATGGCAGTGGTGGTGTATCAGGGGCTGAGCTGCAGACCCGCTGTGGGGTGTGCAGGCAGGAGTCTCATCAGGTGAGGTTTCACAGCATGCAAATGACTTCACCGGGAGAGCAGGATCCTGGGGATCTGAGGACATGAGAGCATCCACACAAGATCATCCAAATGGGTCAGAGGCCATGAGCTTTGAGTTCACTGGGAAAGGGCAAAAGCTTGGGTTTGTTTCAGCTGAGGAAAGAGACGACTGCAACACTTTGCATATACTGAAATATGGAGAAATCTGATGAAAAGAGGGAGGGGATAATCTAGAAAGGGAAAGGAATCATCTGCTGAAGCACCAGAAAGGGAACGCAAAGCCTGATCATTTTCTAAGAATAACTGAGCACCAGAATAGAGCAAAAGTGTCAGATCTATGTCCCTGGCAGTTGATAAGGGCAGGATGAATATTCCCAGGAAACTGGTCAGATAACGGAGCCTGTCCTGGGATAAGGGGATGAACCAAAACATCAATTTGGCAGCCCTTTCCAGCACCACTGTCTAGTTCCTTCTTCTATTTCATTCCTTTACAGAAAGCCTTTTACTAGCTTATATTTAAAATGTATGCATGTATGTATGCAGATCTGTTTACCTTGGCTAAGGGAGGATGGAGAAGGAGAGCAGGGGTGAGTTCAGTGGTGAAGCTGTGGATGACCATGGAGCCAGGGCCTGGGTGGCACAGCCAGCATCCTCTCCAGCACTGAAATGTGGTTTCCAATTGCCATTCAGGCAAAATCCTGCTTCCAGAAAAACTGTTTGGATTTATAGGCATTGAGGATGTTCTGGTTGCAAACCTTCCTAAACCACAACTAAAAATGCGTCTTGCTGCTTATTTGTGTCTGTGCCGTTTCCACAGCAGCCAGCAGTTCTTGTTAGTCTTCTGAAAGGAGGAACCCTTGTATCTCAGTATTTTGTCCCCTGAATGTGCTTGTCTGCCATAATTGCCACTTCTTGAACGTTTCTGACAAGCTATGCAGGCACAGATTTCCTCAGTCACGAGTTGAAAATCCTTCTCCAGCTCCATGGTGCAGCCCTTCTCTTCTGTGCAGCCTCTCTACCCTTCAGAGTGGCTCTGCCAGAGCCGGAGGTGTTGTGTCGGCACAGATCTTGCTGGTGCTGAGCCTGGAAGAATGATCTACCTCCTGGAAGAATGATCTACCTCCTGTGCCTGTATATCTTCATCACTCTTCAATTCATCTTCCTTTAGACCCTCTGTGGTGGTGCTGGCGCCTCTTGGAGCAGTTTTGTACCATCTTTGGTCACTGTGACCCCTGCAGTCTTCTTGGATGCTCTTCCTAGAGCAAAGGCCTCAGTTCTTTGGCTTGTGGCTACAGGTTTTATTACCAGGGAGATGCTCATTTTGACTATTTAAATATATGTTATATGAGTGGGACCAGCTTGCCAAGTTAGCTGTCTTTCTGTGTATCTGTTCTGAAGCTGCTGTTTATCCAGTCCGTTTTTGTGAAGTCCACTAATTTTATCAGCAGTGATTTCATGATCAGTCCTAGATGATATCTTACCAGACAACACTTAAAAGATGAATGGGAATCAGGTCTCATCTGCTAAGTGTAAAACCACACTATGCCATAATGGAAACAGAGGAGCAGCAAGATCTCAGGGATCTGGACATAGCTCAGTAATGAAGCTTCCTCAGTTGCTGTCACCAGCCCTGAGGCTTCTGCTGTGGCATCCCCATTCTGATGAGGTTTTGTCCTGCAGTGTCTGTCGTGGTGCCAGGGAATCTTATATTGGGCAGGAACTGCTCGCTGCCCTATTCCTCTCCAGCCCCACTCATCACATCTGCCTTCCTGGCTCAGCCATCACATGTTTCTTCCCCATTTGCATCATGTTTTAAAGTGGCACTGAAGATGCAGATCATCCCAGGAGAACTGTTGCCTGTCTGTCTGTTCCCATCAACAGGCTGACAACCAGACTTCACCACGTCCCATGGTGCACCATAGTTTGAGCAATGGGCTGTTGCCTGCTGTGATGAAGCACCAGCCCCTCAGTCGATCCCCACTGTCTGTGGAGAGATTCTGCTCTTGTGTCCCCACTGTGTTGCAGCACTGATGTTTTGCAGGGTCTCCAGGCTCAGAAGGGTGATGGGTGCTACCAGCTCCCCTTTGTGTCCTGCTGTTAAGGGATGTGTACTTGGTGGCTGACCTGCAGCGTGGGGCCAGGGTCCCCCACCATGCTGAACCACTGCAGCAGGTGCCTCAGCCTTTGCTGCCCTGCCCTGGTTTTGCCCTGCCAACAAGCATTGGCAGACTCCAGCTTCTCCCTTGGGATGTCACACTGTTGCGTGGACTCACTCTCTGCCTATGGTGCAGGTGGCATCTCCTTTGCCAGCAACCAGAGCTGGGTGAGGTGAGTCTACTGCATCCTCCACCTTCACATCCTCCCACCTTGCTTTCTGGTGCCTTGGTCTTTGGCTCTGGCTTCAGAAGTCAAAATGTCTTGGTTCAGTGTTAACTGTGGCTGCAGATCCCTACCATTAGAACACTGGTTAGAATGGCTCTCCTGTAGCTGCTTTGCAGGTAAAGCTGTCCTCTTGGCAGTGGTCCACTCTCCAGCAAACCCATCTCTGCAAACAGCTCCTATTTGAGCCGGACCTCATGTTCATCTGCTGTGTCCTCAGCTACTTTATACAAAATAAGAAGAAAGCACCAAAGTTTGAAGTTTCCCCAGTTTCTTAAGCTGCTCATGGCCCCAGAATAGCAATGGCACTTGTGCCTGGTGAAGAAGGACATGAGATTTAGGCTCCCCAACACACCAGGCTCTGCTCAGCAGTACAGGCACAAGGGTCCGTGGTCTTGGAAGGAAGGCAGAGAACAGCATTTTCCCAGGCCACTGGTTCTTGCTGTCAAGGTGCAGACAAACACCAGCTCTCCTTGCACGTGGCTTCCCTTATTGCCTGGTTTGGGACCAGGGTGAGAAGCACACCCAGGAAAGTGGGAAGCATATCTCTGATGCCATGGAGGTCTTGCTCAGTCCTGGCTGAGCCACCAGCTGCTACCTCGTGTCCTGGTGAGATGGCTGAGGGCAGCTACAGCACCAAGGGTAAACCCTCTTGTCTTGTGAATTTGTGGTCCCTCTGCACACTGGGACAAAGCTTTTGGCATCTGCGGTCTGCAGCACTGCTGTGGGAAATGCTTCTGCTGTGGCAGATGGTGGTGGCAGTAGAACAGAGTGATTTCCATGGCCAGAAAAACAACATGGCTGTTCGTGGCCTGCTGGGGAGGACTCCCTCGGATAAAAGCACAGGCATGTGTGCTGGAGATATCCCTGCTTCCTCTGAGGGTGCTGATAACACAAATTACAAGGTCTGGGAGGCGTGTTTAATGAGCAGTTGCACAAGACAGGGATGTTGCTGTTAGCTGCATCAGGCCTGAGGACAGGCAGAGAATCTCCCTGAGTGCCTGTCTCAGTGCACGTCTGCACCATGATGGTGGCTGCAGAAAGCCGTGGCTGCACCCACCATGCCCGCACAGTGGGAACATCTGCTCTTCCCCGGCTGTCACCCCACTGGTGGGACAGGCAGGGGCACAATATTCCCACAGGATACTGTGTTGTGCCCATGCCTAAACCCCTTTCACTGGCAGTGTCAGTGAGGATGAAGGAAGACAACCAAGGCCATTCCCTCAAAAGTCAACTTCAGCCATGGTCACTGGAAAATGTTTTCCTGGGGTAGGTTGCAAGTTTGAGCATCAAACTGTACTCAGAGAGCTCAGACAGTTGCAGATGTTGGGGTTCTACCCCTAAGTTTTAGGTCCCTCACATGCAATAAGTTGGCTGGCACCAAATTGTGCCTGTGGGTACACTGGGCTGGATGCTCACATAGCTGATGTGCCAGGACAGAGGAGGGGACACTGCTGCTGATCCTGGGTTTCCCAGCTGACAGCCTGTGGTTGAGAATGTTCTTGCTGTTGGACTCACAAAATGCTTCCTTTGGTGAGGAAGCCCAGTGGTTTGGAGCACTCCAAATTCTCCTTGCAAGAGAAGTTCTGCCTTGCTCTGTATTCTCCCATTCTTGGTCTCCTTGTTTAACCCACAGCCAGTGCAAGGGACAGGGAACTGCAACACCGTTTTCCCCTTGTTTCTCTCCAGCTCAGCACTTTTCCTGGGCAGATGTCAGATGTGCTCTGGGCTTTGCTGTCTGCAAGTGCTGACGAGCGGGTGGTGCATGTCACGGTCCAGACGTTCCCACTCTCCCCTCGGGTACCAGTCTTATGAGAACTTGCCAGCACAAGAGCTGTCAGCATTTTCGAAGGGAGCGATGCAAGACACAAGGGAAGGAAAATTTGAGCTTTGCACCAGTAACTAGGAATGGATGACCCATTTTAAACTACATCTGAGTTCCTCCAACTGACTGTGAGGGTGGTGAGGCCCTGGCACAGGTTGCCCAGAGAAGCTGTGGCTGCCCCATCCCTGGCAGTGTTCAAGGCCAGGTTGGATGGGGCTTGGAGCAACCTGGTCTGGTGGAAGGTGTCCCTGTGTGTGGCAGTGGGTGGGAATTGGATGAGCTTTAAGGTCCATTCCAACCCAAACCAGCCTGGGATGCCATAATTCTATGTCCTGAAGCCAAGTGAACTCATTGCATCCCTGCTGGTGTCCAGCATCCCAACATTTGTATCTATGCCCCAGCTTGTCTTTTACCCAAGGTGCCTCTCAGTTGGAATGGGGCCCCACTGGTCCTGCTGGCCCAGTGCACTGAAGGCAGTAGGGATGGCAGGGCTCCCAGTGCCCAGAGGCACAAACTGCTGCTGTCTCTGCAGGTTTCCTTTCAGTGACTTTGCCTAAAGTCTGTCACCCTGGGAACAGTGGATGTGTCTGTCCTGAATGGGTAAGGCAGCTGCTCTGCTTTGTGGGATGCCTGGTGAAATGCAGAAGGTGATCTGCTGAAGGACTGTGAGGGTTGGAGCGGAGGTTGGAGCAGAGTCTCCGTCATGGGCTGGGATCTGTGACATCCAGCCTGGTGACAGCTCCTAGGCTCAATTCTGTCGTGGATGTAGAACTGTAGAATGGTTAGGGTTGGAAAGGACCTTAAAGATCATCAAGCTTCACCCCCCTGCTAGATTTCTGCCTTAATTAAGGAATTTAACAAAATTAAGGAAGTCATTAAAGAAAAAGATGACAAAAAGCCAGGTCTCTCCTTTAGTTTGATTTAAGTGCATTTGCTGGGTATTTTGGATTTACACCTTCTTAAAGAAGGACTTTGGTTCTTTCACCAGGTTATAGAAAGGTTTCTGAAGCAATCTGCTATTTTCAGATGTAGGAACTTGTTCTTCAATGAAGCCCAGCTTGGGAGTTAACAGATCCAATGGAGCTGTCTTCCCCACCACAGCAGGAACTAGCACTATGTGGACAGCAGGAGGATTTGAGCCCTGCAGAGGAGGCACAGAGGTGAAGCCACTGTGTGAACTCCCCTGAACGAACATTAGAGGCTCGTTAGAGCTTCATTGGAGACAGACGCCTGGATAATCACCACTGCAGTATCTGTAAGTTGTTTCCTTAGGAACTCGGGACACAAAGCCATGCGTAACGAATGGAGCTAATAGGAAACAGAAGTCACAGTAAATGAGGATTCATGATGAATGGGAAGAGATAAGGGGCGTGAGAGGCATCAGGAAGAAGTCAGGGTCAGGCCCTGGCACGGGGAGCGGGCAGGAGATGTGAGAACACGCTGGGAGCAGGGGAGCTGTCAGCAGCAGCGTGCCTGCCCGGCTCCGCACCGCGGCTGTCAGTGACGCGCGGAGCCGGAGGACACTTTGATGCTTCTCCTCTGCGCTGAAGGCGGCAGCGATGGGCTCATTTTCCGCGCAGGGATGACGTGCCTGATGACGCCACACATCCTCTGGGAGGAGCTATCCTGGAGATGTGGGATAACGGATAGCGGCGCCAGTCCACGCTGGTCCCTCTGGAGCAGCTGCCTTACCGGCACATGGATGCCTTGGGCACGGCAGTGCTGGCTGCTGCTTCCCCAGTCCCGGGCAGTCCCAGCCACTCACAGGGCTGATGGTAACGATGTGCCACCAGTGGCTGAAGCTGTGGAGTGGTGACTCAGAGGGCAGGCAGGTGAAGCTCTGAGAGTGCCGGGGGCGGGGGGGGGGGGGGTCTGTGTTTTTTGTGATCTGCAGTTTCCAAGAAGAGCTGGGGCTTGTTGAGATGATGAAGCCGTGCCATCGGCAACACCACAGGGAAATGGTGGCCTGTGGGAAAGTGACCTAAGCCAGACAAAGTGTGTGGTAGCCACCAGCAGCCTGTGTCAATAGCAGGGTGGTTGGTGGGGCAGGGGCAAGGGGCAAGGGAGAGGGAAGGGAAAAAAGGAAGAGGAAGGGACAAAGGAAGGAGCAGGGAAAGGGCAGGGGAAGAAGAAGAAGAAGGGGAAGGGCAAGGGAAAGGGAAAGAGGCAGGGGAAAAGGAAGAGGAAAACAAAATGGAAATGAAAAGGGAGAGGGAAAGAGAAAAGGGAGTGGGAATGGAAAAAGGAAAGGGGAAGGTGCAGGGTCCTGCTTGCTCCTCTGCATTGACCAGCTATGTAAGACCAACTACAAAGGCAGAGCCGAGGGGACACATCCAGCTGCAGCAGGATGAGAATCCCAGCAAGACCCAGGCAGCCCCAACAATGTGGGGCTGAGATCCCCACCTGGGTTTTCCCTTTTCCCACTTGCCATGGGGCACCCAAGTGGCAGCCTCAGCCATGGCCAGGTCACTGCCCATGGCACAGCGGTGCCCCCAGTACTGAGCGCTAGGGCTTTGGTGCCCAGGACCCTTGGTGACTGCACTGGGGTGAGTAGTTTCCCTCTTTCAGTAATTCCATTTCCAGTGTATAACCAAGAAGGCACCATATTGCTCTGTAGGAACAATTCCGAGCGCTTTCCTCTGAGAGTTCACCTGCTGGGAAGTGTCCTCTCCAACAGGCTGTCCTTGGTGTTTGAAGACTGTGCTGATGAGGTTAGTGCAGAGGTAACACACTCTGCTTCAGTATGAAAATCCACTTAGTGCCATGGGACACTTATGATTTAAAAACTTGGTGCAGTACAGTGCTAATAAAGAACTATTGATTGACTCTAAAAGGCTAACTGGCGAATTTAATGCGTGTTTGTGAACAGGATTTTTTTTGTCCCAGTTTGTTCCTAGAAATGCCATAAAAGACCTCAGCTGGTGCTGGTGGCATTTAGTACCTTACTCAGTGGTTTAAAGCCAGCAGGAAAACATGGGTGTTGAAAATATGTGGATGAGCTACAGCTAAAATCACAGATGAGCAAGGAACCCCCACAGAGGTGTGTGCCAGGCAGAGGTGTAGGTGACCTCCCCCAGATACATGTGTGCAAGGTGGGAGTGAAGGTGATGCTGGGGCTGGAAAACAGCATCCAGAATTTTGTATGTTGAGAAGGTGTCAAGGCACCTGGGAGGATTGGGAAAAGAAACATGAAAATCAGCTGAGGTTTGGAGAAGACGCCCTACTTTGATCTCTGTAAGCCTTACCATCTCATCAGAGCAGAGGCTGAGTGGAGGCTTCATTACAGAGAGGGGGTGTTGTGGGTGTCAGCACTGGGGAGGATCTGAAAGCCGCTGGTGAGCTGCTCTCCCAGATACCTTATTGATATCCCACCAGCAAAGGGCAGCAAGGCTCCCCTCCCCTGACATCTTGCAAGAGGTGGGCAGTTCGTTCTACCTGGTATTTTAACTGGTGACCAGTGCAACATCCACAGGCAAGAAAATCACAAATGGAAGGGAAGTCAGAGCACTGTGGGATTATGGACAGCATCACTGCAGCAAAGGATCTGGGTGGGCAGCAGTGGGATGGACATGTGTGCTGATTAAGTCACAAAAAGAACAAACTTCAGTTTTGGGATGTATTTTGGGGGACTGGAGAATTTAAAATCAGTTAAAAATGCTTGTTAGAATTATTGGAAATGATGGAGCCAAGCTGGAAAAAATAAACTGGGGGTGACACCATGTCTCAGGCAGGAGATGTCCTGCTGACCTCTGGGATCAGCTGTTACAGAGCAAACCCTGTTGCTGTGATAAGCAGAGGGAAACATTGCCTAAAACCAGCCTGTAGTGTGAGACATCCCAATATTAGACATCTGATGCCAGACTTTTCAGGATGGGTTTTTAAATCTGTCCCTTTTTCTTGGTCATCCAAGAAATTCTGCTTGGCATTTGCATTTAAGTTCATATGTTTTAAGTCAAATATTCCCTTTTCAGTGATTTCACTTGACTTCCCTCTGTTCAGAGAGATGAAGCCTTTTGAAGGACTACATAAACATGTTACTGGCTAGGATTATCACCTATTTGTCGAGCTTGATTGCAATCCCATTGTGATCACCTACTGTAGGATGGCCCCCCATGGGTTACACCATCACCTGTCCAGCTCAGAGCATCACATCCCAGGGTTCACTTGCAGTGCTCTGCTGGAGCATAAAAATAAAGAGAAAAGCAGAAAGCAATGGATTTTTTATTTTCTTCCCTGTTGTTCATTTTCCAAGAGAGGTAAAGTATTGAAATATATACGTGTATATATGTATGTACCTATCTTTATACTAAAAAAAGGCTAATCCTGCTGCCTGGGCTCCACAGGCATCTTCCTGTGGATCTTGGGAAATTCTCCAGGCTGCAATATCTCATGCTCTCCAGGTGCTGCTTATGGAAAACATAACTGCTTTCCCAGGAGCCTTCACAGGGTGATGGTGCAGGGCCACACACGTTTCAGAAACATCCAGGACCTGCAGCCTTTTACTGGCACTCTTCTCTGAGGAGACAGGAGACGAGGAAAAAGGCCCCAAGGCAGTTGTTTTCGACAAACAATGAGAGTGGTTTTCTCATTCAGAGATGATGAAATAAATGTTCTTAACACCAGAGGAACTGGAAGATACCCACAAGGCAACATTGCCAGGTTGCTCTATTTCTTTGTAGAATTATGGAATCCCAGACTGGTTTGGGTTGGAAGGGGCCTTAAAGTTCATCCGGTTCCATCCCCCTGCCACAGGCAGGGACACCTTCCACCAGACCAGGTTGCTCCAAGCCCCGTCCAACCTGGCCTTGAACACTGCCAGGGATGGGGCAGCCACAGCTTCTCTGGACAACCTGTGCCAGGGCCTCACCACCCTCACAGGAAGAACTTCTTCCTCAGATCCCATCTCAGTCTCTCCTCTGTCAGTTTAAATCCATTTCCCCTTGTCCTGTCCCTACCTGTCCTTGTCAAAAGCCCCTCTCCAGATTTATTGTTGGCCCCTTTAGGCACTGGAAGCTGCTCTAAGGTTTCCCCAGAGCCTTCTCTTCTCCAGGCTGAACAAGCCCAGCTCTCTCAGCCTCTCCATAGCAGAGGTGCTCCGGTCCTCAGAGCATCTTTGTGGCCTCCTCTGGACTTGCTCCAATAGCTCCACATCTTTCATGCGTGGATACACTGGAAAACCATCAGTATGTGACACCACAGGAGCTTTCTGAAGAAATGAACCCAACCACTTTGGTGGCACGGGGTGTGAAGCTGGTTTATATGGCAAATCCACCCAAGGAAACATCTCCGCTTGACGTGTCCTTGGGAGAGGACACAGAAAACAGACTCACTGCTCTGGGGCAGGCTAGTGGCTAGTCTGGGCACCTACAGAGAGATTTGGACAAGAGCACCCTTGGCCAGCTCCTTGCCTGCAGTGAACGTTTCTGTTAGGGGCTGTGAGCAAGGGCAGAAAGACACAGATAAAACAGCCCCCAGAAAATGCTGTGGGCACGGCCCAGAGCCGCAGACCAGGGTGTGCAACTGGTGCCCACAGCCTCAGCAGAGACTGCAGTGCGGAATGCAACGCAGACACGGTTGCATCTGATGTACTGAGGAAGAGCCAGCCTGAGTTATGACTCACAGCTCCATTGCGGGGTCTCTGGAAGTGTTGCTGAGCGCTCGTACAGGTGATGAGGCTGGTACCGTAACACAGGAGCAATTCCTACGGCTTTTGACAAAACCCTCATGAAATTGTTTTTCTAACAAACCCCTTCTACAATGCACGAGCTGCAGGCACCGCACTCTCGAGGAATCCCGGCAGCCCAAAAGAGGGAGACAGAGAGGGCAGGGATGTGCTTCTGCACCCACACACCCTGGCACCGGCTGCTGCATCCTGGAGAATTCCCGAGCCTGGGGAAGTGTCTCTGCCTGGAAACTCTCCGGAGATCTCCTCCTCCTCTTCCTCCTCCAACCCTTTCCACCATCTCTGCTGAGGCAGGAGCTGCCCCCAGCATGGCCCATGCCAGCTCTGCAGCCATCCCCAATACCCTCGAGGCTCTGGGGCATCACCACCTCAAGGGGCTTTGATATCAGTGGGGCCAAGGGAGAAATCTATTGGGATCTCAGTTCTCTCAGTTGGTTGTTTTTCGTTTCCTTCATCTCCCTGGTTATACTTTCTTGTTTAATCTGCCAGGGTTTATGGTCCTTTCTTTGTTTCTCAGTGTTTTGGAGGATGCTGTCTTGTTTCTGTCCATCTTCATTGCCTGGCTGGCACTGAGTTTGCCGGCTCTCATGCTGCCTGCAGGCTGTGACACGGTGCCTTGCTGGAGCCCTCCTGTTCCATAGGCAACTTCTGAAGCTGTTTTTTGGGGTGAACATGGCTGGGGTGGGCTCCATCAGCCTGCTCTCTACAGGGGCAACAGGGCTGGCAGCCTGTGGCTCTGTTGAATGGATCCACTGACCGCTCCTGTGTCCTGCCCTCTACAGCCTTGCAGTCTCTGAGCACCCCCCTGTGATGGTTCCCTGGGTCGTGCTGTCACCTTGCCAGCCTTCACCAAAGCAGCTTGTACGGAGCACCTGAATGAGCCCACAGCAGCGAGGCCCTGCGGGCAGGGGGGACTGGAGAAGGGACCCCACCACAGTGCGGCAGCGGCTGGTGATCACCCAAGGGCCTCTCGGGAACGGCTGCGTTTCATGGTTTCTTAAATGACCTTGTCGTGACAAAAGAATGATGTGATCGCCTCCAAAGCAGGGCCGGAGACTGGGAGGGCAGGGGTGGTACACGGGGGGTCCCCAGGCCAGGCTGGGGGAGCACAGGCAGGCCCGGCAGCACGATGACGGTGCAGAGGCTGGTGCCTGGTGGGATGGTGAGAGGTGGCAGGCGGTGGGGATGGGGTGACCCGGCGATGGCGGACCATGGCGATGGAGGGCAGTGGGGATGGGAAGCCACGGGACTGCGGACCCCGGACACGGGGGCTGCTTCGGCCCGGCTGGTCCCCGCGGTGTGCGCTGTGCAGAGCCGTGACTGCCCGCAGCGAGCGCGGTCCGGCGGACACACGGGGCCGGGCAACACCGCCCCCCCGAGCTCAGCTCCGCCCCGCCCCGGGGCCGGTCCCGCTCCTGCCGCCGTGACGCGGGCGCGGGCGGGGCGGGGGCGGCGCGTGACGCGGGGCGCGCTACCGGCGGCTGTGCTCGGCGCGGCGGGGCACAGAGCCCGCAGAGCCCGGCCATGCAACGGCTGCCGGCGGCCCCGCGCCGCTGACCGCCGGCCCCGCCACCGCCGCCATGAACTTCCAGGGCGGGCCCGGGCAGAGCCCGCAGCAGCAGAGCCTGGCGGCGCCGGGCGGGCCGGTGCCGGTACCGGTGCCCGGCCCCTCGGGGCCGCAGCCCGGCGGGCCACCGCCGCCGCAGTTCGGTCTGTCCAACTCGGCGGCGATCCGGGCCGAGATCGGTCGCTTCGAGTCGGTGCACCCCAACATCTACGCCATCTACGACCTCATCGAGCGCGTGGAGGACCTGGCGCTGCAGAGCCAGATCCGCGAGCACGTCATCTCCATCGAGGGTGAGCGGAGCGCCCGAACCGGGCACAGCCGAACCGAACCGGGGGCAACCGAACCGGGCCGCGCGGAACCGCGCTGGGCCAGGCCCGGCTAAACCAAGCGGGATCGCGCCGGTTCCGGCCTCGCCGCATCCCACCGCGCGGAACCGGGCCGGGCCGGGCCATCGCCGCTGCCCTTTGTCCGCGCCGTCCGCTGCACCTGCTCTCGGTGCTCAGCGGGGGCGGGGGCCGAGCCCGCTGCCTGCCCGCGGGGCCCGGCTGCAGCCCTGCCCGCCGGGCCCCGCAGCTGCGGCGGGAAGTGGCCGGGCCGGCCCGCGGGGGTGGCCGGAGGCGCGGTGGGGCCGGGCTGAGGCCTGCGCCGAGGCGGGCCGGGGCCTGCGGCTGCGGCGCCCACCGGTGCCGGGGGCCGGGCGGGCTCCGTCCCCGGGGCTGCAGGCACCGAACCGGGAGGGTGGGGAGGCGGGAAGGGAGGGGGTGTGCTCCGCAGCCGCGGCCCCGGGGTCCCGGCGCGGCTCCGCGGCGGGCAGCACTGGGGGTCGCGGCCTGCTCAGGGCTGTAGCCCGCCGGCCTTCGTCCTCCCTCCTGATCGGGGCTGCGAGCCGGGCGCCGAGCTCTGGGCGGGGGGATCTGGCCTTGGAATCGGCGGGCAGCGGAATGCTGTGGGCGTGCGGTGTGCTGGAGCCCGTTAAGATGAATAATGCGGAAAACTGCGGTGTCGGCCCAGGAACTTGCAGCTGAAAGGCTGAGGTAGAGCCGAGCGAAGGGATGGATGAGGGGAAAGGGAAGGTGCTGAGCTGGGTGGGCTGGGGACAGCTCACAGCCACTCAGGGATCCCTCTGGCTGGCGTTGGTGAGCCTCAGCCCTCTGACCCTGCACCCAGGCTTCACCCTTCAGCAGAGGAATCCTTGGGGCCACGTGTGCTGTTTGGTCGGGATAAGAGGTCCTGGTTCCCTTTGGTGGCTTGTTGAGCGTGGCCGTTTCCCTGCTGTGGTTTTTGTTGTCTGCTCGGTTTTGGCAGCATGCTCGGGTCTGCTCCAGGCACGTCGCTGCAGGTGGCACGTGGGACCTGTTGGGATAGCGGTGGAATGGAGCAGCGCTGTGTTGGCTGCCACAGCGGGTGACAGTCTGGTCCAGTGGCTCCCCTGGAGCTCTTCTCAAGGTGCCTCCATCCCACTCCAGTCCCTGGGATGATTTCTTTGCAAGGAAAACAAGTCAGAGGGTCTGTAACAGAAGTCTGAAGGTTTGCATGTTTGAGGGGATGTAAATTGTTTCATCTGTCTTGTGGTGCAAGGACAAAGGACGTTCAGTGGGATCAGAACAGGGCGGATGTAGAATCAATAACAGGAGGGGACTTTTCCCACTTCTGTGACTGGCCAGTGAGGTCTTCCGCCACAGTTGAATTAATGGGATCTAATGAGGTGAAGACAGAAGGGATTGGTACGAGAGATGAGTGGGAGTGCACAGGCCGTAGCAGTGCCCAAGCCCGTGGTGCTGGGGCTCCCACTAGGGAGCTTGGGACGGTGCTGGTGAGGGAAGACTCTCTCACATCCATTCCCAAGGAGTTCCTGCAGCTCTTCCTTAATGTGTCTCTGATGCAGTGGAAGACCCAAGGTGGAATGCAGTGGAAGAGCCAAGTAACCAGCAACTGTGATGGTTTGATCCTGCTTGTCATTCCCATGTTGTGGGATGGAGAAGCTTCCACCTGAAATACTGCTGTACTGCTGAAACCTGGGCTTTACTCCCCAGTTACCAGTCTCTCTGCAGGCAGAGTGTGGGCTCCCTGTGTCCCTGTCCTTGTTTCCCTCTGTGCAGGACTGCAGAGCTGCTCTGGCCACCCCAGGGTATCGGGTGCATGTATCCTCCCCAGCCATTGCCCTCCTGTGCCATGCAAACATGGGGAAGCTGATGCCGAGCGTGTTGGCGTTTAGGTGCGTCTCTTAGCAACTTCGCTCGTGGTGCGTGTGTTCTCCTGCTGCTCAAAGCAAGGTGTGAAACAAAATTCTTCCACATGCAGCTGCAGGCAGTTAGGGCCTTCCAAAGCTGGATCGCAGCGGTCTTGTTTAACCCAAAAAGTGAGGGGTGAGGAGTGACCAGCATGCTCCAGTCACAGACCTGTCCTGTCTCTTGTGGTCTTTCCCCGTCTTGTCCCTCCTTGATTTCCGGCGGTGCATTTGGCAGAGCAGGAATCCCACAGATTCCCTTATTTTGGCTGCAGTCCCCACTTAGCTGCTCAGCACTGAGTGGAATTGTGATCCTGGTGAAGTGTGCTGTGATTCTGCAGTTGCCTGCAGTAAGTTACCAGCTATATATGGGAGGCTGAATTAATGGTGGGGTAATTAACCATTGGAAGAGTTTTGCTGGAAATGTTGTCATCTCTTGAAGCACTCCAATATGGAAGACAATATCCTTCTAAACTGCATGCTTTGGGCTAGATGCGGGAATTGCTGGAAGAGGGGTTTTGTTTACGATGTTGATCCAAAGATCAGATTCTGTGACAATAATGATGCAAGGTCCTAAAATCTGTCAAAGAAGTTGCCAGTGAAATCTCAAATTCAACTTCCTAACACTGAGTGCTGGATCTTGCAAGTCTTGCTTATGTCCTCTTACCAGATTCTTTTTCTGCAGGCAATCCCTTCCTTTTTCAAAGGGAGAAAGACAGGGGCCAGTGCCTTTCTGCAGTGCTTTGCAGAAGTTCCTCACCCTCTGGCCGGACCTGGGGTGGCCAATGCTTCAGTGCAGGTTTTCCCCTTCAGAATGTGCTCTGTACAGAAACCTTGTGGTTTTGTGGCTCTTGCTGCAGCCAGCATTGCAAGGAGGGGGGTGAAGGAGTTGGGTAGGCTGCTGCCCCTGGGAGCCCTGGCAGCTCAGATGGGTCTGGGGGAAGGAGCTTTTCCCAGTGAGAAACAAGAAGAGTTTGGAGTCAATGATGGGATGAAAGCAGTACATGGACAGACCTGTGGCTGCTCGCTGGTCAGCATCTCCTGGGCCCGACCTGAGACAGCGCTCAGTGTCGCTGTGGGAGGAAAGGGAAATCAGCTTTATTTCGGTCTCTTCCTTGTAGCTGGAGCTTCTTCGCTCAGAGACTGTGGCAGGAGAGAGCGCTGTCGGGCGCCCAGGGCTGGGGAAGGCGGTGGGCTTGGCTGGTTGCCACTGTCAGCTGAATCACAGGCAGGACCCGGTGGTTTTCAGTAGTTTCTAACCGCCAAATTTGGACAGATTTTCAGGGGGCTAGCGAAAAGCGCTTCCCTCATCCCAGCCGCGTTTCTTTGCCAAATTTCAGAGGCTGCTGCAAGCTGCTGAGCTCCGTTAAGAGGCTTTGTTGCATAAAGCAAAATGCTATGCAGCTTCAGTTCTGAGGTTGGTGTGACCCCTGCTTGTCATAAAAGTGACCTCTAATGATGTTACTCTGAAACAGACTATAGACAGGATTATATTAATAGAATTTGTAATTGGAACAGTAGTCACACAGCACTTAATTTCTTTCATAGGAATTTTCAGAAGTGACCAGAATGCAGGTTCTAGGCAGGGAGAGCGACACTGATGTTGCAGAGTGTGGCCAGAGGGATGCACAGGATGGGGACTGCAGGTTGCATGGGGCAGCAAGAGCCATTGTGGAGCCCTGGGCACACAGGAGGAAGCAGCCAGGAAGATGGATCATGGTTGCAGAGAGGTCTTCTGTGTGCATGAAGTAATGGAGGCCAAGGGGGAGGAGGTGGAAGGTAGATGAGGAGAAGTAAGTGAGATCCATCAGCAGAGCTTTTGTTGAATGATCAGAATAATTTTGTGATGTTAGCTGTCATGCACATGTCTTGCAGCCCCCTTAAGCTGCAAGGGAAGAGCTTGGAGAAGATTGTTGGCTGTGCTGAGAGGACTCGGTGGCCAGGTAGCAGGAACAAGAATCTGCCTGAATGAGTAGTCAGAGTTTTACCTGGAATGCATGTTTTTCTCTTTATCATCCTTTCACACCCCTCCAACATGCTGCTAAACTCATTTTGGTTCCTTTCTGCATTTTAAGAAGTGGGATTAGTTTGGAAAGATTTCCTCTGTATTCTTTAGCTGTTACTTCCCTGGCAGAGGCACAGGATGAAAAAAGCCTGGAGAATGATCTGCTGATAGCAGGCGGGTGGTTAACTGTGGCTCTGCATCTGGCTTTAGCTGGGCAGGAGTTGCCTTTGAGTCTTGGCTTTTCATTGTCCCAGCTGTTCTGCTGCATTTATAACCAGAATGGACTATTGGGTCACTTGGTGTGACAGCTTTCATCCCAGGGTTTAGCCTTTTCCCAGTAGGGCAGCTGGATAAGGCATATCTTTGAGATAGTTACTGTCTGGGGCCTTGCTGCCTGGACAGCATTAGCTGTCCATTATTAGCTGTCTTGCTGTTAATAATTAGCATAGTTTTTTCAATAAACATCTCCAACATCCTGGATATTAATTTTTGCATTTCTAAGAGAGAGTACTCCTTCGATACTGGGTATTTTTGTGTTTAAAGCTGCTTGTACCTATTAATGGGGTCACTTTTCTGTCTCTCTGATGACTTAAACTGGCTGAACCATTGTATTCACTTCCAGCATCAGTTTTACAGCTCTTATTCTGCATCCTTTTCCAGTGTCTTCAGAAACTGGCTCCTGATGCTCTGATTCACAAAGCAAAATCCAAGGCAGGAGTTGCTGTTGATGCAGTATCTTCTTGAGAAAGATAAGAGTGAAGCTCTCTTAAGTTGTCCCAGCATTCTGCTGTGGTTCTGGGTTGTCCCGTGCTGCCAGGCCGCACGCAGGGTTTGCTGGCATGACCCTGCTCAGCTGAATCAGCCTCAAGTAAATTACACCCTATGGAAAGGAGAGTGTTCTGCTTAGCTAGCTCTTTCCTGCTAATTCCATGACCTCTGCAGAATTGCCTTGTTTATGTGTGCCTCTAAGTTCCTGAAGGCTGGAAAACCTCAGGGAGTAGTGGTGGGGTGCAGTGGGAGAAGCTGGGCTCCATCTCCTCCATGAGCAGCAAACCTGAGAGCCATCAGCGCCTCTCTGCCCCTGGGGCTGGACATCCCAGGCAGCTGCATGTCTCCTGCTATGCTGCCCCTTCTGCGTGCTGGAATGGGGCTGGGCTCCTGTGTCACTGCAGTCCTGAGTTTTGCTGGAAATTAAGTTCACATGTTCTGTTTTGTTTGGGGTTCCAGGGCAAAAACTACCAGGTGAGACCTCCTTGGTGGATCCTCTCAAGCCACTGTACGTGCTAGCAAGGAAAAGCCCTGGATCCTCTCCCACAGCAAGTGGCAGAGGAGTCAGCAGGGCCAACACTGCTCAACATCTCCCAGAGCTGATGCATGGTGTGAACAGCACAAGCAGAAATGTCTGTGTGGGGAGAGGCCTGATGCAGGTCCTGGTGCGCAGGGAGACCTTGTCCCCGTGGGATTGATGGACAGAGTAGAAACATTGCTGGAGGAGGCCTGTAGCATGCTTGGACAAATACATGCACTCTTTAATGATGTTTTATGTTGCATCCCAAATTGTCTGGAATAACCTTTGCCAGATGCAGGTCTCACCTCATAGAGCTCACAACTCAGGAACAAGGTTTTGTAGGAGAGTCAGAAAAGCAGAGAAAGAAATTGATGCTGTGATTGACAGGAGTTCGAAAAGGTGATAAAGCTGGAGCAGGAGCACTGGAGGATGATCTTGACAGCTGAAGACTGAGTGGGATGAGGTTACAGGTGCAGTGGTGAGGGAAGAGAAGGTTTCTGGTGCTGCAGGGGCAAGAACTTAAAGGCTGTGGCTGAAGAGGAGAAGATGGGGATGTGGAGGCACACCGCAGGGAAAGAACAGATTTGGATGTGGCCTCAGTGTACGCATTGGAGATTGCTGTGGCTGTGCTTTCACAATTACCCAAATCCAGCACACGTGTGGTTCCTGCTAGAAGGGACCATGTAGCTCTTCCCACCTGGTAGCTCCTTGCCTGCCCTCTTGCCAGCGCTGTCTGCTGTATGGTGAGCTGGATCAAGGAGCTGCTGTGGTGTTGGTGGTAACCAAGCTTTGCACTGGGATTTGGTAGATCTGTTCTGAGCTGTGCACTGGGCTCACAGTGCGACCACATGAATGTGGGTGTGGGCGCAGGCAAAGAGGGGGTAATGCATGGTCAGAGCTGGGGGGCAAGGCAAAATGAACCTCTGTTTCTGAGCTTGGGTAAGACAGCTTACAGCAAAGGTCTGTTTGCTAAATATCCTGAGCGTGACAGCAGCACAAGTCAAGTGCCTGGGGACGAGAATGGGAGCCAGTGCCTGTTTGAGCAATGCTTTCTCCAAGTGTTTCGGCAGATGTCAGCAGGTCTTCCGGAGCTCAGTGCGGTTTCTGTGCATTGTTTAGTCCTCGGTGGCTCTCTTCCCTTGGCTTGTTCAGTCTTCCTTGACCGAGTGTAAGCTCACAGCTCTCAGTTTCTCCCAGTAGGGAGTTGCACAGTTTGGTTTCACAGAGTCTTTTTGCTTGTTTAGGGACAGCTCTGCACCCGAGTGGTACTCCAAGCGATGGCGTCCCACTGACCAGCAGCTGCCCGGCCTCTGTCAGGATAGGGGTGGCTGTGACAGTTTTGTCCCTGGGAGCTGCCTCTGTTCAGTGTAGGGTGAGACCTTGGTTAATGGCCCCGACTGTTGCTTGTGCTTTCCTTCTGTGCTCGAGCTGGAGTGGCTGGAGCTTTGCCGGGTGAGGAAGCAGTAGGAGAGATTCAAGTGTGGTTAGTGTTTGGCAATTGGTCTGTGATCTTGAACCAGCTTTCTGGGGGTTTTCTAAACCTCCTGATGGAGCATGCCTGCTCTGTGCAGAGACCCTCAAGTCTTGAGCAGTACTGGCCTCTGACCTCCTCTGTAGTCTCACCAAGATGAGGGTTAATGGCGTTTGCACATCCAGGCTGGCTGTTCAGAGCTGAGGATAGGAATTCTGGTTAATTTGGGTGGCCCAAGTAGGTTTAAATTCTGTGAGATCTCTACCGTAAAATATGTTTCCAGATGGGCTGGCTGATGTGAAATGGGTGCCACCTCCTCCATCAGAAGCGTGTGCAAGAGTGGGTGTTCCTGGTGCCCCTGGGCAATGGGGTGCCAGCCCTGGAGCTAAAGCCCTGGTCTCACTCCTGGCTGGTGTGGTGAATGTGAGAGGACTGTGGGCAGGAGTCATGGCTTCCAAAGAAGCAACAATGGGCCGAAGGGCTGATGCAAGAGCCTAACTACTAGAAATTGAAGGACACAAGAGCTGCCGCAAGAATGTGCCTGCGATCATTGCTCTGAACCTTGACAAGCATCGTCATACTTCCATTGCATCCCTTGCTGGGCAGGAGGAGTCCTTTCATCTTTGTGATCCCAGCTTACTATTTTGGCATCCGATTTCTTTTAAATCCTCCTCCAGGACTTCCTGTGAGTCAGAGCCTCCTGTACAGCTGCATGGACAAACCATGACTGTTTGATTTCTGCCTACAGTGTCTTGCTTGAAAAAGGCAACTATGATCTTATTACCCCTGCAGTGCTCTGGGCATCAGTAGTAGCACTGAAGCTGAGGTATTGCCTATTCAGGTAGATTTTCTGGAGTGTTTTAGTGAGAGCAAGGAGTCTTCTGAGGCAGGCAAGCTGAAATTCAAGGTAATTTTATCCTGCTTCCCTATTGAAAGGAAATTCATATGATAAAGATCTGCTCTTCTATGTGTGCTTGCCTCTCCTGCCTCAGTAACTTGCAAAACTGCTGCCCAGTTGCAGCTAAACCTGGCAGACCCCTGCTGTTTCTGAATTCCTGCAAATCCGAAGAAAACAGGTATCTAGACTGAGCAGAGTAGCCCAGCTGGTGCCACATGGAGGTAAAGGGATGTTTGCATCTGTCCTCAGTGGCTTGCTGTCATGGGGCTGCATCTCTACTCTGGCTTGTGTGAGTCACTCTGGAAGTTCTTGCCGGGGGTTATGTGTGAGATCTTGTTCTTTCCATGTGATCTGTGTGGTGATGAAATCCACCCGCCTCAGCTACAACTAACTGTTGCTGCATCCAGAATCCTGGTGGTGTTGTGCTGATGCTGTAGTCCTGGAGGTTTGGGAGCCACGGACTCCAGGTTCGTCATCTTGTATCTCAGCCTGCTGCAATGGGTAATGTGGGCTGTCAGCCCTGGACACTTACTCTCTGTAGCGTGTTTGTTTCTCACTGTTGATTTTTGGACAGTTTTTGCTATTTAGCCCAACAGTGGCTCCTGTGCATAATGAAAAGGGCTTTGCCCTTCAGATCAGCCTCTAGCAAGCACACATCCCTTTCCAATCTCCAGTTGAATGACTGGAGAGCAAATCCATGAGCGCAGCAGTGCTGCTGGTCAGATGTTCCCAGCGGGTTGATGGGTGCTGCGGGGTTGAAAGCACTCTGGCATTTCTGTTTGGGAACATTAGGTGTGAGTCTGCTGCTTCTGTTGATGGTTTTTTTTTTCATTGCAGTCATAACTTGGAGCTATATCTGATCAGGTTGCTTCTGCAGGTGATCCTGTGAAAACACAGGACAAAGAGAGCCCTGCTGCAGAGGTCTTGTGGCTTATTTCAGAATGAGAAGTAGATGCCAGTGAGCAAGCAGGGAGCACACAGGGACAGTGGGACAGCATAGGCTGCATTGTGGACATAGGCTTAACATGGCAGTCATGTAACCTGTGCTGTTTTTTACGTTTCTGGTTGAGTACAGAGGCACAGGAGAGCTTTAAGGAGCAATTTGAAAGAGGATAATAAAGCAGATTTCAGGTTGTTTACAGAGAGCTCTTTTCAAACACAAAGTACAAATGGGAGAAAATAGAGGTGCTTGCTTGAAATTCAGCAGCTGGGAAGTGGAGATTGCTGTCACAGTTTGGGAGGGAGAAGAGTCAGCTCTTCAGCAGCGAAGGAAGGATCGTTGTTATCGTATGAGTAGGTTGGGAGGGTGAAGACAAGCAGCTTGCAGTTGACGTGACAGAAGAGGAGGACCTGGAGGGGGGATTCAAAGGGAGGGTTGGCCTGCTTAAGAAAGAGAGGTTAGGAAAATAATTTTAGCAGCAGCATTCTGACTGAATACAGATGAGGCACGATTTTATGCATGTTAGACAGTTTTTGGGGGGAAGGGTGCAGTAGTGAAGTAGAGTGGAAGCCTGGGGTCTTTGACTGCGTGACCTGATGATAAAGGCTGTATTTCAGGGACTGTAACTTATGTAGCTCTGTAGGGGTTTAGGGACAATCAGGATATAGATAGGAGAGTTAGGTCCATGAACTTTATTCCCTGTCTGAATTGTGTCCTTAATTCACAGACAGGATCTAAGTGATGTCCCCAGGCATTGAGCAGGAAGGGCTTGGGGGAAAAGGGGACAAAGCTGGGATTAGTAACAGCTCTCTTTAATCATGTTGAGCTTGGGCTTGTGGGTACACACTTGAAATGCTGGAGGGGAAAATAAGCTGAGACTTCATTTTGGACAGGAGACAGTCCAGAAATAGAAAGGCAGAACTATGAATCATCAGCATAGAGCTGAGAGATGGTATTAAATTAAAGCATAAGGCTAGCTAGAAGAAGCATGAAGGAAAGAAAGAAGGTGCTATGGGCAGAGCCATGTGAGGCACCTGAAAAACAGCAGAACTGAAGGTGGGGGGGTGAGGACAGTCTTTCTGAGGCTGGTGAAAGAAGCAGTAAAAAACTAGCAGGAGACCCAAGAGAGTAAAAGAATTGCTGAGACCACAAGGACAAGGTGTGGTGGTTAGTTAGCTTCCTGAAGGAGGAGCTGGCAGGGTCCAGAAGGAGAGACTTTTTGTCAGGGCTTCTAGTGGGAGACAGCACAATGGGCAATAGTTTTAAACTGAAAGAAGGTAGGTTTAGATTGGACATGGGCAAGAAGTTCTTCCCTGTGAGGGTGGTGAGGCCCTGGCCCAGGTTGCCCAGAGAAGCTGTGGCTGCCCCATCCCTGGCAGTGCTCAAGGCCAGGTTGGATGGGGCTTGGAGCAGCCTGGTCTGGTGGAAGGTGTCCCTGCCTGTGGCAGGTAGGTTGGAACCAGATGAGCTTTGACCGTTCCTTCCAGCCCAAACCGTTCTGCATTTCCATGAAATCTCTTCCAGTGTTTAACTGTCCTTTCCTTAGAAAGTTTAACCTGAATCTTTCTTTGTTCTTAATTTCAGCCTCTTACTGAGGACAGAGGGAACAGTTTGTTCCCTTCCTTTTTGCATCAGCCTCTTCCCATACATGAAAACTATAGCAGAATCCTATTCTTGAGGCTTAATAACTTCAGGTCTTTGTTGGTGACATCTTCTCATCCTGTGTTCATCTTTGTGCTGCTCTGGACTCCCTTCTTTTGATCACATCCCTCTTGGAAAAGTGGTACCCAAAGGCTGGATGCAGCCCGCAGCCTAAGCACAAGGCAAAACTTAACTCCGCAGCCTTGTGTCTGTTCATGTGATTCAACACAGTGGTTGCCTTTTCTCAGCAATACACTATTGTTGGCTCCTGTTGGTTTGTGATTCACTTTGGCCCCCAGATCCTTTTCTGAGGAGCTGCTGACTGTAACTGTACAGCTCTCTGTCCTGTTCTTGGGTAAATGATGAATGCTGTGTATGTGTAGACCTTCCCACAGGCCCCTTTGGTATTTAATCCTGTTTAGACACTTTCTCCAATTTGATAAAGCCATTTAGGGTTTTAAACTTTGCAGTCACTCTTAGTTTCATGCCACCTACAATTTTAATGAGCATACTTTCTTCCATCATCTGGTTGGTTAATAGAGCTGAACCTAGGAGAAACCTTGCCCAATTCAGGTTGATACTAATTTCAATTTGTGTGGTCATCTTTGATAAATAGTCTCAGCATAGTTGTCAAATCGATGTTGTTCTAAGTGTATAGTACATTTATCCTTCCTTAAATTAATTTTGAGTGCACCATGTGAAACAGAGTCAGAAACATTACTTAATGTGTGATGCTTAGCATCTGCTTCTGTGCTGTGCTGAAGGTCTGTGACCCCGCTGCAGAAGGAAATGGTGTTGCTTAGACACCATTTGTCCCTATGTACTAATGCTTGCCTTGTCCTCCAGGGACTTAGAGGTTGTTGCTTTCTTTTTTTGATGTTTTGAATCAAAGTGATCTGGGAGTTCTCAGCTTCTCTATTTGGTTTTAAGGGTGGGCACTACTCTTACCTCCTTGGGTGCAGGTGCCTTCCATCAGCAGAGAGCTGTTGGGGCTTGAGCTCTTCTGAGGTTGCTCCAGTGGAGGCAGCCTCAGCAATGAAGCACTCTATGGTTGAGTTAATCAAAATCTAGCGTTGCGTCTTTTTACTGAAAGTGTAGGTATATTCTTTGGCCACTCCTCCTTGTGCTAGACACCTCTTTGCTGTTCATAGTGAACACTTATGCAAAAAGGCATAAACCACTTTGTCCTCAGTGCCATTTCTCAATTGCCTTTTCTGTCTGCTGAGTAACAGACCAATCTTTTTCATGTTCTTATGCTGATTACTGGTGTACATGAGAATTGCTTCTTGCCTTTGCTGTTGATTGCTAATCTCTTCTACTCTTTGCGTAGCTGTTTTGAGTTCAGTCTCTCGTGCTGATGCCACTCTTTTGTATTCTTATTAATCTGACCTAATTTCCACTTTCCACATGCATGCCTTCCTGTGCCTGAGACCAATAAGGAGCTCATGTGAGTCAGCCAAGTTGGTCTCCTACCACACTTGTTATTCATTTGCACCAGCATAATTTCTGTTTGTGCCATTAGTACCACTGCTTTGAGGACCTGCCAGCTTTCTGTAATCCTTTAAAATTTTTTTCTTTATTTTATTTTTCCTTTTGGATTTGCCTCCAATAAGATCTTGCCTATGGAATTTAGTAATGTCTGCCTTGGCGGAGTATCTTATTTATAGTTTATTGTCCTTCCTCTGATACATCATAAGAACCTGTAGACAGTCCCTTTTTCTGCTCTGCCTCCTCCTGACTGCTCTCTTCAGAGGATTTGCTGAAGGATGCTTTAGTAGACTGTAAGAGCTGGAAATTAAGTTGGAAAGAGCAAGATAAAATCAGAGGACAAAATGGCATGTGGCCTGGTGCAAGTAAGGAATGGGTGTGGGAGAATCTGCCCAACCCCTTCTGCTTGGAGCCCAGGCTTCAAAGTGGGTTGTTGGTGAGAGGATTGCACAATGTGCCTGTGATGAGACATTTAGCGAGCTTGTGGTGAAGGGTACGAGGAAATTGTGGTGATGAGGGGGGTGAGACTGGAGTATATTCATCTTGCGAGAAGACAATGTGTGAAAGTAGGTTGAGCTCAGTTAACTGGGTTTTGTTTTTTCAACACAGAATTGGGTACTCTGGTATCAATTATTTTGCTGTGTATTGTGAACTAATAAAACTGGTGCTATTACCCCACTATTTGGCTTAATAAATTGTTTGATGGAAGCATTTCCCAGACAAACATGTAGGTCAGAATGGAAAATGTCAAGAAGTGGAGAATGGCAGAGCTGTCCCTGCTGGGGAGGGGGTTTTGGGAGGTCTCTAGTGCAACATCCTACTCAATGTGAGGTCAGTGTTGCCATGCAAGTAGGTTGCAAAGAGCTTTGGCCAGTTGAAAAGATCGTTAAGACCTCAAAGGATGGGGGTTCCACACCTCCCTGGGTAGCACATGGCAGCAGTGCCCAAACCAACCTTTGGTCGGTGGTTCTGGCTGTTAATTCCTCTAGCTACTAATAGCATTTGATTTCTAATTTTCATTAATCTGGTTTAAAGTCCCATTTTTTCACTTGTTACTTAAAATTGGACTAGATAAAACTGCTAACTGAACATTATTCCCTGAAAAGTTTACTCAAATATGTCTTGATGTTCTTTTTGGAAAGTTGATAATATAATTCTTGTCAAATGTCTCCTTGTGAGTCCATTTATTGTGGCCTTCAAAGATCCTTTATGGCTCTCCATTACTCAGTGTTTTTAAAAGAATAAAAAAAATCAGAATATAGGCAACATGCCTATAGTCTGATTCAACTGCTGTTAATGTTTACTGTAACTCCATCTCCTGTCTCTATTGACCACTCTTTTTAAGTATCTGAGGATTGATTACCTCTTTCGCTTTGGCATTGCATTGAGGACTAATGATGAATTGCTCAGCTGCTCCGACCTTTGAACTTTTCCTAGGATTTGACCTGCCATCGTACAGGTATGTCTGGTAATCCTTGGTCCAAACATCTTCCTGCAGTGATCGCTGGTAATCCCTGGTCAAAACACCTTGCCGTGGGCAGTACGAAAAGATGCTTTAGCTCAACAGGTTCAGCTTGCAAAGTGATCCAGATCACTCAGTCACATCCTAGTCCCAGATTCTGCAAGTTACAGCATCAACCAGATGTTTTTCAACCACAATCTTTCTTTTACTTGCATTATTGCATCACATAGAGAAAGCATTGAATAGCATCAGGTCTGATACGGATTCATTCTTACCATCAGAGAAATGTTGTTTGGATCTCTAGAAATCTCCAGTCCACCCTATTCAAAGTCAGACTTTCACCAGTACTAGACCAGGTTTGCTGTGATTTTCTCTGACTGAGTGTAGAAAACTCTTCAGAATTGAACTTATACCGTGTCTCTGCAGTAGCTACTCCCTTAGTGGAGAAGCTTTTTGGATACCTGGTCTCTGTGGTCCAAAGCCATGCATATGGCTCCTGTCCCTTGTTGCACTGTCTGCTGTTGCTGAGAAGGGTTCAACTACATCTTTCAGGTAGCTGAAAGCCACTATTAGGTTGCCAGACTGAAGAAGCCCATCTCTTCAGTGTCACCGTGTGGATCAAGCCCCTCACTCCTTGATAGCCATCTCTTGGACCCTCACTGATTTTATAACATCCCTCTTGAACTAGGGAGCCCTAAACTGGTGCAGCCTCACCAGTTTGGAGAGACATGACAGACTCCCTCAGTCTGCTGACCATGCTTCTCCTGAAGTGACCGAAGTCATGGTCTGCCCCAAACCCAGGCATCTCCTTGTCTCCATGCTGAGCCCATTGAGGTTTCTCACCACCCAGTCCAACCTTTTAATGGTATTTGTGCATTAGAGCACTGTTGTTCAGCATATCCACCTGCCCCCTCCTGGGTCAGCATTATTGTGGGGGGGTACACTCTGTCATTACACGGGTGGTCAATTAAGGTATGGTATGATACTGGCCATGTATTGACCTACAGGCTGCTTTGGTCATTACTGCCTGACAGATGGTTATTGAGCCATTGATTGCTGCCCTCAGCCTGATGGTTCAGGCAGTTCCTGCCCACCCTTACTCCTGTTGTCAAGCCTGTATTTCCTCAGCTCAGCTGTTCCGTGAGGCAGTCAGGGTGATCCTGGATGATTTGCCATGGTATATCCTGGTTCCTTGTTACCTGCTCGTTGCTCCCATGTTTGGAAATGGCCTCCAGAAGGATGCAGAGCATGGTCCTTGCAAGGGCTCATGGAGCTGGCTATCCTGGCATTAGCCACCTTGCATGTTGTGGAGACTGGCATAGCAAGAGCATTTTCCCAGCTGTCTGGAGCTTCCCCATATTGCTAGGATGGCTCTAGAGTGTCACTAGATAGTATCACTTACCTGGTAGCATGAAGTCCCTCTCTTTTTTCAGAGACCAGTCATTTAGTCAGCTCTTACTGTGACTGCGTATGTCATTACTGACTTCACAAAGCGGGAATTTATAATAGCAACACTGTATAGTCATAAGTCACATCTTCATGCAAACATAGACAGAATTGTCTTTATCAGCAACACTTGAAACATCTGGAAGAATGAAATCCGATCTATAACTCGAATTTCTGTTTTAAGAAAATCAATTCCAGTTAATCCTTCCCTTTACTTTATAGGGGATTCATGTTCAGATGGCTGCTTGGGAGAGTCTGTGTGTTCTTTTCAGGATAATGAGGTAGCTTCACTCTGTTTCAGTCATTCCTGAACATCTCCATTATTTCAATATTCATTAAGAATCAGCAGGAGCAGAAGAGTGATCCTTTCTGTGAGCTCGCTCTTTCTACAACCATCACATTGAAGTTGTTGCTCTCTGGTATCTGCTGTGGTGGTTTCTTGCTGTGCCTGTCCTGCAGAAGCTCTGTGGAGGTACTGTATTTTGCAAAGCTGCTTCCTGTTGTGCTTAGCATTGTTGAAAAACTTCTTTTCCTGAAGTCTTCAGCTTCCTATACCAAGTTTTGATACTTCCTGCATTCAAGACCATATTGACATCTGTTTCCTTCTCTTTTTTTTTCTCTCCATTTCTTACCCTGACGTTATTAGCCTCTAAGTTAGTTCAGGTCTTTTAGCCAAGTTGTCATCTTTATAGAGTTTTGGCTTTTTGGCTATCTGGTAAATCGTAATGAAAATGTAAAAAAACCTAAGCAACAACAAAAGTCTCAAATAAATGAAAAGACAGATGAAACCAAGCACCCCTTCAGACCTGGAATGCCAAACCCCATGTTCTCCGTGTAAAATTGTCCCATAAGTACATTAATTATCTAAGACAATCAGAAGCACACAAGCACTTGTTCTCTGCGCCCCCTGGTCAGTGGGGATGCTGAAGGAGGCCCCAGCTGGGCTCTTGTCACTGAGAGCCCATGTGAGGCTCTCCAGCAGGCTCAGAATCTGTAGCCATGAGCAGCGCTGGATCTGAAACTGGGGGCTGTGGGCTCCATTTCCAACAGCCTCTTGGTCTTGGGCAGAGCCTGGTAGCCTTTAGAAAGCTGGTTGCATCCCCTGCTGCCTTCTGTTCTCTGCGATAAGTGGAAAGAAGTTTCCCTTATGCCCACAGCCCGTGGTGAGGTGGTGTCTTCCTTCACGTGGTTTGCCTGGGGCCATGTCAATGGGTGAAGCCCTCACCTCTGCATCCTGGTGCCTGTTTCCTTTGCAAGTGGTGTGTCATGCTCCTGCTCTCCCTGTTGTCTTGGGCTGTCCGTGTGTCCAGGGCTGTCCCACTGCTGGCAGGACCGGGTTCACTGGGCTTCTCTGCTGCACTGATCCCAGCCTCACGTCCCTTCCTCTCCTTGAGCTAATTCTGATAGTCCCAAATGGCAGTGGCGGGTGCTGGATTTAGGTGGCACACTAAAATAAATGCACAGTTAATGGGATTTTAGGTTAATTCATTGCTGAAGCAGGTGATGTGCAGTTTCCTCTAGCTGAAGAGGGCAGCATGTCAGAGGGACCAGGCAGGTGAGGTCCCCTTGGTGTGTGTCCCCCACTGAGGGGCACATTGCCATGTTTGAGCCTGTTCAGGATGGGGAAGGGCTTGTCTGACCCACAGCTGGGGTCAGATGATGGTGACCACAGCAGGGACACTGGCATGTGTCCCTGCAGCATAGCTGGTGGCCCAGGGCATCTCCTGCTCACACTGCTGCTGGATCAGTGCTCTACCCAACCCTGGGGTCCTTGGGGATCCGCTGGCAGCAGACAGCACATCATGTCAGGGAGGAAATCTGCACCTGGAGCTGCTGTGGCAGCATGTGCCGGGCAGCCAGTGTCCACCTGTCCATCTGCAGCCCTGTGTCCAAGGGTGACTCAGCCTGTCTCCATGCTGGTGACTCAGTGCCAGACTCCCACGTGCTGTGCTGCCTGTGCCTGACTCACTGCCACTGCCAGCCAGAGGCACCCACTGCCCGCTCCTCTCCACCAGCTGAAGGCTGTCAGCCCTGGCTGGCCAGATACACAGGCGTGTATGACTGTATCCCAGGGAGTTCTCTCCAGAGGCTGAAGGAGAGTCTGTCCTGAAGCATACCTGGCTTTCATGGCACATCAGCTGTAGGTGTAGTTCGAAGCCATGCTTTTGTGTCTTGATACAGAGCTTTGCCAGCACAAGGGTGGAGATGGCTCCATGTGTGCTGTGACTGGAGCAAGGCCCATGCTTGCAGACTGCTGTAGAATATGGCTTCCCTCCGTCTTCTCCAATTTGGAACTATCTGTCTTGGAGCAGAGTTAGGATTTCTGTGAGTGACAAGTTGATCTTTTAGAGAATGGGACCTTGCCACCCTGACCTGGCAGCAGGGGCTTAAGGAGTGTGGTTATAATCGTGGCAGGAATTTGACTCATGGTCAGGTTTCCAGTGCCTTTGAGGCATGGGTAAGGCAGCAGAATTCATGTGTTGCAGAAAATTACTCTCTGTTAGCATGTTATCCACTGCCTGTATGTTTGTCTGTGTGGTGGCATGTGATCAGAGCTGGACTGAGCAATTTGGTCCTTGGACTTGGGTATAATGGCCAAGAGGAGAGACTCCCTGGACCTGTTAGCTAACAGCATGCTGACTGTAATGCTGTAAGGCATCAGAGCACCAAGAGAGCAGTTTGGGGAGGTGACACCTCAAAGTGGACCTGTGGCTGGGCAGAACACAGAGGGACAGCTCTTGTCTCTCATGGGAGATGCCTCTGTGTACCCGAGTGCTTCCTGGGTGTGAGTAGTTCCCCTGATCTAGCTCTGCAGCCTTGATCACGCCACCAGTATCCTGGCTTATGTTGTGTTTTGCAAGCCAGGATACTTGTTTCAGAAGGCTTGTGGTGCTGCCTGGATCCTCAGCTTTGTTTTCAGGTGAGGCTTGTGGCTGCAGGGTGGAGTGACGACAGTAGGGTTGGACAGGGTAACCCTCTGCTAGCGATAGTAATTAGCACTTTGGCTCTACATGGCTCTTTCTTCAGGTTGACCATAACAATTGCAGTGCTTTGCTGTGTCAGGTGAAAGAGGAGGCATTAGCCTCTTCTTGTGCCGCCTGGTGCTCATACTAGTGCCTGAAGCTATCTAGTAACTAGCGGAGTGACTCACAAGTACAGAAAGCCTTATCCTAGGCTGAAATATCAGGGAAGCCTTGGTCAGCAGGATTGCTGTACATTGGCCAAGATCAGCTGCCGACATACAAGCAAGTGCTGGATTCAGCCCCTATCAGTCAGGAACTTCATCTCCTGATGGGCCGATGCAGAGTAAGCTCTCTGGACGCTTGACTGGTAAGTGAAGCACGAGTAAATACCAATGTCATGGAGCTGCCTGAATGTGGCTGGACATGGTGGCAGGGCTGCGCAGTGGCTTGGCTGTGTTGTCACTGTGCTGCCTTTGGTGGGGTGGTGGTGGGGGGAAGCGATGTCTCCTGGTATTGGAGACTGGAGTGCTGGCAGGTTTAACAGTTAAACACCCAATGGTGGTAATTGTCTTTAAACTGAAGTCTCTAATTCTGTTGTTTCCATGGAAATGGAGTGATCTTGTGATTAAGACGTAAGGCTGGGGTAGTGAGCACTCCAGTCTGTTGGAGCTGCAGACTCTTGCTTCATTCCCGTGATTGCTGCTCTGAGGTACCGTGTGTCTGTCTGCTTGGACTGCAAGGGGAGATGCAACCTGCCCTAATGCAGGGACATATGTACCTGCTCTCAGAAAGGTGTCCCAGAAAACCCTGCTTAGTCCCTAAAGATCCTGACAGAACCATCTTCTGGTGCCTTGAGGGGTGGCATTGCTCATGCCATGTCAGCTGAGCAGGCTATCGTTGAAGGGAGATGTGGGATCCAGAAGCTGGGGGAGTTGTCTAACTCAGCATTTGGTGGCTGTGATGGAGCTGACACCACTGAGTCAGTTCCCTCTGGCTCCTCTGAAGTGGGAGTGCAAAGTAGGTTGCATGACTTGAGTGCCGAAAGTGCTTGTTTTTCTCCATTGACTAGGAGAACTGAGGGTGACTATATCAGATATAGGTATTCAAAACACAGATGGCTTTGACTTTGGCTTGAAAAGAGGATAAGATGTGATGGGGCCCACTTCTTTTTGTGGTAGCCTCCTGTGTTAGTGCCGAAGGGGCACTTAGACTAGTGGGGTTCAGCAGAGCATCTCCCTGCGAGCTGCCTCATGGAAACCAGCATCTCCAGAGCACATCTGTTCTTAGCTGGCTTGGAGATCTGTTCTCTTCAGCTCACTTCTCCCTGGTCCTCCCACTGCATTGCCTTGGTGTTTCTCCTGTTTTCTGTGTCCAAGGCAATACTTTGGGCTGATCTGGAGTGCAATCTTGCAGCTGCCATGGTCTCCTGTGAGTGGAGATGCATTGTCAGAAGGGAAAAGGAGTCTCTTCCTTCCTGGGAATTGCTCCTTTGTCCTCTGGCTGCTGAGACATCACAGAAGTGTAGCAAGTGTAACTTCTGTGTAAACTCTCCCATATGAACTCTGTTACTTGATCAGATTCTCTGTGTTTCTACCTTTACTGCCTTTGCTGTAGCCAACACAGTTTTAAAGCTGGCACAATATTTTATTCACCACACAATGTAAGAAAGATATTAAACAGATACCTCACTGATTTCCAGTTCATCCCAGAGGTTACATAAAATTATAAATCTTTTAAAGCCTAGCAGAAGATGTGTTTGAGTCTGGTTGTGTTTAGATTGTGCAAGATCCTAATTGTTGTGGTAATTTGGGAGAGACCCTTCGTGGGGCCCTGCTATACAGGCATTTAATGGGGGTTGGAACTTACTTTGCAGACATGGAAGGACAGGCTAATGATTTTATGGCTTTGACACTACCATCACCAGGTACAATACATAATTTTGATGTCTTTTTTTTTATTAATGTGAATAGTTGGAAAAAAGCACCATAAAATCATTTAAAGCCTGGGGGAAACAGCTAATAGAATAGTAAAAGGTTTGAAAGCAATCAGATCAATTTAGAAGCTGAAGAGAGAATGTGACCCATTGGGCAGAGCCCAAAGCTACACAGATTCACCTTTAAAGTACTCATTTTTATCAGAGTATGTAACCATTGGAATAACTTCACTACAGATGCAGTAAACACTTGCAAGGCCTCAAGTGAAAGCCTGGTGTTTCTTTGCAAAGTCCACGCTGTTTCAGGTACAGGAGATGATTTTGATGCTGGATTTATTGAGTGGGTTTTTCTAACCTGTGCTGTGCAGCTAAATGGCACAGGGATGATCTCTGCTGTCTTTGTAATTGTTATCAGTGACAAAATGCAGAGGATTCAGTAGGAGTCCTTGATGTCAGCTGAAAAGCCTGGCTGCATCTCTAATACAACTTGATTGCATTCAAATAAACTTAAGCAACAGTGATAAAATTATAAATCAAGCACTCAAAATTGAGAAGTGCTAAAATCAAAAGCGCCTTTGTATTTCTTTGTATTTTTAAATTCCTTTTTCATTAGGCTGTCAGCAAGGAAGCCATCTAGCAGATCAAGATAGAAACTGTTCTGCTGCAGCTTGTGTCTTGGCGAAGCCCAGCCTAAAGTGGAGGCTGCTGTGCATCTTCGGCTTGAGCTGTTGACGTGTGGGAGCCAAAGGCTGAATCGCTTCCCTGGTGTCGGTTCCTTCTGCATTAGTTTGAACTGAAAGGGAGTTGGAACCAGATGATCTTTAAGGTCTCTTCCAACTCAAACCGTTCCATGATTCTATGATCAGAGCAAGGGGTCTCTTTGCATCCAGCAGTATAAACAGAAAAGTGTGAACAGCAGCTCTCAAAGGGGTTGTTCCCCCCCAGGTTTGTATTACATTCACAGACTGCAAAAGTCATCTTGCACAAAGGATGACCCCAAGCCAGCTGCTCGGATCCGGCTCCATCTCTGAGCTGTGGAGGTGCATCAGCTCTTCAAGCAACTCAGTCAAAGCTGGAAAAATGTACAGCTTTGGCAAAGCTACCTTATTTTTCCCTAACCTCATTTTTGGAAATGCCTGAATTGCTTTTGCTGAAACTTCCAAAAATACCAGCCTAATGCAGAGAGCAAGCATGGAAAATTTCAGCTTGAATAGTCAGTTTGGCAAAGTTTGCAGGCCCGGATTCTGAGCTGCTGCGGTGACTCTTTGACAGCCGAAATCACACATGCTGCCAGCAGCCCTGCACACGCAGAGGCCCACAGGGGAGACTGAGAGGCGAGTCCACTGTTAGTGCCATCATGAAAGGAGCTCCCTGGGCTGTTCAGCCCATCATCACCCTGTCCTCTGCTGCCACCCAGCCTGTGCCCAGGGGCCAGGATGTGAGCTCCCAGCATGGAGCCATTTGTCTGACACGGATTTCCCGAGCCCAAAGCAGTGTCTCTGTGTTTCTGTAGCCTTGCACTGAGCTTTTGTCCTTGAATTTGCCTCATCATCTGCTGAGCGCGTGTTAGCATCACTGCATCCCTCAATGAGGCGTTTTACAGCTTACTGATGTTTTATATGAATAGATCTCTTTCTGCTCTGAACCTGCCTGCTGATTAATTGGATTTGATGTCCTCTAGTTTGTGTTTTGGGAGAAGCAGTGAACAAATTGTTCCCTTGTGGCTGCCTGCTTTCTTCTCCTGACATGGAAGACTTAATTCCCCCTTTACCATCTTCCTTTTTCAGGCTTCTTGTACAGAAGCTGTTCCATCCTTTTGATCAGCTTCTGCCCTTCTCAGTACCTTTTCTAGTTCCCTTCTGTCTGTTTCTGAGATCTGGGTCAGAAGCACTAGGGAGGGTGAGGAGCAGCACTCGAGCGGTGCACAGCTGTGAGCCATGGACATGCTGTGGATCGGGGCGAGAGCATTGCAATGGTCCCAGTTTTGTTCTTCATCTTCCTCCTAGTAATTGCTAGAACTCTGCTCTTTGATTGCTGCTGAGCAGCAAACTGATGTTTTCATAGAGATGTTTAGAATAACTGTCAGATTTTGAGTGGCCAGAAGTTGGAGTTCCTATTGTGTATGTAAAATAAGATTACTCTTTTTTCCTGAGTATGCCACTTAACATTGATCACCTACTGTTCTGTCACCCAGTTACTCAGGATTGTGAGGTTCTTTCACAATGCTTTGTCTTGGTTTCTCCTATCCTGACTCATGCTTTGGAGCTGATCTGATTTTTTCTTTTGGCGGTTTTGTTCTTTCTGTGCTTACCTGCAAATGCTGCACTTGTTCTAGCACCTTCCATTTCCTGAAGCTGTGGGGCTGCCACAGCCTGAGCTGCAGCAGAATGAGGACATGCTGCCTGCTGAGAGACTCGCTCTGTCCATCCGGCCGAGCAAAGGTCTCTGTGAACCAGAGCCTTTTGTCTGAGCCTGATGTGATTTATTCTTTCTCAGAAGTTCCTTTCAACCAGCTGGCTGTTCCTCTGCATGTCCGAGGCCGGGGCAGGTTTCCTGTTTGCTGCTCTTCCGGCAGTGCTGTGCTATGGGACCTGCAGCTGGGTCCTGCTGTGCGCCAGACCCTGGTCCTGGAGGTGCTGCCACCACTGTGGTTCCTTTCCAGTGGCTTTTATGTGCCCTCTCCAAGAGCTGTGCATCCTTTCAGCCCGGGTTTCTCCCAAGGAGGGAAGCTGCAGCCCTGGGGAACATGCTGTGGTCTCTGGTGCTGCTGTTCCCTGACGCAAGGGGCAGGTTTTGATGGTGGAGGCACAGGAAGAGCTGAGCAGTGGCTCCCTGCAGATCTCTCCTGCTTTAAGGACTTCCCAGACTGCACCAGAGCAGCTCATTGGCTCAGGGAGGATTTGTTGTTTGGCCAAGGAGACCTTGGATGTCAAAGATGTTTAAAGATGGAGCAAATGTTGTATTTGTATGCGTGTTTGCTCTGGTGGCTTCAGTGCAGGGAAAAGGGGAGCTCTGAGCATAAGGATCCACACCTGCCTTCAGAAGTGCTTCAGTACCCAGAGCTCCCGAATTTTGCAGCAATCTCTCCAGGCAGCAGATAGCTGGTGTGCTTGCTCAGTCCTCACCCACAGCGCTGGAAAGCCAAAGGGCAGCTGAGGGCAGATGCAGGGAACGGGGGGGGGGGCTCAGTCCTTGAAGTATGGCTCACTGTGGCCCTTGAGCGGCACAGCAGTATTTACTGCAATGCCAACCCTGCCTGGATGACTGCCATAGTCTGCCTGCCTGCTCAAAGAAGGGTTAGGGCTCAGTCCGTGTCCAGCACCCCAGGGAGTGATGGGGAGCTGAAAACAGATCTCCTCTGTGTTGAGCCAGCCCTGTTCCCTCAGCCTCTCCTCCAGGGTGAGCATCCAGCCTTGGGTATCACCATTCCCTCCACCAAACCCCCCACATGCTGTTCAGAAGCATTCTGTCATGGGGAAGTGGTTGCACTCCTCCCTGGTATCACTCTTCCTCCACCCTTGGTGGCTCAGTGCTGTTCATTCCCAACTTGGCCCCAGAACAGTGCAGCACCAACCATATTGAAAGAGATTTGAAGACAGCAGGTGGAGTGGGAACTGCCACTGCACTGCATCTGCACTGCATCTGTCTGCACATGCCAGACAATGTTCTGGTGCTCTGATCACGCTGCAATTTTAGACATGAGCAGCACTGCACAATGGATGGCAAAGTTGCCAGGTTTGGTGCTGTGGTGTTTCCAGCGTACCAGTCCAGTGCCAGCCTTGGGCATTCCTGGAGGAGGTTCCCAGCAGTGTTTCCTGCTGCATCTCCACTAAAGTGATCTCTCTGGAGCCATCCATCCAGCCCTGTCCTCAATACTGGATCATCCCCAGATGGGTAATGGAGGGCAGGACATTCCACCCCTTCCCCTCACAGTGCAGCTCCCCAAATCCTTCTCCCTCCATAATGGTTGAGCAGGGATGCAGTGCTCTTTCTGGTGATGGTGTTTTTGTGGCACTCGCAGGTTACTGTTTGTTTTAGAAGGGTTGATGTCACAGAGCTGAACTAAATAAATAAATAATGAGCCCAAGTACTTAGGGGAAAGAACATAAATAGCAAATGCAAGCAATAATTATTCATTTCTAAAGAATGTCTTGTTTGTGCCCAAAACACCCAAAGCCCACAATTAATGAAGAAGGCTGTGCTGTTCCAGGATTCAGGCTGGCATACAAAGGAGGTAGCACATCTGAACAATTAAGACTGTCACAGAATTAATCGCTAACGGAGAAAAAGCCAAGACTGCAAGTGAGAGAACTGAAGGAATAAGACGCAAGGAGCAGTCTGCATGCAACTTGGTTAGTGGCAATTGGGAATTATGAGGTTTATTTTTCAACTACAGTGTTGGTCCATGGCTGGTTAAAGTGCATGGGTTGTCGGTAGCCATGCAGTATAAGCATTCTCAACCTGGGCTTGGGGAGATGAAATGCTTTCCCTGGAATGGTTGTTAGTGTTGGGCAGCAGCTACTAAAATCAGGTATTGATGATTCCCGGCTCTGGGTAGCTTGCAAGGCAGGAGCCCTGGGGAGCTGCTGCAGAGCTCTCTGATCTCTGGCCTCTTGGTGGCTCCTGCATGAGAAGATGACTGAGACTGGAGCTGGTTAATGCTGTGCCAGCCTCTAACAGGATAAATGGGATGACTCAGGTATTTATGATACAGTTAGCCTGATATCGATCCCTGGGAAAGAGCACAGTGGCTGACACAGTCTGAATTAATGAAGAATTAAAGGAGGGGAAATGAGTGCCAAGTAGCATGTTTGATGGGATTTGTATTCCATAACGCTGATGACAGCTCCTGAGCAGAGAGTGATTAGGTACAGGTATTAATAATGAAATAAGATGTTTAGACCTCTTTATGATACTTGGTTTAGGACAGAGTGAACTTTAGTGAAGAAATGAGTCTATGATCAACATTAAACCAGTAAAATGGAGTAAGAATTAGGACCTTGGTGTGTAGTTGTAAATAAAATGGGTATCTGAGCAGTTGGGTGTGTGATGGGTTTTGTGGGAGCTGTTCTTCACCTTGTAGCATTAAGCATTTATATTGGTTGCTGGAAAAAAATAACCCGGAATGGTAACTGAATTAATAAAGATTATGTAAAGTGGTAAACCAGGGAGGAATCCCAGCGGTGAGGGAGGGGAATGAATCTGGTGGAGGAGAGGGAGGGGCTTGCCTGGAGAGCCAGGGGCTGGGGAGACATGAGGATCTGGGCTCTTTCCTTGGTGGAAAATGAGCTTCCAGCGCAGTACTGAGGACAGAAGGGGCAGTCTGGATTCTCTCTGTGTGTGATTATCTGTAGGGAGCCTGGTGGGAGACATAGAGGCTGGGCTGGGACAGTGCCTGATTCTGCTGTGTGCGCACCAGCGGAAAAGCATTGGGAAATCAGGGGGATTGAGAAAGACTCGTGAGTTAGTGGCTGGCTTGTGGCATGTAGCCACAGGAGGGGACTTGAGCAGCCCTCCTGTGTCACAGAGACTGTTGAGAGGTTATTTGATCAGAATTAGATGAGCAGTCCCTTCCTTTGGCAGGTGGTTAGAGGCTGAAGTTGAAAGATGCCGTCTGTAAATAAGACACATATTTTGGGGAGGTGAGGGCAGTAATTCAGGGGCAAGGGGGGCATAGATATATCTCTTCTCTCCAGTCCCTGGAGCTGGTTGCTGGGAGGTTAGTGGACAGAGGATGTCCTGCATGCTGCCTGTGACATGGATGCCAGGGATGTTTTGGGTGGCTGCTGTGGGACTGTTGAGGCACCAGCAGCATGGGGTGCACGTGCAAAGAGGGATCTCAAACACAGCAAGTTCTTGCTGGCCCAACATATGGTTTGGTACAGCTGGTTATCCTTGTGTCCTCCCTGCTAAACAGCAGCCAGTCTTGGCATGGTGAGAGGCACCCAAAGCTGTCAACTCCTGCCCCAGCCACATGGGAAGTTCACATGGGTGCCAGTGTGGTTGAAGCCTTCCTGTGCGCATCTCTGCGGTCAGGCAGCAGGGACCTGTCAGGCTCCCCTGGGACTTCGCAGGGCGGGTGTGAGATGGGGCAGAGCGACGTGGAGGCTGCTCCTTCCCATGGGGACCATTTGGTGCGTGCTTCCCTTGGGAGCATGAGCCATCCCCAGGCTGAGGGATCTGTGGTTGCAGTAGGAGCCTCTGGGGGACTGTGAGAACACGAGAATGCAGGTGGGAGGCCAGCACCCTCTGTTGTGTGTGGCTTGGGTTTTGTTTTCTTCTTGTAATCTGACTGATGATGGTCTTTGTGCAGAGGCCTCGGGGAGGAGCCTGAAATGCCTGTGTCCAACAGAGCTCTGCCTGCCTGAGGGCTGGTGCGTGTGCTGATGGAGACGAATGGCATGGTGAGGCTGCTCTAGGGGGTCAGCCTGCCGAGTGCTTGGCCTGACCAGCACACTGTGGAGCCTCTCCTGCCACAGGAGCACAGGCTGGACACCCGGCATCAGGCAGGAGAAGTGCTGCTGCAGAGCAGGGATGCGAGCAGTCGAGTGGAGGTACTTGGGTGGAATTCCTGGCACACTGGCTGGTGCAGTTGGTGTGTGTATAGGGAATAAAGCAGGAGCACACTAGCTGGGGGGCTCTAGCAGCATCACCAGTTTTCCTGGGTTGCAATCTCCATCCAATGACCAGCATCCAAATCCGCAGCTCAGCTGGCAGCGGCTGTGTCATGGTTCTGCAGTTCTGTAGTTCATGCTGTCTGGATTATGCAAAAGGGTTGGTACAGTTAGATAAAATTTAATCTTTTTTTTTGCATAAAACAAAAAGGCATATGAAACGGCTCACAAGGAAACTGCACTAAAACCCAGCAAATATTACTTTGGTTCCAAAAGCCAACTTTGGGAAAATTTACATTTTATATCCTAATTTGGGCTCTTTTGCATATGGGTTTTGATGCAGCCTTTAATTATGTGCTTGTATATTTTCCACAAAGCACTGCATTACTCAGGATGAAAATGTGCACTCAGGCCCCAGGTAAGGTCGTGTGGTCAACAGCGGGGCAGGCACTGCTGCCTCTCAAGCTCTACCCCTTGAATCTCCATTACCTGCCGATGCACTTGCCTAAGCTGTGCCAGAAATGAGGTGCTGTGAAGGGAGCTCACCTGCAAGAACTGGAGGGCTCTTGGTACCATTTTGGTCTTTCTCTGGGTGCTGCCTGTGGTACCTCCTTATTTATCTGCTGGTGATGGTGTCCAGCTCCCAAGCACTCCATCAGTGTAAGGATACAAAGCTCCTCTCCTGCTGCTGCATTGCAGCCCACGGATGATTAAGGATTATCATGAGCTCAGGATAAAACCATGGATGGCCCCGTCAGCCCATCTGGGACAGCATCTGCAGGGTCCCCTCCCACCAGCCCGGTGGAGGTTATTGGCAGCTGCGTGCTGCGCTGGGGTGTAAAGGTGCTTGGGCTCACAGGGAGGGCTCCCTCCTTTCCTCGTGTCATAGCTGTCTGCTCTTGGGTGGTTAGATCGTCCCCTTCAGTGCTGGACACATTTTGTTTGGTGAGACAGCAGCCCCTTAGAACAAGGATGGGTTTGCAGCTCGCCTGGCAGACAGCTGAGCAAGGGCTGGATCATATTCCTTGGGTCCCAGAATTCTTCTCAGCCTGAAGCTGTGTCCACCATTTCTGCATGGATATGTTGGGTTCCCTGTGGGGCTGGCCCTGGCTGGGGCAGCTGCTGAGCCCCCCCTTTCCCACTACCTGTCATGGGGGCACTGCCGGAGTTGCTGAAGAGGGAGGGTCAGCAGCCAGGGCTGAGTCAGGAGCCTTGGCCCATGATGGTTGCTGACAGTGAGCTGGGTTTTGCACCCTTTGGTGTGCAGTGCAGCGCAGGTTTGGTTTGGGGGTTGTGGGGTGGGCACTGGTCTCAGAGACATTTGTGTTTGCTCTCCAAGCTTCTTGGCTGCCAGACTAGTGCATAGAGAAGAGCAAAGCACCAGGCTGGGGGGCTGCTGGTGCTCCTGAGCCACTTGCTGTCTGTTGGAGAGCTGTGCCAGGCTGCTGCCTCTGCAACACCTGCATGTCCCCTCCGTCCCTGATGCCCCAGGGAAATGTAGGAATGCCCCTGGCAGTGTCCTGGCACTTCATGGATCTGTAAAGTCTGGCTTGTAGCTTTGGGCTGAGGCTTCGGCTGGAGGCGTTCTTGCTTTTGCCTCACTGGTGGTGGTTTTGCTGTATTTATTTAGTTGGCTGGGAAGAGAGATGCTTTAGGGCTGGAAACCACTGAGGGAAGTGCGTGAAAGGCTGGGCTAGTTGCCCCTGCAGAAGGCTTGATTAACGAGCTACAATTTAGCCAGAAAGCAGGGTTATTCTTCCCATCCCGGGAGCAATGGTGCAGGCTGCAGAGCTGCTTGAATCATTGCTGGTCATTCCTGAGAGGCCAGGAGCTGATCTGCAAAATAACTGTTACCTCTTGAGTGCAGTCAGTGTCTGCTCACAGGCTGTCACAGTAAACATCGTAATTAAAACACCGGTAGTGATTACACTAAAGTGGGATTAAAAAATAGAGCACAGCTAAATGTGTGTTTGGTCCCATGTTTGTCACCTCCTCTCACTGCCAGCCGCAAGCAGCAGCAGGGTGCTGGGTGCTCTCTGACGTCCTTTGAAAAGTCATCATGGTCATAGAACCACAGCATAGTTTGGGTAGGAAGGGACCTTAAAGCTCATCCAGTTCCAATCCCCTGCCACAGGCAGGGACACCTTCCACTAGACCAAGTTGCTCTAAGCCCCATCCAACCTGGCCTTGAACACTGCCAGTGATGGGGCAGCCACAGCTTCTCAGGGCAACCTGTGCCAGGGCCTCACCACCCTCATAGGGAAGAACTTCTTCCTCAGATCCCATCTAAATCTCCCCTTTGTCAGTTTAAAGCCATTCCCCCTTGTCCTGCTGCTGGGAGGGAAGGATGATCCTCAGTGCCAGAGGTATTTGAGGAACTCATTACCTGGAAGCTGTTGAGTCTGAGGCTCCCAGGCTTACAGAGAAAGTGTGCTTAGAGTGCCAGGCTAATAAAACGCAATGGGAATTTCCTCTTACTTGGTATTGTTTTCCCTTCAAGTTGTACTGCACCATTCACTCTGGAGTCATAGCCGGGGCTGGTTTAGGCTTTGGCATTTCTTGAAGCAAGAGACTTGGCATCAAAATGCCAAGTGAAGCCGTAGGCTAGATAGGGAGTATGTGATGTGCAGACAGCAGTGTCCTGGTGTAAGGCTTGGCATAGGTTTCCTCCAGGAGCCTTTGTATGATGCCCATTGTGGAGAAGAGGACTTTGATAGAAATAGGAGCAGAAATGGGTTATGGGGTGAGCAGAGGAACCAAGGGTCTCTTTGAGGAGGATTATGCTGATTCAGACCAAAGTTCGGTTTAGCCTTGTCTCCTCTTAGAAGGTGACTGAAGGCAAATGTCACAGGAACCAGATGAAGCCAAGATGACCTTACAGTATTATCTTCCTGGTTGACCCAGTATTCAGTGGTGTGTCGCTGAGGGACTCCTGTACCAGTGGTAGAGTCCACATCTTATAGTGCTGGTTAGATTGTTTTCTGTGATTTGGTTTAACTGCTTTTGAACTGGATGAACTTCGAGTATCCACAACATCCTGTGGCAGAGTCCACAGCCTGGCAGCATGGTGTGTCTAGTCTAGTCATTATCCTATCCTATCCTATCCTATCCTATCCTATCCTATCCAAGAAATGCCTCCCTTTGTTTTGAAACTTGTCAGTTTAATTAGACTTTCCTCAGTTCTTCTGTTGGAAAATTCTCTTTCTTACCTGTGCCCTGGAGATCAAATCATGGACTGGGAGTCTTACCCTCCCTCCCCCCCCCCCCCCTTTGGCTTTCTCCTCCTTAGGCTGATAGATCCTTCTCTATTTGCTTCACGGAAGCTCTTTGTGAGCTGGGACCAGAGCATGGCATTGAAGGTGGGCATAAAGCATGGATTTTATATGGTTCTCCCTCTCATTCCCTGTACTTCCTCCTCCATGCTATAACACATCTGGCTGTGGCCGAGTTGCCTGTCACAGCCAAGGGCCCTATGCCTGGGTAGGAATAGCTGCCCCAGCACCCACATTTTGCTTGTGCTGTCAGGGTGCTTGTCTTGTCCTCCATGGGCAGGGCTGTCTTTGAATCCCAGTGCTGCTCCTTGGCCCACTCCCCTTCTTCCAGAGAAACTCGAAAGCACTAGGTGGAGGGACTTGGTCAGGCTGTTGCTGAATGTCCCCAGTGCAGCTGGACCAGCTGCATCTCCTGAGTTCAGATGATTTTGGTTACCATCCAAAGCAGGTGATGCCTTTCTGTGAGGTGTGACTGCTGCTGGCAAAATCCCTCCTGATTCTTTTCCAGGAGATTGCATGTATCTGTGTCTCCACTTGCTCTGTTCTTCATCATCGTTTTCACTGATCTTCCTGTCACGGATGTTAACTGACTGGTCTGCAGTTCCCAGGATTCCCTGACCTGCTTTGCAGCACCAGTGTTGTGATTGCCACCTCCTGTGTCCTGGACATGAAGGCAGTTTTGGGTCACAGCCTCCACACTGCAGTGAAAAATTCAGCTAGTTACCCTGATATAAGCAACCAGAGGTACTGAAAGTTCAGTGTTGGCAGGTCCATGCCCTGAAAGCACTTGATCTGTTTAATCTGTAGATGAAAACGTCACAGTTGGTGCACTAATATCCACCTTTCTCCTGTTAGTGATGTCTTTCCCTTTTCACTGTATGAAATGTTTTGTTGAAGTTCATGTTCTGCAGATAACCTTACAGTTTTCTGCTGGCTGAGGCTCATGAGCACATGGCTCGGTGCATGTTTGGACGGCCATCTAAAGTTGAGCTCGGTAATGGGCCGGCAGGTAATGTGATCAGAACTGATCTTGACTTGTTAGCATCCATGGATCATCAAAGGAGCTGCCCTGTGCCCCAGTGAGTGAGCTGCATGTGGCAGGGAGGAGATGCTGTCACGCTGGTGGAGACCTGTGCAGGAATCCTGCCTCTGGGCTTATGGTGCTGGAGCCTGGGACACTTGTACCTAGGTGGGAGCAGGAGGAGAGGTCTACACTTGTCCAGCCTGGAGCGGGGGCTCTGGCTTGGCACATGCTGCAGGATGCTGCAGTGCTGCAGGCTGGAGGCTGGCTCTGGCTTGCTCCAAGGTCCTTGTTGCACCAGCTGAAGATGTGAGTGGATTTAATGAAGTGTGTATTCTCATTGACACCATGTTGTTGTAAATGTTAGGTTTGTATGCTAGGTGATGTCTGCATTCTTTGGCATCCTGAGAGTTGCATCTTCTTTTCTAAAACTATTGTTGGTGAGAGTTTAAACTAAAACTCTCCAGGGTTTGTTTTGCAGGAAGGAGGCTGATTTTTCTCTTTTCTAGAGAACTTTAGGGGCTAGAGTGTTGTGATGACCCTGCACCAGGTGTGATACAGAAGAATTTACTAATGCTGCTCTCACCGCTGTCTCTTGTTTGTGGCAAAACAATCTCTGCCTTTGTGTGCTGATGTTCTTAGTCACTGAGCTGTTCCTTGGGAGGATGACAAGGTGGAATCATGAGGTAAAATGGTATTTGAAGGCATTTGTTGGGATGCTTAGTTCCATGTGAGCATCTCAGGTTGTTATCAGTCTGGCTTTTTAGCTTGTTTTTCAAAACTACTTCCTTTACCTCCTCTCTTGTTCTTGAGCAGATGCCTGGAGGGAACAGGGGAAGACGGGACCTTTCCATGGCTTCTTACAGTGTAGTTGTTCTGCATGTTTTCCAGAGAGGGCCGGTGTCAGATAGCTTTGGGAAGCAATGCTGGGAGCATCCCTGTTGGGATTCTGGGCTTCTCTCCTTTCTGCAGAGCAGAATGTCTTCCCACTCTTACTGTCTGACAGTGTCTGCTGTTCCTGTAATTCCGGTGCGTTTCCTTTGTGGTGTCTGAGCAATGCCACGTGCAATGGAATGATAAGGCCCTGAGGATAGGGGTCCGTCCAGTCAGTGCAGACCTGGCAGGGTGGGGGCTTTTCACATAGGTGTACCAGTGTCCCTTATCCACAGGGCGTGTGGCTGTGACAGTGGTGCAGTCACGTGTAAAAGACATGGTTTGCCTGGTTTTGGGGAAGGACTCTTGGATTTTTGAGGTTCTTGGTACCCAGGAAGGGTTTTGTTCCCTCCCCGCTTCACGCAGTGCCTTGTGTGGATGTCCTGATGCCCCATCCCGGCCAGTGAGGCTGGGAAGCACCATCCTGAGCCCACTGCTTGATAGGGAAGCAGCAAGAGGAGCTGCTCCCTGTGCAGCTCCCTCCCTGGGAGACTTCTTCCTCTGCTGCCCTGGAATAAACTAGAGGATTTTTACTGTTGTAAACAGTGATTAAAGAGGAGAAGTTCAGGTTAGATGTAAGGAAGAAGTTCCTTACTGTGAGGGTGAGGAGGCGCTGGAACAGGCTGGCCAAAGAAGTGGTAAATGCTCCCTCTCTGGCAGTGTTCAAGGTGAGGCTGGACATAGTCTTGGGTGACATTATCTGGTGTGAGGCATCCCAGCCCATGGCAGGGGGCTGGAACTGGATGATGTTAAGGTCCTTTCCAACCCAAACGTTCTATGATTATGGAAGGGATTTCAAAGGCAGGGCAAGGGTTGAGCTTGAGGACATGAAGATGTCTCCTTTAGTCCTCATCCCAACTTTTTCCATGGGCTTTTGTCTTTGGATTTCAAAATACTGAGGGTATTTCACAGTACCTAGCCTAATCACGTTGCTCATACCTGCAGCCGTTGCTTGAGCATCTCCAGTGGTGAGGGGCACAGAGGACTGTGTAAGTACAGCCTGGGAACAGCCTGATACCAGCACTGGTGAGGCTGGCTTGGAGTGGAGGTACCAGCATAACTGCAGCTAAGCAGAGGCTGAGACTTAGTCAGGACACTGGTATTAACATCCTTGCTTGCACAAGTGCCTGGGGGGTGGTTTAATGAGCAAAGTGATCGCTGCCTTGATCTTCTATTACAGCAGGAAGATAGCCAGGGAGATTACATCTGAGAGTGTTACCTTCCAGGGTTTCCCTGTGGCACTGAGGTATGGAGTGGCTTAGGAAGAGCCATCTCTGCATCTGTCTTGTACTGTGTGTTGGTGTGGGGCTGCGGGGTCTGCAGCATGGTAGTGATTAGCTGCTCAGGTTCCCTTGGTGGGCAAGAGAGTGCCCGTATCCTGTGTGCGTGGTGTGGGGGGAGGTTTGGGTGACATGGGCATGACCTCATGGCGTGTAGGAAGGAGGTGGTTTTGCCTCATCATTGTGAATCCCAGTGGGGAGAAAGTGGTAATTTCCTCATCAGCAGTGGCAGGTTTGCAGGCAGGACTCGAGCTGGGGGTGTGCAGCGTGTGTGGGAGGAGGGAGAGAGCTGATGCTGAAATCAGGCTCTCATGTGCCTTTTCTGTTTACTTCCTGGCTGCTGTTAACTGTTTGCTGGCTGGGCCTGCTTCTCCTCTCCATGGAAACTGTAGGCACCAGCCTGCTCCGAGTTGCCTCTCTTCAAGAGGCCATGGCAAGCCAGGGCTCCAGGGCTGCAAGGGGGGTACAGGCAGGGAACTGAGGGCTTTTCCAGAGCTCAGATGTGGAGCAGTGCCTCATTTCTCCAGTCTAAGACCCTGGGGGCTTGCAGGGGACTGCTGGATGTTTTGTCAGTGGAGACGTGGGGATGTTGTCTCTTGCGAATGGCTTGGTTGTAGTGACCAGAAGGGGTTATTGCAGTGGAGCTGTTGTGATTGACATCTCTGGCTGTGCTGGATGCTGGATGCTGAGCATCCAGAGCCCAGAGCCTGGCTGTGGCTGAGCTCAGCTCTCAGCAGTGTCCCCTGCTCGGGGTCAGGGGAAACGCCTCCATCTCCTTCGCCCTGCTCCGGTGGGGTCTGCCCTCACCACCGCCTCCCCTAAGGACGTCTGTGGCGCGCTGCTGACGCGCTGGCAGCGGGGCTGTGACGCGGGGCTGCGGCGCTGCGCACCCCATGTCCAGGCAGCGGAGCCCGTGCTCCCGGATGCTCCCGGTTTGGGCAGAGCCTCATCAGTATTCCTGGTGCGCTGCCGAGCCGGCTGGAGCTGGTCTGCAGAGCCTGGCAGCTCCGGCGCGGTCCTGGCACTGCGTTCGGGGCGCTCCTGCAGCTGCGGATGGGCTCAGCCGGTGGCACTGAATGGAGCCCTCCTGCTCTGCTGCTCCAGCCTCACGCTGAGATCACATGGGTCCGGCTGGACTGTGTGTGCTGGGGGTCCTTGGGCATCCCACGGCCTGGCCTGGGCAGTGGCACTAAGCCTGGTCTCCTGCCCATGGCCCCAGTGCAGGCACAGTGTGTGTGCATGTAGGTCCCTGGAGCAGACTGATGTCTGTCCAGTCCTAGTCTGCTGCTGGCATCCGCATGCTGCCAGGGTGCTGAGAACTTGCAGCTCTAGCTGTGCTGAGAACCAAACCCCTCCATCCCCAACTGCTGAGGTGTTCTCAGACACTGCAGTCCCAGGTCCTCATCTGTGCTGCCCATGTGGCTTGCTGCAGTGGGTCTCCCAGTCTTGGGCCCCTCTGCAGAGCAACAGCACCTTCAAACCCACGTGGAACAGTGAATGCGGCCATCCCATCCTCCAGGCTGAATTGCCCCTTGCAACAAAACCTCTGGATCTGCAGACAGCTGGAGCAGATACACCGGTGCCAGTTAGGTCTGGAGGAGCGCAGTGGAGCGTTTGACCAGTCACAGTTCAGACTCCTTTTCCATTTCAGGGCTCCACCCTGAGCTTCTCACTGGGGACCAGCCAGCAGTGGAAAGTTCCCTGACTTTGGGACTGTCTTCCAGTGCAGCTGTTGTTTAGCTTCCCATGGCTTTTTGTTAATCTAAGGCAGATGTTCATTGCCATAATATTAGGAACATGAGTGTGACTCATAAAAGTACTGGTAAGAGACTAACTTGCTTCTGTCCCCAGGCACCTGCCCTGGGTCAAGATTGCAAAAGCACAATGTCCCTCTTACATCCCAGCTCTTGGAGCTCGTCTGCTTCCGGAGCTCCGCATGGCACAGGGGACTCCAGCACCCGCCTTTCCACCAGGCAATGGAGTTGCAACCTCCCATTTGCATTAGATATGCACACAGCACCAGTCAGACCTGGTATAGTCATAGAGTAAACTGCCTAAGAGATGCTTAGAGGTGCATAGGGGATATTTCAGCGGTGGCTGTTTTTAAACGCTGGTGGTTTCTGGTTTCCTGGTCTCGTTCTCAGAAGACTTCTTCCATCAGTCACTGTTTCAGCCATACTGGTTGAAGAGGCAGCCAAAGCCCATGTGCTGTTGATATCTGATGGCGTCTGAGACCTTTTTTTAGGTGCAAGCACCCTCCCTGCAGTTTTTTGCCACCACACGTCATATCCGAGGCTCCATTTCATTCTATTTTACGTCTTTTGCTCTTTCTGTGGGAATAATGCCAAAGGGATCAAATCAATGTATGTAGCATGTGGAGACCTTTGCCTCGTAACAGGCTAATTAGATAAAAGTACCATTATGTTGTTACTGTAGTAAAGACCAATATCTTCTTGGGATGTAGCCATATGGATGTTGTTCATGTATTTCTTCTGAGTGCTGCTGGAGGCCCCAGCTGAACATTGTGCCCAGGTTCTGGCACTGCACTTAGAAAAAGGTAGTAGACAAAGTGCAGAGGATTGAAGGGAATGGATTAAAAGCACTAATAGCTTTTAAAGTGCAATCCTCGGTGGGACAGGGAAGAAGACATTGAGAGTTGTGGGGAACACTGTTTCCCAGTACGTTTGAGGCTGTGGGGAAGAATGAAGCCTGCTCTCCTGCACAGCTTATACGGTTACTGCAGGAGTAATTGTCATTGTGTGCAGGCAGGGGGATCCGGACAGGATTGTGGGAGGAGGAGTGCGAGCAGTGAGGATGGTGCAGTGCTGCAGTTGGCTCAGGGAGGCTGTGAAGGACAGGTCAGACAGACGTCTGTCCGGGTGATCCACACGCGTCTCACCCCGCCTCGGTAGCGGAGTGTGTGGTACATCCTCTCTTCCAGAGATATTCCTGTGATTCAGTGATACTGAAAGCCCAGAACTTGGCAGAATGTTTAAAAAAGATGAGATTCACATAGAAGGTGTACCATCTGGCATTGTCAGGGAAAAAGTTAAACCCAGGATCTTGGGAAGGGATGAATATAGATGGTCCCGCTTCATTACAGCAGCAACTTCCAATCCCTGGGAGCACGGAGTTTGCAAAGCGTGGTTGGGAAGGAGCTTGTGAGGTTACTGGTCTGGTTCCCTGCCCACGGGCTCGTTACCTGTGTCTGGATCGCTCCTGACAGACGTCTGTGTGATGGGTTCTGACATCTCTGGTGGCAGAGACACTGTGGTCTCCGCAGCCAGGCTCGTCTGGTGCTCCGCGCTCGTTGGAAGACATTCCCTCATAATTGCTTTCTGCAGAATTCCTCGCTCCTCGCTGCAGTGCGGCTGCTCCTGGGAGACAGGACAGCAGATGATGTGGATGAGGGTCGGATCCAGTCTGGCAGCTCGTGTGTTCCTGTGACCTTGGCACAGATGGCAGAGCTGTGGCTTTGGCAGGTTGTCAGGCGCCTTCTGCTCCCATTCAGACACTGGTGCCCGTTGGTTTGGGAGGGAGGGAACTAGGTGCACCCATCTACTGCCCAAGAAGCACGGACAGTGTGGGGACAGGCACCTGTGAGCTGCTCCTTGCAGTGGGCATCTGCTCTGTGTGCCCAGCACTTTGCGGCTGGGAGGATGTACAGGTTTTAGTGTCTGGAAAGTGCCAATGAGACCAGGGAAGAGAAGGACCTCTAGCCAGGGGAGGAGGCTGCTGCGTGACGGCTCTGCTTATGCCACAGGGTGATGGTGGAAGTGGGGGAGGAGATGGTGGAACCTGTGTGCTTGGGGGAGGATGGAGGAGAGAGAGGAAGGGGCTTGGCTGAGGTGTTGACTGTGCCATGGGAAGAGGGTGAAAGGCTAAACCTGGCAGTGCCTTGTGTTGAGGTGGGATTTAGCTGTGGGCTATGGCTGGGTCTGGGTGCATCCACAGAGAACTGCAGGAGATGGGGTGTTACTCAAAGAAATGGTGGGGACATACTGTGAAGGTGGATGAAGGATCGAAGAGAGGGCAAAGTCCGAAAAGATGGTGGGATTTTGGAAGAGTTGAAGCAGTAAAGATTGGATAAGAGGGAGAAAAGGAGGCGCTGGTATGAACACATTCCTGGAGAGGCCTTGAGAGCTAGAAGGCTTGTTTAGCAGGCAGGGCTTTCAAAAAGGTAAAAGTAATGTGAAAAAATAAATCAAGGGAGAGCCAAGCATCTTTTTTATCCCCTTCCCAGAGGGATCGCAGAGTGGGAGGGAGAAAAGCCAGGGAAAGGGAAAATGCATTGGGAAAAGAGAGGAGGAGGCCCCATGTGGCCTGCTGCAGGCAGGAATGGCTGGGGGTGCTGGGGAGGAGATGGAGTGGGTGCTGCAGTGGGGGGCTCTGGAAGAAGCGGCCTGGAAGGAAGGCCAGAGCTGAGCCATGGAGTGTGTGATGGAGGAAGAGGCTTTGCTCTGGTGTGAGTGTGTGTGTGTGTCTGAGTGTGCGTGTGGGAGTGTGTGTGTGTGTGATGTGTGTGTCTGTGTGTGATGTGTGTGTCTGAGTGTGCGTGTGAGAGTGTGTGTGCGTGTGTGTGTGCGTGTGAGAGTGTCCGTGTGTGTGAGTGTGTGTGTATGTGTCTCGGTGCCGGCCCTGCAGGGCCCCCGGCACTGCCCCCCGGAGCCGCGCGAGGGCGACCGGCGATAGCGGCGAGCGGTTCCGCCGCGCCCCCTGGCGGGCACTGTCTGCCCTGCACCCTGACGGCGGGGGCTCGCTCCGGGGTCAGAGCGGACCCTGACTGTCCCCGGCCCAGCCGGGCGGTGCAGGCGGCCGCGGGCAGCCTTGACGAGGGCCGGGCCGGGAGCACCGCGGTGTGGCGAGTGCGGGCCGGCCGGGAAGCGCCGCCGCTCCCCGTTGCAAAGCGCAGGCTGCCGCCGCGAGCACCGAGCGGCCAGGCAGTGACAGGGCCCTGCCCCCGGGGCTGCAGCAGAGCCGCCTCCCGGTGCCGGCACCGGGTAAAGGACAGTGCCAGCTCGCCCGGGGCTCGGTGCCCGCGACGGCGAGGGGAGGGCGAGGCCGGGCGGGGCGGCCCCGGCCCCATCCCCATCTCCGGCCCCGTTCCGGGGCGGGCCCAGCCCCGCGCTGGCGGCGCGCCGGAGCGCGGCCCGGGCATGCCGGCGCGGCGTGGGAGCCGGCAGGCAGCGGGCTGCTTACGGGGCCCGGCTGCGCCGCCTCTCCGGGGCCTGCCGCCCGCACCGGCAGCGGCCCAGAGCGGCGGGGGGCCCGGGGCCATGGGGCAGCCCCGCAGCTGACGATGGCGGAGGGCTGGCGCTGGAGCGAGGCGGGCCGGGGCCCCCCGCGGCCGAGCCCCCGCCGCGCCGTCAGCGTCTGCGAGTCCCTGGACCTGCAGGGCGTCCCCGCCGTGCAGGCCGCCCTCAAAGCCGCCCAGCAGCAGCGGCGGCGGCCCAAGAGCTTCTGCGCGGCGGGGAACGGGCTTGCCGCCGGGGCCCTGCTGCCCCCGCCGCCCCCCGCCAGGGCCCGCGGCAGCCTTTTGGACTTCTTCAGGCTGCGCTCGCCCCGCAAGCCCGACTCGGCGGGAGAGTGTGAGGGCGAGGGCACACAGTCCCTGCTCGACGGGGCCGACGGGGCGCAGCGCCCGCGCCCCAGCAGCATGACTTTCCTGCCCTCGGCCCGGCAGCCGCACACCGCCGAGAGCCCCGGCTTCCTCCGCGGGGGCTCCCTGTGGGGTAGCCGCCGATGGAATCTCTTTGGGGGCAGCGGCTGGAGCAGCTCCGGCCCCAGGAAGAACTTCAGCTCCCTGCGCAAAAGCTTCAGTTTCCGTCTGCGACGGGGCCACGAGCTGCGGAGGTCGGAGTCAGGGGGACTCCTGCGCCCCGCACGTCTCCGCACCAAGAGCGAGGGAGATGCCAGCTCCCTGCACACCTGCCCCAGCAAGCGGGACCTGCTCTATCCAGAGCTGGCCAGGGTCGGGGGCAGGCTGCACACCGACCCTGGGCAGCCTGGGGGACTCTGGAAACTCCTCACGAGCCGCTTCCGAAGGCGAGAGCGTGGCAGCACCAGCAGCACGTGCTCCAGTAACCCCCACGGTGGTGCTGAGCCTGTCCTCCTGGGCAGTGGTCCGCTGCGAGCGCTGGGTAAGTGAGGGCAATAGTGCTTCTGGCCTGGTGAGAGCCCCCCTGCACCTGTGGGCTCTGTGGGGATGGCTGACTGTGGACTATTCCAGCTCGCTGGGGTTTGCACTTAGCAAAGCTTGGCCGTAGCAAGGTAGCATGAACGTTCATGAGGCTGTTGTTGGTGCTGAAGGAGCTGCAGTGTGGCTAGGTGGAGGTGATCGGTCATAGAATGGTTTGAGTTGGAAGGGACCTTAAAGCTCATCCAGTTCCAACCCCCTGCCACAAGCAGGACACTTTCCACTAGACCAAGTTGCTCCAAGCCCTGTTCAACCTGGCCTTGAACACTGCCAGGGATGGGGCAGCCACAGCTTCTCCGAGTGTCTGGATTCTCTTGCTGGTTGGACACCTGTGAGCTGAGCACACGTGTACCAGGTCTCTTTTGCCCCAGTCATATACCAGCAAGGGCAGGGAGAGCTGAACCTTGTGCCGTGTCCCTGGGGGAGCAGAAGGAACTGAAGCTGCATGGGAGGGGTGTTAGTGGGCTCAGGAGTGAGGGTTGAACTGTTTGGAAGATTGCCAGAGCTGAGGTGTGGAGCAGCAAGGGTGGGTTTTGTGGAGCCCAGGAATGTTCCTGCACCTCCCTCTTGTAAGCAGCTCCCTTATACCAGGCTCTGTCAGGGCGATGGCGCTGCCGGGGTCTGCCCTGGGGCCAAGTGGAGGTGAGGAGTGTGTGTTTGGGATCATGGTCATGCTCGCTGGGTGTGGGGCAGCCCATGGAGCATAAGCATCCCGAGTGATGGGACAAGGGCACAGAGCCAGTACTCCCATGGAGACTGGGCATGTGATGGGGACTGTCAGTTGAAGCGGCTGTCAGGTCCTTGGGCAGTGTCTGGAGAGCAAGAACAACATCCATAGGCTTTGAAGGTCTGGAGCACTGGCCTGCACACATGGCGCTGGAGCTGGGGCTGGGCCGGCTGGGACCTGCTGCGCTTGGGGAGGCTGGGCAGCTGCTTTCAGGCCCCTGCGAGCCTCTTCAGGTTTCCATTACTCTGCTCTGGAGCCCAGGCGTTCTGGAGGCAGCTCATGTACCAGAGGGGCAGATGGGGCTGGTGGGCTCCCCAAGGAATCCACCTGTTCCCCAGACAGCGGCTGCTGGAGCAGCTTTGTGCCCACGATGCTGTCCAGGATGGCTGGGCTCCAAGGACCATCGGAGGAGCAGCGCTGCTGGCAGCCTGAGCCTTGCTGCCACACAGGGAGCTCAGGGGGCTTGTTCCTGCCAGCCCCCCTCATCCCCAGGGCTCGCTGTGTTCTGGGGAAAGACCTGGGGGCTCTGGGCGGGTGGCCGAGGCTGCCTTCGAGGCAAAGGGACAGGGCTGTGCTGCTGCCGTGTGCTCCTGCTGGGGGCCTACCGCTGGCTGGGGTGCCCGGGGCCGGGTGCTGGCTGGGTGGCGGGAGGTTCCCAGGCGAGGGGAGGCTGCGCTCATGGCTGGGGAATGTGGGTGTATCCGGGCAAGGAGGGCCGGGCCCTGCCTGTGCGGCGGGGGGCCTGTTCCTGCTTGCCAGCGGCTTCCAGCAGGAGCTGCGCCAGCAGCAGCCAGCCCGGCAGCCGCATTCCCAGGGGAGTAGCTGAGGTTGAGGGCTTGTGTCCTCGCCCCTCACCTCCCTGTGCTCTGCAGCCACCTGAAAGGAGGTTGGAGCTAGGAGGTGGCTGGGCTCTTCTCCCAAGTTACAAGAGGAAGAGGCCTCAAGATGCTCCAGAGGATATTGGGGAAAATAGATAGGCATTGGAACAGGCTGCCCAGGGCAGGGGTGGAATCACCATCCCTGGAAGTGTTCACAACTATGTAGGTAAGGCCCTCAGTGACATGGGTTAGTGCTGGACTTGGCAGTCCTGGGGTAACGGTTGGACTTGGTGATCTTCAAAGGTCTTTTCCAACCCAGCTGATTTTGTGATTCGATGATCTGCTGGGGAGCCTTCTGAGGCTTCACTGAGGAGCAGTGGAGGGGGCTTGGAGCCAACCAGAGATTGCTGCTTGTCAGGGTGGTTAGCATTTGCCACCATGGCTCATATTGGAGGCCCAAGCTTGGGGATGGCCTCTCTGGCCTGCTTCAGGGTCTGTGGCTCATTGTGGCTGAGCAGGCCCTGTTTCCTGGAGGTGCAAAGTTCATGCTTTGGTTTGGTCTTACTGCAGAACACTGGTTTGCCATTGTCTGCCTGGTACCCAGTACAGGCAGCACAGGCTTCTGTACACAGCCATTGTCCTCCTGGGGTCAACAAGATGTGAAGAAGCAGCAGGGAAGTTTGCAGAGCAAAGCTGCTGTTGCTTGTCCCACCTTATGTGCAGTTTCCCATTGTCTCTTCACTCAGCATGCTGGTCCATGAGCTCCGGCTCACTCCAGTGGGAGCTGTGAGCCTCTAAAGCCAGGACATCATAGACTGGAGGTGCACAACCTTAGTATTGCTCCAACATGGGCTTGCAGGAAGAGGGAGCTCAAAGAGATCTCTGCCCCATTCCTGTTTCAGGTTGGCAGACCCAGAGTGGTTTAACACCTTCTCGAAGTTTCAAAAGCTTTGATGCTCTCTGTGCTGTTGCTGCCCACCTTAGCCCTAGGAGAGCTGCTGATACAGTCCCAACATGCCCTCGTGAGGGGTGCAGCTGCAGTTGTGGTTATCAGCGCTTTGGGAAAGCTGGATGTATGAGTCCAGGCAGAGATCCAAGCCAGCACTGCCACCCTGTTTCCAGAGCCTGGAGTTTTTGTTCATAGCAAGCTGAGATACCCATCCAGCCCTGCACACTGCTGTGTAGATACACCCAAGGACTAAAAACCCATCCCACCAGAGAGCCAGGAGGATGGTCTCAGTGCTGCTCCCCCATCCTTGTGCATAGAGGGAGCATGCAATGGGTGCAGCATCTCCAACAGTTCTGGAAGTCCTTCTCACAACCACATTCCCCTCTCCCAAGAAAGATGCTTTCTAAGGTGGTTTAAGGTAACTCCGTTTACTCTGGTGTAAGCCATGTTCATTCCCTGTGGTGGTGGGTTTCAGTTGGAACTCTGCACAGGGAGGGCTGATCATGGGAGCACAGAGTTCATTACCCGAAAAAGACTTAAAAGAGTTGGTCTTTGTGCAGCAGGATGATGGCTAACAGGGAGTGCTAATACACCAAGGGAAGGCAAAGACCCCTGTGGACCTAGAAGACAAAGTCAAACCAGAGTCTGGCCAGCTTGGACTAATGAGAAATAACCATCATTGGTGGTTCAAAGGAACATTTCTAGGTATCAAGGTATCAGTTGGTGCAGTTCTAAGAAGCTCTCTGGTAGGCACAGGCTTGGAAAAACTGAGCTGGTTTGGGACAGGAGTTTTCACTGTGCATAGAAGGACCATGCAATGGATGCAGCTCAGGAAGTGTTTTCTCACAATCATATTCCTCTCTCCCAAGAAAGATGCCCTGCTTTCCAAGGTGCCGTAAGGTAACTCCCTTTACTCTGGTGTTTAGCCGCACAGGGTACTGATGTGTAGGGCATGTGTGAGAGAAGACTACTGGGAGACGAGGGGTGTGTTTTTACATTAATAAGGTGAAGTTTGCATAGTGAACTGAGTGGATAATGGTATGCATCATCTCTTGTTGGTACCTGCCTCAGCGTAGCTGGAAGTGTTGGTGAGAAGCAGAGATGCCATGAAGGGTTTAGAGACCATGCCGTGGATGCTGAATCCAATCTGGTGTCCACGCTTCAGAAAAACTTGAGAAGTCTGGAAGGTATCAAGGAAGGAGTTGTTGGGACACCGATCTGAGCAGTCTGATCCTCAGGATGAGATCAGAGATGTGTGCTGTGGCTGCAGAGGTGTTCTGATTACAGTCTACAGGCTTCTGTAGGAAGAGGGAGCTTCAAAAACCAACACCTTTTTCATCTTAACCTGCCTTTGCTTGTGGGGTTGAACAGCTAGAGCTGAGGTCGAACAAATTTGGAACAGGTTTTTACTGGTGAGGTAGGTCCCCACAGAGCACTGGTGTGGGGCAGGTGATAGGTTATGTCTTTCATTTCACCAGCTCTGTTGGGTTGTCCCTTTCAGCAGACCCTGGCCAGCCATCAGTGCAGAATTCGGTACAGTTCTTCGGTCTGTGTGTATTCAGACGTGGATTGGGAAGTAGGTGCTAGAGGCTTAATATATGGCTAAAATCTATGCCCTTCACTGCATACATGGTCTGATGGCACCAGTTGCTGCCACTTGTGGTGTACTAAGGAGTAAGAGTGGCAGTTTGTGATTGCCGGAGGATCTGTTTTCCCAGAGATCCTCTGGGAAAGATCCTCTTCTTTTCCTGCTGCAAAGCTCTGGTGAGGTAATGCTTGCTAAGGCCATGTCCTACACAGAGTGTCCATGTTGGCTAATCCTGTGATGGGAATGCTAGCCTTGCCATGTTGGTCCTTGACCTGGGGAAATCTCTCTTCCTGCCAGCATTGCCAGGGTTGAAGGTTTATCGAGCCTGGCCAGGAAAAGGTGGCTCTGCCCAGGCACGTCGCACTCTGCTGCCCTTTTATCTGCATGTGCGGGCAGATGGGTACTTTGGAACGTGGTTTGTGTGGGCACCACTGTGTTTGCTCAGCCTCTGACCTGGTTTCAAGGCTGCTTTTACTGTCAAGGGTTTCAGTGTCCAAGTCAGTTCCACAGTGGCTTGGATAATGTGTTGGTTAATTATTAGTTGCTGTGTGCGGAGACCGAATGTGTCTGGCACTAGCGCTTCTGAAGCATAAGGTAGATGAACCTGCTATGCTTCATCCTATGAAGGGAGCAGCCTGGGTGAGCAGTCAGTTTTGCCCAGCCAGCCCCTTCCTGCTCCCAGCTTTGCAGCAGCACATGGATACAGGCAGCGGCAGGGCCGTGCTGTTGGTAGAGGTGAAGGAGGCTGTTGTGTCCAGCCTCTGAGATGGAGGGTTCTGGTCTTGTTTCCTGTGTGTGATGCTGCCAATCCCACAACTGTGGTCTGGTCTGAGGGCACTGGAGGTCTTCAGGATGAGTGGCTGACTGAGGGACATAAGCTATGTAGGGTGACTGCTTTATGTCCATACGCTCTTTCTGTCCATATCTGCTGCTCTTCAGAGTGGGGACTCTATCCACTGTAACTTCCAAACTTCCATATGGGTTTCCTCCTTCTGCATGAAATCTCCATGAGTAGAAGGGTTTGGGCAGTGACAAACTTGGCCTGAGTCTCTGTTTACTAGGACAGGTCAGACTGATAGCCTCTCTTGTGTGGTTGTGTCCTGGAGCCAGGGCCCCTGTTTGGCTGTGCTAAGGCTCTTGGTGTGCAAGTGGTGCTGTGAGTCCACTGCTTCTGCTTTCAAGGTCAGATGTGCCTGGGGAAGATGTTCAACCGCAGCACTCACAGTCTGGTTTCTGCTGTATTGCTAAATAACAAAGAGAAGAGGGAGGAAGTGACTGGGGGTGTGTTTTAATGTGAAAAAACAATGATGCAGCCAGTCGAGCAGAGAAGCTGGTCAGCTGTATCGCTACTCCCCAATGCCTACGTGAACCCTAATGACGAGGGAGTTCATTAAGGTGTTACCTCAGCTGGAGGCAATTTCTGCTAAACAAACTCGTACGAAGGCTCCAGCACTGCTGGTGCCTGGATTTCAGTTAGTTCATTAGATCAGGACAGGTCACTGGTGGCTTGATATGTGCTTCCACGTGCTCAATGTGCCTTCCTAGGAGAAGATGGGGATCTTGTGCCTCTTCCAGTGGGGAATGGTGCCTGAATGGCTGCTGTCACCCCCTGCACTGCTTGTGCAGTGGTGGGGAGGGAAACGGTTGTTGAAGGGGGGATTCCCACAGCCAAATCAATCTCCTGCAGGTATGTACTTGGGCCTTCCTTGTACTGGTCTGGCACAGACACTCGGAGTGTACAGTATTGCACTAACAGAATTTACACCAATGGGGTGCAGGAAATTGCCTTATGTTGCATTTTGGTAGCAAAGGATCAGGGCCTGGGGTGGACGAGCTGACATCAGCGAGTTGTGTCAGCGCTTTTCGGCAGCCAGGTACTTGGCCTGTGGCTGTTTTGGGTGGTTGAGAAACTGCTCTCGAGGTGCCTTCCTGACAGCTCTGTGGGTGTCATCTGCGCCCGCCCGCACACGGCTGCGGCGCTCGCTTCTGCGAGAAGCTGCTGGTGGAGGAGGAGAGCAAATGCAAGGAAATGGCTGTGGGGAGGGCTCTGTGCTGGGGGATGGATGAGCTGAAAACCAAGTGATGGAGCCACCTTTGCATCCCTGCGGGCTGTGGGGGCTTCAGGTGATGTGGGAGCTGACAGATGAGTTATGTTGAGGCCTGTGAAAAGGCGCATCAGGACTAGGTGTGGGTCACCCATGTGTCAGTGTGGCGTGCATGGGCATCACCCTTGCGTGAGGAGAGAGGGGTGGTCGGTGTGTTTTGGGAGCAGAGCAGCAGGGATGTAAAATGCACTGAGGGCCAGTAACAGTGACAGATTCGAAAGACTCCGTTGTAGCAAGGACCCCAGCCTGACACGTGCAAAGTGGGTTGTGCGCCAGGTCCTCAGGCCTGCCTGGGCTAGCTGGTGGTCTTGAGTACCTTGTGAGAATGGTGTAAGCCAAGGATTTGTGATTGGTAGTGGTGATCCTTCAGGTGCAGTAGAAACTTGTACAAGTTCTGGAACCTGCTGTTCAGGGCAGGAGGAGATGCTACACGCTGCTGCTTGCTGCAGGTAAAGGCATTTTTCCTGTTTTTGACTACCAGAGCTAAGCTTCTCCCCATGGTCTGCAGGGAGTCCTTTGGAAGCAGCCATAGAGGGAACTGAGATCTGTTCTCAGCAACTTTTCCAGGTGATTGTGAAGGGATCTTGTGACTGTCTTCAGTTCAAGCCACTTCTGGCTTGGTTTCTGTTCATTTGGTAACACAGTCTGTAAGCTTTTGCTTTTACCCTTCTGGGTATTGGAATAAGAGTGGGCTCACCCGTACTCTGTGAGCATTTACACTGGGGTATCTCAATCCTTAAATGCTTCGGATAGAACATCTTACCATTGCAGCTGGCTCTGCTGAATGGTCTGGGCAGGATCAGTCACTGGGGCGATGTGGGACCTTTCGCTGCAGCTGGCTACCTTCCTCCTATTGCAGGTGAGAAGCTTTACACAGCCACATATGCAGCGGACGTGTCCTCTTCTGCTAAACAGGAGATACTGGAGGACAGCAGAGAGAATGCAAGGTGCACAACAGCTTCTGTACAGGGAGTGATCTAACAGCTGGGACTCCACAGTGTGGAAAGGAGGGGTTGTGGTGAAAGACAGGGGTGCTGGTCAGGCTGGCTAGGTGTGTTATGTTAGCTTACCACCTCTGGTACTGGAGCTGGGGCATCCAGTGAAGTCAGACCTGAAATAGAAGAAAGGAGGTTTTCAAGGAATGGGTATTTGTATTGCTGAAACTCCTTGCTAAAGAAATGCGGAACTGAAATTTTGCATTGTTTTAAAAGGAGACAGAGCAATTACTCAAAGGAGAGATTTTTGTGGTTTACCAAATAGACAAACCACAGGAGATCCCTGAGCTGAAGAAGCCAGCAGCCACAAACATGTGGGGTCAGTGTCATATACTCTCACCCTTGTTCTTACTCTTCCTGGGCTCCCATGTGCCCACTGATGCTCAACATGCCTGGATGGACCTCAGTTTGACTACACATGGCCATTCTCAGGTAGTGATGTTGGGTAGCCTCCTGCCCTCAGCAGAAGCTGCTGCTGGGGCAAAGCAGCCCCTGCCACCCCCAGGGAGGGTAGGCAGCCCTTGGCAAGGATTTGGGGACCCCAGAGGGACCCCAGGGGACCCCAGAGCAGTGTGGTTAAGTCAGCAGGTACCAGTGTATCCTCCCTGCTGCAGTGTGGGATGGGCCTTAACAGTGACCATGAGATCATCACTGCTGGTGTCTCCATCCTGCTCCTTCCCACCAGTGGGGCTGTCACTTGGGTGCAGGGACTTGGGGTGGTGGGAGTTTGGGTTGCACCATGCAGAGAGGTGCCAGCGCCCTGGCACGTGCTGCTGAGCAGAGATGATGTGTGTGCAGCCTGGCACACGGGGACCTGTGAACTGATGGTGTCATGCAAAGGCTGGGACACATCAGGTTGATCACGAGGGCTGGCTGGTGGCCTGGGCTGGAATTGGGTGTTGGCACATGTTGGGAGCTGATTGACAAGCAGAGGTGTGCAGGTTGTATGTTGGTGTTTCGGATTAAACATGCTAGTGATAGTTACTAATTTGATGTGTTGTATGGCTGAATGTTAGCTCAGTTAGCATTGTGGTGCTCTTAGGTGTTTATGTTAAGGTTTACTCGGAGGCCTTTGCAGCAAGTCAGAAATCAAACTGTTGCTAACCTGGACCTTGGTTAAAAACCAAAGATCTGTTAGAATAGTTAGCACAGGAGACAGCTATGGAAAATCTGGAGACTCTCTGTACTGAGCATCTGAAAACAGAAAGAGAAGAGAGCAGCCTGCCCTCTCCAGGTGTCTCTCTGCCTGTCTTTTCCTTCTTAAGATGCAGTCGGTGAGTGCATTTGACTCATGCTCTGCTCAGAACCCCTTGAAAAACCTGCTTGGGTTTGGTTTTTTTTCTTCAGTTTTCTATCATTCAAGAATAACGTGTATTTAGTGAAACAGTGCCCATGCGCTGCCTTGTCTAATCAGGAGGGAGGGAATGCCAGTAAAGGAGAAGGCATGGAGGGTAGGTTAGCCATCTCAGTGGACTGGCAAAAGGACTAAGTGGAGCTGAAGTTGCAAGTAGAGGTGGCAGCTATTTTTAGACCAAGTAATGCAGCTGGAAATACAGTTGTGCTGTTACCTTTTTGAAAGGGCATAAGAAATTACCATTTTTCTCCTAACTTACTGGTTGTTTTAATAAAAACTTCTGCTTAAAAAAAAAAGATAGGTGAAAGATACCATGGAGAAATGATTCCTCTAAAGAACCTTCATGATAGTTATAAATAACTTTGTGTTACTGCTTCAGACTCTTACTGTAGCTTAGGATAAAGAAGTGTTACTAAGTTAACGTATGAATGGTAAACTTGAGGTGTGAGCATTGCATTCGTACGTCTTGACGGGATGGACAGACGTGCTGTGGCCTGCAGGAGCTGACGGCTGCACAAGTGCTGTGCTGAAGGCACAGTGGTGGATCATCTCTTTTTCCCCTCACGCACCCTGAGCAGCAACAGCAGGTCAGTATGCAGATGTGCAGGCAGGCAGGGCAGGGTCCCTGCCAGCCCTCTGGCCACGGTAGTGGGCTCATCCCCACACAGCTTTGGTTCCCTGGGTGAGGCAGGTAGAGATGAGACAATGTGTTAGCTTGGAGAGAGAGGGGGCTGCAGCTGCCGTGTGCCCAGCCTTGCCCTGGGAGATACAGGAACATTAACTGGGATGAAGATAGCCGCTGACTGGCACTGGCAGGGCTGAAGAGCCTGCCATTGTCCTCTGATCCTGCCTGTGCCTGGCAGCATCTCCTGCACTGCCGTGGTTTCAGGCTGCGGTTCTTGGCACAGCCCCGCATGAAACACCTACTCGGCAGAGACCTGCAGTGCCAGCTCACCCAGCCGGTTTGGGCAGTGCCGGTGCAGGCACAGAGAGCTAAGGTTTGCACTCTAAGCCCTGGTGGGGTTGGGGCTGCCAGGGGCAGCTTGGAGGAGCTGTGGAGTGGCCACAGCAGGGATGGGATAGCAGGACAGGCCTAAGGCTATCCTTCCCTCGAGCCTGGTGTCCCACTGCGGCCGTGGGTGACATCTGAGCAGTGGTAGCACCAAGGCTGTCATATTTAATCATAGAATCATGAATGATTTGTGTTGGAAGAGACCTTAAAGCTTGTCCAGTTCCAACCCCTGCCACAGGCAGGGACACCTTTCACTAGACCAGGTTGCTCCAAGCCCCTTCCAATCTGGCCTTGAGCAGTGCCAGGGATAGGGCAGGCACGGTTTCTCTGGGTAACATGTGCCAGTGCCCAGTCACTGCCCATGGTCAGGTCTCATGGAGTCACCTCTTCCCTTTTTGAACCTGTGTGGGATTTCCGTACATTGTGGCAGTGAATTCCACAAGTTTATTACAGGTTCTTCAAGAAGGTGTGCTCCCACAGGTTTCCTGTCTCCAAAAATCCTTTATTATTTTTATGCAATTAACAGAGCAAGTGCTGCTCTTTTGTTCAGCCCCCTACCCTGTAGCCATATGGCTTTGGGTGGAGGATGCACTTCCTCATCCAAGGTAAATGAAGGATTCTAGTTTTGTTAGGAGTGGCTGCTGGCTTCTTCTGATAATCAAGGTGTGCCCCAGGCTCTTGCTCCTCTGGAGAGTCTGGTTTTATTTGGGAAGTCTGTTGTTTGACCAGGTCCTGGAGATTGTCTGGATGTAAATGAAATGTTGGTGATTTCTGTGGCCCGAGAGAGGGTGTTTCCTGTGCCATTCAAAGCCATGCCTGATTGTTACAACCTCCTAAAGCCTATTACAATGTTCTGTAAATTACATAATGTACATGTAATTAGCTATGTTCACTTTCAATCATGAACATAGATTATAGGGTGCCTTCAGTTCTTTATCTGCACTGTACAGTGCACTGATGGTACAGCCCAAGTACAGCTTTCAAGGCACTACTTCCACTAGTGTGTGCCCTTAGTTCTGGTGTCCTTCACAGCATGTTCCCCCCCCAGAGGCATCTGGTCTCTGGTGGTTCTGTTGTCCCATGTGCCTTGAGGAAGGGGATTCTTCAGGGCCTTTTGTGCTCCTGCAGAACAGAAAGGAAGGTCCTCAACCTGCGGTACATGGGCTCTGCTCTGTTGTGCTGCCTGCTGCCTGCAGCTTGGATGCTCCTTCGCATCTAGAGCTCCAGCTACGTGGGCATGGGCAGCTTTGGGACTTCGTGCAGCTTCTTGCCTCTGGACAAGGTGGAAGGGAGGGGAGAGCCACAGATTGCCTGGAGGGAGCAGGGAGAGTGTGGCAGGATCCTTGTTGCAATCTGAGGAAGACCACAGTGACCTAATGATTTCTCCTCTCTGTTCTCCAGATTCGTTTGTGAACAGCCAGGAATGGACCCTGAGTCGCTCTGTGCCTGAGCTGAAAGTGGTGAGTACTTGGTGACTCGTGCCTGGGATACCCCTGGTTCTCTGATGTTTTCCAGATCCACAAGAAAAATACATATTTTAATGTGGCCAGGTGGAAATGCAGAGAGCCTTCAGCCCTGCTAGGGGGGAGAGGACCTGGAGCTGCGGTTGTGCTGTGGGAACCATAGAATCATAAATGGTTTGGGTTGGAAGGGATCTTAAAGATCATGTAGTTTCAACCCCCTGCTGTGGGCAGGGACATGTGCTGTAAGGTGTCCCCAGAGCCTTCTCCAGGCTGGACAAGCCCAGCTCTCTCAGCCTGTCTCCATAACAAAGGTGCTCCAGCCCTCAAAGCCTCCTGTGGACTTGCTCCAGCAGCTGTATGTCCTTCTTATGTTGGGTCCCCAGAGCTGGATGCAGGACTGTAAGGGGGAGTCTCACAAGAGTGGAGTGGAGGAAGGCAAAGGAGGGCAAAGACTTCTTGGAGGCTCACACTTGTGAGAGGGTGTTGATCTTGGAGAACACTCAGAGATGTAGGTCAAAAGGCAATATTTGAGTACCTCACCCTTCCTGCTAGCGGTAGGAGAGCTGTAATTCTTGATCAGGTACTGTTACACAGGCTAGACCTTCAGGCATAGCAGAAGCAGGGGCAAATCCTGAGCAGTGGGTCAGGCATGCGTCTGCTGTGATCACTCTAAGAGCTGCTTTGGAAGTGTGGCAGTTACCATGTGGGAGATGTCACCTCTCTGTTTGAGCCTTGCTAACTGCAGCTCCACACTGGGGCTTCCCTTGCCTCTGCTGGCCACCTCCCAGGCATGAGTGCCTCACAGTGTCCCTGTCAAGGAGGGCAGTGGATGAAACTGTCACCTCTGGTGCTTTGTTCTGCCAAGCAGAGAGGAGGAATCTCCTCTGGTTTGTCAGCACATAGTGGATTTCACAGGACATGCTGTTACCAGGTTTCATCACCTACCTGTAGGATGGGGTCTCTGGTGGGGACTGTTTCTGCCTCCCTCTCACCCCCAACACAGGTTGATCATTTGGGACAAGATTTTGGGGTGCAGCACCTCTGAGATGGAGCTGTTTCCCATGGCCTGCTGTTGCTGACGGCCACACACCAGGTCACCATGACCATCTGTGAGTTGGTACTGGTCAGCAGTGCAGGAAGGGATGTTGGTGGGCAGGAGGCTGCCCGCACTTCAGAGCAGCTGGCTGAGTGTTCTTGGGGACCTCGCAGTCTGTTCCACCTCTCCACTCTTCCCATGCTCTCCATGGCAGCCCTGAACTCCCTCGGAAGATTGTTGGCATGTTTCCCCCAGCCCTTTCAAGATGAAGTTTTTCACTCTTAACTCGAAGAAGCAAGCAGGCTTTTTGCAGAACATACCAGCATTGCGCTGCCACCGTTCTTCTGATCTGCTGCTAAGTGAAAATGAAAACAAACTTTTGAATATTCATTGGTTAGCTTGGCTTGTAAAATGTGTGTCTGTTCAAAAATATCCTTGCAGCTATTCTGTGTACTGCCTCCTGACATTGTAACATTCTGCAGGCTTCAAAACGGTGCTGCAAGCTAAATAAACCTAATGCTTTTAGTTCTTCCTCAACTAGCACGAGCCTTTTCCCAGGTTTTCCATGACCTCTGGGGATCTCTGTTGCTTCAGGGTTTCATCCAGCCGATGCACTTCTTCCTAAAAGCCTGGAGGCCTTTCAGAGTCTTGGTTCAGTCCTGACCTTGCTGGGCTGGAGTCTTCTCTGTCGTGTGTCTGGGATGAGGCAGTGACCGGGCTCCCTGTGTTCCATGGTGGTTTCTGGGGTGGTTTTTCTGTGGCTGTGAAGGGAAGTACCTCTTGTAGCAGCAGAGCTGCTCCTGTCTGCATCTGAGATTGTGCTCAGCCAGTGGGGATGTGTAGAGCCAGGCAGGTCCTGAGCTTTCAGGTGCATATCAAGGGGTCTGTTCTGCACCATGGTGCTGTGGCCCTGACTGCCCCGTGGGTGCACCAGTGCTGTGCCTTCCATCCTCATCTCCCAGTGGTGCTGTCATCACCATCTTTTACAGGGCCCAGCTCTTCACCCCATGTCTCTACAGAGTGACAGGTCTTTGAACAAGCTCCCAACTTATCACAAAGTCATGTTGGCCACAGCTTATGTTCCTCCTTCTTCTGTGGGAAGTAACTGTTTCACCTCTTCTGCCAGAGGGCAGGATCTTGTTGCTTTCTTCCCTGCTCACCTTGCTGTGCGCACCACAAGTGGTCAATGTACTTTCTCTAAGGATCTATAATAGCTTTATGTATTTAAGTTATGTTCAGCAGTTCTCCCCACTGGAATTTTATGCTGAAGCTTCATCTCTCTGCTGGAGGCTGAGAGGAGGCTGTATCTGGGAGATAGCAGCAGTTCCTGCAGACAGGCACAAATGATGCCCCTTGGAAAGGGCTTATCCCTGGCCCTGACATGGGGCAATGTCAGCCTTTCACTGGCCAGCACAGAGGCAGGCTGCATTCCCTCATTTGCCCAGCATGTCTCTAGTGCAGAGGTTTCCATGGTGCCTAAAGCCCATGTTTTGCTGTGGTTTGGTGCCTCTGAAGGGTCATGTTCCTCGATACTGTCAGTTCTGTTTGAGCTTGTTTATAATGCCAGATGAGCTTGAAGATAAAGCAAAGCAGAAGTGGATTTTAGCAAGATGTAGGTCAGGAGTTTGAGTATAAACAAAGCGTAAATGCAGCCTGCATCCAATCCAAGTTTTAGAGAGGTAAACATTGTTGGAGTGTTTAGTGTCTGATGTTACATGGAGTCTTGGCTGCCAGGTAGTCTTCGGGTGCTGCTTTGTTTTACAGAGGTTCTCCAGAGACTGAAGCTGCAGAGGGCACTGAGCTGAGCCCCTGCACTGCCAGCTGTGTGCCAGGGTAGCCACAGTTTCTTGTTTCCACCCCTTCATACCCCAGGCTGCTCATGCCACCATCAAAGTGCGGCAGTGGCCGGAGAAAGGAGTGTTGCCTTCAATTATACTGTGGGCTACAGCGCTTGTGTACCTCTTCCATCTCTGCCGCTCACTTGGCTCTGAAGCACGTGTGCATTACCTGTGAGGTGCAGTCTGGTGCTTATTCTCATCTGTCCAAACGTGCTGTGTATGAGCTCTAATTACTGCTGTGGATGACAGACCTGGCAGTGATACGTTCAGCCTGGGCATGTCCGTGGGAGTGCGGTGATCCACACTTCCTAGTCCTGGGCTCCTGGCACCTTGGTCCTGCTGGATGCTGGCTCCATGTGGCACAGGCACAAGAGGCGTTGGGATTCCTGTGCTCCTGTAGTGTGGTCTGCCACTGGCTGAATGATGCTGATGCACGGCTGGTGCGTCTCTGTCCCTTGACAGGAGCATGCAGGTCACCCAGGGCAGGACCTGTGCAGCGGCAGCTTTTGAGCACCTGGCTGAAAGCTGGAGAACCTGCCTGGTGGTGACTCACATGCCAGCCTCATCCCTTTACCTGGAAAAGGTCAGCCTTAAGCTTCGTTTTGGTTGCAGAGGCAGCTTTGGTGTTCCCAGTCACTCCTCAACCCCATTTCTTTCAGCAGTGGTGCGCCTGCAGCTGAGTGGCTTTGAAAGTAACACTGCAAACAAGTGCCAGGCTGGACCACATGTTCTGCGAGCTTCATGGGCTCTGCATGGTGAACTGGTAGGAGGTTGCCAGGGTTTTGAGGGTGTATAGGCCTGTGTAAGGAGTGAGTTAGGCTCTTGGCTAGAGCATCTCTCCACAGGCCTGGAGCATTGGGAGGAGGTAGAAGAGCATGCTGCAGGCCAAGGGCGCCTCTGCATTTCCCCAGTGTTTCTACTTCAGCTCCATCAGAGCAGCACAGCAGTTGACACTAGAGTCAGGATGGTCGGTCATGCAAGAGCCCACTCTGCAAGTCATGCTGTCGCCATGGCTGTGCAGAGTACCTGTGGGATAGGGGTTGACCAGTTGGAACTAGATCTTTTGCAGTGATGGAGGAAGGTGCCCCATTACCCCAGGGCTGTTCTCCCATCAGCATTGCAGGGCCACTTGCAAGCCCTGAGGCACTGCAGTTGTTGTGAACAGTTGGGAAAATCCCAGTGCTAGGAAAACCTGGGGTTTCTGGCTGACCTGTCCTGGGACAGCTAGGTTTGTTTGGTAGCAGATTTGTAGGGTGAAACAGACTGACAGATCCCTAGCCTAGGGTGTTTCAACCTAGTTAAAATTGGTGCTATGTGTCTTTATTTTCAGTCAGTTAAAGATGGGTGCTGGAAGTCTTCCTGTGCAGGCAGCACAGCCGGCTCCACTGGGAAATGTGTGCTCTGCTGTAGCAGTGTCACTGCCACAGAGAGGAGCAAGTGCTGCGCCTTGCTGCTGGCATTGGAAGCAGCAGCTCTACCAAACACATAGCCAGTCTCTGCTCTTGGTCTTCTTCTGGCAGAGGCTGTCAAGAGCAGCGCACCAAAATATGGGATTTGTGAGCTGGGAGAAGAGTTCTTTTCCTTCTAAGTATTGCGGCTTGGGAGGGCAAGTGTTCTCCTGAGGAGCAGGAAGGTTGTGGGAAAAGCTGACACGGTGCTGAAAGGACTGTGCCTGTTTGGAGGAGACAGGGGTCCTCAACACCCTTCATCTGAGTACCTGTGCCCCAGTCCCTGCTGCTGTCTGCTCCACTGAGACCAGTTAATGCCCCCAGGCCTCTCACTGAGTACTGGGCTGGGTCCCACCATCCCCAGTACCCTCTCAAGAGCATCTCTGTCCCCCATCTGTGTGTATTCAGGCAGTGGTGGTCTCACCATGCGGGGCGTGGTTTCCTGTAGAGGGAGATGTGTCGGGCACATGGGCGGTGGGTAACATGTGCCTTTGTTTCAGGGCATCGTGGGGAACCTGTCCAGTGGCAAGTCAGCCCTTGTGCACCGCTACCTGACCGGCACCTATGTGCAGGAGGAGTCTCCAGAGGGTAGGTCTGGTTCTCAGGGTGCCTGGGGAGTGGTCTGGGCCCTCTGCTTTAAAGGTGACCCCAAATCTCTGCACCTTATTTGCCATCATGACAGGCAGCCTTGTCTGACTTTCATTAGGGGTTTCCCCTGCTTGCCCCCACCTCTCATTTGACTGCTGCTTTGCTCTCTTCCCAAGGTGGCCGATTTAAGAAGGAGATCGTAGTGGATGGTCAGAGTTACTTATTGCTGATTCGAGATGAAGGGGGCCCCCCTGAACTTCAGGTAGGAGACCTGTACCTCCTGCAGCCCTTTCCCACCTTGTCCTAGGGATGGACCTACCTGGCTGCCTCTTGAAACCTGTTTGAGAGATAACATGAGGACTGTGAGGCCTGAGGAGGGGCTACCCCTGTAATGACTGCTCACCCTAGGGCCTCCCTGTGATGTTGCAGGGCCTGGGCTTGTGCTGGAGCTCGTGCTGGGGCTCCAGGACACTTGTCTGGGCTGTAACAGCTGGTGTGTTTCCCTCAGTTTGCTGCCTGGGTCGACGCTGTGGTGTTTGTCTTCAGCCTGGAGGATGAGATCAGCTTCCAGACAGTCTACAACTACTACCTGCGGCTCTGCAGCTACCGGAACACAGCGGAGGTGCCGATGGTGCTGGTGGGCACGCAGGGTGAGAGCGGGGCCTTTGAGCTCTCTTCTTCCGTCTGTCCTCCCCATCGCGGTCAGGAGCACTGGTGATGTGTCCTCATGGGCAGGAGAGCACAGAGCACTAGCGCTGCAAGTGACCAGGGGATCCTAGTCTCTGTAGTTATATGTGGGACCGGGTGATACTGTGGTCCATAGTCTAGGGTCCTGGAGGAGCTGAGCAATTCCTTCTCAGGCCATCTCACTTCCCTGCAGAGAGCTGCCTTCTTCACAGAGCCACTTTCCTCTTTGAAAGAAAGGGCCTGGGCATGAGAGGCTGATGCATTGCTCTTCATCCTCTGGGGTGAACCGCAACAGGCAAACCCTCCTCCCCTTGCCCCCCCAGGCAAGGACTCCTCTTCACTGCAGAGCTGGGCCTGGAGCGAGCAGGGGCAGGGGCAGAGGCCATAAGGGAACTGTCATGAAACCATGGCTGAGGCTGCCAGGGGGTGTGGGCAGCAGAGGAGGCAGGAGACACAGGGCCTGGAGACCCTCTGGGCACCCCAGGCATGCCTGGACAAGGAGCTGCCAATGGAGAGGGGCTGCTGGGAGAGAGGACAGCCCTTGAGTGGGATTCCTGCCTGGCACAGCATGCGTTGAAGGCAGCCTCACCTCCAAAAGCCTTCCTGTGGGTGCCCAGGAGGCAGGGAGGGGCAGCAAGGGCATTGTTTCAGGTGATGAGCTCTGCTCTTCTGAAATGAGTGTCCTTCCTGCTGTGGGTGGTGAAGTGCTGGAGGCAGGGAGCGTGGGGCTGCAGGCATTGGCTGGATCTAAGGGTGACAGCAGAGAGAGGGAGCATGGACAGAGAACACGAGTAAAAGATGTCTTGTCAGGGCCCAGTTCCTGAGCAGTGTGACCCCTTCCTGGGAAAGGAGAAACTGAGCCTGGGAGCGGAGGCGGTGACAGTGGGAGAGGAGTCACAGGGGTGCCTGCTTTGGGCCCCAGAATAAGAGTAGAACAAAGTTGTTAAACTCTGTGGTTTTATAGATTGTGGAGTTAGTTTTAGGACTGCATGGTCTTCATTCAGGACTGGGTTGGGGTTGTTGGCATGTACCGTGGAGGGTCGGGAGAGGGGAAATGTGGCAGAGGGGTTGGTGATCATTGTTGTCTCAGATTTAGAGCCAGCTGAGGTCACAGTCTTGGTACTGTCACACTGAGCAACCCGCTGGAGAGTTTGAGGAGGACTTCTCTACAGTGAGAGTCCCAGTACTCCTTTGGCTCCTTCTGAGAAAGTTCATTTACAGCCCCTGCTTGTCCCTGGCGAGTCTTCAAGGAATTGCCTTCCTCTTGGGAAGATAGTTTTTCCAAAGTATGCAAGCACTTAGCAGCCATCTGGGATACAAATTAAGCCTATTTTTAAGTGTTGTCCACCAAGGCCTCATATGTGATGTGAGTTCAGCCTGGCAGACCCGTCTCTCCCAGTTAACTGAGGATGTTTTTTCCTTCTTGACGCTTTAATATGTAGGGCAAGGCCATGAGACCTGAAACAACTGAAACTGGCAAAGCCAATTTACTTTGCAGCTGAGGCTGCCTTAGCTTGGCAGCCACACCTCCCCCTGGTTTTGCCCTCTGTCTTCAGTGACACTGGTGGCTGCATGATTAGGAGAGTTGAATAGGACTCTGCTGTCCTATTCAACACTGGTTCATTTAAAAAGGTTCATTTAGTAATTCCATTTTTCTACAAACATGGGACTTTGTTGCTGAAGGCATTAATCAGAGAGTGGGTATCTGTGTGCAAAGGGAGGGAGGGAGACCAGGAGTGTGTCCTGAACCTGTGGATGGATGCGACGCTGGTGCTTGCTCTTTAACTTCCTCTCCCTTTGTTTTCCAGATGCCATCAGCGCCACAAACCCCCGTGTCATTGACGATTCTCGGGCACGGAAGCTTTCCAATGATTTGAAGCGCTGCACGTACTATGAGACCTGTGCCACCTACGGACTTAACGTGGAGAGAGTCTTCCAGGATGGTAACTGCAGCCTGGAGGGTGTCCAGGCGAGACGGGACAGCAGTGCTGTCCTACAGAGTGGGCTTTATACCACCTAGAGCACCAGCTCTCGGTTAGAGTAGCAGTGATGTTGCTTCACAACACAGACTTGCTCCAAGGAATGGAATATACTGTGTGTGTGGAAGGATTCCTCTGTGTGTAGCACATAGGTGAACTGCACATGGATGTGCATGGGGACTGCAGCGCCCTTTCTTTCAGGGACTGCCCTCTGGGTACCCACTTGGTCTGGAGAGCAGGGAGGCTGCAGGGGTGGTTGCACCCCCACTGTGGGCCTGTGCAGTACAGCTGTCTGTATGAGCCTGCAGAGGAATTGTTAGGCTTCAGAGAGGCGTTTGGTTGCCTTTCATGGAGGAGAGGAGGAAGCACAGCAGAACCATTGGGTGTTAGAAGTGGGGAAGCAGCAACTGAATGGCCAGATGGGGCAGCTGTTCTCATGGGAATAGCGTGTGGGAGAGCATTTCTGCTTAGGCCGGGAGAGCAGTCTGCATAACAGTGATGCTGTAGGTTGGAAAGGGAACCTACACCGTGTCCTAGGAGTTTGCAGTTGCTTACATAAACCAGGGCCCTGCCCTTTAATGGGACTGCATATTTCCCTGTTGCCTTCCTCTGCCTTGTCTTAGGGAGTGCAGCGGGGAAACTGTTCAGTGCATGAGGGAGGGTGTGTGCAGAGCTGAGTGGCTGAGCAGGACAGAGTTGCTTTTGGAAAGGAGGAGAGCTGTGCTGGTAGTGTTTTTAAGTGGAACAGGCACATGGAAGAAGGTTTTGAAATCACCGTGCAATAGGACTGCCTGAAGGCAAAAGTCAAGCTTTGTTCATTGCAGCACAGCAAGATAGGCTGAGGGCAAGACACAGGACTGAGTCTGCTGTTGGCTTTAAATGCTGTCTCCTTCCTCTGAGCTGGAGCTGGTGATCCTCCTTCCCCTGTGTAAGTCTGTGACCTTAAGGCCAGTAATCGCCTGTAGCGGGGTGAGGATCATAGTTGCAGCACAGCTTCTCTTAGGCAGAAGCATGCAGAGATGTTCTCTTCTCCTGCTGCTTGTCCACCTCTGAGACTGTCAGAGAAGTCAGCCCAGAAAATGACCTTTCAAACTGTTCCATCTTTCAGGCCAGGAACCCTTCAGCATCCAGCAGCCTCTGCACTGGTTTGGTGTTCCTGGGGAAAATAGGGCGACTTTGTTGGGCAGGTTGCTTCTGAGTCACCCCTTCTTTCTCCTTTTCATGAGCAGTGGAGAATTGGTGGCAAGGAACAGCTGGGAATAGTGAAAACTGCGGCAGACCTGGAAGGGGAGGATCTGCTAAACTAGCTCAGAGATTTGCAGAACAAGTCCTAAGAGAGAAGCAGCAGGTGGGCTGTGTGCAGAGCTGTCCCTGGCTTCTGGAAAGCATTTGGCACTGTGTGTTGCCAAGTTTATTCAGCTTATTCCTTCGTGTTGGTTCTGTGTTCCCCTTCTCTGAAGGACAATACAGTGAAGAAAAGCAGCTGGTGGGCTTGGGAAGGGGCTGGGGAAGGCACTGAAGGGTTAGGAGCTGCTGTTTGCTACATTGCTTCTTATCCTTTAATGTCAAGACAGAATGGATTGTGCTCTGGGGTTGTTTTTTCTCTTTGTTAACCCTGGGAGCAGAGATAACACAACTTGAAGTAGTGCAGTGTGTGAGATGAAGGCTCTCATGTGAGACTGGGGCACAGCTTGTAGTACTAGCACTGCTTAGCAAGCTTGTTGGGAGAGCTTTATCTGCTGCTTGGAGGCTCAGGAGTGAGCAAAGTGCTGTGCTTCATCTTTTGTCTGGGCTTACTCACAGGCTGTATGTGTGGTCAGGAAGGAGGCAAGGGAGCACGTTTGTCCATGTGAGGAGCAGTGAGGTTGAGGAAGTCCAGAAGACTGCAAAGAGTGGGTTGGTTCTTTTGAAGACATTCAAACAAAATTGAGAGAACATTCAAGCAAAACTGATGTCCGTCTGGGCAAATGCTGATGCAGTATGGAACAGGGAGCTTGGGCTGCCCTGCTGGGAGGGCTGGCGCTGACCCTGGGCCTGAAAGCAGGGGAGCACTGAGTGCAAGTCCACATGGATTCTTGCCTTCATACATGGCAGCAAGAGGAGCATTGAGGAATGTTCTTGAACTCGGGTCTGAAAAGGACACAAAGAAACTGAGATTAGAAAAATAGCTATAAAAATTAATTAAGGCTGGAGAAAATACCTGATACAGATTCACTAAGAGAGCTTATCCATTCAGTAAATGAAAAAGAAGATTGAAAGGTGACTTGATTACAGTGTAAGAATAACAACATACCTACATGGAGAGAAAATCTCAGATACTGAGACTCTGCAGGCTCACAGAGAGTTCATGCTAGGAGCCAAAGCCTATCGAAGTAAAATGTTAAAGAATCTTTACTTTTTCTCGTAGTAGCCCTCTTTTCATTAGCTGTTAGAAAACATGCATAGGGAAGTGCTGTATGTTGTATCTCGTGCTTTGTCCAAGTCCAGACCATGTCCCTTACTGGAGGAGACTCTCACACAGATGAGTGATGCAGTATAGGTTGGGTGAAGTTCAATGCCTGGTAGCATACAGAGGTCAGCCTTTGTTTCAGCTGGAGAGATCCTTCTGGCCTTTGAGTGTGCGTGCAGGAGCTGCCTGTGTTACTGCAGTTCCCTGTGCCATACCACATTTCCTGCAGTGGGCTGCCTCTGTCATGATGGTAGGCATGCCCTGGCTGAACATTTTGCCTGGAGCAATGGAGAAAGCAGTGTGATAACTGGAAGCAGAGGGACTCCCCATCTCATAGGAGATCCAGAGTAAATCCCAGGTACTCAGTGCTCTTACCTCCCTGCACAACTGCAGGACTGCACAGAGGCTCCTGAGCAAAGCTTTGGCAGGGAAGGAACCAGGCAGGAGGAACTGAGGACAGCTGAGCCCAGCAGGATGTCCCCAGACATCACCAGCATCTGAGAACTATTCAGGGACTTCCAGGATCCAGTTTTGGATGAGGCTGAATTGACAGGATGAGGCATTTTTGGAGTGTGCAAGAGGCTTTTCCCAGTGAGCACTGGTGGGTCTTGGTGCATCTGTTTTGGTATCTGGAGTACTGTCAGTCATGGACTGTGTGAGGGGCTTGCCCTGCATGCGATCTATTTACCAGGCAGATCTGATCTTTATATGGTTTCTCCAGCACAAGTTACTCAGCCAGATCCTGGGAGACCGGCCCCATGTAGTCAGGTGAAGATGTTGACTTTCCACAGCAGAAACAGGAATACTTCTCAAAGTGGTGGTCTTTGCTTTCATTGCAAAGGTTTGCTTGCTTGTCCATACTGTACAGAGCGTATGCTGCACTTCTGTTGCCACCCAACACTCCCAAGTCCTTCTCCTTATGGCTGCTCTCAATCCAGTCTCTCCCAGCCTGTATATGTGCTAGGGATTGCCCTTACCCAGGTGTAGGACCTTGCTCTTGGCCTTGTTGAACTTTATGATGTTGGTACCATCCCACTTCTCCAGCCTGTCCAGGTCCCTGTGGATGACATCCCTTCCTTCCAGCTTGTCAACCACATCACACAGAGATAGTGAAAAGCAAGTGATCCCAGAGACTGGCTTAAGGGATGACAGAAATTGTCCTTGAAAAAGTGTGGCTGATATTCAGGATGTAGAAGAACCTCTGCCTAGCAAGCAGAAATGTGACGGCTGCCTTAAGATAGCTCGGTTAAGGGTTGGTGAGATTTTATCACCACCAGTATGGCCTTGCTGGCCTTGTGATTAGTACCATTGCTAATGGTACAGGATGAACAACAGGGCAGAGCTTCTGCCAGGCTCTTTGCCTGGGACAGCAGTTGCTGAGGAGTTTGAATCTTTTCTGGCCCCTGAGGTACCTGAGCTTGCAATGGGCTTGGCCAGTGTTCGAAGGAGGGATGGTTCACACAGTGAACACTGCATGAAGCTGGCCAGGGGGAGGAGAGCAGGGAAGACCAGCAAGTTAATTCAGTCTGTTTGGTGGGTCTAGGAGGAGTTCCTGCTATTTATGGGATTAATGTTTAGCTTGGGAGTCTGGACAGGCTCACAGCTTTATCAGATGAGCAGTGGACAACAGACCTTCACTGGTCTCTGTATGGGACATGGCACTGCAGCTGTATGAGGATTTGCAGTTGCTGTTAGCATTTGAGTTTGGTCACACCACGTATGTGGTGCAACGTCTATCTGGAAATGGAATGTGGCACCTTCCTTATTGCAAGAGCGCAGAATTTGAGGCGTGCTGGGTTGGACATGTGATGTTCCCTGTGCCTTCAGTTGTGTTCATCAGCATGCAGGAGAAAATGAGAATGACCATGTGCTCTCCTGAATTCCCCAACAGCTTGTTTGCTGTCATGCTCTTTGACAATGCTCAAGATGTTTTATTTCCAGAAAAGGTAGGAGATTGGAATGGCTGAAATGCAATTTGAGGCTGTTGGCATCAGGCAGTGAGGTCACAGCAACTGGGAGAGTTGTTCTTCACATTAGTTTTTTGAATGTGTAGAGACTGTGAGGGTCACAAGGGCCCAGGCTAATGGAGGTGGCATTGCCTAGGCTATTCAGTTCCATAACTGGCTCTTGTAGCTGCTGTGAAGGGGTGGACAAGAAGTGACTCTGGCTGTCCAGGGATTCTTCTGCAGCAGCCCAGGGGTCTGGGTGGCTCCTTGGTGTCCACATGAAGTCACTGCTCTGCGTGAGACCCAAGAGAACCAGTGGCCTTTGAGGACTCAGCATGGGCAGCCTGCCCTGCTGCCTGCTGGAACAGCCACAGGCAAACGCTACCCATTGCAACTGGGTTGTGTGACAGTGGCAGGCAATGGGGATTGTGAGGTTGGGTGTTCTGCAGAAATCCTCCCCCTCAACACAGGGTGGTGCAGTTTGAGCCCCAGATGTTGGGCTCAGTCAGAGGAAGGGCTGGGGTTTCACAGACACCCCCAAGAAATCTGCGGGTGGAGAAAGTTGCTTTCCATACTCTGACTCTGTCCTTTCTCCCTTCTTCCAGTGGCTCAGAAGGTGGTGGCTCTGCGGAAGAAACAGCAGCTTTCCATTGGCCCCTGCAAGTCCCTGCCCAATTCACCCAGTCATTCGTCTGTCTCTGCAGCCTCCATTCCTTCTGTTCACATCAACCAGGTGGGAAATGGGAACGGGAAAAGCCAGGGAGCCCACGTGCTTCTCCATCCCCTTCTCAGTTCACTTAAAACACAGCACATTTAGCCTAGCCTTAGGCTCGCACTACAGCCCTGGAGTAGCTTTTGGTAAGAGCTAAGTGCTTGTCACCCTGGCCCATCAGTCTCTAGCCCACAATGGCTTGATTCTTGCCCTGAGGTCAAGCTTTGCGTCTAAACTATTGGGTCTGGCTCATGGTCTCCAACAGTTGTGGGGTGTTTGTACAACCATCCCCAGTGGAGTGGTGAGTGGTCTGCAGGGAAGCTCCTGGGCAGAGCAGGTCTGTGAAAGGGGCCTCAGTCTGGCTGCCATGGCCAGGCGGGCAAGCCTGGGTGGACACAGCTGCCCACAGTCCTGCTCTCCTTAGCAGTTGGGGAGGTGGGCTTCATAAGGGGTGTGTTTGTGCAGGCAAATTTGGTGGTGAATTGAAGGATTAATGTGGAGAGGTTCACCTCTTCTGTCAGAGGAAGGGCTCTGTGCTGTGCTTCTGGAACAGCATTAGCTTGATAAGGGCTGCCAATGTCTCCATGCTGGGAGGATGGTGAAGCAAGAGGTGTTTGTTCTGTGACTCTGGTGGAGCAGAACTGATGCAGGAGGGGCAGGTCAGAAACCAAAGCCAGCTGCCATGGTGAGTAGCTGGTGAAGGAGCTCCATTGGGCAGCTGCCTCACTGCCTTTGGGCTATGCTGCAGTTTCCAGCATCCACATAAATGCTGAGCTGTCTCTCTGATGAGGAGGGTGAGATACTGAGCTCTGCTGCTCCTCAGGGGCAGTCAAGCCAACAGATTCCAACTCTGAAGCAGCTGGCATATGTAATCACAGGATCTGTAACAAGGACTCAAGAAGTGTGTCATGGTGCTGTCAGACTGAGTAACAGCAAGTGTAGCAGCTGGGTTTATGGAAGATGGGATATGGCATGGCTAGAGCAGCTGGGAGCTCCTTGGCTGCCTCAGCAGTGAACAGTGCTTGCAGTGATTTTTGAGGAAAAGAGCAGCTAAGGAGCATGTACAACTGAAGAAAAGGCAGACTGAGGCTTTTCTCGTAGGGGTTTTAGCTTTGAACCTTAGGGTGTATCTGAGCTCCTCACCCCTGGGAAAACTTCTGGTACACCACCACAGGAGAGTCTATTCTGGTAGAAACCTGAGTAGTGTCTGCAGCCCCTGGTTGGACCCTTACATCAGGAATTGTTACATACCTCTGTGAAGTTATACCTGACTGTATAGGCTTCTGAAGCTATACAGCAAGTAGGTGTGCACAGATTTTTGCAGAGACCAGTGCCTGGTGCTCTAGATCACCCAGACACCAGTGAGTTCAGATGAAGCCTCTGTGTGCAAGTGAATGGGCTGATCTCTGCTGATAGGCAGAGCTACTTGGTGAAGCTGCATGGCTTTCTGATCAGAGCTTGCTTGTGTCCAGTGAGCTTGTGGTACAAGCAGAGTGAGCTCAGCTATCTGCAGAACACAGACAGCCATACTGTGCCCCACAGTGTGTCTGGGTATAGATGCTTTCTAAGAAACTCAGTAGGAGACATCCAAGGTGAAGACAAAATCCAGGGGAAATGTGGATTTGAGTGCATCTGGTAACTTGAGGATTTTTATTAGGAGACAAACTACAGTCAGAGACTGGTTGGGAAGGAGAGGCAGCCTGTATGGAAATGGGAGTGGGGTGAAAATGGCCACAGGCAGCGTTCCTCAAGGAGGAGATGAACACTTGTTTAATATTTTCTTCAGTGTCCCAAGTATGAGAAAAGGATCCTGACAAATACGTACTAACAGCACTTGCTGTGCCAGGCAACGTTTGTAGTGAAGCTAAAATTGTGTTCCCTGTGTGTGGGATGTGGGGATACCAGACTTCCCAGTTGGATTCCAGTTGCTCATGTAAGTATGAAGTGAAACTGGTGGAGGAGCAGCAAAAGGCAAGTGGGAGAGAAAAGAGGCCTTAACACAAGAGAAAGTTAAGCACTTGACTTGTTTAGCTGAGGAAAGTAAAGGCTGAAATGGAGCAATCCTGACCTTTAAAATAGCTGTAAAAGGAAAGAACTTTTTAAGAAAAAGTGCTAGAAGAAAAGGGATTTAAGAAGAAAAGGATTTAAGACTGGCCACGGGGAAGTAAAGTTTGGGCATCACATGACATTTCTAACTGCCTGACATGAGTTGGTTAGAGGCTTTTGCTCAGAAATCTCCCTATTTTCCTTTCCTTCCTGCAGAGCATCTTTCAGCCTGGTTTGCAGATGACATCTGTGTAGAAGTGAATGCTGGCTCAATGGCTCTGAGGCAGGGCCCTTACTCTCACTACCTTGCTGTGCTCCTGGGGCTGTGCTGGAGGGACGTAGGTAGTTCTGGTGGGAAAGCAGGGCTGTTACAGGGAGGTAATGCAGCATGCAGCTAGCAGGAAGTTGCAGCTGACTGTAAGGCCTTTCTAAGCAAGAAGTATGTATTGATTGCCTGGGTCGTAGCAGTGCCAGCAGTGTCCTTCAGGAGCTTCCTCCCTCCCTGCACATGCTCTGTGCCTCTCTAACACTGCATCCTTCCTGCACCGCAAACCGCGATGCCACAGCGAGGGTCAAAGTTAATTTCTGTTCCCTGGGTCTTCTGTGGCTCAACTACAAACCCTGTCATTTCCCAGTAACTGCTGCAGTAATCTTTGCTGTGGTTTACGCATCTCTCTTCCATTACAAAAGCACTTCTGAAAATAGAGTATGAAGTAATGGAACTGGTGAGTGAGTGTAAAATGCTGTGAAGTATTTTCCCCTTCTTGCTTGGGCTAAGAAATGAGGTTCTTGAGTTGCTTCCCACTGTCCTCAGAGAAAATCCAGCTGGCTTGGGGAACACACATTCACTGATTGCCGGTGTTTCTAACATGGACTGGGCATAGCAGCCCACACACTCTGGCGCATATGGGCTTGCTGCCCATATAGAGGGGAACACATCCAATAGTGAGGCAGTGACCCAGTGATCAGGGATGCAAAAGAGCCTAGAGTTGCTGCTCAGGAGTGCACTGTGCTAGTGGGGACACCCCAGAGGGTATGGTCTCCAGCATTGGCTGGAGCAGCTGTCCTTAACACAGGGGACTGCTGGGTACAGGCAGCTCCAGAGTTCTGCTGGGCACTGCTCTTCAGGTCTGGGCTGCAGAAGTGCCAGAGCCTCTCGTGGGGATGGGTGATGGTGGTCTTCTGCTCCTGGCACTGAGATACCCAGTGGGGAAGCTCTGGGAAGAGATGGACAAGCTGCTGTGTCAGGAAGGAAGAATGAGAGGGTTGGCAAGGTCTTTGCAGAGTAGTGCTGTGTTCTGTGTTTTTCTACCTGAGGGTATGGGGCTCTTGCCGAGGTTCCTTACTTGTCTTCACAAGTAAGGGAGCAGGAAATGGCATGGAGGAGGATCTCAAGGAAGGGTTTAACATGGAGATAAAATGGAAAGAAGCCAAACAAAGAATAGAATTAGGAGCTTTTGTTTGCCTTGGACTGCAGCTAGGTGTTGGTGTTGTGTACAAGATACACTGAGACAGAAGGATCTCTTTCTTCTCAGTACTGCTAGTAGGAACAACGGGACTGGCATTTGCATCATGAGTACTTGTCCAGGAGGAGCCTTTGGGAGCCTGTGCACTGCTCTGTGCAGGGCTGACTGTGGGTGTTGAGAGGTGCTGCCTGCAGCTGCTGGCCGTGTGTGGTGGCAGCATGCTCTGTCCCTTCCAATCAGTTATGATATCTTGGGCAGCATTTTGTTCCCCTTAGCAGGCTGCCTTTCTGCTGTTAGCAACAGCTTTTCCTCACCCCCTAGATCATCCCTCTTACCTTCTGCTGGTAGCTATGGTTGAGGACTGCTTCCCTTCATAGGTTTGTGCCTGGAGAAATGGTGGTGCTGTCTAAGATGAGAAGGATGGTCTGCTTGCTGCCTGGTCCCCTGGCTCATGCAGCAGGGCCAGCTCTATCTCCTGGAGCCGACAGTGAAGAAGGTACCTGTGTTTTGGAAATGGGAGCAAGGAGTCCCTGCAAAGGGTTGCTTACAGAGGGCAGGAGCTGGGAACCAACCTTGCCTCTTGTCCTAGACCTGGGGACATCTTTCCTGGAAGCAGTTTGATGCTACTACTTGAGTTGAAATAGCTTTCTTGGAAACTGCCATTCCTTGGCTGTCTGGCTGGTCCATTGCAGTTACTGGAAGAGGAGAGACCCCAGAGGACCCTGTTGATGCTGTCCTCATCTACCCAGAGGACTTTCTTCTCCTGGTGTGAGGTTGTGGCTGGTTTCCAAACCATTGCGTCAGGTTCCCAGACTGATATGGGTCTGGAATAATGATGTTGTGTGAGATGTTTTGATGTCCTTGCACAGTGGATGGTCCTCCTTATTAACAGTTCTTGAACAAGCCAAAAGCCCTGATTTCTGTCTTTGGTAGTTTTGGGGTTATTCTGCAGTTTTCTGCCTCAAAGGAAGAAGGTGCCTTCTTCCATTGAAGTGGAAGGGAAGGGAGCTGTAATAGCAGGTCAGCTGTGGTCAGGGTTTTCCACCAGCACTCACTATGTGTACCACACACCATGTGTGTGACCCTGGGTACCATGTTCAGCATCTCCCCGGTCCTGTGGCGTGGCAGGAGCCAGGATAGTCCTGCATGCTCCCTAGGGACACCAGTGGAATTTCCCAGCAGCATGTGTGGCATGGATCTGCACCCTTTAGAACAGACACCACAGATCCCCCAGGACCCTGCAGCCCCAGAGGGAAAGCTCTTGCTTGCCTGCTGGTTCAGGCTCTCCTCTCCTGCATCCTGCTGTCACTCACCACTGGATGAGCAGGTTAGATTGGTTTGGGATCCCTGATCCTTGGCTTGGCCTTGACTTCCACCCTGCTCCCTTCTGGCAGCTGCTTGTCTCATGCCCACAGGGTGTGGGTGGGAGTTTCTCGGGCCAGTGGATGCTTGCAGTACTTGCAGAGTTATTCCACCTGATTTACTGTTGCTACCGCTTTCTCCATCTTTCTTCAGGGACTCTGAGATGCCTTTAGGAGTACCCCAGGCTGTGGGATGAGTCACTGCTGCCTGGTTGCTCTGGGGTGGAAGTTTGTCTTTCTGCCAGGGAACTCATTCCCAGCAGCCGGCAGAAGGTAACAACAGGCACCTCACCAAGCCGTGCAGGCTGGTGGAGTGAGCTGTGTAGCCACTGGCACTTGGGGAGGTGCTGCCTGGGCACAGCTGCCCTCCCTGCACGGGTGGCTACGTGTCACTGATGGCCTCAGGCTGTGGTCTTGCACGGGCTCTTTGTGACACTGGGAAGTGCATTTAGGGAGACCTCAGTAGGAGAGCAGATGAAAGAGGTGGAAAATTAAAGTTTGCAAGTAAAATGAAACACAAACTGCAGCTCACCTGTGCTAGGTAATGAGTGCTTCCTGGCCTGCTGCAGCATGTTTCAGCAGGGCTCAGTTAGCGTGTGTGTCTTGGCAGCTGAAGCAACGGACATTTGTATTTCCTTGTGGAAGCCCATGTCCTGCTGCCTGCTCAGCTCGTGCTCCCTCCGTTTCATGGTCTCTACACTCCTGGCTTCTTCCCTGTCCCTGTGCAGGCACTGAGTCAGTGGCTGCTGTTCTGTTTGCCACCTTCTGTTCAGAGCTTTTCCCAAATGTAACTTCTTGTTCTGCCTTACGCCTTTTTATGCCAAGAGTTACTACATCTTAACTTCAGCTGAGTTCTTCCCTCCTCCGGCACTTTGGCACTTCTTTGAAGTTTGCAATACTTACCCATTACATGCTAATGGGAAGGATTTGTCCCCCTGTGTTTTACTAAGTTTTCAGTTTCTGCTGTGTTCTTAGATTCCAATGGCAACTGCAGGTGGCTGTTCAGGTGGATCTGCAAAGTAGCTGCCAGGAGCAAAAATAAAGTCTTTGCCCAGACATGCCATATTGTCAGGGTTCTCCCACATCCCTGTGGTTTGTTCTGGATCCCTACTGAGGTCCGGGAGCAGCCTGCTTGAGCTGAAAGGTGTGGTGGTTCAGGGTATGCTGCTGCCAGCCTTCGAGCAAATTTCTCCTCTGCCCTGAACTCATGTGATGGTAGCAGCCCTCACGCTTGCCTTTGGTGTGAGACATCCTTCAGCCTCAGTACCTATCCTGAGGTTTGGGTGTCTGTGGGACACCAGGAGGCTCAAATGCTTGTGTTTTTGTTGTTTGAGACGGGCAGTAACTTTGACTTGTCTCCAACACTAGGCAAACTTACAGGCTAAAGGCAATTACTCTGGCCAGGCAAAAATTATGAACAAGACTACAGGGAGTATGTAAAATGTAAACCACAATTTAGCAAGATTTCTTCCTGGGAGGTTTAGTGTCCATCACCTGATATCCATGGGTTTGTCCCAGCTGGTATGGCAGGAGCCTGAACACTACAGCCTCTTTGGAACTGAATCCTTCCCACACTTGTAGCTTTGTAACTACTCACCAGGATACTGAAATATGCAGAGCTTAGCCAGGAAACTGCCTTAGAGTGGTTTCTGGACTCCTGGCAGCCTTGCCTGGCTCATCTTCCTGGGTAGCAGGTTCTCTGTGCTACAGCATTGGCCATCTCTTCCCTCATGCTTTGAATCTTTTTCTGACGTGGTTCACACATTACGCATCAATTAGATACTGACTGTACGTGTATTGTTATGCCTGATCCTAAACTTGAGCTGTCTCAGCAATTTCTCTTTGACTGGGTAGCCATAGCTTTCTGAATGTGGTCCTTCATTGCAGTGTTAGCAGAACACTTCCTCACTCAGTTTGAATCTATGGTTTGCAGGAGCTCTCTCTGTTAAAAGTTCAGAAGTCACTGGCAGGGTGGCACATTGCTTTGCTTCTCCGTGTCCCTGGTGGTCCCTTTTTCCCTGGGACACGGCAGCAGAACTCCTTTGTTCAGCATAGGGTTCATCAGCTGGACAGCACGTGGAGAAGAAGCCTGGTCATGTTTCCAGATAGAGTGCCCTGCTTTTACATGTGGAAAAGTAGAAGCAGATCAGGCTCCCATTCGTTCTACATTCAGGGTAGCAGAAGCTTTCCTGTCTCTGGGTAGTCTTGGGGCAGTCTGAGTCCCATACTGGCAGGGAGCCTTTCTGAAGGCCACAGAAGCAGCAATGTGGCCTCTAGCTCCTTGGTTTGAGCCATGTGTGCTGCTGGGCTGGTGACCCATCAGAGCTCAATGCAGTGAGTCCCTTCTGGTACGAGGCTCCCTTTCCTGTTGAGTGGGCAGTAGAGCTGGGCAGACTGCAGAGGATTTGTTGCTTGGTGCTGCCCTGTCTCCAGCTTGGTGTTAAGGTGTTCCAGACCTACCTGGACATGGAGGTCAAGGCATTTTGTCAGGGTAGCATGCCTTCCCACAGGCTTCATCCCTGCTGTGGAAGGGTGTTTTGCTCTGGCTTCAGGAAGCAGGGTGCTGCAGGCAGGCTGTTGTGGAGTTGCTCCAGAGCCTGGGGTAGCCCTGGCAAGCAGGGGCACTGCAGCTTCCCAAATGGGGTTTGGACGGAGGTCCATCTCCAAGTCCTTCCAGAGCAGGAGTTCCCTGTGGCACACCTACCTGCCTTCAGTCACAAGTCTCCTGCTCTGCCTTAGAAAGGAAGAAGTTGGGCTGCTTCTTGGATGGCTCTTTCCTCTCTTTAAATTTGCATTTGCTGCTCTTCACTGTTGATTTCAGAACTTTATCATTTTATTAGTGATAAAACTGGAGCAGAAAGAAGGGAAACTGCTTTCCCAAGATCTCCTGTTGGGCAGGAGCAGTGCATGCCGTGGGATGTCTCCCCTATTCCAGTCCTGTGCTGCACTTCCTTGCCCTGGTGTACCAGGCTGTGTAGGTGGAAGGTGTTTCTGCAGTCACACCCCCAGACATTTGCTTGTCTCTGACTGTCCCATTCTGCCCTAGGCTACCAATGGTGGAGGAGCCTTCAGTGACTACTCCTCCTCTGTGCCCTCCACACCTAGCATCAGCCAGCGGGAGCTGCGGATTGAGACCGTTGCTGCCTCCAATACACCCACCCCCATCCGCAAGCAATCCAAGCGGCGCTCCAACATATTCACGGTAAGCGCACTGGGGCCACAGGAGCTTTGGGATGAGTTTTCTGAGGGTCAGGCAAAGAGAGGAGGGGAAGGGAGCAGATCCACAGCAGTCTTACCCCACAGGCTTCCGTGCACTAGTCTCTAGGTAAACCTTGCTGTGCTGTTCGGGGAGGGGTGGGTGGCAGGGGGCGCAGAATGGGTGCATGGGGAGTTCCCCCCCAGGAGAGGGGGTCTTCAGAGTGTGTAGGACCGTGGTGTTGAGAGCTGCTTCTGGTTAGTGCGTGTGTGTGTGCATGGGGGAGCTCCTGAGAGCAAGCTGCTCCTTGCACACGTAGGAGTGTGTGTGTTTATAGTGTGCATGGGTCTGAGCGGAGCTCCCTGATCTTTGCTGGGGAGAACTGCACTTTGTGCGTGCACAGCACCAGTGACCTCTGCCGTTCCTCTCCTTGGGGCCGTGCCCCTGAGCGTGGCACAAAGTCCCTGGCTCCTGGGCCTCCTGTTTGGTGCCATTTGTGCTGTGCAAGGTGGTGCTGTGCAGAGCCCAGTGCTAGGCACTGGGCTTCCCTCTCTCCGGTACCCAAACTGGGCATCTGTGTGACTTGAGCAGCACACCTGGGAACTGCTGTGGGGCATGGATGGAGGGGGGCATTAGGGAGCTAGCAAAGCCTTGGGCCCCAGGTGGTGCAGGGAATGTCTGCAGCTATTCTCTCTGCTGGTTGGGTTGCAGCCTGCCTGCCTCTCAGCACACTCTCCCACCATGCACACACCCGTGCACACAGTCCTGCCCACACACTTAGCCTCACCGTTAGCACAGCCCGTGAGTTTCCCCTTGCTCTTAGCACACACATACTTCCAAGTTCCTATGTCTAGCATAGATAGCCTTTGTTCCCCATGTAAATGTGTTCCTCTCCCCTGATGCCCCTGTAAATGTGCTGGACTCAGGCCTGTTCTCCTCCCCATCTAAATGTGCTTTCCAGCCACCATTGCTCAGTACACTCGTGTCTGCTGTCTGTGGAACTGGCCACCACAAAGTCCTTGTACGTGTTGCACCATGTTACCCTGTGTGAACAGCTGCCGTTGCCCTGGACCGAGACCACATAAATCCACAATGTCCCATGCCCCATCCCTCTCACTGCACTATTGGCATCCCAGATTCCCCTGACTCCTGGTGCTGGGAGTGTACCCATCTCCTCCAACTTCTGACATCGTAGAAGCATTTGCTCTGATGTCCTGAATGCTTCATGCACTCCCCACCGCTGGCATCTCATACACCTCCCAGCTCTGGTATGCATGTGTTCCCAGCCCGTAAGTGCTTGCCCCCACTCCCTCTGCTGCCTGGCAGGTAGGCTGTCCCCCACCAACCTCCTCCTTGCAGCACACACTGCCCTTGGCAGCAGATCTGCTGCTCCTGACGCATGGTTGTTACCATATGAGCCCTCCCCTCCTCTGTGTGAAAGATGCCCTGTAGGTCTCCTGTTGTCAATGGTCATGCTTACTCTGTTGCACTTCAGTGCTGATATATGCTTCTCCCTCCCCGCCGTTTCTCTCGCTCATGCTTGCTGCTGTGCACCAGTGCACGCGGGCGCTCATGCACTGCCACCCATCCTTCTGCTCGCCTGCGCGCCAACGGGTTCTGGACTCGCCGTCAGCTCATGTTCACGCTGTCTCACTCCTCCTGGAGCCCCATGCTCAGCTCACTTGGTGCGGGCCCACGTTCATGGGGGGAGGAGGAGGGCGGCTTGCTGTGGGGCTCACGCTTACTTGCTGTGGACGTCATCATCCGTCTAGGGCTCTCACTTGCTCGCTCATTCTGGGCTCAAGCTTTCTCACTCTCGCTGTGGGGCTCACCTGTGCTCATCTGGGCTCACGCTCACTCGCCGTGGTGCTGGGGCTCACGCTCACTTGCTTGCTCTTGTGCTGGTGCACATACATGGCTCACATTGAAGTCTTCACCCCATTTGGTCGTGGCAGCAGCAGCAGCTCCTGACACCTCCTCCTGCAGTGGGACAGGGCCAGGATGAGTAGGGATGGGAAGGAAAGGAAGGCTGATTTTTTTGCCGCTAGCTTTTCCCAGGCAGGCAGCATAGGTGTAGCCAGCAGCCCCCCGTCCTTATTGGGGTCCCCATTGGGCACAGGCCTCTCTGTGGTCCAGCTCCGCTCAGGTCCGGGAGCAGCTGCAGCCCCAGTCCTGAGCTGTGCCTGGTTCCTTTGGTCCAGTCCTTCTCCTCCTTTCCTTTCCTCCTCCTCCTCTCCTGCGCTCGCTCCCCTCCTGCTCCCCTCTGCTCCCTACACTGGGTTGCACCCCACTGCCCATGGGGGTCTGCATGCCAGGGACTGCCTGGTGGAAACAGACCCTGCCCAGAGGCACTTGCCCGGTCCCCGGTAGCCGGAGTCCAAACCCCGACTGCTGCTGTGCCAGTGCCCACTCCGTGGCCTGTCTGTCCATCCGCTGGCACCCATCACTGACAGACTCGTGTCCGTGTTCTGAGTATAACTTGCCAAACTCTTTATTCTTTCGATATTTGCAGATATGTGCCACTGTTTCCAACTTTTCATCAACAAAAAGGCCTTTCCAACTCCTTCCAAATTAGAAGATCCAGGTGGTTACACACGGCACCTCTGTACAAATTCTCTCACTTTTCATTGCCTCTCCAGGGCCGGATAAGGGATGGGCACTGGGATTGATCTAAGATTAGAGGCTCGCCCGCCCTCCAGCCAGCATGGGTCCCCCCCTCGGAGACACGCAGGAGCCTTTTAAATCCCCCCAATGTAAAGTCTAGGAAGCGCTGAGACGGCCTGCGCCTGCACTTTAAGCTGGGACATTTCTGGGCCTGCTGGATGCTGTCTAGGCACTTTCCATGCTCGGGGATGCCAGGCGAACGACCCTCATGGGATGGGAAGACCTGCAGACCCGCCGGGACCGGGCGACAGCAGCGAGTGGAGCTGGATGGGCCAAAAGACGCTTTGCTGCTGCCTGCGGGAGCTGCTGTTAGCGCCTGCCGCTAGCACTCAGCTCCTTCCTCCCTACTGCACCTCCTGCAGCCTGCATGGACTCCTGCTCCTCCTCCTCTTCCTCCTCGCAGCAGAGCAGCCATCTATGTCTCTTTAGTTTTCTTCTCTTTCAATCTCTTTGTTTTGTTCTGGGCCCAAAAGCAAGTGAATTGGTGTCCCAGGCGCGTGGGGCTCGTGTCCCTTTCTGATCCAAAGCACATGGGGCGCTCCCGGACTGAGGGGGTGTGTAGGATGCTCCAGAGAGACGCTGCCGCTGCCCTTCTGCCATTGTTGTGATTCTGAATGTATTGATTGTGCTCCATGCCGTGTATGACTTGATATTTTCCTCTGTCCTAAGCACTTTGAATGAGTTCTGCTCAACAGACTGTATATTTCATATTGTATTTATTGGAGTTTGCTCGCACCGCAGCCGCCCTCGGGGGCTGGCGGGTTTTGCTCTCAATTCTCTAGACGTGTGATAGATATTTATTGTCCATGCTCTTTTGTAAGGGGCTGGTATCTCTCTCTGCCCGGTGACCTGTGCTACTTTGTATGGTGCAAGTGTGTTAACAGAATAAATCTGTTGGATTAGTAGAGGTGTGAGTTCCTTCACTGCCTTTAGCCTCTCCTGCTTCCATCCATGCTCCACCTGCATCCCATGCCATTTCTGTCTGTCGCCATGTCCTGTGTGCCCCTGCGGGAGGGAGGGTCAGAGGTAGCCCCGTTCTGCTAGGAGGACAGCTCTGCTTGCAGTTGTGGGGGGAGAAGGCAGCTTGCCAGGGGACAGGCTGGGGGGAGGCTGGGGCTGGAGTGTCCCTAGAAGGGACGGGTGAGATGCTGGCTGCTCCATGCGCTGGGAGACCTGGCCTGGGGGAGAGTGGTCTGGTCTGGTAGCCTGCTGGGGACGGTGGGGCCACGTGTTTCCATCTCCTGTGCCCCCATCTCTAACGACCTGTGTCTCTTCTCTTCCAGTCTCGAAAGGGCGCAGACCCAGAGCGGGAGAAGAAGGTGCCGGAATGTAAAGCGGACAGTATCGGCAGCGGGCGGGCCATTCCTATGAAGCAGGTTTGATCCTCCTTCCTTCACCCCCATGTTGAGTGGGCTCCCTGGGGGAGTGCTGCAAGGCTTTGTGGTACACTGGGTGCCTTCGCTCCGTGTGGGAGAGCACAGAGGAGCCGGGTGCTCCTTGGCCCGACTCACCGGATGCCCTGGGGGCTTCACACCCACCTGGACCCCAGGAACGCGGTGTGTGGGGTTGCTGGCGTGGACCCTGCTCTGTGTGCCTGTGCTGGGTGCGGAGCAGTTCCAGCAGAGGGCATCCGCATCCCGCATCTGTGCTCCAGCGCATTCCCCGCTGCAGCACTGCACTCTTCCTCTCACCTCTCCTCTCTTTTCTCCTCCTCTTTGCTTCTGTTCTGCTCCACACCAGCCCAGCTGCCCTCCGGCAGGACAGAGAGGCTCTCCTCTCCTCATCATGGGCAATGGCAAAAAGCCCATGCCGTGAGAGTTGTGAATCAGAGTGAAGCAGCCACTTGTCCTCTCAACAGGGCATTAGACTTCTGCCTCCTGGCTTCCAGGGAAGCTTGAGCTACCTGGAATTGATCCTGAGTGTTGCCTACCCCCATGTCCATCAGCTGGAAAGCAGTGATGGGTAATGTCTGAGCAAACCAGATGGTATGGATTGGCTTGATGGTGTGATGGTGTTTCCACCAGGATTTCCATGCACTACTTTGCAGCATGTGCCTGTGCTTCTTTTATGCACCATCTGCCTACACACTGCCAGACCTGAGCTGCTGTGCACGTGAGGCTGGTTACATCTAGGTGGGACCAGGCTGACAGGGGAATGGGGTGGTGGATCAAAAGAGGGAGACCCTGCTTGCTGCTACAGCCCTTTCCAGTCCATGTAGGAAGGTTTGCAGAGGGCTGTTGTCAGTGCCACTGGCAGGGGAGTACAGTGGAGCAGCGCTGGGCTATGTCTGGGAGGGCAGTATGCTAGAGGTCAGGCAGGGGCCAGAGGGGAGCAGTGCTGGGCAGGGTCTGTGGGGTCTTGTACATGGGGGCTCTGCTTCTGGCATGCCAAAGGTTTGCACAGCTGCAACAGGAAAGCGCTTATCAGCTGCATGCCAAGTCATGCCCCATCTCTCCCTGTGGCACAGGTCCTTGTTTTAATCTCGTGGTTGCAGCAGGGATCAAAGCCCCTTTAACTGTTTCTTCCACCTTTTATTCTGCTGAGATGCTTGCCCATCTGTCCACACTGCTCCTGTTATTTCCATGCAGACCTGACTGCCTCTGCATACCCTTTGTAGGGGCCATGTGCTGGAAATTATGGCCATGCCTATGCTAGCATGACCCAACACTGACCAGAGGGCTGCAAGCTGAGCAGCCCAGGCCCTGCCTCCATGCCATGTGTACTGCCTTTTGACTGCCAGTCAGTGTGGTGGGGACATGGTTTGTGGTGGCAGTGCTGTTGTGCTCTGGTTTTCAGTCAGCCCAGCATGGCAGGTGGGGGAAAGAGTGGGCAGTTGCTGTGTGGTGATGAAGAGAGGCTGAGGGCAGAGAGACCGGAGCCTTAAACTAGAGTTGACTTGGTTCCCCAAAGCTGTGCTGCTGGCTCCAGGAGGTCTGGTTGTGGAAACATTTCCATGGCCTTTTGTTTCTGGACCTTTGGATTGCTTTTTCACTGTTTCACTTCACTCATCAGGGAAAGATGCTTTCTTTAACTGCTCCTATGTCACTCTTCATTGCTAACTGGGCCTGGCCTTGTCCTGTCTGTTGAAGGTCACAGTGGTTTAGTGTAATTATTAAGTTATTTCTTGCTGTGGGCAGGACAGTGCTGTTACTGAGTTCAACAGGTAGAGAACTGAGGCAGGCAAAGGTCCAGGTCTGTGAAACTAGGCTTGGACATCATTCCTGTGCTTTGCAAGAGGTAGTAGGTGCCCAACTGCTTGCCTGATTCAGGACTTAAGTGAAGAGATCAGTTTGCCCAGCAGCAGCTCTCCAGGAGAGCCTGGAGTAAAACATTACCTTGTGAGACCTGGGTCCATGCCCAGACTCAGGACTGGCACCTCGTGTAGCCAAAGCAGCAGAAGGTGATTGGTGATTCCACAGAGGAGATCCTGACAACCTTTTTACAGGAACCTGTAGAGACACTGGGGAAGCAGTGTCTGATCAGAAAGGTAGACATCAGTCTATGCAAATGGTTCTCCATCCCTGGGCTCTGACTGTCTTACACTGTACTGGAGTAGCTGGCCCTGTGACAATCCTTGGGCCACAGAGCACTGCTGTGACCTGTCTCTTGAGATACTGTGGCACCCTGAGATTGCTACCCTCCCACTGCTTGAATTAAACAGTTGTGCTACAGCATCTTAGGAAGGCACAGAGCTTTGATCCTAAAGGAGAAAGCTGGCCAGTATCCACATAGAATCATAGAATCACAGAATGGTTTGGGAATGGAAAGGACCTTAAAGCTCATTCAGTTCAAATCCCCTTGCCATGGTCAGGGACACCTTCCACTAGATCAGGGTGCTCAAAGCTCTGTCCAGCCTGGCCTTGAACACTTGCAGGTTATAGGTTATATGTGTAAACATGCAGTGTAGTAGATCCAAGGTATCACCAGAGTGCTGCAGTTCTGCACTGTCCTTGCTGCAGCCCTTCACCGAGTTGTTCCTCCAAGAGGAGCACTGATTTGTTGCCACCAGTGGAAAAGGAACAAAAACTCAGCAGCTGTAGCTCCATATCCTAAAGATTCAGGATTGGCAATGATTGCTCTACTTTCTGATATGGACCTGCCCTTTCTGGAAGATTGTGGAGATCTCATTGCTTGCCATCTCTCTGAAGGGCAGTGAAAGAGCAGGGCCTTTAGCTTGCTTTACTCTCACATGGTCTGGTGGTCCTGCCCAGCCATAAACTGACAGAGAAGCCAGTGATATAGCATGGCAACCATGTAGGATCTTCTGCCTGGGTGCTTGGTCAGGTTCAGACTGCTTCGCTTCCCTCAGCATGTGCACTGCTGGGCTGATGGCAGCAAATGCTGTGTTGGGGGTGCTGCAGCCACTGATGGGTAACTTTGGGAGCAATTTGATTCCTCTGCTTGGAAAAACAAGCCTGGTGCATGCTTAAATTGCCTGAGGTAGCTGAAGTCAGTGGATGATGCAGGGCAGCAGTAGGGGTGATTGCCCTGAAGACTCCTTCCATGATACCTGTGGCTGTGATCAGTGTGACGGGTACATGATCCTGTAGAATTCAGGAAGAGAAGTAGCACTAGAGACTGCTGGCAGCCTTGTCTGGTGCTTGGGAAGGCAGACCAGGAAGTAGGAGGTTGGGTTAGGTGGTGCAGAAAGGGGAGACATTGGGAGGAGAAGGGCCATACGCTGTCCCGGAGATGTGGTGGCTGGCTCTCGGTTGTCACAGCCTTCTCCAGCACACCTGAGAACAGCACATCTGGGTGACCTCTGTGTCCCTTACACACCAAGCACACCTAGGAAAGATGGAAATCCCCACTGGGACAAGTGAGACCATGGATGCTGGTGCCTCTCTTCATGTCGAACAGCACTTCCTCTCCCTCCAGGCTGCAAGGGCAGTCAGTGCCTCTGCCGGGTCTGCTCCACACCGTGGACTTGGGATCCCCTTGCTGTGATGTCGTTTTGGTGCTATGTAGGTTCAGATGGTCTTGCAAGGTTGATAGAGCTTCTTCTGGACGCTTGTCTCTGAGAAGTGGGTTAATTAGGCCGGGAGACTAAGCTTCCCCAGCTGTTCGTTACTGGGAATGAAGTCCTAATTGCACTTGTACCAGATTCTTTCTGGGAAGGCTGTGCTGGATGCACAGGCAGCCCAGGGGTCCCCAGGTCCCTGGCCCAGCTCAGTTTGGGCCATGCACTCCAGTAGGACCCAAGGCGGGTGACTCCTCCTCCTTGGGAGCTAGGATCATGCTGGGAGCTTAGATTACATTTAAATTGCAATTTGCATTTTCCAATCAATACGCGACTTTACAATTAAGTTTGTTGTTAAAATTCTTAGCAAAAAGTGAGTGGAAGGGAGATTTGTGGAGTAAACGAGTCCTTTGGGGGCCATCGCTGCTCCCTGCTTCATTACGCTGCATATTGCTGCTGCTGCTTTTACTGTGCACCACCACAATCCAAACACAACACAGGCACTCGCACCGGCCGACAAAATGCGGGGAAAGAAAGGAAAAGAGGGGAGAGGAAGAGGGTTGGGCTCTCTCCCCTTTCATCTCTGGCAGCTTCTTTCCTTCGTGCTTGACTTGGGAAGAAACTCACAGAAACACAAGGTACTTCTTGTGAATCTTTCTATGAGAAGCAGAAGGAGCTTTTGAGGTGTGATTGTGTGAGCAGAGGCCTCGGCACCCTGAGGAGCCCAGCCTGGAGGCACGCTGGGGTGCAGGAGCATGCCCTGGATCTGCGTGGAGGGGATGAGTTCAGCTCCCTCCAGCATTTCATGTGGCCTTGTCCTCCTTGCCTCTTCTCACTTCTCTCTGAGCTGCTGCAGGGGCCTTCCTCCCTCCAGCAAACCCAGAGCTCCCTGGATGCTGCTGGGCCAAAGCTCTGCATCCTGCCATCAAAAAAGAAGTTGGGCTGTAGAGTTGTAACCTTGAGGCAGTCAGCACAGTAGCACCATTAAAATCTGGAATCCTCTTGGCTTCTGTCCCCTGCCTCTTAATCTCCAATACAGCAGCAAACAAGTTTAACTGAGCTGTATCCCTCAATTCAGCTGTTTCTTGCAAATGGTTGGCCTTAAGGGCTCCTTTCCTCCCCTTCCCTCCCCCCCCGCATTTTATTAGATGTTTACTTAGACTGTGTAGTTGCTCCCAGTTTTGGACTCTCATGCCTTCTGGCTTGAAAAAGTGGGCTGCCAGTGTTCGATTGTGTTTCCAGCTCTGGTTTTGCTTGTGTTTCAATTTGCGAAGTTCCACATTTGTAGCTGAACTAACTGCTTTAGTTTAGCTAAACTCTCCTCTACAGGCAACACATTTTTAGGGCTTGATAGAAGATGCAGCAGCCTGAAAATGTTGAAGTAGGTATTTTGTAGCACCAAGGTGCATCAAGTCGAAGGCACATCAAGGAGAGGAGAGGCAGCCAGAGCTGTTTTGCAGTATGTATTGGCAGGTCAGGCTGCAGAACTGAGCCAGGTTTAAGGCCAGAAGGGATCATTATGCCCAGAAGCTAAACAATCTTACCCAGTGACTTTGAGCCAAATTAGTAACTTCAGCCTGGCCTGGAGCAGATTTGTTTGAAAGATACCAAGCAAATGTTCTCAACTACAGAGCATCCACCATTTGTTTAGTGTAATATTAAACTGTCCTTACATGTGAGGAGGAAGAAACACTTTCATACACTGTGTGGGAAATGCATGGCCCAACCGTGGTGCTAGAGAAGATGATTTTATGATGGTCAGAACCAGCCTGGTGTTGAGGAAGCACAGGTACCACTCACTGCATGTGAAGGGATGGCTTACGAGATCTGAGAAGCAGTTGTGCTTCTGGCACAGTCAGGCCCCAAATGGGCTGTGTGTGCTGGTCAGGTCACTGCTCTTCAAGCTGTGGGACGGTTGGAGACTGCAGGGTGAGCAGGTTGATGCTCTCAGGAGCATGTTCGGCACCCTCCCTGCAGCCCCCTGCAGCATGGCAGTAACAGGTTTGGAACTGTGAGTCCAGAGGAGAGAAGAATACACAGAACTGTAATCGCAGTCTTCAGATCACGCTAAAGGCTGCTGCAAAGGGCCCAGGATCACTCTGCATGGTCACCACCACAGGGAGCCTACAGGAAAACTGGAGAGGGGATTTTGACAAGGACAGGTAGGGACAGGACAAGGGGGAATGGCTTTAAACTGACAGAGGGGAGACTGAGATGGGATCTGAGGAAGAAGTTCTTCCCTGTGAGGGTGGTGAGGCCCTAGCACAGGTTGCCCAGAGAAGCTGTGGCTGCCCCATCCCTGGCAGTGTTCAAGGCCAGGTTGGATGGGGCTTAGAGCAACCTGGTCTAGTGGAAGGTGTCCCTGCCAGTGGCAAGAAGCGTCAGAGTCTGATCCTTGGTGGGGAGGATCACAGTCTCCATCTCTGGTGGTTTTTACAGAGAGGTTGGAGTCATGTGGGTGCACCTGAGCTGCCACAGGTCTGCATCAAAAGGAGCATGACCAGCAAGTCGAAGGAGGTGATCCTGCCCCTCTACTCTGCTCTCGTGAGACCTCACCTGGAGTATTGTGTGCAGTTCTGGTGTCCTCAATATAAAAAGAACATGGAACTGTTGGAACAAGTCCAGAGGAGGGCCACGAGGATGATCAGGGGACTGGAGCACCTCCCATATGAAGACAGGCTGAGAAAGTTGGGGCTGTTCAGCCTGGAGAAGAGAAGGCTGTGTGAAGACCTCATAGCAGTGTTCCAGTATCTGAAGGGGGCTATAGGGATGCAGGGGATGGACTCTTCATTAGGGACTGCAGTGACAGGACAAGGGGTAACGGGTTGAAACTTAAACAGCAGAGGTTTAGATTGGATATAAGGAAGAAATTCTTTACTGTTAGGGTGGTGAGGTACTGGAATGGGTTGCCCAGGGAGGTAGTGAATGTTCCATCCCTGGCAGTGTTCAAGGCCAGGTTGGATGAAGCCTTGGGTCATATGGTTTAGTGTGAGGTGTCCCTGCCCATGGCAGGGGGGTCGGAACTTGATGATCTTAAGGTCCTTTCCAACCCTAACTATTCTGTGATTCTATGTGGTGAGCTGGCCTCCGAACACTTCCAGCCTTGCTTTCTATGATTACCTGGAGGTAATACCGTCTGCCTTGTCCTACCTGGTAGCCTGCTGCCACATTGAGTTGCCTTCTTCACTGAACCCTGGGAGCTCAGGAATCTCTCAGTGATGGTGCTTCCCAGCCCTGAGAGCCCCCCTGATGGGTGGTCTGTCCCTGAAACAGGACCTTGCCTGAGCTGAACTGAAATCCATGCTGTCCTCAGGAGCCAGTTGGTACAAGGCAGATTGTGTTAAGGACCAGTCACTGATCATTCACTTAGCTGTGAAGTTTCTGTGTTTCCTTCATGTTTTCTGGTTTTGTGCTTTCTCTGATCTCATCTGGGGAAGGCATTGGTTAAATCCTGTGAATCAAGTGCAGATTGGCTGGACCTCTATACAAGCACTTCTGTTGGATGTGGATTTGCCATTTATGATTACACTTGTTCTCATTTATGATTAAGTTTTGAGACATTTTGCTTAGCCAATTTTTGCTCTGTACATTAATGACCTTAACGATTTTGTACAATTATTTTTTAATGGCGTGTATTGCTTAGTTAAAATCCTGAGGGAAACCCAAAAATGCTGTGTCAGCACAGTGACCATTGTTGTGAGGTTGCGATCTTACCAAAAGTAGGATCAAACTCCTCTGATGACCTCTTTCTGCATTGGTTGGTGTTAGTTCCACTGCTGTACCCTCGTTCCTTGCTGATCACTTCTTGTGGTGGTTTTCCAGAGTTTTTCCAGGTTGGACGAAGCCTTGGGTGATATGTTTTAGTGTGAGGTGTCCCTGCCCATGGCAGGGGGGTTGGAACTAGATGATCTTAAGGTCCTTTCCAACTCTAACTATTCTATGATTCTATGATTCTAAGTGTTCAGCTGAGTGGCCGTAATTACAAGGGTCATTGCTTTTCCCCTTGCAGATCTTGTCAGAGCCTGAGCTTTCCGACTGCCGCCATGTTCCGAGGCATGTTAAAATCAGCACCTTTTAACCACTGCTGAGTGAGCTCTTCAGCTAACTCTCTGAGCTGTTGAAGGCAAGGGACCAGATCCTGCCACCTACACAGCTTAGCTTTTGCTGCTCTGTTCTAATTTTCTCTCCCTTGCACGGGTAGGAGGCGTTTCCTTTTCACACTGTTTGCTTCCCAAGTACTGAACATAAGCGGTCATGGAGCACTTCTGCCTTTTCTGCATCATTTATTGCCGATTTCATGGTCATGTCTGGCAGCGTTGTTACCCCAGCATGTGCCAAACCCTACAACTTTTTGTTGTGTTTCTCCATCATGCAGGCACAGCAGCCTCAGTCTCTAGGCACTGGGACGGGGCCCCCAAATATGCCAAGGCTGGCAAGACAGACTTTCTGTCTAGGTTTTTGAGGAGGTGCTGGCCTGGGGCCCAGATTTTTGCCACATTAGGAACAGCCAGTCTGGATGTCTGTCCAGACAGGGCTTTCGGAGGGCCCAAGCCCCACAGTTGATAGATCCAGCTTTTTCCCAGACTCTGGTATTCATTTGTACTTTTGTCCCCTGTGTTGCCCTTTCTTCTGTGCCAGCAGAATACTTGATGCTCCCTCTCCAGTCCCTCCTCCAGAGCCCTTGCGCCTGGCTTCTCATCCCGTCTGCCTTCTCCCTTTCCACTTCTAGTCCTACCTGGTGCATGATAAATTGCTACTAGAAGCAGTTTTCCTGGGAAGGCAGAACTGGGTAGGGAGGGGGTTAGAGGTGGCCAGGCTCTGAGCATTGATTCAGATCAGTGGGAGTTCTGGGTTAGTTCTGGGTTGGGCTGGTGGGAAGGAGGAGCTTCAGAGCATGGGAGCACATTTTCAGACCCTTAGCAATGTGCTTTCCCTGAAGGGAAATAGGATGGGTCTTATGTAAATCCTGGTAGGGAAGGGGGGTGAAGTGATGCCTCAACTGCCCAGACATGTGTCCCTAGCTCCATCTGTTGACATCTCAAAGAAGTAATTGCAAGCAGGCAGGAGAATACACATCCCCAGTGGGATCTGTATCTTGAGTGTTGTTTCACTGGTTGGCCCCTGCCTGTCCCAAATTGCCCTTGCCCTGATCATCCCTCTTGCTGTGTTTTCAGTGATGGAAGTAGGTCTGGGAGCACTGTGGTAACAGTGCAGTGTTGGTTGGTTGTGAAGTTGGCTTCTGTCTTGTGTTGTCACTGTCCTTCAGCACAAGAAGATTTGCCCAGGGGGGAGTAATTTGCAACAGCAGAATGCATTATGGGTCCCTCAGAGGATCTGGGCATCAGTACTGGCATGTGGAGACCCTTGTCTCTGGGAAAGGGAGATGCTGTCCATGGAGATATGCACGGATTGATGGGGAAAGGGATGCAGCCCTTTTCCTACTAGTCCCAGGGAAAAAGCTGTTGGGAAGACCCACCTAGAAGATGTCTTTTCAAGGACTGGTCTCCTACAAGGGGCAGTGCTGGAGCTGAGCAGGAGGTGCCTGGTCCAGGCAAGGTCTGAGACTCTTGACACTTGTCTTTCAGGGCATTCTCCTCAAACGCAGTGGCAAGTCTCTCAACAAGGAGTGGAAGAAGAAGTATGTGACGCTGTGTGACAACGGAGTCCTCACCTACCACCCCAGCCTGCATGTAAGCACTGATCTGGGTTAGCATGAGGGGTGGAGTGGGACAGTGCAGTTTCCTCCTTCATGCTATGGCTTCTGCAGGTCCTTCTGCAGATGCCACTGTAGCAGAGAGTTGCTTGGGCAGGGTTTGGCAGGAGGTCCTGTGAGGGGATCCAGCATGAGCCCTCGATAGGGCAGCCTGAGCTGTTTTTTACAATGGCCTGGAGAAACCTCTCCCCTCTCATGAAGGCTGTGTCTGCAGTGCCAAGTTGGGTGGATAAAGCTGATAGGAACATGGTTTGCACAGAATTATGCTAAGTAAGTGCATCTTTTCTCTGTTGCCCTTGCTCCGTCCATTAAAGCAGGGGTTGCTGCATCTGTGCATCTGGGGTAAGGAGCAGGCAGAGAACTCCTTGCAGCCGTGGCTGATGGTGCCATTTGGGTGTGGAATAATTTTCCTGGCTGCTAGGTATTGGGTAATGGAGATGAGGTGCCTGTGCAGAGCCTGCCGAGCTGAGCTGTCACTCGATGCATCTCTGATCCTCTTCACTGCTTGGCTCAGGCGCACAGCTGCCTCCCCATCCATCTCTGTCGCCTCCCCACTGTGGGGCTAATGACTTCTTCCCCATTCCCTCTTGAGCACAGTTTGCTGCTGAGACAGTGAGCTGCGGACGGGCACACCTGTGACACCGGGGCCGCAGCACCCTCTGCAGGGGACATACTGCAGCAGGACAGGCGAGCAGTGGCTGGGGAGTGCAGCCTAGGGCCCTGGGTGCAGGGCAGGTTAGGGCTGCTGGAGGGCCCACCAGGGCTAAAGGGAGAAGAGCAAGGTGTTGCTGCTTCTGTGCTTCCTAAAGATCCTGGGCCCTTGACTTGTCCTTGATCTCCTCAGACACATGGGTCTTCGGAGTGCCCTGAGCCTCAGAGTCTTTCTCCTCCATTCTAATCCCGCATCTCTAACTCATGGGCTTACAATGCTCAGTTGACTGGCTCCTGAGCTGCCATGCCTTTTAATCCTCCTATCCTTACACTTTTAAAGCAAATCATTCCTTGCCTTTATTTGTGGAAGCTTTAAGATCACTTTCTTCTTTCTTTTAGTCTTTGATCCTTGTACCATACTTTGGTTCTGCAGTTCCTTAACTTTGTAACCCCATATTTTGCTCTTTAGAGAACCAGACTGGGAGGGAATGGCTGCTGCTGCTGCCTGCTCTGTGTGTGTGCTCACATGCGTGTGTGAGTTTATCCCATTTCCATCAGAGACATCATAGGCCATTATTACAATCAACTGTAGAGGCAGGGCAATTCCTGGGATGGTGTTTAACCACTTTCAGATGATGCTGCTACACACTAAGTTTCTCTCATTTTTACACTGTTTCTTCCTCAGGGGGTGATCCAGATTGATCACCCTTTCTTTCTTTACTGCACTTCTTCAGCGTTTCATTCCATTACTGCATTGCCCCAAGCAAAAATCTGGTTTGCTTCTGCCTGTGATCCACAGCCCATTGCTAAGAAAGGTACAAGATGGGCCTCTTCTCCCTCATGTTTCACTGCATGCTTTGAACCTTGTGCCCAAGATAGGTGTTGTCTTGTCTTATCTTGACCTACAGCAAGGACTGGTTATATGTGGGCTGCAGAATGCAGAGCTGCCCAGCTCTGACTTCTGCAAGGATGAGGGGGTCTGCATGCTCCCTCCATGGCATTGCCTCCCTGAGAACCTACCATCACATTAGATTCTTTACAGCAATGCTGACAAAGGTTCTGGTGAGCAGTGCGCTGTTCTGATTAGCAAACCCACTTTGTCTTGCCTTGCCTTCTCTCTGGATACAGCCTCACCTCCTCACCTTCTAGGGTGAATCTGGAGATGCTGCAGTGCGCTTGTCCCCAGGTTTGTCTCCTATGCCATAAAGCAAGTTCCTCTGTCCACAGGATGATGCAAGCAGCGCACATGAGGGTTGAACTACTGAAACCTGTGCTCCTGTGGAAGGGCGCATGCTTTGTCACTTCCATTCATGGCAGCAGCTCTCAGGGCAGCAGGCATGTCTCTTCAATCAAGGAGACTCTCAGCATCCTGAAATTCCTTCCTTGAGATGTGAAGTCCCAACTTCTCCCCTCCCTCGCTCAGGGTGAGCCTGTACTGCCACGTGTTTGGAGGATGGCAGAATTTTGGTGCAGCAGAGGTTTCTCTGGGAGCATTGCTGAGCACTGCAGGAAGAGTGGCTTTCCCAGCCCCTGACAGGATGTTCAAGCCCTCAAGTACTTTTTGCTGTTCTGATGTTCACAGTGGCTTTTCCTTAGCATGATTCAGGGCAGTTCCTGCCTAGGCTTCTCTCCTTTTGCATATCTGTTTTGTCGCTCTTGAGATAGGTGTAGGTACTGCAGGGATCAATAGCCTTGCCTTTCTTCCTTTTCCTCCAGTAGACATATCTGCCCCAGATGTGTCTGTGCCTCATTGGATGAAGATTACTGTGTAGCTCTAGCTGGCTCATAGTTCTGGTTTTACCAGCTTTCTGGCAGGGCTGTTATCTGCTTTTGGGTGTTTATCACTTGACCTGTTTCTGAATCTGTATCTTAGCTCTTCCAGCCCCACTTCGAAGTTTCCTCACTGGGAGTCAGTTTTAAACTGTGGATTTGCAGTCACAGGCTGGCAGGCATAGAGTGCTCCAGTGAATCACAGAATGGTTTGGGTTGGAAGGGACCTTAAAGCTCATCAGTTCCAACCCCCTGCCATGAGTGGGGACACCTTCCACTAGATCAGGTTACTCAAAGCCCCATCCAGCCTGGCCTTGAATGAGCTGGGTCCAGCCCTGAAACCAGGTGTTCTGTGACTCCGTGGTGGAAGTGCGTATCTGCCTTGACTGCTAGCCTGGACCTGCACTTGGGTCCTACAGAGCTGTGTGTTCCTGTGCTGAGGTGCCACCTCTGCCTTCTCTCTGGAACAGCCAGCAGTTCCAGAGACTGTGAGCAGGATGCCTGGAGTTAGAGCAGGAGTGCTCGGGGGCCTCATCCCTGGATTCAGCACAGCTTTCCTTGTTGCATCTGTATTTTTCATATCTTTCTGTGGGTGTCTTTAGTGAAAGGAAAAGAACAAGTTTTTTGAAGAGACTAGTGTGATTTCCTATCACTTTCCCAAAGCCTTGGAGAGTAAGTGCTTCTGCTCGTGAGGAAGGTGTTATGTGGTTCAGCCCAGCTTCACTGGCCAGGCTGTGCTGTGCTGCACAGAGCTAGAGAGAAAGCATCTCCCATTTTGCAGCCAGTGGAGCCATTCACACAATCACCTTCTGTTAATTCTATCTGCAACATCAATTAAATTGTTTGTAGAAACTAATTGAATGTGGCTTAATCACACATCTTAATAGCTTTCCACGCTTTGAACTCGTTGTTAATTCCAGTAATAAAATGAAATGAGAGAACTGGCTGGGTAATTAGCGAGGAGGCTTGGGAAGAAATTGCTGTTTTATAGCATGTAATAAAAGCAGTGCGCTGGTGACCGCTCTCTCCGGCAGGCAGGCGGCTACCGCAGCAATTGTGCTGAGTTAGGGAAAATCCTTCAGCCCCTCTGAGATTCCCTGCCCAGGGGTGCCACCAGGCTCCCACCCAACCAGGGACAGCTTGCAGCAATGTTTGGTTGGGCTGGTTATGTAGGAATTCCCTGGGGCACCAAAGGGTGGGGGATGTGTGTGTCATTCGAGGTCAAGTCATGCAGAAGCTGGAGGCGCAGAAGAGTGTGCTGCCACACTGCCCTGTCTCTTGGGTGTGCTGTGAGGACTGGATGCCTGCACTGGGTTTGGTGGAAAGAGAAGAGCTCAAACCCAGGGGTTGAGGTGCTGCTGGGAGTTTGTAAACCCTGCAGGTAGTAGTCATCTGAGACCACAGAACATTGCCTCTACTACACCCCCATTCACCTGCTTCTTGGAGCCAGGGACTGGGAGAATGGTTGCTCTCAAACTGGTCTTATTCATGTGCTTATCTCTTTGGATCTGGAAGCAGATGGGGACCAGCTCTGAGTTAATCTTTCTGGTGACCTCCTTGTGAACTGGAGCAGACCCAAGTCTCCCTGCAGCAGCTGCAGTCTCACCCTGGACTGTTGCTGCCACTCAGCTCCCAGTGGCAGTGAAAATCCATAGCGCAGAGAGCCAGGAGAAGGTGCGCCTATGTCACGATTCCTCCCAGAATCTTAGCACAGCTTTCAGTCTCTGCTCCCTTGAGGTCTGCCCAAGAGCAGGGCAGGAAAGTTCCCCTCTGTGCGTCTCTCTGGAAATCACATCGCTTGGGTCTTTCCCTTCTGGCCCAAGGAAGAGCCAGCCACATCAGAGATGGTTAGGGGAGAGCTGCAGTGCCCTGAAGAGCAGGGATGGGGTGAAGATACGGGAAAGGACACAGCTTTCAGGAGAGGCTAGAAGTCTGCAGGCTTACTTTGATCAAAAGAGGAGATGCTATTAGGAGATGGGGCAGAATGATATTAACAGTCTGCATGTGGAGTTTTTGGCTGAGTAATAGTCTCCCAGAAGAAAGGGGAAGCACCAAGTTTTGAACAATGTAAAGCTATGCAGGTAAATGTACAAGGGAGTTATCCTGAGTTGTATTGTTTTGGGCTTGAATTACCCTTGCTTTGACCCGAGAGGGAATTTCCAGGTACCCCATTACTTACACTGTCCTATATTTTATTATTAGCTGTTACAGCTGAGTGCTATGATTAAAAAGACAATAGATGACAGGGAAGAAGAACTGCCTGCCACCTCCGTGCTCTTTTGCTCCATCTAATCTCTGATTCCTAGCCAGGCTTTCACAAATGGGCTTGTCATGACATCTGACTGCCTATGGCAACATCCCGCCATTACTCATATCAAAGCTGACTAGTTCTGGGCACTGAAAATGAGACCTGGCACTTCTCTGGAGCCAGTTGTAAGGCACCAGCTAGTCATGGGAAGAAGGCAGGTTGGAGTCAAGGCTTTGTATCCATGTTGTCAGAAAACAGCTGGCTGTGGACACTGGGGAAGTTGTAGGGTCTTCCACCTCTAGCCCACCTGACATGAGACTTCAGTATAGTGCAAGAGAAACCAGCATGCAATGAGCTCCTGAATTGCTGGCTGGCCATTTGTCTGGTAACCAGTTACCATGTGGATGAATGGATCTGGGGTTTAGTTTTAATTATGTCGATGAGAGAGGAGCCGAGAGCCGTGAGACAGGGCAGATCTGATCTCAAACCATTGTGCCTCTCTGCTGTAGGATTACATGCAGAATGTCCACGGGAAGGAAATTGATCTGCTGAGAACTACAGTGAAGGTACCAGGCAAGCGGCTACCCAGGGCAACAACGGCAGCAGCACCCAGTGCCAGCCCCAAAGCCAATGGGCTTGCAAAGGAGAGGAGCAGCACTCAGCTCACAGGAGGCACAGGTAAGAGTTGGTGACCATCCTTCCCTGTGGTGCATCAGCAGTGCCTTGCCTTGCTGGGCTGCAAACAGAAGTTGTTTTGAAGTTTCTTGCTTTCATCTCTTTGGGGGTGCCTTCGGTGGGTGTTGGCACTTCTGTACAGGTCTCAGGTAAGCTCCTAATGGGATTTTGTGCTAGTTAGTGTCCAGGACAGAAGAAAGGGTGGAAGGGCTTTAACTAGTGGTATGAATTTCCTGAGAGGAAACAGTTGAGTCTGATGAGTTTTATGAGTGTATGGGGAACCTGTTGCTTCCCAAAAAAAGGAAATCTCAACCACGGATGTCTTGATCTCTGGCAAGTTCTCTTCTGCTTCTTTCCTTTTCTTGTGTGTGTCCCTCCCCTCTTTTTGTCCTCACTTTCCCCTAGAGAAATAGTAACAGTGAGGGACTTGTTTAGTAATTATTATTCTCCTGTGTACATGCTGAAGAGGTGCAGCTGGCGCAGAGTGTCGAGAGGCGGTGAGGTTGGGAAACTCTCTGGTTTCTCATGGAGTTCATGCCACACTGCTTACTGCTTCTTCTGCTACAGGAGTTATCACACCATGGAGAGCTGTTGAACTTGGAGCTTTCCTGCCCAAGTTTCCCAGGGCATAGACATGCCTTTATTTTGTCCTCTGGGTTGGTATCCTTGGCAAGATGAGCAGTTTCCACACGTGTTCTTTCCAGCCAACTGCTGGCAGCAATCTAGTATAGCAGGATATGGGTACCTCTCACTCTTTGAGATAACAAAGGAGTGCTGCTAATGCTGCTAACAGTGGTGCCATTGAGAGTGAACCAGATCCTGGTTTCTATTTTGTGCTGCCCTGCAGCATGGTTGTGTCCTGTGGGCTGGGTGTTGTCAGCACTGTGCATCACAGCTTTCTGGAGCTGAGGACTCATGAGATGGGTGCAGCTGGAGTGAATGCCAGGAGCTGGCTGGGGTCTTCATCATCACCTACAACACAGCGAATGCAGCATGCTGACATAATGAGTCCTTCTGAAGACAAACTTCTGTTTCTTAGGCTCAGAATTAGTCTACAGACAGATAACTGCTAGTCAAGTAGTCTTTGTGGACCAAGGATGTGCAGCTCTGCCTGGTTTCTGCCATGGCTCTCCACTGTACACTCGTGTCTTCACCACACTGTACACCTTCAGCATGCCCAAGCATGGTAACAATTCCTGCCTCAGCACAGAGGCACTTCTCAGGCTTGCATTTCTAGGGTGCTTTGTCTGAGCTCCTACTCAGGTTATCGGAACTGTAGGATGAATTCAGAGACAAACCACAGAAAAGCTTATGCTGATGTCAAACCAAATGCTCACATAACCCTGTATCCCGCTTTCAACAGTCATCTAGTTCTGTTGGGCTCATGAGAGCAGATTGAGATGTGACTTGATTACTGATCACTGCTGCTAGGAAAGCCAGCATCTAGAAGTGAGTACTCTGTGAGGCCTTTCAGTCTGGTTGGCAAAGCCTGAGGAAATTCAGTGTGTGGAGGCCGAAGTTAGAGCAGTTTAAACTGGAGATGAGATGTAGTTTCCTAGCAGGGAGGGTAATTAAATGTTGAAATAGTTTATCTGGAGAGCTAGTGGACTTAGCACTGCTTGAAGCCCTTAAAGCGAGATTAGTTATCTTTCTACAAGATATGCTTTCATCCAGTTCATATGTCTGTTGCTGCATGCATATGTGCAGGGATCAACCTGGATGGATACAGTAGTCTTTTCTCATGCAGAGATATGTGAGTTTGAGATTCCCTGGTCACTATCTTCATTCTGGGCCCCTGAGCAGAACAGTACTACCCTGAGCACATGCATCAGCAAGGGGCTCAGCATTAAGACAGCAGCCCTAATCAGATTTTATGTCTTGGCTTTGGGTGGTTGCCTGCATTGGTCAGAAAGGTTTTCACTCCTGCTACACAAATGGTAAGATGTTTTCTGAGGAATTTTTCAACTCACTGTGATGTCTCCAAGACTGATTGTAGCTGACGATGCAGTCACCACGGTAAGCGCTCTGACATGATAAAGATCTTCTGAGGTGACTTGCTCATATCCCTGTGTAATGCAGGGTACTGGGTTTGGGGTTGGTGAAAAATCTGCCCTGCTTCAAACTATGAGGGACTTCACAATTTTGCCACCTTTGGGGCTAGGGATAGGACTGTAACAGGAGTCTATTGGGCATCTCTCATTTAATCCATACTTTGGGCAGCTAGTGAGAGGGCACCTCAAAAATTGCAGTTCTCTGCCAGTGCACATTTTAATCTTTGGAGGACATGAGCTTTGGAGACCTGAATGATTTGCTGTCTTACACCAGGAGTATCTAGGTAAAACCAAATGACCTGTGTTTAGAGTTCAAAGCAAGTGGTTCATGGTTTCTTTGTGACCTGAGCTCTGCCAAGGTAAGTGAGTGTGCTAATTAAAGTCCAGTACATGCACAGTCCTTACCCAGGGGCAAGAAAAGTAGTAGATAAAGGGGAGGAAGAGAAATAAAGGATAAAGTACCTCACACTGCCCTGTGTGGATAACATATGTATATGTGCCACTTTGGTGGTGACTCAAAATAACTTCCAAAGTAGGCATAGACAGTACAACTTGAAGCTAAATAAAGCAAGAATGGGGAAAGAGCTTGTACTTGTGAAACCTGTGGGATTCTGAGCTCAATGGATGATGGTATTTAAACCATTGAAGAAAGCAACTTTATTTAGTCAGGGTTGGTTTTATTTTAGATTGCATGTGTTCCCATTGTAAACCCTGTTGTGAGAGGAACAGAATGCTGTCAGCCTTTGCAGCTGCCTTTTGTCCACCTAAGGCTCACACTTTGTGCAACATACGTGCAAATGTGATGTTGTACGTGCCCAGGGAGGTTTTGCAGTTTCCCCTCTCAGAGGTAATCAAAAAATAACCAGACTGAATCCAGGGCAGCTGGCTCCGGGTGGCTCTGCTTGAGCAGGGGGGCTGTACAAGACAACCTCCAGAGCTCCCTTCCAGCCTCAGCTGCACTGGGATTCTGCATTTGTCTTACCAGTATTAAAAATTTGTCTCCAAGAGGTGTATATCTTCAGAGATTTGGTGCAGAGATGGTGCTCCTGGAAGCAGGAGTTTGTCCTGAATTAGAAACTTTTTTTTTTCCTTTATCCCTTGGAAAATATACTGGGATTTAATCAAAGTTTTGGAAGTTGGTTACTGAAAGCTCTTGAGCATCTAAATCTCTTCCTGGGCTGTCAAGAGCTCCTGGCAGAACGGTCTATGCTTTTCTGTTATATTTTTTTCCTTCACTTTCCAGCTGTAATGTCCTCCTTGCTTTGATTCTTGTATGCAGTTTTACTGGTAAAGAGACTATCCAGAGACACAAGAGTTGCTAAGCTCAAGCAAAGGTTCTGTTAACAGGTTTAGAGCTAACTAAATGCAAATAACCAGCATTAGTACAACATGTATGTCTGAGCCCTAAATCAAGTCCTCCAACATCAGGAAATCCTAAAGTGCAGGTGTCTTGTTTGTGTCCCCTTTGCCAGCTGTGTTAGTTGCATGCCTGGACCTCCATGCAACGGCACATTCTTCATCCACGTCTCCGTGCAGGATTTGCTTTTGCATGTCAGGCTTATCATCTCCCCAGTTATATCCTGGGAGACCAAGAGGACTCCTGTGAAGTGCCAGCCAAGGGGAGCTCATCCAAGAGCATTTTGGATATGCCTTCTAGAAGCATCTCTTCTCTGCCCAAATATTTCTGTGGCACTTTCATGCCACCTTCTTGTCCCCTTGGTTTTCTTTGGAGACTTGCTGCAGACTGCCATTGAATCATTTGATCTTCCGACATTATGGTTCAGCCATGCTGGCTACTGAGCTGTTGGGTGTTCCTGGCGTGGTTCTGGCTTACAGCAAGGACTCTCCTGGGCAGCACCCTAAGGAGCATTGCAGGCCAGCACACAGCTTGGGTGCAGCTTTTGGGGAGAGTTACCAATTATAGGCAAAAGCTTGGTTGTGCCGGGGGTTTCAGGGCCAAGAGGCCTGGTGGTGGTAGCGTGCATGTCTCCAGAGTGTCATGGTTTAAGCCCAGCCGGTAACTCAGAGCCACGCAGCTGCTCACTCACTCCCCACTTCCTCCCCCCCTACTCCCAGAGGGATGAGGAGAATGGAAAGAATGTAACTCCCACGGGTTGAGATAAGAGCAGTCCCGTAACTAAGGTATAACACAAACCACTGCTGCTACCACCAATAATAATAATGATAAGGGAAATAACAAGGGAAGAGAGTACAACCGCTCACCACCTGCCAACTGATATACATCCTGACCCGGGGAGCGATCTAGCCCTTCTGGGAAACTGCCCCAGTTTATATAGTGGGAGTGACGTGCTGTGGTATGGAATACCTCTTTGGTCAGTTTGGGTCAGGTGTCCTGTCTCTGCTTCGGAGCGATCTAGCCCTTCTGGGAAACTGCCCCAGTTTATATAGTGGGAGTGACGTGCTGTGGTATGGAATACCTCTTTGGTCAGTTTGGGTCAGGTGTCCTGTCTCTGCTTCCTCCCAGCTTCCCTTCCTCTCTGGCAGAGCGTGAGACTCACAAAGTCCTTGGTCAGAGTAAACATGACTGAGCAACAACTAAAACCATTGGTGTTATCAGCACTGTTCTCCGGCTGAAAGTCAAAACCACAGCACTGCACCAGCTACTAAGAAGGAGAAAAATGACTGCTACTGCTGAACCCAGAACACAGAGAGACCTCTCAGGGTGGGCAGGCCACTGCTTCGGGCTGAGCTTTCCATGGCAGAGCAGCACTGGAGCTGCTTTACGCAAACACCACAGCCTCAGGTCTGCCACGACAAGGCAGGAGAGGAGCTCACCCCAGTGCATGATGCTGTCCCACTCAGTACCCCACACTGACACAGGTTTTTAAGCAAGGGCCCTGCTGGCTCTTGTGTTCCACTGTAAAAGGAAACCCTTTAGTGGTATGGATGTGCTCAGGGACAGCAATGAGCTCATTTTCTGTCAAGCCACCTCTCCTTTGCCTGGGGTGAGGGATTGTATGTGGTCCACCTTCTATAGTCATGAGCAGAAGACTTCTTTGGGCCAAGTATCCTACATCAGGAAGATGAATGATCTTGTCCTGGAAGACATGCAGGAAAGAAGGGGGAGGTAACTCTGGTGCCTGGAAAGCCACAAGGAGGAGGGGGGGACAGCTTGCCTTCGTGAACACACCTGAACAAAATATCTCATCGCTTAGATGGGAATATATTGTGACTGGTGTGCATGAAGGCTAAGAATATGCTAGATGTAGAAGTGGTACATGGATATAAATAAACACTTCTTATGATTTGTAAAGTGTTAGTCTTCATATAAAAGTCTGAGAAGTGCTTTGAGTAGCAAAGGCACCAAAGTAGAAATGAGACCACCGAAAGCACCCAGATTGGTCAGAACGTCCCTGTGTCTGGGTCACTGGGTCAGGTCTGTCCTAAAATGATAGTGATACTTGCTAAAGGGCTTTTTTGAAACCATGAATAGAAGTTCTCCACAAGCAGTGGGAACTGTGAAGACTCCCAGTGTCTCAAAGGAAGAGCACAGGTGGGTACTGGCCTTTGGAGAAAGCTGAGGAGGAGTTCTTAGCAATTACTGCTTGGTCTGAATCCCTGGTCAGGTGAGACACTACTGGCTGTGATCTGATGATGAAAACATTTGTGTTATTCTGGGTTTCTGGAGTGGAGCAGGACTGGGCCAGATGCTGAGCATGGGCAGCATCTGTCAACTGCAGCTGGAGCAGGTGGTGCCCAGTAGTGCCGCAGGTCAGCTTTAGGCACGTAGCTTCAGGAGGTGACTCGAGCACCTCACCGGCTGGTGATGTGTGTATCTTGCTGCCAGAGCCTAAGGACGCTGTGAGCATGGACTCTGGTGGTGCATATTCACTGCAAAAGTGGCAGGGCTGGTTCAAGTGTCCCCTTCAGATCCTTGCACATCCTCTTCCCATGGGAATATCACTTCTCTTGCACTCTTCTTCAGAGATCCCCAGATGTATTTTTGCTGTAATTCATCAAGCTCACACTTTCTGCTTTTTCATCCCATCTGCATCTCATTCAGTGTGTGTTTCTGGCTTAAAGAATGAGGGCAACTCTTATTCAAAGTGGAGACTGGATGAAAAGGATTTATTTTAGTGGGGGAGGACAGATGGTAGCATAAGAAAAGTGAAGACAGTGTCAATCAGCAAGAGAGACTGGTCTCAGCACTGCTGTAACCCTGAGTTCTGGCCTTGCAGAGGTTTGCAGGGACCTACTTCAAAGCAGTCAACACAGGGGAAAAAGGCATTAAGCATACTGCTTGAAAACGTGGTCTGTGGTGCCTGGGCACGTACCTACGTGCCCGCTTAACATGGCTGCACACACAGTGCACATGTCTCTTCCTTGACACTGCATTGCAGCTGAGCAGTGTGAGAGGAGGCTGAGCAGCTGAACACTGGAAAACCTGTCTTCAATTGAGAAGGTGAAGTATAAGGAAAAATCAGCAGATCGCTGAGCTTGTTAGCAGCTACATGGAGGCAGAGTTACTGGCAGCAGAAGGCTGGCTGATGGAGCAGGCACAAGCAGTGCAGATGCTCCACCTCAGCCAGAAATGCTGAGCCAATGCAGCAGTCCCAAGTGAGATGTTTTGCCCAGTATTGCACAGGCAGCCAGGCTGGGTGGCTTGGAGATGGGGACTAAAGCAAACAAAGCAAGGGAGAGTCAGAGCATGGTACCAGGGAAGGAGATTAGGAAGAAGCTCTGCCTGTCTCTGCAGTGGCTCATGTGGGGCTTTCCAGCTCACCAACGACCATGTGTCTCTCATGGGATTTACTGCTAAGAGGTGTGGGAAAGTGAAGATTGCATCAGTGTCCCTTGTGTAGATGAGGCCAAACAGAACGAGCTGGGTTGGTCTCGGTTCAGGGATGTGAGCTTAAGCACGGTAGTCTTTTTATGTGAGAGAAGAGCTGGAAAGGGCTGATTCTTGGTTGCCTTTGCCCTGAGGAATAGTCTGTATGGTGTTGTGTGTGTCAGGGCAGGCAGTGTGTGAGCCTTCCTCTTCCTGTTGCAGGATTGCTCTGTAGCCAAGGCAGGGCATTTTCTTAAGTGGTGGAGGTACTGATTGCGGTACAAGGTCTTGGCTGGTGCTGTCACTTCAGTGAAGTGACAAGGGTCCAGCTATCTGCTAGCAGAGTTAGAATTGTCATAACATCCTGGAGTGGTTTGGGTTGGAAGGGACCTTAAAGCTCATCCAATTCTACCCCCCTGCCATGGGCAGGGACACTTTCCACTAGACCAGTTTGCTCCAAGCCCCATCCAACCTGGCCTTGAACACTGCCAGGGATGGGGCTGACACAGATTCTCTGGGGAACATGTTCCCATGTTTTGAGTGCTTGCATTAATTCACAGCTCTCCTGGCTGGAGCCAGCAAGGCAGGCTCCTCAGGCACTTGCACAGGAGCCCTTGATGCAGTGTGCATTGGTTGCTTGCCTCACCCCTTGGCTGTTGTGCCATATGGGGTGATGGGGGAGCCTGTGCTGGTCTCAGTCACTCAGCAAAGTGCCTGGGAGCACAGCCAGGGCTGGAGATGGAGCTGGGGTTCCAAGCAGCTGCAGGATTTTTGCTGGGTTCATGCTGATGCTTAGCAGCACGCCCCATCCTTGCTTCCAGAGCAGGTAGCCCAGGAGCATGTTTGCACAAGGCAGGAGGAGGGGAGCACCTTGCCATTGCCATTGCCTGCCTGGCCGCTGGTGCTGGGGGAGCGTAGTGGCAGCGGGGCCCCCCCTCCACTGGGCCTGGTGCGTGTGCGCTGCCCCCCGATGCTCTGCCTCTGCAGAGTGAGGGATTGGCTCCCCCAGGCCGGGGTTGCTGAGCCTGCTGTGATCATGTCACGTCGGGCTCCGTCGATGTTAACATCTCATTATCTTTGTTACTGTAATTACATTATCCGCTGCTTTATGCAGAATTATTCTCCGAGGACTAATTGATGGATCCATGTTTAATTCATTAATCATTAGCATCAAATTCGACAATTACAGTGCACACTGATTGTGGAATTTCAAATGTAATGAGGGAAGAATTAACAAAGAAAAGGGAAAACCTGTTTCCCTGGCATACCGCTGCTCGCCATGGGGGACAATGACATTGAGGGAAGAAGAGGCAGCAGAGAGCAGGGTGGCGCAGGTCATGGCAGAGAGGAGGCTGGTGGGATCATCTTGTGCCTTTCTCTTGGTTGTAGCTGCACAACATACTCTTTCAGGTCAGAGCAGGGTTATTAATCCCCTATGAAAGGTGGGTATTTGAGTACTGGAGAAGAAGAGCTCAGCTCTTGCTTCTGGAACAAATTTGCCTTCCCTACCCTACAAATAGCCCATGGGCGCAGAAGCAGCACATCTCACCCTGCCATGGCAGGTTCCTAGGAACACCAAGGACACCCCAGTGTACTTGTTGTGCTCACACACTTTGCAGGCTGGTCAGATTGTGGTCTTCAAAACAAGCTTGCTGCCCCCATGATTTGCTCATAGTTCTGTGGCTGGTCTGTCCCTGCACGGAGCATAGGACCCTCTCAAAATCTATGGCTACGTCTCTTCATTTTCAGTATTTGCTACCCTGAGGCAGGAGTCCTGTAGCATTGCTCTCTTTGTTTTGGTGCCTGTGAACTAGTTAGCAGAAGGAAAGCCAGAGCAGTCTTTCCAGACCTGCCCCATCCGCAGTGGATCTGCTCAGGACCAGGGTTGGTGCAATACCCAGCACAGCTGTTTCAGTATAACATGTGGATACACCACTTCCTTCCATCCATGTGTGCTTATAGCACAGTCTCCTTGCTTATGGAAAGGGGCAGCTTCTGCTTTGTCTTTCAGTGCTTTCACTTTACTCTTCTGACTGGAAGAGTTCAACGTTAGTTACTGTTCAGCCAAGAGATGGAAACTTGGACATGGGGATGCTGAAGCTGAAAGGAAAAGGGTGAGGGTCTGTGGTGTTTGTCAGTTTGGGACCTTCCTTTTTCCCAATACTATGTTAAAGGGTTGTTTGTAGTCTGAAGATGAAGCAGAGATCAGAGATTTAGTGAAATTTATCTGTAATTAATATTTTGCATCATGAATCATGTATAAAATACTGCAAATTCATATGTATATTATAAATATTATAAATTCATGATAACATTCATATGGTAACATCTTACGAATGTTTATCTGGCTGCCTGAAGTAGGAAGATGAATCCAAATGTGAGGTTGGAGAGCCATTGCATTCAAGGATTTACACTGAGTAGAAGCTAGAAATTGTCAGGACTTCATGGGGGAGAGAAGTGCATTAGAAACTCGAAGGAAAGACGTGAGACAGGACAGTTCCAGCAAAACCTTGGTGCCCAGTTCTTGTGGTGGGCAGAAGCCTGAAGGACCAAGATATACTGAATCAGCTTGAGGTTTTTATTTACGAGGTATATACTAGAGTTAGGATGGATTTCATATGTCCAAGCATTGTAATTTTGTTCTCTCACTACTATTATTTCTTTCTATAGAAGAAAAACTGAAGCAAAGAGGCTGAAGCAAAATTGTCAAAAGCATCTGCTCACTATGTGCCCCCAGTCTGTAGAGCCTAAGAATCCCTAAGAACCTAGCCCTTTTTTAGCCCTTTAAAGCGTAGCTGTGAGCAGTGAGCTCCTGTTTATCAGTCCTCAGAGTCTCCACCTGGGCACTTGGAACAGGAGGAACACATTATTAATATGGCTGGTTTTGACAAGTGTTGGTATAAGTGACTTGAACAGTAGTTCTGGGAATTTTGCAGCAGTGTACAGATTAGATCCCATATTCTCAGAGGAAATACTCAGCTTCTTAGCCTTGGGCTGCCCCTGCTTTTCCTGCTGCCTTCTACATTGTTCTTTTGGGCACCTTGATCCTGCAAGAGATCTTTTGGAGATCTCAAATATAACAAACCACATCACTCCTCATTATCATCTGTGTTATCCTCAGATACTTGTCTGCCCAGTCTGCCAGTTCATCTCCAGCCCGCTGTCCTTCACGTGGGCAGCAAATCATAGGACCACAGGCTGGTTTGTGTCAGAAGGAACCTTAAAGCCCATCCAGTTCCAACCCCCTGCCACGGGCAGGGACACCTTCCACTAGACCAGGTTGCTCCAAGCCCCATTCAACCTGGCCTTGAACACTGCCAGGGATGGGGCAGCCACAGCTTCTCTGGGCACCCTGTGCCAGGGCCTCATCACCCTCACAGGGAAGAACTTCTTCCTCAGATCCCATCTCAATCTCCCCTCTGTCAGTTTAAAGCCATTCCCCCTTGTCCTGTCCCTACCTACCGTTGTGAAAAGACCCTTTCCAGCTTTCCTGTGGCCCCTTTAGGCACTGGAAGCGGCTTTAAGGTCTCCCTGGAGCCTTCTGCATGCCCAGCTCTCTCAGTCTGTCTCCATCAGAGAGGGGCTGTCACAGTGTGTTATTGGGACATGGTGACAGTGGTATTTACAGTATTGCAAAATGTTGCATCCTTAGGTTTTACCACAGTTTTGTCTCCTTTTAGATGGCCAGCTGAGTCACTCTAGCCTGTAGGTAGGCAGTGGAATGATTTTTCCAGAATGAGTCTGCTCTTGTGGGAGGAAGGAAATGCTTTCTCCTAGGGGTGAAATCAGAAACACTGAGGTGTTTTGAGGTTTCTCTGGAGCGGCAAAGGTGTATGGGAGTGCTGCAGGTCAGAATTGGGCATGCTGTCGCCCATCAGCTGGAACTGCTGATGTGTTGGTTGCAAAGTGGAAAGGCACACTGAGCTGCCCAGCTGAGATCTTCTGGACTCTGTCTGGATATGCATAGTTGTTACTAAGTTGTGCAAACTGGACTGTGTTTGCACCAGCCAGGGCAGAAGGGATGTGGGGGTATCTGTGAGGCAGAGCAGCAAGAAGTAACTTGGATTCAGTTCAGTCCGTGCATGGTCCATAGCAGCTCCTTGCCCACCAGTCCACATTCCTCCAGAGCCTGTCCCCATTACATCCAAAGACCATTTTCTCTGTATTTGAGCTATTATGTGAAAGTACTGGTAGCCTGTTCAGTCATACAGAAAACCTGTTGTGTCATTCTCCAGCTTTACTGGTGACTCTGCAGATGTTTGCAAAGCTGATGGCCCAACTGTTAAGTAGCTTCATCTATTGTTTGGTTTCCAGAAGGGCCTCATGCTCCCCTTGTCAGAGCATGTCTCCTCTATGGAGTCACTGAGCTAGGAATTGTGCCTGGGAGAAGAGCTGCCTGCTCACACCATTCCTAGGAGCCATTGCCCAGCCATGAAAATGAAGTTTTGGCTCCTGCCAAGTGACCAGGGTTCTGTACAAGCATGGGAAGGGCAGCACCTCTTGCTTCAGACCTGCTCTTCTTCTTGCTGGCTTGCTTTGCCAGAAATCTGGCAGGCCAAGAGGGAGAAATCATTCTCCCTTTTGACCTGCCAGTTGCCAGAGTTTTCTGTCCAGAACCTATTCTATTTTTTCCCATCTTTTAGAGAGCTGCTCACCCATCCTTCTGCTTTGTATGTCCACACCCAGGGCCTTGCTGCTTGGGAGCTGTGAGCACTGAGCTCACTAGATTTGTACTTTGGGTATTATGGACATGCTTTTATTGTGAGTTTTCTCAAAAGGCAGTTTCTCTGGTGTGTGACAGACTATCCTGGCTATTCCTCTTTGGTTTTCACTCTCATCCACAGCATATTCCAGCATATCCAATCCTTCTACCTGTCACACTTTAGACCATGACCATGGTGTGACTCACGTATGGTCAGCAGTCATGTTCTCCAGGAGTATGCAGGGTAAGTGTGCTGGGGTACAGCTTGAACCTGTGACCTTGAGCTTCTCTCAGATGACAGAGCGTGGCTTAGGTGGGCTGCCATTGGCTGGCAGAGATGTAGGACCTTCTCAGGTCTCTGCTCCATTGCCTGATGGAGATGTAGGACCTTCTTAGGTCCATGCTCCACACTGCCCTTCTGGGGAGCCCAGCCTCTGCAGCTCCAGCACCCCCACTGCCTCCTGGCTCTAGACACAGGGTGTGAGTCCCAGTGTCCCTATGAGAAGCACATGTAGGTGCAGCCCTGTTCTGTGGAAGTGGCCATGAGTTGTGGTGAGAGCATCCAGCCATGCTGAGCCCAGCAGTGCTGTAACAGCCCTGGCTTTGCTCTGCATCCCTGGGGTGGGCTGTCCACCCCCTTATCCAGACCAGTGAAGGAGCAAGGCTGTGCCATAGGCACCATCACACTCGCACTCATCTCCCCACATGGAGGTCCTGGTCCTTGGAACCGGCAGCGCTGTTGGCAGCACAGGCAGGGAGCAATTGGAGCATGGGAGGGAGCTGCCAGTGCTTCCTCCCCTCCCCATCACAACTCTCTCTGCCCTCCCTGATGGGAAACCAGAGATTGATTTTCTCCGACCCAACAGCATAATCACTAACCCTAATTAGAGATAATTACTGGGACTTGATATACTTATTACTTGCTAGAACACTAAAGGAGCTGTGCATTGCAGGCTGAACAGGGAAAAAAGGCCTCAGAGAAAGTGAGGAGGAGAGGAACAGAGAGGAGAAAAGAGCAGGGCAGAGAGAATGCTGTGATGATCAGAGCTCAGGGCAGGGACAATGGAAGTGCTGAGAGAAGCCAGATGGGCATGCAGCTTCATCGCACAGGGGCAGCAAGCCAGACCCATGGGCTGCAGTTGTAGTTATAAGCATCCTGTATTTCTGAACATCTGGCTCTGGGTGTCTTGCACAGGGCACCTGGAAAAATGAAGAGGGTGTAATTAGTAGCCACCTGTGAAAATTTCAGTGTAAATAACTTGCCCCACATTGCCAAGGCAGACTGGGGTGACAGCATAGCTGGTGTTCTCCTATGGTGGACTGAGGACCTTTTCCAAAAAACTGTGCTTTCGCTTACATGCAGACCATGCTTATGCTGCAAGAGAAAGGCAGGGAAACAACTTGTTACAGGCAACAAACTCGTGGCCATTATGCTGTCACCCAGTCTTCCTGCCAGCCCATCCCTTCTTAAGTGCAGGCTGCCACTCCTGGTTTGAGTCCACCTTCCTGCCCTCTCCTCTACACTACAGGGGCATGGGGTCGGTGGCTGGGGTCTTCAGTCTGTTTCTGGACAGTCAGGTGCCCCAGAGGAAAGTATAAAAGCTCGTTGCTACCAGGCAAGGAATAGAGTCACTCTGTTATGAGCTTGCTCTGTCCCCCCCTGGGGTCCTGTGGAGAGCCCCTGGCTCATCCATGGTCTCTTGGTATTGTTGCACACTGGGTGGTTGTGTTGCTGTGTGTGTCAGGCAGTCTTTGTGGGCAAAGCAAGTAGGGCTGTATGAAACATGCTATGAGTGAATAGCTGTAGAAACAGAAGTTAGGTAAGACAATATAATACAATTCTAGCATAAGTTGGATGGGCTTTTCAGTTGCTACCGTTTGTGAGCTGTGTGCTAAATCGTGGGAAACGGGAGAGGTGCCTGAGGATTGGAAGATGGCAAATGTCATACCAGTCTATAAGAAAGGCAAGAAGGAGGACCCGGGTAATTATAGACCAGTCAGCCTTACCTCCATCCCTGGAAAGGTGATGGAACAACTTATTCTTTACTCCATCTCTAGGCATATCAAGGATGAGGGGGTTATTAAGAACAGCCAACATGGTTTTATGAAGGGGAAGTCATGTTTGACCAACCTTATAGCCTTCTATGAGGATGTGACTAGGTGGAGGGATGATGGTAGAGCAGTAGATGTGTTTTTTCTTGATTTCAGTAAGGCATTTGAGACTGTCTCCCACAGCATTCTTATAGATAAGCTAAGGAAGTGTGGGCTTGATGATCAGGTAGTGAGGTGGATCAAGAACTGGTTGAAAGGAAGAAGGCAGAGAGTTGTGGTCAATGGCACAGAATCTAGCTGGAGGTCTGTGACTAGTGGAGTCCCTCAGGGGTCGGTGCTGGGACCAGTGCTCTTTAATATTTTCATCAATGACCTGGATGAGGGAACTGAGTGTACCCTCAGCAAGTTCACTGATGACACTAAACTGGGAGGAGTGGCTGACACACCAGAAGGCTGTGTTGCCATTCAGCGAGACCTGGACAGGCTGGAGAGTTGGGCAGGGGGAAACTTGATGGAATTCAGCAAGGGCAAGTGTAGAGTCTTGCATCTGGGGAAGAACAACCCCATGTACCAGTACAGGTTGGGGGTTGACCTGGTGGAAAGGAGTGAAGGGGAAAGGGACCTGGGGGTCCTGGTGGATAGGAGGATGACCATGAGCCAGCAATGTGCCCTTGTGGCCAAGAAGGCAAATGGCATCCTAGGGTGCATTAGAAAGGGTGCAGTTAGTAGGGCAAGAGAGGTTCTCCTCCCCCTCTACTCTGCCTTGGTGAGGCTGCATCTGGAATATTGTGTCCAGTTCTGGGCCCCTCAGTTCAAGAAGGACAGGGAATTGCTTGAAAGAGTACAGCACAGAGCCACAAAGATGATTAAGGGAGTGGAACACCTCCCTTATGAGGAGAGGCTGAGGGAGCTGGGTCTCTTTAGCTTGGAGAAGAGGAGACTGAGGGATGACCTCATCAGTGTTTACAAATATGTAAAGGGTGGGTGTCAGGATGATGGAGCTAGGCTTTTTTCAGTGATATCCAGTGATAGGACAAGGGGCAATGGGTGTAAACTGGAGCATAGGAGATTCCACGTTAACATCAGGAAGAACTTCTTTACTGTAAGAGTGACAGAGCACTGGAACAGGTTGCCCAGGGGGGTTGTGGAGTCTCCTACATTGGAGATATTCAAGGCCCACCTGGACAAGTTCCTGTGTGATGTACTCTAGGTTACCCTGCTCTTGCAGGGGGGTTGGACCAGATGATCTTTTGAGGTCCCTTCCAACCCTCGGGATTCTGTGATTCTGTGTGCAAATGCTGGGTTTTCATCAGTCACTGCAATACTTGTCCAGGCCCACACTTGTGCAGCAAACCCAGAAAGTTCTGGGTCTGTTTCATTCCTTCCTGCAGTTTTGTATCAGACTCAGCTTCCTGTTTCTGGCTGTAAATGCAAATGGTAATTTGTATTGGTGCTATCTGTCACAGAACCAAAGAATGGTTTGAGTTGGAAAGGACCTGAAGATCATCTAGTTTCTCCCCCCTCACACTAGACCACATTGCCCAGGGTGCTGTCCAACCTGGCCTTGAACACTGACAAGGGATGGAGTATTCACAGCTTTCTTCGGCAACCTGTCTGCCAGTGCCACCTTGGTGATCTCTTCTGGACTCTTCAGCAGCACATTGTCTTCTCTGGTTTGTATTTTAGGCAGTATAACTTGTACATTTTCTGCAGCTTGTGATTTCAGGTTTCTGCAGAGACTCTTAAGTGACACCTCTGGCCGTATTAACAGACCAGGAGTGAGATACAGAACAAGGACCCTTTCCTTTATCCGCACCCTACTGCTCATTCCTAGCACTTTGGTTTATGAGTCTCAGAAACAGTTTCAGAAGTGTTTCATTGTAACATGTTGGAGAGTAAATTATGGTATTGTGGTGATAGTCACTGAAGGACTTAGCCAAGTGGCACTAAGGCTTCTTCAGACTTCCTGAATCCGGCTGGTTCAAAGCAGCACTGCAACCGCATGGAGAGTGCCGTAGGTACCTCATCTGAAGCAGATGAGAATGAATCACAGAACTGAACTTTAGTAGTGGCTTAGGCAAAAGTAACCTTGACTTCATTGTACTGGTGTTCAGGCAGAATAAAATTCAAATCAGAAATAGAGAGTATTAAGCACACACATGCACAGACACACGCACGCAAAAATATATATCCAAGCCAATTTAACAAAGCTGAAAGCAATTATGCACCAGATCATTTGGGAGAAAGAACTTAAAAAAAAACCAGAAGCAAAGCATAATTAGGAGTTTTTAAGGAGCATCTCGCTGAATACCAGAAAGTTGAAATCAAAAGGAAGGTTGCACTTCTTAAAAATGTATTAATCTGGGTTAAGAGGAGACATGAGCTGTTCGCTTTTTCTCTATCCAGATAGTGAAGAATGCACAGGAACAAAAGTGGAGGGGAGCCAGCTGTATTGTGCTGATGTATTTTGTATATCTGCGTATCTGTATGTATATAGAAAGCAATAAAAATAACAGCAACAAATAAAGTAATCGATAAGTATTGAGCAGCAGTTGGGAGCTGCAGTAGGTAGGTAGTTCATAACACCAGTGTGGTCCTACATGGCCAGCTGGAACCACGGGTAGAGGCTCTCTCTGCCATTTAGCCCTTTGCCAGAGCTCCACAGACTAACATCCGCCATGAGTGATTAATTATGAGCAGCCCTCAAAGTGACCCTTTTGGCTTTGTGGGAAGCATTCCAGCTCCTGACGTTCCCAGACTTGCTCTGGTTACAGCTGCACAAAGGGTTTGTTTCACCGCTTTCTCTGTGTTCATTGCTTGTGGAGCAGTCGTGCACCTTGTGCCTGCCCAGCTTCCCCAGACCATCATTAGCACCAGTCACATTCAGGGAAGAAGTTAAATATATTTAGCAAATTATGCTGTTAAGAACTTGAAAATGAAGTCACCAATGAGATAAGAATGCCAGGACAACACAGCTGCTGGGTACACCCACCAGAGTTCGCCATAGGGACATCAGTGCCTCAGCTGATAGAAAGATGCCACATCTGGAAGCTTCGTAGTTTGTGGACTTCGCAGTTGGTCATCTCTGCTGCCTTTCTCCTAGAGGGAACCCTCTCTTTTCTTCTCTCTCAGAGCTGTTTCACTTGAAAGAAAGACAAATCCTGCATCTCTGTTCCTCTTTCAATACAGATCCAGATGTTGAGCTCAAAGCAGCTCCTGTGTCTTCCCTGGTGCTTTGTTCTGTTCTGATCTCAGCAGTGCAGTGTGGAAATGCAGCAGGGTCTCATTCACCACCACTCAATGTATCTTAACTACATACTAGTCTTGTGCCCTGTACTTGGTGAGCTTCTGCTGAAGTGGCTGCCTTGTCCACAGCATTTTCTGCCTGTGAATCATGAGAATAATCACTGTTCATGTATCTTACTAAATTCCTAATCAACTTTTACATGTTCCATGAAGACTCGACATAACATAGAAATAAAAGTGATGGATTTAGTATCTGAAGCTCATTTCCCAGCTGACCTTTCCCCCTCTTGGCTAGTTTTAGGAGCCTGCATTAACATGGTTGCACAAGGGGATACAGAAAAGGTAGCCAGCAGAGTTAAAGGCAGTTAAAAGTGTATTTTTTCCCAAGTTTATTAGGAACTAATGAATCCTAAACCGAGCATTTGTTCATTACAGTATGGAAATAGTGGAATGGTTAATAAAGAAAAAAAGAAGATAAGTGTTCAGTGAACACTTCTGTTTGTTGTCTGGGAAGAGGTAAGATGATGCATCTTATCACAGAATGATGAATTCTTCATATTCCAACTGTAATTAGGAAGCATATTAAACAGCAGGTAGGAGATTTAGACGTGTTTGAATCAGCAAGTCTGAATAACTTAATTCAGGAATTCTAGAAGATGTGGTCAAGGTCTTTCTGACATTTTGATGGTGACTGTCAGTTTTGGGATGGAGAGGACTTCTGGAGGGCTGAGGTTCATGGATTTTATGTGTCCCCCATATGAAGATGAAACTGAGAGTCTGAAGAGGACTCAGAGAATAGCCGTGAAAATAGTGAAATGCTTGCAAAATGCACCTTGTACTGAAAGATTCAAGGAGCTCAATTTGTTTAGCATAACAGAGGAAAGGGTGAGAGATTATTTCAACACCATCTGCAAGTGCCTATATAGGAACAAAAAAATTGGTAATAGAGAACTCTTTATCAGATAAAAATACACTGAGATCCAGTGAGGGGTAGCAGAAGCAAGACAATTCAGACTAGAAATAAGGTGCAAATTCTAACGGTGAGAGTAATTAACCACTGGAACTACTTATCAGGAGTTGCTGTGATTTCTCTGTCACTGACAATATTCTAATCAAGATTAGAAGATTTTCTAAAAGGGACGTTGTGGTTCAAACAGATGTAAATTAGTGGAAGACCTATGCTATAATTTTAGGCTGTACAAAAAAGATCAGACAACCAGGGGGTCCTTCTGGCCGCTTTGACTCTGTGTCCAGATGTGCTGTCACCTGCTCTCCTGGCGGATATTCCCCTTCCCCACAGAACTCCAGCCACCCTTCCTTTGCAGTGGAGCTGCAGGGTGAGTGGGCATGATGTGCTCCATGGTGGACTCTGCATGGGTGTGTGGGTCAGGCATAGCTCAGGCTCAGGAGGACTGAGCATCTCTGGCTGCCTGGGGTTCCTGAGATGACAGCATGCTCTTGGTGCCTGAGGAATTAGGGGTCAGCCATCTCCTGTTCACAGGCTTCTCTGGTTTGCTGGGGTCCTGCTAACTCAGTATGTGGAGTCAGCCACCATCTAAATGAGAGGTGAGTCTGGTGTGTCAGCTTGAGATGTCCTGCCTTATCTCCTGTGCCCCTGAGTTTTGGTTGGGAGATGGAAGTACAAAATGTTAACCATGTCATGATCAGCCCTTCCCATCCTGCTGCAGGCAGCTTCATTTTCAGTCCTCCTGGAGATGTCTGGACTTCACAGAGCTGTTTCTCTTGGTGGTTTGTACCCACCACAGATTAGCTTTGGTAGGAGCCAGGGTGTTATATAGTCACTTGCCATGTGCATATGTCCAAAAACGTGCTCTCCAAATGCAGTGCTAAGAAAGGAGGAAGATTCCCCTGTGTCAGAGCATCTGTGAGGCCCAGTGAAAGGCAAAGGCTCCCACTGTGTGCAAGCTGGCAGATCCTCATGGCCTTGCTAAGAAACAGGGCTGGGAAACCTCAGTCGCCTGTGGTTTGGATCCATGATTTCACGCAGACGTTTGCTGTTGGCAGAGCTGGGAAGGACATCTGTCATCCCAGAACATGTCCTGCCATGCTTGTGGGGCTTTTTAGGTGGTCGGTATTGTCAACATATCCCAAGGAGAACTTGAAAGTTGATGTCTTTCACATGACGTGTCTGCATTCTGCTGCTTTTGGTTGGTAAGAGCTAACCTACATTTTTTGGCCTCTGTACTGTTGGGAATTGTCGAAGAGGAAGAAACCAACTATGTCCATCAAAGCAGAATGCAGTGTTTCATTCAGAAGACCAACCTGACAGACTCTCTGGCTCTAGACCTGCTCTGGGAGTGAGGGCAGCTCTGGGAAAGGCAGCGGTGGGGTACTCCCAGGGCAGCTGCATTCCTGCATACATGGCAGCTGACCACCCATTGATGGAGAGGGGTGAATTATGTCTTTACCAGCGGGGATTTCACAGGCAGTCAGCTTAACCAGGCTCACTGGCTCTCACCTCCCCTCAAGAACCAGTTGGTTCCTTGGAACAGAGGAGTTTCCCACCAGCTGGAGGTGGGTACCCATCCAGCCCATGCTGTGCAGCCCAGGAGCAGTGTGCTGGGGTCCAGAGCAGCCACGGCTGCCCCACACATGCGGCTTTCAGGGAGGCTTTGAGACATGCTCTGGCTGCCAACACCAGCAGAGTACACTAAGGTGACTTGCAGTAACTCTGACTTTGGAGTTAATGATGATTGGTTGGCAACATGTACCTTGAAGTTTTGGTTAATGGGTAGTGGTAACTGATGACTCTTTGGGATGTAGTTTGGCAGATAGTGAATAGCATTAATCTGCAGCGTGCTACTGGCTGGCTGCAGGACAAGAGGAAATAGGGTTTGCTTCATGCCAGGGTGTTCTCACCCCATCCTGGGGTTACCTCCATCACCATCTCATGCCATATGGCTAGCAGTCTCTAGTGAGGTGGCAGCAGCTCTGTTCAGCACCAGAGCAAGACCTGACACTTTAGAGAAAAGACCCAACCTTGGCTGTGAAACGCAGGGGATTTTTATTGTGTTGCAAACTGCTGTGTCCATTGTCCAAAGGAGGATGAGCCTTTTGGAGCCAGTGCCCTTTCTCATGTTGAAATTGCAGTATTCCTGGGCTGACAGCATCAAACACAGCAGAGATTAGTCCAGGACCGTAATCACTGGTATGTCTTTTGGCTGTCAGTGCACAGAGAGCATCCATCTGTGCCACTGAAGCAGTCTGTCTTCCATATCCAGGAAGAAGAAAGTCTCTCTTCCGTATCCATGTCCGAGTGCAGGCACTCGGCACTCAGGACATGTGCATCAAGGACACATGTGGCTTCACCAGGAGCTTGCTCAGAGTGGGTGTTGGATGCTGGTGGTAAGAGCTGATGTGTCACTTGGTTTCTTCAGTGCTGGTCAGGTTATTGTGTGTTCAAGGAAGAGAAGGAACAAGTCCTTTCCTCAGTGAACTTGTCAGGAATGTAGGTATTTCTGTATTGCTCATGTTAAGATAATACGCGACTGACTTAGCATGTCCATACACTTTGTGCTGCTACTGCTGGCAGTCTGCAGGGATTCAGGACTGCCAGCTGTAGGACATGGGCACATGGGCTAGCAGGATTAGCAGGAATGGGATGTCACCTTTGTTTTCTGTACCCATTCCACCTTAAATTAATTTCTTTCAGGGTGGTAGGTTGTGCATGAAGCTCTAGGAGAGGTATCACACCAGATTTGTGTAGTGCATGGGGGATCCTGTGTAGTACAGATGGGGGATTCTGTAGTAGTACATGTAGTACATGGGGGTTCCCCTGTGGCTTTCCAGCCTCCTTGGTGGTGTGTTTCAGTAATGCTGTGAAAAGGCAATACTTGTAGCATTCCTCCTCCTCTGGTGGTTACGGTTAGAAGCCCCAGTCTAGTGGAGATGTTATTGTCATTGGGGTGCAATCCAGATCCCATGGAAAGCAGTATGTGCATTCCCAGGATTTTCTGAATCAGGCCCATTAGTTCCAGGGTACCTGTATTACAGAATCCCAGAATCCCGAGGGTTGGAAGGGACCTCAAAAGATCATCTGGTCCAACCCCCCTGCAAGAGCAGGGTAACCTAGAGTACATCACACAGGAACTTGTCCAGCGGGCCTTGAATATCTCCAACGTAGGAGACTCCACAACCCCCCTGGGCAACCTGTTCCAGTGCTCTGTCACTCTTACAGTAAAGAAGTTCTTCCTGATGTTAACGTGGAACCTCCTATGCTCCAGTTTACATCCATTGCCCCTTGTCCTGTCATTGTCATTTGTATTTTGTGCTAGATAAATATCATTGTGGTTTTGTTAGCTCACTTTTCAAAATGACATTCTGGTTTTAGGTCATTTCCCATTTACTGCTATGTCATCACTTAGGCTTTACTTAAAAAGGCATCGCTAAACTTTGCCTGCTGATGGGGACACACTAACATGGTGACATGAATCTCTTTTAGGGGGATTTTGAGGAAATAGTGACTGGGAGAGCTTTGCCTGCAGGACTGTAGGCAGATTCAGGGAGAGTTCAGTTCCTGGAGGCTTTAGCTCAGAAAAGCAGTATTTTACATGTAGCCTTTTAATTCACCTTTCACTTTGCTTGCCTAATATGAAGGGAGCATGTCCAGCAAGGGGCACAGTTCCTGAGGGCTCCAGCCTTGTTGGGACCACCTTGCAGATCCCTAAGATGAGGGAGTGGCTGGGCTTTGAGGACATTGCTGTGCCGTTGAGTGATTCCAGGCATCTGGTGTGAAATGCAGGGAGCCCATGGAGACACTGCAGAGGCTGATAGAAGCTGTTCTGGAAGTCTTAGCAGTACTGTTTAATTACAACATGAGAGATTCAGACTGGTACCACTTCTTCATGGCATGCACTGCTAGCAAGGCAGGCGTCAGGTTTGGGATGCTCGTGCTGGATGCTGGTGCAGGGTTGGGTGGTCAGAGTGGGCTCCAAGCACATCCTCGGCTTTCCCAAGGACGTCTTTTTCTGCACACACTGGGTATCTTGCAGGCCTGGCTCAGGTCACATCACAGCTGTGGCCCCCACAGGCTGTGCTTCTGCAGCAGCCACTGCCAAAGCTGGGCAGGGTCGCAGGGCAGGCTCTGGAGGTGCTGGGGTTACTGCTTTATAAGCCTGACCACAGCAGCCTTCCTTTTCTGCCACCAGCAGTTCCTGCTGCCCAGCCTCACCTCCTGTACATGCCACAAAACCAAGGAGGTTGTTGCTGGGGGCAGGTTTGGAGGGTGCCTTGGCAGGTTGCACATCCCTGCCCCTGGTGAGGGCTGGGGCACTTTGTGGCAGCTCACACTGCTCCTTGGAGGAGCAATGGAAGGGCATGTGCCCAGTATGGCTGGCATGGAGGTGCAGGGGCAAATCTGGGCTCCCGGGGGCTCATCAGGGCTTTCCCCTTTGCTTCTTGCAGGAACTCTGCACTCCTGCTATTTGCCTCCATCTCCTGCATAGCTGTGGTGATAGACATGTGCTGTGTATGCAGCCTGGCTTACGGCCCATCCCATCCCATCCTGTCTTGTCCCAGCAGCATGATCTCCAGGACCCATATCTTCCCAGCCCCGGGAGAACTGTGTTGTCCCTGCTCCAGTGGCAGCAGGCTCCCTCCCATGAGGAGGCAAGAGGAGATGGATGCAGCAGTCAGGAGCGGAGCGCCAGCTAATTACCCTTCCGAGTGTGTCTTGTAAATTAAGGGCTAATTAGAGGCAAAGTCAGTGTCATGGTTTTACACGTGTTTCTGTGGCGCTGAACAAGGAGAGGGAGGGGGAACATGCAGCAGCCAGGCTGGAGGCAGGCAAGCCAGCGCCTCTTCTGCTCCTGCCCCACGGGCAGGGGCCCCAGCAGCTTGGAGGTGCAGGGCACCAACAGCCCTGCAAGCTCTGTGTTGACACTGCCAGGGCAGGCAGGATCTGCAGGCAGGGCTGACAGAGTCTCAGCACAGTGCAACGGAGAAGGGATTCTGTGATTCTATGAAAGGGTTTTTGGTCCAGGGTGGGTACATGAAGAGGAGGGTGGGAGGCACCTGCCATGCTGGCATTGAATGGGAAGTGCTCGTGGATGGCAGGCATGCGTGGTATAGGGATGATTGCCCAAATCACCCCTTCGTTCAGCACACACCTTGGATCCACCTTTTGTAGGGGGGATTTGGGCTTCTTGAGCAGACATTTCAGGCACTCTGCAGCCTCAGGTAGCACTCAGGCACCAGTGACACTCGAATCACACTTCTTAGGTTTTCATGGAAACAGCAGGCACAGAAACTTACCTTTATGTACAGATTCTGGGGCTCCACATGGGATTTTATGGGGCTCTACTCTTAGTGAAGGGTGGCTGAGCACTAGAATGGGTTGCCCAACAAGGTTGTGCAATCTGCTTTGTTGGAGAAACTGAAACACTGTCCAGACACAGTTGTGGCAACTGGGTCCATGTGGCCGTGCTTGAGCAGGGGTTGGACAGGGTGACCTCCACACCTCCCTTCCAGCCCCAGCCATGCTGGGACTCTGTGAGAGCAAAATGAGCCTCCTCTTACCCCAGTGAAGATGCAGTCAGCTGAGCTGTCCTGGCTGTAGCAGATCAGCTGGGGGCCTGCTCCTGCCAGTGTCCATCTGCTCTCCAGCCTGCTTCTGTGAAAGGTCCCACTTACATGGCAGTCCCATGAAACAAGTTGCTTGGTTTTCCTTAGCCCAGCTCCTTGTGTGGTGACTGGGTGGTTGGCTCTGGCAGGGCTGGAGCAAGCAGATGGGTCCGGCTGTGGGTCTGTGTCTCATCAGCCCGGCACGCTGTGGCTGGAGCTGTTCAGTGGATCCTGCCCTCTTCCGTGGCCACAGGAGCTGCTGTGAGAGTCCCAGCTCAGCATCTGCACCTGAGGTGGGGGAGGGAAGAAGCTCCAGAGTAGGGAAAGAGACCCTTTGCTTACCCCCACGCTCCCAGAGCATTCCCTCTACCATGGCTGGACTGAATGCCCTAAGGGAAGGTGTAGGGTAATCCCTCTAGGATATCATCATCCTCCTTAATGGATTGCCTGCAGCCTTGAACTACAAGATTTTTGCTCCCTGTCAGAATCGCTCTATTTACTATTCTGGAAATTTTGGATATTCTTGTAATCTAGAAACACTTGACCCATTTTGAATCACTGAGAGATCTTGTCTTCTGTGACAGTCTCTAGTCCCCAGAACACTCTTTTTCTTGGGGATTCAAGCTCCTGGCCTCAGCTCCAGAGGTTTCCAGCTAGTGTGAAGAAGCGTTTCCACCTGTAGTCCCCACCTTACAGACCTCTCTTGCCCTGGTTGTCATCCTCCGTGTGATTTTCTATTGGCTCGTAGTGCCTCCAGCGTGGTTGCGTTTCTTGCTAAAGACACACAAGGAGTTAAGGAGTGAGGATGAGGTGAGATGGGGTGGTTTTGTGTTTGTCCAGGTGCCTGAGGCTGTAGAGAAAATGGTGAGCAGAGCACAAACTCCATTGGCAAAATCTGGCTGGAGGTGGAAGCTGTGTGCCAGGGTGCCTAGCTGTGCATCCTAGGGTGCTGTACTAAAATCCACTGAGCTGGTTGTCCCTCTGAGGAGCGCTGTGTGCCGGGTCGTGCTTTTTTCTCAGCATCTTTGAGGGGGTGATGTGCTGGCATCCCCTGGGAGAGGAGAACCAGAGCCTGTCCTTATGCAGGGCCATGTCTCATCATGTACAAGACAGCTTGTCCTTCTTCCACCATGCTCCAGAGGTCAGTTAGTTCATGCTTAATGTGTGCCTCTCTTGCAGGTGCTCCCCACTCGACCAGCAGCACCTCCCTGCACTCAGAGCGCTCCATCAGCGGCATCAATCTGGTGGGTTTCAGCTCGAAGCCGGACGGCATGCACCAGCGCTCCTACTCTGTCTCCAGTGCAGACCAGTGGAATGAAGCCGTGGCCATCCCTGGCAGCTGCCCCAACCCCTGTAAGTAGTGCTTCCGACGCTGCTCCCCTCAGTGGCACAGCCTGGGGAGTTTTGTTTTGGTGATGGGGCAGCCCTGAGCTCTGCCTTGTGTCTGTGAACCCAGTTTGCTCACGGGTGTCAGACACAGGCTTTGGGACCTTGCTGGGACTGTCCACCTTCGTGAGGATCAGCTGGCAGTATCCAAACTGGGGGGAGAAGCTCTCCCATGGGCGCAGTAACAGAGCCTCCCTCCAGCCAAGGGATGCTGCTCTGCAGCAATACTGCTCTGGCCTGTCTTATCCTTCTGCCCCACTCAGCTCACCATGCGAGAGGTAACCATTGCTTTCCCCCATCGCTGTTCCTCGTCAGCACCCCCAGCTCCCAGATTTTGGGGCAGTTGAACGAATAGGAGTAATTCCTGGCTCTGGAGCACACACTGAGCGCGGCCCGCCCCCTCCCCCCACGCTCACTCGCTCTCTGTGATGTTTCAGGACAGTTGAGTGAATTAAAATAATTCATACATTTCCCAACGTAGCCACTTTGCCGAATTGGAAAATAAATGCTTTTGTGCTGCATTCATCACTCCTTCGTTCCTGGCTCTGCCGCCGCACTAAAAAAGCAGTTAAATGCACATCAAGAGTGGAGGAGCCATTTCCATGCCTGCTCGCCCCTTGTAGTTCTCATTAGCGCAGCAGCCGCCCCCCCGCTCGGTCCCAGGGGCTTTCGCAGTTTAAAGAGAGCCTCTTTATGATCATTACCGGAGTCCGACTGTGCGGGCGCCATTTGCAGCTGAGGAGGCTCCTCATTTGTAACTGTGAAAAACTATCAATTTCAGCGCGCCTGATGCAGCGGCTCCATCATTGGCCCCATCAGCTCCCTGCTGGAAGCGAATTAATCAGACTGTTACTGCTGATGGGGCAGCGCAGGCGATGGGAGCGGAAGGGTGCAGCTCTGAGCATTAATGTGCCGGCAGCCCCCCTCCTCGCCTCGGACACAGGGTGCAGCAGGGCAGCCTCCACTCCTCCAGTGCCGGAGGAAGTGGGGTGCAAGGAGGGGGGAACCGCTTTGGACACGGGCACATCTGCTGGGATGCTCGGGTCTGGTCCCCCACACCCTTTCCACTGCAGGCAGCCCCTCACCCTGCCCATGGGAGCCGTGCATGCAGCGTGCCCCTGTGCACACAGCAATGGGGTCTGCACCCCCTCATGCCAGCGAGCAGGTAGGCAGTGCTGCAGTCACACCTTGCCTTTGCACAGGTGAATTTTGTGGTACAGCCCTCTGGACAGCAGCTCTCTGCCTGGATGGCCTCCCGCCCCAGGAACCATCAGTGGCAGGTATGGTCCTCCTCCCAGCAGCCCTGCTGCAGAGCCCAGGAGCCTGGTGTGGCCATGCTGCGCATTTTGCTTGCCCTGGTTTTGGCCTGAATGTCACAGGAGAGCAAGCTGGCGTCTCCTCCTTGTCTTCAGGAGGAACCTGCTGCACTTGTGGCCAAAGCACTTGTACCCAAAGCAACGTACCTCTTTCCTGCAAAGTAACCTGGAGGCTGAAACAAAATGGGTGCTGAGATGCTGCTGCTTCTTTCCATGACTTGGAGGGGTGAGATACCAGCTCAGTGCTAATTGCGTGTCTCGATCGCTGATGGCTGCTTGCCTGCTCTCAGGTCCCACTGCACTGTTTAGGTTACTGAGCCCTGTGGGTTGATCCTGCTTTGTGCTGCCCTGTGTTAGTGGTCTGCAGACACATCACAGGGAAGGGAAGAGCCCACGGCATACGAGGGACAACCAGCCCTGCTGTCCAAGGAGCAGCCTCACAGTCTGTCACCCAGCTCACAGCTCGCTGTGCCATCACCATGTGCTGGCCAGGAGAGCAGTGATGTCATACCTCCTGGCATCTGTCTCCTGTCCACAGAACTGCTTGGGGCTGTCAGGCAAGAGCTGGGGCAGGCATAGTGCCTGGAGCAAAGTGTTGTCTCCAGGGAGATATCACACAGCTCCCTGGGCTCCTTTTGCCATCAGCTGGAGCAGCCCTGGGCAGCACACATGCCAGGCTGGCTCTCCAAGCTGAGTCCCTGCAGAGCCAGCAGAAGAAGTAGGCTCACAGCATCATGAAGGAGAGGGTTTTTGGGGGAACAGGCAGTGCTTTCCATGCGGCGGGAATGCAAAGCCGAACAGCATGTCACCACTCTGCTGTGGGGCTGAGCTGAGCCTAAGCAGGCGTGCCTCACCCCCCAACCTGAACCCCACTGTGCAGCCCAGGTCTGAGTGCTCTGTTGTGTTTCCAGCTCTAAACAGTGAGGCAGGGTGAGGAATATTTATCTACTCAGAGCAGACTTGTAGAGGGTGTCCTCACAGCTCTTAGGGACAGCTGTCTCCTCCAGTTGTGCCGTGGAGAGCACATGGAAGAGGGATGGGATGGACTGTATAGGTCATGTAGACATGCTCCAGCACATTTTGTGTTTGTCCTTTATGAGAGGACTGCTGCACCTCACCAGAGGAACCAGGCAGTGCCTGCAGAAGGATTCCCGTGGTGAGATGAGGACCTGGAAGTCCTTGTGTGGATCAGAGGAGCTCACTGTCCTGCTGGGGAAAGAGGGAGAGCAAGCGATACAAGGTCTTGTAGAGAGAGCGTGTTTCACATTCTGCTCCTGCCCCACTGCAGTCCCATCCCCATCCTGCTGTCAGCCTTGGAGGACCCCAGCTCTGTGGCTTTATCTGCTGGGCAGTAAGAAGAGCAGGGATGTGAGTAGTCTGTGGAGCAGGAGGCATGATGCTCATCGCAGCCTGACAGCGCGTTGGTGGGAGCTGCAGAAATGCACAAACCCTCAGCTGAGCCTGGAGGGGGCAGGATGCCAGCAGTGCGTGGTTTGGCCCGGGGGCCATCCTGGTGAGCAGGTGGGCAGTAGAGGTAGGCTGGGTGGATTCAGCACGTGTAGCCTCAGAAGAGAAAGTTCAGGTCCCCTGCGACATCCAGGCTGGGAGATGAAGGTGCCTCACACCTGCTCTAAGCCTAGTCCTGTTGAACAGTGTCAGTAATTTATATTTATAAAACTGGAGTCTGATTTTATTAGGTTTATCTCTCTTAATTGTCAAGGGTGAGCTATTTCCCTGTGGAAAAATAGCAGCAGAAACACCTTACTAGTGTGTGTCAAATGTATTAGAAACCAGAGATAGAAGAGCTCTGGTACTGCATTCTCTCCTAGACTTGCGAGGGGGACACGGACTGTATGCCAGACCTCTGTGTGGGGCAGCTTCTGGCTGCTGCCTCTCCATCCCACTGATGGATGTATACCTTGCCACACAGAGACAGACCAAGCCCCAGTGAGCCAGGCTTGACTGAACTGGGCTGAACGGGAGAGCAGAGGCTAGGCTGGAGCGGGAGAAGGACTTACCATCTCACAGGCAGTCCCCGCTGCTGGAGGGTGCTGCCCTTGTTAGATGCCGTGATTGCTTTCTTAATTTCAGGTGCCACGAAACATGGAAATTGAAGGTTAGGACTTGATGGGAGACACTGGGCTGTTGCACAGAGGACAGCGAGCTGCCCAGGACAGAAGCAGGCTGGGAGCAGAGCCACCATACATGCCCTGTGGGCGGATGGACACTGGAGAGGCAGGAGTGTATTTAGGAGAGGGTTAACAGTGCAGCGAGGGCTCCTGCGCCTCGTTGCCTTCCCCGGAGTCTGCATTTTTATGCTGATTGGAAGCCTGCGCTGTGTGTGCTGCTGAAATTGAATGTCAGGCTTTTGATTTTGTTGCTGGTCTCTAATGAAATTTGACATTTAATGGTGAGTGCAGCGGCAGCGTGTGTGTGTGTGATCGGAGCTTGATTAGCGCACTCTAATTGACAGTAATTAGGCAGCTCCCTGATTGTTTCTAATTCTGCTATTAATTGTAAGGAACAGTATGATTGAGGATAAATTTGGTGCGTTGCTGCTGGGGATGCAGCTTCTTCAGCTCCGTATCGGAAGCCTATTGAGACCATCATGCTTAGGTTCCTAAGTGTGGCAACCCCAGTCACCTCGTCTGGCAGAGTGATGCCAGGGGGGGATATGATGCTTCTGCAGTGGCACTGCAGATCCTGGGACCTGGATCCGTGCCTGGGGGGACCAAGAGCACCTTCTTTGACTGTCCTTTCCAAAAATGCATGCATCACCCTGTGAGGACACTGTGACTGAGCAGTACGCACAGGGACGTGCGCTGACAGGTTGGCATGTCAGGCTGCCCCCAGTGATGCCACTATGCTTGTCCTGGCTATGTAGATGCCAGCGCTGTCTCTGTGTGATCATCCCTGGTGACTCTGGGATGATCACAATCCCAGAGCTTGTCCAGCCTGACCCTGTCCTAGGCGCCTGCCAGCGCTGAGCTGGAGTGTGTGTAGGAGCTGCCCTATGTAATGGGGCTGAGCATGGTATTGTTCTGTTTCATGGGGCTGTGCATTTTGAGCCAGGCAGAGGACCGGGATTGCCTCCACGACACTTGGTTGTCTGTAGAGAGACTAGACTGTCACTGTCCTGCTGTACATTACTTTTTCTGTCTTTGTTCCCAGCTAACGGTACTGCTGATTCTCTCAGCTCCAGCCCAAACATTTCCAGTGCTGCCAGCCCGAAGCTGGAGCCGCCTCCATCACCGCATGCCAACAGGAAGAAGCATCGCAGGAAAAAGAGTACAGGGACAACTCGGCCTGATGGCCCCAGCACCGCAGCAGAAGGTAGGAAAGGTCTTCTGCCTGGAGCACTGGGCTCCCAGGAGTCCTGCCAGGGCTCATCAGGGACTGGGGGCTTGGAGCGTTCCTCATCCAACCTGGCTTTGCTTATCAGAAAGGAGCAACCAGCCCCTCTTGATCACCTTCATTTCTCACCTGCAGCAGAAGCAGCACTGCCATCATGCCCTTGACTGCACATACTATTAGTGGTAATAATAATTACTAACTGTATTAGCAGATGTGAGAGCACACCATATAGTTAAGGTGGGCTTAGCTGTGCCTAAGGTGTGCAAACACTTTCTGTCACAAGTCTTTCCACTGGCTTGTAAATTTTCCAAACTTTTATCATTTAAAAGAACTATGCTGGCTCTCTGCCTCAATCCAATGGTCTTTTGGAAAAGTTTATCTGCTTCAGGAAACCAGTTGAAGATGTATTCATCGTTTTGCCTATGCTGGAAGTACTGATGTTTTTTCTGTTGGGAGATATTGGTGTCTCGGGGGTTTCTGAAGAAGGACCCAAAGCTTGGCAGGGAGCCTGAAAGACACAGGGAAGTGCATTTTGCTGTGAAAAGCCATGCAGATTTGTTCAGGTAGAGATGAACCTGGCAACCACGTTCTCCAAAGCCTGCACCTGTGGTTAGCTTCTGTGGAAGATGTGATCCTCAGCCTTTAGGATTTGACTGTGGGTCATCCTGTCCCACAGTGTTCATTGAGCTTTTATAGTAAACCAAAATAAAGGTTTAATTCAGATGGCTAAAGGCAGGTGGAAGGGGACTAAGTACAAGTGTTCAAAACTAATGCTGCTGTAAACCAAACCAGAACATTTTAGCCTGCACATTCATTAGCCTGTACCTAACAAAGCATGTTGTGGCTGTCCTGGCATTGTGCTCCAAATCCCAGGTCAGCCTGTGGACCAGCAGCCCAGGTTGCCCATGGCGGAACAACTCTTCATATATTCTCTCTCTTAGAAACATTGTGGTGATGATCTGCGCAGGAGCTCAGCAGTTCTGTTGTTCAGACTTTTCTGTCGTAGTTATCTTCATATGAAAACCACTGAGTTTGGGAAAGACTTCCCCTTTGCGGTGGTTTTTTCATGTATCTTGAGCATCATTGGAATCTCATGGAAAACATGGAAGTATTATCTGTATTTGTTAAAAACCTGATGTATTCTTCACTATGGGTATATGTTGACTCTTCAGATACACTACTGCTCTTCCTCATGTCAGCTCTCAGTTTGCAGTTCTCAGTCCAGTGCTTTGACAAAGAGAGAAGTATTTATGTGTCTGAAAAGTAGGATACTAAAGAGTAGCAAGACTTTGCATCTACATGTGAGGCTAAGAAAGCACATGCTAAAGTACTGTGTCCCATCCTGTAAATAATACTCCAAGAGAGTGTGGGAATACTGGAAATAGTTGTAAAGAAGGTCCCAAAACTGACTTGGGTCTGATGACTGTATTAATGAGGTGGATGTTAAGGTATTCAGTTTACCAGAATGGAGACTGAGAAGTGAAGAACTGATGTTTTCAGTGCTTACAGAGTCTGGGTTAGGGTTAGGGATAGGGTCTGGTCCTGCAAGGCTGGTGAGCATAGCTGATGGGGGTGTGAGGAGGCGCAGAGGCTGGGATCTCTAGTTACACAAAATTGAATACAATTTCTTAGTGGAAAAGGCAATTAAACGTGGGAACACTTTTATGAAGTAGTAATGGGGCCTAACTACTGCACAGAGTCTTAAAATTAAATTAGTTACTTTTCCATAAGCCATGTGGTATCCAGCCCCTGGCAATGACAGAATTCACTGCTTCCTGTATCCAGGTGGGCAGGCCAGATAAGCGGCACACTCCTCTTTGGATGCCCAGTCCACTAATCCTTGAGCCACTCAGTTTTTCTGTCTTTTCGTAGGGAGTTTTTTCAGGCACATGCTCACTCTTGCTGTCCTGCCCTGTTTGGCAGTATCCCTGGAAGGTGGAGTGACCAAGGCTGCACACAGCGACGATGTGGTACCATGTGATGTGTATAACAGCATCAGCGTATTTTCTGTTATTCCTTACCCTGGTCCTTGACCATGGTGCTGTCCTGGGCAGAGGTCTTGTGCTCTCTGCAGTGATATCGAGGCCCTGTCTCAGGTGGGTACAGTTAATTTAGAGCCCTGTCAGGTGCTGAAGTAATGTAATTTCTTTCCTACAAGGTGCATTACTTTGCATTTATCAACATGGAATTTCATTTGCCAGTGAAGTGTCAGTTACCAAAGTTCATTTGTCACTGCACAGACCTTGCACACAGTTGCTCCTCCTGCTGCCAGAAGCCTCTGGCACCAAAACTGGGAGCAGGAAGAATACCTCCGCAGTGATGGGACACGTGGCAGTGGGCTGCTCAGCCTGCTCCAGTGCAGCAGTAGAAAGGGAGCAGTGAGGGGTTAGGAGAGCATGGCCAAGCAGAGGGGGCATCTGTGCTCTGCAACCCAGCCTCTGTGTCTCCAGCTTGAATCCTGTCTTTCCAAGTCCCTGTGTCCACCTTCAGTTGGTGAATGGGGGCAGTACTCACTGGGTCAGCGCTGTTGTCATGCAGATGATAAGAGCGTGCTGCTCCCAGGCTCACATTGAGTGTTAGTGGTCCCATGCATTGTGTTCCACATGGCGTATTGTACAGTGGTTTTTCTGGCTTTTTGGCTGGCTTTTCAAAAACTTACCTTGTATTTATTTTTAATGTCATCTGCTGTATTAGAAAACTGATCTGATGGCAAAATTTAGCTTCCAAAGGCCCGGTCGGTACTGTCATTCTCCCAGCTCTCCCTGCTTCAGCACCTCCTGGGGAAGCCAGGCTGTGTGTGCTGCAGGGCTGTGGGCAGCATCCATGCCAGTGGCATTGAGCTCCAGACTTGATCCTGGTGTAGGCAGTGTGATGTTTCAGTAGCAAACAGCTGCATACCCCATTTGGGGAGGGGTGACATCTCTGCCTGGAAAGGGTCCTTGTACATCCCTGTGCTCAGTAGAAATTAGCTGAATCATGTGCTCCTTTCCAGTCAGATGATCCCTTGCCTGCCATAGGTCTGATTGGCACTGGGTCTCCCTGCCTGTAGTGCCCTCCTTGGGCGACTCATTTTGTCTCTCCTGCTCCCAAGGGCTGATACAGCTCAGGGCATGATGGCATATCATCACCAGGACCAGGCAGCCCAGAGCAGATGCAGAGGAGTCTCTGGAACTGATGCTTGGGTTGTGCTTTCTAAACACTCGGGAAGAGCTTTGGACTAGAGACATACCCATGTCACTGTCCTGCCTGGCAGCCTGCATTAGGAGTGGAAACTGGCAGTAAGCAAATAGGAGATAATGAGTCTCTATGTAAGGTCCTACCCTGTGCCTTAATGGTCAGCAATTGGAACCTGGGGCTGAGCATTACTCCACATCATGGGCATAGCTGATGACTTATGTCATGGACTGGTGTCCGTAAGTATTCTGACCCTTGATCCTTTTGAACAGTTGCAGTGGGCCTTTTTCACAGCAGGGTAATCTGAGCTTTTTGCTTTTGTATAGTCAACATGGTGAAAGTGTAAAAATCACTGTGCAGAGAGCAGGGCTGCTGTGCTCTGTGAAAGAGCTTCCATCCCTTGTGGTGCTCATCCCACTGTCGAGGGTGCAGCATCTTGGGACGAGTGTGGGGGAATCATGGGCTGTGTTGTCCATTAGTTCACGCCATTGTGGCCATGACGGTGTGGAGAGCACTACTGCCGGGACCCTCGAAGCCTCCTACCAGGAGACCTCAGCAGCTGCCTCAGGCCAGGCATGATGTCGGGCTCAGCCCTTGGTCACAGCATCTCTGCCAGGCAGGAGCAGAGTGTGGAGGAGCAGATGGTATCCCAAGGCTTGGGCTTCAGCCAGGCTGCCTTCAGATGTCCCCAGCCCATGTCTGTGTGTGCAGGGCACAAGCACCTCAGGTTAGCATCCTGGGAAAGTTGGTGAGGTCTGGGGATAAATTGCCATCAGTTTATCTCATTTAGGAGGTAATCAGAGCCAGGGACGTGCAGAGCAATTGAATCTTAGTTGTTCTGAAGTATCATAAATCAAACGAGCTGTTGCTTTTTTACATGGGCTCATGTTAAAGAGAGCGCAGTGTCAGGTTGCTAGGGAGCATCAGCAAACTATGGCAAGCGTGGTATTGGGTTGCCGGGGATGTCACCAAACCAGAGAGTGCGGCTCAGGCTGTCAGGGAGCACCCACAGGCTGGCAAACATGGTGTCAGGCTGTCAGGGGATATCACAGCAGCCCCGGGAAGCGCTCATCACCACAGTGGTTGGGTTGCAGCATCAGCCTGCAGGGACCATCGGGGAAGTCTGCTGGATCAAAGCGCTTCTGTGGCCAGCAGTGCTCTGTCCTGCCACAGACAAGCCCAGAGCCCCCACTGCAGCCATGCCTGCATGCCTGGGACCCCTGTCTCCTGCTCCAGGCGTCCCAGAGGGCTGTGGGGAGGCCTCCATCATGTCTGACACAGGAGCACCTTTGCGACGCTCCCTACGCCAGCATCCCCATGGCTGCCAGAGCTCCGGGGATAATGAACTTCTCATGTGCTTAAAGAGTGATGCAGGGTGCATGGCGAGAAGCTGACAGCCCCTTAATGTGCTTCTCAGTGGCGGCCAAACGACGCGGTTTTGTCTTTGTTTTTTAGTTTTAAAACCCACGGGAAATTGATGGCCAGTAAAGAGTTGTGTTGGGGCGATGTGCGTGATTAATACCAACTGTCAGGGGCTGTTGGAGGCCGATCTCAGCGAGCTGAGAGTGCGAGGCTGAGCTGCGCTTACCAGATTGCTAGGGATTCCAGCTGCTATTGCTCAGCGCCCGCCTGCCCCACGCAGCTTGTGTCACCCGTGCGCTTCCTTCCACCAAGCCTCTTAATTCAGTGCTAACAAGTCAGTCCTGCTCGGTACAGACCCCACCAGCTCCCTGCTCCATCCTGGCGGGATGAAAGCAGCCTCTGCATGGGTATTGCCACACCACAGCGGATCCCCCATCTCTGTCAGCTCCACACCCCCTTGTTCTGTGGTTCCTGGGAACCCTGTAGAGCTCTGTGTTGCCCCTCAGAGACCCCTGTGTACACACCCATAACCCTGCTGGTGTGTCTTGGAGCAAGCACACTATGAAGCCTGTGCTGTCCATGACCTCCCTCCTGTGCAAGCAGTGCCATCCCCCATGCCCCCAGTGCATGCACATACGCTCCACAGCCCTTCTGCTTACCTCAAGCCCCACTGCGTCAGGGGCACACGCTGCACCCATATGGCATTTTCCCCCCAAACAAAGAGAAATGGCACTCCTGGTTCCTTGCAGTGACCCCCCCGCACCTCACAGTGTAACTCAGGAGCACCTTCTCTTCCTGACACACAGGCTCAACTGGCTTTACTATCCTTCCCCACACGTGCATGCCCACGTTTGGCACCCCACAGCATGTCCTGTGTGGTATGGTTGCTGCTCAGAGCCTTCCCCTCCTTGTCCTGCATGTCCCCGCAGGCGGAGCAGGCAGCACGGGGTGGTGGGAATGTGCCAGCTCAGCTTGGGGCACTCTGGGGTCTGGGAGCACTGGGACAGAAAGCGCTGTGGGGTCTCCATAGCAATGTTCTTGCTGCAGCTCTCCTGGCGGCTTGTCACTGTGGAGGGGGCCTGTCCCCGTTGCACTAATACAGGTTAGGAATATTGGGTTTAATGATCTGCAAAATGAGGAGGCAGCGAGCTGACATTTACGAATGGTGCTGCATCCTTCTCTTCCCAGATGCCTGCTAATTTGTTGATATCCCGAGCACCTCATAATGATGTGGTACAATGGCAGCTTGCAAACAAGCATCCAGAGGCTGGGGGGCCCACTGGCTACCCTGCTTGTAGACACTCTCCACAGGCTCAACAGCAAGGGAGTGGAGCTGTGGGCCAGGGACTCCTTTCACCAAGGGCAGGACCAGCCCTTGGCTCCCTGCCATGCACCCCACACACTGGAAGCATCCCCCCACCTCTTCCCTGTGTGACCATCCCCTCAGCAGGGCATTCAGAGGCACCTCTGCTATGCCAGCTCGAAGTGGGAGAAAGGGTGGGAGCAGAAGAGAGACTGAATGTGACTGGGAGCAGGAGAGAGTGGAGGTGAAAGAGGAGACTTGGAAGGCAAGAGCAGGGCATGGCTCAGTGTGAGCTCTGCTTCTCACTTTGCTGATATTGAGTAGGATCCTGCTCCTAGACCTGCTGGGATGCAGGGAAAGGTGTCCCACACCGTGCAGGGCACACTGTGCAGGGCAGGATGTCTGTGGAGAAGGAGGAGGTGGCAAGTGCCACTCCCTGCACTCCACATTTTGGTCCCTGCAGTGGGGTGCCTGGGCTGGCCTCTTCACTGATGCAGTGTGTAGTCTGAGTCCTTCAGGGAGCAGGACAGATCCCTGCCCCCAGCCATGTGCTGAAGCTACCATGCTTTTAGCCACCTCACTGTACCACTTCTGCTCAAAGCTGCGCTTCCTCCCACCGAGAGCAGAGAAGGGCACTCTGGGGACACCACTGCTTCACTGCTTCCCTTCCTCCCCTTCCGGCTTCTTCTCTCCAACACAGAATCCCAGAATGGTTTGGTTTGGATGGACCTTAAAGCTCATCCAGTTCCAACCCCCCACCACAGGCAGGGACACCTTCCACTAGACCAGGTTGCTCCAAGCCCCATCCAACCTGGCCTTGAACACTGCCAGGGATGGGGCAGCCACAGCTTCTCTGGGCACCCTGTGCCAGGGCCTCACCACCCTCACAGGGAAGAATCCCCTTCTGCTTCCGCAGGTGACAGGGATGGATCTGTTGGTCTGCTGGGCATCTCAGCTCCACGGCACCTGTGGGCAGAGAGGTTTGTCTCACCCTGCTTCTTGGTGGGGCTCTTCCCCTCATCTCTCACTCTGTGCTGGTTCCTGGCAGTGCATACAGGATGATGTCTCCTTTCCCCCATCCCTTGCCTGTCTTGTGGTGCTCATCTGTTGGCCCTGAGGAGATGGCTTCTCCCAAGGGCATTTTCCTGGCAGTGGGGGCTGCGGGCTGCCCTCCTCTCCAGCACTGCAGGCCAGTGAAGGTTGATCACTGCACAAGAGCTGGTCACCTCGCTGCAGTTGCTGCAGGAGCCCACTCAGCCTGGTGGCTCAATTGCTGGGAGTGTGGGTGCAGCACAGCCCGGGCCCGTTCTGGCCGCTGTGCAGTACCCTCGCTAATTTTGCTCTCATTTGGAGTGCTCCGTGCTGGGCAGCGTTGGAGCTGGGTCAGGGGTTAACGCCCATTAGCAGAGCCGGCTCGCACCGAACCCTGCTCAGCGACTCTTCACGGAGCTCAGTCTTTAAAACATCATCAAAAAATCATCAAGAGAGAGAGAGACAAGTGCGTTCATTTCCACTGCCCACTAATTCTAATGGAGCTGCCATAATGGACTCCCACCAGCACGCCTGCAGGCAGCTGCAGGGCCAGGGAGACGGCTCTGCCTCCTGGCCCTGGGATAGCCCCTCTACCCCGAGGCAGCTGGAAACGGCTTCCCGCTCCTGTAGGAGTGGCTTCCTCTGGGACCTTAGCCCTGTCAAGTATGAGGTGGCGAGCTCTGGAGCTGGCCACCCTGGCCACCAGGAAGGAGCCTGTGCCCTGTGTGGTGCAGGGAAGGGTGTTGTGGCAACTCTGCTTCAATACAGGTAGTCTGAATCCTTCTGCCTGTGTAACCTCTTTGTGCTGCCCTTTCATCTGGCCAGAAATGCCCCCAACCCATCAGAAATCTGTGCTTCTCCCCTGAAAAATCTGTGAAAGCCCCATACATTCCCTAAAGCTATGACTTGAATCTGATGCAACTTGTATGGGCCCTTCAGGGAGCTTAGGAGCTCATCCCAGACCATCTGAGAAGCTGGGTCTGCACACCATTTGAAGCTGCCCTGAGTCCTCAATTCCCTGCCCAGCTCTGCTAAGCCCTGTGTGTGAATCTGATGGCATGATCCTGCAGCTCCCACTCTCCCTGCCATAGCTATGCTGTGCTCAAGCCTCCAAAGGGATCTGACCCTGCAGTGCCGTCCTGTGTTGCTGCAGGGAAAGAGGTAGTGGTTTTGCTTGCAAAAGAAGCCTTGGTGTGGAAGAAAAGCTGTCGTCCTTTGTTAGCTCTTCCCGGGCTTTGCTGAGAGCAACAGGCCCTTTGTTCAGAGTAAAGCTGGAATCCAGGAGGCACAAAGGAGGAAAGGGAATGGAGGTCCTGTGGCTTGCAGAACTGGCGCTAGGGCTTTAGTTTAACTGGGTTGGATGCCAGGGCTGGGACCAGGCAGCCCCATGGCTCCAGAATGTCGCTGACCTGTGACATTGGAAAAGTCCATCTGTGTGGGGTTGGAGCCCCAGAAATCTTGCTGTTTGCCCACGTTAGCTGTGGGCAGCCCAGCAGGGACAGGGCATCGGGAAGCTGCCAGCCCATCCTCTGTGGGCTTCCTGAGCTGGGGGACACATGGTAAAGACCTGCAGCAGGCAGGCAGTGCAGGGCAGGCATTTGCTGCCACATCTCTGCTGGGAAGCGCATTGAGCAGAAAGGCTTGGGCTGGGATTCCTGCCTGCATGTTTGGTGGGGACATACTGAGTAAGTGAGAGAAAAGAACAAGGGTGATGGAGTTGTGTGAGCCCATGGCAGGAATCCTCAGCATGTCCTAGGGACTGCTGACCTGCTTGCTATTGTTTCAGTGGCAGCAGAAGCAGCTCCTCAGCAGGGAGCACTTGAAGTGCATCCAGTACTTCCCAGGTCCAGCTGGCTCGATGGGGCTCTGCAACACACTTGACAGCAGCCACAGGTCACACAGACCAAGTATGGGGGAGATTTAAGGAGAATAAGGACTGATTTGATATATCTGATATATTGGGGTGCCCCAGGCATGATTTTGTTGGTGGTCTGATCCAGGATCTGGGAACTGCAGACATTTCCTCAAGCACCTGGGCAGTCACAGTCCACCAGGGCAGAAATGCCACTTTCTCCTTCCTGGCTATTAATGCTTTGCTCTGGGCAGCAGTCGATTCTGCAGCTGCCAGAGGCCTGCTCTCTTATAGCCTCCTGCAGTGACAGAAGGAGCTGTCACTCACTCAGCCCCTGGACTGCAGATCCCATTCACAGGTTGGGATGGTGGAAGAGGGGGGGGCTGCTGCTGGCCCATGCGAGGGCTGGAGCAGGGCAGCACTGGCAGATCCAGCTGAGTGCTGTGGTAGCAGGATCCTGTATCTCCTGACTGCAGTTGCCATCAGTGGCTGGGTGCTCCCTGCCCATATTCAGGGTACGGCAGCATTCACAAAGAGGGTGGTGCCAAGTAGCTAAGGTGAATAAGGACTGTTCTCCCACTATTCAGAAGTTACCAGCTGTGTATTTTGCAAGAATCTTGGTTTTGAGCTGGGCTTTGGTGTCCTTGGAGCCTCCACAGCTTAGGGCATGGGGCACGTTGCCTGCAGGGAGCTCCCCAGAGTGGGGACTGTGCGGTCTCTCCCATGGTTGAGAGCTGTTGGAAAGGGCAAAGTGATGCCCCAGTTAGGCAAGTGCATCACAGAGAGGGGAAGAGTCCAGCAGCGTGACTGAACGCAACTTCCAGTTTCGTCGTCCTCCTGATCGTAGAGTCACAGAGCAGCTTGGGTTGGAAGGGACCTTCCGAGGTCACCTTGTCCAGCCTCCTGCAGTGAGCAGGGACATCTGCTGCAAGATCAGCTCATGCCCCAGAGTTTCTCATTTCCAGCAGGAGAAAGGCAGTTGCAGACATCTTTCCCCAGAAGAGGAGCACCAAGCTGATTCTAGGGTGAAATGAGTGAAACAGCTTCCCCTTCCTATCTGGAAAAGGCAAGCCAGCTAGCACTTCACCTGGGGAGCCCTTCATCCTGGAGTCATTCCATCCTCCCGAGGGTCTGCTGGTGTGGAGACCGAGCCTTGCTTCCTGCACCAGTCCGTTTCATCAGCGCTGATTATCTCCAAGCCCCCATGGCTGCTGCTGGGATCTGTGCAGGGCACACCATGGAGTGCTCTCAGCAGTGGCAAAGGGCAGGCATCTTTCCAACCAGCTGTCACTCACACTTTTAACCCCCATGAACTGCAAGATCCTGAGCCTGCTGTGTGAGTAGCATGGCACTCCCCACCATGGCACAGTAGCAGGAGCAGCGTTTTCCCCTCAGGTTGTTCTCGGGTAAGCAGCTGTGTGTGACAGAGATAGGGTTGGGTGCTGTGCCCGGTACTTATTAATGCAGGTGGTGGTGCCTGCAAAGGAAGTGGGAGCCTGGAAAGAGCACTTGCAGGGGAGGAAGGGCTGTGCTCCCACCACCCCCACCGGAGCTGTCTTTCCTCAAGGAGACTTCCCGTGGCTGCACCCATTTTTGGGGAGTATTTCTGGACAGCCTTGCTCTGCTGGTGCCAAGCAGCCCAGCAGCAGCTGAGATTGGCCATGCCCTTGTTGGGACCCTGCTGGTGGCCTCTGTACTGGTTACTCAGCTCTGCTGGGGTGCTGCAGGCTGCAGCAGGTTCCTTAGTCATTGCCCTCCTGCTGTTTCCCTCTGCAATGAGAGACTCCTCAGATGCAGCTTGTGGGGGGAGTCAGGCACAGGAAGGGACCCCTTCCAGACCCCTTCCACTCTTCTCCCCACGCCTCGCCAGCAGGCACAGGACCCTGCCACGCTCGAGACCAGCACAGTTCTGCCTTGGTGCGGACCAGGCCGGGCCCCTTGGCCTCCTTGCTGTCTCTGGAGCAGTGCAGTTGACTCCCTGCTTTTAATAGAGAGCTGGGAAGGCACATTATGGAGATGAGGGTGTTATTTGCATAACGCTAATTAGGTAATTACAAATCATTTTGCTATGAGCTGAAGCGTGTGCTGTGACATAACGTTTATTAGTCATTCCATTCAGGCCCCGCTTAGTTAAGTCATTTACTGCACTAACTACTGAAGTTGGCAATAAAAGGTAAATGCTGGTGCAAGGGTGCAAAGGGGAGACAGGGCACCCCATGTAGGTCTGAGGCTCATGGCATAGTGTGGCAGAGCAGAGCCAGTCCCAACAGCCCACATGGAGAGCAGTGAGAGCAGTAGCCAGAGGGTAAGACCACATTTTAAGCCTTGGTTTTCAGCAGTCTTGTGGTTGTTTTGGCACTGTTTTCTTAGGTGCAAAGGACCTGAGGTGCTTTCACGTGTTTTCACTGTCCCCTGTCTCTCTGCTGGCTCTGCCGTGCAGCTCAGGGGTGCCCGTGCTCTGACACACTCCCTGGAAACCCACCATGCAGCCTGCTTTTGTAGTGTGCTAACACTACCATTTGTATCCAGCCTCTGAGCACCTGGCTGAGCACCCCCTGGGGCTCACCAGCACTGCCTTCCCTGAAGACAGAAAGTTGAGAATTTGCCCCCAGAAGACTGCTTTAACATTGAGGCTGTATCTTCTGGGGTTGCTTGCAGGGCACAGATGTCAGTACTGTGCAGAGGACCAGCAGAGGCACCTGAGGAGCAGGTCGCCTGGCTCTGTGCTCCTAAGCACTTTGCCCTGTGCATGTCCCTCCTGCCATCCCTGCTGCCATCCACATGCCTCATGGAAACAGCTCTGCTTGGCCGGCTTCCAGGGACCCCTGTGGCCACCAGCTTCCCAGGTTTGGGAGCCAGAGGCTGCCTGCCCAGAGGGTCACTGAGATCTGCCAGAGCTGAGAAGGCATCACTCTTGCCCCTCTGTGGCTCCTGCTTGGGTCTCTGAGACTTAATGCTTCTCTATGGGAAGACAGCAGCTGTGCCCTGTTGCGTGGGTCCATGGAGTGCTCAGGCACTGAGGGCTTCCCAAGCAACATCCCTGCCCTGATGTGCTCCTCAGCTGGTGATGATGCCCCTTCCCGATGCACAGGCCAATGAAGAGGTGCCTTTGAGTTCACCACAAAGACCACTCATTGGCAGGCACCAAGCACTTTGTGAGCTATGAGGGGTGATGAGGCTGCTCAGGGCTCTAGCTCTGGGGAGCTGATTTCACTGCTCAAGAGATCAGCAGCTTTCTTCAAGAGTGGGACATAGAGGGCATGGAGAGCAGGGCACAAGCAGCTTCCTGGTGCCACAGTCTCCTGGGTTTCTTGGCTGAGATGGGTGAATGAGGCTGTGGATGTCTGTGTGCTGAAGGAAGGGCAAGCCCACGCTGGTGGAGCTGGCATTCAGGGAGCTGTGTAAGGAGCAGGAGGGACAGGCTGGCACCGAGGTCTGGTTCCTCTCTGCACACGCTTGCTACCTTCACTTCCCTGTCCAGCATCCTAGGAGCACCACTGCTAGTAACCCCCTTCCCACGTGTGCTCACAGCAGTGTTCCGCAGGGATCAATCTCCGTGCTCACACCCTGCAAGGCCAGCAGACCTTCACCTTCCCTGACCCTCGTCATGACACCTTTCTTTTCCAGAACCCGATGAGCCATTTGAGTTCATTATCGTTTCCCTGACGGGCCAGACATGGCTCTTTGAAGCCTCAACATCAGAGGAGCGAGAGCTTTGGGTCCAGGCCATTGAGAGCCAGATCCTGGCCAGTCTGCAGGGCTGTGAGAGCAGCAAAAACAAGGTAAGAGATCCCAGCTGAGTTCTGGTTTGTTCCCTTCTCACTGGCATCTGCTTTGCTGCATCTGTCACTGTCCCAAGCTTCCCTCTTGGTGCAGGCTGGATCCCACCCAGATCCCTTTGCTCCCAGTCAGGTTGAATCCTGTCCCTGCTCCCCACTGTGTTTTCTGTCGCCTCTCTGAGCTTTCTGTCCTGTATCCAGTCTGGCTCCGGCCCCACCTAGCTCTCTGCCACACACCAGGACGGAATCCTGTGCTCTCCACTTCTTCCTTGCACAGCTTTACCCTTTCATTCCCCTTCTGCCTCACCATTCCCTGTTCTTCCAGCACATACCTGACTGTGAACCAACCCTGTTCTCTGGGTTCCCACGCTGGAACCCCTCCTGCAGCAGAGCCTGCAGGGTGCCTGCGGGAGCGAGGTGCTGGCAGCTCCCCAGCGAGGTCTTGGGGTGCTGATGGGAGGACACGTGGTGGGGTGGTTGGCCTTCAGTAAATGGGGTTTCCATGCATTTCGTTTCAGGCTCGGCTGGGCAGCCAGAGCGATGCACAGGCCATGCAGGCCGTCCGCACTGCACGTGGGAACAGCTTCTGTGTGGACTGTGATGCACCAAGTAAGGAATGCTGCACTGGGAAGTGGGGCTGCTCACCCGGGGAGGAGGACTCCATCCCAGCCACGTCCTCTCTCACCCAAAAAGAGACCTGGTCCATGGGGCTGTCTCTTTCTCTCCTGCAGTGTACCCATTCATCAGGGTACTGCCCATCCTGCCACGCTGGTCCGTGGTCCCCTACTGACCATACTGGGGTACTTGTGTCTGTGCTACTGGGGCACTGGGCTGGGAAGGGATCTGGGGGGCAGGTGCCTGCAAAGATGGGTCTGCTGGATCATAGAAGAGGGGCTGCTGAATCAATGCTGGTATTAACTCTCCTCTACTGATCTTGCTGCCTTCAGACCCAGACTGGGCAAGTCTCAACCTGGGTTCCCTTATGTGCATTGAGTGCTCTGGGATCCATCGCAACCTGGGCACCCACCTGTCCCGTGTGCGTTCCTTGGACCTGGACGACTGGCCTAGCGAGCTTCTCATGGTCATGACAGCCATCGGCAATGCCCTGGCCAACGCTGTCTGGGAAGGAATGGTGGAAGGCTACCCCAAGCCCACTCCGGAGAGCAGTCGGTAAGGGAGATGGGGAACTATGGAGCTGCTTCTCAGACAGACACACCAGGAGGCTTGAGGGCACCACAGGAGTTTGGGGGCAGCCATCCAGTCAGACAGGTGGGCAGGAACCCTTGAGGTACTCCAGTGTTCGGGGTCCTGACTGCTCTCTGGGCACTGGAGGCCTCTCCCACTGTCCTGGCAGGCCAGCAGGACCTCATGGCCGGCCATGGCCATGCGGTGACTGCTGGAGCCGTGGCTGGCTGTGAAACAGAAAGGGTTAATAGAGATGGCTTGGCAGCGTTGTATGGGTCTCAAGGGTGCGTCCCTTTCAGGCCCTTGTCTGTGCCTATCGGAGCGACTCTCCTGTCACTCATCCCAACAAGAGCCCATTCTGTGGCTTATCAACGGATAAGAGTGGGTCAGGGGGCGGCGGGAGTGAGCATGCTCCGCGCAGGGCATTGATGGCCACCCGCCAGATGCAGATGGATAGAATGGCAGCAGATAGCAGCAGCACGGCACACATCGATCTGCCCGGCCCCGCAGCCCCAGGCGGGATGGACGCTGCCGCAGCCTTTGTTTGCACCAGGCGAGACGGCAGCAGCGATAACGTGCCTCCCGTGGCACCGGGCTGCCGTGTGCGGCAGCTAGCCTTTTCCTGCCGCTGGCCAGGGCCCACACACGAGCACAGGACAGGGACAGTCCCTGCACTCCTGTGCAGTGGGCACACAGGAGAGTGTGTAGGGGCACTGGCACAGAGATGTGGGTGTCCCTTTGTACAGTGATAAGTGTGAGGTCTGGGATAGAAGAGTCAGGAGAGACCTTAAAGCAGCTTCCAGTGCTAAATGGGCCCACAGGAAAGCTGGAGAGGGGCTTTGAGAAGAGTGTAGGGACAGGACAAGAGGGAATGGCTTTAAACTGACAGAGGGGAGACTGAGATGGGATCTGAGGAAGAAGTTCTTCCCTGTGAGGGTAGTGAGGCCCTGGCACAGGTTGCCCAGAGAAGCTGTGGCTGCCCACGGGGCTTGGAGCAACCTGGTCTAGGGGGTTGGAACTGGGCAAGTTTTAAGATTCCTTCCAACTCAAACTATTGTGGGATTCTGTGACACTTCTGCTGTGCATGCATGAATGTAATTACACAGCGTACGTAAGGGAGCTATACGGAGGTGCAGGGAGACAAATGTGTGCTGGGCCTGTGTCTGGAGCAGAACCCCAGTGACAGCCATGTCATGGAGTGCACAGCAGTGAGGTGTCAGCAGCAGGACCACACACAAGGCACACCTGCGTGTGACAAATGCTCACTGCTAACATGGCAGTGCTGGTATGCATGCCCCTTTGCACATGGGGCCCAGGCAGGTTGGCCCACCTGTGACAGTGACAGTGTCCCATCTGGCAGGGAGGAGAAGGAGCGCTGGATCCGGGCCAAGTACGAGCAGAAGCTGTTCCTGGCTCCACTGCCCCAGTCGGACATCCCGCTGGGGCAGCAGCTGCTGCGGGCTGTGGTAGAGGATGACCTGCGCCTTGTGGTAACACTGCTTGCCCATGGCACCAAGGAGGAAGTGAATGAGACCTATGGGGATGGAGATGGGCGCACAGCGCTGCATCTCTCCTGCGCTATGGCCAACGTGGTCTTCACGCAGTTGCTCATCTGGGTAAGACCGGACCCCGCAGCCTCTACCATGGCACTTCTGGCCTTATCCCAGTGCTTCCCCCCTGCAGCACCTCCCTTCTCCAAGGTTTCAGGACTCCCCTCATCCATCCCTCTCCTGCAGGTTGCCCCACATGCCCCCTGGCACTGCCTTGCCCACCCTTCCATATCCTCCTCCCTGCCTGCCCCAGTGCCACAGACCCCTTCTGCCTCTGCTCATGCTCTTGCAGTGCCACCCTAGTGCCAATGGGGCCACAGGGTGCTGCTGACCAGTTGCTTTCTCTCCTGTACAGTACGGGGTGGATGTGAAGAGCCGGGATGCTCGGGGCCTGACCCCGCTGGCCTACGCCCGGCGAGCTGGCAGCCAGGAGTGCATCGACATCCTGCTGCAGCACGGATGTCCCAGCGACAGTGCCGTCAACACACTGACCCCCAGCCTGCCCCGCCGCAACACCAACGCCAACAACAATGCCTGCACCGTGGTGCCAGCTGAGCTCAGCTCCAGCCCCAGTGCTGTGTAGCTTCTGCTCACCATATGGCCACCTTCCAGCCCTGCCAGTGGACCAGGGCCACAGGAGTGGGTCTGAGGGCAGCACAGCCAGGCCACCTGCTGTGCATGCCCCTCACTGGGACCGCTGTTCTGGCTGGGAAGAGGCCGGGGAGGCAGCAGCCTGCTCCACTGTGCCCCTTTCTGTGGGCTCTCCCCATGCACCTGTGGGGAGGATGGGGTGGAGCTGTGCAAATCCAGTGCTGTCAGCTTGCGGGGGGTTCCCTCACAGTCACCGGGCTGGGGGCTCCAGTACACCCCATTCTCATGACCGGTACAGGGGGAGGAGAGGCAGCTTCTCTGTGCCCCCCACCACACACACATGTAGATAATACAAGGGCTGGCGGCAGTTGAGGTGTGCAGCCCTCCCCTGCACAGCCGGTACTGGGGAGGGTGATTGCTGCACCAGCTCTTCCAAACAGTTTGGGCTCTCTCCTGCCCTCCCACCCGTGTTGGCCTCACTGTGCCCCCTTGGTGCCATGGGGAGGTGGGGGGCAGCAAGAGGTGCCTGTTTGCCCACTACACCCCTGTGCTACTCCCTGCTTCTGGCCGGTGCAGAGAGGGATCCACTCGCTGTACCGCTCCCCACATGCTGATGCAAAGGGCTCGTCTCTCATGCAGCCCCTGGACAAAGGCCTTCATCCTCCCTGGTGATCTAGAGCTGTAGGAGGATGGCCACCCCGGGATCCCCAGCTGTGTCTGTCTGTCTGTAGAGTCACTGTCCTTCCAGGTTCAAGCCCCAAAGCCATACACAGTGTCTCCATCAGAGCATCCCCGCTGGCTCCTGCTGCTGCCCAGGTGGGGCTGGTCTCCGGCTGAGCAAGATGAGAGTGGAGACAAGCGTCTCCCTTTGGTTTTGGGTCAAGCCTGCAGCTGAGCGCTGGAACCCCAAGGCTTTGGACGCTGCTGTGGAACGTCTCTGTCACTTGTGTATAAAATGTACATTGGAAATATTTATATGGACACTCTGTATATACTGTTTCTTCGCCATGAGTTGCCCTGTGTGTGTTATCTGCAGCCAAGGAGATAAAGACCAATAAAGCAACCCACCTACTGCCAGGCCAGCTTTTCTGTGTGCTGCCATTTGGGCCTCCAGTGCAGCCTCCCCTCTGCTTCTTGCCTGCTCCTTGGCACCTGGTGGATTTGCATCCCAGGCTGACAAACATTCAGCCCTTTCTCCTTCCACATGGGAGTTGGTATCAGTAGCCTCGTGCCGAGGTGGGCCCCTTGGTGTACGTGGCAGAGTGCTGGGGTGGGGAGTGGAGATGTGTCAACCCCAGGTACTGTGGGACAGTGTAGGAACACAGCCCCAAAGATGCACGGCTCTGGTGGGATGAGGTGTGTGCTGGGCAGGGGAAATGCTGGGTCGGAAGTGCTGAGGCCAGCTGGTCCCTGTGCACAGTACAGTGAGTTCCAAGGTGGGAGGTTGAAATAGAGATGAGCAGGGAGTGATGGACTGTCTCAGCAAGCAAGGAGCCTGGGTAGTTTGCTTGGCAAAAACATCGCTATAGAAGACGGGTCATCTAGCCCCAACGGGCAGACAGCCCCAGGCAGTGAAGAGAGTTGTGGGTCCCTGCTCCACCACCCCTGACCCCACATACTGCTCCCAGCTTTTAGCTGAGCAAGGCCCAGTGTTGCCAGTTCACTCAAGGCCACACCACAAGTGACAGTTTGGGGCTCCAGCATCCCCCCTTACAGTGCCTGGGTCCAGACTCTGCTCTGCACAGGGACTGGGCACAGAGATTGGTCCCCAAGCCTGTATGGTAGTGCTGTAAGGAAGGGATGCACCAAGAGACACAGCTCTCCCCCTGGCACCCCACCTTCAGCAGTCCCCTCCAAACCCTTGTTACCTCTTCCCTGTGCATCTACTATGGTGGCTGCAGATCGTGGCCCCAACCCCTCCAGTGCCTTAATTCATCTCCATGTGCTAGCCGCATGTGCCAGTGTTGTGGATCCCGTCCCATTCCTGGCCCCACTCCCGGCCCTCCCATGCCCATGTCTGCCCCTCATGCCTCGCCCCCTTCTTCCTCTCAGCACACATAGGTGCCCTGCACCAGCCCTGGCCCCAGCCCCAGCCCGGTGCTGGGCTTGGTTAATTTCCTGGCGACTGCATTAGCGGGAATGGAAGCCGAGGGACGGCAGCTCCTCTGGGGCCCATTAATCATCCCCCTCAGACAAGCTGCCTTGATTACAAGTGGCAAGAAATTCATTAGGGCTGCGGCTCTGACAACTTTTATCTGCGCGGCTGGATCTGACTCATTAGGCAGCCAAATTAAAGCCATGATGGGCCCTGATGAAATTCACTGCTTGTTTATCTTGTGCGATCTGATACATCTGCCCATACATCATCTCCTGCGCAGGATCCCACCCGGCCCAGCCCCGGCGCCTCCCTTCCCATCCCAGCCTAGCCCTGCCCTGCCCTGCCCCGCTGGGACGCCCCCTGGCTGTGGCACAGCCTGGACCCAGCTCCAAACCCACTTCCAGAGCCAGGGGCTCCGCTCGACCCCCTCACCTGCAACCACGCTCTGCCTTTGGGGTCAGCCGCAGCGCTGGGGCTGGGGGCGGCGGCCGTGCCAATAAGAGCAGTGTGAGGACAGCCCTGGAGCTACAGGGTGCCCACGGGGATGTGCAGCCCCCCCTTGGTGCACCCACCACCCCGGGCAGGTCCTACCGGTGGTGGCACCACTGCCAGTGCACAGCCCCGTGGAGACAGACCCAGTGCCCTGCTTGCTTGCCCACATCTTGCAGATGGATGCTGTGGGTCCAGGGGCTTCTCCTCTTCTTGCACTCAGGGGAAGGGAGCACCCGCAGCTTCCCTGTGGCTTCTGACCGTCCCAAAGAGCCAAGAAAAAAGCCCTTTACTCCAGCTCTTGAGTAGTCATTGTTTCCTTAAGGGGTGCTGCACTGCCACCCTATACCAGCGTGCTGCTCCAGTGCAAGGGCCTGTGCTGGTCACAGGCAGCCTCTGGGCTGGGGCACGCCATTCCTGTCCCCAGGAGGAATGGGTTTGTGCTGAACAACTGTGTCCCTGCTAGGAACACAGCATGCCTCCAGCTGGCAGTGGGGCCAGGCCCCATGAGCAGCACTGTGGTCCTGCCCCAGTGTTATCCCACTGTTTGAGCACATCTCCATACCACGGTGGCCTGCACGGCTTCACATCGTCCTGGGCCTGGCCAGGCAGAGGCAGGAGCTGCTGTGTCCTTGTTCATGCTGGTGCCAGGGAGGGCACAGGCAGACCCTCTGCTCTGTACACCACAGGAGAGTGCCAGGGCAGCAGCACAGTGGGGCTGGCCCTGCATGACGCAGCCCCTAGCAGCAGCGATGACCACACTAGCTCCTTGGCAGCACCTTAAGGACCCTGCCACAGGCAGCCAGCACCACTCACACCTCCGAGCTGAAGCAGTGGCTGCAGCAGGGTGTGGGTGCTGTAGGGCAGGAGCAAGGACCGTGAGCGTACCCAAGGTGTGCAGCCCCAGGCCAGAAAACAGCCATGCCACAGGTCTACACTTCCCAGAGAGCCTGAGCCCAGCAGACCCTGGCCAGGACAAGCACCATGAACCCTCTCACAGCCCTAGCTGAGCTTACACAGAGCTCTGGGGGTAGCAGCCATGGCATAAGCAGTACTACCCAGCCGGGAGGCAGCGGGGACCACACGCTGGGTACATGCAGGGGTGCTTTTACAGGGGATGGCCAGAGCAGGGATCACACTATTGGTCTGCACTTTTGCATTTCCAATCAGCCCTGCCTGTTTGAAAGAGAGGACAGAGGTGAGACACAACGTCCCAGCTCCCCTGGCCTGTGCTTACCAAGATAGGGCACCAATATGCTACACTACAGCACCTTCACCCTGTGCCCATTCATTTCTCAGTATCTGGCCTATGGAAGTCCACAGCACAGGTCCTCCCAAAACCCTCTGTGAGGAGACCTCAGCCTGGCAGCTGAGGGCACTGGCACAAACTGGTAAGCTGTGCGAGGTCCAGCATAGGCAGGTAAGTGGGACCCCACTGCTTGGGGAGAGTTTCAGAAGTTCTGGATAGGAAGGGACCATCAAGCACTGCAGTCTTGTGAAGTGCTTCATAATGCACCCAGCACCTGAGCAAGTAGCAGCACAACAGAGTGTGGCTGCAGTCCATCTTTCCTTCCAAGCCCCAGGTCCAGCTTGCCCTTGACAATGTCTTCCAGGTCTTGGATCATTTTCCTTTGACACCAAAGATGGACCCACCAGGAGTCTGAACTCTGCTGCTGAAGCCATCGTGACCAGAGTGGCTGCTGAATCTCCCCTGTACCTGCACCCTGAGTTCTGTGTGCTGCTGTGGAGCTGGCTTTGAAGTAACTGGAGCATGGGGGAAGATCATAACCTTTCCTGGGTGGGAAGGGAGATTGTGTCTCTCCTACCCATATACCCTCAGAGCCAACTTCTTCCCAGCAGGGTACAGATTCATTGCATTGCAGGATCCCTGCAGTGACGACACCAGCATGGTATTTCTGACTGAGGCTGAACGTATGATGAGCTGGTCCCTAAAGACAATCCCCCAGCAGCATGAGTTCCCCTGTAGCACACAGTGGTGTTCCTCTGCCCTGCCTCAAGGCTGCTCCACCACGGTTGGAGGGCCCCTGCTGCACAACTGCTTTGGGAAAAAAGGCCTGCTGAGGAACTGCTCTGTGAGCCAGCAGCAGGACAGCAAAGCAGCTGGGCAAGCGCTGGAGAGGCTGACTGATGAGCAACTGGAGCACCAGCACCAAGTCTTCATACGAGCCCATTGTTAGAGAACACCTTGAGCCACCTTTGTTGCACTGAAAGCTTTTCCTGAGAGGGGACCCCTGAGGGAACAAATATCCCATGGGATGCATTCACCACTCCTTCCCAAGTTCTTTAAGAACCATTGTCCAGGTAAATGAATGTGCAGGTCTGAGAGAATTCCCTTGTAAATGATGAAACTGTCTTCATGAGGGCAAAATAAGTCTTGTTCGTATGTATGTGTGTATATATATGTATAAAACATATGTATAAATGTAACATATAAATAAATACATGTCCATCCATGTACATATCTTTATGCATCTGCATCCATATCTACATTTTACTTTGTGTGTGTGTACACATGTGCACAGGTTGCCCAGAGAAGCTGTGGCTGCCCCATCCCTGGCAGTGTTCAAGGGCAGGTTGGATGGGGCTTGGAGCAACCTGGTCTGGTGGAAGGTGTCCCTGCCCATGGCAGGGGTTGGAAGTGAATGAGCTTTAATGTCCCTTCCAACCCAGACCATTCTGGGATTCTGTGATTTTGTATGTGCAGAAGTGTGTGCATTTGGGATTCTACATGAGTTCCTTCCCTGTACCAGTTCCTACTCCAGAACTGGGACCTCAGACAGAGGGTGGTACATGGGAAGTTCTAAATAGATACAAGAGAAAAAATACAAGTAAGGTGATCTGACACTGGAACAGGGGCCTGAAGAGGTGGGATCACCATCCTTTGAGATACTTGAAGTCAGCTGTCCATGTTCCTCAGCGTCCTGATCTAACAGGACCAGGTTTGAGCAGGTGTTGGACCAAAGACCTCCTGAGGTCCCTTCCCAACCCCATAGCTCTGTCAAGCCAGGCTCTGTCTTTACTGCCCAGTTTTTCATTATTGCTCTCCTCCTCCCACTCTCCCCAGTCTAACTGATGCAGCACCTATAGCTCTAGCTCATGGGGCATGCTTCCCCTCTATCACAGCAGACCTTTTATCTGGGGACATCCTGCATCCCCTTCTGCAGCCTGGGCAGTGGCATTCACTGCACTCACGGGTGTGCTGCAGCACTTTGTGCCATGCAGGAGGCATCAGGCGCATCACAATGCACAAGGTCCACAGGGGAGCTCTGCTCTGCACAGCGCAAGGAGCACGCTGCTATTCTGCAGCGCTCTCCAACAACCCTGGTGACAGCAGTGAGTCTGTCACCTCCTCGGCACCAGGCTGAGCTGCAGCACCTGCAGTTGCATTAACATGACTGCCTGTAGGGTTGCATTGTGCACTGGCTCTGGGATTGACCTTACTCAGCAACAAAAAACAGCTAAACACCAAATAACTTCTAATAAGCTGAAAGTTCCAGTTCTCCAGTCCACTCTCACAGCAGTCCATGGACAAATGTGCATAGAGGGTTCAAGCTGGCAATGGCATGCATGGCTGGGGATGGTGGTGTGATGGGTTAAGAATGCAATAAACTGATGCTGCCACTGGAACAGGGCATTACCAAACCACAGGGTCAGCTGGAAATGCCAGTAAGAACAATGGGGTTCTCTGACCCTAAAATAAATTCTAACTCCTCTCACTGTCCCTGCCCCAGCCCTGGAGCTGTGGACATCTTTCGGAGTGCTGTGCTTCATCTTGTACTGCTGTGCTGTGCTAGGCTGCAGTGGCACAGACCCCTCATGTGGACACATTTATAGTGACAGAGCACTGCTTATAGCTGCACAATTGCTTCATCCTGCCTACCCTTGCCCTCCTCACACCCTCCCCAGAGCTAGCCCAGATGTATGTGCATCAGCTCATGTTGCAGGAGGTATTGCATTTGCTGCAAACGATATGTTACCCCCTTTACCAGCCGTGTGTAGATAAGCTGACAGTCTCTGCCTCTGAACAACTCATATCCAAAGAGGAAGAAGCAGGGAATACCTGAGCGGTAGCCCTCAGGTGCAGGCAGTTCTACTCCCTGCATGCTGAAGGGAACTATCAGCTCCTGTGAGCACTGGGCACCTGGGGTCAGCTGCCAGAGGACATTTACCTTCCCATATCCAGCGTGAATGCCAGCAGATGATGATACCTGAGCAGGCCAAGCCCACACTAGGTATGCTGTGAACAACACCAGGCCAGGCAGCTCCTGAGGAGACTTTCTTCTTTCCAGGTCGGTGGTGCAGTGGACAGAGGCAGAAGCTGTCCTGCTGTAGCTGCAGGAAGACAGATGTGCTTTGCTACCCCAGCAGGTGCTCAGAAAGCCAGATCATGAAAGGGTCCTGCAGCACTGTTTCTGGACCTGCAACAAACATCTCTGTGGGAAGAATCACTCACCTAGCACATCCAGGGGCACAGCTTTGTCCTGACGGTTGCTCTGCTCTCAGCTAAGGCCAGCCAGAGCCAGCAGCTGATGGGCAGGGAGAGGCACCCACCAGGGCTCCGAGGGTACAGGGCTCTGCAGGAGGACTCACTTTTGCCAGCCGAGCATGGGGTCCACACTCCAGAGCAACAGCCTCACCTGGCCATAGGGAGGGAGCACTTCATCTCAGGCAGCAGGGAGATAGGCAGCCCTTGCTGTGTCATTATCAGGGAGGGCCCCTAGGAAGGTGAAGTCAGCTTCAGCTGTCAGGGAAGTTGCCCTGTCTCCCAGGGAAGGGTGCCAGCACCTAACTGACCTAACAGTCACTCAAAATCCATATCGAACCTTGGAGCAATCAGTGCCCAAGCAGCACCATGTCCCACACCCTTGGAGAACACATTCTCCCTGTCCAGGAACCTCTGGTGGGATTGCGAAGGGTGTTGCTATTACAGCACAGATACCTGAGAGCTCCCTTGCCTCATGGGCTAGGCTGACTGGTGTTTGTCAAACCAGTGACATAGGTTTTCATGGCTGGACACCCAGTTAGCAACGAAATCACATGGTCCTTGCACTGTTGACTCAGGACTGTGCATGCAGCTGTGTGCTGTGCAAAACTGGGACCTCATCAGGGGCTGGGCTCAGCCATGAGTGACTCCAGAAGCAGATCCCATGCAATAGCTCTCAAAAGCAGACTGTTCCATTCTGGCTGGCCTAGATGTGAGAGCCCTGCCCAGGAAGCCTATAACCCCTCTCCTTCATCAATGCAGTGAGACTCAGCAGCTGCTCCAGGCTGGGACAAGGAAATACTGTTGGTGCCACCAGTGCCCATCCATTCTGGCCCTGTTCATGACTGCAGAACCTCGGCAGTGTGGTAAGAGGAGCAGGAACTGATACTGGTGAAACAGGCTGAGGTTTACAAGGGCAAAACCCTTACCTTCCCCTCAGGATTCAGTGGCAGTAAGGCACCTGAGCTGCAGGAGAATTTCTCCATTTATTCCCCACCGGCTAAGGAAGACAGGGAAAGGCTTTGAGGCAGGTCTCTTCCAGCTGGAATTCCAGCCCTGAAGAGGTGGAGGGCATTGCACCACTGGACCTCAGAGGTGCTGCTGGTACATGGAGCTGAGCCTGCTTAGAGTTGGCACAGCGCACCAGAGCAGCATGGGGACTGCAGGCAAGCACCCTGACTACACTGAGCAAGAGCCAGGGGGCTGCGGGCACAGACCTCACCTTAGCCCACGGCCAGCAAAGGCCAGGTCCTGGCATGAGACCCATGAGATGGGCAGGGCTTTGACTTTAGGGAGGTGACAGTCTGCAGAGCAAACCTCGAGGGAAGCCGGGTGGGAAAGTGGCTGTCGCTCCTGTCCCAGGGCATGGGGGACCAGGGATGCCGGCTGTCCCGGGGCAGGGCAGGGGACACAGCCGTGTCAGGAGCCCAGGGGCAGCGCACACGTCCCTCTGACCCCAGGGTGCTGGCCTCGGGCAGGCTGTGGCGGCAGGGGCTGCGGGATGCAGGGACGGGTGGCTCTGGCCATAGCTACCCGCGGATGCTCCCGGGCGCTTCCCAGCCCCTCCCCTTGTGTCTTCCCGTGTCTCAGCACTGGTACCGGACTGATGCCGATGGAGCCTGCAAGGCCACCGCTGCTCTCCGCACAGCCGCCGGTACCAGCATGGCCGAGGGGCGGGCGAGCCCCGGACCCTCCCTCCGTCCCCAGCCCTGCCCGGCCACCCCTCAGGGTCTGCGCCGCCACCCGCGGCCTCTGCCCGCTCCCTTGTCCTTGCCGCTGCCAGGCAGGGGGCCGGGAAGCGCTGCTGGCCGCTGCCGCCCGTCCGTGCAGTGCAGCCGGGTTGGCAGCCCCGCGGAGGAAGGTCGCCTCGTTCCATAGAAAATAATTTATTGAAATCACAGCTATACATGGGCGGGCGGCCGCGGGCAGCGCGGCCCCGGCCCCGGCCCGGCGCGGCTGGCGGCCGGAACCCGAGGGGGCCAGGCCGCCAGCGCTCTCCGCGGCACGGACAGACGGACACGCTGCCGTATGTACAGAGTTTACACGGAATAAATAAGGGACATGTACAGAGGAGTGCGAGCGGACTCCCGGGCCTCGCCGCTGCCGCGCCGGCCCCCTCCGCTGCCGGCGGCCCACCCGCCCCAGGGTCCGAGAGCCCCAACGGCGCTCAGGGCCGGGCGCCCTGTTCGATCTGCTGGTGCTGGCTGCGCACGGCGAAGCGGTTGACGTGCACCGGGATGGGCACCACGATCTTGGGGTTGCGGACGGGCTCGCCCGAGCGGTTGCTCACGTTGCCAGCCTTGATGCGTTTCCACTTGGCGCGGCGGTTCTGGAACCAGATCTTCACCTGCACCTCGCTCAGCTTCAGGGCGTGCGCGATCTGCGAGCGCTCTGTCAGGCTCAGGTACTTCTTGCAGTGGAACTCCTTCTCCAGCTCCAGCAGCTGCTCGCTGGTGAAGGCCGTGCGCCGCCGGCGGCTCTTCCCGGCCCCGGAGCCCGGCGGGGTCTGCTCGGCCGCGGGGCCGCCCTTGCCTTTGCTCTTAGCGCCCAGCGCGGCGGCGGCCGTTCCGTCCAGGAAGGGCTCCTCCTCGCTGTCGCCCGCCGAGCTCTCCTCCTCCCGCTCGCTGCACGGCGTCGCCGCCGACTTCACCTCCAGCTTCTCCTCGTCCGAGCTGTACGCCTTCCCGTCTGCGGGGCACACAGCGTCAGCGCCCGCCGGGCGGCCCGCCCCCCTTCCCCCCCCCCGCCCCGACCGAGGCTCCCCCGCTCCCGCCCAGTCTCGCAGCCCCTCGCCCGCCCGCAAGAGGAGCAACTGTCCCGGCCCCAGCCGCTCTCTCGGCCACGCTGCCGGCAGCACGGGCTGCATCGCGTTACCCGCAGCCTGCCCGGCGCTGGGGTATGAGCCACCACAGCCGCTGCCGCCATTCCTATTGCACAGCCTAGTCCCGCTTCCAGAGCTTGTCCAGACCTCCGCATCCGGAAAGAAAGTCTGTACCTCGTCCGTCAGTTCAGCTCTGTTCTATCGTACTACATCAATGCTGTTAACCCAGGACGAAGGCAGCCAAGAAGAGCTGAAGGACCGCTCTGGAAACAGCATCCAGAGCAGGCTCCAGCCCAGCAAACCTCCCTGCGGGGTTCTACAGCACATGGGGTGTCCTACCACCGACACTCCCTCCCTAACCCCACAATACTCTACAGCAGAACTGCACAGACAAGGGAACAAAGTGCTTAGGCAGCTGATGCTCAGGGCTCACCTCCCCATCCAGTCTGTGCAGAGGGGCAGGATAGAGACCTCCAACATTACTCAACACACAGGACCTTAACCAAGGCCACTCAAGGAGGCAGTGCTTGAACCACTGCAGGCATTTCTGTTGCATTGCCTTCTGGGATACTGGTCAGGTATAGCGGTATGAATCTCCTTCTTGCAAGCTTCTTGTGTCCCAGATTGCTGCCTGAATGATTAAACAACCATGGAGCAAGAGAGAACATGGGTGGGAGAGTGGAAAGAGGCCTGGAAGTCAGTCGCTTCCTCCGTAGCAGGGCTCAAAGGCCCCACAGAAGATCAAGTAAGATGCTCCCAGACATAGCTAGGGGTCATGGAGTGGTAGAGGATCCACAGTTATGCACAAGCAGATGAATCTATTTTGTCATGCTGAGACTAGAAGTGACCAACAAATGGTTCAAGTCTGACCCAACAGCAGGAATGGCTGCTGAAATGAGGTGATCCTGAAGCAATGCCACTCTCAATATAATCTTACATGCAGAAGAAGCAGCAGCTCTACAAGCTTCTAAGCAGTGTCCAGGTGTGTGCAACTTGGCCACTGGGTCTCTGGACACCTCACCTCAGTGAGAAAGGCAGAACAACCCTCAGTTGCCTGAAGCTGCACAAGCAGCTACTGCAAGAAACTGCTCAAGCCCAGGAGACATTCTTAGGAGTCTGGTTGCTGTGGAGCTCCCACATCCTTTGCTGGTTCTGCAGCAAGCCTGTAACTTCCTGAGAATGAGTGGGAGGCTTTGGAGATCTGGAATCATCTCTCTACTCCTCCTGCTTCATGGAGGGGGAAAGAAACACCTTAATCTCTATTCTGCTGCAGAAGAATAGACAGTAACCTCTTTCCTCCTGAGGGTCAGGGGCCAGAGAAGAAATCTCCCATAGATATAGGAAGTATAGTAAAGAGCCAGGGAATCAGTACCTGTGAGGGTCAGGATTATCTGCAGGTGACATGAACCACTTTGGCTGACAGCACACAGTCTCATGCAAGCACTTTGACAAAGAAAAGGAGAGCTTTCATTTCTGTGTACCACCTGTCCATTGGAGCATGAGGCCTGATAAGAGAGATCTTAAAAGGATGTCAGCATCTTCACCAGGAGTTACTCGTAGGTGCCTTTCCCCACTGGTGGAGGCATCCCAGCAGCCACACTATCAAACACTCCTACAGGAGCCAACTGCCCCAAGAGAGACTGTGTCCCAAGAGACTGGAAGAAGGCTGAGCTACCAGCTGCAACATGTCACTTGTAAAACAGGTACTCTCTCTGGATACATTCTTCTTAACCAGACCCCACATTTTAGATGGTTTCTAGCAGACTAACACCTCTCACATTTGTGTCTTACAGTAGGGCTGAGTTTGTAGTAAGAAACTCAGAACTATAGGATGATAGCATCTAAACCAAAGGTTTTCACAAAGAAAATCAGTATATTGGCCTGTTAGTCAGCTAGTATGTCCCTACCGAAGAAGTAATGGAGGCAGGGGTACCCCCCATTTGGTGGGAGGGTTTACTGAGACTTCAAAGGCCTTTGAACAGGAAGTGAAGCTGTTATGAAGCAAAGCATTGTGACTTTAAAAAACCAGCAAGAAGGCAGGAGAGGAAGAATGGGATTGACACATTGCTTTGTTTGTCACAAAGTCCCAGTTCACTGATCTTAGTAAAAACACAGAGACCTGTTGGAGTGAGCCTAGAGGAGGCCACAAAAATGATAAAAGATGGCAGATGCAGACTAGAAAGAAGACATATTTTACAGTGAGGGTGGTGAGACACTGGCACAGGTTGCCCAAAGAGGTGGTAGACACCCCATCCCTGGGAACATTCAAGGTCAGGTTAGAGAGGGCTTGGAGCAATTTGGTCTAGTTGAAGATGCCCCTGCTCATTGCAGGGTAGTTGAACTAGATGACCTTAAAGCTCCCTTCCAACTGAAATTATTCTATGATTCTGTGATTCTGGACATAGTAAGCATGGTGAGGAGAGTTGGGTGTCACAGGTGACAAAATTATTCAAGCAGGATCTGAGGGTGCTGGTTCAAGAATGTGTGTTGTGACAGCCAGAAGAGCCCCGTGTTGGTAAGCACACACGAGCTGTTTGTCGTGATCACAGGGAACAACATAAAACTTCACCCTGTCTCTGACTGAATGTGCTGTTACTACATCAACCCAAGAGAGGGTCTTCAAGCTGCTGCCTGGATCTTGGTGGAGACAGGCACAGCTCAGGAACAAACATGCTCTCAAGAGAGGTGTGGAGAGCTGGGGGTGTTGAGTACCGTTATCCTGGGAGTTGTAGTCTTTGTTGCAGCTGTAGTAACACACCAGCCCCAAAGCTTTGCTGCTTTTTAACACCAGTTTCCCCACATGCCTCCCCTCCACATCAAGAAGTGTAACAACAGCTGGAAGCAAGTTTGAGACATAGCAGGTGAAGAGAGAGGCCCTAAAATAGAGCATTGACTCTTCTGGCTGATCCAGCAAGCAAGTGATCTTGTCTCCATAGACACCTGCACGATGGAGATACTAATGGAGCCCAGGGACAGAAATAGTCACTTTAGGGTATAACTCACTTGATGTCAGCAAAACAGCAAAAGGAGGCATTACTTCTTCACATGGTTCTTCTACAGCTAAGAGATCTGTGGAACACCTTGCCCCAGGATGTGGCTGATGCCAAGTTTATCTCTCCTTTCTGGTGGACTCCAGGGGAGACTAGATAAGGTCACAGATGAGGAACTGGCCAAAGGTTACTAAATATACAGAAACAACACCTGGCTCACAAAGCTCCTGAACTGCAGGTGGTTGGATGGTAGGTAATTTTATGTGTAATTTTAAAAAGTATTGCAAAGTTTGCGTTCTCTTGCTCTTCCCTGAGCAACTGCTTTCAGCCAGGGACACAGATAGGGTGGTAATGCAAACTGCATTATAGTTTTTGGTGCCTCCATCTTCCCTTCCTTAATTGTGAAGAAAGCCTGCAATAACCAGCCTCACTTCCATCAGAGATGATTGGTAAAACAAACCCTATTGTCCATCTCTAAGGGCTTCATTTGGTACAGTCAGGAGAAACATTAGGTAAAGGAGAAGGTGGGCATACCTGGCCTGACAAATCCTCTTGGACCTGGGCAGAGCAAGCCACAGAGTCAGGTACACATGGGCACATACTTGTGCAGAAGGACAAGCATCCTTCCTGGCTTCAAAGCAAGCAAGTGCTCATAAACAGCAGCAAATGAAAAGGAGTAGCAAGACATACTTCCTTCCATTACATGAGCCAGGCATAACGTGGAAAGTATTAGAGAGATGATTTCTCAATACCAGAAATGGCTTGGACAGTTCATCCAACTCCCTCGGGAAAAGAGAACATGTTTGGCTTAGCTATGGAGGAGCCACAGAGGGAAATCAAACACAATACAGTTCATTTCCCCATAGATTGGGAAGATGCGGTCATACAGGCTGCGTACAGGTTTTGCTCAGGGCAGTCTTGTCCCTGAAGACACTTTCACAACAAAAGTGAGATCGCACTGGGCTTTTGACTCAGGACAGAGGCCTGGGAGCACCAGAGGGGCACCAAAGCCTGATAACCCACACAGGTAATGGGGAGACAAAATGTGCGGGCTCTCCTGCGAAGGGAAAAGGTTCAAGAGGTGCCTGAGTGAGGGAAACAGTCTTCTGAGAGAACAAGAAGGCAGGGCAAGGAAAAGACGCAGGCTTATCCAGGAGAGACTAAATGGAGATGGAGAACAAGCAGCCAAGCACTGCAAAAAGCAGCAGAGACTTCTCGGCACGCATCCATGCCAGGAAGCCTGTGAGACAAAGGTGGATCTCAGGGGGATGACAAGGGGAGACAGCTTTCAGGACAGGCCACATTAGAGAGAACCAGATGTTGGTTGGTCCCAGTCTCGTGGCAGAAGGGACACCTCAAGCCCCTTGCTGCAGGAGCGGATGTGGAAGAGAGCAAGAGCTGGAGCTGGCTGTGAAATACAGAGCAACAAGTAACAGAGCCTGATGCCTGCCTCACAAAGGCGAGGACCCCGCGACCCCGCCACAGCGGTGGGAGCTGCTCCCGGCCAGCACCGAGGGAGGTCGCGGGAGCAGAGCCGCCACCTGCTCGCGCCGTCGAGGAAAGCCGATGCGAAAGCAACGGGCACAGCAGCGCGGGGCGGTGGACCAAGAGAAAGGGGAGAGGGTCTCCCGGCGGCACGGAGGGGCTCTGATCACCGGCAACCGCAGCATGACGGTGCCCGGGTGGGGCGGGCTGCGGGCTAGCGACGGATCCACAGCCCCGCGGTCCGCCCGGGACGCTGCATCGTGTCGGGGACAAGGCGCAGCCCCGCACCATAGCTGCAGCGAGCGATTCCGGGACGGGCAGGAAGGGCTGCGCGCAGTCCTCGTTCGTGCAGGGCCAGCTGCCAGGACCTCGGAGAGCTCCGGTCCGCAGGGATGGCCCCAGCCCCGGGACACCGCACCGCACCGCTCCGGTCCTGCCGCACGATCCGTGCCCCACCCAGGCGGCCGCCCCGCCCGGCGGCTCTTGGGGCTTTCCCGACCCCCGGGCCCGGGCAAGGCGATCAGAGTTTGTCTCCCACCCGCGAAAGTTGCGGGCGCTGCAGAGCCGGCCCGGAACGGAGAGGAGCCGACTCCGTCCTCTCGGCTCGGGCCGACGGGACACACCGGGAACGCAGCCGCGGGCAGGTTCTGCCCCCATGGCCCATCGCGGCCCCACCGAATACCGGTCCCCCGAGCCGCCGGCTCCACGGTTGTTGTCCTGAAGAGCACGGTGCCGCCCATCGGCAGCCTCTGCTGGGGAGGCGGATAGAGACCGAACAGGGGCCGGGCGGGCTGTACTGCCTGCCGCTGTGCCCCTCGGGGCTGCGTAAGTGCGGGGCGAGGCGGGCCGACTCTCACCTCGGGCGAGTTGCCCTCCACCAGGCTGGGCTGGCCCGCGCCTCTCTTACCTGCCAGGCCAGGGAAGGGGTCCGGGAAGTGTAACGGCGGCTCGGGCGGTCCCTTGTCGCGCCCCGGGGGCAGCTCCTCCGCCTCTAGACCCTCGGCGCCCCGCCGGCAGCCGGCTTCGGGGTTGGCACGTGGTGGAGGCAGCTCCTGCGGCGGGTAGAAGCCGTCGGGGGGCTCGGAGAAGCTGGGCAGGGCAGTGGTGAGAGCCACCATGGAGGGCACGGCCTGGCCCAGGCTGGCGCAGAAGGTGTTGGTGAGGCGGCCGGCAAAGGAGGCCAGCGGCGCCAGCGGCGGCAGCCCGGACTGCAGAGGCGCGTGGGACAGCGCCTGCGGCAGCACCAGCGGCCGGTACGGCATGAACATAGGGTACCCGGTATAGAGCAGGTGCCCGGACCGCGGCGGCGGCGTCCCGATGAGCGAGTCGATGGAGAAGGCGGTCCCCTGGCCGCTGGGTCTCTGCATGGCGAGCGGGCGCCGCCGGCTCAGCCGGCACCAACTTTCCGGCGAGCTCGGGCCGCCGCCAACTCGCCGCGCCGCCGCCGGGCCCCGCCGCTGCAGCGGCCCTGGCCCCGGCCCGCTCCCGCCGCCTCCCGTGGGCTCCGGCGCCCGGCGAGAGCTGCCGCCCGCCCGCCCGTTCGCTGGCTCGGCGCGGCGGAGTGGAGGCGCGCTCGGAGCCGCCCGCCCGCCCGCCCCGCCGCGGGGGGGCCGGGCCGGGCCGCGGAGGGGAGGGGAGGGAAGGGAAGGCGGGCGGGGGTGTCGCCCTCTGCTCTCATCCATCTTCCGCACATCACGGTCGAGTTCCTCCTTCAGCACCCGCTCCGGCGGGGCAAGACTCCCCACTACCCCCAGCGCGGCTGGCCCCTGGGAAGGCACCTCCCCCTCCCGCCTCATCAGCTGTTATTAATGGTGATTGATGATTAGCAATTACGGGGCCAGCACAAGGGCGCTTTTGTGGGGACAGGACGGGGCCGGGCCACATCGCTCTACACATCCATCCTCGGGCCGTCCCCGGACCCAGAACAATATACGGGACGGGACAAGCCGAGCCCACTCTGCAGCAAGCCGCACCGGCTCCCGGAGCCGGCCTGGGCCGGCGTTCCTGACAGCCGAGCCCTACAGGGAGCGGCCCGGGGACGGGGCGCCGGGCGGGATCGAGCTCTCCGACGGACCGGTCCTTGCCGGGCAGTAGCCGGGCCCGGCACCCGGGAGCGGCCCCGCAACTTCGGGGTTACCGCGCTGTGCCGGAGTACCGCCCGCCTCCGGCCGGGGCGCCTGGAGGATGGGTCGGGCACGGTCTGGCTTGTCTCTTTCCAGGCTCCGGAGACCGTTTCCCGGAGCCTCGGTGCCGGGTTCGGAGCGGGGTCTCCGTGAGACCGGGGGGGGAGGGCGCTGCGGGGCCGAGGGAGGCTGTCGGGTCGCCCAGAGACGCACTCGAGCCAGACCAGGAGAGGGTGGCTGAAACCCGAGCAGAGATTGAGGCTCTCTTGCCTCCCTCCATTGCTGCTTCCTCCGCTTCGCGCACCACGGGGAGCTCCCGGTGCTCGGCTCCTTCGGGACAGGACCTGGCAGGCGGTGCTAAGGCCCGGCTGAACGGGGCCGCAGCCCGGGGCACCGGGGAGCTCCCGCCCAGGCGGCTCAGCCTGCCCGGACCTGTCCTTCACCGGAGCGGCCCCAGAGAGCCGGCGCCGGGGTTTGCGAACCTGCCCGCGCTGCGCTGCAGCTGCACAAAGCCCCTGAGCTCTGCCCTCCCATCGGCGCGCTGCTCGAGTGACAGACGCGTACCCCGACTGGCAGCCGATGCACATCACTCCGTCTACAGAGCGAGTGAGACCAGCGCAAGCAGACTGCTCCTGAACTGCGGTGAGAGCTCCACAGCTATGCCCTGCTCTGCTGCGTGTCCTGTGGTGCACGGCCTGGCTAAAATGGAGCACTCACGTTACACTCATGTCCACAATGAGATGCTTACTGGGCTTGTAACACACTGAACATCGAGCAAACGAAAGCCTTGCCTCGGGAGAGAATCAGCATCCGGATTACCATGCAAAGCACTTGGAAGCTGAGAAATACCGAAGCTGAAGTTGTGTCTAAACTCACTCCAGCTGCATTTTCAGTGGTACAACTACATGCCAGACCTTCCGCTCTCACCTTGGGGTAGTCCTCTTCTCAGGACCCCTGCCTGCACTCATCCTTTGACCAGGGATGCAGTACTTCTGGTTGCTTAGCTATACAAATTCTCTGAACATGCAGATTTGAACACCACCACCTTCTATTCTTTCTCCAAAGAGCTCTGGGCACTGCTTTGCTGCAGCCTTAATCAAGTGTTTTGTGGGGGACATGACAGTCCAGCCATGGGACTGAGCACTTGAATCCTGTGTAGAGCATGTAAACGAGGCGAGTGGGCCCACCAGGCTGACAGTGTGGTACTCGGCCTTCCTCCACCAAATAGTCACAATCTGAATCCCCAGCTGTGATATCAGTACAAAGGGCCTGCACAGTGCCTCCTCTTTCTTTTGTGTCTTTTATACCATTCTCTATGGCACATCCTTACAGTCTTGAGGAAATAAGCCTCTGTGGCAAAAGCTGCCCTATCGCCAGCCAGAGAAAGACGTGTGGAGAAGTCAATGTTAAAATAATCATCCAGTCACAGATACTGAATCATAATACTCAGGCCTAGCAAGAGGGATCCCTCTCACCACTCTGATGCAGGCACCTCCCACTGACTGATGGTCCTTAGATCACTAAGGAAGAGATGAGGGTGTTTACAGGGTGTAGGTCATTTGGACCCTACTCTAGGATGAGGACAGTTTTCAGGCTGGGAAAGCAGATGGCAGTGACTAGCAGTGGGATGAATCCCACCTTTGGATTCAGTTGTGACATGATAAGGGACATGCTCAAGGTCTGCAGGTCAACATCCGTGTTCTCTCTGTCCTTGGTTCAGCTTTTCAGTCTCATCTGCCAAATGTCTCTGTGGGAAAGGAACCTTCAGGTTGGTGTCAACATCAGGCACACAGCTTGGGTTCATTCCATTGCTATGTTAGAAGTTCGTTCCATTGCTGTCAGAAGTTCATTCCATTGCTATGTTAGACCATGGAGAAAACAAAGTGTAGCCATGCGTAAGTCACTAGATCTCAAGATGTTGTGGTTTAAATCCAGTCAGTAACTCAGAACCACGCAGTCTCTCACTCACTCCCCCCCTTCCTCCTCCCAGCTCCTGGAGGGATGGGGAGGAGAATGGAAAGAATGTAACTCCCACGGGTTGAGATAAGAGCAGTCCAGTAACTAAGGTATAACACAAACCACTGCTGCTACCACCACTAATAATAATAATAAGGGAAATAACAAGGGAAGAGAATACAACCACTCACCACCCTCTGACTGATACCCAGCCCAACCAAGCAGTGATCTAGCCCTTCCAGGAAACTGCCCCAGTTTGTATACTGTGCATGATGTGCTGTGGTATGGAATACCTCTTTGGTCAGTTTGGGTCAGGTAGGTCCTGTCTCTACTTCCTCCTGGCTTCCCCTCCTCCCTGGCAGAGCGTGAGACTCACAAAGTCTTTGGTCAGAGTAAACATTACTGAGCATCAACTAAAACCATTGGTGTTATCAGCACTGTTCTCCGGCTGAAAGTCAAAACCACAGCACTGCACCAGCTACTAAGAAGGAGAAAAATAACTGCTACTGCTGAACCCAGGACACAAGAGCTGTACTCAAAAGGGTCCAAAGCAAAGCTATGCAAGCAACTTGCGAACTCCTGAGCAACTGTCATTTTGATCACTTGTTCAGTGAGCCTTTTACATGTAATTGTAACTTCCAACACACACCTTGTACCCTGATACAAGTTAGCAAGATATGAGAGCAACAAGAAAGTGCGATCTTCAGTGACCTTGCTGGAGAAGCTGAGAAAGCTGGGGAATGGACTACAGCTCCCACAGGGAAGGATCACTGCCTGTGCCCAAAGCAGCAGGTCCTTCCTGAAGCTTCCATTCTGGCCTCTGCAAATCAATAGCTTGTACCCTGCAAATACCTATGTATATGTGCAAGATTAAGGTCCTGATTGCTCAATCACGCACTTGCGTTACCCGCAGCCCCTGTCTCTCTTCAAACATTGAATCTCAGTTAAATGCTGGGAGAAGCATGAGCATGCTGCTCCGACAGGGAAGGTGGACCAGGAAGCAAGAGTTGCAGCAGGGCAGGTAGGGCAGTGTTTTCACTGACAAGGGTGCAGTCCCACAAGACTCAAGAGAGGTGAGCAGAACAGATCTGGTGACAGTAACCAGGGTCACCAATAGTCAGAGATCACCCAGCAAGTCTCCAAATGGTAAGGCAGGTCCAAGGCTAAGCCAGAAAGTCAGATCAGTGGGTTGAGACCATTGTCAGCATGAGGGAGGTACAAGATCAGGTGTGCTTCCGGCTTAGTTCAGGCAGACACTGAGGGTCAGAGCCTGAGCTTAAAAGCAGCTCCTCAGCCAAGGAGGGGCATGCCCTTGCTGAAGTTCCCCAAGGACAGACATCATCTAAGTTGGCTCTGACCCTGGAGAGCCAAACCCCCACAGAAGAGGATTACACTCAGGGTCCTGCTAACATATTCTGCTCTGGTTTGCTTTGTCTCATGAGACTGTGCATTAAAGAGAGGTAGAAATTAATTTGCCAAATTGTATAGCAAAGATCCAGAGAAGAAAATGTTGAAGGAATGGGGGCGGGAGGAGGGGGTTTAGGCAGATTAAAGCAAATATTATACTGTAGTACGTACATTAAACAAGACACAGACTGAGAGCTCGACATCCACCATCCTTGCAGGATGAGCCAAACCGGGGTCCAGGTTGCACATGATAACTCTACTACCCCTTAGGCCTCCAGGGGCTTTCCCAAATTCTGTACCCTGTATCCAGTCTTCACATTTTTTCACTGTCTAGTGGAAATGCAGTTTCCATGGCTTCCACTTGAGGCTCAGACCTCCGTTCTTCAGTAAGCTCCCTGGGCGTTTCTCCTTCTCTACACGCCTTCTCTGCGGGAGCCACTCCGTGCCATTTTATCAGGCTCCATCCTCCACTTGCAAGTAGCTGGTAGGTTCCCTTAACGTGCCTGAAGATACACATCCAACACACCAGGTACGTGAGAAATATCAGTTGCATGTGCAATTTGTAAAGCCCCTGGTCTCATTGCACTCTCAGCTATTGACAAGGAGGAACCTCTCAGGACCTTGCTGGATACATTATGAGACACTCAGGTAGAAAAGAGTCTCAGGAGGAGTCCTGCTCTCTCCCTTCTGTTTTGGGGTTGCTGGGTCATAGCTCTGTGTTTATCAGTGTCAGCACTTGGTCCTGAGTCTCAGCAGTCAGGGCCCCAAGTGCTGAATTCAAGTCCAGTCTCTGCAAGCAGTGCCCTTAAGCAACCACAGACCAGCCTGTCCCATCTCCTCCATCACATCACTGCCTGAGCTGGCCCTTCTTCCTCAGCCACCTTTGCTTGCCAGCCTCTTCTTGTCTATTTTCTGCATTAGAACTGCTGAAGCTTCATCCTCTTCCTCCTCTGACCCTTGCTGGAAACGTGAGCATGGAAAAGTCAACAGGCAAGACTGTGAAGTTTCCTACTTAACACTTGATGCTTTAGACACAGCATCTATGCTGAAGACAGTACATGACCTGCCTGGTTAGAATGAAGGAGCTGGCATAACTTCAAACTGCTCAGCATAGGCAGAGGCTTCCTGGGAGAAAAGTATCAGCACCTAAATATGTCCTTGCAAAATGGGATCCTCAGAGGCTGGTTATTTGGGAAAAGTTGATCCCATACTACTAGGGAGAAGAAGAAACATCTGGGCCGGCTCTCCTTCCTGCTCTGTAAGCTGTTCCTCCAAGGTGGGGAGTCTAGAGCATATTCCTGGTACACAGGCTGTTGGCTAAGTACAGGCCAATTAATTTCTGCTGTAGTTGTAATGGGAAAAGTTCAGTCTGTGACAGGCACACAGCATGACAAACCACAATGGCAACAGTTAAAGTTTAATAACTCACTGGCAAATGAAAGCAGGTCTTTCTAATGGAAACTGCTATGCAGCCTTAACTTTATGCCTCTACCTGCTCCACTTATGATCTGTACGCAGAATCTGGCACAACAGGACTAAATCTAGTCACGGCCTCTAGGCATTCCTGCAATATATCTACTAAACATATTAAAAGCAAGGGTAATGTTGCAAAATTATCTACTCAAAGTTCAGAAAATCTGGATAATGGGCTGGCTGTGATGTTGTCTTGACAGAGGCAAGGCTCCTATCAGGCACAGACCTCACTATTGGACTATACAGTGATGGTGGACAGAGACTTCTGGAGGTCATTTTGTCCACCTCTGCCCCTCACTGAAGCATGGCTGTCTACAGCCAGTTGCTCAGGACCTTGTCCAGATGGCTTTTGAATACCTCCATGGAAGGAGATTCAGCAAACTCTCTGGGCAACATGTGCCAGTGTTCAATCTCCCTCACAGTGAAAATATGTCTCCTGCTTTTCAGACAGAGCTTTCTGTGTTTCATTTAGTGCCCATTACCTCTGATCCTGCCACTGGGCACCACTGAAAACAGCCTGACTCCCCCTTCTTTGTGGCCTCCCTTCAGGTATTCATCTGCACTGATGAGATCCCCCTGAGTCTTCTCTCCAGGCTGAACAGTCCCAGCTCTCTCAGCTTTTTCTCACAGGACATATGCTCATGCAATTTTCCCATGTTTAGATATAGTTATTTTGTCACCCCTCAGTTTTCTCTTCTTCAGAATACACAGCTCCAGATCCCTGAGGTGCTTTTTGTTGGCTATTTCCTTGTCTTCTTCCCACTCTTGATGTCCTCTGCTCCCACCACAGCCTGCCCTCTATGCTATGGACACCACACCTCTGGAAGAGCAGACCAGAGTGGTACTTCTTTACAGATCAGACTCTGATCTGTGCATGCCACAACAGCTGTGCTTTTTCTGTGCAGCTGGGCATGGGCAGTATGTGGCATGTTTGTTCCTGCACATCTCAGCTTACACCATCTCTCGCAGGTCAGGCCTTACTAAGGCTTTTCCAGCTGCATTCTGCTGGTTCTAGGAGAAAACTTGGTATTTGTCCTGCTTGCCTTAGCAGCAGCTGGGTCTGTAACCTCAACCAGCACAGCTGCAGATTAAATAAGCCTGTCCATACCTCTATGGAAGTCTTTAAGAACTCTAGAAAAGTGCAGGACAGACCTCCAGGTAACACCCTCTTTGTGTCACTGCAGTATGACTGCTGGTAACTGACTCCAAGTAAGGTTTTCTGACTAGTTCTGCTCTCACTTAACAGTAGTTCACTCTATATTGTCTTTTCTTCAGTTCATTTTGAGAATCTAATGTAAAAGATCATGAAATTAAGATACTTAAGACACAGAACATCTGTTCTTTCTGTTCATTTCCCACAGGCCCTTTGACCTGATAATGAAGGACACAGAACTGGTCTTACCAACCCTGCATGTATCCAGGCAGTTGCAAACTGTTCAGTTACTTGCTGTAGTATTTTTCAGGAGTCAGACTAAGGCTGTCCAGGCATAGGAATAAATTCAAGAAGTCACAGGCTACTATCAAACATGTGCTTGCATTTGGCCCAAGCCCAGGTGGCCCAGAAGCCCAAAGGACAGCCTTGCAGCCAGGAACCATGAGTTAGATGGGACAGAGTGGATGTGAGCAGCATTTGCTGACATCTGGTGATGAGCTGGAGGAACAGAGCAGGGCTGACACCCCAGAGCGCATCTTTATACAACAGGAGTGTGCTCCCCTACATTTCACCTGCAGAGCATGGTACACCAGGAGCATCTGCATCTCCTGTAGAGCATCTAGGTGAAAACAGACGTGCAGGAAGCGTTTGGAGTCATGCTCCTAACGGTGAGATACCAGAAGCACTCTGCACCAGGAGAACTGCTCTAGGACCAAACCAGCCCCTAGAGTCAGTCCAGCAGAGCTCTGCATGGGGCTACTCAAAGACTGCTGTGAGTCAGAGACCCTTGGGGTCCCTCATCAGGTGGATCGTCCTCATGTGCTGGTGGATTGGTGAAAGGAGTTTACCTTTGTGTGTCACATCCAGCCCTGAGGTCCTTTGGCAATGCACAAACACTGCCCAGTCCTACAGGGTGAAATTGCTCAGTGCTTCTAAATGGCTGAAATCTCAAAGCTAAAGCTTGTGAGAGAAACTGAATAAGAGAAAATATTTAAATAAAATTATAAATTAGCATCGCTGTTTATTTCAGAATGTCTTTTTCAGAAACCCATGCAGGCAGCAAATTCAGAGCCAGGAAGCTGATAGAGCCAGTACAAACCAGTAGCTACAAAATAAAGGAAACTAAGGGGAAGTCACAGACATCAATGAAGTACCAGTGAAGTGAGCAGCACTGCCAAGGGAAACATGAAACTGTTTCATTACCCTGGGGCCAAACACAGTCCCAGCTGTGACAGAGGCCAGTGTTAGACCGGTGCGGAAGACTGACAAGGCTATGGATCATAGCTCTGTAATTAAGCAGACTGATTTCTCTGGGACTTGGGCTGAGCACCATGCAGGATAAATTCTGGTCTGGGCTGGGCTAGATCTTCCAGTGATTTTTAAAAAGGCAGAGATAAGAAATCTCCATCCACCATGATAAGCTATTCTGAGACCCAATTACCTAGTAGATTAATTACCCTTTCTATTAAAAATGTGTCTCATTTCTAATATGTGTTTTCGCAGTTTCAATTTCCAGCCACTGGATCTAGTTTTACCTCTAAGTGCCACTCAGAAGAACTGGCAGTGCTGAACAAACCCTGCAGCTGGCCCCTCAGAAAGCTTGGGAAGGCACAGCTGAGTACCAGCCATGGATGTCAGAATGGTCGTGGAGTATGTGTTTAGCTCACATGCCCACAGTGCTTCATGGAAGAGTGCTGTCAATCCTTCCTGCCCGGTAAATCTGGGACTGAAGAACAGGTGCCTACAACTGCATGCAGGACTCCAAAGATCAGCCCTGGTGTGTTCAACCATGGATGCTCCAGCAGCAGAGAATCCAAAGAATGGCACTTGCCCCAGGTTTCTGTGAGTAAATGTATGTTCTGCAGAATGAAACCCAATAACTCAATAGATATTTCTTCTCTGTATTTGAAACAACAATGGATAATACTCGTATTTTACTGTGGTAACAAAACGCTATTCCATCAGTAATTAAGAAAGATGTTAAATAAAAACTTTAAATAATAATTATTATAATCTGCAGGAGAATAACTTACAGCCAAGAGGATTTAATTGGCTAATGAGTTCACTGAACCATTGATTTTTTTTCTTTATAACAAATCATGGCACACTGGGGAACTTAAGATAACTCAGGGAAAAAAAAATCCAGTCCTTGTCGGTATCTGTATGTGTTCACACAGATATCGAAGAAACTACAGAGCAGTTAATTCAACATATATCCCAAGCAGCCGCAGACAAGCAGCCAAGGGATGCTTTCAAAATCAATTGCTAATTGATTAGCATAACTGAGTTAAACTCAGAGCATCTGTTCTCAGCCTGCACTTAGCTTTAACTTTTCTGATTGTTTCAGTTTTGAAAAAGGGCTTAAGTGCCCAAAAGCTTTTCTGATGATTTTTTTCTTTGGTTTGTTCTTTGTCCCCTGTCCCCCAGTCAAATCAATCAGCCTGTAAAAGGTATTCCCCTTTTCCTACTAGCCTCACATTCCTTGAAAATGGCTCCTCAATGGTATCCTTGCACCAAAGAAATCACACCCTTCTAAGTTCAGTGGGAACACAGATGAAATCTAATCTATGAAGATATATCCCATGGATGGCTTGCCCCTTTCAGCCACCTGCCTGACTCAGCCTTCCCACTGATGCTGGGATCCTCTGCCTGCAAACCTGGTAGCTCTGAAAGGAACCATGGAAACTCATCTACAGTCCCAGCACAGGAGCTTCACTGAAACAGATGCCCATCTATGCTGAGACACCTTTGTCCAAAGAGGAGCTGGCAGTGCCAGGAGCTGGCCTGCCCACATGTGCAGTGGCATCGTGTGCCCTGGTGTTTGCAGAAACTAAACACGGGAGATTCACCTCTTCAACCTGAGCTTCCCTCAGCATCCAATTGCAGAGCAGGCTTCAGAGCTAGCAAAAGTGATCAGCAGGACCTGAGGCATGGCTCTAAGTCTACCAACTGCAAGAAACAATTACAAAATAAAGCAAACCATTAAATTAAATCCTTCCCTGTCCTTAAGGTGATATTATCTTAATGGCTGAGTACTCATTACTAAACATAAGTTATTGTAGGCACATGGACAGTGCTGGAAAGAAGGAAGAATGGTAAACCAGCCCCGCATGTACTGCTCCATAGACTGCCTTCATACCAAAGATACCCGTTGAGGCTAAAGCAGTTCCAGACCATGTTGCCACCAAAAGGGACAGACCCCCCATTTTTTGCTCCTCTTCCACTCACAGATGTGAACAGAGAAACAATGTGCAGTGCTGCCTTCATGTACCTTCTGCCAACTAGTTGCAGTTCAGGCACATCTGGAGTTGAGAGCAAGAACAGAGTTAGCTTACAGCAAATCTTTAAAGGATGGTTTGATTTCTTTACAACTGCTTCTTTAAATGGTAGGAACAAACACTACCCTTTACCTTGTCCAGAGTGTGGTGCAGCCCAGGCAGCAGTGTGTGGACTTGCCCTGTACTCTGGTAGATGCTGGCTGCTCTGGGCCCAGGGGACCAGCACTGTCAGGGCATGTTTCCTCCTCGCCCCACAACAAAGTCCCCAGTGCCGGCACAAACACGGCTCTCCTGCCCCGAGCTGTAAAGCCAGGCAAACCCAGATGTTGTACCTGCATGGGACCTCAGCCCCACACTCACCACACATTTCTCTGTATCTCCTGAGAAGTATGTGGATGTGTGGGTCTGAGAGCACACATGCCACTGCATGTGGCACATCACATGGATAAGCTCTTTCAAGACAGTCTTCAAAGCAAGGCAGAAATCCTACTCTGGTAGGTATAGAGTAAGACTGGGGTTTATTCCAAAGAACTTTGGGTACAAACTGTAAACAACTTGACTAAAGACAGGATGTTAATAAATGCCTAGGGCATAGAGCTGCACCATTCAGGTTAGGGTTTGTGGACTTGAGATAGGGAGACCAATATTCTATGACTAAAACTGTGATCAATGCAGTGTATTTGCTCCTTGTCCCTCAAAACACCCTAATCCCCATACTTGCTTTTCCTACTGAGTCTGGAGTTTGTTCTGATTAGTACGGGTAAACAGAGTGCTCCAAAACAGGTGCATGAGGCAGAACACAAGTCCGCCTGTGACAGGGACACAGCAACAGGTTTGGCCTGGGGGGCAGACATGGCCTGGCAGGAGGTGTGCGAGGGGAAGGTGTTAGCAGGGAAGGCACAGTTGGCACCGCAGGGATGGAACATCTGCACAGAAAGGCAAAGTAGGACTGGAACCACAGCCCTCAGTAGAGAACATCCTCGAAGCTGAGCAGCAGGAAACGGTGCAAGGCACTTGGCAGGTGCAGCTGGGACAGAACTGTAAGCAACCGGCCCTCCAGGAAGGTCCTGAGTGTGCAGCGAGCCAGATGCTGCAAGGAACGAGGCCTTCGCTCCAGGGAAAAGAGTGACTGGTAGAAACGTGGGTATTTCTACAGAAAGAGAAGAGAGGACGACACACAGATAAAGCTAAAGATACTACCCTGGCAGCAGAGGTTGAACCAGACATCCCTCTGCCTTAGTCACTGTGGTGGAATACTGTGGTCAGCAGGACTTTGGAAGTAATAATCTCCCTGCTCTCAGCACCGGTGAGGCCACACCTCAAATACTGTGTTCAGTTCTGGGCCCCTCCTTACAAGAGAGATATTGAGGTGCTGGAGCATGTCCAGAGAAGGGCAACAAAGCTGGTGAAGGGTCTGGAGAATAAGGCTTATCAGGAATGACTGAGAGAACTGGGATTGTTCAGTCTGGAGAAGAGAAGGCTCAGTGGGGACCTAAGGTCACTTTCTACAACTGCCTGAGAGGAAGATGGAGCAAGGAGGTGGCTGCTCTCTTCTCTAAAGTAACTAGCGATAGCACAAGAGGTAATGGCCTCAAGTTGCACCAGGGGGGGTTTAGAATGGATATTAGGAAACATTTCTTCACCAAAAGGATGGTCAGGCATTGGAACAGGCTGCCCTGGGAAGCAGTAGAGTCACCATCCCTGGAAGTGTTCACAAACCATGTAGGTGAGGCCCTCAGTGACATGGGTTAGTGACAGGCTTGGCAGTCCTGGGGTAACAGTTGGACTTGATCTTGAAGATCTCTTCCAACCTAATTGAGTCTATGATTCTGTGATGCTTCCTCCCTATCCCCCAGCAGCACCACCCCTGTGCCCTGCAAATCTCCACCCAGCCCCAGCCCTGCCCCAAGCTTCCCTGGCACCCTGTCACAGTAGCTCAGGGGCAGGATGCATTCTCTCACCTGTACAACCTCTGCTGGAACTGCCTCCACCCAGTCCTCGGAGATGTGCACATGGTCATAGCTGTTCATCAGGGCCTCGATGACACGCGGGCAGGTATGGCAGTACCGCAGCACCTGTGCCGGAGAGATTACATGAACACTTTCTTTGAGCTAGTCCTGCAAGTCCTACCTTCACCTCCCAAAAGCTGCTCAAAGATAGCCTTGTAAATCTCAGGAACTAATGTCCTTCCCTTGTGCTGCCCCAGGAGATCAAACCCACAACAATGGTGGGAAATGCCAGAGCACCAGTCCTGTGACTGAGGGTGGCTGAGCCAACACCCAACACACACAGCATGGGTGTATTCAGCACAACTGAGTCCCTACAGCCTCTCCTTGGATGCAGGGGCTAACATACATGGCAGGGATGCAGAACTTCATCTGCCTCACTGCTGCAAGTAGCTTGCAAGCAGCCACTCTGCTTTACACCAGGTTCCTTCCCTCACATTTTTCTAGTTAGAGCATGAGCCATTCTGGGGCAAGGACTGACACTGATCTTGCGGGCAGCAAGACTAAGGCATACCATGCCTCTGTCGAGGGCTACACAGAGGTCTCAGGGATGTATTACGCCTCTTTAGCATGGAGCTAGACATCCGGTATCTGTGCTGTGTGTAATGGGTGTCCTAGGAAGTAATGTGCTCATGTTAGCTGTGACACAGAGCCCCAGGAAGACATCACACATCTTGTGTAACACATCTCTGGTGTGTACTATGTCTGTCTAAATGCAAGCAGCACGCTGGTGCTCTGTATCTTACACCACCCATGTGGCCTTTGGAGCACACCCCACCCATACATAGCTGCAGAGAGGCAGATCTCCCCAGGCTCTTGGCTCCCACTCTCTGTGGCCCAGGCCAGCAGTAGCTGTCAGAGTCTATTCTGGCTGTACAAGTGATCCTCATTATCTGGCGTTAATAGGAGATTAATTAGTGTTAATTGTTGATTTTCCTGTATTTTCCCAAAGGGGAGAGCAATCTGCTGATCTCCGGGCTGGGTAATTATTGCACCGCTCAGGAATTAAGACAGAAAATTAACCCTCTGTTTACTGGTGTTTTGCAGAGGCAGCATGAGCTGGAGGGTATGGCCCAAAGACACATGCCCAAGAGACCGAACATTTTCCTGGGCAAGTGATTAAGGAAACTAGTAAGTACTGTCCACGCAGCTTAGCAGACGGAAGTGGGAGAGTTCTGCAGGAGAACATACCCCAGGAGAAAACTTCAGGAAACCCCTTACCATTAATGTCAGTTTCCCCTCCCACAGCCCATGGGAAGAGACAAGCAAGCAGGCTGGAACAGAACAAGCTCTTCTGAGACAGAAACACCCTTGCTCTCACTGGAACGCTAATGTTCACATTCTCCCTTTCCCACCATGCTCCTGCACAGCTGTGAGGCCCTCACCTTGAGAAGAGCACCAGGCCAGATGCGGATGGCACCGTAGTTGAGCAGGGCTTGCACCACAAGCTCTGGGTGGTGGTCTAGCTTGTAGGCAGCTGCTTGCAGGATATTGTGCAGTGCCGTGTTGCCGCTGTAGTTCATGATGTTGACGTTTGCACCCCGGGCCAGCAATAACTCTGCTATTTGAGCATTGGCATTCTTGCAGGCCAGGTGAAGTGGGTGCTGACGGTCCCTATCTGCAGCATTGATGCTAGCACCACTCTCCACCAGCAGCTGGCAGACCTGGTAGTAGCGGTCCATGTCCTGGGGCTGATGGGGCTGAGCACAGGCAGCATTCAGTGGTGTCTGTCCCTCCTCATTCCTTGCCTCCAGCTCTGCCCCATGGCGCAGAAGCAGCTGGACGTGGTCTGTTAGGCCATGCCGTGCTGCTATATGCAGTGCTGTGTCGTCTTCCTCCTCTGTCCGACTCTTCACGCTGGCTCCGTGCTGCAGCAGCTGCTGTACACACCTGTGTGGGCCAAGATGACTCAGTGACAGGCTCTCCTGTCCAGCGATAGTAGCTCTCCTCACCCCCATGTTTACACCATCCTAGGGCTTTTACTTTTCCCAGAAGTCCAAAAGTCCCTGCTCCTCATGCTCTGGAGCCATTTTAAGCCAGATGACTGGTGGGTGGAGATACTATCATCCTAATTCTAGTTAAGTGTCCACAGATGTGTAATACAGTGTTGTTACACTCAGAGTCTGCTCCCACACACCCACATCAGCCTGCATGCACAGTGTGTGCCCTGAGCTTCAATGTGAACCATCAGCTCTGCATTGCTGGTGGGTAGCAAGACAGCAGCACCAAATTCAGCTGCATCAGCTGAGGACTACAGCTTGCAGTCATCTTTTGGACTTCAGAGGTGATGCTGGTCCTGGAATAGGCAGTAAGACCATCCCATTCAGCAGCTGTTGCTGCAACCACCACCCCGCCTGCAGGGATGAGCAGGGTACCCTTCTACAAAGGATAAGGTTTGAGGTGGGATGATCTGCTGTGCCCCCTCAGCAGAACTCACCCGATGGAGTCTGGGCTCTTGCAGAGATGCAGGGGCTTGTAGCCATCCTCGGAGACAGCCTCAGGGTCAGCACCAAAGCTGAGTAGCAGGCGCACGCAGTCTGTGCTGGCTGCTGCACAAGCCTCATGCAGGGCAGTCTTACCCCCTGGTGCAAAGTTGACGGCAGCACCCCTGATCAGCAGGAGCCGCAGACAGTCGGCGTAGCCCCTGCTGGCTGTGATGTGTAGCGGTGTGGTGAGCTCCTGCTCATAGTTCAGAGACCACAGTCCTGTAGGGAAAGAGAGGTCAAGGGGCTGCGTCCAGCCACAGTGCACAAAAGCACTGGGTCCAGACTTCCCCTTTCCCCAGGGTACCTCATATACATCCCCCTCCCCCCCCCCCCCGCGAGAGACTCGGGTTTCCCCTTAAGGGACTGCCTCTTTGTGACAGTCTCTTCTCTGCAAAGTCTCTGCCTTTTGACTAGCCTGCCAAAGGCAAAGATCTGGGGATAGTGCCTTACAGTGCACAGCCATGCTGATGGGGAGCTCAAAGGAGCAGCTGTGCCTTGGGCAGAGGCTGTTCGCAGGAAGTATGCTTCTCAGTCATGCAGGACAGGGGTTGTGTTGACAGGAGTAAAGCAGATGAAGTGCCCTGGGGCACAGGCAGGGCTGAAAGCAGCAAGGTGGCTGGGAAGAGCACCAGGTGTGAAGCACCACAAACACAAGGAACCAGACAGTAAAACAAGCAGGCTGACACGCACACAGGAGATTTGGACAAGCTGTGAGCATGGTGCAGACAAGAAAGCTTCAGCAGAGATGGACATCTAGGGCTTAGGAGAGAGCAAGAGGCTGAAACATGCAAACTCAGCAAAGATATTGGAACCATTGCTGAGCTGGTACAGTCTGCTGGCAAACAGCCTGCAGCTGTTACAGAAAAAGGGCTCCTTAAATCATGTCTCTTGCTGCCCAACCAGGCTAGGGTGGAGAACCAAGTCCCAGACTTCTTATGTTCAACACTACATAGCTCTCACCTCTTTCTCACTGAAGCGGCATGCCACCAACTGTGTTTCCCAGGGCCCAGTTCAAACTGAACTATCTTGAGGACCTAACGTAGGGCTGTGACAACTCCTTGGCCAGCACAGCCCACAGAGAGATCAGCAGCACAGGCTGCACACAGACAGAATAGGCACACAGAACCTGGTTACAGGGCTGGTCACAGAAGGAGCACTACCTGGAGCTTGAATCTCCTCTGCCAAGTGGGGGAACCCAAGCAGCTTCCAAGCACTTGCACAGCCTGTGCTAGGAGAGCCAGGTATTCTGGATCACACTTCCGAACACATGAACACTCTCCCATAAGCAGCACAGGGGAGCACAACTACATCCTAATGCTCTCACTCCCACCCTCATTCCTCCATAACCCAGCACCCATAACACACAATCCCAGTAACAAGAATGCCCTGCAGCATAAGCAAAAGGCTCTGAGTCCCTGTCGAGGTGGAGCATGCTGCCTGCCCACTGCCCCCTGCATACTCAGCCAGCGGATGTTGAAGCGATAGTTCTTCCACTCTTCCAGGTCACTGGTGTCAAAAACTGCATTGGGACTCAGGTTGTTCTGAGAGCTGCTGAGGATCTCGGCCACAACCTCCTGATCCCCAGTCAGCAGGGCCTGCCAGTAAGTCTGGGCAGGGCCATCCACCTTCTGTATGCAAATAGGTTCCTGGCTCTTGTCTGCTCTGCCTCTGATGCTGCCCATGATGCAGCACCCAGACCCTCCCAGACACCAGGGCAGGACGTGCTGCTGCTGCCTCCCCGGCCAGGCTCTGAGCCTGTGGGTGCAGCCCCACCAGTGCACTGTGCCCCAGTTGATGGGCTGCCTGCCTGCCTGCCTGCCTGCCCTGGGGCACTATGCAAGGAGGGCAGACATGCCATAGCACTATTGGGTGGATACAGCTCAGGTCTCAGCTCTTCTATTCTGGGAAACCTTGTGACAGAATGTTTGGGCCAAGAGACTGTGAAGGACAATCCTCTCAGGCAGCAGTCCCTACCTACAGTCACTGGTTGTGAAGGGAAAACCCTTAGGCACGGCAGGGCAGCAGGGTAGAAGGGTAGCCTGAAGGGTAGAAACAAAGACATAACATCACTAAGAAAAGAGAGGAAGTAGCCTCATGTCCAGCTAGCCTTCTGTCACCCAGTTGCTGCCCAGACCACAAAGCACAGCTGCTGCCATAAACCAGCAGCACAGCTCTGTCCAGCCCTTAGTTTCTTGCACATCTCCAGCACTGAACACACACCAGTTTGCTAGTTCCACCCAAGCCCTTGGCTCTAGACAGGTTTTTAAACAAACTAAAGGAAGGTTCATTTTAATCAAAGCTTAAAGACAAAGGATTTTGAAAACAATTACAGAAATATGTACAAGGATGGGAAACAGTGCATTACAAGAGAAGTAAAAACATAGAAGGTAATTATCCTTCCCTACTTTTCCTTTACTACTTTTCCTTGAAATTCAGCTTTACAGAAAGCTCCTGAATTGCTTTAGTACTCCTTTTCCCATCCTTTGACAGTCGCCTCACTCAGGGTTCTTCACTGCTGTCCCTTCACCTGAAATGGCATTTTCTCCTGCCCCCACTGAGTTGTATAAACCCACCTGCCCCTACTTTGGTTACAGAACAGCACACTTTGCCCAGAGTTTGTCAGCATTGTGTATGCATTTTGTTCAGACCATATATTTTAAAGAACACACCAAACTGCATGGAAGGCTAGTAGCATTTAGTTTAATTCTGTGGTGTGGAACTATTTAGATCATACAGCTAAAAACAAGTGACCCCAATAGACCACCAAGCAACAATTACCTGGGTGACCAGAGAAGAGTGTAAGATAGGGAACTTTACCCTTCTCAGTAATGAAAATGAATGACCAAGTTCTGTAGTGACAGTCTCCAGCATGCTCTGTCTGTGCTGATTTCACCATCTTGTCTAGCTAAAATGTAGTGCATGAAAGAATAAGGAAGGAAGCACCAGGCAGACTTTCTCACCTGATGGTATCCTCTGTTTCCCCAAAGATATAAGCTGGTGTCCCACGAAGAGTCTAAGGTTCCCAATCACATACACATCACCAAGGAGGCAAAAGGCTGTGTGAGTTAGTATCAGTAACACCATACAATGTACGCTTCCTCTGGGCTTCTTAAAATATCAGTGGGGATGACTTGGGAAACACCAGGTCACTAGTGTCTACTTTAAGGTCACTGGCTGGCTAAGTTTTAAGAAACTGTCGCTATAGGCCAGTGAGATACAGAACCAAAGCACGAAGGTTTGCTTTGGTTATTGTTCTATACACTTATCTGATAAATTTGGCAGTACATTTTTGGTCTGTTTCGTTTGATGAATAATTTTGGTTGATTTTTTACATCTTGAAACTTCGGTGGTAAGAGCAATTTCTGTCTGAAGTTGCTTTACACCAACTGCTCTGATATCCTTGGGACACAAATACAAGCAGACTGACTTGTTGTTCAAGTGTCAGCCAGCTCAGCATAAAACAGGAGTTAAAATGTGCAATTAGTGTTTTATTGACAAGTGGTTTCAGTTACGCAAAGTGCAATACCTTTTGTATTTTTATTCCTAAGTAGACTGTAACAATTCAACACCTGGGTTGTACAAGTCTTGAAAGTCAGTAAATAATCTTCACCACTCACAAGCAGCAGCACTTGCATCTGCAGGCTTGCACTACCTGTTTGCCTCTTGGCAGCATGGATCCCCACACAAAACACTTGGTCATGGTCAATCTTTATCAATGTGCTCCACGGCTTTGTGCCAGGACACTTAAAAAGAGCACACACCTCTGGAAAAGTGGCCTTTATCAACAGGTCTTCCATTCTGGCACAGAGAGGCTTTTGTCACCAACCTTCTATGGAAAAGAATGGTGCATTTATGGCTCTCGTACACCTGACAGTCTCTGTCTTAAATTCTGGATGCCTGCCTGCACCACACTACTAACAGGCAGCAGCAAGGACAACTGCACTTCCAGACTACTAATCCCTCTACTACCACTTCTCTGCTGTTCTCAAAGCATGTCACAGTTTCCAGTTTCTAATGAGCTGGAGTAACAGACCCAAGATATATGGCAAGAAAAGCGTCCTTATGCCACCTGATGCCTTCTCACCCAAGAACTGCCTCCATCTCACTCATATTTCACATCTGTCCCAGCAGTCTCTAACAGGACAGCCCTGATGTTGTTCCTTTCCATCAGCACTTCCAAGGATCCTATTCTCACCAGCAGTTTGGCCACCTGTAACAAGACCACTGCCATTTGTTCAAAAGCACTGGAAACCTCCTTCCTCAACCAAAAGCCATTCTTCCTCAGTCCCTCTTCCACCACCCTGCTTCCACCACCAGGGATTTCTCTCAACACTTTTCTCAGCCATCAGCACTCTTTCTCTGGTCCCCATCCTGGGTACTTTCCATCCTCCCATGCCCCAGCCCTGCACACCCACCAAATTTCTTGCTGGTCCAGCGTAGCTCACCACCCTTGGTCTCAATGATGAGATTGATGGCTGCATCCTTGGTAAAGTACTTCTGCACCATCTCCAGGTCCCCAGTGAAGAGTGCATTCTGAACCAGCAGATCCCGGCACTCCAGTGGCTCCAAACGGCTGTTCTGGCATCCCTGGCTAGTTGGGCTCAGGCTGTGCTTACTGTGGTAGTACTGGGGCCTTACACGCCGAGAGTACTTCCACTCATCCAGCTGCCCCCCATCCATTTGCAGCAAGCGTGTGGTAGAGCTGAAGGGAAAGGTGCAGTCCATCACAGGGGACAAACAGAGCAAGTCTGAACTATACAATAAACAAGCTGCTGCAGGCAACAGCCTCTTATCCAAGGCCGTGTCCTTTGCAGGTTACTCCGGGGTTCCAGCTTCCCAGTGTCTGGCTGGATTCAGGAACGGCCTGACTCACCCATTATAAATAGTCTTGGTTGGCAGCTCCTGTTCATCACCTCCTTCCAAGAGATTATTTTCAGCTGCTGGATGCAATCACCAGCACATGCTAGGTACAGGAGAAGGGTATCAGGCAGCCTTGAAACACTCTCTATGTGTTTTCTTGTTTGCTCTGCAAAGTCTCTGCTCTGCACTATTCTCCCACTTGGAATGAAACAGAGCAAGGCCACAGCCCAAGCACAACTATGGAGACCCCTCTAGCCTCACTCACATGTGGTGAGCTTCGCCATGCTCATCCCACCACAGGTATATCCGTACGCACACCCCCAGTGGTCTTTCTCTTTGGCACACAGAGTCCTCCCAAAGCCTCTCCCAGCTCATTGGTTTGTGCTCTTCTGCACGAACAGTGCCCAAAACTGACAACCAGCTGCTCTGTCCCATGACAACATGCACAGAGCTCATCAGAACTATTCATTAGCTTATTTTTAATTTCCCCTTTCTCATCTCTCCCTTCTACCTCTTTCACTTCTGTCATCTCTTACACTGCCCAGAGCCACCTTTACCCAGGGCTTGCTTCATTTATCAATTTTGCAGAGAGCAAATTTCCAGGGGGTAAAAAAAGGCTGCAGAGGGTCACAGCCCACAGAAGATAGAAATGGGTTTAGGGCAGGAGAAACTACTGGCCGCTTGTCCAAAGCACAAAGGAAATGGGACAATCAGGCTGAAACCAAATGGAGAGGAGCAGTCAAGCAGGAAAAAGCAGAGGAGACCGGATGAATTACCTATAGAGTTCACCAGGCTCCTTGCCCTGTAGATGGGATCCACCTTGCTCAGCAGCTGTAGGAGCTCACATACCTTGTTACTAACAAAGTCATCCATGTAAACTACAAGCCTAAAGATGTAGTATATGGCCAGCCCTATCAGGTCAGAGACTACCCAGGAAACCATGATTTAATGCAGACATTAGCTAGTCATATACACTAACCTGGATGTATTAAATGCTGCCACTTTCAGGAGGTCCTGATGACACATAGTAAGATACTGGAGCCCATACTGCACACTGCGTTTTCAAGTCTTAAACTATTAGCTCCTCATTTTCTACCATAAGCATTAGTAAACCCTGGTTTTGCTTTACTGTTAAGCCTGATGGGTATACAGAAGCTGCTGTGCTAGATTGGAGCCAAAAGCAAAGTACACACCTCTGCAATACAGTGGACGAAAGGAAAGAAGGAACCAAAAGAACTTGCACCCTGATTAAAAGGGGGAACAAGCAGCCAGATCCTGCTGGTCTGCAAAAGATTAATGCAAATGGTAGCCAGCAGCTGCTGTTTTGGGAAAGCCTTTACTGCAGCAAGCACAAAGAGACCCTCCTGTAAGCAAAGGTAGCAGAGCTTTGGAGCAGGCTCCAAGAAAGAAAAAGCAGAACATGTGTGATCCTCAAGACAACATTACTGAACTGAAGCCCTCATTTGCAAGTAGGCCATGAGACATGGGGACTGGGTTAGAGACCCTCATGTGAGTGAAGGAGGTTGTCCCTCAAACATTCTTCAGGACTGCTATTGCACAGCAGTCGGAGTAGTAACCACTCTTAGTAACACTTCTCTGCTCCTGAGGAGCAACTTGCTATGGCAATAAGTCATTCAGAAGAGCTTTCCAGGCTCACTTCTGACACAAGCAAGCCAGCTTCTCAGGAAAGAGGACCTGCTAAGGACAGCACATGGCAGGGATTGTGAACTGTGTTCACAAAAATTCTAACCCAGCTGAAAGGTAAGTTTGAATATAGAAGCTGACAGCCCATCAATCTCTCTGGGTCTCACCTCCTTCCTCCTGGAAGGCCTTTTACAAAACTAAGGTGTCATCATTCCCAAACCAGACTATTGACAGCTGCAGCAACTTCGCTAGCTGCTGTGTCAGAAGACTTAACCAGAGCAGGGGTACAGGGGTCTGAAGCAGGGAATGCTGGCAGAAACATTGCCCAAACAGACAATTTCAGGTGAGCCAGCCCCAAATCCACTCCCAGCCTTGTTCAGTTTGCTGGCTATGCATTCCTGCCCATGGTGCCTGAAACACTGGGCTCTCTTCCTGATCTTACTACTGTCTCCTTTGCTTTGTGTGGCTTCTCATCTTCCTGGTCCACTGCCACATTCAGGATCTGTGGTTCCTCTTCCAAGAGCTCATCATCAGCCTGGGGAGAAGACAACCTCAACATAGCATCTGATTGATTCCTGGTTCACCTCTAACACCTCACTAACACTGGACCAGGAACACTGTACCTAGAGGCCCCATCACATATTAGCCATTCCCGGCCTAAGCCCTTCCTGCACATGGTCACAGGTTGCACAAAGCAGTGGTTAAGCTGAGCTTTCTCCAGGAAGAAACAGCCATGAATACCTTTCTGAGCCTGAGAGCTCTGCTCTTGAACACACTCAATCTCAAAAACCTTTCAATTTCCCTTCAACACCTCCAAGTAAAACAGTTGCCAAGTAGGAAGGTCCACAGGGCTCATCTGCAGGAAGATATATTTTCCCACCTCTTCTCTCTTATTCTTGATCACCTTCAGGCCATGGACTCTGTCTGCAAAGATGGGGCAGCTGAACTTCACCAGACTCATTCTTTCAACTCCATTTTCCCCTGCCTCCCAAATTCACTCTGCCTTCTACCAGTGGCTTCCCTATTGCCACACCACATCTGCTAAGAGAACATCTCATTACACCCAGTTCATTGTCATGTTACACCCTTCCCACTTGTGTTTCAGCCGCCTGCCACCATCAGGGAAGAACTGCTGCCTTCCCCATAGCAGAGCCCGCTCTGTTCTCTACAGCACCTCTGACCCATCTCCCTTGGAAGGGCAGTTGCACAGGCAGCAGACAGGCATGTAACACAGCCTGGCTTGGATGAGCTGAGCCACCATGCACATGAAAAATGAAGCTTGGCAGACAGAACAGCCAGGTTCTCCCCACCAGCACACAACACTCAGCGTCTCAGCAGGGAAAGCCAAGCATCCCATACACATGCAAGTCCAAATGCCTGCATTTGGCATTGCTCACCATCCACACCAAGATGTGATAATAAGCAACCACCTGCAAACCCAAGGTGGACTCGTGCATCTTGCACCACAGCTATGGCCACAGGAATACACAAAATACACAAAGCCCTGTGCACAGAAGACAATATGTAGTGTCCTGAAGAATAAACCCACCCCAGACAGACTCTTTGAAAGCAAGGTGAAGGTTTCAACTGTAGCCTTAAGACTCAGAGGCACATACACAGGGAGGGAACAATCAAGGCAATACCCCACACATTACCATCCACAGACTCATGCATATAAACTGTGCAAAGTTTCAGCCATGAAGTATCAGCCTCTGGTTTCTTGATCTGTGTTGCATTTAGAGCAGCTCCAGTCCACTCCTAACCATGGCATACAGCTCCCTTACTTGGGCAGTACATTGTGAATGCTCCGTTCATTGCTGGCAGAAATATGAATGAAGGCAGCACATGAGCACTTCCTTGCCCCAGATTATATCAGTTAGCACCCCTTCAGCATAAGGCTGTGGGACCCAGCCCCTTCATCCTAAGACCATCCTAGCACATGTTTCCCAAACACATTGGAAATTCAGACACGCTAGCCATGGGGTGGGATGGGGGGAAATTCCTCTTCCTGAGAACATTTGCTGCCTCAACCACAGATAGTCCCCATGCTTTATACCCTGGCCTTCCTCCTATGATTTGACAACCTTTGCTGCTACCCCAAGCTTTACTTCTGCCCTCATACCTGCTCAGCATTCTCTGAGAAAATTATGCTAGAGCATCTTTTCCTATTCCAGAAAGCAGTCAGCAAGGTCACTGTGCAAGGGACACGGATGTCAGAACCCAACATGATCTGTGGGCTCGATCCCCACCTCACACATTTGGTTACAAGGTGGCACCAAGCAAAACCACAGCTAAGACTCTGGCTAAGGCTGCCTGAACACAATCAGGAGAGGATAAAAGGAGAAGACTGAACACTGCTCATGCCACTGAGGCCAACAAGATAGAATGGTACCGGGAGCTCTGTACTGCCGCACAGGATTTCTGCTTTGCACAGGTTGGGAGAGCAGAGGAGGATGCCCATGGAGCAGTCAGAGGGGAACTGGGGGTAGAGGGACAGACAGCAAGGCCACCCTCCCATTCAGCCACTAGCCAGGACTCAAGAAACTGCTGCTCAAGATGCTGCTCCATCTGCTCCCTCCTGCCTCGTTCCTCCAGCTCACGTAGCTTCCTATGGACACTCAAGAGCACATGCTGCTGAGCTTCATAGTCTGCCTGGCATGGGTGCTGCAACTCTTCTCCCAGCTGCACCCAGAGCACAGCAGCTGAAAGCATAAGGGCTGCAGGGTCTGGAGCCTGCAATAGCACAAGTTCGAGCACTTGTCAGAAAGTAAGCACAGCTCTGCACTGAGCACGGAGCACAAGGACAGCACACCTGAGAGACAGTCCCATCATCAAGCATGCTCCACACATCCCATTTCAAAGGCCGGCACCCAACTGCCATGACCATGCCCCTTGCTCTTCTTGCTGCAGACGACACCAGGCCTGACTTATCAAATAAATTTCTCCCTAGTGCTGAGCAGAAGCAGCCATGGTGGGGAAGAAACATTAGGAGCATCAGAAAGAGGTTGTGTGGGGAGTGAGCAGCGTGCGTGTAAACGAGCCTGTAACGAGTTTGTAATATGCATGTGCGGCGCGGCCTGCGCAGCGTCATCACAATGGCATAGGCACTTTCCCGCCTCATTGCCTCCCAAATGGATTTTAAATATCATTCCGAGGACACAATTATTTAAAACGCTGAACTAAACACTCGCTAATGGGAAAACGGCGTGTGGCCTGCAGCAGCCATTCCTCATGGGGCCACTCTGCCCATGTCATCCTATTCTCCAGTCCCACACCCTGCATGGGGCCACATGGAAACAACCTCCTCCCGCTTGGAGACCACGCAGGGTACCACTAGGTAACTGTCCGGAGCCCAGCCCAATACACATTGCTTGTGTGAGAACACACTTCTTGTCCTCAGGCCCCAGAGAAGCACTCTGCCTTGTTCCAAGCTTCTCAGCACTGGGGGCACAGCAAGGCAGTCACTGGGGCTCTAACAATTGCTGCCTGCAGCTCCGTATCAGAAAGCACCTTATCAAACGGCAGGTCTTTCAGTCCTGTACCCCCCTGCCATGTTTGGCAGCAGGTAATACAGGGCTATAAGAGGAGAGGACATTAGAAGAAGGATGCCTTCTGATTCCCATTGTTACATGGCCCTGGAAATTATGGATATCAAATAAGACTTTTTCACATAATTAACTTCTGAATACATCCCCCACCTCCACTGCACAATCCCAAGCAGGGAAGATGAAGCAGCATTACTGTTGGCTGCATCTGAGACTCCAAAGTGAAAAGAATATGAAGAAAGAGAGAGGGAAAATAAAAAACCCAACCCCCACAAACAAAACCCAATGAAACAAACTATTTGCAGCAGTACTTGCTAGGGGGAACTTAGATGGAGACACAGCTCCAAGGATGCCACAAACCCTCAGTCCCATTACAGTACTGGCAGCATCAGGGATAACAGAGCCTCAGACAGCAATGTGTGTGTTCACAGGACAGCATCTCTCTGACCTTTGGTCATCACTCACCTCCCATTCTCCAGGCAGGGATTCTGGGCCACCATGAGTTACGGACTCAGAGTCACCATTACTCAGTGACAACAGCCTACCTCACACCAAATCAGAAAGGGGAAGGGACATAGACCAGCCCTGTCCCCACACACCAGCAGCTGAACAGAGGATGAAAGCCCCTTGCTGGAACTCTGGCTGCACTTCAGAGGTTCATATTTTAACAGCTTTGGCATCACCAGAGCTATCCATCACCAGCTCATTTTCCTCTTCCTCATTCCTGCCTATGCTATTTGGAACAGTGTCTAATGATGCACCAGAGCAGCCACCTGGCAGAACTGCTGCCAAGGGATGCAACAACATGGAAAGAGAAATGCACACAGGTCTGCACACTGGTGCTAGCCCCCATTGTCCAAAAAGCTCCTGCCCCTCAAGTCTGCCCTACTCATCATAGGCCTCAGAGATGCTTTGTCTTTTGGTCCCCACCCTACGAGAGAAAAGAGCACATAACTCTTACCTCATTGTTCACTTACAAAAATGAAAACAGAGAACACAGGCATTACTGATATTTTTATGACACCTTTGATTCAGTTTGTCACACTATAATGTCCTTTCAATGGGGTTGAAGAATGGATGAAGGCAAAAAACCCCAACCCAACAGAGGTTACTTTTACCCCATGGACATGTATAACTTGGTAAGAACAAATCAGATTAATGTAGACGTGGGGTCAGGGACACGCAATGTGACAGTGCTGCAGTGTTGTAGCATTAAGAACTCAGTGGGAGACTTGCAAGGGAAGACCTGGAAAGAGACAAGCTCACAGACAAAGGTAGCCCCAAAACACTTTAAAAGAGTGCCTGCATGGGCTCTTAGTTAAGGTCTGCTTTTTACCATAACCTGAGTGTTTCTGGGTCATTTTGCAGTGACCAATTTGTTGTGAATCCCTGCTGGTTGGCAGAGTCTGCCCCCTCCCCTCTCAGAGCATCTTCATTCAGAACTCGCCTGATCCATGAAGGCATCATGGCACAAACAGGGCCACAAGTCCAGTCTGGAAGAAGCTGAGCTGTGGAGTAGTGCTCAAAACATCTAATCTGTGCTAAGCAGGCAGAGTGATCCCTCAGGAAAGAAAACTGTTCATGACATTCTGTATCAGGGCAGCTCTATGGGTATGTACTGTGGGGAAACAACCAGCACGACCCCTGCACAGTGACAGATGAATCCAGCCTCATATGGGAAATGCAAAAAAAGACAATCTGGGCAGGTTCAGGGCAGAACTCACCATTCCAAAGGCAACCATCTTCTTCTGCCTCCCAAGGTAGGTGCATCTGCGCAGCTGGCTGCCCTTCCAGATCTGTGAGGAAATGCAGGGATGTAGTAAGAGGAATACTAGGCCAGTCATCAACTCTATTTTTCCAGCATTTAGGAGAGGAAAATAAAAACGAGGTGGGTGGACATGAAACAGGATGCACAAATTACAGTACTGGAGAATCGAGCACCTGCACCACTAAAAGCCTTACTCCTTTTGGGCTCATCCAGTGCTAGACACAATACCAGATACTTCTAGGAGACAGCCTCTCATCTAGCCATAAATCAGCACCTTATCCACACAGACGTAAGCCAATTACCTGCTAAGAGAACCAGGGTACTACGCAGGGAAGTTGCATGGTCCACAGGCAGCCTGCTTCAAGCTGGACAGCACCAGGATCCTGCGTGTGCAGCAGAAATAGATAGGACATCAAGTAGTCAGAGAGAGACACCTCTAGGGCAGAAGCAGAACTGCAGTTCCAAGCTGTTCCATGAGCACTCTCCGTCCCACAAAAAGCCTAGCTGCACATCCTACAGCCAGGAAAATGTGAGTGCTGCTGGAAAGGGGAAGAAAACTTGGACAGTGTGGCCTAGGGAGCAATAGAATAGACTGGGCAAGGAGATGGACTGCTCACCTTCTGGATGCAAACAGCAGCCTGCTCACAATCCCATTCCTGGACTTTCCTGGGTCTGATGCCGCATCCAGATAAGTCTCCATCATGAATCTGGCTCACAGGCAGCCCTGACACATCCACTCTGCCACCTGCACCAGCTGCACAGCTTCTCCCCACAGCACAACTGGCCACAAGGGCTAAAGGAAATAGAAATACAGCTCTGCAAGGCACGATGCTGCTCCCACCACTGCACAGGACCAGTTCTGACTTGCAGGCAGGGCACTATAAAGAAAAGAGCTCTCTTCTGTGCTGTTCCACAACCAGAAGGAAAGGAGTACCAGTACAAGCTCTTTCCTCCCTCCCCCAGCAAACATCGTACCACAGCAGCACGGCTGAGACTGAAGGTGATATGCTCAGCCCCAGTTCTGCTGCCTCCTGTACTCTAGGAACAGCATATGCATCTCATCTGGTCCATGCTGCTGAGCTAAACTCACCCCAATTAGACAGAAACGAGCATTTGTCACAGTTCTACGATCATGAAACTCAGCATCAACTTACAAGCCTCATGAAGTCAACCACTACCCCACATACTGTTGCCAACCACAACTGTGGTTCCTCCTGACACTCCAACCCCAATTTTTGCCTACACTGGAAGACCTCAGAACTACGTATCCACTCCCAGCCTGACACTGGCAAAGGACCTCCACCACATCTCCCCCCAGAACATAGTGCACATCTTTCCTTTATACCACCACAGATGCCAAGGGGGCACCTCCATGCAGGAACCAAGGGACAGCCCTGCACACCCTGAGAAGGTGCTGTACTCATGGGACAGTTGGGCTGTCCCTTTACAGCACAGGAGACCATGCTCTTCACCAACACTCTGGACCCAGCACTCACGCAGCCTTGTGGGCTGCACAGGCTCCACAGGGACAGACAGAATCTGCTAATGCTCCCTTCAGGGCCCTGGCTCATTCATGTAGAGAGCATTCAGAAGCTCCCAGCCAGCCTGAGGAAAAACAGGCAGGACCAGTCACTAACATGATGGTTCAAGGCAAAACATAAGGTGCTCAATCCTAGCCCAGTTTATAGCCCTGCAAGACAAAGTTCTCTCTTCAAAGCCACTGGAAGCAGGAACAGATGATGGCCACAGGTCCTAGAAAGAAAATACCCTTTGTTTCTTCTGTCAATCCAGCTCCTTTTGCACTGTTTCTTCCTCCCTTACCTGAAAGGGAGACATTTTTCACCAGGAGGTAAAAAACCCAAACAAAAAAACCAAGAAAAACCTTCAGAACCCATCAGGAAAAGCAAAACACGTTTGAAAACAATTTATAAACAGAAGAAAAACCCTCTACCCACTATCAACTGCACCCCACTGACACAGAGGGATTTAGTGTCAGCTCTGACTGTTACAAACTGAATAACCAGCATGGAGATCACCTGGGCTGGTGCAAAGAGGCCCAGCACAGGAAGGAGCAGCAGGAAGCTCAAAGACAACATAAGCCTTTAGCAACCAGAAACCTGGAAACTGAAATAAGAATGGTGGAAGATCCCATCCTGCTTTCCATAACAACCCTAGCTTTCCAAAAGTATCCCCTGTAATCTCTGCTCTTTGTTGTATTTTGTTGTTTTCAAACAGCAGCTGTTCATCCAGTCCTACCAAACAATCCAGATGTCCACAGTTCAAACTGCCTTATAGTTTGTAATATAAAGATTAAAGACATGATCCATGGTTTTATACATTTATCTGCAAACAGCCAACAGGAGTTTTGCTTTTTTAGTTGCATTAAGTTTGAACACCAACTCCTACAGGACTCCATGAGACAGAAAGTCTGTTTATGATCTCTGTTAACAACTTGCTGAGAACTGGATAGCTCAGAGAAATCAACCTGTTATTGTGTGCTCCATAGTTGACATATGGAGCTCATTAAAACTTAAGTGAATCATCCTAAAAGTCATAAATGACAAGTCTGTGATGTTATCACTCAAGTCCATGATTTGGTAAATAAGATACATTGTACATAAAACACTTCAGTGCCTTATGCTCTAACCCCTTAATTTATTATCAAGCAAGTCTTAGAGAAGAGTTTCCTTTATTTTACCTGGAATTAATCATAGACTAACTGGCCCACACTTAGTAATGCTATCCTCCTTTTCCAGGGTGAAACACATTCCCTCTCTGATCCTTTCCTGCCACTCCAGGTTTGGTTTTGGCTTTTTTGGAGTTTTCTATTTGTGTGGGGGGAGGGGAGGATATTGTTTTGTTATTTATTTTTAAATAAATGCCAGCAGACCAGAGAATTCAAGCCCACTTCTTCAAAACCCAGGTAAAAGTTATGGACACACCAACCTTGAAGCAGTTGTCCCATCTAGCTGCTATTTAACAACCTTTCCTTACCCACAAATGAACAAGGCAATACCTTTTTTGGTTTAATAATACTTTATTAATCAAACAGAAAAAAACTATACAAGAAACAGATGGTATTGCTGTACTTACTGCATACTTCATGCCAGGATTTTTGTTGTTGTTGTTTATGTGTAGAAGTTTGTATTAATTTCCCTACTACCTACAAATACTTTTAACCTCCATAAAGGAGCCATAAAGCCTACAGCCAAGAGGTATTTTCCACTGATCTATGCTACATCTTTGTTACACCACCCTCCAGCACCCCAGTTACAGCTTTCTCTGAGCCAGGTTTGGTTTTCAGTTCAACTTTGAGCTCCCTCCATCACCAGGTCCCAATTCTATAAACATCTGAAAAGATTTCCTAAAACTTACTATATTTTTGCCCCCACCTTCTTGAAACCAGTTTAACAGAAAACTTTACTAACAGCTTTCCTCCTTTGAAACATTATTGACATAAGGTCTCCATCTGCTCACCATGCTTATGATTAGGACAAGACCTTAGTAGCAGCTGACATCAAAAGCCAGTGGCTAGATCACCTTTATTCGTTGTAAATGGGTGAGGCTACAGGTAACTCAGTTGAGCTGCAACAGGTTGTAATGGGAAAATGCAGAACATTCAGATGCTACAGCAACTTCACCAGTTTGTATCAAGCTTCCAACATGTGCTTCCCACACTGTAACTTGTTTAGAGAGGAGCATGTGAAAGATAATTTAGCCTGTGATAAACTAGGACAGGTTTGTGCTCAATTCTCTTTCTGGATCACTAGTTAAACCAATCCAACACTCCTTCAGGTGAGTTAGGTCCCAGGCTAAAAGTACTTGTAGTGGCCAGCAGCACGCTAAGAGAACCCTTCACCTTTTCCAACACTTGCATCCTTCCTCCTCCTAAATCTGGATTAGCATTCTGCTCACTCCCCCCTTAGGAAACACCCAACCAGCACCTGAAGAACTTTCAGCTGAGCTTTTCATCAATGGGAGCTCCCAGCAGATCTTGCTCTTTACCCAGGCTGGACCACCACAGAAAGCAGAACCATCCCTTCCTGTTCTTCTGCTATTGCCTACAGCACCAGCCAGGATCCCCAACCACTATGACATGTTGAAGGCAACAGCTGCTCCATACCAAGTAGACAGAACCAGAGTGGGATCTCCTCTAACCTCCCACCCCACTGAAAGCTCTGACCCAGCTCCTTGGGCCCCCACCAACATCTATCAGCCCTATCCATGGTGATGATGAACACCCACTGACTTCTCCTCCCACCCTTCCCCCCCAGCAGCATCATGACAGGCGAGGCACACTCAATGCAATGGGAATTTATTGGGGTCTGGCCAGTCACTTGCTGCTGGTGTACTTGGTGACAGCTTTGGTGCCCTCAGAGACAGCATGCTTGGCCAGCTCACCAGGCAGCAGGAGCCGCGCGGCTGTTTGCACCTCCCGGCTGGTGATGGTGGTGCGGTGATTGTAATGGGCCAGGCGAGAGGCCTCCGAGGCCAGACGTTCAAAGAGGTCATTGACAAAGGAGTTCATGATGCTCATGGCCTTAGAGGAGATGCCAGTGTCCGGGTGCACCTGCCGAATGGTAATCAAGCACTGTCTCACACATCCATCTTCCTGAAGTGGGGGCCACACTTCCCCCCCCCTTTCAGACAGGGCACTCAAACCATACATGGACCATCATTTGCCACCCTGAGAGTCTCAAGTCCTGTGCCATTTGCATTAGACTGAAGAGAGGCTTTGGGATTGCACTGGCAGGAGCCTCCACACAATCCCTTATGGAAAACCAGCCTGTGAGAAGTGGAGGTAGAACATGAGCTCCAAGTCTTGCCTACAGGATCATGCAGGCAACTGAGGCCCAGATAACTCATAGTTACCTCTGAAAAGGTCTTTTGCTCATCTTCCCAACAGGAATTACCAGAACAATTTAAATTCTTACACAGAAGGTCAGCACCAGCCCTATTGCCTTTTACTCAACAATTTCTTCAGGCAAAGCTATGTACTAAAGCTTATTCTCACCAAGAAATCCTTTCTGATGAAGCCCATTTCTTGCCTTGCCTCTTGCTCAGAATCCCCCCACCATGTACTTTTGAGATTCAGCTGGGGCTCTCTTGTACCCACTTATTCTGTTTTCCATCTCCCTTATAAGCAGATTTTCCTTCCTTTTCTTGAGGCAGTTAATACGCAATTGGCAGAAGTGACTTTACATATGAAGCTGCTTCTAGCTGAAAAGAAACATTTGCTCACCTGCTTCAGTACTTTGTAGATATAGATTGAATAGGTTTCCTTCCTCTTAGGCTTTTTCTTGGACTTCTGGTCCTCAGAGGCAGAAGCATGACCACGCTTTCTCTCACCTGCACCCATCTCAGTCTCCAACAGACCAAGCTCTAACACAGCAACCAGTAGGTGCCATGGGGCTGGTTATATACTAAAGGCAGCAGCACTTCACCTGCCTCAAGTGTACTCCCAAGGAGCAGAACACACACCTGTAACTGATGATTCCACTTTGCACTAATTGAAGGGCAGCTAGCATAGCAGGACCTTGGAAGTTACTGACTCAATTAAATTTTCAGACCTGAGAAAAGCTCTGAGAGCAGTATGGGCAAAGAGGTGGGCAAGAGCAATAGCATCATAAGATCACATGGGGCAGAAGTGGAGGAAAGCTATTCCAAGGTTTTGGTGAAAGGAGCCTTCCTGCTTTAGTAGAGGGTGTAAACTGGAGTACTGCTTTCAGAATCAAATGGGTGGAACCTCTTCTGTGCTATGTAACAGATAATGCAATCAGTGGAGACTCAGTAATTGAAGGGACCGTCAGTCTAGTGACTGAACTATAAACATTCCAATAGCCAGTATTCCTCCCACTATCTCAGATAGTCTGCTCCTGGGAGACCTGCCTGCTATAAATAACAGGGCCTTGAAGGATGGAAGGCAGGCAGTGGGAGGGTGAACATTCTGAATATGTATTTGATCTTGGAAATCAGTGCTCACACCAGTGCTGATAACTATGGTGCAGGAATTAAGCCAGGGAAAAAAACCATGTGCGGCAAACACAGTACAGAAGTGAACAAAATAGAAAGCTTCCTGCCCTTCAGATAGAAAAAGAAGCCTTTCTCTAAGCAGACATCACATCAGGTGTTTCATAAAAGGGTAATACCTTTGAGATACATAATGTACCTTTGAGGGAGGAGGCACTGGTATCTCTGTGCTGCCATCCACACTGTCCCCTGCTCAGGGCCTCCGTTATACTGGCACGTTTTTAGCAAATCACATCTTCCAAGGAGTGAGTTTGGGAGACTTGCTCATCAGTCACTGTGCCAGTGCTTGTGCAGACAATAGTGTTTCACTGAATTTAGTTTTATTCTAGGCCTGTCCTCCTGGGAAGGCACCTGGTCACCCACCCTTAGTGCAAATGGAAGTCACAGTGGCAACCAGGGTCTAAATATCACAGAAGGGCTTCTTGCATGCAGGAAGTGAAATATTAGTAACCAGGTGGAACATGCTAGAATGGTCACATCAGTGCATTCATGACAGAGAATAGGCTTGAACATTGAAGATATGAGGTAGTGGAATCCTTCTGGGGACAATAGTGACTCATACTGAGAGCAAGGACCAGGCTTGTGTTTTCTATGAGGCCATGCATTGACAAGGACCAGTACAGGGCTTCTCTCCTGATGTACTAAGCACAAGGAGCCATTAAATAGTAAGGGCAGAGGCTCATCCAGTGAGCAGTATGGTCAAATCTGTACTCCCAGATTGGGGAGTTACCACCTGCTTCCCTAGATTGCATGTGCTAGAGGCTGTCCAGTGTGGAAGCCAAAAGCTCATCTTGACTCATCCTTGTGATATTTTTGTAGTTTATGGATCGACTCACAACACAAAGACAAGGGAATCCCACAGCCTTGCACGTGGTGTAGTATCTGCCACTTCTGGCTGTGGCTGTGTCACTTTTAGACTTGAAGCAAGAGTAACGTTGTAGAGGCTTGAGGCCACTTCTTTCACAGAAATGACCGTCCTAGCAGCTAAGGAGCAATTCTCATTATTTACCTAGATACAGTTTAGCCTTTTCACATGACCAGAAAAGGCCTAGCTCAAACAGTTCAAAATGCCACAGTCCAGCTACTGGCTGTCTCTCTGACAGTACTACAGGCCATATACCTGCCACAGCTGTTTCAGTGCAGTCTTACAAACTGTCACCAAAGAATGGGTATAAAGCAAGTCTGAAATAACAGACTGATATGGCATGTATGAATGTATTTTCCATTTTACAAGTCTTAGCCTATTGTGACCTCTAGTGCAGCTACAGCTACTTTTGCTTTGAACATGTATGTACCTGTGGTCCTTGTTTGCTAAATCAGAGACCTGTCTGCAACTGAGAAATTCCTCACGTTTTGCAGCAGCAGACAGCTAACAGAGCTAGAAAAATTCTCAAACTGCTGTCCATCATGCTGGCTGTCATCTCAATGTTCCCATGCCCTTCTCAGGATTTAGTATTCCCAAAGAACTCAGTGTAAGGTTTTATCCTAGATTTATTATTGCCACCATGGCTCTCAATTACAAATCTGAAATGGAGACATTAGAGTTGTTGCCAAATGTTTGCCAAGAATCAGTAAGAGCAGAATGAACAGCTCTAACCTCAGGCAGGACTTCATGACCTCACCATTCTCATAGCTACTTTGCAACCCTTCCCAAGTCACCAACATCTTTCTAAAACCTAAAGAGCAGAACAAAGACATGCATTCATCTATTCTTGTTTCAACTTTTGTGACACCAATCAGCCTTTACAGACTTCTGAGTACTACATTGTGAAACTTTTCAGTGCAATCTAGCTTTTCCTGCAGACCTTGAACAGCTTTTATACTAACTTGCATTATTTCCTCAAAAAATTACTTCCCCCCTCAGATCTTTGCTAAACGCACTGAAACACCTGAATGTTCTGCACTGTCTACTGGAGGCAGGTCCCATTGTGACATTTGTCCTGTGGATGATATGCAGCACTTCTATAGCAGCAGTCACAACTTGGATGGTTCAGTTGGAAAAAACCCAAGGAAATGCTTTACTCAGAAAGTCAGACCCACAGATGGTTGGCATCTGAGAAAGTACTGCAAGAGAGTGAGTACAATTACTCCGTATTTGTCCTGTTCTTCAATTTGCCCGTTGGCATGTACTGGTGGAACAGGTCAGCGGGCTACATGAGCCTCTCACATAAGCAGTACAGCCATTGTCACGTGTCAGAATTAATTAAAATGACAGCTCACAATCATAGGAATTTTATAGGATTTGGATTGTTATCTTTTTCTTTAGTGTGTTTTGTTTTAAAAAGAAATTAAAATTGTATTTTATTCAAGCTTCTATGGCAGAGGGTGAAGTCTGATGCGTTTCTAAAAATTTGCTATTAAGAACAAAAATAAACCAACTTTAGTCAATTAGTCTTGTTTAGTTATACCTGCACCAAACAAATAACTTCCTAGTGCAAAAATGCTTAATTATTGAGTCTTATTATTCAACCCATACAATTCAAGGTGAAGAAAAAGCACACATCTAAGCCATTCTGTTGTAGACAACAAACATACTGGTATTTTATAGATCTAAATTCCCTTTTTAACAGCCAGTCTTCAGAATCCTTTGAAGTTTTATCTGTCAAGAAAGCATGTGTGGCTTGCTCCCCCTTCTGTCATAAACTGGAAAATACAGTGCTCACTGGATTATCAAAGGTATCCTAGGTGTAAGGATCCTACTCATTGCTCTGTACCTCGAGCTCAGTACTAATCACTTCATAGATCCCATGAGTCATAACTTTGGTAGTACCTTCACCCCAGAAGACACGGCTCTGCACCCTCACTTAAAACTCAGCACTAGATGATTTGCCCCAGCATGCCCCAATAACTACTATGGCTCACAAGACAAGAGTGTTCTTCCCTCTTTATTGACTGGTGGATTCTCAGGCAGATCTGTTAATTACACTGTTAAATAATAGTTAAAAACAAACCAAGGCCAGAGGAGTTTGATGTGAAGTATCTAAACTGAAGCAGAAATTGGGAAGGAAGAGGCGGGAGAAGCTGGGCTGGGGTCTCCACTTCTGTATCACTGCAGCTCAGACACCCTAACTGCCACTGCCATGATCCCAGATCATTAGATTCCAAGGCCCGGCTCAGATGGGACATCATCTAAATATGGAAACGGTTGCCCAAACGTAGCCAGATCAGGAGAGAAGAGATCTGTCCAGATACAGAGGTGCAAGGCAAGTCAAGGGGAAGCAGTATTGCAGCAATCCTAGAACACAGCCAGAGATAGCAGCAGAGTCCCATTCCAGTCGGCAGATGGGCGAGTCACATTGGCCACTGTCAGTCTCCACAGTGAGCACCTGACCGACTGCTCTAGAGCTCACATGTTGTGGGTCTTTTTGGTGAGCTGAGGATCCTCGCCCACCAGCTTTGACTTGAGATGCTCCTTGTAGGAGAGGATGTCGCCTTGCCACTTTGTGATTGTCTGCTTCTCACAGACCCAGATCTCCTGTGCAACCTGAAAGCAAGCACAGGAGAGATTTACAGTACAGCATTTAATAATTTTACCAAAGTTATAAAATTATCCCTAATCTACTCTCTGTAGTCTGGTAAGAGTTAGGGTTAGGGCTAGGGTTAGGGTTTCACACTTCACACTTCAACTACCAAAGAGAAATACCTGTAGTGAAATATCTTACCTGATGTTTTCTGCATATTTATACAAGATTCTAGAACTAAAAATCCTTGACTGCTCAACATTTCTTTTTTTTTGTTCATGGACTAAGGAGGTGTCCTGGGTTCAGCAGTAGCAGTCATTTTTCTCCTTCTTAGTAGATGATGCAGTGCTGTGGTTTTGACTTTCAGCCTGGGAACAGTGCTGATAACACTGATGTGTTTAGTTGCTGCTCAGTAATGTTTACTCTGACCAAGGACTTTGTGAGTCTCAGGCTCTGCCAGGGAGGAGGGGAAGCTGGGAGGAAGCAGACAGGACACCTGACTCAAACTGACCAAAGAGGTATTCCATACCACAGCACGGCATGCCCGCTATATAAACTGGGGCAGTTACCTGGAAGAGTTAGACCACTGCTCAGGTCGGGCTGCGTATCAGTCAGCAGGTGGTGAGTGGTTGTATTCTCTTCCCTTGTTATTTCCCTTATCATTATTATTATTGGTGGTAGCAGCAGTGGTTTGTGTTATACCTTAGTTACTGGACTGCTCTTATCTCAACCTGTGTGTGGGGGGGGGGGGAGGAAGGGGGTGGAGTGAGTGAGCAGCTGCGTGGCTGACTGGGCTTAAACCACAACAGGAGGAAAGCCTTTCCTGCTAAACTGGGCAGTTAAGAAAAAAAAAATAGTACCTCTTGACCTGAACTACTTGCATGTAACACACTGAAAAATAAAATTACACCTGAACTTGCAGATAAAGCTATAGCTGATAAATCAGCACTTGATATTTGTGTGTATGTGGTGCAACTTCCTTTGCCTGTGCAGACTGAGTGATAAATGACTGTGCTAGAACTACTCCAGTATCATTTAAGAACACCTAGTTAAAGCCTCTATAGTGTCATTACCATTTAACTTATTCTTTACTTCTAGGGTTTTGTTGGTTTTTTTTTTTGTTTCATTTTTTTTTCCAGTACCTAATGTGCTCCTAAGCTAGCTCAGAAACTATTTTACATGAACATGGCAAGGGAATCATGTCCAGAGATTTCTTTCACTCACACATCTTCTTGGGATGAGTCGGTTGAAAACACTTGGTTTAATTACTTAGAATGTTAGAAAGGTGCTCTGACAAAATTCACCACTTTTCTTACCTGTTGGATGAGTCTGAAGTCATGGCTGACAAGCATCATTCCTCCTTCAAAGTCATTAATAGCATCTGCCAGAGCATCTATTGTTTCTATGTCCAAGTGGTTGGTGGGCTCATCCAGGAAAAGCATGTGAGGATTCTGCCAGGCCAGCCACGCAAAGCACACACGACACTTCTGCCCATCAGAGAGGTTCCTAATGGGGCTCACCTGACAAACACAGACACTGTTTGCAGCTCTGCAGGAAAGCTTACACACTTCCACCCTGACCACAAGATACTCAGATTTCACTGTGTTTCTAGCAGCTACATTATACAAGAGGACAAAGCCTAGTCAGTTGTACACCTAAACTAAGCTTCTCTCACCAGCAGAACAAGGGAATTCCAGGCACTTCTGAGAAATGTCCATCACAAAACCCAGCTTGTGGTAAAGGTTCCAAAGTGTAGTTAATTGAGGTCTGACTTGTGTTCAGTGCAGACACAGCCATAAAACTACTCTCAACTTCTGGAGTGACAAACGGAGAACAATGTAAAAATCAACGCTTAATTGCAGTGATGAGGACAACTCCTGTCATACATGTGATGTATGATACACAGGAACATGTTATGTTTAGACTTAGAGCATCACTGGTGATCCTACCCTCTCTGAGCAAAGTGGTCCCCACTCCCAGTTGAAAATGTGTTCTAGCATTTCTGCCTGCTATTCATCTCAGCAATAAGAAACAAACTAGTTCAAGTTGCAATTAAAATACGCTCGAGCCTGGGTCTACGCCACAACTTGTCTTCCCTTCACCCAGATTCTGAGGAGGTCACCCATTCCAACCCACATATTGTTGCAATGCAAAGAAAGTTCCTATGAGCCATGAGTTATTTTTTCCTCCAGTTTCAAGAGCTGAGACAGAAGAAACATTTTGATGCTGTGGTGTGCTATAGCGCATACTGCATCACACTGGCAGACATCAATAGAGCAACAGAAAATGCAGCAGCTTTACTTCCCACATGAGCAAAAACCAAACCTCAACCGCTTGTACTCACCTGCTGTTTCCCTGTCAGACCATATCTACCAATGATTTTCCTCATCTCCTCCTTCTCTTTGATCTCTGGGTAGCATTTCAGCATGTACTCCAAGGGTGAGAGGTCTAAATCCAACTGCTCTTGCAAGTGCTGACAGAAGAAGAAAAATCAGCTTCAAGCTATGCAGGCCATCCACTTCATGGCCAAAAGTATTTCCCTCCCTTATAAGCCCTCTGTACCAGCTGAGCAGAACACATGAGTCAATAAACCCCCTCACAGCATAGCCACTGTGCAAACTATTATGAAAGGAATTTCCATTTCAGGAGCAGGAGTCCTGCTTCAGAATAGCAGGCTTGTTCACGACCAAGCACAAGGCAACCATCTCTCCTGTAAAAGTCTAGAGGCTAAACAGAAAGGACTACAGCAAGCCTCTAGAGCCCATTCAGCCAATGGAACAGTTCCGTCCCCTATCTCCAGGCCAAGAAAGGCAGCAGTGGAGAAGCCTCAGAAACAGAGGGGCAAGATTCCTCATGGCTGACAGCTTTTTCCTCAGCAATTCATGTCCCTGGTGGCTGCTGTAGGAAATACCTGGTGGTATCTACCGATCTTCACATGTGAGTGCTTGCGGATCATCCCATCTGTGGGCAGCAGCTAGAAAAGGAAGATAGAAGCATTTCACCACAAAATCCATCCTTTGGCTATATGCCAGAAATACAGAATCCAGATATCTCTGTTATGGCCCAGAGGAGGCAGCCTGCACAGATAATGTGAGATACTGTGGCATGATCTTAGAACTTCCAGGGCCTGACTGAGGTGTGCTGGCAAATAAATGCAGCTTCATTGAAGACTACCCCAAGAATCAAGGTCCAGAAAAAAATAAACAATGTAGGGAGCATACCTCTCCTGTGAGCAGTTTCAGCAGTGTTGACTTTCCGGCTCCATTGGGTCCAACGAGAGCTACGCGGGTATCCAGGTCAATCCCAAACTCCAGGTTATTATAGATCCATGGCTGCAAACCACAAAAGTCATGACACATATGCTTTTCCACTACTACCCAGAACCTCCATGTTCCACCTGTAATACTCTGTCCTCAGAAGACTTAGCATTAACACTGACAAGAAGTTTGATCGACTAGTCAGTCGTACTGCAGCCTGATCAGAAAGCTTAGCCAAAGCCTTACACTCCCAAACAAGGCAGGGATACAAAAAATCTCCATACAACCCATGCACACTCCCCATACTCACCCCATCCTTGGTGTATCTGAAGCTGACATTCTGCACCATGATGACAGGAGGAGGGATTTTCCCACAGGATGGGAAATAGAATGACAAAGTCTGTTAACACAGAATATCCACTTGTTAAAGACCCTGGAGCACAAAACAACCCTTCTGGTATTCTGGTATAACTATGCGTCACTACAGATAACACCTGCAGACCAAGCCACCAGACTGTGACTTTTTATGAGCCCCTCTAGCAACCCAGATTTATTCTGATTATTTGCCTGCAAGCTCATCTACTGGATATGAGAGTCCCTATTTTTTTCCACTTGAATCAAATGTGGGCTTGTTCTCTTCAAACAAGTACAAATTGATCTGAGCATTCTCCCCCATCTTCTCCAACCCTCAGACATTCATTCCTGATTTCTGTGTCTGCAAAATAACTTTATTGATATGACAAATCTCGTTCTCTCCCTAGAAAATTACTCCTCCTCTTCAGCATTATACTAGCTTCAGTACAGTCATCCTTGACATCAGGAAGGGTGTATCATTCTTGCTCCCAGTTATGCCAGCCATTCCCGCTCTCACAGAATCATAGAATGGTTTGGGCTGAAAGGGATCTTAATGTTCATCTAGTTACAACTCTTCTGCCACAGCCAGGGACATGTTTCACTAGACTAGGTTGCTCGAAGCCCCATCTAACTTGGCCTCAGCTAAAGATCATTCTACTTATTTAGCCCATGTTTCCAATATTGATCTCCAGATGCAATCCCATGTCTCATCCTACCTTATCATTCACAACTCTCTCTGTCAAGCCAGCAGCCATCATTTTTTGAAGGGTCTTCTCCTTGCTCTGAGCTTGCCTGGCCAGCTTTGCACTACCATGACCAAATCGTGCAATGTAATTCTGCAACAAAACACGGAGTTAGCTGAAAGCCACAATAACAAGGTTGAGGAGGTGCAGGAACGCCCACCTGCATGGATATAAAGATGTTCATGCAGCTAGGCAGATACCTTCATATGGGCAATCTGATCTTGCTCCCAGTGGAATCGCTTCATTTGATTTTCTTCTAGCTCCAAGCGCGTCTTTACGTACTGATCATAATTTCCCTAGAAAGAGACCACAGAATGTAATACATCTCCAGAAAACAGCTCCTCTGTTTTTGCCAGTTGCAAGCAGGGCACTGTTTACTCACTGTGTAGTACTTCAGTTTGCGGTTGTGCATGTGGATTATGTTGGTGCAGACACCATTCAAGAAGTCCTGGGAGTGGGATATCAGCACAAGGATCCGCTTGAACCTAGGGCACCATGTAATTTATTAATTTGAGATTAAGGCAGTAAAATAATTCTTGCTTGTTGGCCTTGATGGTGACAAAGGATTTACATGCACCAGATCTCTCTTGCCTACAATCGGATTTAGAATAAAAAGATAACAGCCTTGGAGATGCTCTGGGAAATCTGGAGTAAAGCAGCTACAACCAGCTGCAGCATGCAAATACTGCAAATATTTTCTACTATGTTAAAACACTACTCACTGTAAGAAAGCCCTTGCGCATTGCACAAAGAGACAAGAGCTGGCCACCCATCTGGTAGATGACTAGTGCTACTGATGCAACTGACTCCACTGGCACCACACCTCTAAGAAGTTTCAACCTCTGCTGCTTACTTTCACCTTGGTACAGACTATCATCTATCAGGCACACTATGATTTCCTCTGCTCCTAATCTGTAAAATCTGTATCAAGAACCCTTCCACATATAAATGTAGCAACAAGCATAGAAAGGTGTCTCTGGTATTGTAATAAGTATGTAGCCACAAGAAGTATAGACAGTTATTACAGTAGCGCTTGCTCATATGTAAACAAGATGTTCCAGCAGAAAAGCACAACATGAAGCAGCAAACTCCTTCATGCTTACGTTTTCAGCTCTTCCTCCAACCACACACAGGCATCCAGGTCAAGATGGTTTGTGGGCTCATCCAGCAGCAGCATGAAAGGCCGAATGAAGAGGGCTCTGAAAAGCGAGCGGAGATGCATGTAGGGTAAATGCAGGTAACTCAAAGCCTCTCAGCTCCGAGTTCTGAGAAGTGTGTATATGGCTCTGCAGAGCCAGGAGCGGGCAGGCAATCTCCCAGGAGGCAGCAGGCAGTATAACACTCACCTAGCAAGAGCCACCCTCATTCGCCAGCCACCACTGAAGTCCTTCAGCTTCTTCCGCTGCATGGCGGGGCTGAACCCCAACCCATGAAGGATACGTGAGGCTCGGGCTTCTGCCTTGTCAGCATCCAGCTCCTCCAGACGTTCATATAACTCCAAGAGTTTCTCACACTCCGCTGAAAGAGAGCCTGCTTGTCAGCACTTCTAGGAAAGGTGAGTCCATCTGCTTTACTACTATTCAGCCCCCTCTATTCCTAAGCCTGAGACACCTCTTAAGAAGTTGCACAGATTAATTTCATTCAAAGAAGTGCAATCCCACAGGACTTTTCAACTAGTACAGGGCAGCTGGGGGAAACAGGTATTGTAACATATAAAAACTCTGCCAAGGAACCCAAATAAAACCTCTTCTTTGGTGGGGAGGGAAATGAAGGAAATGTCCCTTGGGACTCGAAGAAGCTTTACCATCTTCATGAGCCAGACGTTCTGCTTCTCGCTCTAACATGGCCCTTTCTGTATCCACCTCCATCACACACTGTAGAGGGGTCTTGTCACTGGGAGGCATCTCTCGGGTCAGGTGATAGATGTCAATATGCTCCGGGATGGGCACTTCTCGTTTTCCAATAGCTGACAAAAGCATGGATTTCCCTGTGTGCAAACAGATACTCGGCAATTAATTGTTGGATTCACTGAGTTATAATGTCACAGAAAAACAAACAAGATGCAGTCAGATTCCATTGATTGCCTCCCTTTCCAACTCCAAAAAACCCTTGGGAATTTCTTGCCCAAGAGGCCAGAAGAATTGGAGACACAGCAGAGCTCACTGCCTTGCTGTGACAGGCTGCCCTCACAGCAAAAGTTCACCCCCCCAAGGACAAGACTGAAACATGAAGAAGCTCTTTGGAAACCACTGCAGTTCAGCCTTTGCCTGGATTTAAGAACTTTATGTCTGATGTATTTTTCCTGCTGTCTAGCTAGGCCTGACATCTGTTACTAGGACCCCAGAATCTAAAGACCTCTAACAAAGAGGAAAATAATGTACTCATCACTGGAGAGCCTAGGGGCTTTTCTGAAAGTTAAACCAGCTGGTCACTCTTACTAACTCTTCTTCGATTACTCCTATATTCTGCATCTCTCCATGTAGGGCACTGCTTTCTCAGGGGACAGTACAGCTGTTTTTCCATTAAGACCAAATCATACACTCATACTGTGCAAGTTCTTTGACCAATAGCATCAGCACTGGGTTTACTGACACTACAAAAAAAATCCTGCACGCAGGAATCAGGCAGATTCACAAAGCCCAGACATCTCACCCAACTCCCCACAGAAACAAGTTCAAATGCAGTCCAAAGCCAGAATTTTACCTCATACTTCCACCAGCATCCTAGCAATTCCTCTTCCTGGGTAGGGAGATGGGAGAATGGAAACTACCATGTCCCAGCCATGACTGCCTAACTGCCTGCTTTCTTGTTTCCAGCTTCTCAGCAGTATGGCATCTTCCCCAAACTCCAGAAAGCCGATGGCACTGTGCCCCATAGCTTACCAATCCCATTGAGTCCAATAAGGCCATAGCGCCTCCCGGAGTTCAGCTCAAGTTTTGTATCACTGAGCAGCTCCTGGCCGTGGAAGGTCAGCGAGAGGTTAATGATGTGCACATCAGTACTGTTGGGATGGGAGGCCAGCACTCCTGTCACAGCACGGGCAGCGGCTTTCTTTAATTCAAAATCCTCCAGTTCCTTTGTAAGAGCATCCACCTCTATATGCAGAGACAGACAAAAAGTATTACTGATTTGCCAGCACAAGGGAAGCCACAAGCCTCTGTATCAATAGGCCCAGGATCACAAAATGAATTCTCATGCCCCGATTTTTACAGAAATGTTGAGGTGGCTCAGACACAATGATAGTCAGCTTTTCAGCTTAGCAGATGGATATATACGATATAACAGGCACACCCACCTGCTCTCCAAATTAAATATGACCAATAGAACTAAATGAGCAGCCAGAACAGTCAGCCTGTTATCCAAACAACAGGACTGGGACCAACCCCCACTGCTGGAAGGACTGGGGGGGGGGGGAAAGAACTTACAAAGTATTGCTTTGCAACCTTAAGGAAAGAGCTGGCCAAAAGAAAACTTAAATAGGAAATAAATGAAGGGAAAGCTGAGAGGCCAAAAAAACAGCAGTACCAGAACAGGTCCTGCTTCTTTTTAGAAGCTAGTATGTCCATATGCATGCCCCCCTCTTCCTTTCCTCCTATAGTATACGGATCTTTCCTTTTCATCAGTTGCTGCCCTGAGTTATAGACTGATTTCCATTCCTTGGTGAGACACTGCCATTTGAAGAATGGCACTGAGGATGTCAGCAATACTCCCCCTGCCCAGAGATGAGGCCTGGGATCCAGACAGTTTGTGTTGAAGCCAGTGAAGAAGAACACCCTGGCTGTTAGCATCCAGTACTTTTGGCAGAACTACTCACTCAGCAAAATCGCTATTATCAAGTGCCTTAACCAAGAAGGAACAGAACTGTTAGCCGCACTGATGCTGAACCTCCTCTGAAAGCACGGGCAGTGCAGGCAGACCATAAGAAGCAAACCAGATGAGCACACCACAGTCCTTGACTGCCAGCCTCTGCTCTTCAGCAGCCGGACCCACCAGCTCCTGCCCCACTTGCCGTGACCGGCGCCGCCGGCCGTATCCCCTCACCGGGGCGGTGGACAGGAGGGCCCGGCAGCTGCTCCCCAGCCCCACCAATAGGAAGGCAGTATGCAGATGAGCCGCGGCAGCAGTCGGTATTGGCCGGCTAGGTCCGGGCGGGCCCGAGTCTCCGCCCGCAGCCGGCGGCACCGGGATCGGGCCGGAGTGGCACCAGGCATCTGCTGGGTCTGGCCCGTAATCCGGGCCCGCCAGCACCAGCGCTCTTGAGTGTGCCTGGGGACCACAAGGGCTTTCGGCAAGGAAAGGGGCCCTCGGGGGTGCCCTGGGTCTGTATCGCACGCCATGCCTTCTGAAACAACGCACCGTGAGCTGAGCCCAAGAAAAGCCCGTGCGCCCAACTGCCTGCCGGTTACAGCGTGGGCTAAGTACGGCCAGAAAATAAACTCCGTGTAAGTTTTCCCTTGGCTGTTTCCTTTACGGGGGTCAAGATCTCTTTGTTGACAAAGTCCCTTTCATTAAGGTAGTCAGATTCTTAGTTTCTGCAAACCAGGTATGTCCCAGAGAAAGGGATGAATAGAAAGGATCACAGCAGTAAGAACAGTGAGAATTCAGACACTACAGTGGTTCCTGCCACAGGAAAAAACAACAAAAAAGCCCCGAAGCCAAACAACACCACCCCACCACCAAAAAAAAAACCCAAAACAAAAACCCAAACAAAACACCCCAAACCACAGCCCTCCAAACTAAACTAACAAACAAACCCCACAAAACCAAAGCCAAACAGGTCTGGCCATCAAGTACAAGAAATCGGGACAGTGTCTCCGCGAGAGAGAAGAGACACCATCAGCACCCTCTACCTTTACCCTGCCAGCCTCAAGCAAGGGCCGGGAAACCCTTCACTGCTCAGCTCATGGAGAGCCACCAGCAACTGCCGGAGATGTCCCATCGGCTCCAGGAGAGCGCGGCCAAGACCGTCGGACGCCGCCGCTGACCCAGCACAGGCAGCACCCCGCACCCGTGGGAAGCCCTGGGCACAACTGCACGCGTCCGGCCAGACGCTGCCGGGCTGACCTCACTGGGGGTGGGGGGTCCCGCGGGGAGCAGCCCGAACAGAGCGACTGCCGTTACGGAGGGGCCGCCTCTCACCTGGCAGCGACGTTCCGTTGGCCTCCGGGGGCCGGACCTCCTGCGGCTCCGTCCCAGCATCGCCGTTCTCCTCTGCGGCGCGGCGTGGCCGCTGCCGGGCCTTGGCAGCCTCCTTCTTCTTGGCCGCTTTCTTCTTGGCCAGGTCCGAGGGCATGGCGCGGCGGAGGGGCTGCGGCGGAGGTGCGACAGGCGCCGTTAGGCCGCGCCGGCCCGCACCGGCTCGCCCCGCCCCCGTTCCCCGCCCCGGCTCGGAGCACGCGGCGCTGCCGGGCCTGACCGCTGGCTGCCGGCCCGGAAGCTGGGCTGCCCTCGCCGCGCCAAGCTGCCCAACCCAACCCAACCCGATACAACGGAACCCAGCCCGGCCAGACCCACTCCTCCTTCCCACCCCTCGGCCGCAACCGCCGCGCCGCGCGACCTGGCCCGCACCGGCTAGTCCGCGCTTTCCTTCTGTCGCAACAGGACAGCTGCTACCGCGTGCGCACGCCCCGCCCACCTCCGCAAGAGCTGCCAATCGGAGCATGAAACGTCACCCGCGCCGGGCGCTCCGCGGCTGCTCTGGGAAGCGGAGTCCGCGCTCCCCCAGTGTGCCGGGCAGAGGCACTGCGCGCCGCAGGGCCCCGCGCACTACGTCTCCCGGCGTGCACCGTCCCTGGCCCCGCCCCCGGCGCACCCCCCGCTCCAGCGGGTGACGTACACACGCGGGGAGGGGTCTCGTGTACCATAGAGGCGAGGGCGCTACGGAGAGCGTAAAGGGGAAGCGGAAACGTGCGGGTTGCGATGAGGCGGCTGAGGTGGCAGCGGTGGGAGAGCGGTCGGGCGGGACCCACTGCTTTACACCGCGGCCCCGGCACGGAGACAGCGGCCCCCGCCGGCCTGCAGGTGAGGCAGCTTCGGTGCTGCTGACTTGTGCTGCCCGAACGCCTCGCGCCGGAGATGTCGTGCGGCCCCCCGGTTCCCGAGCGCTGGAGCGGCACCGTGAGCCCGGCCAGGCCGTAGTGGGCCTGCGACCGCCATCGCCCGGATCGAATCGCTCCGCGGCTGGACGCCGCCATGCGCCTGGCTGCGCTGCTGGCCGCGTTGCGGCCCGTGCTGCCGCTCGTGCTGGGCCTCTCCCTCGGCTGCAGCCTGAGCCTTCTGCGCGCTTCTTGGAGCCAGAGCGGTGCGGAGGACCAGTGTCTGGGGGGGATCGGCCGTCCCGGGCCCCTCGCCGGCGGAGCTCTTCCGGAGGTTGCAGATGGAAGGCTGGGCCCGGGTCATGAGGACTTCAGGCCTAGGATTGTTCCATACTACAGAGACCCCAACAAGCCTTATAAAAAAGTGCTCAGGTAAAAATCTGTTCTTTTGGCCAGGCTTTCCTGCAAAGAGAGCAATCACATATGGGTGGTCTGACTGACCTTCCAGTCAGTAACAGGTTCAAGGTGGAACATGCTATTTGAAGTACCTTATGTAGTAACAGCTTGATGCAACAGGGCAACAGCTGAGATGGTTTCCTGAGAGGTGCAAGCTATGGGTTTAAAAAGCTATTGAAGTAATAAGTGCACCCAAGAAGATTGAGAATATTTCTTTTTTTCATTGCTCATGTCTAATAGAACATGTTAAATTATTCTCCAAAACTTTTTTAAGCAAGCTTATTAATTAGGAGAATGTTGAACAATTAATGATAACATGTAACTTGCAAGTGGTTAGCTCTGTTCTTTTTGTTTGCTTGTTTTAATTACACTAGCAGTTTCCTAGTTTGGATAAATGATGTGAGAATGTACTTTTCCTTGAAGGAAGCAAGTGTTTTTACAAAATGTAGATTTTACTAGTGCACTGTCTTTTAAAGCTCTGCTTCTAGGCTTAACTGTTTCACTACTGATAGACTCCAGCATACTTATCCTAAATTTTGCAAACATCATGAAGTTTAAGAAACAAATTGTAAGGTCCTGCACCTGAGTCAGGGCAAACCCAGGAGCAGCTACAGGTTGGGCAGAGAAGAGATTCAGAGCAGCCCTGCAGAGAAGCACTTGGGGGTGTTGGTTAGTGATAAGCTCACTATGACCCATTAGTGTGCACTTGCAGCCCAGAAACCAACCGTGTCCTGGGCCACATCAGAAGTGTGACCAGCAGATTGGAGGTTGATCTTGCCCTTCTGCTCTCATGAGGCCCCACTTGGAGTATGACGTACAGTTCTGGTGTCTTCAACATAAGGACATGGAACTGTTGGAACAAGTCCAGAGAAGGACCATGAGGATGATCAGGGGACTGGAGCACCTCCTGTATGAAGATAGGCTGAGAAAGTTGAGGCTGTTCAGCCTGGAGAAGAGGAGGCTGCGTGGAGACCTCATAGCAGCCTTCCAGTATCTGAAGGGGGCCTAGAAGGTTGCTGGGGAGGGACTCTTCATAAGGGACTGTAGTGATAGGACAAGGAGTAATGCACTCAAACTGAAGCATAGGAGATTTAGGTTAGAAATAAGAGAAATTATTTACTGTGAGAGTGATGAGGCATTGAAAAAAGGATGTCCAAGGAAGTTGTGAATGCTTCATCCCTGGAATTGTTCAAAGCCAGGTTGGATGAGGCTTGGGGCAGCCTCTTCTAGTGGGAGGCATCCCTGCCTATTGCAGGGTTTTTGGAACTAGATGATCTTAAGGTCCTTTCCAACCCAAACCATTCTTTGATTCTATAAGTCTTTGATTTTTTTCATGGAGCTGTTTGCCATGTAGGTGTGTCCTTCTATTACAGAACTCGCTACATCCAGACAGAATTGGGATTTCATGAAAGACTGTTTGTGGCTGTGCTGACATCCAAGGCTACCCTGAATACATTGGCAGTGGCAGTGAACAAGACAGTAGCCCATCACTTCTCTCGCCTGCTGTACTTCACTGGGTTGCGCAGTGCCAAGGTGCCTCATGGCATGGTGCTGGTGGCCCATGGGGATGAGCGTCCCATTTGGCTCATGTATGAGACCATGAACTATATTCATCAGCATTTTGGTTCTGACTATGACTGGTTCTACATCATGCAGGATGACACCTATGCCCAGGCTGAACAGGTCAAGGCTCTGGTGACACACCTAAGTATTAACCAAGATGTCTACCTGGGACGAGCAGAGGAGTTTATCGGGGGGGATGAGCAGGCCCGCTATTGTCATGGTGGCTTTGGCTACCTGATCTCCCGCAGCCTGCTGCTTAAGCTTCATCCGCACCTTGACAGCTGTCGCAATGAGATCCTTAGTGTGCGGCCAGATGAGTGGCTGGGACGGTGCATCATTGATTTCCTTGGCATCACCTGTGTTTCCCAGCTCCAGGTACTACCTTCCTTCTTGGGGTTTTGTGTTAGCTAAGCCTGGCAGAATCCATGCGCTTACTAGTTCACCCCTGCATAACAAAGGGACCTTTCCTTAAGCCTCTGATATGAGTTAGGGGAAGAAAGGAGTGTGTGGTATGGCAGCACCGCGGAGAAACAGATAATCAAAGCTGAAATGTTGTGGGAGAGAGAACACATACAGTAATTTTCAGACTACTAGCAGATGCTAATCCCGAGGTGTTTTAGAGGTCAGATAAAGGGCACATTGGTACCAAGAAGCAAGTAGGCATATAGTGGGGGGGGTGAGGGGAGATGACAACTCCTACATTTTGGTCTCTGGGTGCTGCAGTCAGCATTTCAAGAGGGCAGATGCATGTTTGGGGTGAGGGAATGCTTCTCTTTGAATTTGAGTTCCATGCCAGTCTTTTCTGGCTCTTGTCCACTTCAGGGCCAGAATTATCACACCTATGAACTGGCCAAAAATACTGAGCCAGAGAAGGAGGAAGAAGAGGAGTTCCAAGCAGCTCTTGCTGTGCACCCTGTTTCTGACATGACCTTGATGTACCGGCTGCACAAGCACTTCAGCAGGATCCAGCTTGACAGAGCCTACCAGGAGATCCAGGACCTCCAGGTAAGTGGTGAGGGATATGTGCAGACTCCTTGACCAAACAGGTCTCCTTTTCTTTCAACACAGTGAAGGAAGAGTATCTCTTCTGGTTGCAGGTGTGACTTGTCAGCCACACACAGAGTCTAATCCTGCGTCTCAGAAATAGCACTTTTGACACCATGTTATCCAAAACTACTGGTGTGATACTACCAAGATACAGTTCTAGGTGGTGAGGCAGGCCTGGGTGGGAGATGGAATGGACTTCTTTGAGAGTGGTTAGGGATCTGTATGTGTTCTCTCTTTGCACAGATGCAGATCAGGAACCTGACTTCATTGACCCCTGCAGGTGAGGTGGGCTTGACTTGGCCTGTGGGCATTAATGCCCCATTTCTTCCAAAGTCACGTTTTGAGGTAATCAGCTGGGACTACTTCACTGAGCAGCACCTCTTCTCTTGTCCTGATGGCTCCCCCAAGTGTGAACTCTTGGGAGCCAGCAAAGCAGATGTCAGTGAAATCATTGAGTCTGCACTTGAGCAACTTAACAGTCGCTACCAGCCTCTGCTCCGCTTCAGCAAGCGGCAGTTGCTGAATGGTTATCGGCGTTTTGACCCTACACGGGGCATGGAATATACTCTGGACTTGCTGCTGGAGGCAGTGACCCAAAAGGGCCACAGTCATGTTCTGGCCAAACGAGTGAGCTTGGTGCGACCGTTGAGTAAGGTGGAAATTATTCCCATGCCATATGTGACAGAGGCCACACGAGTGCAACTGGTGCTTCCCTTGACAGTGCAGGACCTGGATTTTGTGGCAAACTTCCTGGATATGTTTGCTATGAACACACTGGACACACATGATAATGCCTTGCTGACTTTGCTTTTCATCTACCATCCCTATGATGCTCAGCGTGTCAGTCAGGTGGATGTTTTTGCTGGAGTCAAAGCCATGGTAGGAGAGCTGGAGAAACGCTATGCAGAAGTTAAAATCCCCTGGATTAGTGTTAAAACTGAGGTGCCATCACAAGTGAAACTCATGGATATAGTCTCAAAGAAGCACCCTGTGGATACACTGTTCTTCTTGGCCAGTGTTTGGACAGAAATCAACATGGAGTTCCTGAACCGCTGCCGCATGAATACTATCAGTAATTGGCAAGTCTTTTTCCCAGTGCACTTCCAAGAGTTCAATCCTGCGTTGGTGTACCGTGGTGAGCAGACTGCTTCCTCCACCACTGACTTCCTGAGGGATGGACATTTTGACAGACATTCCTTTGCTGAGGCCTGCTTTTATAATTCTGACTACATGACAGCACGTACAAAGCTAGCAGCTGATATCTTAGACCGAGATGAGGTGCTGGAAAGCATGGAGGTATTTGATGTCTTCCTACACTATTCTGGTCTGCACCTATTCAGGGCTGTGGAGCCAGGCTTAGTGCAGAAATATGCACTGAGGAGCTGCAATCCCCGCCTTAGTGAGGAGTTATACCACCGCTGTGTGCTTAGTAACTTGGAAGGACTTGCATCCCGCTCACATTTAGCCATGGCTCTCTTTGAGCAGGAGCAGGCCAACAGCACTTGAGAGACTAGAAACATCAAGAACTTCTCAGCACCTTAACACTTGGCACTTTCCATCCCCTTCCCAGCCTTGCCATGGGTGAAGGGCATGTGATGTCCAGGGAGGAGAAGGAGGAGGACTTTCCCAGCCCTGCTCTGAGACACAGGCCTGGGCTGCAGGGAGAGGCTGTTTCTCTGGGGGTTTTGTGTTGGGTTTTTTTTTGTTGCTGTTGTTTTGTTGAGTTTTTTTTCCTGGGTTTGGAATAAATAAGTTTCTTTCCAGGCAGACTCATGTGGTTACTTATAAACTTTATAGTGTCTGGGATGAGGGAATAGAACAAGCTGTAGAGTTGACCTTACTTTAAACCACACAATTCTGCTGAGCAGTGCAGAGACTGTTAATATACCTCTGCTATGCTACTTTCAGTGCTGTTGTAGTATGCTCGTTTGTGTTTGTATCTTCATGTTTTCATTTTTCAGGGAGGCATAAACATAGCTTGTCTAGTTTACTGCTCAACAAAGCTACTCAATGCACTTTGACTTTGCTGTTTGGCTTTTTGACAACTGCAAAACATTCATTTTGTTGCATCATCTGGAAAGGTGAAGGAAAAGTCCTGTTGTGCACTAAGCTTACCTCAGTTGGACTGAGCACTGTGGTTGTAGTGTGCTCTAGAAGACAACCAGGAACTGTCTGAAGTTCTGCAGATAGAGCAAAATATTATCCCCGCAAATAACAGATACATTACTTCCTATCGCAGGTGCCATGGCTAGCAGATTTAATAATTCCGCTTCAGTCTGACCTGCTAAGTCCTTCACCTGTTAAAGTAGTGAGCCTGTGCAACTGTTCTAAGGGACAGAAAATTCTTCAGTGATGCCATATATTTTTTGAGTTCATGGCTCTACACATCTTCAATACACACTTTTGGGACCTGGTTTCCTTTGGGTACAAACACCTGCTTGCCACATGCATCTTAGCAGAAGCAGGCAACTGTTTGCATATTCTTAAGGGCTGTTATTCCAAATTCACATATGTGTTTTCATTAATGTAATTATTAAATGGATGAAAAGCTCTCTTTTAATGAACAGGCATAGGTTTTCAGGATGCTTCTACAGGAACAGGTTCTTAGCCAAATGTTAGTTGTTACATTTGAGAGAAAGCTTGATAAAAGTTTGTAGATAACAAATGTTAACCAGGTATGAGAAAATGAGGACAAGTCTTATACAGAATTATTTGAACATAAGATGTACTTATAAAACAGGTAACTGCAAAATCCTTTATCTGGCAATTAAGCAAACAGGTCGTGGTTTAGATTTCCGTGTTCTGTATCACACAGAAGGGACCTCTGGAATCATATAATTCAATCCCACCCCTGCACAAAGGGTCAGCTAGAGCAGGTTGCTCAGGCCTGTGGCTGGTTGCATTTTAAGTATCTTGCTCTCCTGGCAATCTGTTCCAGTGTGTAGTAACTTTTAGAGCCAAAGAGTTCCTTCTTATGTTTAACTGGATTTTTTGTGTTTCAGTTTGTGCCTGTTGCCTTGCTATTTCACTGGATACCACTGATAAGCCATCTGTTTCTGTCTTCCTTATCTCTCCCATTCGTGATTTATATATATGGATAAGAATCACACTCAGCCTGTTCTTCTGTAGGCTGAACAATCCCAGGTCTCACAGCCTTGCCTGTTAGGACAGACATTCCAATTGCTTAGCCATCTTCACACCCCTTCACTGGAATTGCTCCAGTATGTCTGTGTCTGTCTTATACTGGGGAGCCCAAAACTGAGCATAGGACTCCAGGTTTGTATCCCCAGGGCTGAGTAGAGGAGATGGATTCCTGCCCTTGACCTGCTGGCAACACTCCTAATGTAGCCCAGGATGCTGTCCCCTTTGCTCCTAGAGAATGTTGCTGGCTTAAGTTTACCTTGTTACCATCAGGACCCCACCCATATCTTTACTGCCAAGCTTTCAGCTTTCCAGTTGCTTCTTTGCAGCTGGTATTGCAGAAATCAAAGGTCAAAGCCCTGATGTGAACTTGTGAATTTGAGTGTGATGAGCCAGCAAGTGTGACTAACCCCGTTCATGGCTGCATAAGCACTGTTAAGGAAAGAGACTGTATTTGCTATACTCATGGAGAGTATGAGGTGGAGATCTGGTGTCAGGATCAAAAGAGAATCTTCAAGATTTAAAAGCTACAAAAGAGGTATTCAGAATCTGAATTGTTGCTTAAAAATTAGTAGAAAGCTCAGATTGTTTTTTTAGGAAATACTGTCTTGGTTGCATTTACATAGGAAAAAGTCAGGTCTCTGCAGAACATCTTACTGAGATGCATGCTTGTTGCTATGCAAACCTTCAAAGAGTGTGAACAAGAGAAGCTTTTGCTTGTTATGAGTGCTTGTTTTGCATGAGGAGGTGCTGATCTGTTATGATCCCAGTAGTGACAGGCCCCTAGATTGTGTAAGGTATTATTTAAAATATGATGTATTAGAGTTAATACTATAAAGAGAGAATAGTATAGATAATCTTGCATCCTTCAGATGCAGGGAACCCCAAGTGGTGTAGCACTGAATCTGGTCCACACCCAGCCCACCATGCAAACTCCATCTGCAGAGTAGACTCTGCCATTTTGGCTACTAGAGTTATTACAGAATTAGAAGAAAACAGCTATTCATCATTTCTGCTGTTAGACAGAAAGGGTATCTGCATGATAATTTCTTTTTCACTTTTAGACAAAGGCAAAGCCACACAGGTGGTGTAATTGCCAGTATGGACTGAGAGAGCTGCCTGTGAGTGCTTCTGTTTCAACAAGGTGGCAGAGGTTGTCCTGCAGACAAGGAATTTGTGTTGCAAACACAGGCTGGAATGTCACACTGTGCGAGTAGCACAGCCCAAGCCTGTGCACACTCAGGTGAACTGTGATGTGGGTTATTGACTCCCTGATGTACTGTGGCTGTTTTCCAGGATCACTACAATAGTAGAGATGGACAGTCTAAGAAACCCTGCTGCTGGTTGCCTTGATGGTATGTTTGTATTCCTGAACACAAAAGAGATTCTGGTGCATGAAATGCCTTATGATGCCAGAGAGGATGCATAGCTTGTAAATGTAAGTTTCAATATGGTGTAGTATCCAAGGAGAATTCCCTGAATTATTGTCCACACACTTGGAAGGACTACAGATAGGCACTGGATGCTGTAGGGAGCTATGTAAGCAAAGCAAGCAGTCTGATAGGATGCATGGGGGTAAAACAGTTCTCATGAGAAATAATAAGCATTGGAAAAGGTGCAGTAAGTTAACTGTCAGGAGCTCTCTGGTGATGAAACAGAGAGCTGTAGGGGATGTAGCAGTTGGGGATATCTGTAAAGTAAAATAAGCTACTACAAAGAAGGTCTTAAAATTACAAAGGCAAGCTAGAATTATTAGTGAGTCCTTATTAGAGAAGAAAGTGAATAATGGGAAACAGGATAGTGAGATTTAATTTACTATCATTTAAACAAAGCAAAGATGCAAACAAAAAAAATTGAAATGTATCATTGTTTGGTAAATCACTGTCCTTGTCAGTACATATGAAACAATGCAATACTACACAGAACCTGAAACTCTTAAGGGCAACTAGTATCTTGGGGGGAAACTGAGGGAAGCTGGAAGCTGGTTTTTTGAATTTATTTTGTATTTTAAATCCATCTCTGAGGGAAGGGAAAGGCAGGAAATACTGCCAGCAAACTGCTGAGTCTGTAAACTAAAGATTCATGTTAAGTTCTGATCAGAACTGTGCATTTGAAGGTGAGATTAGGATATACAACAGGAACAATTGTGTCTTACAGGCAGACAGGTTACCTATCACAGTTCTCTAGCTGGAATAGCCTGAGGATAGTAAATTAGAAATGCAATAAAGAAAGTACTGTTGAATTAACTTATCTAGTGCTACACTGTCCTGGTTTGAGCAGTAGCAGTCATTTTTCTCCTTGGTAGCTGGTGCAGTGCTGTGTTTTGACTTTCGGGCTGAGAACGGTTGCTGATAGCAAGTATGTTTTGAGTTACTGCTCAAATGTTTGGTTTGTTCAAGGACTTTTCTGAGCTCATGCTCTGCCAGGGAGGAGGGGAGGCCGGGAGGAAGGAGAGACAGGACACCTGACCCAGGCTAGCCAAAGAGGTATTCCATACCATAGCACGTCATACCCAGGAAGTAACCGGGAGAAACCCGGAAGGGCTGGAGCTCTCGGGGATGGAGGAGGTATCGGTCGGTGCTCGGTCGGGCAGGGTGGGGTGAGTTATGGATTGGTGGCTGGTGAGGTGTTGTATTCCCTTCACTTGTTATTTCCTTTATCATTATTATTTGTAGTAGTAGTAGCAGTAGTGATTTGTGTTATGCCTTAGTTATTAAATCGTTCTTATCTCAACCTGTGGGGGCTACATTCTTTGGATTCTCCTTCCTAACTCTCTGGGAGTTGGGGGAGCAAGGGGGGGAGCGAGTGAATGAGCTGTGCAGATTTGGTTTAAACCACGACAAGAAAAACGTTAATCTCTTTTTACAGATACCTAACATTATGCTATAAACAACTGAAACTGGAAATGCTGACAAGAAATTTAGTGTAGTTGGCATTACTGCATAACTCATACTTGTCAAGATGGTTGTACAGCAAGTAAGACGCCTTTGAAGTTACATCTTGAGTTAAAGGTGATCAGACAGCCATTACAGACTTGAAAATCCATTTGATTTAATGCAATGCTTTAACTATTAAATAGGAAGTTATGCAGCAGCAAACAAGTCGTGCAAGTTAAGAACTCAAATAAGAGGCACTTGTTGGATTTGGGCACTTCTGCCAAAGTCCTAAGGGGACAGTTCTCCAGTCAGTGTTGTTTAACACTTAATTGATGATTTGGAAACAAATGTAAGATTTTTATTGATAAAATCTGCAGATGATGTAAAAAATCAGTACTGCAAAAAACAGTCATAAAGATAGGATAACAATGGAGAAAACACTGTAAGGCTATTCATGTAGATTTTGTCTTAAGGCAGTCAAGAGCAAATTTACATGCTTGGGGAAAGTGAAGGCATGTAACTCCTCCAAAAAGGACTGTACCAAAAAAAAAAACCACCAAAACCCAACCCCAAATGGTTAAATCTGGAAAGAAATTGACTGTATTAATGTGCAAGCAGCTTAATTTGTTTAGGAACCACTGTTTTAGACACTAAATTGCAGAGCTATCCCAGCCATGTAAAGTGTGCGGTTTAAGACGTGATAACAGATCTATACAGGTGGACAGTTTGGAGGAAACAGATGCTGTTTATGTGAGACAGTAATAATGCCACTGGTGGCATAGCCCTTTTTTTTATCTGAAGATTGGAAGAAATATTTTGCAATGAGAGATGCAGAACTTCTGTAGTGATAAGACAAAGGGTAATGGCTTTAAACTAAAAGCAGGTAAATTCAGACTAGATATAATGAAGCCATTTTTTACAATAAGGATGGTGACACCCTTGTACAGGTTGCTCAGAGAGGTGGTAGATGCCCCATCCCTGGAAACATTCAAGGTGAGGCTGGATGAGACTGGGCAACCTGATCTAGTTAAAGATACCCCTGTTCATTGCTGTGTATTTGGACTAGATGATCTTTAAAGGTCCCCTCCAACCCAAACTTTTCTATGATGGTAGGATTCTATGAACTCTAATTACTAAGAAGGTTGTGAAGTGATCTGATTAGAGTATTGATATAGTACATTGACTGAGTAAAAATGCTGGATACTAAAAAGGGTTTTGATTGTCTAGGAGTAAGGCACAATAACAACACCACCAAAGCTAACAGCTTTAAACTGCAACAGATAATTCCAAGTGAAAGTAGGCATATGCTTTTAGTGATGAGAATTATTTGCAAGTGAAATTACAGAGTGGTAGCCTTTCCAGTATGTTACAATTTACTCAGCTTGTGAAACAGATTTCATTGGAGGCCAGTGTGAAGTTACTTGTCATATGTAAGCGAGCAGAATTAATGGTCCTTCATGGCCTTAAATGTCATGAGTGTGAATATATAGTGGATGAAAATTGCAAAAGATAAATCTGTCAAAGGCTATTAAACACGAAGTGAACACCTCTGTCACTGTGTTTGAATCACAAATTGCTGTGAGCTAGGAAAGCATCCAGGGAGGTATCACTGTATGTTTACACTTTTTGTATGATCTGTTCTACTCATTCACTGTTCGCCACTGTCAGGTAAATGAGTCAGGTGTACTTAGGATTTTACTTTGTGCCACCATTATTGTGGCATTATCTGCAAAAAAGGACCAGATCTTTTTCAAGGATATGCTTTAATTCAGCCAGAAATGATAAACTATGTGAGGACCATGGGGTTCATGGACTACAGTGGGGTCATGTATTGGCCAGGAAGACAAATTACCACAATTGTCATCTTTGACCCTGTAAACTGAGAAATGCATACCTTCAGTAGGTGTCTATTGTGCCTCCAAATGTGCTTAACCTGTCATGCTCCAGGTGAGTGTACTTTTGTGTGTACTTCACTTTGTTTGGGCTCCACATCCTTGGGTATGTTTCTTTGTCTTCAGCTGTAGTACGGGTATGTGGGATGGGTAGCTTGCTCCACTGGATGTCCTAGACAAGTTACTTATCCTGTTGGAATAATCTTTGCAGATCCCAGAGTAAAATGTGCAGAATGTGTTACAAACAGAGGAACCTTTTGTCCCAGCTGCATTTTTAACTTCAAGAAACACTCACCATCTTCTCACCTATAAAGGAGCTGCCGCTCTATCCCTAACCAAAAGGTATACTTAAAAAAACTAAACAAACACAAAACCCCAAACAAAATGCAGATGTTGTAAACTCGGATATTGTATCTGATCATGGTATCTGGCAATCTTCTCCAAGACTGGAATATAAGTGATGTGACTCTCCTGTGTGAGGGGAGTGTGTAGCCTATCTCATCTGGGCATGGCGTGGTTTCCCCCTTCTCACTTGGCAGCGCTAAGCAGCTTGGTTGTGTCTTTGCAGTCCCCAGGACGGCTGCACTTGTCTCAGCCACAGCTGACAGGAAACTGAATTTTCTCCCTCTGAAGTGGTTCACAGCCAATTGCTAAGCACTTTGGAGAGTGCAAGACAATCCCTTGCAGATGCTCTAGTCTGTTCCACAGGGAAGTTTTGGATTTGCTGGTTGCCAGATCAGATGACCAGATACAGAGTACGATATAATCTCATTATCAGGTTCACATTTCCCCAGGAAAAGAGATGGATTCTTGCTCAGCAGACTGCTCCATTCTCAACTCCAGCATGAAGACTTCTGAGAAACTTGCTCTCTTCTACCTGGTCTTAAGCATTTCCTCATTACACATCCATCACAAAGCATATGTTACAGTACTGCAGAATGGGTGGGGTGCAGGCTGATACCTTCATCTCCTGTTATGAGTCCTAGCCTGAGATGCTACAGATGCTTTCTGGCAACAATATCTCGGGGCTTGCCCCTCACAAGTCAACTTAGCCAAGACAATCGCCCTCTCTTCCATTCCTCTTTCAGATTGTCTTTCCTAGAACATTATTTTCTAAACATGCATCCTAAAGCTTTTCTTCCAGGATGCTCAAAGGTGGCAGTTTCTGGATTACAGGTAACACAGATACTCATTTTCCATTTACAAGTGTTTTTCTAGTGTAAGTAGTTGTGACGAAAAGCTTGCAAATACAACACACATGAAAAAATGCAGGCTAAAAAAGCTGAAATAACATAAGTATATAGCCCCCATTTAAAAATACCCAGTGAGACATAAAATTATCTACCTTATAATTTTTACAAGATTTTACTTCAGCTTTTAGATTTACACCCTTTTGGAACACTTGGGAATTAGCAGAATTGCTTGGCTTCTGCTCACAGAATCACAGAATCAATTAGGTTGGAAAAGATTCAAGATCATCAAGTCCAACTGTTGCCCCAGGATTGCCAAGTCCAGCACTAAACCATGTCACTAAGGGCTTAATCTACACAGTTTTTGAATGCTTCCAGGGACAATGATTCCACCACTTCCCTGGGCGGCCCATTACAATGCCTGACTACCCTTTCAGGGAAGAAATTTTCCATAATATCGAGTCTAAACCTCCTTTGGAGCAGCTTGATGCTGTTTCCTCTTGTCCTGTCACTTGTTACTGGGCAGAAGAGATCAGCCACCACCTCACTACAACCTCCTTTTAGGTAGCTGTAGAGAGCAATAAGGTTCCCGTGAGCCTTCTCCAGACTAAACAACCCCAATTCTCTCAGCTGCTCCTTATAAGGCTTGTGCTTATCTGATACTCCTTTTCAACTGAGTTGTTTTCTTTCATCACTTTCTCACAACTCCTTGGAGTATCACTCAGAGTTATTTGCTTTCAGCGCTTATCCTCTACAACCTCCCATCCTCGTCTCTCATTGTTTGCAATGCTCCTTCAACTTAGGTCAAACTCTCTTCAGTGCTTCTTCAAGTTAGTATTTGAAAGCGTACTTCATAAATCTCTTCCACTGGATATTCATGAAATATATTTCTCATTACAACAGTCACAGCACAACAAACCCACCGTCCGCCGAACCCTGCATCCTCATCCTCCCAGGAGCTTCTATCTCCTTGAGAGAAAGGTGTGCAAAATAACATGCAAATACAGGACAGTAACTCAGGGTATAGGCCAGGTTTGGATCTGAAATGTCACACATGCTTCAAAGCTCCCCCCACCCCCGTTCACTCCCGAGACACAGGCACTGCGGCTCACAGCACCACCGAAACTCTCATGGACTCTCGGTAAACCCCGGCCGCAGAGCTCCGCTCTCCCGGACACACCCTCGGGTTGTGTGTACCGCGAGCCAGGGCGCTGCCCGGGCCCTCCCGGCACCGCCGGCATCACTCCGCTGCCAGGTGGGGCCGCGGGGCGGGCTGCGGGCGGTCGCTACGGCCCAACGGCAGCCTGGGCGTGGGCTCTGTGGCGGAGCCCGATCCGCAGGGCGGGATGGAGCGGGGCCGGGGCCGCTGCCGGGACGGATGGCGGCGCACGGAGGCGCTGTGGTGCGCGCGGAGGCTGTGGTAGTGAAGGGGGCTACGGCACCGGGTGAGGGGAGCTGTGGAGGCAGGGGGCGGTGGTGGTAGCGGGGGAGAGTTTGAGGGGCGCTCTGGGGGCGTGCGGCTGTGGCAGCGGGCTGGGGAGCTGTGACAGTGAAGGAGTGTTCTAGCGGCGGGCCTCTGGCGGTGGGTCGGAACGCTGGGGCTGTGGTGAGTGAGGGGGGCTATACTGGTGAGGGGCGCTCCAGAAAGCGAAGGGCTGCGGCGGGCGAGGGTCGCTCTGGTAAGGGAGCTGTGGCGGTGAGGGGCGCTTTGGCGCCGGGGCTCGGTAGCGGCAGGGAGCTGGAGGCCGTAGCGGCGGGAACGGACTGCGGCGGCGGAGCCGTGGCAGTGGAGCGCAGGCAGTCCAATGCTCTCCCGACGGTGCCGTGGAAACCGACCGCGGGCGGGATCGAACTCCCCAGCGGCAGCAGCGCTGGGGCGAGCCGCGGGGATGCAAAGGTCCGGGCGCTGCCCCCGCCCGTCCGCGGGAGGAGCTCCGCTCGCACCGCCCCCGCAGGGCTGGGAAACGGGTGCAGGGTCCGCGGCTATGCAGTCCGCCTGTCCCTGAAGCGGCGGTACAGCACAGCAGAGCCGGAGGAGCGGTCGTTCCCGCACCCGGACCCCCTCCCCCGGCGGTGAGGGCGCTGTGGCTCTGCCGTCCCAGTCCCGCGCTGCTGCGCGGGCGGCGAGCGACGCGCACTTTGCAGACGGTCCCTGCGCCGCTCTCCGCAGAGCCGCGCAGGCGCCCCGCGCCCGGTGCTGGGACGGCGGACCCGGTGCGAGCGGGAGAGCGGAGCGGCGGGGAGGAGCATGGACGGGACGGTGAGCCTTGCCCCCGGTCCCGCCGCCCCGCGCTGCCGTCCGGTTCGACCCAGCGGCACCTGCGGGAGCTCTGGCTGCGGGACACCTCCTCCCGCACATTGCACACAGCCAGCGACATCCTCGGGTTGGGCACGGACACCGGCCGCTGGCGGTGCTCCCGACCCGGCGCTGCCCACAGGGCGCACCTGGCCGGAATACTCAGAGTCCGGGCAGTGGACCCTGCGCTTCCGCTGTTCCGCACGGCTCCTCCGCGGAGCCGGGCACTGGAATACCCTCGCTGCTCTCTTCGTGCTTCCCTTAGCGTTCGGCGTTGCGCCAGTGTGGCCGCCCACCTGGGTCCCGCCGGTTGTCCCAGCGCATGCCCCCACATCCTTGACGAAGCTGTGGTGGCGTTGATACCTCGCAGGGACCCACCTGGCTTGGAGAGGCAGGCAGAGGTGGAAAGCCCAATACCCATTTACCACTCCCAAATGCGGGCTGTAAGTCCCTGCAGGAGGCTTTCCCTCAGCAGGGACTGACTTTCCCATGGGAGACACCAGCACTCGTCTGGAATTACCCAGCTGGCCCTTGCATGGTCCTCTGGGGAGGAGGGTTCTCAATACCCTGTCTCCTGGAGACACTCCATACTCCAGTCTTGTTCTGCGACTGACAGCTGTCTCCAGTGCTCCAGAACCAGCTTTCATGCAGGAGATGACACCTTTTGAGAGAGAGCATTTTTCTTGCTGCCTCTAAGCTGCTCTCAGCTCTGTTTTCAGAGGGAGATACATAGTCCCAGGAACTCTTTCAGGGCAAACTGATCTGTATCTGTAGGATATTAATGGTCTGCACGGTCTTCCAGAAGATCTTGACTTCTCCCACAGACAAACCTTCTCACTTTGGCAGCGGGAGCTTGCTGTTGGGGATTGATGTTCCCTGGGACCTGGAACTCCTCCGTTTCGTCTATCAGCATGGCCTGTGGAGGGACCCTCTCTGCAAATTGCTGCTAGGAAAGCCTGAGGTAGAAATTAAACGGGGAACTGAGAAGTTCAGCATGATCTGGGGGTGTGTTTGTGCAGTATGCTTGCCTAGCTCTGTCAGCACTGCCTTCCTTGGAGAGACTGGCTTCATACTACTGCCCATCCAGGGGAGTCCTGCAGCTTCTGCAATAACTAGTTCCTTGTTGCTGCCTCAGGAGCAATTTGCAGCCTGCTGTTTACCATGGGGACACCATCATGAAGAACCAGCCCATCTTTCCTGGCAGAATCTCCTGCCCTCTGTGAGGAAGAAGCCTGCAGCCTGGCCTTGCCCCTTCAGCAGGGTGAGATTCCCAACATTGTCAGCCTCTGGTTGCCTCCTTTTCTGCAGTGCTGCAGTGATGTGCCTTTCTGTACCTTGTGCACTCCCCTGGCCCACTCCTTCTCACTTGTACTGCCTCCAGTGTTGTGTTCTGCCTCAGCCACTGCTTTTCTAGAACCTATTCTTCCTTGACTTCAGCTCTATTTTAGCACAATTCACCGTTATCTTCTTTATGCCGTTTGTTCTTCCCTTGTTTTAACCCTGCTGGACCTAGAGCCTTGTTACTGTCCCTGTGGAGTTGTTTGCTCTTTGCTCTTGCTCTTCAAAGTGCTGGGCACCAGCACTGCCCAGGCTAGCGCTGTGATGCTTTCTTGCCTATCCATTCTTTCAGCAGTTGCTTCTAACTGCATGAGTAGGTATAAGCTTACATCTGTGAATGCTATGAGTGCTGGTGTTCACTTCTGCTGTAATGCTTCTTTTCTTCTTCAGCTGCAGTACAGAGCTGTCAGAAGAAGCAGTGCTTTGTATACAGGTGCAGCTGGCTCGGCTGTTCGCAAGGAGCAGCTCCCTTTTCCTTCTTACCTTGGCTCATCTTCTATGGCACCTGTCATGAATATGCAGATGCTGAAGCTGCCTGCCTATACCCTAAATCTGGGGGATCATTAGTTCTTCCAGTTTGCAACTCTCTCACCATCCTACCAGGGCATCTGATAATGCCTCCTGAAATGTGGAGTATTCTGATAGCCAGAATGCTGACTCAGTTGAAGTTCCTGAACTGGCCTGCTTTCCCAGGGATTATGAGATATGTCTGATGGCAAAAACATAACTGAGAACATCTGTGTAAGAAGATAGCCTGGTGTCTTGGTTAAGCCAGGCAAATTCAAGGGAGCCCTTCCAATTTTAACTACCCTATGGTTCTTATTAGAGTATGCCTTAACATGTTGACAGGTTGTAGGCAAGTGGTGTACTTTATTCATGTTTTTTCTAATCTCTACAAATACAAGCTGTCTTCCATCTGTAAGGATGGCCTAATGCCTTGGCAAAAGTACTGCCCTGTCAATGTGGACATGCATCTCTGTGCAGTTATTTGCAGAGAAGTCCCTAATCACTGTCAGTTGCATCTTTTCTTGCCTGCATTTTCCCTCTTCTTTCTTTTTCCTTCAGTTGTGCTGCTTATGAAATGTCACATGAGTTGGCGCTGTTCTAGGAAATTTTATTTATACTGTATGTTACTTCCCTCTTACTCAGTATGTACTTTCTCTTTTCAGAGCTGGGTCCAAGTGCATCCTCGGCCTGCTGTCGTAGAGCTGTTCCTGCTTCAGGTCAATGAGACTATCTGCTGCTAATTCATCATGACATAATATGTGGTCTCCTGCCCCATTCTGTTGGATAAATTTCCTGCTTCCTCTTGATAAATACACATGTGACTCCAAGTGTTCATCCGCTACCCAGTCTGGTACAGGTAGGTTTTAGCCCTTTGAAAAATGACTTGTTCTAGGTGGGAAGAATGTGTCTGTGCTTTGTGCTGGGACTAGAAAATGTTTGGCTTTTGATATGGGAAATGTTATTTTGTGAAATAAATCCTGAACTGTCCACTTGCTGCTATTGACCTAAGCTGGTTCTTTTACTAGCCAGCTGCTTCTGTGATAGTTTCTGCTAGTGCTGACAGGGAGGGTAGTGATTAGCCAGAGTAGACTGACTCAGAACAAATAATGTTAGAGAATGCAGTTGCTAAAAGCAGACCTAATAGAGGAAAGAATAAAGAGTAGTGGTAGTAACAGGTATTCTTTGTGATAATTTATTACTCCATTAGTGACGAGTAAATGTGATTAGTTCTTGTTAGATGGTTATTAATTCGTAGGGCTACCATTCTTCTCTCAGCAGGTTTAAATTAGCATGGTTAGCTCTTCCCAGCTGTCGGACTTCTGTAGTACCTGCTGTTGCTGGGTATGTATTGGTCATCTCCATGATAAGGGACTCAAATCTGCCACTCATATCTTTATTTCCTACCATACCTCTTGTTACTTTCGCTGGTGAATATCCACCTGTATCCCTCTGTCTTTTTCCTGAGTCAATACACGGAATTCCTGTAAGGGACTTTGTTTTTCCCAAAACTGGATCAGTTCCTTTTAACCTTTTACAGCCTGCCCAGGTCACTTCACTGGTAGCAGAAATTGTCTGGTAGAAAAATGTGTTCTATTTTGCACTGGGAATAAATAGCCTAGCTTCTTTTTTATTTTATTTTTTAAATTTTATTTATTTTAAGACATATTAGGCTTGTTATTGTCGTTTGATTTAGCCCTTTAACAGCCATATTGCCTAGCCTGCTGCAGTGCAGTTAGGAGCTTTGCCCAGTACCTACTACCCCTGCCTTTTTGATTCTGTGAGCTAGGGAAAGTGTGTTACTAGTCATCAAATCATAACTTACATGAATTTAAGAATTGTGTTACGCTGAGACAGACCACAGTGTCCTGCCTCTGACTAGTAATGAGTATGTGAAAAAGGAATAGGAAGGTGAGGCAAATGCTAAATAGTCTTTATTTCTTTCACATACCTTTCAAGTTTTTGCAGTCATCTAATTATGGAGTCAGCATAATTTGTTTGGAGTAAACAATGTTAGAAAATTCCCCAAACTTGTAGGTCTGTTTCAATGTTGTCTTCATTGGAAGGAGTTGTTTCAGTTTTTTGATTGACTTTTCTGTGATTATGTTTTCTGTTACTATTATGTCCTTTTCTGTTCAGTTGAAAGTTCTCTTGGACTCTGAGTGCAGGGAGAACTATAGGGGCATTCACTGTGGCATGTTCTTAATGGTACTGTGTGCTTATATCCATCTTGCAGCTGTTGCTGAGTAAGGGTGTCTCTTTTAGAAAGGTAGTTTGGTAGTTTTCATTTAGGTTCCAAATGATAGAAGACTCTGGTATGGGTGAGAGGTAGTTGGCATAGGGAAAGACTGGACAAAAAGGGCATGACTGCAGATGCTTGGCAAAAGAAATTAAAAGGAGACTAATAACTTGCTCAGCAGGAAGTGCTTCTGTGATATTTTACTTGTGTTTGCACTTACGGATGGTGTTGGGTTCAAAGTGACCACTGAATGCCAGGCAGCAAAAAGGGTTTTTTTTTTTAGTTGATGTCTAGGAAAGTTTCTTTCCTTTTCACTTCTGGCACCAAACTCCATTTCTTTCTGTTCCTGTAAATACCACATGCCATTCATGTTCTCTATGCTGACTTACTTGTGAAGATTCCTTTGATGTTAAAATTAATGCAGAATAAACCTGCTAATGTATATTCCTGCAGAGAATGCACAACCCTTCCTGAAATCAGAAGAATTTATGTATTAAAACTCCTTTAGGTTTTTGATGAAAGACAAAGTATTAAGTTCAAACTTCAATACTTATAACTTGGAGCATCCTCCTTTTCCAGTGCAGTATTGCCACAAGTTGTTTTCAGAGTGCTTGGGCTAATGCCTGGAATTTGCTGGTCTCCCTTTAAATTGAATAGCATTCTAAGAATTTAGCTTTTCTGGAAAGTTGTGGTTGGAATAATTGGATGGTGCTTAATTTAAAATGTGAAGGATTAAGAGTTCTAGTATCATACCATGGGAGTTATCCAGGTTTTTAGTTTATACAGAAGTGTCCTAAGTGCCTAGAAACAAGTAAATAACTACAACTTGCATGATTTTTCTTCTAGCTCACACACTTACTGCTGTGTTCTTCATGACACTTTCATAATGTAGACAGTGGCTAGTAGGTCTTGTTCAGGAAATGTTACTCAGAGGTCATCAAGTGAGGTATGTCTGATTTTCATGAATTGACAGTCTGAGATGCCCTTAACATCAGAATCAGATGTTTCTGATACTCACTGAGTAAATATGAAAGTGACAATGCTATGGTCATTCTTGTACCTGGATGTGTTGATAGTACTGGGTTCGTGCTGTACATGAGTCCCATGAATTTTTATAGAAAGATGTTTTGATTTTCTTTCTATTTCTTAAAACAGTCTCTATTCATTGGTTCCAGTGTTTGAAAGACAAACTTTCCTTTATGGCCTTTGGTAGTCCAATGGTCTTTACTATTTTGTACTCTTAACTGTAATTATGAGGTCTGTGTTTGGCTGTGGTAGTTGTCCAAAGCTAGGGATAGAAGCATTTCTCTTTGAACATAATTATCACCATGTCTTAAATGAAAGCCTTTACGAATGTCAGTTTCAGTCTAATCAACATTGTATCTTTCAGTTTTCACCCTGAAATTCAGCACACTTATTCTCTGTTGTGAAAGAATTTTAATAATAATTTGCTTAAAGGCAGTTCAGCTCCTTTCCAGATCCTAAACTGCAGAGATGAAAACACAATTTACCAGTCATATATTTCTGAATTTATGGGCACAGCTATTGCACTGAAGTGGGAAATCATATAAACTTAACTTTTGAGAAGCATGTGGCCTTTGATTTGCAAATGTGCTTTTGATGATGTGAAAGAAATTTGATTTCATTTGGTGAAATTGCAAGGCCTAACAAGGCACAACATTCAACATTTATGAATTCGTGATTTTTAAAGATTTAAACCAGTCATTTTTCCCTGGCAAAATATGTATGATTCATGGCAACTGCAGAATTTATAGTTAAAAGGTGATGTCTAGATGGAGAGCAAGAGCTGTGTTTTCAGCTGTTAGGTCAGTGAGGAATGATTTTTTTAAATGTTACTTAGAGATAATTTTTTAAAGCTTTCTGTTTCCATGGCAGAGAAAGGACATATGGCAAGGTTACTTCAGATTTTAGTTTTATTTTTTTTCTTCTTCGAGATCATAGAAATAACCACTGATAACTGAGCTGGCTGGTATGCTGCTCAGGCTCAATGTGGACAGTGGCCAATAGGGATTAATTTTAGGAGGAAACACAAAGCTCATTCAATGTGTGGTTTATGGAATAACAGAATGGTCTGGGTTGGAAGGGATCTTCAAAGATCATCTTGTACTGTTCCAGTATCTCACCACCCTCATTGCAAAAAAGAATGTCTTACTATGTCCAGTCTAAACCTACCCTCTTGCAGTTTAAAACTGTTGCCCCTTGTCCTGTCACTATAAGCCTTGGTAAAAAGTCTCCCCATGTCTTTCATATACCTTCCTTTAAGTGTTGAAAGGCTGCAGTATTTCCCTGGAGCCTTTTCTTTTCCAGGCTAAATAACCCCAATTCTCTCATGTGTTCTTCATAGGAGAGGTGTTAAAACCTCCTGGTAATTTTCATTGCTCTCCTCTGGACCTGCTGTAATAGGTCCATGTCTTTCTTGTACTGTGGACAACAGAGCTCCTGGGGTCTCAGGAGAGCACAGTAGACAGGAATAATCTCCTCCCTTGACCTGCTGGCCATGCTGCTTTTGATGCAGGCCAGAATACAACTGGCTTTTTGGGCTGCAAGCACACACTGCTGGCTCATGTCTAATTTTTCATCTGCCAGTATCCCCAAGTGTTTCTCCACAGAACTGCTTTCAATCACTTCATCCCCCAGCCTGTACTGATACTGGTGATTGCTCTGACCCAGGTGCAGGACCTTGTACTTGATCTTGTTGAACTTCATGATGTTCACATCGGTTCACTCCCTCAGCCTGTCGGGGTCCCTCTGAATACCATCCCTTCCTTCTACCCTATCAACTGTACCACTTGGCTTGATATCATCTACAGACATGCTGAGGGTGAACTCAATCCCACTATCTATGGTTTTAGCATTGGTCCCAATATAGACCCCTGAGGGACATTCCTTGATAGTGATCTCTATCTGGACATTGAGCTGGCAGCTATTCAGAGGCACTTTTCTTAGAACACAAGAACTATCAATTCCTGCATTTAAGAAACTGGGCAAGGAAGGTGGGAAACCAGTGTCTGAGTAAGGACATCCTGGTCAAACTGAAACACAAGATGGAAATGTATAAGCAGTGGCAGCAGGAAGACACATCGTGGGAAGAATACAGGGATACTGCCCAAGTCTGTAGAGGTGGGATCAGGAAAGCTAAGGCACAACTGGAGCTAAATTTATCAAGGGATGTGAAGAATAAGAAGGGCTTCTACAAGTATGCTAGTCAGAGAAGGAAGGTAAAGGAAACTGTACTCCCCAATAAATGAGACAAGGAATCTGGTGACAACTGACATGGAGCAGACTGATGTATGCAACAACTTCCCACCCTCTTCTTCATTTTCACTTGTAATTCTCTTCAGTCCCTGAATATTGGGAATGAAGTCCCACCCATCATAGAATCCTCAAATGGTTTAGGTTGAAAAGGATCTTAAAGCCACAGACAGGGACATCTTCCACTAGACCAGGCTGCTCAAAGTCTTGTCCAGCCTGGCCTTTAACTCTGCCAGGGATGGAGCAGCCACAGCTTCTCTGGGCAACCTGTGCCAGTGCCTCACCACCCTCATTATCTAATCTAAATCTCCCCTCTGTCAATTTAAAGCCAAAAAAAGCCTCTCTCTAGCTTCCTTGTCAGCTCCTGTAGGTACTGGAAGCTGCTCTAAAGTCTCCCTGGAGCTTTTTCTTCTCCATACTGAACAAGCCCAGCTCTCTCAGCCTGTCTCCAGCCCTTGGAGCATCTTCATGGCCTCCTCTGCACTCATTCCAGCAGCTCCATGTCCTTCACCAAAGTATATTTTCCCTAGTTGATGAAACTACAGGTATAGGTTTGGAGAGAACAAGTCTGAACTAGAGGAATCCCCAGGTCTTGGAGCTGCTGGAGGTGGTGGCTGCAGCAGGATGAATAAATGTTCAGTTTTTGTAATGGAAAGAGTGCCTTTTGGGTTCCCCATTGGCTTTCAGTGTATGATAAATGATTTCAAAAGAGGTAAATAATGAAGCAACAAACTTAGCCAATAACATGACATTATTCAGTGCAGTAGAACCTAAGTCTGTCTCTTTAAGACTGGGAAAGAACGTTTAAAAACTGGGTGATAATACAGCAAACTAAATTTAAGGTTGATGAATTCATATGTAAAGTGTGTAGAGAAAATAAGCCTACCAATGTAGCCACATTGTTGTCAAAATTATCTCTTTTGGTTGAGGAAGGAATTCTTGGCATCTTTATAGACAGTTCTTTGCAAATATGAGCTTAACAGTAGCAGTAAAAATGGAAAATTCTATACTAGATATTCCAGAAAAAGAATTACCAAAACTGAAGGGAATGATATCATAATGTATAAATTCATGTTTCACTTATGTCCTGGACAGTGAATGCAATTCTAGATCCCTTAAGATGCGTTGACTAGTAGAACTAGAAGATTTCTAGAGCAAGCAATGGGGATAGTGAGAGGTGCAAAGGTTTCCATTAGAGGAGGTGTGTGAGAATCCTTTTGAAAAATGATAGACAAAGATAACTGTGCTAGAGATTTTCAGGCATCACAGAGGAAAGGAGAGTGACTATTTATAGAACATTTGGACACAATTTATAGAACCTATGGATATAAGGCAACAGGCTTAAAAGAAACACCAAGTTTTTGGTTTTGTTTTAGCTCCTGTCAAATTAGATTGTAGCATTTATTAAAGATGTCTACAGTATAGATGGGTTCAAATGAAGGTATTATACTGCTGGCTCTTAAACATGGCAGTCCAGGCTCAGGTTGTTAGTAAACAATGTCTGTTAGAAACAGGAAGGTCATACAAGGGGAATATATATATTTTGGTTTTTGGAATAATAGTGTTCCAACTATGAGGCTCTATCCATATAGTAAAAAAAAAAAGAGAAAACAAAAAGAAGTTTTAATGGACAGATGTAGAGGAGCAGTTTATTAGAATGCCTCTATAGTTGTAAATGAACAGCAAAACCAACCCACTACCACCAAAGAAAAACAAAACCCCCCAACAACTGAAAAACCCAACTGCAGGATATTTTTTAAATTGTATTTCTTGTACCTTCTTCTGAGCATCTGGTCCAGTTGGCTGAGTGGAGCTTTGGTCTGAGATTTGATGGTGTCAGGAATGGATTTTTTGCCACAGTCTTTATAAAAATCTGAGGAGAGGATAGTAAATGATAAAGGCTTCTTTTGTTCCAGATGTCAGTCATTCTTGTTAAGCAACTTTAAAGAGGAAAAAAGAAGAGAGAAGTTAAATAATTTAGCTGAAACTCTCTTCCCATCTTTGACTTTATTTCCTTCATGTATTAGCCCTCTGAGCTGTGGGCTTCCCATACCTATCCAAGTCTTTTATACTCACTCAAAATTGAATATAAAAATACTTTGTTCCTATTTATAGACTGTACTTTGGAAGGGAAAAAAAGTGAAGATAGGAAAACTCTTGCTTGAAAATCTATTTCACTAAAAGGCAGTAAAACTTCACAAGCCAAATCACGTTTTTCTTGGTAAGTCATATAGTGGGTGTTCTGCATGGTGTAGATAAGTTCCTGGAAGCAGGTGGTAAGTTTAGGGTTTTCTCCGAGTTTCATGCAAGAATGAAGGTGCCTTGAAGAGAAGCAGAACACATAATATGTCTTGGATTATACCATCCAGTAGGCTTTGGTGATACAGGATAGGAGAGTTTCCATTCTGGATTTACAGAATTGAGAGAAACTCTTTCATAGAAGAGTTATGCTGCTGTGTGGTGAGTGTTGTGTGTAACAGAGTCCCTTCACTTTTAATTTCAAAAACAAGCCTAGCAAATATCAAACAAAAACACTACTTAAGAGAAAATTAAAATGAAACCCTCTGAAATCTAGTGCTCAATTCAGATGAAAAAGAGTGGAAATTCTCAAATATTTTAGCAAGATTTGTTTATCTGCTTAATGTTACTCTGATGGCTTATTTGGTGTTTAGATTGCACTGCTACCTAGGACTTGTCTTTTCTTTCCTCTGCTTTCCCTTCTTGAACTGCTCTGGGGAGGCCTATTCCACACATCACATTTGGATTGTCCTGTGCTTTGTTTCTACTGCACAGAATATTGTTCCTGTGCTAAATACTTGTCCAGAACTAAATACTTGTCAGAGATAAACACTACTTTGCATCAGTAAAGATGTCTGAGTGCATGTTGAAGTCCTCAGCATCGTCAAAAGGCAGAAGAGCAGTGGTGGGCTAGGAAACAGTGCCTTGAAAGTAGTAGGAAAATGAGGAAAAGGATAAATAATAGAGGAAGGGGTAGGGAGCTCTGGCGAATGATCAGAGTTCTGGATGTGGTCTTGGGGGTTGTTTTGAAATCAAATGCAGATTAGGAAATGATAAACAGCCAGCTGCAAAGTGTGTAAAAAATGCTGGGGAAAAGAGCTGTAAATATGGAGATTTTCCTTTATCCAGGACAATTTATCCTCTTTTGCCTACCCGTGCTCCTGTTTGGGGAGGAGAAAAAAAAAAAACAAGAAAACCCCCAAAACAAAGTAGGAGAAGGAAATGGTGGGAAGTGGTTTCAGTTTGTTTAGCAAAAACTTTCTGTCTTCAGGAATGGAGGTGTATGTGATGGAAGGAGCCTGAATTGTCCTGAGACTCGGCTTTTGGAGACCCTCGCTTTCTTTATGGCCATGGTACAAGAACTTGCAATTGTGGAGAGAAATACTGTTAATTAAATTAGAATACACATTAATATTATATATTGTCTTTACAAAGGACATTTAATCAGTCATGAAAAATATTGGGTGGGTAAAAGTAGTAAGGTGGGTAATAATCTTAGTTATGGTTATGAAGTACTTGCTTATTTTCTCTGTGTTTCAGGTCACTTCTTGTGTACGGACTTTCAGTCTAGCTTTTTCAAGTACCTGTAGGATATTGCCTAATTTTTCCAACTTTCTGGATATTAATGGAAGGGGTAGTGATTATCCAGCAAAATTGGCAGTAGCCACTTGGTCATGCTGACAAAGCTAGGTCTTGAGCAGCACACTTAAGGGACTATGCCTGGACTGTATTTTCATTTCTCTCTTCTTTCTCCTGTTCAGTCAAACATCTTCAGTGGCTTCTTGTTTGAATGCTGAGCCTGTGTGACAACATTTGTGTGGATATGTCTTCCCTGAGTGGCTGTTGCTGCCCCACAGTTTCTCTATTGTTATTCTACCAGTCAGCAGTGAAATAGCTCATTGGAAACGTGTATGGTACATGGCAGAGGCTACATGAGGGTCTGACTGTATATCCTCTCACCATCACAGAGCATTGGTACCATCTAATACAACTTGGCAGTGGTAAGATCTCTTAGTTATCATAGACTCAGGTTCCTCTGGGACTCAAAGCTCTCTTTGAGGCAAGCTGATGCTGATGTACAGTCACTGAAGGCCTTAAGAGGCCATGTAATGCAGAGCTGGCCAGTATTTCTTGACAAGTTCAAGCTCTTGACAGGCTATATCACTTGGTCAGCAGTGGAGCTGTGCTGTCACTGAGGTTGCAGAATAATCTGAATCCTTGGATGCAGGAGGAATACATGGAAGGAGATGATGGAATTAGTGCAGTGATGAATACTGTGGAAGTACGCCAACCAATCTGGACTCCCTTGTATGCTTTTTTTTTGTTTGTTTTGTTTATTTATATGTTAGGTTCCTTTTAACGCTCCCAGTGTTTTCATTTAATAATATACAAGGATCATATATTGAGAAAAAACATAGATTAATTTGTATAGAAATTAATAGGCTTTGGGATTGTTCTAGTAATTAAATAAAAACAGGGTCCTAAAATGATGCCATTCTAGGGACATTACTGCACAGTACCATAATACAGGTTCCATTTCAAGTATCTGTACTTCAAGAAAGCTGATGGAATATGAAGAAGTACTGAGAAGAGATGTATAAGGGGATGAAAGGTATAGTTACTACTGTTTTATAGTGAGTAGCCACAAGGACTTGCTGTATTTTGTTCATTCAGGAGAGGCTGATAGAGGGATTTTGTTCTGATCTTAAAGAATCTAAATGGGGAAGATAGTTCAAAAGGCGTTTTTGTGTTAAGGCATGGACTTCTAGTCTGATATGCATAAGGCAGATGAGCATTGCCTCTTACTCTACTTGAATTTGGGATTATTTCTGAATAATTATTCAGAATTATTTCTGCTAACTACCATTAATTAAAGTATGTGGCCCCACACAATCCAGGAAGTGTTGGTATAATATAAAAGGCAGGTCTGTGAGCTACAAGTAATGAAATTCCAACATGAAGTAAGGCATAGTTTTACAAGGAGGACAGTTAAACAGTGAAAGATCAGATATCAGGACACAGTAAATCCTGATTTAAAGAAATTTAACAATCTAGATTGCATGACTTTACAGCTTCTTCATAGCTTTTAAGTTAGAATTAACTGCGGAGAATCTGCTGAGTGAGGGATGGGTTGGTGTTGTGGGAGCAGCTATCCTGCATCATGTCATGGGTGTAACACAGTATTTTGATAGTGGCTGTGAGTAACTCTAAGGAGGAGTACAAAAATGAGAGGAATATGATAGTACTTGGCCCTGAATACTCACCTAGAGTGAGTGAGAGGTATAGCGTAGAAATGGTGCTATTGTAGACAAGGTCCAATTGTAATAGGCCCCCTGGCCTGAGAGTCTGTGTAAGCATTTCCTTCTGATAATTAGTATCTTTGGGAGTTCTGAAGTACAAAAATTTAAATATGGGCTGCACTGGTTCTGTAAATGCTGATATAAGGGTGGAGAAGTGGCCCTTCTGCTCCCAGGAATGACAGGCTTCCAGCCTCCCCCATTATGGGAGACTCCATCCATCACTCTTTGATCATAGTTTCTTAGCTGTCTCTCCTTCCCATCTTTCACAGTTGATGCTCCCTCCCCACATTACAAATCTCAACTACTGGTGCATTTTCCTCAGAAGGGATGGGCAAAAAGTTGGGTGAGGGAGAAGATAATGGGAAAAGAGAATTCGGTGACACCGGCAGTCTGGCGGCCGCCGCTTCCTGCAGCCTAGGGAGCAGCATTTGCTCCTCTGCGGCAGCTTGAGGAACGTTCTGCCAGGCTCGCAGGGCTGCTCCTGCCTGGAGGACGCCCGCACCTCAGGACGTCTCCGCAGGACTGGTGGCAGCTGCCACAGAGGGGCAGCAAGAAGCCGCTCGGGGCACGGTGTCGGTGCTGGCCGCGGCTTCACGAGCTGCTCCCTAGCTTGACAGCGAAGCGCGGACACGGGGTAGGAGCTCGGCTCCTTCTTTGTGTGTGTGCTGCCGGCCACGCTGCTGCCACCCTGAGGTCTCGGGTGTACTGAGCCCTTTGATTGTCCGAAAGCGTTTCCCAGTTTTAAAATAGCGGGAGTGAGATAAGCCGGAGGGGAGATGAACACTGGCTTTGCCAACCAGTTTTTCTCTGAGTGCATGTCTGCACCACGGGAGACCTATGCAGCAGAAGGAATTTGTTTTTCTGCAAGTTAGGTCAGTGAGAGTTAATAAAGAGTTACAGAACAATGGTAGAAAAAATTTCTACGCATCCAGAGGCGTTCAGGTTGACAGTGTCATTTTGAATGTTGATATCAAACCTAGATTTGAGGAATAATCTGACATAATTATATCGAAATGCTTTAAACAGGTTGTGGAAAATGGGAATGGGGAGAATGATTGACATGTTAAACTTGGGGTGAGGAGAGTGATTATGTGTGTATAAAGATCCTTGTGATCTTAAAGATGCTGAAATACTTTGGGCACAATGTTCACCAATCTCAAAAAGCAGTGACTGTCTCCTCGGCAACAAGAAAGGCATGTGTCTGTTCCCATGGAAATGTGCTGTGAAAGCTTCACAGAGAAGATTCTGTTCAGAGCTCAGCAGCGCAGGCTCCAAGCTCTTTGTTGCTCCTACCTGAAGCAGAGGCTGCCGGCACATTCAGGTGTTCTCATCCTGCAGCTGACAAGGAGTGAGCTGCAAATATTGTGGAGCTGTTCCTGGCTCCCTGTATAAAACAGATTAATTGTGCGCTGCTGTTCCCATCTTAGGAGCTACATCCTCAGTCACTAATTGACAGCATTGAAGATGACTTTGCAGCTTTTCATAAGGAAAGCAGGATTATTGCTAGCCAATGAAGCGTCAGAGAGTTTCTGATACTAATTCTTTCAAAGGAGTGGACAGGCAAATCTGAAAAACAGGAAACAAAGGATATGCAGGGAGTCTGCATCTCAGCAGTCCTTTCTGCAGTCTGAAAGGTGAAAAGAGCTATGTAGGAACAGTGATAGGTCTGCTGCACTAGACCCACCAAGAAACTGCTAATACAGTAAATAAACTATATATAATAGGCACCACTGCTTCTAAACCCATGTAATGCTCTTCTAAGGGAGCAAACATATTTAGTGGGGACCAGAAGCAGTATGAAAGCATGGTTTGATCTTTTTTTTTTTTTTTAGGGGGTTGTTGTTTTATTTTTTGTTGGTTTGTATTTTTTTTTAATACGAGGTGTGGGATGCAGAAGCACTAGTGGAACAGTGATGATTTCAAAGTGATGGACTGGGAAAATGATTTTAGAAGCAGCATTATATATGCAGTTGTATGTATTATGTATAGGTAGTAGTGTGTTTGTTCTTTTGTTTTACATTTTTTTTCATCAATAGCCTTCTTTTCATTCCAGTAGCTTCTTCCCAGTCCTGCATTAAGGGATAGTAAATAGAAGTGCATTATTTACTTTCATTATCCTCCTATTCTGTCCCCTAATACCTGCTTTCTAAGGTAAGAAAAAAACTAGCATTTTCAATCACTACCCCTGACTTGGCCTCACTAAACCATGATTCTTATCCTCATCTCTGTACCCTGTAATTTTGCTGTGCTTGCAAAGAGGAAGCAGCTAGGTTTGCATATGTTTGCAGGTAAGAGCATTCCAGGTGTTCTGTTATTGCCTTGTTTCTGCTGTCAGCCCCCATTCCATTCTTCATTCTCCATTCTCCATGTGAATCTTTTGATTTGGTATGTATTTGAGTTATTTGTAATGCTTCAGTCTTTCCTGAGTAGAATCATAAAATCATAGAATGATTGAGGTTGAAAGGGACCTCTGGAGATCATGTTGCCCAGCTTCCCTCCTAGAAGCTGGGTCACTGACTACCAAGTTCAGTGAAATTTTGAGTATCTTCAGGAATGGAGTTAAGTTGTTCTCTGGGCAACCTGTTCTAAATGAAAAAAACTGTTCACCTCTTCACAGTAAAAAAGCTTTTCTTGTGTGTAAATGAAATTTACTCTATTTTGTTTTGTGCTGTTCACCTCTGGTCCTGTCACAGGGTGCCGTAGAGAATAGTCTGGCTCTGCCTTCTTTAAAATCTGCAGTGAGGTATTTATGCACCTCGATAAGATACCTCCTTGAGCCTTCTCATCTCCATGCTAAAGAAAAATCTCGGCTCTCTTGGCCTTGCCTCATGATAGATGCTTCAATCCCTTATACCAGGGTGAGTGCTCACAAAATGGTTGTCCATGTATTTCTTGTACTGGGGAACCCAGACACAGCACTCCAGATGGGATCTTATCTGTGGCAAGCAGAGAAGGACCACCTCTCTTGACCTGCTGGTAATGTTCTAATGCAGCTCAGGGTGTTGCTGGCCTTCTTTACTTCAACAGAACATTGCTAGCTCATCTTCAGTTTATTGCTCACCAGGATCCCTCGTCTTTTTCTGCAAAGTGGTTTCCAGCCAGTCACCCCCAGGCCTGTCCTCGTGCATGGGTACAATTCTCCTTCACAAGTTCATGCTGACTACTCTGTCACCTTTTTGTGCTTCATGTATTGGAAGTGGTTTCCAGGAAGGTGTGCTTCATTACCCTCCCTGTCACTGAGGTGACGTTGAACAAACTGGGTTTTCCCAGTTCCCTGTTTTTCCTCTTCTTGGAGATAGAAGTGACATTTGCTTTCTTGCAGTCTTTCAGAATTGTCCCAGTCTCCCTGAGTTTTCACAGATAATTGAGAGGTGTCTCACGGTGACATTGGCTAGCTCCTATAGCACTTGTGGTTATATCCTGCCAGGCCCCATGGACTACTGTATGTCCAGCTTACTTAAATGCTCCCTGGCTTTGTCTTCCTTCACCAAGGTCAAGTCTTCCTTGCTCCAGACTTCCTTACTGGTCTCAGGAGCCTGGGATTCCTGACAGCAAATCTTGCTGGTAAAGGAGACAAAGAAAGGTGTTCAGCCTTTTTTATGTTCTTTCTCAGCAAGTCCCCTTCCCCATTCAGCAGTAAGCCTACATTTTGTATGTCTTTTTCCTGTCTGCCCTTCTTGTTCCTCACCAGATTCAACTCCAGGTGGACTTTTATTATCCTAATCACATTCCTGCATTCTTGGACACTGTCTCTGTATTCCTC